>NC_141689.1:391231361-392455528 GCF_964263255.1 Lissotriton vulgaris
GGCTCGGTAAACATCTGCTATTTCTGCGTCTGTGTACTATTGCCCCAGAGGGAATTTGAATCACCAGAACTGTTCTTGAAACCTCTCACTGTGAGCCAACATATGGCCAGATCAGTCCCAACTAACAAAAAACGTGTGCCGTAGTCATAGTAGGGCACATTCAGCCCTGTCAAGGTCCTTGCGACGCAGGAGCAGGTGTTTCTTTTCAAGCTCTCTCCATACGCGAGGAGCACCCGTACGTTTATGTATTGATTCAAATTCTTCTAAAGCGGTCTCTAACTGGTTTCTCTGTACCTTTCGGAGTCTATTCTCACCAGTGGATATCGCTATGAATTCACCACGTATTACTAATTTTAAAGCCTCCCATTAATGGTAAGGTAGTCCAAAATCAGTTTTTGAATTGACTTTGTCGTCAGATCAGATTGAAGCATGGCATCCCTGAGGCGCCGGCATGATGTGCGTGGTTGAAAGGCACCTAGGTTCAGCAATAGTGTGATCAGGGCATGGTTTGAGAGAAAGCGTGGTTCATTTGTTGCTTCTGTGACATATCCTCTTAAGGCATCTGTGATTAAAAAGTGGTCAATGCGCACATCGAATTTATGCGCAGCTGAAAAATAAGTGTCGAATTTATCTAGGTGATGTGTTTGTCTCTATATGTAAGTGAGGGAACTACTCATAAGCCACGGGTCACCTGTCTGCAAAAGAGCCCTTGTTTGTGAAGATCGTTACCCAGAGCGGTCTAATTCCATATTCATCACCGGGTTTAGATCACCCACTGTATCGAGAATCTTATTTACCTCTAAACTTCTGGGCAAGCAGTATGGCAACCCAGTTTTTTTTTGTTGTGTCTGAAGACCAGTTCTGTCCGGGGACTCTGGGAGTCTGCATGCGGTCGGTATCCCTTGCCAGTAGGTGTGTCTCTTGTAATGAGCAGATGTCCCTGTTTGAATGTTCAAGATCGCTTTACGCTTCACCAGGTTATTGATGCTGCGTACATTAAGGCTCACTATGTGGATGGAATGTGCCAGGAGTGCTCGGGAGCTCTATAGGAGCTGAGTTGCTATATCTCAATCTAAACAGGCGGTTTGTGAAAGGGTACTGTGCTGTGTAGACCTAGTGCGTTTATGGCCCTAACATAGCCTTAGATGGTGCGGAGGAGAGAGAAAAGAAAGAGCCCACGTCAAACAAAATGGATATAACAGAAGGAACATCAAATGACCAAAGTCTGTCGGAATAATTGTGGTGGGGTGGGATGTGGCCGCCCACAGTACACCCAATCCAGCGAGGAGTCTCTTAGGGGCCATGGACGTGTCGCTTGAGCAGACGGTGCGCAGAATATCATAAGTATCTTTAGTCCTCTAGCCCCTCCATAGCCACCGCTGAGTCCATACCAGCCCCTCTGACTTGTCCCAGGGAGGTGCCGCCATCCTGTTATGAGGCCATCAAGAGGATAGATTCTGCAGAGAGGGCCTGCAGGACCGCCTGCCATTCTTTGGTGAACGGATCAGACCCCCAGCAAATGTTTGTCACCTTCTGCCACGCTGATCGCTGCTATTTAGGGGGGGCAGGCTGATCCCCAGTGCCCTCCTGTGCCTCAATGTGCAAGAGGGAGAAGGTCTCCTTGAGAGATCTGATGTTTGTGAAGTGTCCCTTCATAGCGAAAAATAATAATGTTCCCAAGCATAGGGTATGTTGGACATTTGGAGGCACTCTGTAACTGGACGAAAGTCTTTGCGTTTTTGCAAAGTAATCCTAGAGAGGACCTGGTAGAAAGTCAGGGAGTGGCCCCTGAACTGAACTGGACTTGAGGTTCTGTCTTTCTTAAGGATGCCCACCTTCATCTGCCCCCAAGGATGTCTGCCAGGGGGCCCTTTCCAGATCTCTCTGGGCCCACTCTAGAGTCTCGGTCTAGCTATATAGTAGAATCTTCTGCAAGGCCCAGGACATGGTGGAAGAGATCTGTGACATAGTCACGTATGCTAGACCCTTCTGGTTTAGATGGCACCCCTCTGATCCTGGCGTTGTTCCTCCTGGATCTATTCTATAAGTCCTCATTGTGTGACTGAGATCTAATGTTGTTCTTGTAGCTTGAGGACTTTCTGTTGGAGCCAAGCGACCTCCTCTACACTTTCAGATTCTCTGTCTTCCAACTTGGCTACTCTTTCTCCCACCTTGTCCACGCCGCATCTCATCTCCCGAATTTCCATTGCGATTTCTGTTTTCATCATCTGGAAGTCGGCACGCAGGGAAGAGAACAGCGTTGCAAGGAATGACTTACTTACCGGCCCTTCACCATCATCTGAATCCGACCTGGCGTCTGTCCCTGTGTTTGCATTTCTATCCTCTTTTTGGCTACCACCTTGCCTGGCAAGCATATTCTTTAAGGAGCGCTCTTTCCTCGTTCGGTTTCCGGCCTTGATGCAATAGTCAAGCGTGGTTTGTGCCTCGGCGTGGCCCCCTCTCACTCGCCCTGCATCACGGGCCAAGCCCAGCAGTCCAAGTATTTCCACCGACCACCACGCTTGTGCGCCTCTGATAGAGATGGCAGAGGTGCAGGCCTCGTACCTTCCAATTCAGTATGGTGAAGCCCCCTCAGGCGTTCTGGGCTGTCCAACAGGTCAGGGAGCAGATGCCCCAGTTCAGCACCTGCCCAGCTCTGCCCTTAAGGTACTACTTGATGAGACAAGGTGCATAGGGTCAAGCTACCTCCCTTTTCCTCGCCGGTATCACCTGGGCCGCTGACTCAGCACGGCCTACATTAATGGCATTCAAATGTCCCGGGGTTCCGGCCCCATCGATGCATAGTCTGGCCTTTTTCTTTGTTCCTGCTTTCCTTCCACCACAGTGGCGCATGTTGCACAATCCTCAGCAATCCGCAATTGCAAAGAAGGCCCATATTAGTGGCGTTCTGATGATCCGGGGTCCCGACCCCCATCGATGCATTGGCCGACCCGGCCCGTTCCTTTATTCCTGCCTCCCCTCCACCTCAGCCGCACACGTCGCGATCCTCACCCAACAGCACATGCAGGAGTCATCTAGCAGCACCTGCAGGAGGTGGGGGAGGACTGTCTGCAAGGGCCAAGACCCTGCTGAAGGCCGCAGGCAGCAACTGGGCAGGGCCTCCCTACCTTCTTTACCGCTTTCCTGGTTAGCTGCAGTCGCCTCTCCACATGTCCTTGATAGGACCGCCGTCTCCCCCAGCAGCCTCCAGGATCCACATGGAGCTGCCCGCTAGCCAGTCGGCCCCACGATCCAGGACTTTAGCGCACGGGCCAGGGGAAGTCCAATGATGGTATACCTCTGCTCCTGCCAGGCTCACAAGCCCTCAGATCCTTTTGGTCACCGCAGCAGGAGGGAGAGCTGCTCTTCCCCGTATTTCAGGCCACACAGCCGCCGAGGATGGGAGTTTCCTCCGCTGTCCATGCCAATTCCTCTGCAGGACCCGAAGGCAGGCCGCGTACCACAGGTGTCTGTCGTGTGCCACAGTCAGCTTGCCCATCGATTCGCCGGGCCGCAGGACCCGGGTGTCCCACTCTCCTCGTCGAGGCTCTAGATTTATAGACCCTGCACCTCTAGCTACAGGCCCTTCTGGGGACCGAGACAGAGGGTCCGGTGAGTGCTTTTCATGTTCTGGTGGTGGCAGTGGCTCAGAGCGATAAGAAAGCACGTCCTAGTCATCCTCCATCTTGGGAACCCATGACAAATGTTTTTAAAGCAGTAGTTATCGGCCGCATGCCAGCAACTTGGAAGGAGGACATATTGGTTCCTGTTTTTAAAAAGGGTAATAGGAGTGACCCGGCAAACTATAAGCCAGTTTCACTTTTTGACGCCACAGCAAAGGTACTGGGCAGGGTCCTCCTTGCCCAATTAGTGGCATGGGCATCCACTACAGGGGTCATATCTAAAACACAACATGGCTTTAGGAGGGGATTGGGCACAACAGAGCAATGCCTTAATCTGAACTTACTTATTAACAAGTATTTGAAGGCCAAGAAGGGTTTTAGCCACCTAGCCTTCATGAACTTGGCCAGCACTTCTGATACTGTTAATTGGTATAAACTGTTGGCCTTGCTTGGAAGTATAGGTGTAGAAGAAGCACTGGTATCCCTTCTTCATAGGCCACACTCTAACACCACACTTTCAATAAGATATGGCACCCAAGGAGAAAAGACTAACCAGATTCTCTCAACAGAAGGTGTCCGGCAAGGGTGCATTTTGGCCCCCTTCTTGTTTTTAATTTAAACAAACAGCCTAGAGGCTTTCTTACTAAGTAAGGAGATTGACTTCCCCAGAATTTGTGGTAATTCTGTCCTATTACTATCATATGCTGTTGACACAGTGTTAATTGCAATGACAGCTAATAGCCTCCAAAAATACCTTAATGCTTTTACCGATTTCATGTTGTCACTTGACTTAAAAGTCAATTTTATCAAATCATATGTCCTGGTATGAGGTGCCAAATTGACTAAAAACAAAAATGTTGTTGTACGGGGCAAGAGAATAGAAAAGTGTTAAAAGGACTCAGTGACACTGGATAAGTTGAAGTAGTAGTTTTAATGTCAGAACAACACCAACAGCTCTCAAAGACTCTGCCAACTCCTCCAGGCTCCAAGACTCAAGTGAGCATGGAATAAGCAGGAGTAGAACAGAATGAACAAGTAAAGGAATGTTACCATGTCATAAGATAACCAAGAGGAAACAAGCATATGTACATTACAACACATCCCCTTTACTAAAGGGAATGAAAAAGAGTAATGAAAGAAATAAAACAGAAACACAAACAATTCATCACACCTCGAGGAAATGCACCCAACAAGATTAAATATAAAGAAAACTTAAACATAGTCTCTGTAGCGTACAGGAGCTTGATGAGTTCTCTGAGGAAACCTCCTAGAGGAAACAGCACTTTGACCATCAGGAGGGAAAGAGGGAAAGGAACAATCCAAAGTGGAAGAAGTAGAAGGAAACCCAGGAGAGAACTTAACAAGCCTGGACATGCTCCATTTACAGCCATTTTGCAAAGTAACCACATTTCTGTGAATCTTAGTAATCTTAAAAGGACCCATGAACTCAGAAGAACCTTTTTTGGAGAATCTTGGTTTTTTAACCAGGACCCATTCCCCCACACTCCACAACACAGGTTTGGTAGAATTCTTCAGATTATAACGCTCTTTATACCTTTGTTGATGGGAAAGAATTCTATCCTCCACATCCCCCTTATCCAAAGGGAGAGAAGATTGAAGAGGAAGCCAAGGAGGATTCAATTTAGAACAAGCTTGTCTACCCCGTAACAATAAAAATGGAGAAGACTTGGAAACATAATTGATGGTGGTGCGATGTGCCCACCAAGTATCACGCAAGACATCCTTGAGAGAACATTTCATTTCAATAGCTCTCTGCACACACCCCTTGACAACACGATTAATTCGCTCGGCAAGACCATTTGCCTGGGGTGCATAGAGTGCAGTTCTAAGATGAGATATACCATGGTCATTCAAGAAAAACTCCATGTCGGTGGAGATAAACTGAACACCATTATCTGTAATGATGCATTTAGGAATGCCTTCAGAAACAAATTCATCACGCAAGAAGTCAATGACCACTTTAGAAGTGACCGAGGCTACACATTTAGTGGACACCCATTTGGAAGTATAGTCAACAAGAAGAATCACAAATCTTTCAGAGGGTGTTAGTAAATAAAAAGGACCCATGATGTCTAAACCCAACTTGGACCAAGGTTGGTCAGGAACTGTTACAGGTGAAAGTGGGGCTTTACTCACAACTTTAGACTTATCATTAATGGCACTCTGATAACAATCCTTGACAACCAACTCAACTTCACTGTCCATATTGGGCCACCAGTACCTTTCTCTAAGGCGAGCTTTGGTAAAACTCCTACCCATGTGTCCATCATGAGCAAGGTTGATAAGTTTGGGTCTCATCACAGAAGGAGGAATCAATCTCTCACCACGCATCACAATATCATCAACGATAGTAAGTTCATCTCTAATCGACCAAAAAGGCAGAAGCTCACAGCTAATATCTCTACTGTTAGAAGGCCAACCTTTAACCACCAAATCCTTGACCAAAGGAAAGACTTGATCATTAGATTGAGCAAGCACCCAATCTTCCAAAGAAATAGCACTTTCACAAACCCAAGACACTTTGACCATACCTAAGTCAAAATGTTCATCTTGATCCTGTAAGAGTAAACGTGAGAGACAATCCGCAGTCTTATTCAAGGACCCAGGAACATATTGCACAATGAAATTGAACTCTTCTAAGCCTTCGCTCCAACGTTTAAGCCTAGGAGTTAATCTCTCACTCTCCATGCAAGAGAACACCTGAATTAAGGGTTTGTGATCCGACTTTACAATAAAAGGAATTCCCCACAAATAAAACTTAAAATGTTTAATAGCCCAAACCAAACCAAGAGCTTCTCTTTCGATGCAAGAATAATGCCCTTCAGCCTTTTTTAGGGCCCTGGAGGCAAATGCTACAACTCTTTCCTCACCATTGTCCACTTGAGAAAGAACAGCACCCAAACCGGAAAGACTGGCATCAGTGGAAAGAAATGTCTTTTTCTTGGTATCAAAATGACCCAAACTAGGTAGTTGACTGATAGTCTTTTTTACAACAAGAAACGCACCATTGCAATCATCATTCCAGTCAAAATGGAAACCCTTTTTAAGAAGGTTCCTAATAGGCTCCACAACAGAGGCAAAGTTTTTTATAAACTTGGAATAAAACTCGGCTAGGCCAAGAAATGATCTGACTTGGTCCTTATCAGAGGGAGTGGGAGCCTCAGCAATACTCTTTGCTAATTCCAACTTGGGTTGTATTCCTTCACCAGAAATTACATGACCCAGATAGGTAACGGAGGTTACACCAATCTTACACTTAGCTTTGTTAACCGTTAAACCTTTATCAGCCAATCTCAATAAAACTGCCCTTAAAACTTTTTCATGTTCAGTATTGTCTTTGCCAAAAACCAAAATATCATCTTGGAAAAAGATGACATTAGAAACATCACCTACAACCAATTTCATAATCCTTTGAAAGCAAGCCGCAGCAGATACTAACCCAAAAGGCATCCTTACAAAACGAAATGCACCCAGAGGAGTGACAAAAGAGGTAAGGTGTTTAGAATCATGATGAAGTGGGACCTGGTGGTAAGCTGAGGACAAATCAAGAACAGACAATATTTTGGCTCCAGCAAGCATAGTGATGGACTCAGGGATATTAGGAAGGGGTTGTCGATCCACCCAAATACATTTGTTCAACCCCCTAAGGTCCACACACATGCGAATGTTCTTCCCACCATCCTTGGGGGCCAAAACCACTGGGGCCAACCACTCTGAAGACTCAATTTCTTCAATAACATTCAAATCTATAAGTCTAGAAAGTTCTTGTTTAAGAGGAGCAAGCATCATGTTAGGAACTTTTCTAACTTTATATACACATGGAACAGCATTTTTTTTTTAAATAATCCGATGTTCAAAGTCTTTCAGTAACCCTAATTTGTCAGAGAAAACATGGGGAAATTCATCAAAGAAAATGTTGGAGATAGAGATTTGATCAATAAGCATGACCTGGTCCGAGGGTTTGAGGGCATTGGGATTAAGAATAATTCCTAAATCCCTCTGGTGTCTCCACCCTAAGAGATTGTCACCTCTGTAAGCAACATACATTTTTCCAACAGTTTCACGACCTTTGAAATGGATTCTCATAACAGTGTAACCTGATATTTCAACACCAGAACCATTGTAGCTAACAGCATTAATATCAGGTTTAAATAAGTCAACTTTAGGAAATGTTTTGTTCCAATTCTCGTTTCCAATTAGGGTGAAAGGAGAACCAGAGTCTGCTAGGACTATAAAATCTTCTCCTCCAATAATCACATTACACTCAGGCATGAAGATAGGATCAGCATCAATGTTGCCATCACTTGTGACACTATAAATTACCAATCTGGGCGCATCTGAAGAAGGTATAGGACATTCAATAGAGTGTACCTTAGTAGAGGATTTGCAAACCCTGGCATAATGTCCTTTAATACCACATTTGAGACAAGTGGAAGATTTGGCATAACAGTTGGGAAAAGACGAAGAATGATTAGAGCTGCCACATCTATAACACTTGATCTTACTACGATCAAAAGAAATTTTAGGTTTGGTGTTTTGCATAACTTTACAAATACTATCATCAGAAGTAGATGGTTGAGAAGGACTCATAGGTTGGGCAAGTTGATGAATACTGCTGGAGCTGGAGGAACCATCAGGTGAGACTTTGTGCTTTTTCATCTCCTTAGCCCAACCAGAGGTATTCTCAATACCCTCAACAATGGCTAAAGCTTCTCTTAGGGAAGGATTTTTAGACAAGAGTTTCTCTTGTACTCTAGGGCTATTCGTACATCTGACCAATTGGTCACGAATCAAGGAATCAGTGAGTTTTCCAAACTCGCAAGTACGTGCCAATGTCTTTAAAGAAGCAACGTATAAACCAACCTTTTCCTTAGGTTCTTGTACTCTGGCAAAGAACTTATGACGTTCTAAAACTACATTAATTCTGGGACCAAAATAATCTTCTAACATTTTTAAAGACATGTGAAAAACATCTGTAGGTGAATCACCAGAACCATCATTGATGGGTATTTCATCAATACTGTCATATATATTACGACCTTCAACACCTAAGTTATGCAGTAAAATTGCTTGTTTTCTTACAGCTGAAAATTTTTCACCACCAATAGCTAATAGATACGAGTCAAAAAGATTTTTCCACCTTTTCCAAGGGAGAATAGGTTCACCTTTCTCACAAAGAAAAGCAGGGGGTTGAGTCATTGAAGAAGAGGAACTCATTGTCAAGAAATAAGGAGGTGTTAACCAGCAAAAAAAAACAACTAGATAATAATAAAGTGTGTGTATCACATGAATAATAAAAATACACAGTCTGAGTGTGTGTATCACTGAAGAGTCTTGAAATGATACACAGTGTATGTAGATACAGTCACCAACAACAAAAAATGAAGACAAAAAATAAGTTCTCAACAACAAAGGAGTGACTTTAGTGAAAAAAAGGTGATAATAAAATTAGAATCACAAGATAACGCTTCACTGTATGCTGCACGCGTGATCAATACTCACACGCGTGCAGGGAATACAGTCAGGCAGTCTGAGAAGTCCCTAGGGTGGCCCGGGCGACAATCTTCAGTCAGAAGAGAGTCAAAGCGTTCTTTAGTCACCATCTAATGGGAGGGGGGAAGACCTAAGTTCTTAGAAGGACCCTCACTCACCACTAGTTGGTGACATGCTTCATCATCGGGTCCCCGCTGGGGTGACCGAATGTCTCCCCAGCGTGCTACGACGCCTGATTACAGCGGAGCAGGATGTGGTGGGTGCAACAGTGCCCAAATTAGGAAGTGACTAAACGTGATAGTGCAAAAGTGTATTAAACAATTAAAAAATGCAGAGGTTGTGCCCTTAGAATTTTTTTTAATAATGACCAACCCGCATTGGTTAAAAACAAAGTGTGCGGACTCCCACGGTTCTTAATTAAGGAACCGGAGTCCTAAGTCAGAAATAAAATTTGGTCGACATGTTTCAGCTGTTAGGGTTGCATGTAGCTCAGCTTTCTTCAGGACCTAAAACAAAAGTCCTCCGGTGGTATGCACGCTCTAAGGTGCACCCTCCCGTGAGGCTCTAAGTGTGAAAAACTTTTGAAAATTTCATTTAAAATCAAAGGATGGAAGGACATTCCATCTCAACCACACTACCCACTCTGGTAGGGGTATAAAAAACGGAACCTGTAAAAAGGAAGGGACAAGTACAAGACCACAAACACACAAACATGAAAGGGAAGGGTTAATTCCTTCTGAACATAGTCATTTGCCAACATTAGTTTCATGTGGGTTTGACCGTGGGTATCATGCACAATTAATGTGACACCCAGACCGAGGTGCTGCCTTATGCTCCTTAATTAGGTGCACCAAGAATATGCTAAAAGAACCAGCCCAGTATCTGAGTCCGTGTTCTGAGCATGCTCGTGATTCAGTAGGATCGAGCAATATGCCACTCAATTCTGAGGCAGTGAAGAAATAAAAACCACAGTGACAAGAATGTATACGCAAGTATTTTCATAGAATTGATCTCATTTCACACATGCACACACACGTATAAGGGGCCAAAGAACCCCATTCCCAGTGTGAGCATAGGAAGGTTAGGAAGCGGCAAAGGGAGCGTGTCCCCCAGACAATGCTCGTCCCCACATATAGAGAGTAATTCCCTCTGTGAATTAGTATCGGTACAGCGAGTGCGAGATGGAAAGATAAGGAATCACTCACTTTCTGAGGGAACAGATTAAGCTCCTTCGGAAATGGCAGCCTGGGTTATTTTCACGCGGCGTTATACTGCCAGTAGTGAAAAGAAAAGCCGTTATGGTGGTTATTGGTTTCTGGGTAGTTGGTATCAAGGTTTCACCTCCGTAACGACAATGGTCGCTACGGCTTCACTCAAAATCACTTACTTCCACGCCTGCGGCTCCCCACCGTGTACCTACACAGGCTCTGGCTGTCTCCCGGGACGAAGGAAACTACAGCGCACCCGGTTGGTTAAAAAGACCAAAGGGTCTGATTGGGCGCACCTGCCCTCGTGGGTGAATGACGTCGATGAAGACATCGCGTCTTAAAGGAGAATACCCAGATACACACGAGAGGCTAAATTGATTGGTTGATAAATACCACGTGGGGGCGGAGCGGACCGGCAAAACAGAGCTGCCAGTTTCAAGGTTGGCGGTTCGATTCCCAGCACTGTCACAATATAAGTCGATTGTAAACAAACATTAAAAACGCGGGGCTGAGGATTTAGCTGACAATGTGAAATGCCTGTCTACTACTAATCTTCCGTAGTGACTTTATTGGAGTTATGGAGGGTGTTCTGCGCACTGGTCCCATATTTCAAAAAGGAGACTGATGAGCTCCTGGAAGGGTCCATTTATTGCCACCTAAGAAGTGAGTTTTATATGCACTGGTTTTACAGCCCAATGAAATTTTTAAATAAAATTACTGGTTGTGAAATAGGTGGTTGTCTTTGCAGCACAGTTTAGAGGAAGTCCCTGAGCTAAGGTGTATAGAGCCCTCCTTGAATCAAGAAACACATTCAGATTATTGGTGGATTATTCATCTACGCAACACCGTACCCCAAGGTATATCGTCATTGAGACCTTTCGTGTTGGTACTGAGCCGATACACCCAACGTTGTTCTTTCTCGAATAAAAGGGACTCTGAACTGCCCTCCAGATGTTCAAGGATAGTCCATTCGAGGTCGTTGGGTGTGTGGTTAGTCTGAATGAAATGTGCAGTGAGTTTCGTTGTTGTTTTTTTGCAACGGATGTTGCTCCGATGTTCGCATATTCTTGTTTTGACCCTTCTTGATGTCATCCCAACATATTGTAACTTGCATCTGCACGTGATCAAATAGACTACATTTGATGTATTGCAGTTGGTGTGATTTCGTTGTACCCAACGTGTGCCATCCGCCAAGTCCAGGAATTTCGTGTGTGAGGTCAAATGGCATATACTGCAATTACCGCAGGGGTAATGACCTGTCACGGGTGGAAGCCCCCAAGCGTTGAGAACGCTAGGTGGTTGGTTATTGTTGTTATTGTTTCTGGGTCGTGTGTGAACCAATGAGTCTTTCAAGCTGGTGGACCTTTTGTAGGAGAAAAGTGGTTTCGGCCAGTGTGCCTTGTTGCTAGTGATGATTCTCCAGTTTTTCGATACACATTTGCTCACTGCGTTTGACAAAGGGTTAAAGGTGGTGACGCATGTGAGGGGAATCTCGTTCACCTCAGGGGTGGGATTGTCTGCCAGTAAAACCTCCCTTTGCTGGTTCCGTGCTCTCTTTTGACTGGTATTCAAGATCCTTGATGGGTATCCTCTTTTCTCCAATTTTTCAGTTAGCACATTAGCCTGCTGTTTGTATGTGGACAGGGTGCTACAGTTGCGCCGTATTCTTAGGTACTGCCCATACGGGAGATTCTCCCGTAGGGCTCTTGGGTGGTGACTGGTGAAGTGCAGCAGGTTATTTTTCGCTGTCGGCTTCGTGAACGTCTTTGTCTCCAAGCGGTTGCCCTCCCTTTTGATGGTAACATCTAGGAACGTGAGTTCGTCCCGGGAGTGCTCGTGCGTGAACCTCAAGTGATCATTTAACGTATTGATCCATGTATAGAAGTCGAGTAACGTGGATTCATTCCCATGCCAGATCATGAATTCATCATCTATATAACGTCGCCATACGGTGATGTTATTACCGTATGGGTTCGCAGGGTTTAAGATGTACTTCGACTCAAAATCATATACGTAAAGACCAGCTACCGATGGGGCAAAGGTGCTGCCCATTGAGGTCCCCGTTGCTTGGAGGTAAAGCTGGCCTTCGTATTCAAAGAAGTTCCGTTTGAGAGCCAGAGTGGCACAATCGACCACAAACTCCCTTGAGGTGTTGAAATCCCACATTGCTTGGTCCAACGATTCCTTGACCACTTTTATGGTCTCATCCTGCGGAATGCAGGTATACAGGCTCTCGATGTCCATCGAGACAAGGAAGCACGGGGTATTCGTTAGAGAGATTGTATTGAGCAGAGAAAGAAAACTCTTGGTGTCTTTAAGGTATGTGGTTGTGGATTGTACAATTGGTTTCAAAAAGAAATCACAATACTGTGAAAGAGGTTCCAGGAGGGATCCCAGGCCCGAAACTATCGGTCGTCCTGGAGGGGGTTGTATATTTTTATGTGTTTTTGGTAACACATAAAAATAAGGGATCCGTCCCTCAGACATTGTTAGGAAATCAGCCTCTTTCTTTGAGATATAGCCATCTCTTTCTGCTGTTGACACTAGATCACAGATTTCACTTCTTAGTTCATTGGTCGGGTCCACATCTAAAGGAATGTAGTTGTTGCCATTACTTAAGAGTCTCCGACACTCGGTGTTGTAATCGCTTTTGTTGAGGATCACAATCCCACCCCCTTTGTCCGCATTTTTTATGACAATGTCATTGTTCTTCTTGAGGAATTGAATGGCCTTAAATTCATCAGCGGACAGATTCTTATAGGGGGTCGGTTCCTGCATTTCTTCTATTTCTTTGAACACAGCTTGTTCGAATGCTAGGATCTCAGGTGCGACTGTGTGTGTTGGTGGTACAAATGTTGATTTCAATTTGAAATCAGTGTCACTCTCAAAACTGATTTCAAATTGAAATCAACATTTGTACCACCAACACACACAGTCGCACCTGAGATCCTAGCATTCAAACAAGCTGTGTTCAAAGAAATAGAAGAAATGCAGGAACCGACCCCCTATAAGAACCTGTCCGCTGATGAATTTAAGGCCATTCAATCCCTCAAGAAGAACAATGACATTGTCATAAAAAATGCGGACAAAGGGGGTGGGATTGTGATCCTCAACAAAAGCGATTACAACACCGAGTGTCGGAGACTCTTAAGTAATGGCAACAACTACATTCCTTTAGATGTGGACCCGACCAATGAACTAAGAAGTGAAATCTGTGATCTAGTGTCAACAGCAGAAAGAGATGGCTATATCTCAAAGAAAGAGGCTGATTTCCTAACAATGTCTGAGGGACGGATCCCTTATTTTTATGTGTTACCAAAAACACATAAAAATATACAACCCCCTCCAGGACGACCGATAGTTTCGGGCCTGGGATCCCTCCTGGAACCTCTTTCACAGTATTGTGATTTCTTTTTGAAACCAATTGTACAATCCACAACCACATACCTTAAAGACACCAAGAGTTTTCTTTCTCTGCTCAATACAATCTCTCTAACGAATACCCCGTGCTTCCTTGTCTCGATGGACATCGAGAGCCTGTATACCTGCATTCCGCAGGATGAGACCATAAAAGTGGTCAAGGAATCGTTGGACCAAGCAATGTGGGATTTCAACACCTCAAGGGAGTTTGTGGTCGATTGTGCCACTCTGGCTCTCAAACGGAACTTCTTTGAATACGAAGGCCAGCTTTACCTCCAAGCAACGGGGACCTCAATGGGCAGCACCTTTGCCCCATCGGTAGCTGGTCTTTACGTATATGATTTTGAGTCGAAGTACATCTTAAACCCTGCGAACCCATACGGTAATAACATCACCGTATGGCGACGTTATATAGATGATGTATTCATGATCTGGCATGGGAATGAATCCACGTTACTCGACTTCTATACATGGATCAATACGTTAAATGATCACTTGAGGTTCACGCACGAGCACTCCCGGGACGAACTCACGTTCCTAGATGTTACCATCAAAAGGGAGGGCAACCGCTTGGAGACAAAGACGTTCACGAAGCCGACAGCGAAAAATAACCTGCTGCACTTCACCAGTCACCACCCAAGAGCCCTACGGGAGAATCTCCCGTATGGGCAGTACCTAAGAATACGGCGCAACTGTAGCACCCTGTCCACATACAAACAGCAGGCTAATGTGCTAACTGAAAAATTGGAGAAAAGAGGATACCCATCAAGGATCTTGAATACCAGTCAAAAGAGAGCACGGAACCAGCAAAGGGAGGTTTTACTGGCAGACAATCCCACCCCTGAGGTGAACGAGATTCCCCTCACATGCGTCACCACCTTTAACCCTTTGTCAAACGCAGTGAGCAAATGTGTATCGAAAAACTGGAGAATCATCACTAGCAACAAGGCACACTGGCCGAAACCACTTTTCTCCTACAAAAGGTCCACCAGCTTGAAAGACTCATTGGTTCACACACGACCCAGAAACAATAACAACAATACCCAACCACCTAGCGTTCTCAACACTTGGGGGCTTCCACCCGTGACAGGTCATTACCCCTGCGGTAATTGCAGTATATGCCATTTGACCTCACACACGAAATTCCTGGACTTGGCGGATGGCACACGTTGGGTACAACAAAATCACACCAACTGCAATACATCAAATGTAGTCTATTTGATCACGTGCAGATGCAAGTTACAATATGTTGGGATGACATCAAGAAGGGTCAAAACAAGAATATGCGAACATCGGAGCAACATCCGTTGCAAAAAAACAACAACGAAACTCACTGCACATTTCATTCAGACTAACCACACACCCAACGACCTCGAATGGACTATCCTTGAACATCTGGAGGGCAGTTCAGAGTCCCTTTTATTCAAGAAAGAACAACGTTGGGTGTATCGGCTCAGTACCAACACGAAAGGCCTCAATGACGATATACCTTGGGGTACGGTGTTGCGTAGATGAATAATCCACCAATAATCTGAATGTGTTTCTTGATTCAAGGAGGGCTCTATACACCTTAGCTCAGGGACTTCGTCTAAACTGTGCTGCAAAGACAACCACCTATTTCACAACCAGTAATTTTATTTAAAAATTTCATTGGGCTGTAAAACCAGTGCATATAAAACTCACTTCTTAGGTGGCAATAAATGGACCCTTCCAGGAGCTCATCAGTCTCCTTTTTGAAATATGGGACCAGTGCGCAGAACACCCTCCATAACTCCAATAAAGTCACTACGGAAGATTAGTAGTAGACAGGCATTTCACATTGTCAGCTAAATCCTCAGCCCCGCGTTTTTAATGTTTGTTTACAATCGACTTATATTGTGACAGTGCTGGGAATCGAACCGCCAACCTTGAAACTGGCAGCTCTGTTTTGCCGGTCAGCTCCGCCCCCATGTGGTATTTATCAACCAATCAATTTAGCCTCTCGTGTGTATCTGGGTATTCTCCTTTAAGACGCGATGTCTTCATCGACGTCATTCACCCACGAGGGCAGGTGCGCCCAATCAGACCCTTTGGTCTTTTTAACCAACCGGGTGCGCTGTAGTTTCCTTCATCCCGGGAGACAGCCAGAGCCCGTGTAGGTACATGGTGGGGAGCCGCAGGCGTGGAAGTAAGTGATTTTGAGTGAAGCCGTAGCGACCATTGTCGTTACGGAGGTGAAACCTTGATACCAACTACCCAGAAACCAATAACCACCATAACGGCTTTTCTTTTCACTACTGGCAGTATAACGCCGCGTGAAAATAACCCAGGCTGCCATTTCCGAAGGAGCTTAATCTGTTCCCTCAGAAAGTGAGTGATTCCTTATCTTTCCATCTCGCACTCGCTGTACCGATACTAATTCAAAAAAGGGAATTACTCTCTATATGTGGGGACGAGCATTGTCTGGGGGACACGCTCCCTTTGCCGCTTCCTAACCTTCCTATGCTCACGCTGGGAATGGGGTTCTTTGGCCCCTTATACGTGTGTGTGCATGTGTGAAATGAGATCAATTCTATGAAAATACTTGCGTATACATTCTTGTCACTGTGGTTTTTATTTCTTCACTGCCTCAGAATTGAGTGGCATATTGCTCGATCCTACTGAATCACGAGCATGCTCAGAACACGGACTCAGATACTGGGCTGGTTCTTTTAGCATATTCTTGGTGCACCTAATTAAGGAGCATAAGGCAGCACCTCGGTCTTGGTGTCACATTAATTGTGCATGATACCCACGGTCAAACCCACATGAAACTAATGTTGGCAAATGACTATGTTCAGAAGGAATTAACCCTTCCCTTTCATGTTTGTGTGTTTGTGGTCTTGTACTTGTCCCTTCCTTTTTACAGGTTCCGTTTTTTATACCCCTACCAGAGTGGGTAGTGTGGTTGAGATGGAATGTCCTTCCATCCTTTGATTTTAAATGAAATTTTCAAAAAATTTTCACACTTAGAGCCTCACGGGAGGGTGCACCTTAGAGCGTGCATACCACCGGAGGACTTTTGTTGTAGGTCCTGAAGAAAGCTGAGCTACATGCAACCCTAACAGCTGAAACATGTCGACCAAATTTTATTTCTGACTTAGGACTCCGGTTCCTTAATTAAGAACCGTGGGAGTCCGCACACTTTGTTTTTAACCAATGCGGGTTGGTCATTATTAAAAAATTTTCTAAGGGCACAACCTCTGCATTTTTTAATTGTTTAATACACTTTTGCACTATCACGTTTAGTCACTTCCCAATTTGGGCACTGTTGCACCCACCACATCCTGCTCCGCTGTAATCAGGCGTCGTAGCACGCTGGGGAGACATTCGGTCACCCCAGCGGGGACCCGATGATGAAGCATGTCACCAACTAGTGGTGAGTGAGGGTCCTTCTAAGAACTTAGGTCTTCCCCCCTCCCATTAGATGGTGACTAAAGAACGCTTTGACTCTCTTCTGGATGAAGATTGTCGCCCGGGCCACCCTAGGGACTTCTCAGACTGCCTGACTGTATTCCCTGCACGCGTGTGAGTATTGATCACGCGTGCAGCATACAGTGAAGCGTTATCTTGTGATTCTAATTTTATTATCACCTTTTTTTCACTAAAGTCACTCCTTTGTTGTTGAGAATATATTGAACTGGGGTACAGGAGTGTCTACACCCTACCTCTCTTGTTGTTTTTGGACAAAAAATAAGTGTCAGTAATCCAGAATGTAATTCTCACCAAACCGGGTGAAAACGTAGGAAGTCCAATGAGAAATAACAATTTCACCAAACCGGGTGAAACGAACGAAGTCTGACGACTTTTATGCCCAAGACGTGCGCTGAAAGGTAACTAGGCAACTGTCAGTCTAGCAGTCAAAATGGCGGCACGCATGCGTGTGACGTCACCACGCCCATTCGTCACACGCAGCGCTAGCCGGAAGAGCAGGAACAAGGAACACGTAACAGGCAGGATGGCCGGGTGCGCGGGGAAGCAGCGCAATACAGACGGCGTTCCAAGATGAAGGACAGAACGGAGAGCGAGGCAGAGCGTGCGGGAAACGGCAGGTAAGGCCGTTGACACTCGAAGGTAAACAGGATGGCTTCAGGCCAAGTGTCGAGGAAAAACACAAGAAAAGAGGGTGAAAAGCGCACAACACAGGGAGTACCTGATGAAAATGGGCAGACAGTGAGCATCCACGTAGGAATGTTGAAGGTAGATCTCAAAATCCAAAATCCATAACAAGCGAGGTTTAGTCAGAAGAGTAAAAAAAAAACAAGTCTAATGAGATCCAGTGGTAAAATCCAAGAATTAAAATGTAAAATCCAGGCAGGAAAAACAAATCCAACGAAATCCAAATAAGTGGATGCAGAAGTCCAGGACAATCTTAAATCCAATACACAACGAGATGAAATGTGGGTTCAGGGTTAAGTGGTGATGTGGCTTGTCCCTTCCAAGCTGCCAATCGTCGCCAGTGTTAAAAGGACTCAGTGACACTGGATAAGTTGAAGTAGTAGTTTTAATGTCAGAACAACACCAACAGCTCTCAAAACTCTGCCAACTCCTCCAGGCTCCAAGACTCAAGTGAGCATGGAATAAGCAGGAGTAGAACAGAATGAACAAGTAAAGGAATGTTACCATGTCATAAGATAACCAAGAGGAAACAAGCATATGTACATTACAACACAAAGCTAAACAATTTCACATATCTGGGGAATTTATTCAACAACCAGATGAACTGGGAATCCCTTATAACAGCAAGGGCTCACCACACTAGCAGTGCCGTGGACAGGATATTCTGCTTTGCATGCAAATAAGGTCACAAGCCAGAAAGATAATTAGTTACCCTATATAAAGCAAAATGCCTGTTGGTTGCAACCTATGACTGAGGGTTATGGGGACATCATAAAAGTGCCCCCATCCTCTTCTGTCATAAATAATTGGGGTTAGAGTTTATAGAGGACCACATAGGTTGCACTCCTCTGTTTTTATGGGCACAAATGTGATTGTCAGATGAATAAATGTTCTCGAAAGAAGTAATCAAAGACTGTAATAACTTAGATAGCCAATATGCGTTATCATCAACATGAGGGGATGGGCTTTTCATGATTGCTCACCGTCACACAGCAATATTATCTAACTTTTACTACTCATGTGCAGACTAGATTCTTTTTAACTAGATTTGATTTATGTACTGTGCACTTTTTGCTGGCATTTTCACAGCAAAGAGGGTGGGCCTATAAACTTATGCCCTGTCCATGTGATAATCTGGCAAGCCAGAGCATTATGCACTTTAATCTATTCTGCACCTTATATAAAGAGGCAAGGAGTACATTTTTAGCTCACTATTAAGGAAAATTCGCCTCTGTACGTATATTGGTGGTTTTAACTTTTTTCACAATCTGGCCACCCCTGACATCAACCATTTCAAAAAGCTTTATTCAATGTTTTACAATCATAAAAGCATATACAACCAGCAATACATCAGGAATACAGTTTAAAACAGATGGCTGGCATGAATTCATATAAAACCCAATAAAAAAGAGAAGATTTAAGATCAATAAAACCACAGGTCAAAAAGTTAAAACATTGGATTTATCGACATTATATATGTCCAATATAAAAATAATTAAATCAAATCAAGGACAAAGTGCAATTTGGCACGCCCTCAAGATCCAAGCCCAGCCTAGGAATTTCACCATAGCCAGTGCAATCGGTAGCGATGTATCTGTGCGCAAAATTCGATCAGACGCCGCCACTGCCCTGGTACCCAGAAGCTTACAGATAGGTAACAGCCAGGCCCGCCGTGGGGCAGCAAAGACATCACAAACCCAGAGATTATGTGCCGTTGACCTCTGACATCTGTATTACGGAAGCTAATTATATAAAAGTCTCAAGGGCTATCAGAAAGCTCTATGAGTAAAAGAGGCTGTTAACGCATGGTGTAATTTCTCGCTGTCTTATTCCATACTGTCGGAATTTTATGAACTGTGTAATACCATGCTGCTTTAGACCCACTATTTTATGTATAGAACTTTTAAACTGCAGAATTTTATTAATTGTTTTTTGTTTTTGAATGTATTACTGTGATTGTTTTGTAATTTGTGATAAACTGTTATCTCTCAAAATTTATGGTTCTTCGAACCGAAATAAAGTTATTCTTGACTTGACTGGGCTGGGGCCTCTCACTTTGGGGGTCATTAGGATGACGGGCGGACTTAATCCGCCTCCCATAAGGGCGGGGGTCCCGTGGGTGGTATTAGGATGCGGCCGCCACAGTGGCCAGCATTTATAACATTGCGGCGGGCGGTGCTCTCTGCACGGCCCGCCACAATGCCATAAATGCATGTATGCATTTGCATACACAATGCGGCAGGCACCGCGCGGTGCCTACCGCGTTGCATATGCAAAAGCAGGGGGGTACCACAGGTACCCCCGTGTGCACCCCCACCTCTCGTTTACTTTGGGAGCCCGCAGGGGGCCCCCAAAGTGAAGACTGCATGCCTTTCCATGACGGCATTGCCGCCACAGAAAGGCATTGAAAAATGCCCATCATAATATGGCTGGTGGTGCCTGATAGACACCGCCACCATAATATTCCTTTTCTGCACCGGCCGCAAGGTGACCTGGGTGGAAAAGCGGCGGATGGTCTTTCCGTTCGTCGAGGTCCCACCTGCCATACTAATATGGCGGGGGGGAAATGAGTGTGGATGTTGGGCGGATTGCCCCTGCCAGGCTGGCAGTGGCTACCGCCAGCCTGGCAGGAGCATTCCGCCCGACATCATAATGGGCCCCCAAGAAGTGTGTCTTACCAGGTCTCCATTGCGGACGGCCTCAAACTTTGACTATGTCCCGGTCAAGTGCGACCAGATGTCAGAGAGAGTGCCACTATATGTTTTTAGATTGGTTAATCTTTAAAAATCCATATCTCAGACGCCCTACATTGGATGTTTGTTGTTTGGTGTCTATTTGATTATAAACATATTTCCTAAAAATATATCCTATCTTTAGAAATTGGTGTGGGATTTTTATTTTGTGTTGTGTCTTACTTATTTGATTAATTGGTGTTTTTAAATGCTTCACACCCCTGTCCCTAAGTGAGGCCTGACTGCTCGTTGTCAGCTGCCAAGGGTTGAGCAAGGGGCTACTTTACAAAGACCGTTACTGGACCCTTGGCATATTGGTGGTATTACTAGTGGTATTACTAGTGGTAGGTGCATGCGCATACTTACCCCTACCAATAACCCACTTTTTAACATTTGGTGTTCAGTTATGTGCATACTGTAATGCAATTATATTTATATAGTGCTTTTTACCCCATACGAGGCATCGATGCACTATTCAGCGAGTAGTAAGCTACTCCAGAACGTAAAAGGATTTTTCATGGATTAGTATTTGGAAATATAAGCTTAGTATGAGCATTACTATATGGAGTTTCGAGTTCATTTGAGCAGAGGACATGTGATTGTGTTAGTTGGATTGAGTAAAGTAATGGAGGGAAAGAAGAGGGAAGAAAACCAGAAGTGTTAATTGGGAGGTCATAGTTGTAAGTTGAGGTCTGGGATGAGAAAAGGAAGGATGGAGGAGGGCAGAGCCTGTAGAAAGGGTTTATGTAGAAAGAGAATCAGAGTAGTATTTGGTTTGGGATGGGTCAAAAGAGAGATAACATAAGGGGTAATTTAGTAGGGTTCTTTGGGAGATCATAGAAGTAAACTGATGTTTTGGGATGAGACTTGAGGTGCAAAGCAAAGAGGAGTCTAGGAAGGGTTATTTTGGAGATCATAGTAGCAGAAAGAGTTTAGGATGAGAGAGTGAAGATAGTGGTCAAATTGATAGACGTGGAGTGTGATGGTAGGACAGAGTAAAGCTTTCAATAGTATTTTTTTCTTCTACAATAGGACTAAAATGATAAATGTACAGATACATGATTACATGGCATGGGAATATATGTGTAAGGAATATAATATATTAAGATTTGCGTGTTTTGTTTTTCTGGAGGAGTGAGGGGAGATATTGATGTAGTGGTTTTCTGAAAGATTTCTATGTGCAGTACTGCTGGTGAGTGGTATTTGAATAGTATAGGGGTGGTTATGTGTTTTGGAGAACATTATGTGGTGTGTAAGAAGGGATAGAGAAGAGTTATTAGTGTTTGTGTTAGATTTGATCACTGGAATAGGTAATGTGTGTGGTGGAGTGGCATGTAAGGATTGCATGTTTGTGTGTAATTGGCAAAAAAGAGGATGCTGGTGTTGTTGGATGGTGTGATGGAAGGCTGAATATAGGTTTTGTCTTGATAAAAGGGGGTCTGTTAGGAGCAAGTAGAGTATAGAGCTGGCGTTTTGTTTGCACAGGGAGTGTGTGCCTGGATGCTTTAAAGTTATGCATAATGTGACTTTGAGTTGTGTTGGATGTGTTAATGGTATGTGTTTTGTGTGAGAATTCAGGTGCCATAGTGTAGTAGAGGTAGAATTGTGCGTAGGTGTGGTTTGTGGTATTTTGTTGTGGTTGTGTAGTGGTTCGATATAAATTGAAATCTGAATGAGGTTTGTTTCTCGTGCATGATTAGAATGTCTTTGCTGATATTGTGTTTGGATGTTGGTGGATGTGAAGGGCTTAAGGTGGTAGCTCGTAAGTGAAAACTGGGTAGCATCTCTGGCCCTAGGCCTGACCCGAACAGGTCCAAACAAGCAACCGTTCTTGTCCTCTCTGCCGAGCCCAAACAGGCAACTGCCCTTGTCTTCTCCACCCAGTCCAAAAAGGCAACTGACCTTGCCCTCTTCGCTATTAGCCTTGACTCTTGGGATGAGACGGCCTAAGCCCTGTGCCTAAAATTGCCTTATTAGCAAATGGAACCCTTGCCCTAACCCTAACCAGTCATGACCCTAACCCTAAACCCTACAGCCAATGGTAGACCTGGTCCTATTAACAAATCACAGCCCTAGCCCTAATAGCCAATGAAAGCAAAAGCCCTAATCCCTATGTCCAATAGGAAACCCCAGCCCTAGTAGCCAATCAGAACCCTATCCCAAACAGCCTATGCAGCAACCCCTCTGAAAACAAGAACCACATACAAAGCACTCAGCACTTGTAGACCACACAGCAACAAGCTTTTAGTTGACATCTACAAAAGTATTACAACACATCCATGCCATCTGAGCACACTCATAAGCAAGAAATACATCAGACCGGAAGTTGAATAGTAGTAAAGTAATTAAACTACTATGGCTTTGGGATCCAGAATTAAATACTTGTCTGGAGATTTCAAAGTATTCTTTTTAATCTTCGGTGACACTGCTGAATGGAAGATGTCCTGTCTCAACATGACACATGAAACTACTGATACTATGAACTACACGTTTGAGCAAAATCCACCCCCATCACGGACAACAGGCCAGTAGGTGCAGGACCCTCTATTTTCAATAGCGAGATTTTAAGTGAAAACAAATGAAATGTGTCTGTGCAACTGCAAGG
Source organism: Lissotriton vulgaris (assembly GCF_964263255.1). Classification (NCBI taxonomy): domain Eukaryota; kingdom Metazoa; phylum Chordata; class Amphibia; order Caudata; family Salamandridae; genus Lissotriton; species Lissotriton vulgaris. Next base: position 391,254,601 of record NC_141689.1, read on the forward strand.
CAGACTTCTGAAGCAGTATCTTCAGTCCTCTGAAGGATTTTACTAACATGAATTCTTATCTTTGCATGATGAATACTCCTTTAAAACAACAATTGTTACTTTCAAATAGCAACTTCCGGCACACCGTACCTCTTAGCCAGGCATTCTCTGGGGCATATTAGCAAGAACATCGTTAAATTATCGCTGTTTTAGCGGCAGGAACTGCCCTTAAAACGGCGATAATGGGCTTGCTAATATGCGTTATAGAATTCCAATAGAAGCCCAGGTTGGATGTGCAGGAAATCTAACCTGTGCTTCAATTGGAATTCCATAACGCATATTATCAAGCTCCTTATCGCCGTTTTAGCGGCAGTTTCCTGCCGCTAAAACGGGGATAATTTTAACGAGGTTCTTGCTAATATGCCCCTATGTTCCCATCACCCTCCTACTTCTCCTTTATTGGTGAATCTCTATTACATTAAGACTAGAAAATGTGATAAAGTGTAGATTGGAATCATTAATATCGCGGGTGCACTCGGCTCACTGACATAAGCTGGCGGTCTCAGCGCAGTCTTCAGTGGGAAAATATCCACTAACCTGCACATCACTAATTCAACAGGAACATGCTGAAACCTTCAGAAGAGAGGTGAGAGGTTAAGTTAAAAGCCTGTTTCTGCATAATCACAGAGAATGAAAAAGCTAATTAACAGCTAAACATTGTGTACCAATGGTGAACAACCACATGGTATATATATTTGGTACCAACAAGCTGCCCGCAGTAAATCGGACCACAGCAGTTCATAGCAGTTCATAGTACTTACTGCTCTTAGCTTAAACCAAGCCAGTGCTCCCGGTGCCTCTGCAGACTTCATAAAAAGAAACACTCTGAGGCAGATCTACAAGAAACTAACGCAGCGCGGTGCAGCAGGCCATTATGCTGCGCCATGCTGGGTTAGTTTCGAAGCACAGAGATGTGACATATTTACAACAATATGTCGCATCTCTGTGCTTCCCCCTGCGCTTGCGCACAAACTGCTGCCATGCGCCAGCGCATGCACCCTTGCACCATGGTGCAAAGATGCCTGTATCATGGGGAGATTGTTTTTGTGAAGGAAGGGGCACCTTCCTGCACAAAAACAATCAATTGAGGTGATTTCCTCTTCCAAAGCGTGCTACAGAATACAGCACGCATTGAAAAAGGAAAAAAACGAGGAGAAAAGAAAAAAAATGTCCTCGTTGCACCTCGCTATGCCACCCCTAGGGTGGCGTGGCATTCTGACGCATTTCCAGATGTAAGATTTGTTGTAAATCTTGAAATGCACCAGTGGACATGGGTGTTGCGTTGGGAACACCCACAGCAACACCCATGTCACGCCTCTAACACGCACAGTGTTGCGTGAACAGAGGCGATATTTCTAAGCACAGGTTAAGTCATGCAGGGTGACTTTACCTGTGTTTGTAAATATCACTCAGCAGGCTGCGCTACCGGTGCGTCACACAATGTGATGCACCGGCAGCGCACGGTGCTTGTAAATCTCCCCCTTTGTGAGGTAAGAAGTTTGTGTTCACTGGTGGGATATAGGGACTTCATTGCTCGACTCCAGCAGAGACCCAGGGGCAGATTTACAATAACTGGCACATCACTGCATATTAGCAGGGATGCACCAGTTATTTTGCGTGACGTAATAAAGCCCTTGCGCCACCATGGATGCGCCACATTTACAATGTGGCGCACCGTGGCGCAAGGGTAGACAGATGCGTGACGCATCTGTCGGCGTAAAGCTGACGCAGTGCTGGAGTCGTGTTGCAAGTGTGACCCAACTCCAGCACTGCTCAGAGGCGGCCTATACTTGCTGTGCTGCTCACTCCTCATGCCTGCTCCATGCAGGTGTAAGGTTTTGACGCAGCGGGAAGTAAAAGTGACTCGGGGAAATCTTGTAGATTTCACTGCCTCACATTTACGAGGCTTCCTTGCGACGGAACGCCCACCCTTCATACATTATACCTGATGCAGGTATAATGTAGCTCAGGGCTTTACAACGTGACGTATCTCACTAGATGCATCACATTGTAAATATGTTGCATAGTAGCGCATTGTTTATGATGCCGCAGCGTCACAGAAGTGACGCAACAGTGTTGTAAAGATGTTGCAAGGAGCTTATAAATCTGCCCCCAATACTTTGCGCCAGCGTAAACTGCGTATGAAGTGCAGACTGGGCCCAAACTACCCCGATATGCTCCTTTGCTCTGGCTTCTGCCCTCAAAATCTACATAACAAGAGTTAGGCAGGTCATAGCAGGCTGAACTCTAATCACCAGCATTTTGTAGTGACTCCATGATGGTGCACTCTATCATGTATAATGTGCTTATGCCCCTAAATCTGCCTTCACACGGTAACTTGTGCATGCTACGTGCACACATGGGATGAAGGCTTATGGGACGAACCACCTCAATGTAATTTTACAGTTATACTGTAGGTTAGTATATAATTATATAATTACATTTAAGGTGAAAGGACCTATAACTGGTTGCGGTGGACCGTTTGAAGCACTTAAACTTTATGAGAGACTTGGTGGGTCTTACAAGCCGTTAAAATAAATAAATCCCCCAAGGACTCGCCAGAATGCCAACATCTTTTTATCACTGCTGGCATCAGTTATTTGACTTTTGCCGCGTAGGTTTTGCAAAGTAACAATAGCAGACTTTAAAATTCACTTTCACACCTCTGTTTTCGAATCCTTCATCATTGAAGCATTTCCCACCCTGTTTAACCAAATTTATGGGGAATATCTACTCAGATTCCCAGCAAAAATGTCTCCTTACTGGTTGGCAGATGGCAGGGCCAGGCCTACTTTTCATAGTAAGATGTTCCCTTGGCCTTGGGTTAGATTGCGGGGCCTCTTGACCACTGGTGGCAGGTCTGCCATCACTGATAGAGCCACCATCTGAGCCACGCAGCCTCACTGATGCAGTGACAGGCCAGCCTCCCAGGTAGCTGCTAATCAGTAACTAGAGCTGGTCCTAAATGCATTTAATGGCTAATAACCGCTGAGCAGGTATTTGATTCTGGTGCAGTATGAGCAGGTTCAGTAAATGCCTACTAACAGCGGTAATGTGTGTCCGATCGCCTGCAGTTCATTTACTTTATCATTAACCAATGCTCACCGGCGGGTTAGAAGAAAACGCAGTGGAGATTACAAACCTATTTTTCAGGTTTATTAGGGTTTTAACAGGGAAAAAATGGCTAATGGGGCTTTACCACCGCCCACAGGTAATTTGTGAGATGAAGAGTGGCACCTGGATAGAGATTACAGGAAAGTCGCTGTGCTCTGCATTTTATTCTCTTTTGTTTTATTAATTATGCTCCAGTCGTTTCTAACAACAACCCAATCACAATGAAGGCCCTTGTCCTGCTACACATAATGGTTCATAACCAAGGCACAGTGAAAAGATGTTTGAGATTTGTGACGCCGACAAACTTTCAGCCAGTATGTATAATAACACAAGTTAAGGCAAGGTCTCTTGCAAATATACATCACTCCAGATGAGGGACCTCGGCTGAGGATGCTGGGCGGATGACCTCTCTGTTACATTCTCTCCTGCTTCAATGATATTACTTCACAACAATCTTCACAACAAACACTCTTCCTGTATTTTCCTACCAAAAAAAAACTACCTGGTTTTCTTTCAGTATTTCTTCCTTGAAACCAGCGCAGACATCGGTGACTACTTTTTGTATGTTAGTTTATTTTTTGTATTCACTTTAATTGTATTATTGTCATGTTAGGCTTATTGTGTATAACATATTATAATTAACCTTTACTCAGCATGGAAACTAATAATATTTTAGCTCCTCCCAAATTTTTACAAGATCCTGGTGTACCTCCTATGAATTGGGAGGATTGGCGTGAATCTTTTGAAACTTATTTGGAGGCAATTGGAGGAGAGGTATTCCTTGCCTCACGAAAATTGGCTTTACTCAAGCACAATCTGGGTGTTGAAGGTAGGAAAGTACTGAAAACATTACCAATTGTATCTTCTGTTAGTTCAAAAGTATGTGTAGGCGAAGATGAAGATCTCAGTGAAGAAGAAGTTGTATTTGATTGCTCAAAACTTGAATCAGTTTTATCAGATGAATATTTAGATGCACTTAATGCGTTGGAAGAAAATTTTGGTAAGAAAACCAGTATTGTTGTAGAAAGACATACATTTTTTTCAAGAGCACAAATGGTTGGTGAAACAGTAGAACAGTATGTTACTGCTTTAAGGAGGTTAGCAGTTACTTGCAAGTTTAAGGAATTACATGAGGAAATCATAAGAGATCAGTTCATCAATAGAACTAACAATGTCAAAATCCAGGAGAAATTACTTGACTTGAAAGATCCATCCCTTCATAAAACTATTTCGGTTGCCAGGAGAGTTGAAAATAATTCACGTTATGTCAAAGAGTTAAACAATACACATAGTACAGATCGAAAGTTAACTGAAAACAAAGATCCTGGTGAGGTATGTACTGTGTCCAGTAAGCCAAAAACTTTTGATAGTAGGTATAATGTTAAACGTGATAATAGAATTAAACCTCGTAATTTTTCAGGTGTCAACAAAAGCACTGTATCATATAACAAAGCGTCTTCTAGTAAGACTGTAATTTCTAACAATAAGCAGTTTTGTTTCAGATGTGGAAATGCCAAGCATACCACTGAAAATTCTTGGTGTCCTGCGTCAAATGTCACTTGTTTCAAGTGTAACAAATCTGGTCATTTTTCAAAAATGTGCAGATCAGGAAATCCTAATGCTTGGAAAAGTTCTGTAAATTTTGTTGAAGAATCTGTTTACTCTAATAGCGATAGCGACATCGAAGTTATGACTATTTGGAATGATGATGAGGTTAATCAAATCTCTGAAGAGATTCAACCACCTAAATGTGAAGTCACTATCAATAACCACAAATTATTTCTTTGGGCTGATTCTTGCTCATTATATACCATTATTGATAAGACCATGTGGGAAAATTGTGGTAAACCCATTTTAGTTCATTCACAAAGGTCTCCTGTGGGTTATCTATGCATTAGATTACCTGTGATTGGGTGTTTCACATCTGAAATCATTTTTAAGGATAGGAGCACTCTTGGAACGGTCTATGTTGTGGAAAAAGGGAGAGCATTATTAGGGTGGAAGGAACTATGGAATTTAGGGTTGACCCTTGATCCAAACCATCCAGACCAAGTTTTACTTTCTCCTAATTGGCATAAAAAAACTTCTGAAGAAGTTTTAGTAACTCAAGATGACAGTGCTGTGTTAGAATTGCATAAAAAGTTTCCTGACTTGTTTAATCCTAAATTAGGTTGTCTCAAAAAATTTGAACATAGGATAGTTCTTAAACCTGATTGTATTCCTATTGTTCATAAAGTACGCAATGTACCGTTAGTATTAAGATCCCAACTCAAATTGGAGTTAGATCGTCTTTGTCATCAAAACATTATTGAACCAATTGAGGCATCTGATTGGCTTAGTCCAGTGGTTTTGGCACGAAAACCCAACGGAAAATTGCGCATGTGTGTTGATTTAGGAGATTTGAACAAAAATATTTGGGTAGATCGCTACCCCTTACCCAAAATTAATGAAATGGTTGCTTCTGTTAAAGATGCAAAATTTTTCTCGTCCATTGATCTATCCAATGCATACCATCAGATAAAGCTACATCCAGAATCCCGTCATCTGACATCCTTCATCACTCCTGAGGGTGCATTTCAGTTCTTAAGAATGCCTTTTGGGTTATCTTCTGCTTCAGCCGTTTTTCAAAGAGTCATGTGCAAAGTCCTTGAAGGCACACCTAATATGTTAGTGTTTCAAGATGATGTACTTGTATGGGGTGCTGATAAAAGTGACCATGACATGATTCTACATGATGTATTGGGTAAACTTCAAAAGGCTGGGTTGACTGTAGCTGCTGAAAAATGCAAATTTGCCACAAATGAAATAGAATATCTTGGGCACACTTTATCTGCTGATGGTGTTAAACCTAAAAAAAATTTATTAGATGCCATCAAGAACGCTCCGGCACCATCTGATAAAGACCAGCTCCGTTCCTTTTTAGGTCTTGCCGAGTACTACTCGAAATTTGTGCCAAATTTTGCTTCTAAAGTCTTTTGCTTGAGGTTGTTAATGAAAAAAGGTGCGAAGTTTTTATGGTCCACAGAGTGTCAAGCTGTGTTTGATGATGTAAAAAAAGAAATTGCAAATGCTGTTGCACTTAAGCCTTATGATCCCACCAAGAGGTCGATCATTGTTGTGGACGCGAGTGCATATGGGCTTGGAGCTGTTTTAATGCAAGGGAAAGACAAATTCGAGTGGGTGGTAGCTTTTGCCTCACGTACATTGAAAGGTGCTGAGCCTTCTTACTCTGTTATTGAGAAAGAAGCTTTAGCTTGCTTTTGGGGTGTGAATTATTTCAGGAACTATGTCTGGGGCACTAACTTTGAGTTGAGAACAGATCATAAACCCCTCGTTGACATTTTTTCTACTAAGGGTGCTGGGAAAGCCACGCCTAGAATTGCCAAATGGATTTATAAGTTACAAGAATATGACTTTTCAATGGAATACGTACCTGGAATCAAAAATGTCAATGCTGATTGTCTATCTCGACTTCCTCTTGAAGGTGAAGATGTTGTGGTTGAACAAGATGAAGACTGGTCAATTGCTACTGTGGATGAAGCTTGTAATGGTGCTATTAGTTTAGAAGTATGGAAACAAGCTGTTCAAGATGATGTGGTATTGAAGGAAGTAATTGCACGCTTAACATCACCATGCAATAATTTCTCTTGGAGTGATTCTGACTTGTCCGAATATAAAACAGTTTGGGCTGAACTCTCTTATGACCTTGTGGTTGGTGTGGTTAGAAGAGCTGACAAACTTGTGGTACCGTCTTCTTTACGAAATAAATTACTGGATCTTATGCATGAAGGGCACTCAGGCATGTCTGGCATGAAAAGAAGATGTAGGTGTGATTTCTGGTGGCCAGGTATGGACAAGGATGTTGAAAGGTGTGTAAGGAATTGTACCGCTTGCACTTGCAGTGATAAATCTCATGTTTCTCAAGAAACTACAATCTCTGCTGTTTCATTTCCTGACGGACCATGGCAGAAACTAGCTATGGATATTTGTGGTCCGTTCAGTGTTGGTAATATTACTGGGAAGTTTGCCATTGTGTTAATGGATTACTACAGCAAATGGCCAGAGGTTGCATTCGTTAAGGAAGTTAAAGCTTCTAGCATTGTTAACTTTTGTGAGGAGGTTTTTCATAGGGAAGGTTTTCCTGAGAGCATCACGACTGATAATGGGCCACAGTTCGTTGCTTCAGAGTTCCAAAGTTATTTACATTTATGTGGTATAAAACACATTACTACGGCTGTTTATTGCCCGAGGGAGAACGGCATGGTAGAAAGGTTCAACCGTGTTTTAAAGGATTGTATACAGTTAGCTGTGTCAGGTGGCAATGATTGCAAGGTTGCTGTCAAAAATTTGGTTTGGAGTTATAGGAACACTCCACACTCTGCTACCATGGTATCTCCATTCCATCTTTTAAAGGGGCGTTCTGCTGGTAATAAGGTGACTCCTGCATGGATGCTCAAGGTTTCTGCTGGTTGTAATTATAAAGAAAATCTCAACAGTAGGATGAGTTCTTACCAGAAGAAGTATGTAGACAGGCATAATGACAAAATTATGAAACGTGTAAATAGTTTTCATGTAGGAGATTTAGTGAGGTCTTCTCGCTTTGGGTTATCCAAGGATGGTTCTTCCAGATGGTCTCGCCCAAAAAAGGTGTTAAAGGTATTGGGTAATTGCGTACTGCTTGATGATGGTCAAAAGTGGAATCTTTGCAATGTTGTTAGGTGCAATGATTTGGAACGTGATCTTTGGTTGGAAAAGGGGTCTGGTTCTATTTCTGCTTCAAGTCCTGTTCAGTCTTCCCATGTTCAGTCCGCGTCATCTGATCTCCCCAAGGAGGATGTTCCCAAGCCCAGAAGATTATCAGGACGAATTATTGTGAAACCTGTCAGGCTTAAAGATTATTTGATGTGACTTTGTATTTATATAATGATCCTATATTTCACTGCAATGTATATAGTTTTTTTTTATTATTTGTTTTTTTTTTATTTTAAGAGAAAGGATGTGTTACATTCTCTCCTGCTTCAATGATATTACTGTTTCTTTAATTCCTGTGGAATGTTGGTAACTCCAATGTGTGTACATAGGAATGTAAGGGCAGTTGGAGCTGAGCTTTCCTGCCAGTGACATCTTAGGGTTTTATCCTACTAATAAACTACAAAACTACAACTGCTTCCTGTCCTTCATACTTGCAAAACTCTCTCCCTGGCTTAGGTCCTTCACTGCACGCTGACTCGAATGCAGTCCAGGAATATCACACTGAACACATTTGAAGAATCCTCAAAGCCCTCACAGGTGAAACTCTAAATATTACAAGGTCCCTGTGTGTGTGTGACAGACTTCTGTTTAAAGTACACCATACAGTAATTAAGCCTTTAAAAATCCTCTCAATTGTATTAAAACAAAACCTTTGATTTTGTAATTTGGACTAAACTAGTTATTTAATGTATTGTTATGATCTTTTTAAATTTGTTTTAAGTTTGATTCATAGTTGTAGAGATCCAAAAGTAGGGATACCACTGGGCTGGACCTGGTTAACTGGCTAAACTCAACATGACTGAGTTTAGGGTTCGGTGTAAGGCTAGGGGGCTACCTGCTAGTAACAAGATTAGGAAGGCAGAGTTGGTTAGGTCCCTGAAGACCTTGGCCAGGTCAGCCCCAGAGAATGAATGGGAGGGAAAGATGATCCCCCAACGTCACCCAGGAGGAGGGCTATGAAGATGATTCTTCTATTGCCTCTGGCACAAGGATCATAATTCCAAGAGGTAAGAGAGGGGGTTTTCCCACACAAGGGCCAGGTATGTCCCTAAGAGAAAGTGAGCTAGCTCTAGAAGAGAGGAAATATTTATATTTGAATTAGCTAGAGAGCAGTGGGAGGAGAAGAAAGCCAGAAGAAATACTGGCAGCAAAATTGAAGAATAAGTTGAGGTGTCCCATGGTGGGGGCTTAATTCCAAGCTCCCCAAAGGGATAGTGCCCAGGTACACAGAGGGGGACTACATTGACAAATGGGCTCACAGCATTTGAGAGGGCCCTTTAGATGAGGTACGTCTACCCCAAAATTGTGGGTTTACCCGTGCGAGAACTATTACCTACAGCTGGCAGGGATATGCTATTGCTCCTAGAGGGGGAAGAGGCTAAATTCTACACCCAAATGAGAAGATGCTTAGTTGAGAAATGTGGTTTTATCCCAGAGCAGTACATGATGAAATTCAGGGACACCCAGAAAATGAGCAGACTGTCCTGGGTGGACTTTGTGGACCTCTCAGAAAAGCACTAGAGGCTAGATTTTATGTATAGAACTTTTAACCAGCAGAATTGTATTAATTGTTTTCTGTTTTTACATGTATTGCTGTGATTGTTTTGTAATTTGTGATCAACTGTTATCTCTCAAACTTTTAAGGTTCTTCAAACCGAAATAAAGTTATTCTAGACTTGACCAGGACCTCTTGTTAGTGTGTCTGACCAGGTCTCCATTGCGGACTGCCTCAAACTTTGACTTTGTCCCAGTCAAGTGCGACCAGATGTCCCAGAGTGGCACTATACTTTTTTAGATTGATCAATCTTTAAAAAGTCATATCTCAAACTCCCTACTTTGGATGTTTGTTGTTTGGTGTCTATTTGATTATAAAAATATTTCCTATCTTTATAAATTTGGGTGGGATTTTTATTTTGTGTTGTGTCTCACTTATTTGATTAAATGGTGTTTTTAAATGCTTCACACCCCTGTCCCTAAGTTCGGCATGACTGCTCGATGTCAGCTACCAAGGGTTGAGCAAGGGGCTAATATACAGAGAACGTTACTGGACCCTCAGCCTATTGGTGGCCTTATAACTAGTGGTAGGTGCATACGCATACTTACCCCTCCTAATAACCCACTTTTTAACATTAGGTGTTCAGCTGTGTACATCCTGTAATGCAATTATATTTATATAGCGCATTTTACCCCATACGATGCATCGAAGCACTATTCAGCGAGTAGTACGCTACTCCAGAACAAAAAAGGATTTTTGGTAGATTAGTATTTGGAAATATAAGCATAGTATTAGCATTAGTATAGTGATTTATGCGTTAATTTGAGCAGAGGACATGCGATTATGTTAGTTGGATTGAATAGAGTAATGGAGGGATAGAATAGGGAAGAAAACCAGAACAGTTAATTGGGAGGTCACAGTTGTAAGTTGAGGTCTGGGATGAGAAAAAGAGGGACGGAGAAGGGAAGAGCCTGTAGAAAGGGGTCAGGTAGAAAGAGAATCAGAGTAGAAAAATTAGGTTTGGGATGGTTCAAAGGAGAGATAACATAAGGGAGAATTTAGTAGGGTTGTTTGGGAGATAATAGCAGTAAGCTGATGTTTGGGGTGAGTCTTGAGGTGCAAAGGAAGGAGGAGTCTAGGAAGGTTTATTTTGGAGATCATAGTAGCAGAAGGACTTTGTGATGAGACAGTGAAGATAGAGGTCAAATTGATAGACGTGTAGCTTGATGGTAGAACAAAGCTTTCAAGAGTATTTTTTCTTCTTCTACAATAGGACTAAAAAAAGAAATATACAGATACATTATTTCATAGTAAGGGACTATATGTGTAAGGATTATAATATATTAAGATTTGCGTGTTTTGTTTTTGGGGAGGAATGAGGGGTGATATTGATGTAGTGGTTTACTGAAAGATTTGTATGTGCAGTACTGCTGGTGAGTGGTATTTGAATAGTATAGGTATGTGTAATAGTATGTGTTGTGGAGAAGAGTGTGTGGTGTGTAAGAGGGGATAGACAAGAGTTATGAGTGTTTGTGTTAGATTTGATCACTGGAATTGGTAATGTAAACACCTATGAGGGATTGTACAATTTGTTTATGAAAGAACACATTTTGAATAATTGTGTTCTAGAGAAGCTATGCCAGTACCTTGTGGACTCTAAGCTGTCTAGTCCTAGGGAACTAGCCAGGGCAGCTGATGAGTGAGTGAGAGCCCGGGTTTTCAATCAGCACCAGGGAGTGATCAGAAAGTAGGACAGGTCCCACCCTTAAAGAAAAAACCCAGGGAACAGAAGGTCAAAAAAAGATGGAGTCCTCAAAAGGCCCACAAGGACCTGAACAAGGAGCGGGGGAGGCACTCCAACTTTGTGGGGAGGGGGGCATCGGTGAAACATTGTAGATTCTTTGGTCCCTCAAAAATGGGAGAGTGTTTTGTCTGAAATCAGCCAGGACACAGGAAAGAAGATGCTGTTAGCACAAAGAAGCCCCCCACTGGTGGATCGTCCCCTGGGATTGCTAGTGTAAGAGTAGGGGTAGAGAGTGCCCCAGAGATGGGTAGGGAAGTGACAGAGGCAACCCTAGTGTCCATGGGAGGGGCGGATATTGCTACCCTGACTGCCTTACCTCCAGGCATAGATAAGTACAGGCAGATGCCTCCCATCAATGCAACTGAGGTTGAGACTCTCAGAGTCACATGGAGCAGTGTGACTATGGTCAAGAGTATACTGGTTTCTAAAAATCAGATCGTGCATGGTACATTTCACCAGGTGACCTATGCAGACAGCAGAACCAAAGTCCATCCAATGGCTATGGTGGATTTGGAATGGGGAGGTGTGACAGACCCTATGAAGGTATCTGTGTTTCCTGCACTCTCAGTACAGTGTTTACTGGGAAATGATCTTGAAGCAACCGAATGGTCAGAGGTGGGTATATGCTGAGACCAGTTCACAGATGAGCCAGAAGGGAAATGATGGACGATGGACTCTCGAACAATGGGCCAAGCATCCATGGACAAAGGCAGTGGGCCTGGTGAGCCAGCCCAGTTGTCTGCAGAGGTGCAGCAGGAAACTGACCCTGATGGAGAGGATCTGACCTCAGAGGAAGGGGTTCCATCCCTGCGAGATCTGTCAGACATTGCAGCACTGACAGGAGCCGGTGAACCCTCTAGAGAGGAGTTTTGTCAGGAGCAGAGAGAGTGTCCCACCCTTGAGGGCTTGAGACGGATTCCCTTAAAGCAAGAATAAGGGGATGACAGTGGGTTCCACAGAATGTACTGGGAAGATGGACTATTCTATACCGAGGCCAGAAACCTCAAGGAAGGGGCCACCAGGAGGCTGGTGTTACCCCAACAGTACAGAGAGTTTATCTTGACTTTGAGTCGTGATACCCCTTTGGCAGGTCATTTGGGACAGAACAAGACTTGGAACCAGTTGGTAAACCATTTCTACCGGCCCTATATATCTGAGAAGGTAAATGAGCTCTGTATCTCCTGTATCACCTGTCAGGCTGGTGGCAAGTCAAAGGTTCCCATGATGCTACTGTCAGTGGTTGGGACTCCCTTTGAAATGTTGGGGGTGGATATTGTTGGTCCCACTAGAACTCCCAACTGCATCAGGGAATGAGTATATCTTGGTGGTTGTGGACCATGCCACAAGGTACTCTGAAGCAATACCCCTCAGAACAGTCACTGCTCCTTCAGTGACTTGAGCCCTACTTTGTGTATTCACCAGAGTGGTTTCCCAAAGGTGGTTGTTTCAGATAGGTGCACACATTTCATGTCCAGCTATCTGAAAGCGAAGTGGAATGAATGTGGTATTACCTACAAATTCACCACCTCATTTTACCCACAGACAGGTCTGGTGGAGAGGTTCATTAAACCCTGAAAAGCATGATCAATGGTCTGTCTGACAACCTCAGGAGGAGATAGGATTTTCTCCTCCCCTGCCTACTGTTTGCCTTCAAAGAAGTCACACAAAAAGGGGTTGGCGTTAGCCTCTTTGAGTTAATGTTTGGGCACCCTGTAAGAGGGCGATTGTGCCTGGTGAGAGAGTTTTGGGAAAACACTCTCAAAGAAGCCCAGAACAATGTGCTGGACTATGTGCTAGGCCTCGGATCTTACTTGACAGTATACATGTATAAGGTAAGTAGAAAACTGGAGGCCAGCCGGGAGCTCATGAAGCACTGGTATTACTAAAAGGTTAACATGCCAAAGTGCACTCCAGGATAATTGGTGTGGGTGTTGTAGCCTGCGGCTCCTATGGTCCTCCAGGACAAGTGGACTGGGCCCTATCCGATCATTGAGAAGAAGGGTGAGATTACCTACTTGGTCAACCTTAATACCCCTAGGAATCCTCATAGGGTCCTGCATGTCAATAGATTGAAACCCTACCATGACAGGGAATACATGATCATGCTACTGGATACAGATGAAAGGGAGGAGGAAGAGACTGAACCTGTGCCCGACCTCCTCTGCAACAATGTGCAAGATGGGTCAGTGGAGGGAATTGTACTCTCCCCCAAATTGACAGGCCAGCAGCACAGAGACTGCAAGCAGGTGCTGGGGCAGTTTGCTGGTTTGTTCTCTTTGACCCCATATATCACTGATTGGTGTGTGCACCACATTGACACTGGTGATAGCCCACTTGTCAAAAACAAACTGTACAGGTTGTCTGACCATGTCAGAGCCAGCATCAAGGTGGAGGTGACTAAGATATTGGAGTTGGGGATAATTAAACCCTCTGGCAGTCCATGGGCCAGCCCAGCGGTGCTGGTGCCCAAGCATAATCCCTGGGCAGGGGGTTGGTGGGTAGAAGTTAAGGTTCTGTGTGATCTACAGAGGGCTGAATGCAGTAACTAAGACTGATGCTTTCCCTATACCTAGAGTGGATGAGCTCATTGATAGGTTAGGGGCTGCTAAGCATCAGGGTACATTTGATTTGACTTCAGGCTACTGGCAGATTGCCTCACTGAAGGAGCAAAGGAGAGGTCAGCATTTTCCAAACCAGAGGGACATTACCAATGTAACGTATTGCCTTTTGACTTAAAGAATGCCCCTGCCACCTTCCAAAGGATGGAGAACATGGTCTTGTCCGGGTTGAAGCAGTTCAGTGCAGCTTATCTGGATGATATAGCTGTGTATAGTTTCACATGGAAATATCCCCTAAACCACCTGAGGGAAGTGCTTCAGGCCATGTAGCAGGCAGGACTGACTAATAAGGCCAGCAAGTGCCAAATAGGACAGAGTTCTGCGGTGTTCCTGGGTCATTCCTTGGTCTGACTGTGTACTATATGAAGTTTGTTCAGAACTATGAGATTGTTGTGGCTGCCCCGACAGAACATATCTTTAAGAAGAGGCCAAAGAAAGTGATGTGGAGCCCAAAGTTTCAGAAGGCCTTTGACATTCTGAAAGAGGCTATGTGTTCAGCACTAGTGTTACTAGCCGCTGAATACACCAAGGCATTTGTGGTTTAGACAGATAGATGCTTCAGAAAAAGGGATTGGGATAGTGTTGGCACAAATAAATGAGAGCTATGATGAGCCTTTATTAGCAACCAAATTCTCCCCAGAGAACAAAAATGAAGTGCCATTGAGAGGGAGGCCTTTGCTGTGGTTTTGTCCCTGAAAATATGAGAGCATACCTGTTTCGTACTCACTTTCGTGTTCAAACTGACCACAGACCTCGCCGATGGCACATGGGGTGAGAGGAGAGAATCTCAAGTTATTGAGGTGGGCCATTTCTCTACAGGGGATGGACTTTACAGTAGAACACAGACCTTGGGATGCCCATGTCAATGAAGATGGACATTCCAGGTATTTTCGTTTTGCTGATGAGGACTTCCAGGGTGCAGATAAGTTATCTTTCATTTAGGGGGGGGGGGGAGAATTATAGAAAGTCATCCTTTTCCCTGCTTACCCCCATTTGTTTTCTGAATAATACTTGTGGAAACTGAAATACAAGATTTGAAAAAAATATTATTGTCTACGGGTGCTCCTGGAAGCCAATATCTATGGACTGGAATCTAGAGAATGCCAAAGGGATTCTGGTATTTTACTGACCTCTGTTGGTCGTTTTCTATCAAGAAAGTTAAATAGAGGCAGTTGCCAGAAACATTTAAAAAAAGAAAGTCCCTCAGCAGAAAGCAATTCTACTTTTTCACTGACCTCTACTTGTTGTTTTCTATCGAGACAGTTAAATAGAGGCAGTTGAAAAAGCAGAAAGCAATACTGGTATTTTACCAGAAAGCAATTCTAGTTTTTCACTGACCTCTACTTGTTGTTTTCTATCAAGACAGTTAAATAGAGGCAGTTGAACAAGCAGAAAGCAATACTGGTATTTTACTAACCTCTACTGGTCGTTTTCTATCAAAACACTTAAATAGAGGCAGTTGAACTGAAAAAAAGTCCCTAATCGGAAGCAGACAATTCCTAGGCTGATCTCCAGAGCCCACAAAGTACATACACATATAAGCATATACTAAAGTATGTACAAGAAGTCTCAAATACTCGACCTAAAAAGGTACATGTAATAGGGTATACTTACAATTGGCAATGACGGACCCTATAAGTCCCAAGACAAGGAGTCCTGTTTCAAAATTAATTGCTTTTTTTGAAACACTTGTAAACAGAACAGACATTGTACATGTAATGGGTTACACAACTTTAACAAGCATTTGCAATGGAATAGGCCTTTCATTACTGAAAGTTTGAGCTATTGGCATTGCATTATTATTAGCAACGTCAATAGCTCAAACTTTCAGTAATGCGTGACTTATTGCATTGTAAATGCTTTTATTTTTACTTACAGTCATGTTTCACAGGGAGCGCGCTACTATGCAATATGGCGGGACAAATTGGCTTTGCCAATGCTTGTTTTTGCATACTGTTGCCTGGATCGATATGAAGCTCTTTCTCTCAGTAATAAAGAAGACCATTTAAATAGCACTTGTGAAGCTTTGGTAAGCATTAAAGCAGCCACCCTACAGCACCTGTGTTTCAAACATTAAAGTGATAACTTCTCCTGCGTTAAAGAGGTTGTAGGCGCCTAGCAATGCAAACACCACTGTGGGAAAAGGGATAGCTTTGATTAAAAAAAATATATATATATGGCCGTGGAAGTGAACTTTAGAAGCCATGACAAACAAAAAAGATAACGTGCAGGGCCCACGTTGTAAACCTGAAAAGCGGTAACTCTCATAAAAGTGGTTGCAAACAATAAAGTAATTCCTTCTGCATGATAGATGTTGTGTGCGCCCAGCAAAGCAAACGCCACTGTGGTAAAAAGCATAGCTTTGATAAACAAGCTAATACAAGTCGGACTTTCTGTAAATGGCTGGATCAGAGGTTATCTGATGGAGAGAGCTCTGAAGCTGAGGAGTATGGGCCATGCAGAGGGGACTGGTACATCTAACTGAGCTCAAAGAGAGAGCAGATCAGATCAGCGAGGAATGCAAGGTGTACTAACCCCCACACATCATGTGCCTCAGCCAGAAGGCAGGTTTAGGACAGAAATTTGCTGAGGTCAGGGGGAGAGCTAATAGAAATGAGGCACACTGTGGGCTGGTTTACCCAGCTCTTACCCCGCTGGAGAGAAATTATCCATGTCAAATTTGGAAGTGCAGTGCTTTGTGGGACAACAAGATGCCACACTTTAGAAGAAGTTGTCATGCTTTTGGTTGGTACCCAGCATTCCATTGGACAGAGGTGCCCCCCTGTTTGTCGTCCCAGAACACTGAATTAATATGTGAGAGCTGCATAGTCTCTCAGATCTGCTGCCTAAAACTACAAGAAGAAGGACTGTCCTGCTGGAATCTGGCTCTGCACTCAAAGGCCAGCACTCTGAATGACTGCACCTGCTGCACAATCTGGTAATACAACCCTGTGGACTGTGCTTTGCTTCAGGAAGGATTAAGGATTAAGGAGTAGGTACCCTATTTGCTACAGGTTAACACAGCCCACCTGCATCATCTCCACCTAAAGTCCCCATCCTGGAGTAAACCCTATCAACTTTTAGGGATTTGGCCAGGTGCATCATGGATATTTTAGTCCAGACATCCATATACCATTTAGGAGATTCCAGACCTTTGGATTGGTGTTTTGGACACTTTGAACCTACAGGGAGAGCTTCAGGAGGCACCTGCTGAAGTTTTGAGAATTTAGGAGAACTTTTACGAAGAAACTCCATGAGATGATTGACCCAACATCGAGATTCAAGCTGACTACCTTCAACCGCACCCCGGCCTGGAGTTCAAGTTCATCCAGTTGAAACCTCCAGAGCTCCAGACTTCCAGGATTTGACCAGTGCCTCGCCAAAAGTCAAGCTGGTGAACCCTCTCAAAATCTGGCCTGCTGTTGAGGGTCGGACAATGTTGGAAGAAAAAGCTCCAGAAAAGTCTTTTAGGTACTCATTATGATGGGAATCAGACAAGCATTCGACCGCCACTGCCACCGCCACCGCCCATCAAGTAGTCAGTGGTTCCAACCATCATATTATGATGAGACTGTTGTGTAGGCAGTCGGACACATGTCTTTTGCTATTCTGGAAAGGTTGCATTGCTCAAGCTGCAGTAGTAAAAGGCATGCTTGCAAACATCCATGCACCGTGTGCCGGCACCATCTGGTGCATGGCACACAGGTGCATGGATTTTTGGGGGGCACCACATGGACCCCACTGACCAAATAGTGGTGGCACAAGGGGCACCGGAACCCTGCTAGGGGCCCCCAAAGTCCCTTTCGAACAGCCTTTCCATGGCAGTGGGACTGCCATGAAAAGGCTGTGGTCAATGGACACTGTGATTCCTACAGGAGTGCCTGTCAGAGACGGCGGTATTGCCCCCCACCCTATGTGCTCCAATCACTGGTAGCGAAATCCGGGGGCGGTCCACCCAACATCATAATAAGGGCCTAAGTGTGAAGGTAAAAATTTGACTGGGACTCCAGCTTAGTGTATTAGGTCAGCCTCAAACTTTTACTTTGTCCAGGTCAAACCAGACCAGATGTACCAGAGTGGCGCTATATGTTCTTAAGTGCAATAAACTGGTTAATCTTTGAAAATTCATATCTTCGGTTCCCTAAATTGGATTTTTGTGGTTTTGGAGACTATTTGATCATAAAAATATTTCATAAAAATATGTTTTATTTTTAGAAATTGTTGTGGGAGTTTTACTGTGTTTTGTGTCTTACTTATTTGATGTATGGTATTTTAAAATGCTTTAAATCCCTGTTTCCTAAGTTAGGCCTGACTGCTCGTTGTCAGCTACCAAGGGGTAAGCAAGGGGCTAATTTACTTTGACCTTCACTGGACCTTAAACCAAGTTTTTTGCCTTATTACTAGTGGGAAGGTGCATTTGTACCCCTACCAATAACCCCCTTACCAATACCTATCTGTACCTAGTCAGAGATATTTGGTTTTTTTTACTTGTTCGGTGCTATGGACGTAATGGCTTTGCCCTCAGCCACTCTGCTCATGTGCTGAGGACAGAACCATTCTGACCTAGCACCCACCCAGGGGGGAAGCGCTGGGCCTCCCCCTGTGGGTCGCCCAACTACAGGCCTCCACTGGTATGACAGTGGAAGCCCTTCCACTGCCACTCCCAACCCTCCCCCATGGCAATCTGATGACGTTGGCTCACTCACAGAATGCTGACGCCATCACATGCTGCCAGGGATACACTGGAAGATATGTGCTCCCAGCGTGTCCAAGGAGAGGGTGTTTGTGCAGGTACATCCTTCTCAAGGGGGATTTACATTGCAGATGCAGGGGGAAAGGAAAGAGTTTTTCCTTTTCCCCTGTTCCTGTTTAGAGTGGATTACTGCTCCACGATCACGAGTGGGGCATGATTGTAGAGCAGAAATACACCCCACTAAACCACCAGGGATTGTTTTGGTGATTGTTGGTGCAGCCTTAGGCAAGGGTCACTCTTCTGGGGCATATTGTGTTTGTGTTTTGGCCCCCAGGGGCATATTTTATCCATATTTCATCCCCCGGGGGCTGATTCGGCAGGTCAGCTCCTGGAGTCAAAACCCACTAGAAGCTAGGGAATCATTTGCAATGATGATTATGGGGAGCGACCACTTGGAGTAATTTGTTTCAGTAATAGAGTCCCCCCCCCAGGGGATATATTGGGCATTTTCAGGTTGATCGGCCATCTGGGGGTGGGTGAAAGCCCATTAGACACCAGGGATTGCATGATCTATATGTCCAGAAATGGTCCCTAGGGAAAAGGTTACTCCTCTTCACTGCAGAAATGTTTTGGCCATTTTCTGATCCCCCCTGGTGGCAGATCAGCCATATTGTTAGGCTCATCTACCTCCAAGTGGGCAGAAAGCCATTAGATACTAGGGATTTTTACATTTACATGCTCGGAGCGACCCCTTCGAAAAGGGTCACTCCCCTTTTTATTGGGGCAATGTTTTAGCCATTTTCTGCCCCTCCCGTAGGCAGATTGGCTATATTTTTAGGCCCATCTGCCCTAAGGGGATGAGAAAGCTAGGGATTTTATTTATTTATATGTTGGGGAGCAGCCCCTTTGGCAAGAGTCGTTCCACCTTTTTGGGGAATGTATTTTGGTCATTTCTGTCCACACGGGGGAGATCAGCTGTATTTTTAGGCCCATCAAACTGGTCTCATGGGGTGACAGAAGATTTCTTGTTTCCGCACCCAAGCTCTGGAACTCCTTGCCGCTAATCATAAAGAACAGTCCCTCTTTGTGGTCCTTTCGAAAACAACTCAAAACTTGGTTATTTGACCAATAAGTAGATCCTCCTTTAGGGCTGAATTTAGCAGATATCAGCGCCGAGATGCCCAAGGGCCTTTGTAGCGCTTTATAAATGTTTAAATAAATAAATAAAATAAATCTGTCCCCAACGGGCGCAGAGAATGACTAGACATCAGGGGAAGTTTTTTTGTGTTTGTAAACTGGAGTTTGGCTGATGGTCTGTGTGCACTTGGTGTGTGTGTGGGCTAGCGCTGGTCTGGCAGAGTGTGTAGACTAGTGCTGTATCTGGCAGTGTATGTTGACTGGTGCTTAGCTGGTGGTATGTGTGGACTGGCACTTCCAGGCAGAGTGCTTGAACTGCTGCTTGGCTGGTGGTGTGCGTGGAATGGCTCTTGGCTGGTAGTTTGCTTGGGATGATGACTGTCTGACAGTGTGAGTGAAGTGATGCTTGGCTGGCAGTGTGCATGGACTAGCGTTTGACTGGCAATGTGCATAGTGTGGTGTTTTTGCTGCTGGTTTGTGGGGACTGGTGCTTAGCTGGTAGTGTGCATGGACTGGTGATTGGCTGTTAGTGTGTGTAAACTGGCACATGGCTGGTGGTTTGTGTGAGCTGGCATTTGGATGGTGGTATGTGAGTAAAGGCTTGCTTCTGTTCAGTGCACACACGGCTTGCCAAACGCTATTGCACACTCTCTATCAGCTGCTAGCCAGTGTGATTGTTGTGGCAATCATGCAGGCATATGATAATGATGGTCCCTTGAGCGACACTGTCTGCTGATGTGAGTGATGTAATGTATTGGGCATTGTGCCAAGTCCATCTAGCATGTGTGTGTACTTGAAGAATAGATTGTGGCGAAGTAGTCTTTGTCTTTTCTTTCTTTGTCTGCTAGGCTGTACATTGTCTCTACATTGTCTGTTGATGTGAGTTTTGTAACGTGTGGGGTTAGCAGCTGGTGGTGTGAACGGTGTTGTGTGTGTCACGTATGAAAGGTGTTTGAATGGCATTTAAAGGCGGTTGGTGCCTTGTTGCGGCTTTACAGCTCACGAGCTGTGGGTCATTGGTTCTGGTTTTTTTACCTTTCCATTATTAACAGTGCAGTTAATTTTTGTGAATTTTCCTTCTAATAAAATGTTATGTTCTGAACCTTTACAAACCCTCTTGCCAAATTCAACCACTGTTAGTATGTATTTGAGGACTAGATGGTTGTGCAGTAATATTTGACTTTTTTGTCTTTCTCTGCCAAGGTGTACATTGTCACTAGGAAAAATCTATCAACTCTAGATATTTTCATAAACTAGACACCCAAGGGAGTACAGGATCATGTGCATCTGATGAATCCCAACATGTTTTCTTACCAACAATTCCCTGCACATCTGAAATTGTGACTAAAGTAACACATTTTCTTTGCATTACTGTGCCAAATTCTTCCAGAATCAAAAAGAAACCGCAAATTTTACACCACCCAGTGTTCCTCCAGGTCTCCCAATATAAATGCTTCCTCAGTTGTGTGGGTGGACCCATGTTGGGGAAGTGCCCAAAAGCGTATTGCGGAGGCATCAAAATTATTGCTGACAAAACAACCTCGTTTTGCCAGGAGTACACCTGTGTTTTTGCTCTCGAGCTTGGTGGACATCTAAGGAAACCTACCAAACCCAAACATTTCTGCAAACTAAATACCATGGGGAGTCCAGGGATGTATAGCTTGTGTGGATGCTCCAAAATTTCCTTATCCAGAATCCCCTGCAAATCTCAAATTGAGTTAAAAATCCAACCAATGTTAATGTGTACTTGAGAAATAGATGGCTGTGAAGTAAAATTTGCCTTTTTTGTCTTTCTCTGCCAAGATGTACATGTTTGCTAGGAAAATTCTATTAACTGTAGATATTTTCATAAACTAGACACCCACGAAAGTACAGGATCATGTGCCTCTTGTGGATCCCAACATGTTTTCTTACCCACAATGCCCTGCATATCTGAAAACGTGACTACAATAACACATTTTCTTTGCATCACTGTGCCAAATTCTTACAGAATCAGCAAGAAATCACAAATTTCACACCTCCCATTGTTACCCCAGGTCTCCTGTTATAAATGCTTCCTCACTTGTGTCGCTGGACTCATGTCAGGGAAGGACCCAAAACGTATTGTGGAGATATCAAAATTATCAATGACAAAACAACATAGTTTTGCAAGGGATTCACCTGTGTTTGTGGTCCCGGGCTCAGCGGCCATCTCGGGAAACCTACCAAACCCAGACATTTCTGAAAACAAGACAGACGGGGGAGTCCAGGAAGGTTAGGCTTGTGTGGAACCCCCAAAGTTTTCTTACCCGGACTCCCCTGCAAAACTCAAATATAGCTAAAAAAATCACGTTTTCCTTCCTTTTCTGTTTAGGAACGTTGTGGGATCTATGGGCTGGTACAAATTTCCTACCTCCCATCATTCCCACCAGTCTCCTGATATAAATGTGCCTCACTTGTGTGGGTGGAATTAGTGCAGGGGACAAGGAAGGGCCCAAAACCTATTGTGGATGCATCAAAAATATCGGTGACAAAACAACCTCGGTTTTGCAAGGAGGTCACCTGAGCTTTTTGTCCTAGGCTTGGCGGCCATCTAGGGAACCTTACCAAACCCAATCATTTCTGTTAACTAGACTCCCGGGAGAGTCCAGGGAGGTGTAACGGGTGTGGAACCCCCAACGTTTCTTACCCAGAATACCATGCAAACCTCAAATTTAGCTAAAAAAATCAAATTTTCCTCACATTTCTGTCTGAGATCACAGCACAGCACCAATTCCCTACCACCCAGTCCTCCCCTTGGTCTCCAGATAAATATGATACCTCACTTGTGTGGTTGCCCAAAGCAGAGTCCGCATAAAATAGTATTAAAAAATTGTGCTTACAAACACGCTATGATACTCCCTCAATCTGTACACCTTTGTGGGCCCTCACTGTCGCAGGCACTTGACCAACTCACACTGGTGGATTATCATTTTACGCTGGAGACCGAGAGGAACTCTGGGTGGTAGGAAATTTGTGCCAGTGAGGTGATCCCACTCAGAAATGTGAGGAAAGTGTGAATTTTTCAGCTATATTTGAGGTTTGTAGATGATTCTAGGTAAGAAAACATAGGAGGGTTCATGCAAGCCACACCTCCCTGGACGCTCCCTGGTGACTAGGTATCAGAAATGTCTGGGTTTGGTAGGTTTCCCTAGATGGCCGGAACAAAAACACAGGAGACCCCCTTGCAAAACAGGATTGTTTTGTGATCGCTAATTTTGTTGTCTCCACAATATGTTTTGGACCCTTACCTGCCGCAGGCACTTGAAAATCAGGACCTGTTTGTAGTGTCCCACAATTTTTCCCCATTTGAGACCCATGGATGCTGGTCTTCTGACACTGAGAGTGCCGAGGACCAGTGCTATAGTGAAAGCACAATGAGAATACAGTGATAACACATACATACATGAGGGTACACTGGATGTTAGGATATACTTATAATTGGCATGACCTACCCAATACGTCTCTCCTACATAATAGGGCATGATGGATTGAAACTACCCTAATGTCCCTAGTGTATAATAGGGCATGGCAGTTTAGAGGTCAGTAGCCATTTCTGCACTTGCTTGTGCGCACTGCTGGGAGCCTGGGGTCATTTTTAAAGCAGCCCTGTGTTGCAGCACTGACTTTAAATGTAAATTGTGTTCAAACTTGACTTTGGGGTAGGGGCACTTAAAATTTGATAGTCTACAAAATGTAGGCATATTTTTTACCCTCAGAGTCTCCCCAGGGTAACCCAGGGGTGGGGAGTTATGTCACTATAAGGAAAAACCTTAAAAATGATGTTTTTTGTGCCCCGGGGATATAGAAGTTATACATTTCACTTCTCTGTTGTAGTAAAGTGCCTCCCAAAATCTACTTTGGTGTTATGAGCATGTTGGAGTGAGGATCTACACTATTTGTACATATCCAGGATCCCTAAAGTCTCCCCTACTTGTCCCAGACATGTAGCTATAAGCAGGCCCCGTAAAAAAGATGTTTTTATAAGCCATAGCAATAGAGAAATCGAACATTTCATTTTCTTCATTGTAGATCCCCAGCCACATAGGTTAACATGGTAATAGCCTAATAATGAATAACTATCGCTAGGGATTACCAAATAATATAATTCAAGGATTTAGGAGAATGGTATTAATAAATCTAACAATATGCTATTGTTGAATTTATCTTAAAGTGTACAGAAAATAAGTTATAAGACTTTCTTGTCTATTAGCCAAAATTCAGACTTCCAGTGGTCTGCCAGATTTGTCAGAGTTAACATGATTAGCTAGACTGCTATTATGATGAAGTGATAAGTGTCTCCCCCAGAGAGGGTAATCTGTTGGAAATGGCTCTGCTACAGAGGAATGCTAGAGAGGGGAGAGGGGTTGTAAACCATGGGGCTTCAAAAGAAAAGATTGGACAGGCAGGAACAGCCAGGTCTATATACCCCTATCCCCTACAACCCAGCCAGATGGCAGGTTTAGAAAGGAATTTGCAGACGTCAGGTAGAGGAGCGCTATGGAAATGAGACATACAGGAGCTTGGTTTAGCTAGCTCTCGCACCTCTGCTGAGACTTCAGCCATATTGGATTTTGGAGGAGTAGTGCTTTCTGGGAGACCATTAAGCCACACTTTGGATAAAGTGGTCATGCTCTGGGGTGTTGCCCTGCACCCCATTGTACAGCAATAGTACTCTCCTACTTGACCCCAGAGCATACTGAATACAAATCTGAGAGGGGCAGAGCATCTTAGATCTGCTGCTTGAAACTAAGAGAAGAAGAAGGGTCCATGCTGGAAGTTTGATTTGCACCAACCAGGCCGTGTACTCTGACTGACTGCGCCTGCTGAACAATCTGGTATTACAGCCCTCTTAACCTAACTTGTCTCAAGAGGAATAAAGAGTGAACTTCCTGCAGGATACATGTTAACAGAGCTCACCTGGATCATTACCACCAAGAATCCCTAGCGTGGAGTGTTTCTAGTGGATTTTTAAGGGTTTTGTCCAAGTAGATTGTGAAAACTTAATTCCCAAACTTTCAAGGACTGTCTTGGAGCTTCCAGACCCTTGGATTGTGTTTTGGACACGTTGGGCCCTTAAGGGGAACTTCAGGAAGTATTTCCAGAAGTTTGGAGCAATTTTGGACAAAAGCTCCATAAGGGGACCGAATCAACCTCAAGAACCAAGCCACCCACCTTCAACGGCGAGCCGGCCTGGCCTGCGGGTTCGTCCCGCTGAAAAGCCACAGATGTCCGACTTCCAGAGTTTGACCAGGAACTCCCTGGAAAGCATGCCGGCAAATCCTCACCAAACTTGGACTGGTGAAGAGCATCAGTAGGCTCTATAGGTTTATATGTGCTATATAGTGCTAAGTATTTAAAAGCCCATATCTCCAGTTCTCAACATTGGATTTCGTTTGTTTTAGTGTCATTTTAAAGATAAAAATATTTCTTAGTTTTATAAAATGGTGTTGGATTTATATTGTGAGTTCTGTGTCAATTATTCACTGAATTGGTGTTTGTAAATGCTTTACATACCTGTATCTTAAATTAAGCTGGACTGCTGACAGCCAAGCTACCAAGGGTTAAGCTTGGGAATAATTTATTGAGACCTGTACTGAGCCCTAGACTGTGTTAGTGGCCTTATTGCCAATGGTAGAGACATGTTTATCACTACTGATACAGCACTTTCCAACACCCACACACACAAGTGAGTTAGCATTTTTATCGGGAGACCTGGGGGAAAGCTGGGTGGTAGGAAATTTGTAATGGTGCGGTGATCCCACAACTTTCCCATACAGAAATGTGAGGAAAATGTGATTGTTTTAGCTTAATTTGAGGTTTGCAGGTGATTATGGGTAAGAAAACCTTGGGGGATCCACGCAAGTCTTTCCTCCCTGGACTCCCCTGGGTGTCTAGTTTTCAGAAATGTCTGGGCTTCGTAGGGTTCCCTAGATGGCCGCTGAACCCAGGATCAAAAGCTCAGGTGACCCCCTTGCAAAACCAGGATGTTTTGTGATAATTGATACCTCCACAATACCTTTTGGGTCTGTCTCTGTGGCGGGCACTTGGACCACCAACACAAGTGAGGTAGCTTTTTTATCAGGAGACCTGGGAAACTCTAAGTGGTTGGAAATTTGTGCTGGCGCAGTGATCCCACAACTTTCCCACACAGAAATGTGAGGAAAACTTTATTTTATTAGCTACATTTGTGGTTTACAGGGGATTCTGGATAAAGAACATTGGGGGAGTGTACGGACGGGGGCAGCAGAGCGGTACTAATTTTATTGGACCTCTCTGCCGCCTTTGATACGGTCCCTCATCAACTCCTTTTGGCTCGCCTCACAGACATCGGCCTCACGGGGGCTGTATGGTCCTGGCTGGAGTCCTTTTTGGACTCACGGTATCAGCAAGTTTGGATGCCCCCTCATTCTTCCTCGGCCAGGTTAGTTCAGACCGGGGTCCCACAGGGCTCAACATTGAGCCCACTTTTTTTTACAAATATATGACCCCTCTGATCTACCTGGCTGAGAAGCTGGGTGCAAAAATTATGGCTTACGCCGATGACACCCAGCTCTTGTTCACATGGGGTAAAACACAATCTGAAACGGCCGCAGCACAAAGGTGTCTGACGGCCGTATTCACTTGGTTGGCACAGGCTAGGCTTAAATGCAACGAGGGAAAATCGCAAATTATACTATATGGTCATTTTCCAAAACAATTTATTGAATTGGTTTGGCCTCCCGATTTCCCCCGTCCTCTCACTGAGGGGGGCCCTGCCAAGAATCTGGGCATTTGGTTTAATGAAGATCTGCGATTTGCAGAGCAGATTAAAAGACTGACGGGTGCCTGCTTTGGGACCCTTTAAATCCCTAGTCAGATTTTTCCCTCTCTTGCCCCAGCCGGCCAAAGAAACTGTTGCCAGAGCCCTGATACTGTCCCGACTAGACTACGCCAATGCTCTCTACCTGGGCTCCCCCTCCTTTCTGTTAAACAAACTGCAGCTTATCCAAAATGCGGCGGCAAGACTTCTGCTGGGCATCCCTAGACACATCAGTATAAGATCACAACTGGCCACATTCCATTGGCTGCCGGTGGCCCAAAGAGTGCAATTCAAGGTTCTGGTTCTCACTCACCGAGCCCTACATGATACTGGCCCGGCGTATCTGAAGAAAAGAGTGACCTTTCACGTGCCCAGCCGACATCTCAGGTCGGCTTCTCAATGCAGGCTGGTAATACCGCGCTTTAAGCGCTCTAGACCGGGCGGCTTATCATTTTTGGTTAAAACAGCTACCCTCTGGAATGCCCTTCTGTTCACTCTCAGGGACACCAGAGACCTTAACTGCTTCAAAAAGCTGCTCAAAACTCACCTTTTCAATCAAGCTTACTAATATAATGCTGTGCTCTCTCTAGGATTTCTCTGTGGTTATGATCCGCGCCAGGATACTCAAGAGTAGTCGTGCGCGTAATAAATACCCATATAACATAACATAACATAACATTCCTGGACTACCCTAATTTTTTCAGAATGTCTGGGAATTAAATCTTTCTACTGTGTACATCAGAGGGATTTATGAGTAGTGTGCCGAGGACATAACTGTTGCGTCCTTGGCACACCAGTGCCACAGCCGAAGACGTTACTATTACGTCCTCAGCATAGAAGAGGTTAAGACTTCGCAGAAAATCTTACACATATATGCCAATAGACCTTATTCAGGCAGAAGACTCATCCCTGCCAAGTACCACACAATAGCGGTTAGACTAAAGCATTTTCGAGCTGGGGTCCACTTCACTGCACTTGTCGTGCACTTGTGCACTTGTAGAGCTCCTTGACCCTGCTGGGATTAAGGGGCTTTGCTGTCATAAAAAGTGCTTCTGCGCAGGACTTACTGAGTGCTCCCACAGCTCTGTGCATCAGGCTACCTTCCAGGCAATTCACATTGTAAAAATCTGTTGGCTGGGCCTGAGGGAACTTATTTGGATGTTGCATGGGGACCCGGGTCCTGATAGGGTACATTTCTGGTAAAAACAAGTTGTCAGGTTTAGGTCCGGCCTCTCTCAGAAACATACAGTAACATATGGCACTGGATCAGTCTAGGTGTGGGTGGCTTGGAGGAGCAGTTAAATAAGAAAACTGTAAGGGGCAAGTCTAGCCTCAAGTGGCCCCTGAAACTTTTTCTTGTTTTCTGCCTCCCTGAAACTACTGAGCTAAAACACTCAGTAACACATTTATCAAACTTTTAAACAGCGCAGCAAGCCACCTAGCTGTGCTGCATAAAAGGGATAGGGCAAGAATGAGCAGTATTTAACATTATAAATCACATTCCTGTCCTTTCCTTGTGCTGGCCCACAAACTGCTGCTTAGCACCAATCCAGGCACACTTGCGCTGTGGTGCAAGGGTGCCTGTGTTGCAGACAGGATTTTTTTGTGTAACAAGGGGACTCTCTCTTCACAAAAAGAATCCTCAGAGGCATTTTCATCTTTCTAGTTGTGCTGAAGAACACAAAGAAAGAGGAAAAATGTATAGTAATAAAGATATTTTTCTCCTTGTTACGTCTCACCTGGGGAGGCGTAGTATTGTGACACATTCTGTGGTCTATCAGTAATGGCAATTCTGAGAATGCTCCGAAATGCATGGGTGGATGCGTAGGAACACCCACACTCCACCATTGGAACACCTCCCTGAGGCAGAGTAATGGAATGCAGTGATTTGCACTGCACAGTGTTACTCAAGGTGTATCATCCCACGCAGTGCCACACAGGGTGGCCTTAAGTGGCTTGATAAATCCTACTTAGTAGTTGTGTTCTCCTTGTACCCCATTGCATGGTGCAAGGGTGATATAACTGCTTGATAAATGTGCCACTGAGCTTTTATTAGACATATGGACCCCAGAGCACTCCTTTACCTCTTACGGTATGTGTTAGAAATTGGGATTCTGGTTGGCAGAAGCATGCACCCTGTCCAAGCAGGAACATGAATACTAGTTAGGGTAAGGTACAAACACACCCTATATTAACCTGCGCTTAGTCTCAGCCAGCTTAGCACAGAGCAGTTAGGCTTAACTTAAGAGGCAATGTTTAAAGTATTTGTGCAACACTTCAAACAATAAAACAGTGACAACACCACACAAAAAGATACCATACCTGATAAGAAAAATAGTGCTTATGTTAATAAACAAAACAAAACTGTTGGACTTGGCCCTTTTTTGCAGGTTCACCCCTAAACTGTTGATGGTTTTTGGCCTCTGGGCACTTTAGCACCCAGTGTACAGTGCATGCGCTCTATGAGTTACATTGATAAGATTGGCCTGCCCTCCCACAGGAATGCATGGGGGATTCCCTGATCAGTGTTTGTCAGTGGTCATTCATAGTATGAGAGGAGCAGCATTGTCGAATTTAGTATGTATGAAATTGTGAAATTAAATGCTGCACAATGGTGTGCGCAGATTTATTGTGACTATGGGAGAAATGCCACTTTTACAAGTTGGCAATTCTGTGTGCTATGTGTCGGCCTGCCTGATGTGAATTGCATGTCTGGCTTGTGAGTGACAGGGGCTGGGATGTGTGTGTGGCTCCAAGAGGGGCAGGGTGAGTCAGCCCTGGGCTCAATAGGACATCTGGGCTAGGAGTAGTGGGAGGGGTAATCCCCTGACTCTAAATAGGATGGTGCCTGCCCTAGTGAATGCTGGCTCCGCCCCCTGTGGTCTGTCTTATCACCTAGCCCCCACCAGTCAAAGGAGATGAGGAGCTTGCAAAACAAAGTGCTCCAAATCCCCACCGAAACAGTTGCATCTGGTTCCCCAATGCCCTGCACTTAAGACAAATAGAATGTTGGTATAAGTAGAGGGGCTGTGACCCCATGAAGTTATTCAGTTCTTTTTCCTGAATCCTGCCGGGGCGTGCAGCTGTTGGGGCCCAGGTCGGGCTGCCATGATGGCTTGCCTCCCTTGGCCCTGCATTGCCCCTTCATCTTTAAGGACTTTCTTGTGGCTCCTAGCGCCCGGCGAGCGCTTTTATCTACTGGCCCCTAAAAGGAAGGATAAGCATGGGCTGCACAGCGCTGAGTTGCCTGCTGTTTTGGAGGGAATCCTGATGTGGGCATTCCCCCCCAGTGTTACAGTGGAGCGGGTGCCTATCCCGCTTATTGAAATTTCGATCGCGGGTTCCCACCCCTCTTTTTGCCTATTTTCAGTGGCGCGTGCCCATCCCATGTTTCTGCTTGTTCTGGTGGGGGCCCGGCCCACCATTATCTTTGATCACAGTGGGAGCCCATCCTGCGTTTCACCACCGCGGTCCGATCGGCC
Organism: Lissotriton vulgaris; assembly: GCF_964263255.1. Classification (NCBI taxonomy): domain Eukaryota; kingdom Metazoa; phylum Chordata; class Amphibia; order Caudata; family Salamandridae; genus Lissotriton; species Lissotriton vulgaris. The sequence goes on from NC_141689.1 coordinate 391,284,555, forward strand.
AAACAGGAAGCCAGGTGGACGTGCCTGGCTATGGGCAGGGCGTGAAGGGTGTCGGGCGATGCCGGGAAGGAAGGAGGGAGTGTCTCCCGAGCACGCCGATGGTGAAGCGGGGCTCCCATGTGCGAGGGAGTGCCCTGTGGTGCCGGCAGCAGAAGACGGAAGCCTTCTCAGTCCAGCAAGGAAACCAGAAGATAGCCTCTCCAGACAAGAGTCGGTGAGTAAGGGGAGCTGCAGAGGGCACCAGAAGAGCCATGTTAGGACTCCCTGAGGCACATTGTCAGTGCCTGGAGCCCGGAGGTGCCATTCTGATTTGTTTAGGAAGGGGGCACTTGTTGTTAGAAAGCCCCAGATCAGGGTCTCTTAGGTGATTTCCCAGTTGCGCCGCCATAGAGGGCAACTGCCACCTTTTGGGCCCTAGGTGTGTAGAGAGCACCAGAGTGGGTCTCAGGCCATTTCTTACAGCTGATAGAGGGCAGCTGCAATGATTGGACACATTGGTTTTGAGGGCACAGTGGTGCCAGGCCTTGCTTGCATCACATTTGTACAGCAATTAGTGCCACCTGCAAAGTTTAGGCCAACAGTTCTTTGGGGGCATTTGTAAAGAGAGATAGGAGTGAGATGTACTCCAATGCCCCAACAAAATGGCGCACTTTGGATTCCGTTGCCTTGGCAGCAGCCCTGACATGTTGGACATAGGGCATTTGAGCCCTTTTGAGAAGGCCAGTTGGCCAGAGGGACTGTTGGGTTTGTACGGCGCAAGGCCCTAATGTGATTTATGAGGTGCTAGGAAATGTGATTCATGTACTATGATTTACACACCATGTTTTATGCCTCTACTGTGCTTTATGTTATGAGGTACTGCATAATGTAGCTATGCTAATGGGGGTATTGTCTAATGCATTTAGATTTATGAGATATTTGCATACTGTGGTTTATGCTAGTGAGATTATTCTCTACTGTGAGTTATGCCCCTAATGTGAGCTATGCTTAGGAGGTTAGGGTCTAAGGCGTTTAGACTTATGAGATGATTGCATAATGTGTTTATGCTGGTCAAGTTGTCGCAGAATGTAATTCATGCCTAAATGTGATACTGTGCATAATATGGTTTATGTTACAGGATGATGCTGAGTACAGCGTTTGTCAGTAATTACTGGTTGTGTTCTACGTTTATGATATGTCCTACATTTACTAATTTCACTTTGTGATGTTTCTGACAGTGATCCAGTTGGCCCTGTCAGGTGTACATAATCCCTTGTAGATATTACCTAGTGCCAGGTGGCACAATGTATATTATATGATTACTATTCTAATGTGTTATGAGAATACAAAGGCTATTTTTGATATAACCTTGTGTGGAGTTTCTTTTTGTGGTGTGCCTGGTATGTTGTTACTGTGCATGTTGCACAAACACTTCACAATTGGCCTCGGGATAAGCCTGACTGCTCGTGCCAAGCTACCAAGGAGGTGAGCAGGGGTTATCTTTGGCGTGTAACTCCCTTGCCCTGAATACATTGGTGGTCTCTGCATGGCTTTGGCGTAAGCCTTAGCCAACCAGAGGTCCCATTTCTAACAAAAACCAAAATAACAAAAATCCAATAAGTAGAACCAAAGTTATGACTTTTTAAAGAACTTAACTGAAATGCAGTGCCTAAAAGCATAAAGTGCTAACTAAGGCTAACTGGACGCACTAGACTGGGTCAAATACAAAACTTCAGACCGACCGCAATGAAGCGTAGGTCGGATACAGGGCAAGATTTGGCCCAGTGAAAAGTACCTTGCTTGCATTGTCATCAAAGAAGAGATGCAGGGTGCAGTGAAGTTATGCATCAGCGAAAGTTCGTGCAAGGAAGGCGATCCACCGGTTTCCAAACCTCGCAAAGGATATGATGCGTCCACAAAGACAATAGTGATGTGTCGTTGTTGTTCTTGGCAGTGGCTGTGATGCATTGTGCTGATCCTCGCAAGGGCAGCAATGCATCTGCAGAAGAGGAGATGCACCAGTTCTGATCCTTGCATTGAAGGTGATGCTTGGATTCTGCTGGATGAGCACTTTAGACCCACTTCCAAGGGCCAAGCACTGGATCGTTAGGGCAGATTCACAGATGGCAGAGTATGGGTGCTGAGGCAGGTCAGTTGGAAGTCTTTTATGTCCCTGATACTTCAATCAGGATGCAAGCGAGCAAGCCCTTGGAGTTACTCTGAGATGGACTGGACCCACATCACTAGAACCCAGTCAAGCAGAGGACAGAAGGAAGCAGGTCAGCACATCAAGCAAGCAGTTCTTCCAGAGCAGCAGTCCAGCAGAGTGGCAGTCCTTCAGCAGCACAGAAGTCCTTCTTTCTGGCAGATTTGTCACAGTTCTAGACGTGCACTGAAGTGGTAGGGTCAGAGGCCCAGTTCTTATACCCAGTGGTGCCTATGAAGTGGGGGAGACTTTGAAGAAGGGCATCCTTTGAAGTGCACAGAGGTCCTCTCTCCCTGCCCTGGCTCAAAACTCACTACAGGGGGGTATGAAACCTTTTTTGTGGGTACAGGAATTAGCCAAATCAGGTGTTAAGTATGAAGCTGTGCCCTGGTCCTCCCTCCTATCATCCCAAGATGGCCCATTAAATCAATCCTAAGCTCCCGTTGCATGTTACTGTCTAGGGGGAATACACAACTCCCAGCTGTCAACCACCCCAGACATGTGAGCAGAGACAGGCAGCAGGCACCAAATGGCCAAATTAAGAAAATGCCAACTTTCTATTAGTGCCATTTTCCGAATTTCAATTTAAAATACGGCTTCACTACAAGCTGTGAGTTGAAATTGTGATTCCAGAGACACCAAATTTGTAAAAAGCCCTTAGAACATGTAATGTGATAACCTCAATGTTAACGTATAGGAGAGATAGGCGTTTCAGTAGTGAAATACAGAATTAAGAGCTTGTCACTACCAGGATATGTAAAACTTTAAAGTACATGTCCCACTTTTTAAATACATTGCACCTTGCCCTTCGGACTGTTCAGGACCTATCCTAGGGGAAACGTGTATGTAGTATAAAGGAAGGTTTGGGCCTGGCAAGATGTTTAACTCAGGGCCGGACTGGCCATAGCGGGCACCGGGTGTTTCCCTGGTGGGCCGCCAGGGTGGGGGCCGGTTATAGGCCCCTGGGGGGCCGTTTTTGTTACCAGGGCCAGCAATATGGCCCCCCATAACAAAACCGGCTGAAACTGGTCCTAGCAAAGAGCTTGGCCGCACCCCCCTCTCTCACCCAGGGGGGCCGGATGAGCAGTTTTCCAAGGCAAGTTTTGGTTCCTAATCTGGCCCGAGTTTAACTTGCCAGGTCAACATGGCAGCCTAAACTGCACACACAGTTTCTGCAATGGCAGGCCCGCAACCTGTTTATAAGGCTACTTAAGTAGGTGGCACAATCAGTGTTACAGGCCCACTAGTAGCATTTAACTTACAGGCCTTGGTCACAGGTGCTGCACATTACTAGAGACGTATAAGAAAATTAAATATGTCAACTGTGGATAAGCCAATGTTACCATGTATTAGGGAGAGAGCACTTAAGCAATGGTTAGCAGTGGTAAAGTGCACAGAGTCCTAAAACCAACAAAAACGAATTCAGCAAAAAGGGGTGAAGGAAGGCAAAATGTTTGGGGGTGAGCCTGTAGAAAGAGCCATTTCCAACACCTGGATCCAAGGGGTACAATACACTCTTGCAACACAGGTCAGGTCATCCACACTGCTAAATTTGTTGAGTGTTACTTGCACGTATTCTTGGGGACCAGAACTCTAAACACACAGGGGGCAATCATAATCATAATTTTGATTTTTTTGGAAATATTGTATTTATTTAATTATCTTAAAGTTAGAATACCCTCTCAAGTAATAAATTACCTTTGACACAATTCTGTCTCTATTTACTATCAGGGATTTTTTTGTTGTGCTTAATCCCACTGAAATGTAAAAGGTTGAAAGAGCTGTGGGTTTCAGAAAGGAAAGAGCCTGTTTTGATTGTTGTTTTCTGTTTATGTAAGTTTGTTTTGCTTAATTTGGATTCTTTATAAATCTAGACATTTGGTGCAGTATAAGGCTCAAACCATTTAATTGCTGCATAGAACTGGTCATCATACATCTTCAAGTGCTAGTAGTTGAACTGTGGTTATTGAAGGTAGATGTGAGATGTCTTTTTCTAAGAAAAACCTTCAACATCTTGCCTTGCAAAATAATTGGTCACTATTCTGTGTGTTTGAAGTGTTCTGTAGGTGCATTTTCCATCTGCACAGCCATTTTATTTTATTTCTAAAGAGAAAACATCAGGAAATGCAATACAAGCTTTGTAAAATCGAGTATACAAAGGCAACTCAGATTTGAAAACACAAGTTCGACAGAATAAGGCGCAAATCTAATATGGATGAGAGAAACAATTAATTAGTTCAGTGTTGTATTAGTTATGGGCCATACTGTCAGTGCAAATTAATAGACTGAGTTACCTTACGCATAGGAATTGAAATGTCATACATAAATACAGGGAAAATATTGAAATGTCATACATAAGGGAAAAGAAAACTTGGCATCTATTGTTTAAGAAACAATGGCTTCAATTCAACTGAATACATTTCCTATACCTTAATAAAAGTCCCTGATTTGGTTTTCAAAATCTCCCACTTTACAGGTTTAAAATGTTGGCATGTAAACACAGGCCTCCTCACAAGGCCGAGACCTTGTCTGATGATCACGCTGACACTTGAATACTCAGGGCGTACGTTCAACAGGTACATATTTAATTACAATTTGCAGATTTTATTAATTGCACCAGAGTGTCACCTACTGGATATTTCAGATAATACAACCCAGCAATATATAAATGCATGGGCAGACTCTTTTGGCAAGTAAAAAATCTGACATCAACTTATTCAACCTTAATTAGACATTTCACATAAATACAACATCGCAAGAATGAATGGCTCTCAATCAATAATCCTTCAGCTAAGTTTTCTTTTTGAACCAGGAAATCCTCCCACATGATGGCAAGACTAGATTGAAAATTGTTCAAATTATTTGCAGGCAATGGATGGCTTAGACTTCCCAGCAGTCAGAAAAGGGCATTTATAGAACCTAGGGAAACGAAGGACAGGGTATTTTCAGATATTTATATGCATGATGATGATCAAAGGAATGAAATCTTAAATGTATACAAAGATGCGAAACTGTGACAGGAAGCAAAATTCGCCAAGTTGGCTAACATGAACATATGTCACAATAAGATCTACATACAACCTCAAAAGCCAATGGAATTTATATATGAATTTGTGATGAGGTTATGAAAATGGGCAGCAAAAGGTAAGTTTGGCAATAATACTGGGGCATATTACCAAGCAATAGCGATAATTATCGCTATTGCTTGGTTAGAGACAAAAATGTACCGCTGCGCTGCGGCGATTTTTATCGCAAATAAACCTTGGTATTACCAAGGTTTATCGCAAATGCAATAAAAATCGGCCGCAATGCATGAATATCGCTGAAAAGTCTGCGATATTCATGCATTACCGAGCTAATGCTCTTAGCCATGTTATCCACCTCCCATTGGATAACATAGCTAAGAACTGCTCAGGGCAGGTGTTAGCTTTCGGAGATATTCGCGCTTAGCGCGACTCCAAAAGTTGGTAATAGGAGATAGCGATGTTAGTGACTGTTTCCAGTCGCTAACATCTTGGCACGCCCACTTTGCATGCCATTAGTGATAAATATGACTGACATGCAAAGCGGGGCCCAAGATGGTCGCTATCTCCTACTAGCTGTCGCTAACTGGTGTTAGCGACAGCTAGGTAATAGGGAGATAATTTTATCTCCGCTTTCTTGGCTTTTAAAGCCAAAAAAGCAGAGATAAACTCCCTTGATAATATGCCCCACTGACTGTAAGAAATTAGTTTATTTTTTACAAGTAATAAACACAATCCTTGCCAGGGTGAATCACAAATATCACTAAATAAATCAGTGCTGAACCCTCTGGTAGCTTGGCATGAATGCAATGAGGCTTATCTTAGAGGCAGCGTGTAAACTATTTATGCAGCCCTCAACCAGTAAGAAAGTGAAAACACAACACAAGAAAAATCGTCAACCAATTTAGAACAATAGAGAAAAAATTAATTAAATTGAAATTCACCAAAAAAAAGAAAAATACAATCTGTAGAACACGAGATATGAGTTTTTAAAGTTTTAGGTGAAAATAGTAGCAATAAGCACAAAGCACTGCTTGTAATTAGACAGTGGACAGTCACAAGTTCAAGCCAATCGTGCTGGAGCACGGGGCAGATACAGGGCCCAAATTTGTGTAGCTTAAAATGTATCTTTGAACATAACTGCTGCGGGAGGTCATTGTCACAGCGAGGAGCATATGAGGAAGTTCTTGTGGTGTAAGGAGCTGATCATTGCTTAAGCTTCCCGTTTCGAAGTACTGGTCTTGCTGGAGCCTCACCTTGGTGGCTGTCGTGGAGCAAGTGCTGCCGGAGCTTCACATTAGCTGTCGTCTCGGGCTGTCAATTCTCAACATGAAGAGATTTCTTTGCAGTTTCGAGGAGGCCAAATCTTCAGTAGCAGTGTGAGTCACATACAGTGATTAGGTTCATTCTTCTGAAAGAAAAAAAGACGAACGAGGGTGAGTGTTGTGTTTAAATATCTCGTTTTGCAAGGATTAAGACGCACAGCGAGTCAGTACCTTATTGTTATTGCATTGTTCGTTGTAGAAAGTTTTGCAGACCTATGCGAACTACCAGGAGGGTAAGTTCATGTTATCAGCGGTAGCACTATAGCACGTTTGGCATTATTTGGTGGCGGTTTCTTTTTGTTCACGTCTTCCTTTCCCTAACACTCAGAATACGGGTTTGGGCAACTAAAAGCTTTCTTGTAAATATTGTGGCCCCTTGCTTGTCAGATACTGACAGAAAGTTTTCATATGTTTAGATTTCAAGCCCCAGAAGAAGAGCTACTTCAGGCTCGAAATGCATCGGGCATTCTTGCAAAGTGAATTTAAAGCTCTGATTTTGTGTACTGTTTGAATGCTATTCACTGTTTTTCTTCTGTTCGCAATCATAATGAATATGTTACTAGATGCTTCTATGTATTAGTTCTAAATCCTTGATATAAAGCACAGAGTGACCTAATGATTTTGGAAATCAAAATAAAAAGTTTAAGTTAATTTTGTACATTTATAGAGTGTTTTTCAAAATAGTATTGGAAAATATTTGCCAGCAACAGTGCACAGAGGTCGAGTGTGCTCACACTCGAGGTAGGAAGGTTCATTCTTCTGAAAACCTACTTTCCTAAGTTCTCTTAACGAGCTGGTGTCCACGTTGGCAGGGGACTGAGGGGCATAATACCAAGCAATAGCGATAATTATCGCTATTGCTTGGTTAGAGACAAAAATTTACCGCTAAGCTGCGGCGATGTTTATCGCAAATAAACCTTGGTATTACCAAGGTTTACGCAAATGCGATAAAAATCGGCCGCAGTGCATGAATATCCCTGAAAAGTCAGCGATATTCATGCATTACCGAGCTAATGCTCTTAGCCATGTTATCCAACTCCCATTGGATAACATGGCTAAGAACTGCTCAGGGGCAGGTGTTAGCTTTTGGAGATATTCGCGCTTAGCGCGAATATCTCCAAAAGTTGGTAATAGGAGATAGCGATGTTAGCGACTGTTTCCAGTCGCTAACATCTTGGCACGCCCACTTTGCATGTCATTAGTGATAAATATCACTGACATGCAAAGTGGGGCCCAAGATGGTCGTTATCTCCTACTAGCTGCCGCTAACTGGTGTTAGTGACAGCTAGGTAATAGGGAGATAATTTAATCTCCGCTTTCTTGGCTTTTAAAGCCAAAAAAGCGGAGATAAACCCCCTTGATACTATACCCCCAAATGAGGTCATTTTCTGTGTGAGTATCAGGTGGGGCACCACACACTGGCACTGCTTTAGCACAAAGAACAAGTCATCACTTAGGGGCAGATTTATGTTGGACTTGCACCACGTTTGCGTCACACAACAGCGGCGTAAACGTGGCGCATCCCTGCGACCCATTTACAACGTGACGCATCTAGGTCACGTTGTAAAGCCCTGCGCCACATGTGGGCGATCCGGCGCAGGGTGGGCGTTCCGGGGCAGGTGCACCTCGCAAAAGTGGCTGAGTGAAATCTACAAGATTTCACTCAGTCACTTTTAGGCCAATGCTGCGTCAAAACCCTGCGCCTGCTTGAAGCAGGCGTAAGGCTTGACGCAGCATTGGTCAGATAGGGCACCCCCGAGCCTTGCTGGAGCTGCGTCGCGCTTGCGACGCAACTCCAGCAATGCGCCACCTTTACGGCACAGATGCGTCACGCATCTGTGCCGTTTTTGCCCCATGGTGCGCGGCATTGTAAATGCGGCGCACCATGGGTGGCGGAGCTGCGGCGCACAATAACTGGCGCCTCCCTGGGGATGCGCCAGTTATTGTAAATCTGCCCCTTGAACTTTACGCAGGAGGTTTACTTGGGCTGTTGCTGTGAGCATGGAGGCCATGTCTCCCTTGAGCTTTGCATTAGCAATCATTGCAGGCAGTTGATTTTCAGGTAAATTTGCAGTCACGAGGAGCAAGCAACCTTTGTATGTTTACCATTCTTTAGGAGGGTCCAGTGCCTGGAGGGCACCTCTTGGTGATCAGGACTTACTCCAGCAGAATCCAGCAGCAGGAGTCAGGAAGATCCAGTTGGTGCTAGTCAGATGGATAGTTGCAGGGAGGACTTTGAAAGCTTGTTTTGTCCCTGTAGCTAAAAATAGAAGGCAAGCCAACTGACCCTTGGAGTCACTTCAGGAGATCCTGGGTTTGAGGCAAATCGGTCCAGTATTACTTCTTCAGACTACAGGGTAGTACTTCTTCTGAGTCTTCCAGAGGTTCAGGAGTATTATGATGAGAGGTTCTAAAGGGGCCACTTTTAGCTCCAGTGCTAGCCTGTGGTTGGGGTATGCCCCCTTTGTCTAACCTTCTCCCTTTGTTGGGTTTGGCTCCAAACTGTCTAGAGAAACAAAGGGCAGGCCGGCCTAGATGTGAGCTGCAATTGTCAGAGGAAACGCAGGCAGCCCTTGGAGGTCAGGAAGGGGATGGTCAAGTTTTGCCGCTACTCTTAGAAGCCCAGGAGACTAGGCACACCCGACTACCCCCCAGGACATCCTTCTGAAAGGAGCAATATCCTTCCCAACACCTTTTGTTTTCATGTCTGGAAGGAATACGCAAAACACCACAGGATAGTCAATCATAGCCATGTGACCCTGGACAATGGCAGAAGGACACGTTTTGGTTTAGGCAGAACACTCCAACTTTCTGAAAGCGGCATTTTCAAAACAGAAGATGTAAAACTTAGACACATGTCCTACCTTAGGTGTGACATAAATATTAGAAAGGAGGGTTAATACATTGCAAAATGTTTATTTTACTGAGTCGAACTGGCAGTTTAAAACTGTAATACCAGCTGCAGTGGCAGGCCTGATACATGTTTTACAATGCTTCTTTACTTGGTGGCACAATGAGTGCTGCAGCTCACTAGCAGCATTTAAGTTACAGGCCCTAGGTAATGCAGTACCATATACTAAGGGCCTATAAATACATTAAAAGTACCAATCAGGTATAGGCTAATTGTAGCATGCTTTAGGGAGAAAGCTAAAACATATTAGAACTAGTTAGCAGGGAAAAAGTGCTAAAAGCCACAAAAAAACGGATTCAGAAAAGGTAGGCAAAAATCTGAGGTGACAATTCTCAGAGAGCAAGACCCAGCACTGAGGAATGGATCAGCTTATTGAGCAATGTTGCAGTAAAACTCTGCAAGAACGACGATTGGTCCCCTAAAGAAAGCTATTACCTCTGCTATGTTGGTCGAGGAAATCAAAGGACGTATGAAGGAAATGCAGAGGTTAGAAACAAAGAAATATATGGATGTGGTGGGAGCAAGTGAGAAACTGAAGGATGCCAATTCCTTCTTGAAGAAGACGTTTAACAGCAACTTCAACAGAAACTATGCTAATAAATGTATGTGAGCAAGGGGTGTCAATTTGAGAATGGGAACGAAACCTTGCCGTAGTCGTAGAAGAAATTTACATTCTGGTGACTCAAAAAATTGCTATGCTGTTGGCAAGAATTGTCATATTTACAGAAAAAGTGATAATTTGCTTAGGGTAAAGTACATGGCAAGTAGAGGTTGAACTGTTTTAATTGAAGGAACAGCCGAAGAACAAGATCAAAAAGTAGTCACTGTGGAAAGTGGTGGAAAAGATATTCACGAAAAGGTCGAAAAGAAGAATAACATTCTGCGCAAAAGGTTTCACCCAAAAACAGTTTTTTTAAAATAAAAGAGAAAGATCTGCTACTGATGGTGTATTCTGGTTCTTTGTACACTGTAGTACCAAAAGATATGCTTCTCATCACCTGGCCCAACTTTGAGCTCCGTAACCACATACATTGGAACACTCATTAGATAACAATCATTCCTCTGTATTACAGTTCCTACAGGATGGCATTATGCTAGGAAATTGAGCTAATGTCAGAAATGAAAACCTGTTACTTTGAGTGGAATTACAAAAACATTGAAGATAATGCTCAAGCTTTGACCAGAGGTCTAAAGATGGAAGCCAAAAGATAAAGGCGCCCAGATCCAGAGAGACTTGAAAAACGACTTCCATAGCAAGAAATATATTGGGATCCTCAATCTGTCATGATAATTTGAGGCAGACTTTGTAAACAAGAAACACTTCTTGCAAAAAAAAATTGTGCCAAGGTCCTGACAGAGAGTAGTTTCTTTAAAGCTGTGAGATGAGCCATTTTAGAAAAGGAGTCAACAGTCACCATGACAAACCTATTATCCTTGGAAGGAGGCAACACCACAAATAAATCAGTGGAGATAGTGTTCCGATATTTGGGTGGAACTGGCAAAGGTTGATGAAGCCCAGTCGGTCAAGAATGAGAAGTCTTATTTTGGGTACAGACTGGACAAGAATTCAAAAAATGTTCCATATCCTTTCAAAGGGATGGACTCCAAAAGCAACAAAATATCAGTTCTAGGGTTGATTTAGCACCTCTGCGTCCGGTCAGCGGTGAGTCATGACACATTCTGAACACTTCGATCCTCAATTTCTAGGAAGGAACAAATAAGGATTTCCAACAGAAGGGGGATGGGAGCACACTGCTTCACCTCCCAGCACAGTTCTCTCCTTAGCAACATGTGCGCCTGTCAGAGGGACTGAGACCTGAAACCTGAAAGGATTGTGGAAGCTTGGTTAGCAACCCCAGATTAATTTCGTTTTTTATCTCTACTAATGAAGAATAATATCCAGAAACATATGTGTCTAGGGATTGACAGCACTAATGTGCACCAACTTGGGTGAAATACTTCAGCAAAAACTCAAGTAAGCATTTAAAATTAACTGCATTTACCTTAATGCTAAGGGGTGAGCTGTGCTAGGAGGTTAAGCAGTGTGCTCACATCCCTCTTCTAAATAAGGATTTCCATTTAAAGACTAGGGGGCTTATTTATGAGCGCCTGCATCGCGTTTCAGTTGCCAGTGTGTCACTTTTTGTTACGCTGCTCCGGTGTAAAATATGCACCACCTTGCGCCATATTTAGGAAGTGACGTATCTAAGCAGATGCGTCACTTCGTGACTTACTTCGCTACAATATACCTGCATCAGGTATAATGTATGCAGGGTGGGCGTTTCCCCGATAGAAAGGGTTGTAGGAGTGGTGCAGTGAAATCCATGAGATTTCACAGTGCCACTTCTAGGACGCCAATGCATCAAAATCAGGGTGATGCAGGCCCTTTCACATGGGGTAAGCCCCATGTGAAAGGACATATTGCTGGAGTTTCGTCGGTTTTCAGACACACCCCAGCAATGCACCACTTTTGCACCTACAAATACGTCAGTAATACTACCGTATATGTAAATCCTAGTGACATTGTGCACCATACTTTAATTATGGCGCATCCTATGTGTCGCAAGGAGGGCGAGCTGAGAAGGGTTGTATTGCTGCTTTCAGACAGTAATGCGCCACTTTTCATAAGTGAGGCCCTAGATTTCCTTGCTTCCCATTCTTTCTTAGAAACCTTGGAATACCCTGTTTGGATGTTCTCCAGAAAGAATTGTATCACTTCAATTTTCCTTTGAGGAGGAAGAATATTTTGATGGTAGGTTAGTGAATATATTCTGAAGAGACCATCAGCGACAATGTTCTCGGACTCAAGAATGGAGGCTATCACAAAATCAAATTGATTGATTGAAGAAGTATGCCCACCGGGCCTAACAACTATTTCAGCACTGCATATTTCTGAGACATTGTAGATTTTATTGATCAATTCAGATTCAGAACAGAGTCAGATTCATAATCATTACCAGAAGTTTCTCCCTCTAGAACAGAGTGATTCCTTTCTGACTCAGACAAGATATGGCAGAAATAAAAGAAAGGGTGCTCAAGACCATTATCCTCTTGGACTTGTAAGAGAACAGCACCGATGGCCCTGTCTGAGGTGTCTATTTCTACAATTTCTACAATGAACTTTCTGGTTGGAGCCGGGTGCCGTAAGACAAGTGCTTGGTTCAAGGTTTTTTTAGCTTGTAAAAGACTTTATCAGCAAGAGCCTATTATTGAAAACCTTGACTCAGCTTCACTAGTCTAAGAATTCTGGTGATGTTGTTAGTTAGGTGGGTAGAGTCGATAAAAGTTATAACATTGGTGAACCTGAGGAAGGATTGAGCTTCCTTAACGTTAGAAGGAACTGGCCAATTTAGGGTTGTAGGTATTTTTAGGAGGATCCTCAGACACTCCTTGGCTATTTAGCCAGAAGCCAAATTACTCAAAGTCAAACAGTACAAACTCGCATTTCTCTGGCTTACGGAAAAGTTGATTTTGTCGCAGCCTGTTCAGCACTTAGAAAACATCTGATAATGCTGTTTAGGATCTCTGGAGCTAATCATAATATCATTTAAATAGATGACCACAAACTGTTTGAAAATATCTGAAAAAACCTGATCAATAAAACGTTGAAAATTCTCAAGGGCATTACCCAACCCAAAATGAATCACCCAATATTCATATTGGCCCAGTGGGGTCATGGAGGTGACCTTGCCTAATAAGAAGAAGATGATTTTGTTTTTTTATTAAACACATTTTATTTCAGTTTCAAACATTAGGTACATCATTAGTCATAACATGGATCAATGTTGATAACCAGCTCCAAATACCACAAATTTATGCACATTCCAATGCAATATATTCATTGGAGAGGTTGCACTAGGGCACTCAGTAGCCTGGTTATGTTGGTTCATCTCAGCGCAGCCAGTGAATTTCCCTATCACACCTCTCTCTTGCCATCCTTCCATAATAGTGCAATATAATTTCCCCCCTCAACTTTCCTCCACCATCCCAGTTGTGTCCCAGTCAGCTCTAATTCCCATGACCAAATATGTGTCATTATTACTGTGGAAGTGGTTTCCCCTCATTCTGAGCCATCTCGGACCCCCATGGAGACACATCCCTTCATGTACAATCCTTTTAGAGAGCGGTAGTCTCCTATGTAGCTAGTATTTTAACAGGGTTTCAGTATCACCTCAGGTAAAGAGGGGTCAGGGTTCTGCAGCGCCACAATCAGCGCTCCCATTGAGGAATCATCCAATCCTGTGCATCCACCACCCCTCTCAACCAGGAAGTGGCCACAACCATGCAGGTGCACTCAATCAGAACCTTCTGGAGAGGCTGGGAGTGCAGAGGAGAACATCTGAGCCACTGAGTGAACTTTCTCTGCAGAACTTGCACAATGGCTAGCCAGGACACAGAAAGAGAAGGAGGTGAAAGGAAGAGGAAGCTGAAATTCAGCGCAAAGGAGCTGCAGGTGCAGGTTGAGGATGTGGTAAAATAAAATATCAAGTTGTTAGGGAAGCAGTCCTTGCAAGTGGCTGAATCGGAAAAAAGGAAGATCTGGCTGGGAATTCAGGCACAGGTGAATGCCAAAGGAGTGACCTCCTGGGACATTGAAGTGCTTAAGAAAAGGTGGTATGACATCAGGAGCATCACCAAGAAGAAGATGGAGGAGAACAAAAAACAAGCCAGCCAGACAGGAGGAGGAAGGAACAAGGCACCTGCCCTGTCTGCACTTGAGCAGCTACTGGAGTCCACCATAGAGCCAGAAAGTGTCTGTGGAATAGGGGATGCAAACAGCTCAGCCAGAGCTGCTACCAAACAAGGTAAGAAGCATGCACAGCATTGTGCACCCTCTTCCCTATCCCAAATCCCCAATTAGGCTGTGCGAATCCCACCCCAGTACAGGTTTTTGTAAAGACCAGCAATGCATTATGGGAGATGTAGTCAGTGAAACACCTATCATGACAGTAATCACACTGAACAACAAGGAATGTGACACCCATCAGTGATAAGCAAGCAGAGGACATTGAGATAGTGTGCCAGAAATGTAAATGTATTATATCTCTGCAGGGCTGCCGGACTACTGAGCTAATGTACTATTTCTGTCCACAGGCGAGACATCGCGCAGGTCTGATCAAAGCAAGGCAGGATGGGCACACCGGAAGGAAAGAGCAGAGGAGGTAAGTGTAAGTGCAGGGTACACCACCACCACCAGCATCACCACCACTGCCAGCCTCACCACCACTGCCAGCTTCACCACCACTGACAGCGTCACCACTACTGCGAGCCTCACCAGCAGCAACACCACCTGCAGTGGTAAGACCCAGGAGGCATGCTGTTGCCACACTCCAGGAGATGGAGTTGTCCTCAGAAAACACAAGGGTGGGGGGGAACATCAACTGTGCCAGTGGATGGCAGTAATGCTGGTTTGCAGTCTGTTAGACCTGACATCATTGGCTTGAGTCTCTCCTCCATTTTTTCTGTTTGCCTCCACTGTTTTATGATGTTTTGCTGGTATATGCTTTGGGCGCAGTGTCACTGCTGATCAGTGCCACAGCGCAAGTGCTCCCTATGTTAAATTGATGTATCTATTGTATCCATAATTGGCTTATTTGGTTTACTGTCAGTCCCTAGTCTAGTGCACCAGGAGTACCGGGGCTTGTAAATACAAATGCCGCTCGTGGGCTTGCAGCACGTGTTGTGCCACCCACAGGAGCGGCCTTGTAAAAGAATGTCTAAGGGTCGGTCATTGCGAGACCCACGTGCAGCCTAGTGCTGTCACGCAGGCTGCGCAAGTATACCTACTTGCCAGCCCCTCAAACCTTCCCTTGACTTCATGTTAGTCACCCCTATGGTAGGCCCACGGGCAGGGTGCATTGCAAGTATAAGGTAGGACACGCCTGACCAAGTTGGCATGTCCTAATAGTGAATTACCGCCATCTTCGTTCTTCACTATTGCGAGGTAGCCTGCTCTCCATTAGTTAGAATGGGCCGCCGGGATTATTAATGCTATAATCCTAGCGGGCTCGGGGAGCATGGTGCAATGTCGAGTTTGGTATCCCTGAACTCGGGGTTTAATTACGCATCCGTTGGTGTGGATGGTTTTTGGACTCTGGGTTTGAAAATAGCACTTTTAGAAAGTGTCTATTTTCGTGTCTAACCATATCTGGTTTCTGCTGGTCTTGCGTGTGTGTGACAGGAGCTGGGTGGCTCCACAGGTCTGGATGAGTCAGTGTGGGATGAGTGGGACATTTGCGTTGAGAGTAGGGGGAGAGTAGTTGTTGATAGCCTGCCCTGCCTGATACAATGCTGGCTCCACCTCCTGCCAAGCGGCTGATGGCTCTGTGCCTGCCATGGACGATCCTAGCCCCACCTCCTGCCAGGAGGCCGATAGCTCTGCTCCTGCCAGTGTCAATACTGGCTCCACCTCCTGCTGGGCGTCTGAGGACCCAGCCCTGCTCAGTGAATAGGCCAGGTGCTTCTGCCTGGCTCCACCCACAACAGACCCAGGATGTTGGGAAATCCCTGGCATGGACAAAGGGATCAAAGCCGGAAAGGGGTATAAGAGAAGGATCCCTGAACTAAGAAATCAGATCACTTCTGACAAGGAACCCTGTAACCAAGGACAAGAGGCCTGCTGGTCTGAGGACTTGCCTACCCCTTCTGCCAGTGTGCTGTTTGCTGGGGGGAATCCAGCAGTGCTTCTTTATTTTTGCCAAGGAAACCAGGAGAGAGGAACTGTGTGTGTACTCTCACGCTTGCTAAGAAAATCTCCAAGGACTGGAAGAGTCCCAGTCTCCTGCTGAAGTCACAGGGCTAAAGGACTTCATCTGCTAACGTGCTATTTGCTGGAATCGTGAATCCAGCACCTCTGAAGGAACCAGCAATCTCGACGCCGACGGACGTCGCCGAATCCAGCTCGACGCAGTGGGTAACGGCCCCAGTGTCCCGCTTCCTCGACGACCGGCCGCCGGGCCCAACCGATGCCAGCAGCAACGCCAGTGAGTGGGAGTACGGCTCTAGCTCCAGAGGACGCCGTGTCTGCACCGCTGCTGATCGCATCAACTGTGTGCCCCCTCGACGCCGTGAGCGCTGCTCACTCTGTGCAGCCGCACCATCGACTACGCCTGCTGAGGCCTGATCGACACCGAAGACGCGACGCCGGATTGTTCGACGCCGCTGATCATCGTGTGCTTCATTTTCCTAAAGGTACTGTGTTGTTGGGGGTCCGTTTGACTCTGGGCTCGACGTAGCGCTCCTCGCGGTCGACGCCGAACCTTTGGATTAACTTTGCCTCAACGTCGTGTAGCCCCCGTGTGGGTTACCCTGTTGCTAAGAACTTTGTTTCCAAGAAGAAGATTTGCTTTAAAAGACTTTTTGCTAAAGAAGAACTACCGTTGAACTATCCTTTTTCCCTTCCCCGAGTATTTATTACGATTGTGTACATTTTTGTCGTTATTTGGTCTTGTGCTAAGCCTTATATAAAAATACTTATTTTTATAATACTACTGTGTCGTGTCCATTTGTAGTGTATTCACTGTATTACTGTATGTGGTCATAAATGCTTAACACACAGCCTCTGAGATAAGCCTGTTCTGCTCAGCCAAGCTACCAAGGGGGTGAGCAGGGGTTATTGAAGGGTGTGATCCCCTTGCCCTGACTAGAAAAGGTGTGTCCCTATTTGTCAGAAGTGCATACCTCTGCCAACTAGAGACAGCCGGTTCTAATATTGGATGCAGCGGTGAGGATTTGGACCTTGCATTTATGACTCATGTGCAGTGATTAGTGTGCGCTACATAGTGAAAGCAGATTATAGCGCAGTCACAATCTAATTGGGAAGGATCCTATTTTTGATTCTCCGCTTTTCTGAAACTTGATTTTTTTTTTGAACACTGCCAGTTTTGACCATGAGTGACACCGGAGTCACTACCCCTGTTGTTGTTGTTGTGGAGGAGTTTGATAAGGAGAAGATGAAGACATACGAGAAGAAGCAGCTGCAACAGTTTTGCAAGCAGTTTAAAGTTCCTACCAAAGGCCTCTCCAGGAAGCCAGAGTATTTCAAAGCTTTGAAGGCCTGGTTGGAGTCCAGAGATCCCTCTGATGTGGTGGTGGTACCCACAGAGGAAGGGGATGAGGAGGTGCCAGTGAATGGGCCTGTGTCCTCTCCCGGTAGCAGTGTTTCCTCCAAAGGTCTTTCCCCTGAAGAACGAGAAGAAAGGGCGAAAGAGCGAGCATACAACATGGAAATGGCGAGGCTAAAGATAAATGGGCAGTTGGAGTTAGAAAATGCAAGAGGTAGAAGAGAAGCTGATTTGGAGATCAAAAAGTTAGAGTTTGAAAGAGAGAAGTTAGCTTTGGAGCGTGAAACCAAGTTGAGGGAGTTGGACATCCAAGCTAAGAAGTTAGAATTGAATCCCTCTGGTGGCAGCAACCCATCCGAGCCTGCAGGAAGTAAGTTTTACTTTCCCAAAGATGTGTTAAAAGATTATCATAGGAACGAAGATATTGGTCAGTGGTTTAAAGCATATGAGCTAGCATTGTTGGCCCACCAGGTCCCTGAGAAGAATTGGGGAGCGGGGTTGTGAGGTCGCTTTGTGAATGAGGGGAGAGATACCCTGTTAGACCTGCCTGTTGCGGATAGGATGTCGTATGCTCATATGAAGGATGCTTTAATGTTGCGGTATGGCCTAACCCCCGAGAAGTACAGACAAGCTTTTAGAGAATGTAAAAAGTTGCCTGGTACGACGTGGGTTGAATATGTGTCTTATTTTTGCAGAGCCATGGATGGTTGGGTAAAGGGCAGCAAAGTGGAAAGTTAGGAAGCTCTTTATGATTTGTTTGCTTGGGAGCACTTGTCGAATAACTGCTTTCCAGAGCTGCGCCAGCACCTGATTGATAGCAAGATATCTAACCCTAAAAAACTTGCTGAGGAGGCGGACCGCTGGGTCAGTACCAGGGTCCACAAGGGTCCAGTGGGAGACTCAGCCAAAGGTGGGCAGGGTCCCCGGCAGAAGAGTTGGGGGGACAAGGGTAAACAGAACGAGTCTCAGAAAGGGCCCCAAAGTAATCCCCAAGGGAACCAAGGTAAAGGTTCCCAGCCTCCCCCTGAGAAGAAGCCAGGGGCCCCGACGGGTAAACCTGTTCATAGGGGCCCCCTAACCTGCTACACTTGTGGGCAGGTGGGACACCGGTATTACGATCCCCAGTGTCCCATGAAGAAATCGAATGCACCGCCGAGTGCACCCCCCGTCAGTTGGCGAGTGTAGCCCTGGGAGGGGAGGAGATGGTTGTCCATGGTGGGAGGGGTCCCGCAGAGATGTCCCTGGTCTCGCTAGGAGACATGCAAATGGTCCCTCCACCCCCTCTGCCTAGTAACACTAGTAAATATAGGCAGTGGGTGACCATTAATGGCCATAGAGTGGAAGCTCTCAGAGACACCGGAGCGAGTGTGACAGCTGTCAAGTGTCACTTGGTGTCCAGAGAGCAGGTGGTTCCCCACGCATTCTACCCTGTGATAGCTGCTGACAACTCCCAGAAAGAGTGTGAAGTAGCTCAGGTTCCCTTTGAATGGGGGGGAGTTTCAGGTACTCTTCAGGTTGCTGTGAGGCCCGCCATGCCTGTCGATTGTCTCCTGGGCAATGATTTGGAAGACTCCCTTTGGGCTAAGGTGGAGAGAGAGGCGCACTTGAAAATGTTGGGTGTGCCAGAGTGGGTGTGTGCAACCACTCGATCAATGACAGCGAGTAAGGGTGTTGATGGGGTCCCGGAGCCTGAAAGCACGGCCCAGGACCCAGCTGTGAAGAGAAGAGGCAGGAGGCGCGGGAAACCGGCCCCCGTAGTTCCCGTGGTCCAGGAGGAGGTAGACCCCGAGGGGGATGCCCTGGAGCCCACAGGGGAACAAATTGCCGAACTGGGAGACCTGCCCGAGCTGACCCATTGGCAGCAGGATGGTGGTCCCTCCAGGGAGGAATTCTGTGCCGAACAGAAGGTGTGCCCTTCTCTTGTGGGTATGAGGCAGCAGGCCTCAGCCCAATCCTCAGGTGATCAGTCAGGGTCACATTTTGTGTACTGGGAGAACTACCTCCTGTATAGCGAGCCTAAGGCTGCTGAGCCTGGGTCAGCCCGTGTGCTGGTGGTACCCCAGCGCTTCAGAGCCTTCCTACTGGGTTTGGCTCATGACGTTCCTTTAGCTGGATATCTGGGGCAGGACAAGACCTATGACAGGCTTGTCACCCATTTCTATTGGCCTCAGATGCGAAGGGATGTAGACATCCATTGCAAGACTTGCCGCACTTGCCAGGCAAGTGGGAAAAGCGGAAGGAAGTAGAAGGCTCCCCTCCAACCTTTTCCAGTGGTCAGTACCCCCTTTGACCGGGTGGGTATTGACATTGTTGGGCCCCTGGACCCCAAGACAGCCCTGGGCAACAGGTTCATCCTGGTCTTGGTGGACCACGCCACACGGTACCCGGAAGCCATCCCTCTCAGAACAGTGACGGCCCCCGTGGTGGGTTGGGCACTGATGGGTGTTTTCTCCCGGATGGGGTTCCCCAGAGAGGTGGTGTCAGACCGAGGCACCAACTTCATTTCGAACTATATGAAGTCTCTGTGGAAGGAGTGTGGGGTAACCTACAAGTTCACCACTCCTTACCACCCTCAAGGAAATGGGTTGGTTGAGAGATTCAACCGTACCATTAAAGGCATGATCATGGGTCTTGAAGAACCAATGAGGCGGAAATGGGACGTCCTCTTGCCATGCCTGTTGTTTGCTTACCGTGAGGTGCCGCAGAAGTCTCTAGGGTTCAGCCCCTTTGAGCTCCTGTACGGTCACCCGGTAAGAGGGCCTTTGAGTCTGGTCAAGGAAGGCTGGGAGCAATCTCCCAGGAAACCTCCCCAGGATGTATACAGCTACATGCTGGCCTTTCGGAACCAGACTCGGCGCTTCAGATAACTTGCTCAGGCAAATCTGGAGGCCAGCCAGGAGGAGATGAAGCGTTGGTACGACCGGAATGCCACTCTGGTAGAGCTTCAGCCTGGTCGGGAAGTGTGGGTCATGTCCCCTGTGGAACCTTGTGCGCTCAAGGACAGGTGGACTGGACCGTTTAAGGTTGTGGAGAAGAAGAGCGATGTCACCTACTTGGTGGACTTGAAATCTCCCAGGAACCCCTTGCGGGTCCTGCATGTCAACCGTTTGAAGCCCCACTTAGAAAGGTCCGAAGTGGGCATGCTCCTAGCTACAGATGCTGGAATGGAGAAGGAGAGTGAGCCTCTTCCTGACCTCCTGTGTGCTAAAGAGCAAGACGGGTCAGTGGATGGTGTGGTCCTCTCTGACACACTGACCCTTAAGCAGAAACAGGATTGTCGCCACCTGTTGGGACAATTCCCGGATCTGTTTTCCTTGGTTCCGGGTGTCACTCATTGGTGTGTCCATGACGTTGACACCGGAGACAGCCCTCCTGTCAAGCACAAGGCTTACAGGGTGACTGACAAGGTTAGAGCATACATTAAGGAGGAGGTCTCCAAAATGTTTGCGTTAGGGGTGATTGAGTCCTCTAGCAGTCCTTGGGCCAGCCCAGTGGTCTTGGTCCCGAAGGCTGCAGCGCCTGGTGCTTCACCAGAACTCCGGTTCTGCGTGGATTACCGAGGACTCAATTCGGTCACGAAGACTGACGCGCACCCCATCCCCAGAGCTGATGAGCTCATCGATCGGTTGGGGGCTGCCCGGTACCTCAGCACGTTTGATCTAACGTCTGGGTACTGGCAGATCGCCTTGACTGATGGGGCAAAGGAGAGGTCCGCATTCTCCACACCAGATGGGCTATACCAGTTCCGGGTGATGCCCTTTGGGATGAAGAATGCCCCCTGCCACCTTCCAGAGGTTGGTCAACCAGGTCTTGGCTGGACTGGAGGATTTCAGTGCCGCCTACCTGGACGACATCACAGTGTTCAGCGCCAGCTGGGAGGAACACTTGCGCCACCTCCAGGAAGTGTTGTTGGCCCTGCGCGGAGCAGGCCTCACAATCAAAGCCAGTAAGTGCCAGATTGGGCAGGGTTCGGTGGTGTACTTGGGGCACCAAGTAGGGAACGGCAAGGTTGCCCCCCTGCAACCCAAGATTGATACCATCCTGGCTTGGGCACCGCCCAAAACCCAAACTCAGGTGAGAGCCTTCTTAGGACTCACGGTTTATTACAGGAGGTTTGTCAAGGATTACGGTAACATTGTGCACCCCTTGACTTCGCTGACTTCCAGGAAGCAGCCACGAAACGTGATCTGGACGGATGCCTGTCAAATAGCCTTCGACACCCTGAAAACTGCAATGTGCACAGCACCTATACTCCAGGCACCCGACTTTTCGAAAGAGTTTATTGTCCAGACGGACGCTTCAGAGCATGGCGTGGGGGCTGTTCTAGCTCAGGTGAATGAAGAGGGCCGAGACTTGCCTGTAGCCTTCATCAGTAGGAGGTTACTTCCCAGGGAAACGAGGTGGAGTGCGATAGAGAGAGAAGCATTTGCTGTGGTCTGGGCGCTGAAGAAGCTAAGACCCTACCTGTTTGGGACTCACTTCCGGGTTCAGACGGACCACAGGCCCCTCAGATGGTTGATGCAGATGAGGGGTGAGAATCCGAAACTGTTGAGGTGGTCCATTTCCCTACAGGGGATGGACTTTGCGGTGGAACACCGCCCTGGTACAGATCACGCCAATGCTGATGGTCTGTCCAGATTTTTCCGCCTTAGTGATGAGGACTCCCTAGGTCAAGGGTAGTTCTCCCCACATTTCAGCTGGAGGGGACACGTGTTAGACCTGACATCATTGGCTTGAGTCTCTCCTCCATTTTTTCTGTTTGCCTCCACTGTTTTACGATGTTTTGCTGGTATATGCTTTGGGCGTGGTGTCACTGCTGATCAGTGCCACAGCGCAAGTGCTCCCTATGTTAAATTGATGTATCTATTGTATCCATGTTTGGCTTATTTGGTTTACTGTCAGTCCCTAGTCTAGTGCACCAGGAGTGCCGGGGCTTGTAAATACAAATGCCGCTCGTGGGCTTGCAGCACGTGTTGTGCCACCCACAGGAGCGGCCTCGTAAAAGAATGTCTACGGGTCGGTCATTGCGAGACCCACGTGCAGCCTAGTGCTGTCACGCAGGCTGCGCAAGTATACCTACTTGCCAGCCCCTCAAACCTTCCCTTGACTTCATGTTAGTCACCCCTATGGTAGGCCCACGGGCAGGGTGCATTGCAAGTATAAGGTAGGACACGCCTGACCAAGTTGGCATGTCCTAATAGTGAATTACCGCCATCTTCGTTCTTCACTATTGCGAGGTAGCCTGCTCTCCATTAGTTAGAATGGGCCGCCGGGATTATTAATGCTATAATCCTAGCGGGCTCGGGGAGCATGGTGCAATGTCGAGTTTGGTATCCCTGAACTCGGAGTTTAATTACGCATCCGTTGGTGTGGATGGTTTTTGGACTCTGGGTTTGAAAATAGCACTTTTAGAAAGTGTCTATTTTCGTGTCTAACCATATCTGGTTTCTGCTGGTCTTGCGTGTGTGTGACAGGAGCTGGGTGGCTCCACAGGTCTGGATGAGTCAGTGTGGGATGAGTGGGACATTTGCGTTGAGAGTAGGGGGAGAGTAGTTGTTGATAGCCTGCCCTGCCTGATACAATGCTGGCTCCACCTCCTGCCAAGCGGCTGATGGCTCTGTGCCTGCCATGGACGATCCTAGCCCCACCTCCTGCCAGGAGGCCGATAGCTCTGCTCCTGCCAGTGTCAATACTGGCTCCACCTCCTGCTGGGCGTCTGAGGACCCAGCCCTGCTCAGTGAATAGGCCAGGTGCTTCTGCCTGGCTCCACCCACAACAGACCCAGGATGTTGGGAAATCCCCGGCATGGACAAAGGGATCAAAGCCGGAAAGGGGTATAAGAGAAGGACCCCTGAACTAAGAAATCAGATCACTTCTGACAAGGAACCCTGTAACCAAGGACAAGAGGCCTGCTGATCTGAGGACTTGCCTACCCCTTCTGCCAGTGTGCTGTTTGCTGGGGGGAATCCTGCAGTGCTTCTTTATTTTTGCCAAGGAAACCAGGAGAGAGGAACTGTGTGTGTACTCTCACGCTTGCTAAGAAAATCTCCAAGGACTGGAAGAGTGCCAGTCTCCTGCTGAAGTCACAGGGCTAAAGGACTTCATCTGCTAACGTGCTATTTGCTGGAATCGTGAATCCAGCACCTCTGAAGGAACCAGCAATCTCGACGCCGACGGACGTCGCCGAATCCAGCTCGACGCAGTGGGTAACGGCCCCAGTGTCCCGCTTCCTCGACGACCGGCCGCCGGGCCCGACCGACGCCAGCAGCAACGCAAGTGAGTGGGAGTGCGGCTCTAGCTCCAGAGGACCTCGTGTCTGCACCGCTGCTGATCGCATCAACTGTGTGCCCCCTCGACGCCGTGAGCGCTGCTCACTCTGTGCAGCCGCACCATCGACGACGCCTGCTGAGGCCTGATCGACACCGAAGACGCGACGCCGGATTGTTCGACGCCGCTGATCATCGTGTGCTTCATTTTCCTAAAGGTACTGTGTTGTTGGGGGTCCGTGTGACTCTGGGCTCGACGTAGCGCTCCTCGCGGTCGACGCCGAACCTTTGGATTAACTTTGCCTCGACGTCGTGTAGCCCCCGTGTGGGTTACCCTGTTGCTAAGAACTTTGTTTCCAAGAAGAAGATTTGCTTTAAAAGACTTTGTGCTAAAGAAGAACTACCGTTGAACTATCCTTTTTCCCTTCCCCGAGTATTTATTACGATTGTGTACATTTTTGTCGTTATTTGGTCTTGTGCTAAGCCTTATATAGAAATACTTATTTTTATAATACTACTGTGTCGTGTCCATTTGTAGTGTATTCACTGTATTACTGTATGTGGTCATAAATGCTTAACACACAGCCTCTGAGATAAGCCTGTTCTGCTCTGCCAAGCTACCAAGGGGGTGAGCAGGGGTTATCGAAGGGTGTGATCCCCTTGCCCTGACTAGAAAAGGTGTGTCCCTATTTGTCAGAAGTGCATACCTCTGCCAACTAGAGACAGCCGGTTCTAACACAGTCCACCTCTAAGAGAGCACACACAGGTGCCAGACGCCGCAGGGCCCAGGAAAGCAGTCCACCTTCACAGGGTGAGGATCAGGCTGTTTTCGCAGGGCTGGAGGCAAACTTGGTGAAGGTGCAGAACCTGCAAGGCAAGGAAATTCAGTCAGTACACCGGCAAATTAAGCACCTTAACAACAATATGGGGAACATTGAGAGGGGCATCACCACTATGACCTTTACGCTGGCTGACGGCATGAATGAGATGGCTGAGGGCATGTAGGAGAAATCCCAGTCAGTGATGCTGCTGTGCAGCAAACTGGATGAGGACAGGGTAGCACGGCGCAAGGAGAGGCAGAGGATGGAACACTATACAAAGGAAGTGAACCACTTAGCAACTGCCACTTCTCTGCTCTGCAGGTGATCCGTGGCCATGCAGGAGGGGCTGGCACACTGCAGCTGTGATGTCTCTAGGGGGCGGGTCAAGTAACAACTGCACTTGAAGTGCTGCTGACAACTCAGTCTGCCAATACTGGTCCTGTGGATGTGGGGGACAGTGAGGAGACGACCAGTCGCAGCAGCATTACCCCCATACAACTGACACCCAAAGGAGAAGCAAACAGCATGGTGCTGGCACCGGCTCCACAGCCAGGGAAGACAGGTGATGACATCCAACACTGTTGTGCCTGGCCGCAGACCCGGATGCTGCCCACACTTTGTGCACTAAATTGGGTGAAGTAACCCATGACATCCTCTTGGGGTTCTCACAATTTGAACTGGCTGGTTGAGCCCTGTCTGTGGTGGCATAGTGCCCTATGATTAAAACTACATCATTTACATATAACAACTGGCTTTCTCCTTACTTAGTTAAAAATAATTGCGTGTGATCTCTGCCTGTCTTTGTCTCCCATCTGGTGCTGGCACCACTCCTGCTGCGTTGGGCTCTGGCTGTGCAAATTCATCATCATCGTCCTCAGAGTCAGTTAATTCAACTTCTGTTCCTTTCTTAGTGGCAAGTTTGTGAAGCATAGCACAAGTTGCAATGATTTTGCAGCAGATTATGGGTGTGTACTGACGTGCGCCTCCGCTTTTGTGGAGGCAGTGGAACCTGCTTTTCAATAGTACAAAAGTATGCTCTACAACGTTGTGTGTTGATTTGTGTGCCACATTTATCGTCTCTCACTCAGGGTTGATGGGTTTAGGTAGGGAGTAAGGATAAATGACTGCACGGCATATGCGCTATCGTCTAGGTGAGAAAGAGAGTGCCATTAATTACATACACCAAAACACATTCATCTGCAGCATCTATCAGGGTGTGTTACAGTGATTTAACTCGCAGGTATCCTTCTCCAAATTCACCCAGAGCCAGGAGTGTGTCGATCTCACTGTTCTGGAAGATGTATGAGCCGTGGGTGCGCCCAGGAAATTTGGCCACGATGTCAGTGATTATGGTGGCAGCATCGCAGATTACCTGCACATTTATGGAGTGGGTGGACTTTCTGTTCCTGTAGATATACTCAGTGGCTGCAGGTGGGCAGATTGGAATATGTGTGCCATCAATACACCCTATGACATCTAGGAACGTTGCCATTTGGTAAAAGTCTGTCTTGGTTTTCAGCAGTTCCGCCTGTTTGTTTGGGAATCTAATGTAGTGATGCATTCTCTGCATCATGGCATCCAGGAACTTGTTAAAGAAACAGGACAGGCAACTTTGTGACACCCCACCTACCGCAGCTATCACCCCCTGGTAACTGCCAGGTGTAGGCTACAGAGCACCTGCACATGTGGTGGTATGGTGTGTGCCCTTGGAGTTGGGTGGTCCAGGAGTGGGTGCAGGTCCCTTATCAAGTCCAGGATGGTGATGGGGTGTAGCCTGTACGTTTCATGGATCTCAGCCTGTCAGTTGGAAGAGTGTGATGGGCTGTCTGTAAATGCGCTCCTCCCATCACCAGATCCTCACTCCTGCTGCCTGTAGCTTTAGCTTCCTTGATATCACATAGAAAGCCGCCAAAATGATCACACTGTTGCCTTTTGGGACTGCTTATTTACACTGCAGCTGATTACCACCTGCTTTCAGTCAGTGTTAATTACCGACTCCTAAATATCGAATTTCATCAAATTCAGTACTACTGAATTAACCTACATCAATGTGCTGCAAGCGGCGTTCCTGTTTACCAGATATTTTATATATATATATAACCTACTGGCGGTCGCCAGTAGGTAGTTATAGTTAGGACCTAGTTTCCATTGGAAATCCACAACATTCTATTTGGAATAACTTTGGCGCCGAAGGACGAATCTTCGCAAATTTCTCCAAGAAAATGGCCTTCTTGGTCCGCTCCTTCCCTGGAAGTTTGGGGGTGATTCGTTAAGCGGGGGCAGAGAAAAAGGGGGTCCCAAAACATGTTTTCCCCATGCAATTTTCTATAGGGACCTTTAGCCAGGGCTACAGCTTGAACGGCTGAACGGAATTACACGAAATTTGGCAGAGAGGTAGAGTTCTGTTCGCAGATTGTGCTTAAATGGTGTAAATCCGTTCAGTAGTTTCTGAGAAAATTGCTAGTAAAATCATAGCGATATCTAGAGACGGAGTTCAGCACACGTACTGAAATCTGTTCAATTACGAGCGCGAACTGCATGCTGATTGGCTGTGAACTGTCTGTCAACACTCGAAAACAGAAAGTGTTGACGGCCATCTTTTGCCTCGCTAGAACCGAGTCACAGGAAAACAGTAAAACATAATTGAGAAATAAGGGAAGGGGGTAGGGTAGAGACATTCTGACCCTCTAGGCTTGCTCAGGGGGTCGTACATGGATGTTCAGGCTCTATTTTTTTATTTTATTTTTTAAAGAAAAATCACGGTGTACGTGTATGGAAATACGTATAGTGACGAGCAGGAGGTGCATGCTGATTGGCTGTCAATACTCCAAACCATGAAGTGTTGGCTGCCATGTTGTTTGTTGAGAGAGGAGAGTCACAAGAAAACAGTAAAACAAAGTTGAGAAATAAGGAAATGGGGCAGGGTGGAAAGATTCTAAGTCTATAGTCTTGGTAAGGGGGTGGTACATGGATGTTTAGGCTCAATTTTTATTTTTTTTAAATAAAAAATGGCGGGGTACTCGTGCAGTACTTGTACGCGTGGAAAAGGTGAAAAGAAAGTAGAAGTCCGTTTTATTCATTAGGTCCCGGGGGGGCAAATTATGGGGGCAATTTTTCTGCATAATGGGGGCATGTAAGGTGCCCCGAGCACTGGGGAATGACACTCCTCTGGTTTTATTTTGAAGTATGCGGGGGGTTACGGTTCTACTCCCCACAGTCTCCGTGAGCGGCACCCCTCGGGTCTTTTTAAAAAAAAAATGTTTTGAGCTCTCTCGCTCTCTCCCCATACACGTCTCTGGGAATGCCACATTTCTGGGGCAGTGATATGTAAAATGACCTTCCAGCTCCGGGTACCTGCATTGTCTGGAGTATTTTATTAATGTTGCGAGGGTGGGCTTGATAATACGTCCTTGTAAATTCCCATAGAAGCCTATGTTCTGGTGTTAACATGGGCTTCTATGGGAAATAACAAGGCCGTATTATGAAGCTCATTATCACCGCTTTATCTGCAGTTTCCTGCCAATTAAACGGCAATAATTTTAACACCGGTCCTTGATAATATGCATCTAAGTTTATTGGTCACACACACATGGTCACTCGAACTAGTTGATGCTCAAATTCAGTGACTCATTCATTAGCCAAAAACAATCATGCGCATCTTCGAGGCTGGACAGGTGTGCCTCTTCCCAAATCTACTGTGGAAATTCAGCTGTGATGCTGGGTAGAGGCCTTTGCATCCTTGACTTTCATGAGCGCAATCCCCGTGCTGTTCCTGTGACCAGGAGCTTCTTTCTCTTCATATAATTGTGTTCGCACGGGTTGCTGCAAGTTCGCACGCGTTTTGTACAATTTCGCAATTTGCGAAATTGTACAAAACCCTCGCGAACTTGCAGAAACCCGTGCGAACATAAAAAATAAAAAAATCCGCGCGGATTCGCGGATTTTGCGGATTTTGGCAATCCGCAAATTCGCAAATCCGCAAATTCGCGGATTGCCAATCTGCAAAATCCGCTCATGCCTAGCCTCTTTTACACAGCCGTTGTGTCACTCTTGTGACACAGCGGCGGTGCAAAAGATATGCCTTGGTGTGTGCTATTAACAATGTGACGCATCTGGATGGTGTATTACATTGTAAAGCGCTGCGCCAGAAGAGGCTTTCTTGTGCAGAAGGGGGTGCAGCAAGGCCTCCTAAAAGTGACTGATTGAAATGTATAGCATTTTATTCAGTGACTTTTGAGGTTATGCTGCGTCAAAACCTTGCACATGCTTGAAGCAAGTGTAAGGATTGATACAGCATTGTGAGCATAGGGCCCCAAGAGAATTGCTGGAGCTGTGGTATACTTGCAACCGACGTCAAGCAATAATTCATTCAAAAATCACTTTGCACTTTAGTTTTGGTATTATTTTATAATAAGAATAAGAAATATAATCTAAAAAATAAAATAAATATAAATATTTGTATTAAAAATATAAGAAATTAGTATAAAAAGAAAGACATAATAAATAATACATTTATAAATGATCATTTACAAAACCTATGAAATTCACTGAAAAAATCATAGGTTTCACACATGTTATAGTTAGGAATTAGCATTTAAAAAAACCTTGCAAATTCATTGAAAAAACCATAGGTTTCACATGTTATAGTTAGCTGAACATTTCTCTCATACAAAACCTTTGAAATTCCTCCGTTATAGTTAGATCAGCTAACTATAACTTGCGCACCCGCAATGCACTGCTGATGACGTCACATATTACATCACACATGACATGGTCAGTGACATCACTCATGACATCACTGATGACATCTCATATATATACATATATTGTCAATTGGTGATTGCCAGTAGATAGTTATAGTTAGGATCTATTATGCATAGGAAAACCGCAACATTCTATTGCTAATACCTTTGGCTTCGATTGATGAATCTTCTTGAAACTTTTCAAACTTTTGGCCAGCTCAGTCCGCTCCTTCCCTAAAGGTTTGGGGGTGATTGGTGAAGCGGGGGCCGAGAAAAAAGGGGGGTCCCAAAACGTGTTTTCCCTATGCAATTTCCCAAAGGACCTTCAGCCACGGCTAAAGCACAAACGGCTGAACGGAATTACCGCAAATTTGGCAGAGAGGTAGTCATCACTTCGGACTTGTACCTTTGGCATATCTGTTGTCAATCTGTTCAGTAGTTTCTTTGAAAATTACAGTTAAAGTAATTTATATATCAATGGGCACTGAGGATCTGCAGATTGTGTGAGGATTGGCCTCGTAGGATAAGCGCACCGTCCCGATCACGCGCTCAATTCTAATTGGCTGTGAAGCAATTGTAAACATTCAAAATCAGGAACTGTTGGCAGCCATTTTGCATCTCGATAGAAGCAAGGCTGAGGAAGTCATTGAAATATGTGTAGAACGTGTGAAAAGGGGGCATGGTAGACATACCCTGACCCACTAGGCCTGCTCTGGGGGGTCACATAAGGACCCATAGGGCCAAAAAAGTAAGATAGTATTTTTCTTTAAAAAATAAAGTCGTAGGATCCGTGCATTTTGCTGCCGGAAAAAAAGAAGCATGTATGTTTGAGATGCACATCTAGCTTATGTGTATAGATGTTGGGTGGCTCTAAAAAGATCCCTTGTGTTTATTGAGAGATTTTAGTACTTACAAGTAAGTACCGATGCAGAGTCTAAAGTTCATGAGCAAGACTCTGTTCCTTTCATCTGTAAAATGTACAGCATCTCTCCTATAGATGTCATGCATCTTGAAACACAGATGTTTGTGGTATATGGACACCATTCTATAGTCTTGGAGAAAAGTAGAAACAGATTTACTCACATTTTTCCTCGCCTTCTCAGTCTGTGGACAAAATAGATTGGAGTATTTCCATTTCTGCCTTTGGCATATGTTAGAATAGACAAAGGGAGTTTGGGGCAAAAGTGAAAATAAAACATAAAATAAATGATTGATTGTTCGACAACATTCTACACAGAAAACTAGGGTGCATGTTTTTGATTTTTAAAAGCATGATTCTTATTGGTTATCAGAACCTGATTGAAAATAACATTACGTAGGATAAGGTAGTATATTGAGAAGTCAAGCAAACTTGCTGTTTTTTTTCTAGCAACATTGTGTGTTGAACTTTTGCATTCTTCTGGAGCCAGTATTGCTTTTTTGCATGGGTAGATGCTAATTTGTATATGGAAATGCAATCTGCTTTGGATTTTGAAAGTGAGAATAGATTTCACTGCTCAGTCTTTCAAAATGCAAATTATGTTTGCTATGGGAGGGCGGGAGTCGTGAGAGTCCCGCTCTGTCAAAGCAAACAGCAGTATAGCAGGGGTAGGCACCCCGGGACACTGCAGGAGCCGGTCTGAGTAGTTTCAAGGGCCCTCGAGGGCACCAGGCGAAGGGCCGCGCAGTCTGCCTCCCGTAATACACAAATTCCCGGGGGTGGTGATTCCCCGAGCTTGAGGGGGTTGTTGAGGCTCACAGACTTGTCATTTTGTAGGGGGGGTTGGATGCGAAAGTGGTGCAAAGGGGTTGTAAATCTGGTACACAGTGTTTTGTTTTTCTTTACTTTCCTTTCTGTCATGTAGAGGATCCAGGGTAAATATAACGGTTTCTGTATAGCCAGTAACTTTTAACCCTACCCCCAAATGGCTTTCTGCCTGTTACTATAGTTACAGTTCATGGAACACTTAGTGAGCACAGAAGTTAGAAGTTCACACTATGTTGCTAATGACGTTGTACTTTTCATTCTTTTGAACTGAAACCGTAAGTTGTAGCTATACACTCTGGTAAAGATCTGGTGAAGAACTAGCCACAGAATTGTGCTTCAAAATATAAATATCATTTCTATTGTGGTCTGCTACCCCATCACAAAAAAAGACATATGTACTTTTTTAATTAACTTTTATTAAAACTATATATAACTGCAAGTATAACTAAATGATAACAATACAATAACTAACTAGAACCATAACTTTAACAAAACAATATAACAAACAACATATTGGGGCCGATCAGGATTGCGGTTTTTCCGCATCCTCGGGGCCGGCGGAAGCCACCGCCGGCCCCGAGGATGCGGAAAAACCGCAGCGGACTGACCAAGGACCCACCGCCACATTAGGATGGCTGGTGGGTCCTGGTTTCCGTCCGCAGCTTTTCCGCCGCGGTTGGCTTACAACCGCGGCGGAAAAGCTCTAATATGGTGACGGTGTCTCTCAGACACCGTCCACCATATTAGGATGGGCAGTGAATTATGCTTTTCCGCGGCGCGTTTCCCGCCGTGGAAAAGCATACGGAACTTCACTGCGGGGGCCCGTTGCGGGCCCCCTAGGTGAAGGGGGGGTGGGGGGTGCACATGGGGGGTACCTATGGTACCCCCCTGCATTTGCATGCAGA
The DNA here is from genome assembly GCF_964263255.1 of Lissotriton vulgaris. Taxonomy (NCBI): domain Eukaryota; kingdom Metazoa; phylum Chordata; class Amphibia; order Caudata; family Salamandridae; genus Lissotriton; species Lissotriton vulgaris. Next base: position 391,316,543 of record NC_141689.1, read on the forward strand.
AAGCGGCAGGCACCGCATGGTGCCTGCCTCTTTCTGCATGCAAAAGCAATGCGTGCATTTTTAACATTGCCGCGGGTGCAGCTTGAAGCTGCACCCGCCGCAATGTTAAAAATAGAGGATGTGACCGCCAGGGTGGCGGTCACATCCTAATTGCACAGGAGGGAACTCCGCATGCCATGCGGAGGTTCCCTCCTGCTCTGGGGTCGCGGACGGACGCAAGTCCGTCCGCGATCCTGATCGGCCCCATAATGTGGACTCCAATAGAAGTAGTGTAATTAATCTGCAAAACAAAAAAGAAAATTAGAGTTTAAAATTATATCGATGTGACTAAATGAAGGTCACACATTACAAGTCAAAGTAACACTTGACAATATTTTTTATTTTTTTAATGTGTGCAGTGTACCTGATAGATTTCACTTATGTTATAGGCTTGCATTCAATTGTGTTTGTATAAAAGTGCCTAGTGCGTCATATTTATATTACAGATGAACAGGTCTTTAAAATGATGTACAGATGAGACAGAATTAGGTGAGAGATTAGGTCATTATGCAGGACAATATTTTTTAGGGCTTATTTACAAAACTCTTGTGCCACTTTTGTGTTACTTTTCCCATGTTGAAAGAGACGCAAGGAGTTTGTAAATAAGCTCTTTTATTTCTAATGCATTTAATTGGAAGTATTGAATATCTAGGCCGCTATGCTTACGTTGTGTAAACACTTTGGCCAACAGAGTTCACAACTTAGAACTTCGCTTTGGTTTGTTACTTGCCGGATATGCAAGACTGCCTTCAAGAGGAGACCCCAATAAAGAGTATTGCTGTGGAACTGCAAGTATGCGGAAGGACATGCAGACTGAGAATTCGTTCAAGTTTGGAAGGGAAGAGTTAAGGATATTGAGAGAGGTTCCTTCCGCTTCATGAGAAGGCCCAAGTATCAGTGGAGCAACACCATCAACCTCTACTGCACAGCCTAATATTTGTCCCTAATTTGGAACCCTTTAAGAGAGAAAGTAAGAAGGTTGGGAGCTTTGTATGCCATCCTAATACCTATCTATCCATTAGTTATACAGAGAGTCACCCTGTATCAGACTCATCCATACAAGTGTGAATTGGAGATTATCTGATACCAAAAACCCCTCAAGTACTTATATGTTACTTTTTAACTTCGTTGACTACTCATATTGAGAGTATTTACCTTAACTTTATCTGTTAAAAATGTGTGAATCTCCATGCTTTAGACAACTAGTAAATGCCATATTTGAGACATCGGTGTAATCAGCTGGTAGAGGAGGATATCATTTTTTTCAACCTCAGCAATTTGCTACTGATTTATGCAACATTCTGCAAACTGAAAAAAGAGGTAAAAATTTATATATTGTACAAATGTCCAAGATTAATTTTAATGTACATGAAAACATTTGTTCTCAATAGGATTGGGGTTGAAAAGCAATCATCAGAGGTTATATTTGGCAAGCAAAAAAAACAATCATCAGAGGTTATATTTGGCAAGCAAAATAGGAAATAGCATTGCATTATACAAATGTTAGGCCAATATTGGTCACTCACTTCATTTACAAACTCCTGGCCTTGATCTGATAGCATATGGAGAGCAGTCAGTGGATCTGGTATGTCGAGTGGTTGACCACCATCTGGTATAGTGCATGGGCAGGAATAAACAGCTTGTGGTGACCAGTACGTCTCATGGTTGAGATATCTGAATAATGAGATAGAACAGGGGACAAATCAAGTTTAAGGTTATTAAAAACTTGGAGAGCGTTGTAAAATACAACATTGGTCAATCGATTACATGTGAACTACTGTGGGAGGAAGCAGCACGTGGCGCACTACTTACAAAATTAAAGGCAGAAGGATTAAGTGATTTGCCTAGAAACATCGCCTACCAAGGTAAGATATTGGAGGTATAAAAGCTGGAAACCGTGCTAAAATACACTATTGCAGAATACATTACTTTTGGAATGCATGGGGAACGTGATGCACTACTTACACGAGAAAAACAACGTTGCATTAAGTTAAACAGCATGTAGCACACTGTTGCGTGAACGGCCACGTGGCGCTTGGCAAATTAAAGAAACGTTGCAGGATTAAGTGAACTGCACAGAATTAAGGATAGCAAATCAAGTTTAACGTTATTAAAAAACATGGAGAGCGTTGTAAAATACAACATTGGTTAATCAATTACATATGAACTGCATGGGGAGGAAGCAACACGTGGCGCACTACTTACAAAATTAAAGGTGGCGGGATTAAGTGATTTGCCTAGAAACATCTCCTACCAAGGTAAGATATTGGAGGTATTAGAGCTGGAAACCGTGCTAAAATACACTATTGCCGAAAACATTACTTTTGCAATGCATGGGGCACGTGATGCACTACTTACACATGAAAAACTGCATCGCTTTAAGTTGAAGTGCACATGGCTCACTGCCGTTGGAACGGCGACATGGGGCTTGGAAAATTAAAGAAATGTGGCAGGATTAACTGATTTGCACAGCACTAAGGATAGCAAATCAAGTTTAACGTTATTAAAAAACATGAAGAGTGTGCTAAAATACAACATTGGTCAATTGATTTCATGTGCATTGCATGAGGAGGAAGCAGCACGTGGCGCACTACTTACAAAATTAAAGGCGGCAGGATAAAATGATTTGCTCAGAAACAAAAGTTACGAAGTCAACATTAAGGATAAAAAAAAGTAGGAAAGCGTGCTTAAAAACAACATTGTCAAATCGAACAAAAATGTGCATTTACGCGGTATTTAAAGATCATTCAGATTAATAATTTAATTATTCTTAAAAAAAGTGCTCCAGTGCGAAGAAGTGGATACGAACACTATCAATGGCTGTGACTGCGGAATAGGAAAAGTTCAAGAAGGTTGGCAGGTTATAAATGCTTTTCAGAAGGATGATTGGTTGAGCATGATGTCACTGGGTGTGAGAGCTGTGATTGGGCATGTTGTAATTGAGTTTGCGCAAATAAAATGAAATAGGTTAGGGGTACATAGCCAGACGGTGGGACGTATTGTGCCCATACGTAATAATAACACGGATGTGCTACCACAAACGTGCATGCAGAAAGTGAAGGCAACTCCTAGGTGGTACATGCACAGATGGACTTCGGATGTCAATAGAACACCGGCTCCCGCAGGAGGCGGGGAGCCGGTGGGACAGTGGGGGAATTGAAGACCCTCGCACGGTCCCCAACGGTGACGGCCATAATACATTTTAAAAAAACTTCGTCCCCGGGTAATGGGGTCGCCGGGGCCTTGAAGTGACTCCATAAAATAATAATATATATTTAGCCATGCCCCGGGAGGTGGGGACCTCGGTGCCCAGAATTGACCATGAGAGGGGGGCCACGCAGCCCCATTCCCATAAGAAAAAAGTTGAATACGGATACTCCACTTATTGTCATCATACCATAAGCGCAGCCTTCTGATTACGCGCTGAATGCTAATTGGCTGTCAAGTGCTTGTTAACCGTCGAAACTTGAAACTGTTGGCAGCCATTTTATGCCTTGGAAGAAGGGAGGCTGAAGAAGCATGTGAAATGTGAGTTTAAAACGTGAAAAGGGGGAGGGTAGACACACCCTGAACCTCTAGGTCTGCTCAGGTGGTTTCACAAGAATTCCCTTGGCTCCAATTGTTTTTCAATTTTTTGGGGTAAAATCGCAGGGTGCGCGTATGATCTGCCCCCAGGGACCCTCAGGATTCAAGGGGAATTAATCCCCCAACTTTAAACCTGCCCAGGTACGAATTAGCACAGTGGTGAAGGGAGGGGGTGGTGTGTGTGGCATGTCCTAATAGTGAATTACAGACATTTTAGTTTTTTACTATTGCAAGGCTACCTGTTTCCCATAGACCAGAATGGGTAGTTTGGTTATCACATCTTATAATCCTAACTGATTTAGGGAACTAGGTAGAAATTTGAGTTTAGTATGCGTGTACTCAAAACAAAGTCCTTTCTCCCCATGCCCTCCTCCAATCAACCAGCCAGTATATTAAATTACTCCACCAATACCCAAAAACTTATACATTCACCATGCACTCTCCTTGCAGTACTCTAATCATCTAGTCGGTATGCATGTACGAATGCAATGACCCGCACCAGGATACTCTTGAGTAATAGAGCGCGTAACAAAAGGCTTTATAACATAACATAACATGACCCAGGCAGTAACCATGCACTGCTACAATCACCTGTGCACTACTCATACAATCCTCTAACTGCCTAGACACTACTCACTCACACCTTCAATTACCCAGGTAGTACCCATGCAGTCCAGCAATCACCCTGTCACTCCCCATGGACTCGTCCTATCTCTCAGCCAGTACCCAGTAGTTATCCAATCACTCCGCCAATATGCAAGCACTTGCCAATTCACCATGCACTCTGCTTGCAGTACTCTAATCATCCAGTCAGTACCCATGTATTCATACAATTACCCAGGCACTAACACATGCTCTGCTACAATCCCCTGTGTACTATCCATGCAGTCTTCTAACCACCTACACAGTACTTATTCTCTCCTTCAATTCCCTACGTAGTACCCATGCAGTCTGGCAATCCCCTTGTCACTCCTCATGCACTCCTCCAATCACCCAGGCAGTACTAGGTACTTATCCAATAATTCCACCAATACCCAAATAGTTATAAATTCAGCATGCGCTCTCTTTGCAGTACTCTAATCATTGAGTCAGTACCCATGCACTCATGCAATGACACAGGCACAAACACATACAAAGCTACAAAACCCAGTGCACTACTCATGCAGTCCTCCAATCACCCAGCCAGTAGCATGTAATAATCCAATCACTCTGCCAATACCCACGCACTCATAAATTCACCATGCACTTTCCTTGCAGTACTCTAATCATCCAATCAGTACCCAGGTACTCATGCAATGACCCAGGCAGTAACCATGCATTTCTACAATCACCTGTGCACTACCCATACAATCCACTAACCGCCAAGAGACTACTCATTCACACGTTCAATTACCCAGGTAGTACCCATGCATTCCAGCAATCACCGTGTCACTCCCCATGCACTCCTCCAATCACCCAGACGTTACCATGTACTTATCCAATCACCCCACCAATAACCAAGCACTTATAAATTCACCATGCACTCTGCTTGCAGTACTCTAAGCATCCAGTCAGTACCCATGTACTCATGTAATGACCCAGGCAGTAACCATGCACTTCTACAATCACCTGTGCACTACCCATACAATCCTCTAACCACCTAGACACTTCTCATTCACACCTTCAATTACCCAGGTAGTACCCATGTAGTCCAGCAATCACCCTGTCACTCCCCATGCACTCCTCCAATCACCCAGCCAGTATCATGTAGTAATTCAATTACTCCACTAATACCCAAGCATTAATACATTTACCATGCTCTCTCCTGTAGTACTGTAAAAAAATAATAAATAATAAAGAGTTTGTAAAGCACCTGGTTACACTGGCTAGTGTGTCCCCGCGCTGCGGCCAGAAAAAACTACAGAGTAGTATCGAAGAACGGTCCGGCAAAAGCTCAAGGGTACTATGTTCTATACCTGGAAGAGCCAAGTCTTCAGTTTTTTTCTAAAGATATTCTCTGATTGTTCCATCCGAAGGTCATGGTACAGAGCGTTCCATTGCTTGGCGGCCAGGTAGCGGAAAGAACAGCCTCACATTATCATTCTTTTTAGAAATAGGACTTGCACCAGCCCTGGGAACGCAGGGCTCCGGTAGGAGTTTAGGGGGACAGTATGTTGTGCAGGTACCTTGGGCCTTTCCTCAGCAGGATCCGTTGACTAACACACAGGGCCTTAAATAAAATTCTTTCCCTTATTGGGAGCCAGTGAAGAGTAGTTTGGGCCTTTTTGAATGAGGCTCACCTAGGAAGCATCAGGACAAGGCGGGCAGCGCCATTTTGGAAGTAATGTAATCTTTGCACGCTCTTTTTACTGGCACCTATGTAGAGTGCATTCCCATAGGCCAAGCGAGAGGTGACAAATGTGTGGACTAGGGTTTTCCTGGCAGCTATCGGGAGCACATCTAAGATCTTCCGAAGGGCCTTCATTATGCCAAAGCACTTTCCTGCCACCGTCCTGGTGTGGTGATTGAAGTAGAGGGCAGGGTTGAGTCACATCCCCAGGTTTTTCCAATCCAATCCAAAAGTTCTTTATTTCGGCGATTAAGGCCATAAAAGATGCAATAGAAACATCACAATCATCCAATCATAAAAAGCAATAAAAACATTAAGATCATCCAATCATTACAATATTGCAAGGAGATATTTTACAATGAGATGTGCAGCCCGTAAAAAAAGTTAGTTGCATTATATATGTAAAATGTGTATAATCAATATACTATGCACTGATGATTCATCCTCCAGTTAAAAATGAGCTAAGCAATAATTTTTGCCTTGTCATCCACATAGCTAGTAAATACTTAGAGACTGCAAATACGATACAGCTTGAAGTGCTCGTCTTTAGGATTCTGAAAGAGTGTAAGCAATTTTTGAAACCTAAATTCCTACAGAGTGGTACCAGCCAGTGCTTCCTTGATCTGCTGTAAGCGGGGCAAAAGAAAAGAACGTGAATTTCATCCTCCGCGCTACCGCTGCATCCTGGACAAGCTTTGTTATCCGTAGCAGACCATTTACTTGTGAAGACTTTAACAGGCAGGGTACTATACCTCCATTGAATAAAGAGTTTCCTTGCAGTGATAGGAAAAACAATTTCCATAAAATCTTTAAACTTAAAAGAACTTTTGGAAACCAAAAATTGTTCAGTTAGGGTGGCAACTTTTGGAGCACACACAGCCATGCTTAGACTTTTATCCTTAAAAATCCTGGTCAGGGTTTTGCGGGAGACCTCGAAACAAACCCCGTTCGGGTTCCTCCCACAAAACAGCCAAGCCCAATCATAAAAATTCTCGCTTAACAAAGGCCAGCCAAGGTATTCTATCAGAGCAGTTAAAGCTCAGCACATGCTTCAGCTCTGGCCTATAGTATGACAGTTCTGTGGTAGACCATAGCCTATGCCAAAACCTCAGTGGTTTCAGTGCTAGCTCATCTCCTATAGATGGGAGGCCCAGATCTAATCTTAAGGGTAAGAGTGGGGTGCCTTGTGGTACCAACAGCAACGGTCTAATGAAATTTGTTTCTACCTTGGTAAATTCAGTGCTACCGTTGTACCCCCACAGCTCTCCGCCATAGAGAGCTGCTGCTCTGGCTTGGGTGTTATACATATCCAGTGCTGGACTTACCGGCTTGAAGGTTGAGGAGTTTGAAACCCTAAAAATGCCCCCCTCCAGTTGCGATAGCTTTAGACGGGATCTTACTTGCAGTGGTCCCCAAGATAAATCTTCGTGCAAAGTTACCCCAAGATATTGGAACGTCATAACCCTTTCCAACCAGTCCGACCCTAGAGTCGGATTTGGTCGGGTAGTTGCAGAGGGAATAAATGTCATAAAATTCGTTTTCTCTGCATTTATCTCAAGGCCGTGGATTCTGCAGAAGTCCCCAAACCTGTCCAGTATCAGTTGGATCCCCATTGGGGATTTGGAAAGAAGGAGGGTGTCATCGGCAAAAATGATTGCCAGAACCCTCCTGCCTGCCAGCCTTGGGGCGTCATTGTTGGGGACACTGTCAAGGTGTGATATTACACCGTTGACGTAGAGGCAAAACAGGGTCGGTGCTCAGACGCAACCCTGTCTCACCCCCCTGCCAACTGAAAACCTGGGTGACAGTGCCCCATCCCTTCCACATCTGACCTGGGCGAAGTTCCCTTCGTGGAGCCTAATCAATATGTGCAAAAGCTGAGGTGGGACGCCCAATTCCCTAAGAACCACCCACAATTTCTCTCGCGGCACCAAGTCAAATGCGGACCTGAGGTCCACAAACACCATGTAGAGGCTGCCACCCTCAATCTTTGCCGTTTTCCAGTAATGGAGAACGAGGCGAAAGATCTGGTCCATGGTGAATGTGTTCCTTCTAAATCCTGCCTGAAGGTGACTTAGGATCTCATTATCCTCCATCCATCCCAAGAGGTGATCCAACACAAGACAAGCAAAAAGTTTTTGGGAGACATATTTAAGTCTGATCAGCCTGTAAAGATCGGAACTATCTCTGCGCCCAGCCAAGTACAGGGTATCTCCATGCCCCTTAAAATTTAAATAAAGATAATAAGCAAGTAGGGGGTCCAGATCTCAGGTTGGTGCCTGAATAGATCTCCAGGAAGTTTATCAAGACCTGGAGCCTTCCCCAATGCGAGTCTCCCTATTGCGTTGTGAACTTCCCCGAGTGTGAACTCCAATGGATCATATTGTTCAGATGGAGTTGGAGAGTCTGCCTCAATAAGCGCAGTGGGTCCATCACAGTATAATGCACTAAAATGGGATTCCCATACTGAAGCAGCGATATTTGGTTCTAAAGCTGCTCTCGGATCCTGTATTTACTAGCGACCAGAATTTTCGTGCATCCCTTTTTTCCAGGGCCATTATTAGATTATGCCATCTGTCCCAGTCCCATTCACTCTTTGCATGGGCCATTACCTCTTTATACTGCCGTCTAAGCTCATGCATTTTGTGTTTATTAGTGCCAGACTTAACAGCTTAGATCAACTCAGCCTTGGCCTTTCTGCATGTAGAGTTGTCCCAGGCTGAAGTTGGTGTCCTCTTCTTCCTTCGAGTGGACACAGGGTAGAAGACATCTCCCAGCCCATCAGCTAGGTCTGCATAGATATGCCCTAGTTTCTCGTTAAAATCTGCAGCTATGGGTTGATTGATTAAAATGTCCACCTCGGTGAATCGTGGAAGGACCAGATCATACATTTTCGCTACATTCTCAGGGGAGTCTACTAGTTTCCCCCATTTCACCCTTCGCCTATTATTTGATAGTATTAACGCCCCTGTGTCCCAGTCATTTGTTTCAGAGATGGAACTTTCATTAGGCCCTGGAAAAACCATTTCCCGACAAAGGGCATTATGATCACTATCAGCCCTTGCCTTTACACTGAAATCCAGAACCTTGGACCACATGCTTGTTTTCACTAAGATATAATCTAGGCGGGATTCATGACCCTTCCTGTTGAAGGTACACGTTGAAGGGCTGTCGGACGGAGTACGCCCGTTGCAGGCCCTCAAGGCGTTGTTCACGGTAAAGGACATAATCTGTATTGCCAAGGGAGACCATGATTTTGGACTTGGCGATTGACATGGGGAATCCCCCAGTAGTCGTCCTCACCCATGAGGGCACCCTCCTTTAATCCCAGAAGTGGCTCGAACTGGCAGTTGACATCCCCTCCCAGCTTACAGTCACCTGGCAATGACCCTAGAAAATGGGATCATTCATCTATGGTGGGTGATTCCAATGCCAGACTGACTGGACTTGAATACACAACAGCTAGTTTGTAAGCATTTGACCATTTGAAGAGTACGCACTGGAGATCTTCCGAGTGCGTTAACATATTCTCCGCTGTACATCCCAAATGGGTGGCAACCCAGATTGCAAGGCCGCCTGACGGCCTCCCTTGTCCACCCCACCTGGCAGGAACATAGAAAATTGCAAAGCCCTCCCTGGGGTAAATCCCCCTAGCCCATGTCTCCTGAAATAGACAAATGTCGTTGTTATCCACTAGGGAACCACAGTCTGTGGAGTCAAATTTATTTGCTAGGCATGCAACATTCCATGATAGTATAGTCATCCTCTTTGTGTCCGGAATGGCTGATCTCTCAACCTGGGATTCCCTGTCTCGTTCTAACTGAGTGGAGGGCGCCCCATCTGGAGAGGCTGGCCCAACCAGATCCTTCCGAGTCCTATAACTGGTCAGATCCCGTAATGGCTGCATAAATATCTGTCTGAGAACTTAGGGAATCACTCTTTAACCTCTTTAGTGCCCTGCCTTCCCCCATTATGTTGCTAATTTGCGCACCCATTTCTTCGCTCATTGTGGTCCAGTCAGTCTACCGCATCCAGGCAAGTGAACCTGTTCTGCTGGGCTGGGTAACTCTGGGCGGACATCTGATCGTGCCCAGCTCCTTCTAATCTAACCCCATGATGGTTTTGCACTAAGTACCATCCACCTGCCCTATCTTGGAAATTGGCTGGTGGGTAGAAAAAGGATAGCAGGTAAGGCCGAATTGAAAGTCCAGCAATCACCCTGTCACACCCCATGCACTCCTCCAATCACCCAGTCAATACCATGTACTTTTACAATCACTTCACCAATACCCATGCACTTATAAATTTACCATGCACTCACCTTGCAGTACTGTAATCATTTAGTCAGTACCCATGTACTCATACAAAGACCCAGGCACTAACCATGCACTGCTACAATCACTTGTGCACTTCCCATAAAATCCGCTAACCGCCTAGACACTACTGATTCCCTCCTTTAAATACTCAGGTAGTACCCATGCAGATCAGCATTCACCCTGTCACTTCCCATGCACTCCTCCAATCTCATATCCTGCACCATGTACTTATCCAATTACTCGACCAATGCCAAAGCACATTATAAATTCACCATGCACTCTCCTTGCAGTACTCTAATCATCCAGTCAGTACCCAGGCCATGCAACAACCCAGGCACGAACACAAGCACTGGTACAATCCCCTGAGCACTACCCATGCAGTTCTCTAACCACTTACAACCTACTCATTTGCTCCTTCATTTACCCAATAAGTACCCATACAGTCCAGGAATCACCCTGTCACTTCCCATGTACTCCTCTAATTACTCCGCCAATACCCAAGCACTTATACATTCACCATGCACTCTCCTTGCATACCTCTAATCATCCAGTTAGTACCCATGTACTCATGCAATGACCCAGGAACTAACTCATGCACTGCTACAATCCCCGGTGCACTACACATGCAGTCCTCTAACCTCCTACACACAACTGGTTTACTCCTTCAATTACCCAGGTAGTACCCATGTAGTACGGCAAAATCACCCTGTCACTCCCCATGTACTGTTTCAAACAACCAGCCAGGAATATGTATTTATCCAATCACTCGGCCAATACTCAAGCACTTATAAATTCGCCATGTACTCTCCTTACAGTACTCTAATCATTCAGTCACTAACCATGTAATCATGCAATGACCCAGGCACTAACCATGCACTGCTACAATCACTTGTGCACTTCGCATACAATCTTCTTACCTCCTAGAAACTGGTCATTATCACCTTCAATTACCCTGGTAGTACCCATGCAGTACAGCAATCACCGTCTCACTATCCATGTACTCCTCAAAAAACCCAGCCAGGACCATGTGCTTATCCAATCACTCTGCCAATACCCAAGCACTTATGAATTTGCCATGCACTCTCCTTGCAGTACTCTAATCATCCAGTCACTACCCATGTACTGATGCAATGTCCCTGGCACTAACACATGCACTGCTACAATCCCCTAAGCACTACTCATGCAGTCATCTAACCACCTACACATTACTGATTTGTCCTCTCAGTACCTATGCACTTCTCCAATCATATAGGCATTACCCTTGCACTCATACAAGCACCTATGTCGTACTGATGCAGTTATGCAATCACCCAGGCATTACCCATCCACTCGTCCAATAAGAGAAAAACTATCTATACACTCATACAAGCACATACATACAACTGATGCACTCATGTAATCACCCTGGCACTACCCTGCAGTCTTCCAAACACTCAAACACTACCTATGTACTCATGCAATAACCCATGCACTACTGATACACTCTTACAATCACAGTCACTACTGACACAGTTTTCCAAATACTCTAGCACAACTTATATACTAATGCAAACACGAAAGCATTACCCATGCACTTATGCAATAATCCAGGCATTACCCATCAACATGTCATAATATACAGGCACTACTCATGCACTTATGCAAGCACCCAGGTAATACCCATACACTCGTCCAGTCACGCAGGCACTACCCATGCACTCATCCAATCACTCAGGCACTACCAAAAGCACTCATGCAATCAGCCAGGCGCTACAAATTCACTCATTCACTCACACAGGCACTAGTGATGCACTCATGCAATCACTTTTGCACTACCCATGCACTCTTTCAATCACTGAAGCTCTACATATGTACTCATGCAATCATCCAGGCATTACCATAAACGTATTGCTCTTTTTTTTAACAGAGTAGGTGGTTCTAAACAGAATCATTTTTTCTTCTTTTTTCAATTTTATAACTTTTTGTATTTTTTTAGCTATTTTGTAAATTTTTGGGGTGTTTTTTAAAAAAAAGGGAAAACAAACAAAACAAACTTTCTAACTTTGGAATTAAACTATCATTGCAAGAAAAAAAGCAACAAAAAAATAACAAGAGAAACCATTGCATCCATAACAAACTACAGTCTTGCACTTGATGTGGTGCTGTTCTAAGTTGGCGAACTCTGGACGGAAGTTGAGTCCACGGTTAGATACAGAAGTGCTCGGTACAGCAGTTTGGTCATCATGCTGCTTTGCTTCCTGGGCATGACGATATTGCTCGCGGATGCAGTATCTGCAGGTGCTTCATCATACTGGAATTGCCACATGAATACTTCTTTTCACTTCCACGTGAAAGGACCCTGGACATAGCGTGCAGCTAACTTTGCTAGCATTAACCTTCTTTTCCCCCTCAGGAATCGTAAGGAAGGCCTATTCCACAGACTCCTTCCTCTTCTTCACTGGTTCCTCCAACTCTTCTTCTTTTGTTGCCAAATTAACAGGTTCAGATGACTAGCCATTTTTGAGTTAAAAAAACACCCAAAATGTATACAACCTAGAAAAAAAACACAACAGATGTCTCTCCTAGGATACAGTCACAGGAATGAAAAAAGGGAGGGGGTCCTTCACATTCTAGAAACAAAACCTTGTAAACCAATGAAATGCTTTCTTTCGAAATAACATTGGGTTTGCGCATCCGTCGAGGCACCCGGCGCCACTTACGAAAAATGAATTTAACAATAATATAACTTTATTCCAAACAGAAATAATCGATTTTACTTTAGATAATCTCTTCCTTTACAACACATTTTATATACATATACTTTTAAAACATAAACATTTTACAGGAGTCGCACACCCGGCACGACCACATACGTACCTGACGTTACGAGGGGCTGGACACTGCACACCCGTCTCATACCACACGTGCATCCATTGCGAAGTTCGGAAAATATACTTAATACTAATATACCTTTAATAAAATTACTAGTATATGCTTCTTCAAATTAGTTTATATAATCTCTTGATTTAAAACACAAATTAAAGTTATATACATATACTTTTAAAATAAAAACATATTACAGGATTTGCACACCCGGCGCGACCTCATACATACGCGAAGTTACGCGGGGCCGGACACTGCGTACCCGTCAATCAATCAATCAATCAATCACAGCATTTATATAGCGCACTACACACCCAAAGGGTCTCAAGGCGCTAGGGAGGGGGGGTCCGCTACTGCTCGAACAGCCAGGTCTTGAGTTGCTTCCTGAAGGCGAGGCGGTCCTGGGTCCGGCGGAGGTGGGTCGGAAGGGAGTTCCATTTCTTGGCGACGAGGTAGGAGAAGGACCGTCCTCCTGTGGTGGCTCTTCGGATGCGGGGGACGGCGGCGAGGGCGTGGCCGGTCGATCGAAGCTGGCGTTTGGGAGCGTAGAAATTGAGGCAGCTGTTGAGGTATCCCGGGCCTTGGTTGTGTAGGGCTTTGTGTGCGTGGGTGAGGAGTCGGAAGGTGATTCTCTTGTTGACCGGGAGCCAGTGCAGGTCTCTCAGGTGTCCGGAGATGTGGCTGCGCCGGGGGATGTCCAGGATGAGACGTGCTGAGGCGTTCTGGATCCGCTGAAGTCTCTTCTGGAGCTTGGCGGTGGTTCCGGCGTAGAGGGAGTTGCCGTAGTCCAGACGGCTGGTGACGAGGGCCTGGGTGACCGTCTTCCTGGTCTCGGTGGGGATCCACCGGAAGATCTTACGTAGCATGCGCAGGATGTTGAAGCACGACGAGGAGACGGCGTTGACTTGTCTGGTCATGGAGAGGGAGGAGTCCAGGATGAAGCCCAGGTTGCGTGCGTGGTCTGTAGGTTGGGGTGCGCTGCCCAGGGCGGGGGGCCACCAGGAGTCGTCCCAGGTGGAGGGTGTGGATCCCAGGATGAGGACTTCCGTCTTGTCCGAGTTCAGTTTCAGGCGGCTGTTCTTCATCCATTCGGCTACCTCTTTCATCCCTTCGTGTAGGTTGTCTCTGGTGGTGGCGGGGTCGTTGGTGAGGGAGAGAATCAGCTGGGTGTCGTCGGCGTAGGAGATGATGTTGCATATCAAACGCGCATCCTACCTGACTTTACCAATATATCGGCTTGAATCCACGCACACACCGAGGTAGGTACACAATTGGTACGCAGCTCCACTTTTTTATGCAATTTTATTTTTAACTATATAACATTTTAGAAAACAAAAACATATAATTTTTACAACAAATAAAAACTAATGTAAAAATATTTTTTACATATAACAGTTACAAAACATCATTTAAAAAACCTTTGAAATTCACTGAAATAAACACAGGTTTCAGGGACGTTATAGTTAGAAATGAACATTTAAAAAACCTTAGAAATTCACTGAAAAAAACACAGGTTTTAGGGATGTTATAGTTAGTTTGATATTTCACTTGTACAAAACTAGAGAAATTCGGCCTTAATAGTTAGTAGAACTAACTATAACTCGCGCCCCTGCAATGCAATGCTGATAAAGTCACATATTACATCACTCATGTCATAGGTCAGTGAAATGAAAGGTGAATTTTGAAAATGAACACATGCTGGCTAATAAAGATACATTGCAAAACCAAAGGGGATGATGGTCGGAGTGTTGAACATTGCAAGCACTCACCCTCAGTCAACTGATCTGGGTTTAATCCATCATCATTCTTTAGCTCACTCCACCACCTCAGTTCAGACATGGCCATATGCAAATTAGTCTGACCCTGTGCCTCATGGGAACAGTCCAGCCCGAACTGCCAAGCCATGTCTTCCCTGGACCGGAAACAAGCATCCTGAGACCGGTTTCTGGCTAATTAGCCATCATCAGCCAGGCTAGCTTGAATCCAGTGGCAAAGTGAGCAAGGGGCCCACATCTGGGCATACCCTGCCAACTTAGGGCGAACAAAGCAAAACCAACGGGGATGATGGACGGAGTGTTGAACAATGCAAGCACTCACCCCCAGTCAACTGATCAGGGTTTAATCCATCATCATTCTTTAGCTCACTCCGCCACCCCAGTTCAGACATGGCCATATACAAATCAGTCTGACCCTGTGCCTAATGGGAACAGTACAGCCCGAACTGCCAAGCCATGTCTTCCCTGAAATGGAAACAAGCAACCTGGGGCCAGTTTCTGGCTAATCAGCTGTCATCAGCCAGGCTAGCTTGAATCCAGTAGCAAAGTGAGCAAGGGACCCACGTCTGGGAATACCCTGCCAACTTAGGGCGAATATAGCAAAACCAAAGGGGATGATGGACAGAGTGTTGAACATTGCAAGCACTCACCCCAGTCAACTGATCTGTGTTTAATTCATCATCATAAAGATGCATTGCCAGTAAACACCTGTCAAATGGGTAGTTTGAATAATCATGTGTTATACTGGTGTCTAGCACATATATTTATCATATGATAAGAACATGCAACTTAACGTTAAAAATCTGGCAATGCGCTGCAATAAAAAAAAATGTTGCTAAGCTTATTTAGCGATAAATATCGCTAGTTGTTGATAATATGCCCCGATATGTCTTTTTGGTAAGCCTGCGTCTCTCTTGTTTTCGTGGTCATCAACATTGTAAATTGGTTGTCGTAATCTGTGGGTAACTATTAAATATTGCATTGACTTTGTTTTATTGCAGGGTTTTAACTAAGATTGTTGACAGTGCTGTAGTTCTTCTGAAACAGATATCCCAGTTTTTGATATATGTGGATAATAACTGACCGTGGTGAGTCCGTATTGTGTGACACACCGATTTGTTATTTGCACAATTGGATTAGTGGTTAGTTCATTCCTGTGTTCATTTCCCCATGAAGTTTATACACCTTTTATGATTTGCTCTTTTCTATTTTTTGCTTTGTGCTTCCCGTTTCTCTGGTGGTGTACACATATTTAAAAAATTTTTGCTTTTCACTTTTTTCACATGGAGCTTTTTGGTCAAGTTTGAGCAAAGGTTTTAGGTTTGGGTGGTTCTTTTTCCCTTTTTCCCTTTTTCACCTCACAGTCATGCTGTCTCACTATCTTGGGTGATAGTGGTGGTGAGTATAGTTAATTTGTTTAATTTTGAGTATACTGAGGTTTTCTATATCTGTTTATTATAGCCCTAAGGAAGTCTTGGGTGAAAGCCCATATAAGATGAAACATGTGTTGGCTTTGTGTGGCTATCAGTTGTGGAAACAGAGAACATGGAAAATGAAATACTCACCTTAATTGAAAAATAAACTAAGAAGAACACTGAAGAAGACCACTGTGGACTTATTGTTGGTGTTAATACGAATTTTGCTCAGGACATTGATTTTGTTTGATATTTTATGCGTGTGCTAACACTGTCTACACCCACTTAACAATGTCAGGTGGTCTTTGTTCGATGTCATTAGAAGCAGTCTAATGAATAATGGGCTTTGATCTACACTAGGGTAAACTAAATTGCGCAATCTAAACCCTACTACCCATTCGTTCTTTGTTTCTCAGAATATATTTTATTACCCTTTTTTAATAAAAATAAAAAACTAACTCCCTGATGGCGCAGCATTCTCTAAGGTAAAGTATAGGGAAAGTAAGAAATAATGAGAGGTACCTTAACAAGGATCAAGGGGGGTAGGGTTAACCAACCAGTACAAAAGAAAAGTTCCCTTGAGCAAAATATAAAATGTATAAACTTGGTGCACAGAACCAATAACACGATTCATATATAAAGCAAAAAAACACAATTTATTAGTCACACAATATTTAAAAAAAAGTGGACAATAGCACCACTTAACACAAGTAAAAACAATTGAAACAATGGAGAAATTAAATTAAAAACACATAGGATTCAATATTGACCAGCAAAATTGATACAAAAAGACAGACAACAGTAAGACATAGACTCGTACAGTACTGGGCGTATATTCAAACTCTATCTGACACCCATGTTATGTGCACAATAATATAATGTATCAACACAGGTATCCGAGTTAAGAATTATACTGGAGAATGCGTCGACGCGTTTCGGTGGTTGGTTTCAATTCTATCCACCTTTGTCAAGACAATTTTTTTTAAATTAATGTAATAATTTGGAAAACATGATGTATTCATTCTAATTCATTGTATATCCACTCTTTAGGGTGATTTTATTGACTCCAGAATTACGACAGATAAAACGTGTTGTCTTGACAAAGGTGGATAGAATTGAAACCAACCACCGAAACGCGTCGACGCATTCTCCAGTATAATTCTTAACTCGGATACCTGTGTTGATACATTATATTATTGTGCACATAACATGGGTGTCAGATAGAGTTTGAATATACGCCCAGTACTGTACGAGTCTATGTCTTACTGTTGTCTGTCTTTTTGTATCAATTTTGCTGGTCAATATTGAATCCTATGTGTTTTTAATTTAATTTCTCTATTGTTTCAATTGTTTTTACTTGTGCTAAGTGATGCTATTGTCCACTTTTTTTTAAATATTGTGTGACTAATAAATTGTGTTTTTTTGCTTTATATATGAATCGTGTTATTGGTTCTGTGCACTAAGTTTATAAATTTTATATTTTGCTCAAGGGAACTTTTCTTTTGTACTGCAAAGTATAGGGAAAAACAAAACGTTTGATAAACCTGAAAACAATTAGAAAATACACAAATATTTTTATGTTAAATATTTTTTATTTTTTGTCCCCATATAGCTTATGCAAGTCTCAGGTATCCGCATCATGGTCTGTTGCATTCACGTTAGGCCCCACTGCTCTAACCCTGCCAACATCTGTACCCACTGGAAACAGTGAAACATATGGCTATGTTCGGCAAATTTATACAACAGACCCGTAGGAAACTGATGGGCTTCCCCAGCTAACTAACCGGGACAGTATTTGCACTGATGTGTTACACTGTCGAGACTGTACAGCCCATCCCATTTACACTATGCAAGACTGTCGGCTGAGTATGAATGGACTAATGAATTTTTAGATTTTAATGTTTCTTTTAACAAAAAAAATTGCTTTAACTATTTAATCTTTTATAATAGTGGAATGCTTCTTTTTTTTCATTCGATTTTCTTGTCTTATTTTAATGGTTTTGAGTAACCACAAATACATTTTATTCATTCATTCATTCCCCGCCAATAAACCTGTCTCCGAGAGCGGTGCCTTGCTGTAATCATAGGACCTCTTGATCTATTGAATCTTCTTAAAAGATTCCACTCCACTTACTTAAATCAGCCCAAACCTTGATCACTCTTCCAATCTTGCCCTCCATATCCAGATGACAAGTCGGATTTGCCACTTTGAGCCAGTCCGTAGCACATGGGCTGATGGATCAGTCCAGCATTTACACATCTCCTTCCTGGGTAGAAGAATCAGGTAGAACGTTATTGAATATTGGTAAAAATTAATTTTAAATA
This sequence comes from Lissotriton vulgaris, assembly GCF_964263255.1. Classification (NCBI taxonomy): domain Eukaryota; kingdom Metazoa; phylum Chordata; class Amphibia; order Caudata; family Salamandridae; genus Lissotriton; species Lissotriton vulgaris. Next base: position 391,335,189 of record NC_141689.1, read on the forward strand.
TTTATTTAAAATGTAGGCCAAAATGCTTTGGCTGTACTAACTTGAGTTAAATTTCCAGGTTCATTATTTTTAATGTGTTAAATTAAATTTCTATTGTTTTTCTGAAGATTAAATTTAAAGAAATTAAATATACAGGTATATCTCTATTTTAGCATGTATTAAAATATTAAAAGTGATCTAAAAGTAAAAAATATTTAATTATGTTTTTATTTTAAATATTGTTATGTTTCAATTTTTAAGTTTAAGAAAGTTATTACATTTTTGTTTTAACTTTAGATCATCTTTAATAGTGAATTACATTTATTTATAATTTAACTGTATAAATAAATTAACTTTATTTAATAATATTTCCTTATTTCAAGTCCAAATCTCCATTATTTTCTAAGGGAGGATGTTGAGGTAACTGTGGTTGCCATGTGTGATCCTGAACTTCCTCTAGCTCTGAGCTGGATACATTTACTTCTATTGGTTGGATGATGTTACAACTCATTCTGTTGCAACGTATGCCTTTACCACACATGCTTTACAATGCGAAGACCATTACCAGGCATAACATTTACCACAAATATGCCTTTACTGCGCATACCTTTACTGTTCATTTCGTTGTAAAAGTAAGCATGTTATGGGCAATTTGTAGCAAAGGTTTTCCCTGACCCCTGCCCCACATCCCAAAATTGGTCCCTTGCACCTCCCCTCTTCGGCCCCCAGTCCTTTTTGAAAAAAATACTTCTCCCCTGTTCTGTACCCCTACGGGACCCCCCCCTCCAAGCCCCAACCCTTCTAACAAACACAACTGCCCTGCCCTGAACCCTAGAAATAGATCCTTGCACGACCGCAGGCTGTCTACAAACTACTCCTCCCCTGAGCTCTAAAAGCTGACTCCTGCCTCCTGGCCCCTTTCTCTTCTAAAAATTACCGATTCTCTTAGCCCTAAACGGGACCCTTGTGCAACTCCCGCCTCTTAAAAAAAAATGAAAATACATTTATAAAAAAATATATATATTTATATAAATAAATATTTTCAGACAAATTAATTTAAAATCCCCCTTACCTCTCCACGATGTCACCTCTTTAGCTCTTCTGTGGTGCAGCACACATCGTAAAGAAGAAGCGGAAAGGTAGTTCAGTTTCCTCTTATGACGCCAATAGCCTCCACCACCCTTACCTCACACATATTTTTATCACCCATACCTCTACAACGTAATTCGTTGTAAAGGCAGGCACGGTGGTGACCCCGGGACCTGAATCGGCCATCAAGGCCTTGGAACAAGAGTCTCGAGAGTTTGGGAAGCTGTCTGTTATGTTATGTTATGTTATGTTAGGTGACACTTGTAAAGCGCACTGACACCGGAGGTTTCCTGGCGCTGAGTGACAGAGTAAGTGAGTGTAAGGTCAGGGGAGGCAGAGTTAGCCTAAAGAGGGATGAGGAAGGTTTTGAGCAGTTTCCTGAAATGAAGAAGAGTAAGACTAGATTTGATGGAAAGAGAGAGAGAGTTCCAGAAAGCAGGGGCTAGGTGGGCAAAGCAACGACCACCACATTTCTTGGTTTTAACTTTGGAGGCGACTAACAAATGGAGATGGGCTGATCTGAGGTTGCGCGTAGGTCGGTGTGGGGTAATGAGTGGGTTCAGGAAGACAGGGCTGGTGCAGTGGAGGGCTTTGAACGTGAGACAACCCAGTTTGAAGGCCGCCCTTTGCTCCATAGGCAACCAGTGGAGTCTATGGAGCAATGGTTTTGCCGATTGCCACTTGGGAGTTTTGTAAATGAGGCGGGCCGCCTAGTTCTGTACTACCTGGAGGCGACGAGACAATGATTGCGGAAGTCCGTAGTAAAGGGAGTTGGAAAAGTCAAGGCGGGATAGTACCAGGGAGATGATGACCTGGACCAGTGCGGCATGAGGCAATAGGCGACTGACTTTGCGGATTTTCCGGAGTTGGTGCATACAAGAGGAGGTCACAGCACTTACTTGGGTTTTAAGGGAGAGCTCGGCATCGATACGCGCTTAATAAAACAAAAATACAGATCATTGTACATGAAGAAATAAACTGGGTGGATAGCAGAGTAGACCATAAAGCTAAATATTTAGGTGTCAATATCTTTGCCAATAGAGACTCAATAGTAAAGGAACATTTGATTCCGCTAGCGACTGACACCAAGAAAGCACTTAACAGAATCAACAATTTACATTTGACCATAGTGGGGTGAAGTAACGTTTAAAAATGATTGTCTTCCCCAAACTACTTTATTTTTTTAGGGCAATTCCGTTAGAATTCATCAAAAGTATGCTGCAATAGTTTGAACAAATTTTCTCCCAATTCATCTGGGCCTACTCACAGCCGAGGAGGGCGTTTAAACTGCTCCCTCTCCCTAGAAATAGAGGAGGGTGGGCGCTCCCTAACTTAAGATTGTACTATTGGGCCACGGTATTGCAATATTGTACTGAACTATTGCATAAACTTCCTGACATGAACCCCACAGGACTTCCATCTCCCTATACATCACTACTTGGGGAGGCAGCGCAAAGCTGTCTTTGGAGGCAACTAGAATTCATCTGCTATTACTAGCGGTTCAGATTTAAGACTCTGATAAATGCATACAGGGTCTTTGCCAACATACGCAGACTCTTTGAATAGGGTAGATTAAACTGCTATACACCTATTAATAACAATGCAACTTACCAATCATCTTTGGAAAGACGTATCTTCAAAAGTGGTATCAATCTGGTATTTTAAAGCTGGGGGACTTGGTGACTTCTGAAAGTGTTCGGCCTTTCAATGGCCTTAAAGCCTATTATAATCTGAATGATAATCAGACCTTTTTCTTTTTTGATTTCTTGACCCGCAAATCGGGAGGGCTGGCTTGGTTTTGCAAAGCTTGACTTCATCGACAACTCTGCAGGGTTTAGCTCCGCCACGGATTGGGTACATTTTTTCAATATTAAATAACTAAATGCCCAATGACCTGGAAAACGTAGATGAAAAATGGCTGCAGAAACTGAATTTCCCCTGTAACACCTTCTGTCTTGCACTGAGCTTTGCTCAGAGCAATCTGCTGTCATCAAAGCTACAGGCACAATTTAATAGGATAGGATTCTTCTTATATATTACTCCCAGCAGTATTGCTAAATGGAGAACTGGTAGAGGAACAATGTGCCCTAGATGTTCTGAGTTCAGTCCAGATTCGGTACACATGTTCGCCACCTGCCCTAAGTTAGAACCTCTACTGGATAAAATACAGCAGTTCCTGAGCAGAGTTTTATCTCCTGACATTCAACTAACTCCCGCAATCATTTTGCTGGGCTTACATGACACGATTAATAGAAGGAATGGGGAGCTTTAATATTTGTTGCCATGACCATTCTCAGGATTTGTATAGGTTCCCACTGGATAGAGCCGAATCCCCCAATCTTTGCCCAATGGCTGGATCGGCTGATAGCAACTTGTAAACTGGAGAGTGCCATCTTGACCAAAAAAGGTAGGCAGGCTAAAAAACAAGGTTTAGAGAAATTGGATCCCTTAACCAGGTGGCTTAGCCAAATGAACTTCTAGGGCTTGCCAACAGCATTCCTATTGATGAGTTTTTTCTGATTGTCCCTATTCTTTTTTTTCCCTTCTGTGTTTTACTTTTTCCCTGTTTTCTATTTAATGTCAGCAAAAGCTAATGATTGCTTAATCAGATAATTTCTCGTGGTAATGAATATCAATGAAATGTTAAATTGTTTTCTCTCAGAATTCCCACTGCTTGCAATATACATTGGTTTTGTCATTGGGATTTGGGGTGGGGGGGGGGGGGACGATGTCATGAATTATTCAGACTTGTGATCCTATGTACTGCACATAATTATAAAATAAAAAATAAAAAGTAAAGACAAGCGCGGTAAAGGCTATACGTAGTAACGCTGCACACCCTTACCACACACATACCTTTACCATACATACCTTTACAACATAATTTGTTACAAAGGCAGGCACGGTAAAGGCTATGCTTGCTAACAGTGCATGCGCTGTTAGCGTGCATGGTTAACGATATGCATGGAAACAGCTGCGTTGTAGTGGCTGTCCACTTATATTTGGTTTTTTTTTACTCAAGCTCTGCGATTGAGTACATTTACCCCTATTTGTATCCTTTTTGGCTGCAGTAACTTTAGAAGTTCCGTTTCTGACTAGCAATGGGATTATTCTTGTATGAGTAGGGCATGCCCTTTCCTAAACCCCTCCCATTAAGTATTACATATGCCCCTTTTTCACCACTTCCCATGGTCTTTCCCCATTTACTAATAAAGTAATAAACCCACATGTGTGAGGATTTCGTCCTATATAAGAGAGGAGGAAGTGGAGATTTAGAGTTGTAGGTTTGTGAATTACACTTTGTTCTATGTAAGAATTGCTACATTACATACTACAAACTGCAGTTTGTGGATTGGGCCCTGCAATTTTTGCTCTTTAAATTCCTCCTAATTTCAGGGTAAATAAAGGAAGACAGATCTATTTCTCCAGGTTGTATAAACAAGTTATTGTGGGCTAATAGATTTCCCAAATGTAAAATTGCAGTGATGTAAATTATATGGGAAAAAACAAGTTAACTGTCAACTGTTTGAACTTCCCAAGCGTGTTGCCATTCAGAAGTAAATGTGTAATGAACTAAGAAGGGACAGGGACATTTGTAGTGTTCCCGAGGCAGAAACCAGTGAACCAAAGCTGCATACACTACTTGTCTGACGTTAGAATTTAACTCCGTATTGATAAAATGTCCGATATAATTCCAGACAGCTGCACTGTTTAATTAACCGGACAGCGACAACTTGGAACCACCTGACCTCCTGGAGACTGAAGTAAGCTTGCGAAACAAATACAACTACCAGGTTCAGGAGTTAGGTGCGCATTCTGATCTTTATTTCGATACACTATCATTTCAGCAAGTTGTAATTTTTCAAGCAACGTAATGGGCCAGATGCATCAAAGGGTTTTGCCCATTCTGTGTCTATGGGAAAATGTGTTCATGCATATGGTCCAGAGACACTTAATTTCACATAAAGTAAAAATAAAACATATTTTGCGGTTTGTTGAGGTGTAAAGGATGTACATTTCCAAAATAATGTGGGATTGATATTAGGGACTTCAACTACATATACAGGCGTGTAGATATTTTAAGTATTGGTTTACATTAAGAGGAACTTTGAGGACTTTAGAGGTAAGTGAAATTCACGTAATTTCCCCTGTGCATAGTTACGTTAAACGTCTGGGAAATTAACAAGATTGTGAGCAGAGTAAAACGGGCACTTAGTGCAGAAAATAAAAAATAACGCCAATCACACATGATGCAAGGAGAGGGGTGCTTGAGTGAAAGAGGAAGAGATGTGCCAGGCTGAGGGAAGTAGAGAGAAGCTTACATAACACTATTTACCCATATTTCAATTAAGACTGAAAACTATTCTCTTGTAAAGATACTGCAATTAAGGCTGCCTACTATTGCATGGCGGGCCTAAGTCAGGTTGGCCTCTAGTGCGCACTTAAATGATACTCGAGAGACAGTAGTTAACTCTCAGCCGGAAGACCACTCGTAGGAATGCGTGGGTGCATTGCAACAATGTCAGAGAGAGTCTGGGTGGCTCTCTACATCCCTCCTTTCTTTTTGGTCCTGAACCATTAGGTTCTCTTGATTCAGGGGGAGGTATTTACAAAGTCTCTTAGTCTTTGGCTGGGCTCCGGATTCCGCCGAAGACCATACTTCTGGCTCCAGACACAGGGAGATGTTGCAGACGCAGCCGGGGCTCCCTGAGTTGGCTCACCTTCGGCATTCTGATCGGTCAAAGAGGCACCGCCATCACCTTCGTGGCTGACTCATTTTGGTGACTCTGGCAAAGCGGTCCCCATTGCCGGCGATCCTGTAGGAGATAAGCTCGGCAAAGGGTCAGGATGCTCAGGGACCTTGGGGTCCACGTCTGCCACCGTTGTCTTCTTGAAGCTGGACACATTCCTGGAAACAGATTGTTGTCCCCTTTTGGAGGTTACCATGGTCCCTTGGACACTTATGACGATCCATGCCTCTGGCTGATAGGGCGTCCGGAACTTCCACCCAGGGTGTCGGTCTTTTATCACTACTCGGTCTCCCACTCGGAGCTGTGGATCCTGAGTTCTCCGCGCCTCTCTCGCCTTCCCGTTCGTTGTCTCCCTCCTTGACTGAACGGCCCACCCACGTCGGGTCAGATGGGATAATATCTCATGGGGCTGGCTTGAACAGGAGATAAGCCGAAGCACACTTAGTGGTGCTATGCGGAGTCTGACGGTACGCACCAAGGAATTAGTCGAGGGCTGCTTCTGGATCCTACCCATTGTCCACCTCGATCCGTAGAGCACGGTTGATTGTCCTCATCAATATCTCCACTTCCCTGTATGCTTGGGGCCATAGCAGGGTGATCTTCCAGTGCCGCACCGCTAGGTTCTTAAGATAATCCTGGAACTCCCGCCCCTGGAAGGGGGGTCCGTTGTCGGACTTGACTTCTTCCGGCAGCCCCATCACTGCGAAGGCTCGGTCCAGGACTTTCTTCACCTGTGGGAAGGCTGTTAACGCTATGATTTCGACGATTGGAAACTTCGAGAATGAGTCAATCATGACCAGCATGTGACGACCATATGGGAAGCTCCCAAAGTCCACACTGAGATGTGTCCATGGAGTTCTGTACGGTTCTTCCGTGATCACCAGTCCTAGAGCTGTGATCATGCAGGCATGGCACCGTTGTACCATCTCCTCTACCATGGAATCCATGCCTGGGAAACAAACCTTGTCCCTCAACCTTGCCTTGGTCTTGGCCATTCCATGGTGCCCAACATGGGCCAATGCGAGGATCCTCCTCTGTAGGCTTTCTAGGACTACAATGAGATGTCCCCTTAAGACAACTCCACTGTCCCCCACACTGAGTTTGCTTAGAACCTGCCACAATTGTTGACGGGCATGGCTCACCTCTGGCCGGAGGACGTGGGCACCGTCCATGAAATGAGCCCAACTGTTGTTCTCCAAGGTTCCCTGGACTCAGGACAGAGTGGCGTCTTCTTGGGCGGCTTGGCCAATTTCGTCGAGCGTCATAGCCTTGCGACATGCTCCTTGCGACACCATGCGACACCATGCGACACCATGCGACACCATGCGGACAAATGCCTCCGTGCTGCAGCCATCTGCAGACGGGCCAGCTGGTGCCGGGGATCCCGGGTGTCGAGACAGGTAATCAGCAGGGTTGTGCGCCCCGGGACGGAAGATCACTCTAAAGTTGCACGGTATACAGAACCGCATTGAAAAACAAATAAATAAGAAGTAGAAGGAGTGATAGAATAGATGTGGAGAAAGAAGGTACTTTTGATGCTTTAGGCAAACAGTAGTGGCTGCTCTCCTCTGGCAAAGGCAGAAAAAGAATAACAGGGATCAAGGAAGGAGAAGGTGAGTCAGAAAACTGGAAAAAGGCATAAGTAACTGGGAAATTGGGAAGCTAAAAAGAGCAAGCACTGGCAAAGCTAACAGGTATAGTTTTTATTATAAAAGTGCTACTCAATTGGCTTTACCAATTCTTGGACTTGGCCCTTTCTACAGGGTCATCCCCATCTGTTTTCTGAACCTGTTTTTGTTAGCTTTTAGGTCTCTCTGCACTTTAGCTCTGCTAATCCCTTCTAAAGTGCTTGTGTTCCCTCCTTTTTAACATGGTGCAATTGACTTACATCGAATTGGCACATTTAATTGACTTGTAAGTCCCTAGTAAATTGGGGTACTATCAAGCGATTTGTTGCACTCATCCGAAAGAACAGAACCAGATGTAAAAAAAAGTAATCTAGAAAATAGGTCATGTTGTCTTTCCCTATTACGAACTGGAACAATTGCTGCAAAAAATGATCAAATGTCTCAAACAAGGAACATGAAATATAATAGCCCATAGGCAATACTTTCTCAATTAAAAATAAACTTGCTAACTAAACACCCGACAGTTCAACATCTGAAGGGTGCACTGGCAGCAATCTTAATGCTGGCTTATTACTGCACTTTGACATTAGAGCCCCAGGCCCCAGTGTATTCATCAATGATATGGCTAAGTCCAGTGTACCCTACTTAATTCCTCTCGGATGAAATAATTCACAGATTGTACTTCTGGGCAAGAAAGCTGCTGAATCAGCCGGACTGCCCCCCAACTCCTTCTCCGAACCCACCCCAATAAATTATGCTGTTGACATATCCAATTGACACATTTAATTAACTTTAAGTCCCTAGGGGGTACTATATGTAGAACTTCAGTTTGGCCCACTGTCTTCGCTTGTGGCAATGGTACACCCAGAACCTGCATCAACACCTGAATCTCACCAAGCAATTTGTCACACTCATTCCAAAGAAGAGAACCCGCTGTAAAAAAAGTTATCAAGATAATGGATCATGTTGTCTTTCCCTGTCACAAACAGGAACAATTGCTGCAATAAAGTACTAAATGTCTCAAACAAGGCACATGAAATAGAATAACCCATAGGTAATGCGTTGGCAATGAAAAAGAAACTTGCAAACTGAATACCCAACAGTTCAAAATCTGAAGGGTGCAGTGGCAGCAATTTGAAAACTGACTTAATAACGCACTTTGACATTAGAGCCCCAGTATATTGATCAATGCTATGGCTGGGTCCACCAAAGCATAGTGAATCCTACTTAATTCCTCTGGAATTAAATAATTCAGAGACTGTCCTTCTGGCCAAGAAATAATTGCTGAATCAGCCTGATTTGACCCAACTCCTTCTCAGGAACTACCCTAAAAGGGGGATTGATCAGGCTGACCTGGAGGCTTAGTGAACAGATGCATTCAGTGTGCCTGTGTTCAACCTCCTGGTCACAGGCCCACTCACGCTTTCATCCTTCTGAAGTCAATAAAATAAGTACAATTGGGTAACAATAAATATCTGTTGTTCAGCGCCAATATACCCTTCTCAGTCAAAGTTTTCTTTATAAATACACGTTATGTTATGTTAGGTTTTGCAAAGGTCAATCTGAACAGGGGCCCTTCATGAACCTCCTTAATAACTTTAGTCCATACCAAATTCTCATACCCATTCACAGAACACATTTTCTGCCCATTGTCACTCTACCAAGCAACACAAGGCCATCTTGCATGGCCCTACGGTGGGTGGTAAATCTGGAGTAACGCAAGGCAGTGCATGTTGCGGCCTTGCGTTACTCTGCTCCAAGGAGGCGTTCCATGGGGGAACATGGGCTTTCCATGCATCCACACATGGATTTTGGCACATTTCCAGATTTACCATGAGTGGTAAACCTGGATGCACCAAAATGCGACACCTTCCCAGGGGACGCGTAATGCGAAGAAATAAAGTTATTCCTCCTTTGCATTTTGTAGCATACATAGAAAGAGGAAAAAGCATCAGAGGATTGTTTTGTACAGGAAGGTATCCCTTCCTGCACAAAAACAATTCTGGGTGCACCGCAGTCACCCTTGCACCATGGTGCAGGGGTGAATGCATTGATGCAAGGCAGCAAATAGTGAACATGTGCACGGAGAGGACAGGCATATAATGTTAAATATAGTGCATTCCTGTCCTCTCCCTTTCACGCAGTGAAGCACAGTAAGCATTAAATATTGATAAATCTGCCCTTATGTCTCTTACGCAGCTCATACACCTTTGCATTGACCCTTCCTTCACGCTCACTGTGTAGAAGCTTAAAAACTTCAACCTACTCCTCTTTTCAAATACGCTCATTTATCAACACCATCAAATGGGCTCTCAGCCGCTAAGTATTGCATATGTGTAATCTCCTTACTTTCTTTGGCCCCTTTGTTGTCCTCCTTTACTTCCTCCTCTTTGTCCTCCAACTCTTTTGCTGCATCCTGCAACATTACCATTGCCATCCTTGCTTTCCCCACTCGCATCCATCCCTTGGTCCTTAATGTACTTACCCTTAGATAAAGGCACTATACTCCCATCCACAATGTCACCATCACCCACTGGAGCACTGGTCCACTGAGGCTGTGATACCTATTTCCCCAGTACTTCACAATACAAAAAAACACTCACCGAGCAAGCCAATACAACCGGCATCACATACCTCCTCCCCCACCATTCCCGCTGACCGCCTCACAGGACTCCCATACCTGGGAGCCCACACTTCATCTAAGACACAAGGTATACTTACATCATCTCTACCTGCTTCTTCTAAAGTGAGGATAGCCTCAATCACTTTTTCATTCTTTTCACCTGCCATACGAAACTCATGATTCAACCTTATACTTCTGACTGAAAAACTCCGAATTGTCCCAGCTAACCGGCGGCGTGTATGTTCACATCCGAAGGATGAAGAAAACCCAACAGTCATCTTCCTTTGGAACCCACAAAACTCCACCCCTCCTTGGTCCTCAATCAATGACTATCTCCCACGGCACTCCGACCGCACCCTTGCCTGAAAAGCCTGGGGGGGTGTAGGGCTCAAAAACACCCGCCCTCACAATCTCCCAATATAAAGAGCCAATGAATCATACATGATCAAATCAGTCTATAGTAAATGCTACATAAAACAATGAGGATTACACGGCGTAGGAGTCACATGTCACCAATGCCAGTAGGCTGTATATTTTCAGAATGTTTGGTCTGGAGAAGCGCAAACTCAGGTTTTAAAATGTAGAATAATGGTTGGCTAAACTAGTAAGAATCCATAGCTACCCAAATTAACCCTTTTTAGCAACATTAGGCTAATGAAAGACTGGGGAAAAAACATAATGTTCTAACCTATACCGTGCAATTTACAGTTCATAGCTCAGTGTGCTATATTAGATTTGTAACTTGTGAACTGCAAGGGACAAAAGCAGTAACCTACTGAGCTATATACATAAAATACATTTTGTTGATTTGCATGGTACACATTCTTTGCAGAAGATTATTAGCCCTCTGTGCAACTTTGTCATGAGTACAAATTGCCCTTAGACACTATTTAGATCTGTCTCCAGCATGAGAATATATCACCAAAGTTATCTTGGCATTTGTATTATTGTCTGAAAACTGCTGGACACACATGGGAGTCTGCAGCAGTTCCTTTTTAAAACTGTGTTATTTCTGAACACTGCGCCACCGGGATCACAGGTCGCATTCACCCTAGAGCCAGCCTTGCCATCGGGGAGACCATTCACAGAGGTGCTTACCTGGGGTTTTACTTGCCCTGCCTGCCGTGAGGAAAACAACTCACCCTGTGCTGGCTGCAACGGAGGGAGCGACCGGACAGCGAGGCATCCTAGCGAGGCATTCCGACGACGTGAGGGGAATGGCTCCTGGAAACCACAACCCCCAGAAGCCCCTCCGAGGCGCAGGACACTGACGCTGCAACTGCGACGACTGGCAGCACAAAAGCGCTCCCGCCCCGCGCAACGCGGGACGAGCGCAGACAACGCCCGGGAGAAGCCCGGTACAAGGGCGGGCCGTCTGTGGCCGACGGAGACCGAAGGAGGATGGGCCGGGCCACCCCTCTTGATTCCCATCTTAAGGTACTGTGCCTCTCTTTTTGCGTAAACTTGTGCCCTATTGCATAACCTATGGGGAAGAGGAAAATCACGGAGGATGCGAATGAAGGTCCGAACACTATTCCCAGGGGGGGGGTGGGGGTGGGGGGTAAAAAACCCAGGAAAATGAAATCAAACCCCCGAAAGAAACTAGCATCCCACACAGGAGGAAATTGTGTGATGGACCGCATTGACGATTTGATCGAAGAGGAATGTGAGGCACTTTTGACTGCCAAACCCCCACCAAGTGGGAAGAGCTTTGGGGGTGTAGGCAACATTGAAGTTAATGATGGGAAAGGGCCTAGGAGGAGTGTATTGGTAATTCCCAAAATGTTTATGAGTAAACCCAATGTGGGCACTAGTGCCAATTCTGCAGCTATTGAAGGGGGAACACATGTAAAACCCTGGGTATGGAGCAAGTTCAGAACCCCTCTCCTTTGATTTCCCTCTTGCCTAAGCCACCAGTCTTGCTGTGTAAAAACAAATTTGCAGTTTTGGCGCAAATTGATAATTGTGATTTTAATCCTGTTTCAGAAGTTCCCCTGGAAAATACCTCTCGAAGTGAGGGCGAATCTCAGCTGCAATGTATTCCTGGTATCCTCTTACAAATAGAGGCAGCTACTAATCCCTTATCCCTAGTAGTTAAATAGTTGTGTAAATTGATTGAGGCTATGCAAGTTAAACTAGACTATCTTGCTGATGCAGTAAACCGAGGCAGGACTGGTCCGGCTTTGGCTTCTTGCTCGTCTTGTGTAGCTACTATGAAAGGTAACGGAGCAAGCAGAACCAAGGCATCTGAAGTTACAAATCGTAGTGCCCATCCCCCTAGCAAGCAAACCGCTCCTGCTCTCACAGGTATCTCATATAGTGAGGTGACTAGAACAGGGAAGGGTGTACCACAAACACACTATGAATCTGGCAATGGTCCTGGGCAAATATCTGCAATTATGGGGGGAAATCATCTAGGGAAGAAGGGTGGTGGTTCCATATCCAGTGGTAGTTTTACTACGCAATAGAGTATTCCTAGTCTTCCAGTGAATGGAAAAGATATGTCGAGCAAGGGCACCCTCCACCCTAATCTTAACTTAAGTAATACACCAACGGTCTATTTGGTAAATGTCCCCAAACTGAGCCCTGGGAAGGCCCTGGAATCCAATAAATCACTAACAAATAAAGTAATTCATTGGATAAAACACGTTCGGGGTTGTAGATCTGTAATTAGTGATGATATCCTTACTACCAAGAGGCTCTCTTAGTTGATTGTATTAAGTTAACATTTAAGAACTCTAAGTTGGCAGAAAACCTAATCCATTTGGAGTATAGGAGTTGCTCCCCAGACTATTCTAGAATACAAATGAGATCTTCCCCCCCCACAGAAATGGCCAATGCACTATGAAAATCGATCAAGAGAGAACGTAGAAGGAAGTTCTGTTTTGGAATGCAATGACTGAATATCGAATGAAGCAGCCCAGGTAGGTGATACAGATGGTTTGGTTATAGATAAGTTACCCCAGCCTAATGCAACTATCCTGGGTACCACCTCACTACCAATATTTTTGAATACATCTGTGGATTCGACTAATTCTATGTTAACTATGAATACTAGTCTGAATCTAACTGCTAGCCTTTCTCCTGAACCTGGTAAATCCTGTACAATGTTATCTTGGAATGTGGCCTGCCTGAAATCTAAAGTAGAATCACCAGAATGGGCCTCATTTATTAATCAACACGAAATATGTCTATTTCAAGAAACCTGGTTGTTAGAACCATTGCATTTCCCAGGGTACCTGAACTATAGCGTCCCAGCAGAACAGGGAGGTAGAGAACATCCATCGGGTGGCCTATCGATTTGGGTTAGCCAGGATCTTGATGTTGTTATTAAGTCTCTTCCCTCTAATAACAGGGATGTCCACATTCTCACTCTCAAGTTTAGAAATGAAAAACCAGTTCATATTTATAACTTGTATGCACGGAGCACGGGGGGTAAGAAATCAGAAGTTTTAGCCCGCCTGGATGAATGTATTGAATATTATTCTCAGCATTCATACATTATCCTAGGTGGAGATTTTAACACGACCTTTGAGCCCCTGTTAGGTGGCGACTGGCACATCATTGACTAGGAAGATAGAGAGTGGGGTGTTCCAAAGCTCGAATTAGAGCCAGTTAAATGGTGGACCGAACTGTCAATCCAGTTAAATTCATTTTGTCTGAATAAAGGGTTGAGAGCAACCAATGGCAGGACCCTGCATGATAAGCTAGGGGCCACCACTTTTCGGAGTGACCCTCGCGAAAGCAGAATCAACTATATCCTGATTAGCTTGGGATTATGGAAACATCTAGTGGATATGTCGATAGTTGAAAGGGTTGAGAGCGATCACAACCCACTATGTATGTCTCTGACCTATTGGAAGGTATCCACCTATGTCAGGGAGGAGGGAAAAAACTTGTCAACTGACATAGTCATTTCAAATGACATATGCCATGTTTGATGGGCCAAAGTCACAGAGTGCCATGAGCACCTAGATTTTATATCAAGCAAGCTATTACAAGCTACACGTGATCTGGGAAAGCAAGCCAGTAAAGGGGCCTCGGCAGAACTCTAGACAGGAGTACGAAGATCCATGAATCCTTTTTTATCGACTTAAGAAGCCTCTTTGTTAGGCCATGTAAGCCAAGTGGCAAGTGTGTCTACCACCCTCCACGTTGGTATACCGGGGAGTGTCGACAAGGTCGATTGGACTTAGGTATTGCAATAAAAAGCGACTCAAGTAGGAATGTCCGCCTTGCCAGAACAGTCATACGGCTCCAAGGCACTGTCTGAGCAGCCAAACAGGCAATCACGAAGCTGTTTTCATGCTGGTGACAGCAGTGTCGTGATTAGCTTAGGGAAGCCTGTGTGCTGCTGGGAGCTAGGAAAAGAAGAGGACAGAGGAGAAGCTGCAACTGTAATCAGAAATGTGATCTTTTTAATTTTTTCCCCACCACCTCCATTGATGTGCTGTTGCGGTTTACCAGATCTCTGATCACGAAATCCTCGTCCCACTCCCAGGTCAGTATGTGACCCTTCTGCGACTGAGACCCAAACGTCACAACAGCCTGTGACTTGAAGCATATTGATTATGGTGATGCACCATGGAACTCCAAGTGAAACAGCATTCTTATAATGACAGTTACCGCTTGACGCCTGCTATGTACAGGCTCCTTTTCTTGTGTAAATAAACCTTTGAGTGAAGCTACTTAGCAGTTCGGTGTCTTCTGACATTACATATTTGGTGAAAAGTGGGAGTTCTAGAGAAATCTGTTAGATGGATGGCTGAATTAAAACTGTGCAAGCTGGGGGGCGTGGGCTCACGCCGCAGGATGATGGTGCTTCTTCCGTAAACTCAGATTGACGGCGGAGTTTCTTACCGGATTTCAGCCTGTTTATCCGCTGCAACAGGACTGTAAATGTCGGGGGCTCTTGTATAAAGGTGCGAGGAGCATTTTTATGCCGCATTTCCATCCCCAGCAGCTGCCGCGAACAGGAGCGCGAACAAGGGAGATTCACTCACGGAGTATGTGAGCGGCTGCCGCCATATTGTGTCGACTATTCGGCTTCTTCAGACCTGAGGTAACCGGCATTTGC
The DNA here is from genome assembly GCF_964263255.1 of Lissotriton vulgaris. Taxonomy (NCBI): domain Eukaryota; kingdom Metazoa; phylum Chordata; class Amphibia; order Caudata; family Salamandridae; genus Lissotriton; species Lissotriton vulgaris. The sequence goes on from NC_141689.1 coordinate 391,350,336, forward strand.
CTTCTAAACGCGCGGCAACAGGTAATTGTTTTTTTCTTTTTCATCCTGCTCTCCAAGACCCTGCTTTGCATTACTAGTACTGACTATAGTGCCCCAACAATGTTTCAGTCAGCACATACAGTCAAAAGTGCTGTTTTTTCTTATTAGCCCCAATATTGTTTGTTCCGCATTGGTTTTACTCCACATAATTCTTCATCCAGCTTATAAATGACAGAAGTTTCACCTCACTTTTCTCTTCTTTTATGGAGATTATGAAATTTTTGTCCTTAATTTGGTCATACCCCTTAGCCTCATGCGCAAGTGGCTGTGATTTAATACTTGCCTATCGCTTTTGGTATATCCATTATATAGCGAATAGCTGAGTGCTGACAGGTGGGTAACATTATTCTTTTTGAACTGTTTTTTTTTTCATGAGCCCTTTACGTCTCTGAATTTTTTATTAGGCTTATGGGCAGATTGAAACTTTCATTGAAAATTACCACTCGCTCTCCTCAATATTTCAAGATGGCTAATGAAACCTCAAACTTGGCAAGAGCCTCTTCAACAGGTTCCAAACCCAAAAGAGACAAAAATGACCCTCCTTCTCCAATTCTATCATCTCAAAACCCTGTTCTTGATATTATCTTGGATGAGGTTAGAGTTCTTAAGTCTTTTATGTACACGACCAATAAGAAGCTTCAACAAATAGAGGACAGGTGGATCAGTATGGAAGCAAAGGTCTTGGAGCAACGTAACAGTGACTTGCATGATGTTTCCATTAAAATTTAATTTTTGGAGAAGGAAACTCAACGCTTAAAGCTTCATAAGGAGGACCTTGAAAAAATAATGTGCGCCTTTATGGTTTGCCAGAAAATCTTGAGGGTCCAGTTATGCTTCTATTTCTGAAGAAATTCTTGCCGGAACTTTTGGACATTCCATCTGACCCTGCATTAAATATCCAACGTGCTCATAGACTTGGCAGACTACAACCTCATGCCTCCAAACCTAGAGGAATAATTATGTTATTTTTGGAGTTTACTGATCTAATGCGTGTCCTTTCTGCAGCTAAAGCAAAACGTCATCTTAAATGGTCTGGTCATAATATCTTAATTTCCCAAGATTTATCCAATGCCACTAATGCGCGTAGAAAGGAGTTTTTGGCTTTACGTTCGAGATGAGACATTTGAATATTAGATATGGTATTCTGCACCCTTTCTTAGGTAAAATTACTCACAATGGCTCTACATGTTCATTTGATGACCCTCTCAACTTGCGGTCCTTTCTTCAAAGTATTTCTACTAACTCCACAGAGGGCTCTTTTAGTCATCCTTAATGTTCCTGTTGTTTTTTTCTGATTATATTATCTATTATGTCTGGTCATTCTGCTAGTACTTGTATCTTTTTCTCAGTTGTTTCTTCTTGTCGCTCCATCTCTTGTCTGCGCAGTTAGGTCCCATGCCTCTTTCCTCATCACCTTTTCATAGATCTGGACTTTGTTCCTTGAACTAACTTCTCTCTTTCCTATGTCTGTTCCTTTTTTCTTTCAAGTTCTCTCCTTTCTTTATGTTTATTTTTTACTTTCTTTCTCTCCATTATTTTTATATGGTGCATGTGCTTTTCAATTTTGTTTGTTTTTATGCATTTTATTTCCTATGTGTTTCAAATAGGAGGTGTAATTTCCTTTTTAGATGTATCCCTGATGTTTATCAAATCTTAATGTATATCCCTCCCATCCCTCCTTCATGTGTAAGTTTGTATCGTGGAAAGTACACAGCCTTGGACACCCCGTCAAGAGACAAAAGGTACTCTCTCACTTACCCAAACTTAATTCTCAGGTATCTTTTCTTCAAGAGAATCACTGTACTGGTGCGGGATCGCTCAAATTAAAAAGGCAATGGATGGGTCAAATTGTTTATTCCCCTGCTTCTAGCAAGAGAGGGGGTGTTGCTATATTGTTTCATAAATCGCTCTCTGTACAAATTTTGTCTTCACAAAATGATGATGCTGGACGTTGGGTAATGGCCAAGGTTGTTATACATAACAAAACTCTGGTTTTGCTGAATATTAATGGCCCAGTAAAATCAGACCCTACTTTTTGGAATTACATTAAAGTTTTGCAAATCCTCCCTCGATTGCCCTAACATCATTATTGCAGGCAATTTTAATCAATGGATTGACCCCTTCTCTGACGGACAATCTAAATGTAAATTTGACCCTTAGAAATCTCATAAAGCTTTTCAGTTGGCCATTGCTTCTTGTTCATTATATGATGTATGGAAAACATGTAACCCTGATTCACTTGAGTATACTTTTTTTTCCAATGTTCGTCAGACTCGTTCCAGGATTGATTATATTTGGTTAGTAAATCCTTACTCCAATCTGTTCATTCATCGGAAATTGGGTCTATTTTTATTTCTGACCATGCAACAGTCCATGCTGTTTTAGACTTATCTATTAACTCCCCAGAATTTAGTCGGAAACTGAATACCTTTTTATCATCTGACACTATTTTCATTAAAGAAGCCACTACTTTTATTAATGAATTTTTCACGTTCAATAACTCATTTTCCAATAATTGGGATGCGTGTAAGGACTCTTTTCATGCCTTTACTATTTCATTTGTCTCAAAGAAATAGAAAACTAATCGGAAAAGTATGCAGATCAATTGAAACACATTAAATTATTGGAACATACATATTTTACGTCTAAATCCCCAGATTAATTATATGAGTTGATTAAAGCCAAATCCGAACTTAATAAACTTGCAACAGTGGAAGCATGTAATATTCTTCTTAAAGTCAAATCTAAGTATCATAGAGGTTAGAATAAGGCAGGTAAATTATTAGCCAGTTATTTGAAAATCAAATCTGAACGTAAAAATATTGGACCCATTTTGAATGACTCTACTAAATCCTTGGTGACATCTGATGACGATATTGCTGATGTTTTTCATGATTATTATCAATTACTTTATTCTGATGACACACATCCCTCTAATCAAAATTTGAATTCTTTTTTCATAGGCCTCCCCTCTCCCCCCTCCTTGCCTGATGAATTCCGTTTATTGGAGGGTAAGGTTACGTCCCAGGAGATTACTAATGCCATTAATTCTTTGAAAAAATAAAAAGCACCAGGACCTGATGGTCTTTCTGTTGAATTTTACACCACCTTTGCCTCTATTTTTGTCCCCAAACTTTTACAACTTTTTAATTCTTTTATTGATGATGCTAGAGCCTCTAAATCGTTTATGGATGCTTTAATAATCCTTATTCCTAAACCTGATAAGGATCATTCACTCTGTAAAAATTACAGACCTATATCATTTATTAAATATGACTGTAAAATATTTGCTAAGATTCTGGCTTCTCGTCTTGAGCATATTATTCCGATGTTAATAAAGACTGATCAAGTTGGATTTGTGAAGGGTAGGTTGGCTTTGGACAATATTAGAATGTTTGCAAATATAATTTCCTATGGCAAGAAATTAAAACTTCCCATTGCAGCGTTATCTTTGGATGCCGAAATGGCTTTTGACCGTATTAATTGGCAATTTATGTTCAAAACTCTCCAATGGTTTGGCTTTGGACCTACATCATTTCCTATATCAAACTATTATACTCCTGTCCACGAGCTAGTATTTCTGTAAATAACCAATTCTCTAAATAAAATTCCTTATCTAGAGGTACACGACAGGGATGCCCCCTCTCTCCCTTACTATTTGTTTTATGTCTTGAACCCTTTCTTGAACGCATACAAGTCAATACTCATATTTCTGGCTACTGTCCATAATTAGCATACGCCGGTTGGCGCAGTCATGGTCCGCTTTAGGCAGCGGGGCTTCTGCTACGGCTAAGCTAGCCGTTTCAATCCAAACAGAAAGAGTTGCCCCAAACCGCAGAAGCCCACACAGGTAGGTATGGCCACTCAGTTTCTGACCATGGGCCCGCATTTAGCTCTAGAGCTAGCAAGGAATCCATGGGTAGTTTGGGTGTTGTCTTTCAGTGCTCCATACAATCCCGAAGGAAATTGGCTGTGGAGAAGAAAAAACGAGACTTTAAGTAATCATTAACAGCAAAAGTATTAGGTGCAGGTGGTAGTTGGGCCCTCATACGATAACACCAATGTCTACATAAATATGCCTCAACTAGAGAAGCCTGTCAGTCAACAAAACCTGCTGAGCTACCAAAGATAGATAGAACTGCATCTGGCTACTTCATCGATTTTTATATATTTTCTCTCGATCTAAGTGAACCTGACACAACGCCAGCTCCAGTTTCCCATAAGCAACAACTTCATGATTTCTAACCTTTTCTGAAAAAGACTTATTTAGTATCACCTTGGCTCCAGCTCTGGATAATGTGGAAAACTGTTTTTTCTGTTCTTGATTGGCCTGGTGACTGTCCTTGCTTACTCATGAATGGAAAATCTCTCCCAGAACGCTCAGCAGTATCAAATGTCAACTTGGCCCTGAAACCTTCTACATCATCTCATCACGAACAAAGAGACCTGTTCTTTGTGAACATTACATCTGTTCCAATTCCTGATGGTGTAGTTTGGGACAAGGTTGATCATTATGTATTTGGTCCCACTGAACTTTTGAAAATACCACATTTATTTAAAATTTCTCTAAATGATATCATTACCTCCAGTACATTTTCTGAGGATTTGGATTTTGAAACTGTAAATAATATGTTGTCTGATTTAGAACAATCCACTGCATTTTCAAGCATTGACATGTTAGAAGACACATCAGACTATAACACTATGTACTATTACCATCATTATGGTCATCACTTTTTACACAAATCCAGAATCCCACAAAATATTTTCACATACCACCAATGGGAACATTACTCAACACCACCAAAAGGTAGTTCAAAAATGTTTGCACATAAATGTTCTTATTTCTCAGGGTTTAACATTTCTGACCAGACCTCATACTACTATAAGGTTGCACCTAGACCTGCACAGAAAAATATGCTGACTAACACCAAACAGATGTACTCTGCATCCTTTATTTCCCAACTTTCTGAACAGGGTTTCAATTTATGAAGGACACTGTAGACATAAAATAAGTCTGGGGTTCAAAGGAACGGCAGGTACAGGGACCAGACGCACTATTTAAAGCATGCCTCATTCCACAGCAGTCAATATTTCTGAATGACATTGTGCAATAGACTTCCTGACTTTGGAGAGCCAAGAACAAGGATTTGAACACACCTCGGTTTCCCACACATTCACACATCAATTTTACATCACATGGAGGGGCTACAATAGATGACATCAAGCAGTACAATACTTCAGACCCCAATTGGAAGGGATGGTTAATTTGGCCCACAGACACAAATCAATGTCAATCAAGATTCAAGGGTATAACCGAAGGGGTTAGTATCCATAGGCTGGACCAATGCTATGTAAAAAGAGAACATCTGGGGGTAGTGACATCATACAGTGTTGGGAAGATGTGCCTCAATTGGCTAAAAACCTCAACACTGTTCCAGGTGAAACAGCACTTATCCTTACTCTCAGATGAGGTGGATCTAAGGGATTTTTTATTAGGTCCCCGAAAGCCACATCAGAAAAGTTTATAATGAAATCAGGAAGATCTCTCAACAAAGAAGCTGAGGAGAGAGTTTGTGAAATAGATATAATGAACCTAGAAAAGGCCTTGACAATGGTATGACTACATTAACATCCAGGGTTTTTTCACTGGGCAACATTGAATCTTCTGCTATAGATAGACTAGAACAGGTCTTGTCCGTACTAAAACACGGACAAACTCAGCTACGTTCTATTATGTTGTTAAGCTGAATGATGCAATCATTGTGCACTATCTATGTGCCTTGGCGATTTATCAAAAGTACATCCCTATTTTCTGCATACAATTTAAAAGAAAAACAGATTACGATGATTGATGGAGCAAGGTTTCATATGTACAGAAACTTGCTTGGACTCAACCCTCTCGAAATGACCTGTAATTAATCAATCAACTTGTTTTGTTTAATAATATTTACATTACACAACATTTTTTAGTATCTAGTGGAAGCTTACCTATGTGCTTTTACTAATAGTAACCCGAGTGTCCTAAAATGGCTGCCAAAAACGCAGGAATTCTTCTGCGCATGCGTCTGCCACATCTATGTGGTGCGACGTTTCTGTGCTTTTAGTGCGAACTTCTTGCTTCTGCGCACTAATGCCAAGATGGCCGCTTCATGCTTACTCATACTAACGCATATGCTGCTGCTTTTACTAAATATTGTTTGTTCTGCTTAACTATTAATGCTATAGTAATAATAAAGTAATGGGGTTAGAGTAGAGATAAGTGGTATAGAATGAATTCATTTATTTTTGTATTCTAATGTGTTTTTCTTCGACTTTATTATCAGCTCGTGTTTGGGCCTGAAAGTGACACAAAACTCCATATTGAAAAAGCTGCGCCTGCGTAGAGAATACCTGAAAATCATGCAGCTACTGTCATTGAACAGCTGCCAACACCCTTCTTACCCACGATGTTCCTGGAAACCTGGACATTTGACCTCAAGAGAGGAAGCAACTAGACTGTATCAAATACAATGTATTAAAAATGTATACCAATATTGGTGGGTGGAATAAAATCCTGAGAAAATAAATTATGGGCGGGAACGTGATAAATATAAGTCAATGAAGAATGATCTCAACTCGTCTTTCTGATCAATCACTGAAGGGGAACACATAGATTTGCAACATTTAGGGGTGGTACATTGCAATGAAAATGGTATAACTAAGGTAGGCTTAGATAGAGATTTGTCCAACTTGTCCGAATAGCTGACCTGTCACTGACCCAACGCATGCTATAGGAGATCGAGAGCAGAGGTGCTGGTGGAGCACTCTGTCAGAAGAATCGGGGTGTTGGTGGGAAATTATCGATTACCCAGTTAGGGTACCCAAATTTGCTAGAGTGGGGTGTGATGCTGGTGTTACACTTAGTTGAGTTCACCTGTCCTGATCTGCACCTGTCCTCTCTCATGGGCACCTGATTAGTCTGGAGCCCCTGTCTTTGCCCTAGCCTGTGGCCAGGATTGGTCCTTGCCCCATTCTAGGTAAATATAATCCGTGTGGTATGTCCTTGTGCTATTTCCCTTTTTCACCCTTCCCAGGTACCAATGTCTAAAGGTGTTACTATGATTTCTTGCAAACTTTATTTCCTATTAATCATATTCTTACTTATGAAATTTATGGTCTCTGTAATTTGGATGAAGTTTCACCTAAACTTGCATGGATATAGCATTTAAAACGTTTCTCAAGTCTGTGGTTATTACAGGAAAGGTAAAATCTGTTTAAATACTGCTTATTATTCTAACACCCTTTCGATTCCCTAGGACTTATAGCAAAGGTGACAAGGATTGGTAAGTCATGGTTTACAGATATGAGTCCTAAAAGGACTCAAAGTACTGATAGTCGATTTATAAGTAAAAAGGCAGGACTACAAGTTCAAAGTGTGAATGTTTATGGGCCCAGGTGAGTATGGTAATATTGAGCTAGTGGTCCCCCACGCTATCAATGGCACAAAGGGGAGCAAAATATACAATGCTGCCTATTGAAAAACTGGACCAATTACCTTTTACTGTGAGTGAATCGCCATCCACAGAATGATTAATCCATGGCCATATAACAGTACCGGTCACAACTTTCCAGTTTCTGTATTGCCTAGAACAATAACAGGTGGGCAGATATGAAGTGATGGGTAGGGAATTCATCAAGGAATCTTGGGAATTGCCATACAGATTTCAATGCAGGAGTGGGGACATGGAAGTGTTTCTAAGCTGAACAAACTGCGAGAACGCTTTAAGTGGATCTCTCATATGCCAGGATATAATGCTTCACGGGGCCTGTAAGGGTTCAGTTACCAACTTATCCTGTCACTTGTTAGGTTCCCCAGCTGCTGTGATTAATTCGGTAATCAGGTTACTTTCAAATGGGAGTTATTTCGTGATGCAGCGGCGGCGCAAAAGATGCGTCATGGTGCGGGGTATTTACAACGTGACGCATCTGAGAGATGCGTCACGTTGTGAAGCCCTGCGCCACATGAAACCTGCGTCAGGTTTCATGTGAGCGTTTCCACTAAGGGGGAGGGCGTTCCATCGCAGGAACGCCCCTGGAAAGTGACTCAATGAAATCTACAAGATTTCACTGAGTCACTTTACTAATGCTGATGTGTCAAAACCCTGCGCCTGCTTGAGGAAGGTGTTAGGCTTGACGCACCACGTTAACAGATAGGGCGAGTTGGAAAAGTGCTGGAGTTGCGTGCCGCATGCAACACAACTTCAGCACTGCACCAACTTCACTCCCTAGATGTAACACTCATCCGTTTATTCCTGCGCCATGGTGCGCCGCATTGTAAATGCGGCGCATCATGGGTGGCACAAGGATAAACTTGCCTGCCGTATCTTTCCTGGCGCATCTCTGCTGATTTGCAGAGATGCGTCAGGCGACATAAATCTGCCCCTTGGTCTTTAGGAAATCTAAATCAAACAGAATGATTCCCTTGGGTCGTGTACAGGAGAAGCTTGGAATTAGCTATAACCACAATCTAATATAAACACACTAACTAAAGAAATTAATCAAAAATAAAGTTACATAACAATTTATTGAAACAATAAAAAGACAATTTACAATTACACTGGAAAAAATGTTAAAAAACAATTAAAATACTATATAATTTTGTGACCAGCACAAAAATGAAGGACAGACAAAACTCAATTGTAAAACATACAAATTAGAAATTACAAAGCGTACATTCACAATTAAAATTTCAACATCCCCTGGTTTTATAACCTTACAATCTTATATACACCGGGGGGGAAAAAAGATGAATTGTACAGAAAATTGCGTCGACGCGTTTCGGTGGTTTGCGTATTATTATGTGCCACCTTTATCAAGACTATTGATTTGTTGTCTGTCGTGTTACTGGATCCTTATGGTTGTCCTATTTGGTCAGGTGGGATTCCTTATTATGTAGGAGATAAAAATTCTTTCAGGATGTGAGGAGATATTCTTATTGGGCGGTAACTATCTGGAGGTTACTAATGATTCTCCTATCCGATAAGGATTAGAAAACTTTTCAAAGTCTGTAAATCTTCAGACACTTCTATGTCACTACTCTTTAGTTGTTCTTGACTTGTAGCGGGGATGAATATCAAGATCAATGGCGGTTGGCTTCAATGACCAGAACGGGTCTCTCTATAATGGTCAAAAAGAGATCTCGCAGTAGAAGGAATAATAGAGGCGCGGTGAGCTGCCTTTACTTTTGTGAGCGTTGGGGTAGTTTCTTAAAAAATTGTATTATCGTATCCCCTGCTACAGCAAAAGCGTCTGTTCGTATCGGGTCTTCGTTTTCAAATGAAATCTATACAATTCTTTCAGGAACAAGGGTTTCGAATCAGATTCTGCATTACCAAATCCCATCCGGAGCCTTTCCTAACGACATCATGATTGGGCCCTTAGTAGTAACCTTACGTGTGTGAGGATTTCCTCATAAATAAGAGAGGAGGAAGTAGAGATTTATACTTACAGATTTGTAAATTACATTTTGCACTAAGTAAGTAGAACTACATTACATACTACAAAATTCAGTTTGTGGATTGGGCCCTGCAATTTTTGCACTTTAAATTGTGCCTATTTTCAGGGTAAATAAAGGAATACAGATCTGCTTCTCCAGATGTAAATATTACAGCGAGGTAGATATATGAGAAAACAAGTTAACTGCCAACTTGCAGCCAGTGCTTCAACTTCCCAAGCGTGTTGCCGTTCATAAGTAAATTTGTAATGAACTGAAACTGGACAGGGACATTTGTAGTGTTGCCGAGGCAGAAACCAGTGAACCACTGCAGCATACACTTTTTGTCTGAGGTAAGAATTTAACTTCGTATTGATAAAATGTCCAATATTTTTCAAGACAGCTGCACTGTTTAATTAACCGGACAGCGACAACTTGGAACCACCTGACCTCCTGGAGACTGAAGTAAGCTTGCAAACAAATATAAATACCAGATAGAGGAGTTAGGTGCATATTCTGATCTTTATTTCGATACGCTATCATTTCATCAAGTTGCAATTTTTTAAAGCAACATTAACACTTAATTTCACATTAAGTTAAAAAGAAACCATATATTGGAGTGTGTTGCAGTGTAAAGGATGTACATTTCCAGACTAATGTGGGATTGATATTATGGACTTCATCTACATATACATGCGTGTAGATATTTTAAGTGTTTGTCTATATAAAGAGGAACTTTGAGGACTTTACGGGCAAGTGAAATTCATGTAATTATCATATACATAGATATGTAAAATTTCTGGGAAATTAGGGAAGATTATGCGAACAGCAAAACTGCCATTTAGAACAAACAAATAAATACACAACCCCAAGGCACACATGATGCAAAGAGAGGGGAGCTTGTGTGAAGGAGGAAGAGATGAGTCAGGCTGAGGGAAGTAGAGAGAAGCTACATCCTACGACCTATCTACCCATCTTTCAATCAAGACTTAAAACCATTCTTTTGGAAAGATATTTCAATTAATGCTGCTTACCGTTGTTTAATATGACACTTTGCACTTCATACATGTTTACTAAGCATGGGCGGAAAATCCGTTCCGCTCGTGGATTTTGCGGATTTTCGGTAAATTCGCAATCCGCGAACTCTCGCGAATTTACCAAAAATCCGCAAATTTGCACGCAGCGGATTTTTTTTCTTGGTGATACAATATTGCGGCGTGCGGCGTTCACTTACCGTTTGCCGAGTTGTTTTTCTCGATATTTTGCGAGTGCTGCGCCATTTTGGATCTTGCTGCGGGATCCCGCGGGAGTTTGGCGATGCATTGCGAGAGTTTGCAATTGCGAACATGTAGGTGCGGCGGGCAGCAACAATCTCGCACTCGCGAAATTACAAAATTTGCAATTCTGCACAAGAAATCCACTAGCAAGCAGCATAGACCTTCTGAAAATTATGATTTTTATCAGAATAACTCCTCAGGTTGACATTTGCATACACTTTTTTGGATTTGAGGCCTTTTGACTTTCTTTGAATCACTTTTGGATTAGAAATCAACTTTCACAAGTAAGTTTGTTTGGGGCATTACAGTTGCTGTTCTGCAGAAAAACGAGTTTTGCAAAACTGAAAGCACTCAGCAGGTGCAAAAGTTCACTCGTCATTAGTAACCATTCCCTGTAGTACTTTCTGAGGGGCCCCTCCAGAGTTCAGTTGCCTATGTTTGTTTGGGGCATTACAGTTGCTGTTCTGCAGAAAAACGAATTTTGCAAAACTGAAAGCACTCAGCAGGTGCAAAAGTTCAAACTCATCATTAGTAATAGTAACCATTCCCTGTAGTGCTTCCTGACTGGGGCCCCTCCAGAGTTCAGTTGCTAGTTGCAACAATTCTATGACCCTGCTCTGACCCTCACAGCAGGCTCATAGAATAGCTACAAGTAGGCCACAAAGGTCCTGGAAAAAAAATTGCACTGCAACAGAAAGCAAATTACAGATAAGGAAGCAGCTGCCAGACTGGAATTTTAAAACAGTGACACATTAATAAATCAACCCCAAATTAATTCATGTCAGTTGAAGCAGGGCAGGTGTGCTTGCTTTTTCCCCCATAATCTACAGTGATGATGAACCAGAGGGTGGCATTGATGTACCAGAGGGTGGCATGGGTGAAACAGAGGGTGGCAGTGGTGAAACAGAGGGTGCTGGGAACCTGTGATGAGGAACCAGATGTAGAAACTACATAGTCGCGACTGTTGCGAGCCGACAAGTAAGTTCGCAATTGCGAACTGGTACAAAACCCTCGCGAACTGGCAGAAACCCTTGCGAACACAAAAAAAGAAATCTGCAAATTCGCGAGAATTCGCGGATTTTGCGGATTGCGAGTTCGCAAATACGCAAATTTGCGAACGACAGATTCGCAAAATTCGCCCATGCTTAATGTTTACATGTTCAAACTGCTTTTACGTATAGCTGATGATATTTATCATTTATGTGGTAATGTGCTACTTCTAATGTAAAGAACTCAAGCATATTTGTGGAATGTTCACGGTATCCAGAACAGCATAAATAAACAAATAAATAGGAGGTAGAAGGAGTGATAGAATAACTGTGGAGAAAGCAGGTACTTAGGATGCATAAGGCAACAAGTAGTGGCTGCTCTCCTCGGGGGCAAAGGCAGAGAAAGATATTGGATATTGGGAAAGTAGAAAGAACAAGCAATGGCATTGCTAACAGGTATCACCTTTATTATAAGAGTGCTACCCAAATGGCTTTGCCAATTGTTGGACCTGAACCTTTCTGCAGGGTCCTCCCCGACTTTTTTGCCCAAACCCTCCTGTTTTCTGAACCTTTTTGTTGGCTTTTAGGACTCTGTGCACTTTAGCTCTGCTAATCAGTTCTAAAGTACCTTGTTCTCTCCTTTTAACATGGTGCAATTGACATGTCTAATTGGCACATTTAATTGACTTGAAGACCCTAGTAAATTGGGCCTGTAAATTAAATGCTACTAGTGGGCCTCCAGCACTCGTGTGCCACTCACTTGTGTAGCCTTTTAAGTATGTCTCAGGGCTATGATTGCATTCTATGTGGGCAGTTTTAAAAGGCCATTTTGACCTGGCAAAATAAACCCTTTCATCTAAAGATTTGGTGAAATGCATACTCATTTACACTGTATTTAGATCCTTTTAAAGATGCTCCCAGCAGAGTGAGGCATGCCATCTCGAACACGATCAGTCCTTGTGCATGAATATTCATTGCCACAGCTGGAGTCACGTCAGGTTTCTCAACCTAGGATGGCATCAGCAAGGTATCAGAAAAGAGAAGCCCTTTTACAACCAAAACAACCTAGTGTGTCACAAGATGCCCTGACTTGTGTTACTACTAACTATCTTTAAAAGGTAAGGAAGAAGAACTGGAGAATAACCAATTCAGGACCACTGGAATGGTACAAACCAAGATTTACTCATAGAAGAGAATCTGTAGTTTATCTTTTCCATATTAGACCTTCAAGAACAGGAAATGAGAGAAGCACAGCATGGACCTTGCCAACTGTCGGACATTATCTTTGTGGGTCATGCACAGTGTGCCACCTGACTAAAATCCCTAAAACCATAAATTTTAATCCACATCTGACATGGACACTCAGAAAGCACCCAAATTGCTATACATCTTATCTGATCAATATGATCACATGCCCATGTGATTTGCACTACATCAGCTTGACCTGCAGAAAAGTCAAGACTCACATAGGAGAACATTGGAGTAATATTAGATGTAGGGAGTGAACAACACACATGAGCCACCATGTTTTAACCAAGGGACACTCAGAGAACGACCTACAATGGGTCGTGTTATAAATCCTAGATTCCATTGATAAACATGCAGATCATAATCTATTACAAAAGGAACAACAATTGTTCTGTCATCTGAAAACCTTTCGTATTGGCTTAAATGACAATATTTGCAGGTCCCAATTCAGCCACTGATATACCTGGCCCTCCCATCGCATCTTATTTATCAGCAGGAGGCTTCAGGAGTGTTCATCCAGGCAATATTGTGAATAAGGACATTCACCTGAAGATGAGTGAACCTTCTTTTTCAGACAGCACTACCATCTTCTATTTTTGTGAAGTCAATTTTTTTTACTGTTTTGCTATTTTGTCTTCTTTTCAGAGCAGATTGCCTTATGAATATTATTCCTTCTTAAAGTCTCTGCACAAGAGATGTTTCTCAAGAAGCAGCAAGACATTCCCCTAACAAACCCTTGTGAATACATAACAGCATTCCTTGTAGAAGTAATGGTCCCATAGTGACGTATGTCTTCCTTGGGATTCAACAACATTTATCCCCAAGGCCGAGTAACACTATTTGATCAGCACACAGCAGGTCCATTTTGTATACTTTTCCTTTACATTAATATACGGAGACTGACTGAGTGTTTATTTTCAATACTCTTTTTTAAAATACACCATTTATGTCAACTAGCGTTTTTCAAATATGAAAAATGTTCAAATATTGGACAAATCCCTTTGTAATACAGGTCTTCTAGTCTATGTGGCTGAAAACACATCTAGTCCTTTTTTGCTATCTAGTATTGCTAGTTCCCGACTAACTCGTATGGGACATGTGTATTTAATTACTCGATTAAGGCTGAGGCTGCGTTTTATTGCATAACCTGCTTGGCATTTAATACTTTTACTTTGACATCTTGCCTCTTTGTCCTGCAAATTTGGACAATAGGGATTTGGGAGGCAGCCGACTGCAGGGACGTATTTTGGGGGGTGAAGCCGTCTGACGACTGCTCATCGGTTGGGCATGTTTTGGGCTATGCTTGGAGCCCAAGGAGTATATAGTCGGGCATTTTGTTGGTGCCAGCCACCATTTTATAGGTAACACAGTTGCTGGTACCTAGTAGTGGTATTTTCTACAGTTTTGCTGCGTAGCTTAACGTGCCAGGTCAGGTAGTTGTTAGCGTTTTATTGTAGGGCCAGAAGGTAAAGTTGAGTAAGTCACTGCAATGGCTGTTCAGAGCAATGAGTCAGTAGCCCTGGCCATAGGCTGCTGGATTCAGCGGGGTGCCTTGATCTCATCTCGGAAGGGGCACCGCTGCATGGCGGCTGCCCCATAAGGAAGCCCACTAAGGGTCTCCCGCGAGCGGTCATGGCCAGCTCCTCAACACGCCAGACCCCCAATCGTGCGAGCATCCAGGTAGGTAAAAGGGACTACTCTAGAGCCAAGAAAGTGGCCCCTGGTGCAGGAACACTAGGAGGCAGGCAGCTGGATGTGCGCGCAGACCAGAGCTGCCGGCTGATATGGAGCGGAGTGGTGAGGAGGCGCAGAGCGGGAGCGTCTCCTCTCACACAGGTCATGGGGGAGGGGCCGGGAGGTGCAAAGCCAACAGCTCAGTTACAAGGGGCGGGACCGCAGAGCATGCCATCGCGGCTGCATGCAAGGGGAGGGGGATCACATTGCATGTGTCCCAGGGAGGCCGGGTGACTTCAGGAGGGCAGAGAATGAAGGATGGGGGAAAGCAGATCTCCATCGAGGGAGCTTGAACAAGGGTAGGCCAGGGAGGAGGAGGAGGATTTGAAGTGGATTTTCATCAAGTGTACCAGGAGTTATTGTTAGAAGGTGGGGCGGGGCAGGCTACAGGCTAGGGGTTAGGAGTGGAAGAGGCAGGGGCAGATTCTATCAAGTGGACGCTCATAGATTGGGGCAGCGGGCCTGGCTTGACAGAGCACCAGCTGGGGTTAGGGCATTATGGGATGACAGGAAGCAGAGGTCAGAGTGGCACAAGAGGAGGTGCTGGGAAAACCCTCTGATCTTAAGGGGCAGGGGATGCCAAAAGGGGGAGAGCAGCCCCCCCAAAAGGTGGAGTTGCCTGTGCTAGCAGCGGCTGAGTTGAGTTGGAACAAGGATGATGGGGAGGACTAAGGATGCGGTAAATGGGACACAGCAGGACTTTGGGCTCATAGGTCTGTGGGGAAGGAGGACTTGCAGCCCCTTTTGAGGGTTTACAGTCAAGCAGGCAAAGGTGAGGCACAGCTGGGAGAGTTGAGGCATGAGGTAGGAGATTTGATATTGGATAAGGAGGAGAGTACGGTGGGGGGAAGGGCACAGGGGCGAAGGGAACAGGTGAATTCTGAGTTTGTCAGTTGTGGCAATGTACCAGCACACTGAGCCTACCTTATCACTTGCAGGTCACCGTGGAGTAGGTAGAGCGGGTAGCATGCTCATGAGAGCTTTGTATGTCTCGGTGGCCCTGAGATGACGAGAAGGCTTGGCCCTGTGCGGCTAGCTGGCAGGCGTCAGGGGACTGCATGACACCACTCCATGAAGATCTGCCAGGACCTCAGTGGTGCAACTGGTAGGAGGGTGAAGAATGACCCATGAGAGTGCTAACCGCAAAAGGAGTAGGACAGTGTCAGCAGATAGGCTGGGAGGGCAGTATACGACCCCTCAGCATTCATGGTCTCAGGGTGCGGCAGCGCAACCTGATATGAGTGTGTTTGGCTTCGACAAAGACAGTCTGGAGGAAGTGGAAGTGCATGATGATAAGGAAGTGCAAGTGGCAAGAAGGGAGGGGGTGCCACTAATCATTCTTGCTGTAGTGCTTTACAGCCATCCGGTTCCAAACACACTCAAGGAGGAAGTGGTGGAACCCAGTGGAGACCAGATGTGCCTAATGAAAAGGCAGTTGGGGAAGGGCAAGCAGAGCAGGTAAGAGAATGGAGGGGCTGCCTGTCAAAGGGTCTGGTGCAGAGGGGGACACTGAGGTTAGCAAAACAATTGTTAAGTCAGAAGAGGGAGAAGACAGATAAGTTGGATAGTAAATAGCTGAAATTAGGTAACTTCCATAAATGGGGACATCAAAACCTTTGGGAGTGCATCTCATGGCAGCCACTAAAGATACATATATGGAATGGTGAATATGTGGAGATGGTGAAATTATTGCACAGGGAGCTTCGGTCAAAAGAAGGGTGCAAGGAAGAAGAATTATCCAAGCGGTCCAAAGTCCCGGTTACTATTGAGAATTGGACGGCAGCTTTCCTCATTTATGCTAGCGTATATTGCGAGAAGTACCCGGAGAGGTCAGTTGCAATGTTTAAATATATAGGTGTGATTAGAAAAGGGCACATCAATTATGGCAGGTATGCTTTGGTGCAATTTGACAAGAAGTTCAGGCCCCGCTTGGCATTTCACTTGGGTGAAATCAATATGGGCTCACTTGGGTGAAATCAATATGGACCTATGATAGCATACAATGGGCCTGGCTAAGTTTGGGAAAATGGTTTTCACTGTAAGTGGTTTGCCAGTTGTTTATCGGCCCTTTCAAGGGCACACCACCCGGAGTGGGATGAGGGGAGCAGGGAGAGGCCAGGCCAACAGTTTTGGCAACTGCAGGAATTACAGCAAAGGGTGCTGCAAACAGGATAGTTGCAAATTCCGGCATTCGTGTTCCAAATGTGCTGACAAATGGGCCTTGGTCAATTGCTTTCGTGCGTGGGGTCAGTGTTCAGCATGGCAGAGTCAGCAGCAAGGTTACAGTGGGCAGCGGGGTCAAGTAGGGGTCTACAGCTCAGGGAGGGGAGGACATGCATCTGTAAAGAAGGGCTTGTAGTCTCATTAAATTGGAATGGCTGGGTTTTTGGATTGCAATGTAGGACAGACGGGATGAGGTTCAGCTTTTGCTACAACGGTTTACCTGGGGTTTCAGACAAGGGTTTCAGGGGCCATGGGTGAGACGTTGGGCAGACAATTTGAAATCAGTCATTGAGTACAGGCAGGTTGTGAGAGACAAGCTGGGGAAAGAATTCCAGGCAGGGCAGATGACAGGGACTTTTGATGATCTGCCAATGGAGAACTTGATTGTGTCTCCTATTGGGGTGGTTCCTCAGAAGGAACCGGGTCAGTTTTGCCTTATTCAACATATATCTTGGCTGGAGGGCCAATCAGTGAACAACTTCATTCATGAGGAGCAGGGGACTGTCACATACTCAATGATAGAATTGGTCTTATCCCTGGCGGAAAAAGTGGGACGGGGCACTGATGGCAAAGTGTGACATTAAGCCGGCTTTCCATTTGTTGCTGGTACACCCTGCCAATTCTCAGTTGTTGGGGATACAGTTTGAAGGGAAATGGTATGTAGATAATTCACTGCACATGGGATGCTCCATCTGGTGTGCAGTCTTTGACTGCTTTAGCACTTTTTGGCAATGGTTGTTTGTTAAATGTAAGGGATAGGGCAATGTCACATACTATCTTGATGATTTCCTCTTTGTGGGGAGCTCTGCTACCAGGAAGTGTCAGCAGGCATTGTCAGGTTTTCAGGAGCTGATGGAAGACATGGGGGTGCTGTTGGCGCCCGAGAGGACAGTTGGGCCCACTGGTGTAATCTCATTCCTCAAAATCGATTCCCGGCGGATGGCCAGGTTCCCCGAGAACAAGAAGCGATCCATACACCATTTGCTGGATGCTATGTTGGGAAAAAGAAGGTCACAGTGAAGGATGTTCAGGTTATGTTGGGACACCTGAATTTCGCTTGATAAGTGGTGAGAGCAGGTAGGACCTTTTGCAGGAGACTGGGTTTAGCTCCTTCCAGGCTCCCTCTGCTGCATCATGTTCGATTGCCAGCTGGGGTGAAATAAGACTTGCAGATGTGGAGAGTATTTTTCTGCATTTTTTTTAACAGTATTCCCTTGCAGTCTGTGGCAGAATTTGTCTGGGACGCTCAGATTTTTTCTGACATGTTGGTGGCTTTAGTTTCAGCCTTTACTGGCAAGGGCACTAGTGCACTGAGGAGTGGCCGCAGGCTTGGAAACATGGCAACACAGTATTGCTATTTCAGAGCTTTTTCCCTTGCTTGTGGCCTTAGCACTGTGGGGTGCTCAATTCAAGCACAAAAAGGTTCTGTTTAGTGTAGGCAACATGGCAGTGGTACAAGTGGTCAACTGACAATCAGCAAGGGACCCCCAGGTGTTAAAGTTACTTAGGGTCTTTGAGTTACAGTGTCTTCAGTTGGATATGGTGTTTGGAGCGCGTCATGTGCCAGAGGTGGACAATGCCATTGTGGATGCTTTGTCTCGTTCACAGTGGGAGAGATTCCATGGACTGGCCACGGAGGCGAGCTGAGTCAGGACCAGAATGCTGCAGCACTTATGGACAGTAGGAGAAAAAGGATGGTTCAGTTGGTAGCAGAGTCGTTAGCTGTATCTACACGAGCACTATACTCATAAGCTTGGGACAACTTCTTGGCCGGGCACGCTGTAGATCAGAGAAGTGGGCCAGAGTAGAGGACGTAGTGCAATTCATTTTGAGATTGATAGAAAAAGGTCCAGGGTGATGATTTCAGGGAAACTGGCAGGAATTGCTTTAAAGAGGAAGCTGTGGTGGGGATATGCACCCTTTGCCGGCAAGCTGGGGAGAAAGATCCTAGAGGGGTGGTTGAGGGAACACGGTCAGTCGGTGGAAAGAGGAAACTTTTGATGCTAAGCATCTAGTCAAAGGTGCTCGCTGAATTGCTGGGCGTGTGCAGCGCAGAAAGCGAGGCTGATCTGTTTTCAACACTAATGTCATGGAAGTTCTTTTGGGCATTCTGAGTGTCAGAGCTGTTGGGGGGAGGAGGAGCCGTGGTCTACTCTCGGAGGAAGTTTCAGTGAGTATGGCATGACTACGAGTGCTACGAGTGTGGCTATATAAGTCTATGACGGATCAGAGGGGACAGGGTAGGAGTGTTTGACTACCTGCTTACCCTGGGGTGGGTTTTTGCCCTGTGCTTTGGGGGTCTGTCGCTAAAAGGGCAGGCTGCCCATGGGTGTGGGACAGTATTTCAGCACTTAAGCGGAAAAGCAGACTCCTCATTCCAGTTGTTGGCAATCTTATGCAAAGCATTATTGAGCGTTGGGCCAGACGCCCAGGGTTTCAGAACCCATTCCTTTTGATTCGGGTTGGATACAGAGGAAAGTAGGCAAGGCTGGAGTAGTGAAGAGATCATGGGTTTGGTGCGTTGGTCGTCTAATTGTTGTCAACGTTATGTCCGTGCAGAAGAACAGACCTACTAATTAGAGGTACGGTTGTCTCATTTTGTTTTTATCTTTCAGGTTCCATTCCTGGGCCATTGGAGATTGGGTTGAATACTTGGATTTTGGGACACTCCCTCATAAAGTTGGCTAAGCGACAGGCCAAGTCCGGCGCTTATGGGTCAAACTGGGATTTTATGTTAGCATGTACACTTTTTCCTGGCACTGTAAGAAGGGGGAAGATTTGTATCCTTTATTGAACAGATTGATGGTAGGGGGTAAGTGCCCGACATATCACTCTTGCACTTGGGTGAGAACAACTTGGTAGTACGAAAGGGATTAGCATAAGTGAAGGACATGAAAGAGGACTTGAGGGAGATCAGTAGGTGTTGGGCAGGTTATCATGTTATATGCATGGAGTTCATGTAGAGGAAGGTTTGGAATAGGGCACCCCGCAAATTTGCTATTGATATGGCAAGGAAGAAGAAAAACAAGGAGATGAGGGAGTTCTGTAGGGAATTTGGCCTCAGTAGAGTCGCACATACGGATTTATGTTTTAAAGATAAAAGAATATTTCAGAGCTGATGGTGTGCATCTGTCCTTTATGAGCATGAAGTTATACCTAGCACAGTCAGCACCTGGGGGGGGGGGGGCAGAAAAAGGTGAGGGGTGAAGTACCGGAAATTATTTACAAACCCCCAATTATAGTTACTTCCATAAACATTCCCATTCCCATTACCAATAATCAGTCAGTTGGCAGTGTAGAAGGTCCAAGCATTTATTAGAACAAACAAACTCTGCCAGAGGAGCTCCTTGCAACCTAACCCCACGAGGTCTGCCAAGAAGACTGCTGGCACACTGTCAGGACATCACATATATACAGTTGCATGGGCGAAATCATGGCCCAACATGGAAAAATTCAAGCTGGTACAGGTTGGGGAAGAAAGGGAAAGACCATATAAGGCACACAAAGAACACTTGGTTCAGCTCATCTCAGTTTAGCAAGGTCGAATGGGTGACTCCCTTCTGCCGGCTCCGGCACAGCCCACCCCGCTCCCTCCCGGAATGTGCTTATCGGACCTTCCTCAGCTACCTACAACCTTGACAGGCCTAACGAGCTGAAGCAGCAATTCTGCAACAGTTGGGTTATTTCTCAGGAAAGTGCTGACAGAGGGAAAGGGATGAGTGCGGTCTGTTAGTGTACGGCTTCCAGCGAGGCCACAAAATGGTGCCGGTCAGGCTAAGAAAGTGTAAAATACGGGGAGTGGTGCAAGGTGGAGTTCTGATATACGACAGATGATTTTATGCTAATGTCTACGTACATATAAGGTAACATTTAGATACATCATGCTAATTATAAAATATCGATTGTGCGCATGGTACAGAGAAAATAATTGTAAGTTCCTCAAACCCTCCTTTTAGCGTGGTGTAGCTAAATGCAATAGTCAGGTATGCTAATCCTCAAAAACATCTTCATTAATGGCCATCAATTCGTGAATTTCCTTCTGCAGCATCTGAGTTTTGGGTGGAACTGGGGCAGGCACACAAATAGTGGTGATCCGGGAAGCACAATAAGAGCAACACGCCGGACCACATTGTATCAGAAGGCAGCAAGTAAAAATAATGCCAGCTGCCCCGGCCAGAATCAACAATCACTTCCAACCCCAGGTGGATAAGAGCCCCCAGAACCACCCAGACAACGACCAGGACCCATTATCGGTATGCATTTCAGATGCAATGCGATGCAACTTTTAGATTGCCAGATGGACGGAGGGGGCGGAGTCTGGAACATACACGGAGCAAGAGCTGCCGATCACGCGGCATGCTCCACCGCGATCAGCTAAGATGACAACTAAAACCATACGATTTTGAAGCGCAACGAGTCTCGTCGCCTGAAGCTCAACCGTTAGGTTAGTTAAAATGTCAGTAGTTATATTAATGACATTTTCTACTAACCGGGACAACCTCATTATTTCTCTGCTATTAAAGATTGGGCCCCAGAACGGCACTAAACCTTTGCTAAAATCTGTGAATTGCTGTAAAGAGGTGTCAGTTTGGCCGACCTCAGTCTTAATGAGCTGCCTGCGCGATCTTTGAGGTACCGCTGAAGAAAAGGGACCCACGGGGCGTAATTGATGTGTTCGATGATAATCGGAAGGTGCTATGTACACAGGTGGATAGAGGAAGGACATGTAACACCGTCCCACCCAATTATGGGGTAACCAGGTATATGCATTTTCACCACAAACGAAATAGACATTGGGCGGCGTGACCAATGGAGGGCTGATGCGTTTCTGTAGACGATAGGTGTAATTGCAGATACTTTCTCCAACCTGTATACGACCTTTCCCTTGCACACAAAATACTGAAGAAACATTCAAAATAGGAATGGGTACAACACGGTCTCTTGTAACATTGCGTTCAATAAAAAGCTGAAAATATCTGGAAGCATTGAAATTTCTAAAATCATAAAGTTCTTCCTCTATCCAAGCTTCATCCCTAATTGCCAGATATCGCTGCATACAGGCCTGTGGGTTTATCGTTCCCCGCCCCCCATTACCCTATTTATTGAAACCATAGTGTGCATCAATATAATCCATAACCATCTGGTGCTCATGGTAATCGAAATCTCTACGCTGTTCACCCCAGTGACGATATATGGCTGAAAACAGTCTAAACCATGCTTCACAGCTTCCTAAGTAAGTCATAGGCAGTGAGAGGAATAAATCATGGTTATTTATTTATTTATTTTATTTATTTAAACATTTGTAAAGCGCTACGAAGGCCCTTGGGCATCTCGGCGCTGTTATCTGCTAAATTCAGCCCTAAAGGAGGATCTACTTATTGGTCAAATAACCAAGTTTTGAGTTGTTTCCGAAAGGACCACAAAGAGGGACTGTTCTTTATAATTAGTGGCAAGGAGTTCCAGAGCTTGGGCACCGAGGGTAGGAGACCACATACCCAACAATCAGTGGTGTTAGCAACACTGTGCGTTTGGTGTAGCATCTCAACAAAAACATTTTTAGCATAAGTCTGGTGATGTCGCTCTTTGTGGGGTGCTAACGTGTACAACAAATGCTCAGATGGGGCAACAGTAGTCGGTAGGAAATTTTGCAAAGGGTACTTATGATCCAGATATACAAATAACCCCATAAACACAGCTATTATGACAGCTATAACCACTACAAATGCTACTTTGACCTTCGTGGTCCATGTGGAAAACATTGGCTCATAAAATGGTATATATCGTGGATCAATGGGAATTTCTTCGTCTCGAATAATGCGGCCAAAAGAGTACATTCCTAGCTAAAAGTCCAAAAATAAACTCGGGCCTAGCAGTCCGTCCTGCCAGAGGGTTCTTCTCCCTGTGTCCATCAGAGTCTCACAGGCAGACTCCTATCGTTCATCCAAGCAACAAAAGAGTGGCAATCAAATCTTTACTCCGTTAAACAACCTGGCCTTTTTGCTAGCTGGTCTTCTTTCTGAACCGAGCACAATGATAAGTTCCAGCTCTCAACGTGTTCAGTCCAGTGTCTCGCTCAGTACCCCAGACCAACTAGCAAGCCCTATCTGTGCAATCGAGTCTTTCCTTATCTCCTGAGGCTGGGGTCTGAGGCACCGTTTTTCTGCTTCCTTGGCCGCAGGTTGTATCGCATATTACCCGGCACTTCCTGATTGGGGAATAGTACACCAGGTACTTTTCGCACATGAAAATCTTCGTTTGCAGGGGTACTGAGAATAGGATTCAAAGCACTTGCAGATTCAGTAGAGACCAAGTCGTCTGGTCTCGCCACTCCCTCCTTTAGCCTTGTTTCGATCTCACAGGCGTCAGAAAAGGGCACAAATGCAGCGGCTCTCTCACACGTCAGAATTCCCCCTGCGCGTTGCTGATCATAAGGAAGTGGAAACTGCAGCTTTTTCAGATGGGAGACATGTATCCAATGCTTTCTCCCATCCACTTTAACCGCCGTCCGGGTAGCAAGGAGGATCTGTCGGGGCTCGGACCACTTTGGAGCCAGGCTGGTGTCTCGGTCAAACTTCTTCACCAGTACCCACTGGCCGGGTTGTAGCTGATGTCCGGGGCCCTCTGGCAGTGGCTGCAGTACGGAGGCTACCTGCTGATGAACAGAACGAAGGTCTTTAGTCAAAGCATAAAGGTAATCGATCAACATTGGATATTCAATATCAGAAAAGGATCATGGGCGTGGTACCCCCCATACATTAGCCGGCCTACCAAAGACAATTTCATATGGAGAAATGCCGGATCGGGAATGTGGGGTAACACGTAGTGACATAAGGGCTAAAGGCAAGGTGTCAGGCCATTTCAACCCTGTGCTTTCCTGTATTTTGGCCATCTTGAGCTTGAGAATACCATTATATTTTTCCACGAGCCCTGCGGATTGTGGATGCCGGGCAGCGTGGAACTTCTGCTTAATCTGCAGACCCTCACAGATATGCTTGACGAGGGCCCCATGGAAGTGCCCCCCGTTGTCCGACCAGATCAAGCGGGGCAAACCGAAGCAGGGTACAAACTCTTTGAGAAGGGCTTTAGCTGTGGCCATGGCAGTATTTTCTTTAGTGGGGTAGGCCTCAACCCATTTGCTAAAAGCACAAACCACTACCAAAACATATTTCAAATTGTTGACACGCTCCATATGGATATAATCCATTTGGAGTACTTCAAATGGCAGGGTCGGGGTGCAAAATTCCCACTCAGGACATTCTCCCCCTTCCCTGTATTGTGCTGTAGACAAACCATGCAGTATTGGACCAACCGGACAGCCGTCCTTTGGATGTTAGGGTTGTTCCAAACTGGGTCCAGAAGCCCACAAATACCTTTTGCTCCTATATGTGCAGGGCTGTGTGCCATAGTCACAACGGCCTGTACCAGTGCATTGGGCAGTAGCCATCTTTGCTTCTCTGTCAGATCAACCCAACAATTATTCTCATCCAATCTTCCTACCTCTTTTTCCCATCTCTCTAACTCTGCAGGTGTAGCTTCCTTCTGTAACACTCGCACACTCTCCATGGTGTTATCAAACAATTCAGATTCCTCCACCCATCTTGCGGAAGAGTTCACAAACATCGTTGACATTAGGGATTGTGCTGTCTGTTTGGCTACCTGGTCTGCGAAGGCATTTCCCTCCCCCACTTCATCCACTATTGCTTTGTGCGCACTGCATTTGATGATGGCTAGTTTATTTGGTAAAGTGAGGGCGTCTAGCAGCCGCAAAACCAGGGGACCGTTCTGTATCTTTTGACCATGGGAAGTAAGAAAACCCCGCACCCTCCACAGCCGCCCAAAGCTATGGGCCACGCCAAAGGCGTACTGGCTGTCTGTGTATATGTTGACTTCAAGTCCTTCACTCAGCTCACAGGCTTGCAATAAAGCCATAAGTTCAGCAGATTGGACTGACCGGTGAGGGACTCGGAATGTTTCAACCACTGTCTTCAAAGTCGTAATTGCATATGCAGCTGTTGTTGTTCCATCTGCTAATTTAAAACAGGACCCGTCTACATATAACTCCCCTTGGGGTTCAGCCAGAGGAGTGTCTGTGAGATCGATCCTGCCCTTAGTCTCTTCTTCAGTGCGATAAATGCAATCATGCATGTCATCAGTAAGTTCACTCGTAGGGAGTGGTAACAACGTGGCAGGGTTCAATGTTGCACATCGGGTGATTGTAATATGTGGTGCAAATAATGTTAGCTCATATCCAGTGAGGCGTGCACTTGTGAGATGCTGTGTTTTTGTTTTGTTTAGCAATGTGTCCACAGCATGCGGCACCATCACTGTCAAATTAGAATTCAGGACGAGTCCTTCTGACTGCCGGATGGCCACCGCAACAGCTGCTGTGGCCCTCAGGCAGCTTGGAAGTGCTCTTGCGACATTATCCAATGTAGCTGACAGATAAGCGCAGGGTCTTTGCTTACCACCAAAGTCCTGCGTTAACACTGAAAGCGAGCAACCGTCGACCTCATGCACGTATAGTACAAAAGGTTTACGGTAGTCAGGAGTGCCCAAGACTGGAGCGGAACATAGAGCAGTTTTCAAAGAATCAAAAGAGTGCTGACATTCATCCGTCCAGGGGAGGGGTTCATGCACGTCCTTAGTATTCAGATGCAACAAGGGTTTAGCAAGAAGAGAAAAGTTAGGTATCCATTGGCGACAGTAAGAGGTTATGCAAAGAAAAGTGCGAACTTCGCGTTGCGTGCAATGAACAGAAATTTTAGCAATAGTATTAATTCGTTCAGGTGTTAGTCGTCTACCCTCCTTCGATAGTAGATGACCAAGGTAGGTCACCTCCTGTCGACAGTATTGAAATTTGGACAATGATACCTTATTTCCTTCCGCAGCTAAATGGTGCAGTAGTTTAACGGTCGCAGTTTTGCAACCTTCTTCTGTGTCCGAGGCAATCAATAAGTCATCCACGTATTGCAAAAGGACATTGCCCTCCGGCAAGTCCAGGTCATCCAACAGAGCCTTAAGGGCTTGACTATATATGCTCGGGCTTTCAGTATAGCCTTGAGGTGCGCGACAGAAGCGGAAACTACGCCCAGATAACGAGAATCCAAAAATCTGTCTGCAATCAGGATGAATAGGGATACTGAAGAAAGCATTCTTCAGATCAATGACCGAAAAGTATTTGGCAGTCGGTGGAATCATGGTAAGGATCGTGGTGATGTCTGTTACCACGGGATACTGTGGTACCACAATTTTGTTGACGGCCCTAAGGTCGATCACGAAACGATAAGCAGCACCCTGACCCTTTTCACCAGAATCAGAACTTCTTTTCAAAATTGGAAGAATCGGGCTGTTACAAACGTTAGCAGCTGTTTCTTCCACAACTCCCTTGTCGATCAAATCTTGAATAATCAACAACAAAGCCCATTCCCCTGCGGGTGCTATTTTGTACTGCGGGATGCGCGGCATTTTCGCACCTTGCTTTAGCGTGATGTGAACCGGGGGGATATCCAACTTACCCACATCAGCGTCCCCCGTCGCCCAAAATGTGGCCCGGATGCCATCGAACTCTGGGGGAAGGGGTTAATTTTTGGCAAAACACTGTTTCATGTGTTCGGTGCAGGGCTGAATCGTCAAGTAAACCCCATCAGCAGGACAATGTATTATCGCGTTTAATTCTTTCAACATGTCCAAACCCAGTAAGTTCTCTCCACAATGAGAGGTCAGCAAAAGAGGGGTGTCAATAGTGGCGGGACCGATCGAGAAGGGGAGAGGTCTGGAGATGGGACTGACAACTGGGACTCCCGAGAATCCCACTGAGACATTATTTTGCCGTGACAGAGCCGCCCCTGGTACCAATGATCAAGCAACAGAACTATTCATTGCTCCCGTGTCAATTAGGAAATTCTCAGAAGTCCCCATCACTTCCCCTTTGACATAGGGTCCCTTTTGATTGACCGGGATCGACACTTGGCCCCTACTCTGTCCCTGGCTGTTCTATGCTTGCACATTTGTATCTTGATCTTCATATTCATAGTCATCGTGATAGTACTGTTTGCTCTGATTATTATCGAAATGATTACATTCAGACTTGCCTGATCTTTCGTCTCTGCGCATATCGTTCCGGTCGGGGCCTCCTCGTCCACGTCCTCGCCCTCGGACTGCTCCGTTCTGGGCATGCAACAACGGACACTGTGCTTTCCAGTGCCCCTCCTCTTTACAATAGGAGCACTGGTTCAAACCCACGGTCGGAACCCTGCCCGTGCCCCGGCCTGTACCCGCCCCTCTGGACATGGGCCCTCTAGCTCCTCTTCCCCCTCCTTGTCCCCGGACCACCTGCTGCAGCAATACTCGTGTTTTGAGGTCTTTGGCCTTCTTTTCCACTTTCTCCTTACATTAATTTTCCCTATGTTCATAATACTGAGCCATGCATAAAATTACAGAAGGGGTAGAGGTAGTCCACGTACTTTCTGCTGCTTGTAAACGTGCAGAAATTTACGGAGCCAAGTTTGTAACGAATCTATTCACAAACAGCCTAATTCCACCTTTCATAGCCAAATCCTGCCCACTGAAGTCAATAAAGACTCCTTCAAACCTAGTGAAGAAGTCGGACACACTTTCGTCTTTCTTCTGTCGGCACGCAGTCAGTTTGTCCCAATCAACCTTCCTTGGAGGTATCAAAGTATGCATAAAGGCAATAATTCTTGCTGGCAAGGATGTTATTTCATTCCTAGGCTTGTCTCCTGGTTTACGATCTCGGTCCCACCCTCGTAACTCGTCCCATGTCCCGCCCAGTTCAGCATGATCAGAGTCATGCACCTGCCGCCATAAATCAACGGGCACAAGCAGTCCAAAGAATAGCTCGACATCTGCCAATGTCATTACGGCAGAGGCCGCGGCTTCAGTCAACTCTTTGTAATAAGCAGTAGGTTTCTTTCTTGGGTCGGGCAGTTGGGATTTCAGGGAAAGGACCTCACTCCTTTTCCATGGGTTGTACACCCATTGCTCCTGGAATGGGGCATCTATTCGTGCTCGGGTGACTTGTTGTTGAGCATTGCGCTGTTCTGGGACTTCGGGATGATATAGGATGGACCTCGCGCATAGGATGCTGCGAAGTCCACTGAGGCAAGGGGTTCTCCGAAGTCCATTGTGGGCTTTTCAAGAACAATCTGCCTCGATACTAGACTAGAGTGACTACGTTTTTGTACACCTCCTGCGGGGTCAAGTTAAATTTATAGGCCCAGTCCCGAATCTCGTACAATATCTGCGGAGCGCTGCCATTATGGAAGCTGGCCTCCCAAGACCAAATGAGGGAATTAGACATTTGGTAAATTACAGGTTGCTGCATTATTGGCTCTAAATCCTTCATTGCACTCCATATGTCCTCTACCGTATAGACGTCACTCCTTATCCATTTAAAAGCCTGATGCGCTAAGACTTCTTTCTCGCCATATGCAACAGACGATCTAGTGAACAAAGTTTTTCTATCCAACCCTCCAGCCGCCCCCCTCGGGGTCTGTTCCACCGTACTGGGCGTAGTACTGGTAGACTGAGAGACCCCTACGGGACTTGGGAGGCTCAACTGAACGCGAGGGGATGGTAGAATCTCTGTAGGATCAAGGACGAGGGTGGCCAGGTGCCCTAGAGAGGGAGACGTAATGCCGGCGTTGCGTCTAGGGTCGACAGAGGCTCGGTCCTCCGGTGCGGATGCTTGGGGTTTGAACAGGGACCGTGGGATATATGCATTGCGGAGCATATGGGGGAGGAGGTCTTTTGTCTAACAGGTCCTCAA
This sequence comes from Lissotriton vulgaris, assembly GCF_964263255.1. NCBI lineage: Eukaryota > Metazoa > Chordata > Amphibia > Caudata > Salamandridae > Lissotriton > Lissotriton vulgaris. The sequence goes on from NC_141689.1 coordinate 391,379,109, forward strand.
TCTCATCTTCTGCCTCATTTCGTGTTACATAGCTCTTATCCACTTGTAGCCGAAATCGCCTATTTTCTTTTTCAATATTCTTCTCTGTTTTATTTTTGTCGTGGGCAATAGCTTTCTGTGTAAGCATTTGCCCTTGTTGTATTTTAAGCAATTTCTCTGATCTAATACGTCTTCTCTTGGCCTCTTTCTGCCACTGGTTAAGAGTGTCAAACATGGACTGACGGCTGCGTTTGATAAAGAGGCGCTCTTGTAAATATTGAATTTTTTTCTCATCAAAGGATCCAGTTTTCGGCCACTGTAGTTCTACATTCTCCTTAGTGTACTTATGCTACAAGGAATTAAAGAGCAGGGGGCCAATACCGTGTTTACAATACATATCGTGACTGGGTGTTCCCTCCGGAGGGGCAGGCTGGCTTTCATCCAGTCTCGGGCCCCCTCGGTGAAAACAGCCAAAGCATAACTTGCTGAAGCACGGCATTTCTCCTCGCGGTTCTATTCTACGCGAGCTGGAAAGGAATCAGGTGTTATTATTTAAAACAACAATTTCCAATTTCGTCAATCACAGTTCTCTCAGACACATGGCCATGTTCCCATTCAGAATCATCCTCACGCTGCAAACGAACCACTGAACACAATACACCGATGATACAGAAACCGCACAAACAATAAACAAAAAATGCAAAGAAAAAGGTGGAGCCCGTCGACTCCCACCTTGGAAAACTCTATATGCAAATATCCAAAGCTGCAAAGAACTCACAGTCTTGTCCTTAGACTGCCTGGAGATAGTTTTACACAGGTTTTAAACCACAGACCAGCCTACAGGCCATCCAAAAGTATTCATGGTTCACCTCCCGGACTATACTGGCTAGGCCCGCTTTTTCAAGCGCTGCCCCAGATCTGTCCGATTGATACCCAATCTCAACCATCGGCATTCCCGAGAACAGTCCGGCCGAGCTAGAACCGCAGTTCCCCAAAGGCGTATAATCCTTATCTCCAGTATTTCTACTCAAAGCAAACAAGAGGCATCTGCACGTGCAATCTCACCATTGCCCCGTCAGACCCCCTTTTCAGAGTTTCTCCGTGACCACAGGCCACCAAATGCTAAGTACCGAATCCAGATCTGCAGACGTAATCCAACACAGAACAGGACAAAACACTCACCTGGTGCACACAGGTCTGATTGCACGTTCTTCACTGCCAACTCTCGATAGGGCCAATGTGGCCGGTTCTCGGGTCACACCCGAAGGACTCCGGCGTGGGGCCACTAGCAGCTGAGGTCCTCGCGACCGGGAGGGCAGAGCAAAACCCCAAATCTTCATTGGTCTATTCTGCAATCCCCCCCGATGTAGAGCACCCCTTTCAATGTCCCGGTTAATCTGCAATACAGAGGGACGACCCCAACGCGGAGTCCCGGCGGAGTCGCCAACTGAAGTACCGGAAATTATTTACAAACCCCCAATTATAGTTACTTCCATAAACATTCCCATTCCCATTACCAATAATCAGTCAGTTAGCAGTGTAGAAGGTCTAAGCATTTATTAGAACAAACAAACTCTGCCAGAGGAGCTCCTTGCGACCTAACCCCACGAGGTCTGCCAATAAGACTGCTGGCACACTGTCAGGACATCACATATATACAGTTGCATGGGCGAAATCATGGCCCAACATGGAAAAATACAAGCTGGTACAGGTTGGGGCAGAAAGGGAAAGACCATATAAGGCACACAAAGAACACTTGGTTCAGCTCATCTCAGTTTAGCAAGGTCGAATGGGTGACTCCCTTCTGCCGGCTCCGGCACAGCCCACCCCGCTCCCTCCCGGAATGTGGTTATCGGACCTTCCTCAGCTACCTACAACCTTGACAGGCCTAACGAGCTGAAGCAGCAATTCTGCAACAGTTGGGTTATTTCTCAGGAGAGTGCTGACAGAGGGAAAGGGATGAGTGCGGTCTGTTAGTGTACGGCTTCCAGCGAGGCCACAAAATGGCGCCGGTCAGGCTAAGAAAGTGTAAAATATGGGGAGTGGTGCAAGGTGGAGTTCTAATATATGACAGATGATGTTATGCTAATGTCTACGTACATATAAGGTAACATTTAGATACATCATGCTAATTATAAAATATCGATTGTGCGCATGGTACAGAGAAAATAATTGCAAGTTCCTCAGGGGTAGCACCCCTTTTTCTGGGTGGCGGTTATGAGAAGTTCAGATTGTTCAACAAAGTTTATTCTTGTTAATAGGGCCAATTCCGGCTGAAAGGGAACGGGTAGATTAGTTCACACCTGGATGTCACAGGAAGTTCATGGTTATGTAGGAAGTCTAATTGAGCAGGGCTTAGTATTTGTAGGAAAGGGTTGGGGAGTTTAGAGGTCACACTTACAGTCAAACAGGTCTGGTGCGGGTACAATATTTTTGTATTAAGTTGTTGTGGTGGAAGTGAGAATTTGTGGGAGGGAGGTAATATAATATATAGGTGAGTTATTTTGTGTGGTGAAGTCTTAGTTTTGTGAGGCGAAGGCCTAGGTTGTTGTGTGACGTGCACTTTTACAATAAAGTGGCCTTTTTCACAAAGGCCTGGTGTCAGTGGTCAGTCTGCTCCCCCTCTTCCCCAAGAAAAACTTGGTAATATCCCTGTACACATGGTGTAGTGTTACCACCACAAAGGTAAGTTCTGTTTCTCTTTTCACCACGGCTCCACAAAATGTTTGTAATCTTCCTACAATACCTGAAACCTAAACCCCTCCCACATCCTTCCCATTTTCTGAGGGGCCCGTTTCTATGCTACAAGGTAATTTGTCCAAGTTTACATATTGCGAACTCAACATCCTTTTTTGAGCATGTGATACTCGCCGGCACTATGTTAAACACTGCATGTGCTGTTAATGCTTTCTCACTCTGTAATTTAGCTGACTTACGATGATATGCATATGAGTCACATTTTGAGTATGTTATCTACCAGATAGAGAATCACTAACAGTATTTTTATTTTCGACAAGTGATCCTCCTCTCTTTATAATTGCACGTGTGCAAGGAATTTGTCATCAACTAAAAAAATGCATGAAACATGCATTACTGGTACTGCATGATAAGGTCACAGGACATTACTGAACAGATCTAATGATGATCAGTAACCAAGAACCCACAGTAAAAGATGGGATAGTCGTTTATATGTTGAGCAGCTCACCATCTCCCATAGATTCTTGGTTTTTAGAGTTTTTAACTTCATATCCACTTTTTAGTTATCTGCATTTCTCCACTTCTTGAATAGTTAATCCCTCTTAAAACAAATTATACCAATAGGTATGATTCATGTGAATAGGTACATGACTCCTTCGGTCTCCCATTTGGAGTCAGTGTGATATTCCCTTTGTTATATCAATGTTGTGTTGCAAATAGCCTAATCCTATATACATCAGGTTAGCGAATCCATCCTAAAAGTATTAAGCAAGATTCTTCTGTGTTGATTAATTCAGTTATGATTTGGTAGAAACTTGACTCAGGCGTAATAATTGTATCAAACTGCAATTGTATTGAAATTGTATTACCTGTATTGTAATACTTTAAATCAAAAAATCAATAAAAACACATTTAAAAAAAATAAGAAATTACTCCTTCTGTCTCTCATTGTAAGATTACACCACCAGTTAATAAACAGTGTTATCAATCTATGAATTATATGTTTCAAAATGGATGTTTGTATTTGTGTTTTTCAGGGGACATCAAAAGGCCCCACAGAATGGTTGCGCAAAAGTCATCTAATACAGAGTTCCAAGGGGATAATGTCTTACCAGGTACCTTGGGGATCTGACATAGATTTCATGCTGAGGAAAGCCCTCAGCCCCTTGGATGCTAGTTTACTGAAACATGCCGGCCTTTTTTTGATCACCCACTGGATGTTTAGGAAGGGGTTTTGTCCTCATCACATCTCATTGCTGTTTTAACCTTGCAGCCATCCCAGCCTAAAAATGATAGGTATTTAGGAAAGAGACCATGACTGGGGGCTGACCACGAGCCCCAGACAACTTCGCTGCAGGAAGCCGCCACGGCAACGTCCGCACCCAGAGGGTCTTGTTTAAATTGGGCCTGGGCTTCCGCAGCGTGGGCAGAGACCGCGACCAGGGGCAGACCACAACTCCAAGACACCTTCACGGCAGGAAGTCACCACCGCAATGTCCACGCCCAGAGGCTCTTAATTAAAATGGGCGTGGGCTCCAGCAGTGCAGGACGCTTGCGGGACACATCCGGGTGAAGTCCAGGCCAAGAGCGGGCCCATCTGCGCCCATCCACGGTCGGATGAGGCCCAGGCGAAATTGACCCTGTCAGCGCATTGGTGTTCAGATGTCCTGGTGAGCCAAAGGCATCCATTCTTTTACTGATCACGGGCAAGCAAATGATTACAGGGATGTGTACAACCTCACATATTACTACTATAATCAACAGTATGTTGGCAAAAGCCATTGGGCAATCTCAAATCCAAATGTGTTGGCAGAGCGCAGACTCTCTCTAGATCTGGAACACTCTCTCAGGCAACAAGAAGATGATAAAGGCCCTCCCCGCCCCCTTGCTGATGCTACAGCCTACCTAGCTCATATTGCTACCAGTCTACCTATTATTCCCCTGGTAAGCAATGGGGCTTCCATCACTGTACCAACTAATGCTCCAGTTTGGTTAATTTCACCAAAAAGTTCATGTACTAAAAAGAGGATATCAAGGGGGGTGCATAGAGGACTTGCTGTAGCATCCTCAACCAAAAATAATTCACGGGGCTTGGCTTAGGAGCCGTTCATGGCAGACGCGTCTCGATAGAGCTCTGCAGTCCGCCCGTGCCAGAGACACCATCTGCCAACGATCCTGGTCCCGTCGGACCGAATTTGCAGGGCGCTTTGGAGGGCACGGTGCCAGGTGCCGGACGGTGTGTCCCGGAGGTCCGGCAGGCCCGCATCGGCTGCCGCGCCTGTTCTCAGCTGGCGGGCTGCTGCCGCAGCTTCCACGAGGGTGGTGGCGGCTGAGGGACTGAATACGAGTGTACCGAGGTAAGCTGTCTGGAGCGGTCGCCAATCTGCTGGGGCTGCCTGCTGTGGCTGGGCGGGCGCCCAATCCCAGAGTCAGCGGCTGCCGCAGGGACGCCGAGTTGCCCATCCCCCTGTTCTTCCCTGCGGCTGAGGAGGCCTGGGCCTAGAGAGAGCTGCCCGGGGCGGAGGCCCGGGAATGTGTCGGATGGGCACGGACTCAGCACTGTAGGGGGGTGTGCGGGGGCGGTGGCGCCCCTCACCCCCAGTCTGTCCAACGACTTGACAAGCTATGCTTCTGAGGAGGGCCGGAGCCAGGGCCCATACATCGACTTTCCTCTTGTGAGTAGCTGGCCGGCCAGTGATCCTGTCAGGAGGTGGGTCTCACATTGTTGCTGCAGCGCCCCCTCTGCCGATGGAGTTGGCTGCTGGTGGCCGGTGGAGGTGGAGTGGGGCCTCTACGCGACCTAAGGCTCCCTGGTGTGATTGCGGAGGCTGGGGGGGACCCCGGGAGACAGTAAGGCCTGCGCCAGGTGCGGAGCCCTGGTGGTGCCTGGGGCCTGCTTCAGCTTGGCGGGGGGACTGGGGCCCATTGAGCCTACCAACGACAGAGGCGCACGGGGCGGGGTCCAGGGCTGACCCCTGAGGACAGCGACGCCGCAGGTGTGGTGCCCCCTTTTTCTTTGCTGTGGCTGTGTGCAAGTTACTGGTGGCAGAGCGCAGTTGGGCCTGACACTTGCTGCTGCAGCCTGTGGGCTGGGCCGAGGCCGAGCCACCTGGAGGCCTGACCTGCTGGGACCGGGGCACCGGGGAGTGGAGCCTGCTCGACGATACAGCGGGGGTGCTCTGCCTTGCCATGCCATGGGGCTGGGCCCTGCTGCCTTTCCCCTGCTCTGCTGCTCCGCAGACTATTTTGCCTCGGACCGCCGGCAAATGGCCTTCCACCCCTCTATGGGTAAAAACAGCGCTGGCGCGGCGATGCATAAGAAGCCCACCATGAATCAGTATGCCACAGCCGCCCCAGCCGGGAAGGAGGCCGCGGGGGGTGTCTCCTCGGATACGGCGATGCTTCTGAAACCCATCACGCAGTCTTGCACGGAGAGGTGGGGTCCGAGGTGGGGTTTCTTTGCCAGGATCTCCGGAAGGTGGTGGACCGGATCACGGAGGCCGAGACGAGGGTTTCAACGGTGGAAGATACTGTATTCCTCCAGAGGAAGGTCGACAAACTGGCATGGTCTCCAACTAGCTTGTGGCTAGGGCCGAGGACACAGAAGGGAGGGCCCGCCGCAACAACATCCGTCCGCAACATCTGTCTGGTAGGCTTTCCAGAGGGATGCGAGGGGTCCTCGATGAGGAATCTTCTCTCAAACTGGCTAAGGGCGTTGATACCCACTGAGTACATTTCGTCCTGCTGTGTGATTGAGAGAGCACATCGAGCCCTGCTAAGAGGCCACAGCTGGGTGTGCGCCCACGTCTGGTCATTGCTTGCCTTCTTAACTGTGCAGACCGAGATGCCATACTGCATTTTGCCAGGACACACAAGGAGAAAATGATCTTTGACTCCCATCCCATCATGGCTTTCCCTGACTACACTCGGATGGTCCAGCAGCAGCGACAGTCCTTTATAGCTGCGAAGCGGCGACTGCGCGACCTGAACCTCTCCTACACTCTTATGTTCCCAGCCCGCATGAAAGTACTCAATCCGAATCCTACTTTTTCGACACCCCTGAGGAGGTCTTCGCATGGACTGATGAATGCCAGCACATTAAACCGCACACTCCGCCGCCTCGCGACTCAGACTCCTCTCAAAGTTCACATCGGAGTGGCCGCCAGGGTGGGGATGCCTCTCGCCGCTCCCACTCCAACTGGTGCTACCAGGATAAGACAGACGCAGCGGAGTGAATACTCTGGGGTTGTGATAATATTGGCTGCTCTATTTCCTTCTGGTGTCGACAGGGATGACTCACCCTGAGCCCGGAGGCTAGGTTGAAGGGACCTTTTTCATACTCTCTGGCTGGGTTGGACCTGACTCGCCTTCTTGTACTAAGTTGATGGGTGGGGGTGGGAGGGAGGGATTCATTGGAGGGTCCGATGTGGTCTTCTCATTGGAGGGCCTGGACGAGACTCTGCCGTGACAGATACTCTGAGTTTCAAGAAGTATAGGGGGTGGGGGGGGGGTGGGAGGAGGAGAGGGGGTTTGACAGTTTGTTTCTAAGTTAGGTTGTATGTTGTTTGCACAGCACTAACTCACAAACATGTGTAGGTATCCGTGCTTAGCTCCATTTAGGCCCATGACACACACAGCTAGGTGCGTCCCCATGGGGGACCTTAATATTGTGTTGTGGAATGCGCGAGGCCTGCTGAATAAGGTAAAGCGAGGGGAAGTAATGACTCAGGTCAAGCGCTACTCTGCCGATGTTCTGCTCCTACAGGAGACCCACCTATTAGGCAACAAGGCCCCGTGCCTTCCAGATTTGGAAACAACTTGGTGCATCATTTAGGCTTCTCCAGTGGCACACGTGGCACGGCCGTACTCGTCCATAGCAGGGTCCCTTTCCAGGTTACTCAATAATGGCTTGACCCTGGCTGCCGTTTCACGGTCGTTTCTGGTACTCTAGTGGGTGAAAAGGTGACAATAGGTAGCATATACGCCGCACCCCCCCTTAGCCAGACGTTTGTTGACAGACTGACGCAGCTCTGGGGAGAACTTCCTGACGGCTTGACTATACTTGGGGGAGATTGGAATGATGTTATGGCCCCTCAGGACATGTGACAGTTACTGCCTCCGACCACCCCCCCCTAGTCAAGTCAAGTCAAGTCAAAGAATTTATATAGCGCGCTACATACCCAGAGGGTCTCAAGGCGCTTGAGGAGGGGTGGGGAATTATTTGTCAAATATCCACGTTTTAAGTTGCTTTCTGAATGCTAAGTGGTTCTGGGTAAGGCGAAGGTAAGTGGGAAGTGAATTCCAGGTTTTAGCTGCCAGGTAGGAGAAGGATCTACCTCCCATGGTGGTTTTATTGATGCGGGGTACAGTGGCAAGGGCCTGGTTGGTTGATCGTAGTTGGCGGGAGGGGGTGTAGAAGGACAAACTCAACATCCTGGCACATACTTTGTGCTGGATGGACACATCCTCTCGAGGCTGGCTACTTGTATGTGTCTTCAGTACACCCCACGCTGTCTCGTTTAGACTACATATTTCTCCCACATAGCTACACACATAGGGTGAGGTGCACCTCCATCCTCCCTTGAGGCCTGTCAAACCACTCACCAACCCAGCTCATACTCCGTCTGCAGACCAGCCGCTCCCCCTACCGCTGGCGCATGTCACCATGGTTGCTTACTAGCAAACAGGAGCAGGGGGCTTCTGACAGCGCCAGCATCAGCAGCCACTGGGGGACCTCTGGGTGATTGCCAGCAACGCCGCCGCCGCCACTCTGTGACCTGAGGCGGACGGTGAAAACTACACTACCCAGAACGCCCTGCGGCCAGACGCCACACACGGAGCTTCCGCACCCGCCTGCGCTCAAAAGTGAGACTGCACCTCCGCGTCGCGGGACCGCGCACGGGCATCACCGGGCTGAGCCCAGGCAGAGGGCGGGCCGTCTGAGGCCGTCTAAGGACGACGAGGGACGGGACGGGCCACTCCCCTAAGCCTCATATTCAAGCATGGGTAAGCAAAAGTTACAAACATCTATTACTGGGGGTACCGGGAAAATAAAAATCCCAGTAAATCCACAACATCTGCCAATATTATGACATACCTCACTACTGCTGTGGGAAAAATAAACCAAGAGATTGCTGACAAAGAACGGGAACTGGGGCTTGAAACTACACCACCAGTTACTTTGGAGTCCCCTCCACAAAATAGACAAGTTGCCCCCTTGGAACCTAAGATTCATATTATCACAGCTAAGGATATTATACCCCTAGCCCAAGGCACATCTGGCCCTGAAGAGCCTAATCCAATTAACGAAGCTAATGAGCAAGACCGCACACAGGAGGTGGCAAGTCTGGTCAATAAAAGAGCTAAAAGGTTGAGAAAAAGGCCGAAAACGCAAACTTTGCAACACCATAAAAAATTGCGTCACATCCCAAGTAATTTTGAAGGCTCAATAAGAGACATGGTTGAAAGGGTGCTCACGGATAAAATAGAAACCACCCTTGTTAAGATCGCAAATGACATTATTGACACCCTAAAAGAATGTGTGTCTGAGATATTGGGCAAATGTGATAGGATTAATACATTGTTATCAACAAAAATGCCTGATCACTTGCCCTCTAAGATACCCAGGACCCTGGATCTTCAGGCGCAACCTATGGAGGTAACAAGAAATGCATCATCAATAGCTTCCCATCTCCTCCCTGCCCCTCTAATGCTAAAGCCGCCTACAATAACCATGCCAGCTCTGAATACTACGGGCCTAAACATACCTGGACAGAGTATATCCATTCCCAGTATCTCCTCCACAAAGGTTAACGGGCATAATGAAGGAGATCTACATGGGGTAAAAAGACAGCGTACAAAGCTCTGGGTCAACTTACTTCCGGAGGCTACCCCTTTTGTTGCCTTTCTGGTAAATGTCCCAGCTCTGAAACCAGGGGAGGTAGAATGCCAGGGTACTTTACTGGAAAACATTAAGTCATGGTGCGATATAAACTGCACAGGCCCAAGGAACATATCCTCGAACATAAGTACAGGGAGAAGAGTTGACTGGCTGGGGCATACGGAAAAAAACTTACCCGGGGATTGCCTTATAGTAAACTTCAACAGACCCCATGTGTGTACTTGGTTATTCTGGGATGCCACTGAGGTAAAGACAGGAAAAATCCGAGCTGTGCCCTTGGGTTTCTTCAACCCCGGGCCCAAGCATCATAAATATCCTCATGACTGGAATGGACATCATACTACCTCGAGACACAACACTTGTCTATCATCTTGGGCGACCCAAACACCAGACTTTACTCCAAAACCCATTAAAGACACCGCACCAGTAATCAGACCTGACTTGGAGCTATCAAACAGATTCACAGCCCTATCACAATTAGATGAAAACGATTGACTGACCTGTTCTGCGAGTTCGGAAAAACAGATACAATGTAGCCCCACTAACATAGAGGTAAGAGGGAAAGCTGTGAAACTTATGAGCTGGAACATTGCTGGTCTTCGTTAAAAAAGGGAAGATAGAATATGGCTCGAGAAGATCAAGAGCTGTGATGTTGTAGCTTTATAGGTGACTTGGGACACTGAATGTAATTTCTGGATAGATGGCTATGTATCATATTTCCTAGCAGCCCAAGCTTCAACCTCAGGGAGAGATAGAGGAGGGCTCATGTTTCTAATTTCTGTTGGACATATGGGGGTCATTAAGGTATTAAACACCACCTCCCCTAACTATATGGCTTTGGAAGTAACTATGCCTAACAAGCATAAAATTGTGTATGTCAACTTCTATATTGCCTCACACGGCACTTATGGTAATGAGAATATTGACTTACTTGCTAAATTTTTAACTGATTATAAAGAGGGTCAAACCACTTTTGTTCATCTCATCCTTCTTGGAGATTTTAGTACACATCTATGTAATTTGCACTGTCAATATGGAGCCTATGTAGATGCCGATTATCTGCCCCACTCTCATTTTGAACACTCGGCAAAGGGGGTTGCCCTGGAAGAATTATTGACAGAGATAGATTTATCCGAGCCAGAGTTTATTGACATTAATGATAGAGTGGCAACATATAGTGCTAGGGGCAGCAATACTATAATAGACTTCATTTTTGTATCTCCAGGCTTGTTATGTAATGTTATTTTTTATAATGCTATACATGCAACATTCAGCGACCACAACCCGGTGATCATGGAAGTGATCAACAATAACCCAATCTTATTAAATGAAGAAGTTAATAGAGATTACCCCTTAAGGGTAGGGGTACATGACCAGGAAAGACGGGTAAAGTGGAGCAAAATTATCCCAGATGACTTTTTTGATGAACTTTCTGAAAAAGTGGGTAAAGAATTAAATACCTGTCGAGACCCGTTAAAGAATGGAGGGAATGTCACTATTGCCTTTGAAATAATTTGCCAACAAGTGGCTCTAGATCTATTGTGTAAGCCGAACCATAAGGCACAAAAAGCGTAAGGGTGGTTTAACACGGAGTGTTCCAAAGCCCATAAAGACTTAATGGAGGCACTAAAAAGGGTACCTCGAGATACTCAGGAAGTGGCTAGGTTAAGGAAAAAATATAAAACTACGGTGGGGACCCGTAATAATGAAATAAAGACTTATGCATGGGAGTCCCTTTTTGAAAGATCAACCTTGAGGGATAGTGCTAAATTTTGGTCGATTGTTAATACGCCTCTTTTTAATGGTAAAGAAAATGACATTTTAGAGCTTAATATCACAGAACGGCAATGGTTGGACCACTTCGAGGAAATCTATGGTAGTAATATCGCCGTAGAGCCTTATACACCCAAAATACCTGAGCTCTCAGAGGCCCCTCTGAGTTTTCAGTTAAGGAAGTGCAGAAGGTTATAGATGACACGGCGGGACATAAGGCGCCGGGCCCAGATGGGGTGCCGGCAGATATGTATAAAGCCAATCCCTATATTTGGTCCCTCGTCCTTACAAATGTCTTTAATGTAGCCTGCACAGATAACACTAGATTGCTTACATCTTGGTCCCGGTCCATTATAATCCCTGTCTTTAAGAAAGGCCAAAGGGGGATCCAAGGTGTTATAGGCCGATATCCTTAATTGATTCATCCTTTAAAATATTAGGGAAAGTTATTCTGGCAAAAATTTCCACATGGGCTAATAACAACGATATCTTGTGTAATGCGCAGTATCAATCAATCAATCAAAGACATTTATAGAGCGCGCTACATACCCGTAGGGTCTCAAGGCGCTGGGGGGGGGGAGGAGGGGTGCCGCTACTGCTCGAACAGCCAGGTCTTCAGCTTCTTCCTGAAGGAGAGGTGGTCTTGGGTCAGGCGCAGGTCGGTCGGGAGGGAGTTCCAGGTCTTGGCGGCCAGGTAGGAGAAGGACCTTCTTCCTGTAGTCGCTCTTCGGATGCGGGGGACGTCGGCGAGGGCGTGGTTGGCTGATCAGAGGTGGCGTTTGGGAGCGTAGAAGTTGACTCGGCTGTTGAGGTAGCTCGGGCCTTGGTCGTGTAGGGCTTTGTGTGCGTGGGTGAGGAGGCGGAAGGTGATTCTTTTGTTGACGGGGAGCCAGTGAAGGTCTCTCAGATGTCCGGAGATGTGGCTGGTTCGTGGGATGTCGAGGATGAGTCTGGCTGAGGCGTTCTGGATCCGCTGGAGTCTCTTCTGGAGCTTGGCGGTGGTACCGGCGTAGAGGGCGTTGCCGTAGTCCAGTCGGCTGGTGACGAGGGCCTGGGTGACGGTCTTCCTGGTCTCGGTGGGGATCCACCAGAAGATCTTCCGTAGCATGCGAAGGATGTTGAAGCATGCCGATGAGACGTTGTTGACTTGCCTGGTCATGGAGAGGGAGGAGTCCAGGATGAAGCCCAGGTTGCGCGCATGGTCTGTCGGTTTGGGTGCGGTGCCCAGGGCGGGAGGCCACCAGGAGTCGTCCCAGGCGGAGGGAGAGGAGCCCAGGATGAGGGCCTCCGTCTTGTCCGAGTTCAGTTTCAGGCGGCTGGTCGTCATCCACTCGGCTACCTCTTTCATCCCTTCGTGCAGGTTGGCTCTGGCGGCGGCGGGGTCGTTGGTCAGGGAGAGGATCAGCTGGGTGTCGTCGGCGTAGGAGATTATGTTGAGGTTGTGCTGGCGTGCGATGGCCGCGAGGGGGCTCATGTAGACGTTGAAGAGGGTGGGGCTCAGAGAGGATCCTTGAGGGACGCCGCAGATGACTTCGGTGGCCTCTGACTTGTACGGTGATAGACGGACTCTCTGTGTTCTTCCATCGAGGAAGGAGGTGATCCATTCCAGCGCCTTGTCCTGGATTCCGACGTTGCTGAGGCGCTGTACTAGGGTGCGGTGGCAGACAGTGTTGAATGCCGCGGAGAGGTCTAGGAGGATGAGGGCCGCTGTTTCTCCGTTGTCCATCAGGGCTCGGATGTCATCGGTGGCGGCGATGAGGGCGGTCTCGGTGCTGTGATTGGCTCGGAAGCCGGACTGTGAGGGGTCGAGGGATCCATTCGTCTCGAGGAAGGCGGCCATCTGCTTGTTGACGGTCTTCTCGATGACTTTGGCTGGAAACGGGAGGAGCGAGATGGGGCGGTAGTTCTTGAGTTCGGTGGGGTCCGCTGTGGGTTTCTTGAGAAGAGCGCTGAGTTCGGCGTGCTTCCAGCTCTCAGGGAAGGTGGCGGTGTCGAAGGATGTGTTGATGATGTCTCGCAGGTGGGGTGCGATGACAGCGTCAGCCTTGTTGAAGATGTGGTGAGGGCAGGGGTCAGTCGGTGATCCGGAGTGGATGGAGTTCATCGTGCGGATGGTGTCTTCGGTGTTGATCGGGGTCCAGGCGTGGAGGGTGGTGGTGGGGGGTGGCTGTTCGGTCTTGGTGTTCGTTGGTTGGTTGTTGAAGCTGTTGTGTATGTCCGCGATCTTGTTGTGGAAGTATGAAGCGAGGGAGTTGCAGAGGTCTTGCGATGGGGTGATGTCGTTGTTTCCTGCGCTGGGGTTGGATAGCTCTTTCACGATGTTGAAGAGTTCTTTGCAGTTGTGTGCGTTGTTGTCCAGCCGGTCCTTGAAAGCAGTTTTCTTGGCGGCGCGGATCAGCTGGTGGTGCTTCCGGGTGGCCAGCTTGAAGGTGGTCCTGTTGTCTGGTGTAGGTTCCCTTCTCCAGACTTTCTCGAGGGCTCGGCAGTTCTTCTTGGAGCTCTTGAGTTCGTCGGTGAACCACGGGGCTTTCTTGCTGCCGGATCTGCTGGGCGGGGTTCTCAGCGGGGCGAGTTCGTCCGCGCAGTTGTTGATCCACTTCGTGAGGTTGTCGGCGGCCTGGCTGGGGTTCGCTGAGTTGGCGGGAGGGTGCTGGCTCAGGGAAGCGGCGAGCTGGTCTGCTGTGATCTTGTTCCAGCTTCTGCGGGCGGCCTGATGCTGGTGGTGGTGGGTCGTCGTTCTCTTGAAGGTGAAGTGGACGCAACTGTGGTCCGTCCATTGAAGCTCTGTGGCGTGGCTGAAGTCGATGTCTGTGCTGGAGGAGAAGACTGCGTCGAGTGTGTGTCCGGCGAGGTGGGTGGGGGTGGACACCAGCTGCTTGAGTCCAAGATTGGCGAGGTTGTCGAGCAGGGTGCTGGTGTTGTGGTCGTTGTTGTTCTCCAGGTGGAAGTTGAGGTCCCCCAGGAGGATGTAGTCAGCGGAGGGGAGGGCGTGCGGGCTGACGAAGTCGGCGATGTCCTCGCTGAATTGGGTGCGTGGTCCCGGAGGTCGGTAGATCAGGGTGCCTCTGAGGGTGGTGTTCGGGTCGGTGTGAATCTGGAAATGCAGGTGTTCGGCGCTGGTCAGGGTGTTGTCGGTGCTGGTCGTGAGACGGATGGTGTTCCTGTGGATGATGGCGATGCCTCCTCCCATCTGGTTGGCGTTGCGGTCCCTCCGGACGATCTTGTAGCCCTCTGGGATAGTGATGGCGATGTCGGGAGCTGAAGAGGCGTTCATCCAGGTCTCCGTGAGGAAGGCAACGTCCGGGGCAGTGGTGTCTAGGAGGTTCCAGAGTTCGATGGCGTGTCTGTGGACGGAGCGGGTGTTGAGCAGGATGCACTTGAGGTGGGTGCTGCTGGTGTTCGACTTGGCGGGTGCTGGTGCGAGGCAGGTCCGGATGCAGGTGAACTTGCAGGCGTGGCAGCTGAAGGGTCCGTGGGTGCGTCGTGGTGTGGCTTGGTGGCACTCTGGGCGTCGGCCGGTGTTGAGTGCGCTGAGGGTGGCGGCTGAGTACGTCCTGTGGGTCGGTCGGGGTCTTCGGGGTCCAGGGGTTCTGGCACTGGGCGCGGTCCAGGCGCGGACGGGCGTAGACGGGCTTACCTTTGGCGCGCCTTCGGCGCACAATCGGCGCGCCCGCTGCGCGTGACCGCTGCGCGTTCGCACGGTCGCCATTTAAGGCGAAGTGCGCGGGTGGGCGGGGCAGCTGGGAGGCGGGAGCGGGGAGGGAACAGAAGGGAAAAAGGGGCGTGGTCAGCGGTGGTGGCGGGAAGCGGGGAGGGAAGGTGGAGGGCGGCGAGGTAGGCGGGCAGACAGGAAGGAGAACGAGAATACGGGCAAAAAGTGACCAAAATACAACAGGCACAAATGCTAAACAAGACACTGACACGGGGAGAAAATACTGAGAAAACAAGCACAAATGATTTACAAAAACAGAACAAAACAGACGGCTCAAATGCTAAACAAGACGCTAACACGGGAGGAAAATACTGAGAGAACAAGCACAAATGATTTACAAAAACAGAACAAAACAGACGGCTCAAATGCTAAACAAGACGCTAACACGGGAGGAAAATACTGAGAGAACAAGCACAAATGATTTTCAAAAACAGAACAAAACAGACGGCTCAAATGCTAAACAAGACACTGACACGGGGAGAAAATACTGAGAAAACAAGCACAAATGATTTACAAAAACAGAACAAAACAGACGGCTCAAATGCTAAACAAGACGCTAACACGGGAGGAAAATACTGGGAGAACAAGCACAAATGATTTTCAAAAACAGAACAAAACAGACGGCAGCGGCGTCAGCCGGCAACGAGGCAGGCAGCGAGGCAGAGGGCAAGGCGATGGGGCACACGCAGCAGCTGGTGGCCGTGCGGCGCGGGGGTGTCCCACAAGTGGGTCACACTCACCTGCGTCGCACGGTCGCCATTTAAGGCCAAGTGCGCGGGTGGGCGGGGCAGCTGGGAGGCGGGAGCGGGGAGGGAACAGAAGGGAAAAAGGGGCGTGGTCAGCGGTGGTGGCGGGAAGCGGGGAGGGAAGGCGGAGGGCGGCCAGGTAGGCGGGCAGACAGGAAGGAGAACGAGAATACGGGCAAAAAGTGACCAAAATACAACAGGCACAAATGCTAAACAAGACACTGACACGGGGAGAAAATACTGAGAAAACAAGCACAAATGATTTACAAAAACAGAACAAAACAGACGGCTCAAATGCTAAACAAGACGCTAACACGGGAGGAAAATACTGAGAGAACAAGCACAAATGATTTTCAAAAACAGAACAAAACAGACGGCTCAAATGCTAAACAAGACACTGACACGGGGAGAAAATACTGAGAAAACAAGCACAAATTATTTACAAAAACAGAACAAAACAGACGGCTCAAATGCTAAACAAGACGCTAACACGGGAGGAAAATACTGAGAGAACAAGCACAAATGATTTTCAAAAACAGAACAAAACAGACGGCAGCGGCGTCAGCCGGCAACGAGGCAGGCAGCGAGGCAGAGGGCAAGGCGATGGGGCACACGCAGCAGCTGGTGGCCTTGCGGCGCGGGGGTGTCCCACAAATGGGTTCAGAACTGGGAGAGGCACAGAAGATCAGTGTCTAAACTTGCATTCTATAATCAATAAATATACTGTTGCGTCCAAGGGGTCAGTTCACCTGGCCTTCATAAACTTGTCCACAGCTTTTGACCTAGTTAATAGGTCAAAGCTGTGGACAATGCTCTTGGATCTGGGTTTGGATCGGGCCCTTGTGAACTTCCTGGCAGAACTCCATAGAGACCTGAAAGCGTCAATACGCATGACACAAGAGGGAAAGTGCACTGCTGGCTTTAAGTCGGGTAGAGGTGTGCGCCAGGGGTGCATTTAGGCCCCAATGCTATTTTCTATTTATATCAACTCACTAGGAAATACCTTGGCTACAGCTACGTTGATGTCCCACACATGGGGGGGTCCCATTGCCTGTTTTATTGTATGCTGATGATACGGTCCTCATATCAAGGACCTCCATCGGCTTACAACATCTTCTTAACTCCTTTGGGGCTTTTATGCACAATATAGACCTTGTGGTAAATATGGAGAAATCCCATGTTATGTCCCTGGGGAAAGGGAAGAATAATACTAAAACACTCTCCTGTAATGGCGTAGTATTATCAAGAGTTAAAGTCTTCACCCACCTTGGAGTGGTGTTTGATGACATGGGCTCCTGGGCGCCCCAAGTCTCTAATAAAGTAGCTGCCGTGAGAAGATCGTCGGCTGCTATATTAGGCTTCGCAAAAAGACTGGGTGGGAAACCAGCAGAGGCCATACTGGCTTTATATAGAGCTAAAACTATAGCCATAGCAAGGTATGGAGCAGCGATATGGGGCTATAAAGACTCTGCCCAAATACAGAGAGAGGAAAATAAATTCCTGCGTTCACTCTTAGGGCTGCCCCACTCTACATCATCTTTTTCAGCACATATGAAACTGGGGCTGGGTTACATTGAGGATACCGTTAACATGGCACCACTCTTGTTTTGGATCAAAACATGGTTTAATCCAAACCTTACACTAAACCACAAGATCATTAAGGACTATATGGGACGGGATGGAGCAAAGGATATCCAGTGGCAGTCATTTATCAAAGCCACAGCAATGCAACTGGGTCGGCCTGAATTATACCTTAACCCTGAAAAACTAAGCAAGGATGATATTCCTTGGGTAAAGAAACATTTGGTTGGTAACAGAGAATTAGAACCTGAAGCCCGAGAAACTGTTAAGCCAACAGTAAGGGTACATTATTCACTGATTACGACAATGTCCATACAACCTTACTTGACCATTGTCACTAGACCCTACCATCGGTGGCTTTTAACAAAATTTTGTTTTAATCAGGCACATTTTTTGCTGGGCTATTACGTGAAGTGGTGTAGACCAATGGAGAATGAACCATGTAAATGAGATAGTTTCTCTGACCAAGATCTAATACATTTTATGTTTTTTTGCCCTTTTTTTGTGGCAGGACGGAAAAAGTATATTGTACCATTGCTAAGGGATAAGGGGTTTATACAGTTAAAACCTGCACTGCTATATTTACAACTTATGGAGTCCCCAGTAGTGATGTTTGGGGTTGCAAACTTTTTGATAGCATCTATCCGTGCTAGACGGAACAGAGTAAGGGATATTACATCATTGGAACCGAAAAATGTTTAACTACCACAGCTATCATAAATGAACTCCCATGTATATAATGAATTAATAACGCTATAAATTCAGAAAATATTTGTTATTAGATAATGAATACTTTTGTAAAAAAAAAATCCTAGAACCATGTATAGAGGCCGCTGATTTTATTTCCATGTACTGTATTGTTTTTATCAAATTATTTTCATATATTATATAATTCTGAAAGTCATCATGTATAGGTATAGCATACTTTTATGATTTTAAAATAATCGAATAAAGTGATTTTGAATCTGACTCTGACTCACCATGGTTGCTTTGAGATCCCGAGTATCAGGTGTCAGGCTCGGCTCTGGTTCTCTTCGGGGCTGTGCTGAATAACCTTTAACCTCCCCCCACACGACTCTCCCAGAGTCTGACGTAGAATACACAGACTACTAAGATCGTCCCGTGAGGGCGGGAAAGGAAGGGGACAGCGGGGAGGGAGAGCTGAAACGACAAGAACAAGGAATTAGAAATCAACCCCCCCGAAACCCCATAAGGAACTATCTCTACAATCCTTCCTTACTATATACAACAATGATCAATGCCTATACCTGTAAGATAAAATATGAGAGGCTTTGTATTGTGGGAGGAAGGAGGAGCGTCGTGATTGTGGAAGCGAACCAACTGTAACAACAAACACAGGGAAACACAATGAGCTTATGATAGCACGTGACTCAATATTTCTAACTCTTAGTACATACTACCTACCATTCATTTAGGGTGTTTCTTTATAGGCTACACCAATTCCCTTGACCACGTACCCCCGAATCATCTCCCCTGGATATTAAATACAAAGCGTAAAATGGTGTGATGAAAATAAAAGAATCATTAAAAAAACGGGAGGATAGGTTAATGCACCCTTTCATATGATTCCTGCTGACTAATGTGCTCTTTTCTCCCACAGGTGAAGATACCAGAATTGTAGCTTTTTTCGTATCCGGACCAATTGATAATTCTTTCTAAATCGCAGAGTCAGACTGCCCAGTTACTGTTATACTCTGCAAGCTTGCATAGTCGGTTCGGTTCAAAAACTTTATTCGATTCAAACAAAGAATCATAAAAGTGTACATTTTAAATTACAGAACATGATTACGATTTTAATTTTAAAATGAACCATCTAAAATTACACATTAAGAAAATTAAAACATAAGTTGATACATTGACACAGATCATTTATCAAGATAAAAACATACAAACAATAGAACCCATACTAATCACCTTAAGTCAGCAAGTATTATTACACACAATAATTATAATTGAGTGGCCATCATACAGCAACAAATAAATACAGGTTCCCACAACAATGTACAGGTCTAAGGCCAGGTTAGCCATACCGTTTCCTAATCTGGAGTGACACTCGTATAAAGTTTAACATGGTGCAACATACTCCAGAAGATGATAACGATAACAAGTAGTCATAACCTTCTTTATAATTACATGGTTGCCGCCCCTTCAAAATGGGCTTGATGAATCTGGTCCTTGGTTCCTTATATAAAGAACAAAAGAGGACAACATGTATGGTGCTCTGACTAACTCTGTTATTGCAGGGGCAAGGGGGCAGCCTCTCACACCAACCCCCTTGTTTAGGAAAGGCGAAAAGAAAATGAAGAATGTTTAGCCTGAACCTTGTGATATAAAACCGCCATTGCACATGGGTTGTAAAAGTTAAATAAAACTGGTGCTGTAGTTTATCCACACAACCTGTTGGCCTAACCAAACATAGTGTGTGTGAAGATTTCCAGTAACTTGTTTTAATTTGGGCTTTGATGTCTCCCTGGATATTTTCAGGATTGTCATAAACATGACCCAGACCTATTTTATGTAACATGTCACTGACATATGACATCAAGGGATCTGCTTTGCATTATCAAGGCTCTTACAGTCTTGGAGAATATCTCTGGAAAGCTGGAGGTCCTCAGATAGCCATATTTTACCCCATAGTAATAAAGGCGAGAGACGAATGATATCAGTCACATAACTCATTCCCATTTCATCATGACAAAAGCTATTTGATGAGCCCGATGGAATTAATAATACGTGCTTTAAAAATTTGTTTTACATGACCTGTATTGTGGCAGGGCTTTCAATCCCCCATACCCCTGCCCCATAGGTGGCCACGAACAGACATTTAGATCTATACAGGGTTTTTAGGTGGGCAACCAGTTTTTGACCCAGCTTACCACAAAAGCGGAACAGGCTTTCTATGGAACGACTGGCACTCTGAACTCGAGCCTTCATTAGTGGGGCCCAGCTCAGTTTGTTATTAAAAAGATTTCCCAGGTAATTAAAATTGTCTACCTTTTCAATGGTAAAATTGTTTACCATGAACTTTCTGGATTTTGACCCTTTTGGACCACAGACCATTGCAAAAGATTTTGCAAAGTTTACCTTCAGATCCAGATCCAGCATGAAGGTATTAAAAGCGTCAAGACAAATCTGCATACTATTTCCTGTAAGGGTCATTAGTACCGTGTCGTCGGCGTAAGAAAGCATGGGGATACTCCTGCTATTTACCTTTGGGAAGTCACAACAATGATCCAACAAGTACTTCTCCAGGCCGTTTGTATACACTAGGAACAAGAAAGGCGCCAAAATGCAACCTTGTCGCACACCCTCGGTTGAGGGAATAGATTTTGTTTTTCCCCCCCCTGGTCCGAACCTTATAGCCACAGTTGTTGCTTCATGCAATCTGCGGAGCAATGTAACTAAGGGTTCCTCGAAACCCATATCATCCATCATTTGCCAGAGCTTGCTTCTACAAACAGTGTTGAATGCACTTGACAGTTCCATGAAGGCAAGGTGGATGGAGGAATTCCTTGCCTTCATGTACTTGCCTATAATTAGTGCCAAATTCAGACACTGTTCGACCGTCCCCTTTCCTTTTCTGAAGCCATATTGGGAGTTCACGATAAGGCCCACCGAATCTGCCCATGTTTCCAGCTTGGCCAGGATAACCCTTCCCAACAATTTGCATGATGCATCGATTAATGATATGGGGCGATAGCATCGGGGATCACACCTATCGCCCTTCTTAAAAATTGGCACCACCATTGCCTCCTTCCATGATGCCGGGATACGGGCAATAACAGCTGCCCTAAACACATTCAATAACAATGGTGCCCATACATCAATATTATGCCTAAAAAAGTCCAGAGGCACAGCATCGGGACCAGGACCTTTTAATAGTA
This sequence comes from Lissotriton vulgaris, assembly GCF_964263255.1. Taxonomy (NCBI): domain Eukaryota; kingdom Metazoa; phylum Chordata; class Amphibia; order Caudata; family Salamandridae; genus Lissotriton; species Lissotriton vulgaris. The sequence continues at coordinate 391,400,403 of NC_141689.1, forward strand.
TACCTTTCCTCAAGGCCTCCTCCACCTCTTGCAATGTTAGCGAGGAGCTCAGAGACAAAGCTGTTGGTGAGGCCACCAAATCCCTAGTGTCATCCAGCAAGCCCAGAGGTGATATTACATTTGGGTTAAAGATTTTTCCAAAATGGGCTTCCCACGATTCACCAGTAATCTGCATCACTATGTTATCTTTACCATCGCTCGTACAAAGGTGGCGATTTACTACTTCTCAGAAAAGCCTACTATCTTTGAGCTCTGAGGCCTTCTCTAGATATTCCCATGCAAGGTTTTTTAAGTCCTGCTTCCTTTTTCTAATGGCCTCTTTATAGGCCATTCTAGTCATTCTTACCAACTCTTTATTCCTTGGTTTTTGTTGTAGTGCCATTTTTAAGGATGTATGCGATGCAGAGCACACGGCATCAAACCATCTGAAGCCCTTTGATTTGTTTTTCCCAATTGGTTTTTTAAGCTGCTCGGCCACATGCCCACATAAAATTCCAAAATTCCTAATGACCTTTTCAGGGTTAGCTGTTGGCGATAAACATGACTCAATTTCAGAGCTGTAGGTGTTTAAGATCTCTGCCTCTAGGCCCACAGCATCTATTTTCCCCCACTTCAAGACGACACCTTGGTTCCTGTTATATTTTATGGGTTGCTCCCAAACTGGATGTTTTACGGTAACAGGACAACACAAGGATAACACAAGGATAACATTAGGGGGTTGTGATCACTTGCAGCATTTGCAATTACCTCAAGCTTGTGAACATAATGGAAGTAGCTAATAGACACAATTGCAAAATCAATGACACTCATCGAACCTCTAGTTCCCTGAAAGGTTGGTATTGGGGATAAATTAGGGGCAACCCAAGGCTCCACTATGCATAGATCATTTAAAACAATGATGTTATTTAATGCATCCCCCTGGGGTGTATGCTTAAAATGTATCAGGGGTTGTTCATGTAGATCCTCCAAACCACACACATTTGAGCCACCAAATTTACACAATGAACAGTTGAAATTGCCAACCCATATAACGAATAGTAGAGGCCGGTCACAGCGTGCCTTACATATTGCTTCCTCCAGGCTCGTAATTATGGATATCTCATTATCATCAAAGATATTGTGATACCAGTTGATCAGTAACAGCGGCTCAGGGAACAGATTTTCCAACAAAAGCAGTTGGTACCATGGGGTGTCCACTATCTTAGAAGTTACCAGATTCTTCAATTTAATGGAAATTGCTGTCATTATCCCACCCTTTGCCCTCCCCGCTGGTGATGGCACCGCCAGGACATTAAATGGTTGAAAGCCATCAATGTCCTGGGCCTTTCGGCTCCATTTCTCCTGAAAACACAGGATATCATGGCCTTCCACGTAATCCAACCAAGCCTCATCCTCTAGTCTACCAGCAACACCTGCAATATTCCATGAGAGCAGGCACAGCCTTGGTTATCATAAATTGTCACCCACAGGTTCTATTCGAGTTGCCAAATCTTGCCTTAGGGCAGATACATTCAGCTCACATTCTGAAGTAATAAGAACCTCTGGCTGTAGGGGGTTAATAATCTGTGCTTCACAGGCTGAGACCTCCTCCACAGGTGAAGATACCAGAATTGTAGCTTTTTTCGTATCTGGACCAATTGATAATTCTTTCCAAATCGCAGAGACAGACTGCCCAGTTACTGTTATACTCTGCAAGCTTGCATAGTCAATCGTTAAGTTTGACAGTAATGGTCCATTCTAAACACAAACCGGAAACAAACCTCTCCCTGCAATGAAAACGCAGAACCCTGTTTCGTCCAACAGGGAGAGGAAGAGAAACCTTGTTGAATCACAAAACTTCCCAAAGTACTTGGTAGGCGCTCACCGCAGTGTGCGCTAAATACACTGAACAAATGTTTTTTCCACCCAACCAACACGGAGTGAAACCGGACACAGCCGGAAACCAAGTCCCAAAACAGAATCTTACCGCTACTCCATCTTACCGACCAGTTTGTAGAGAAGGCAAAATTATCTGCACTGCGCGTGAAGAATTGCTGAGTCTTATTTCCTGGGTCTGCGTGCGTAACGTCAGAATGTGACGTCGTCCTCACTCCTTCTGGGTAATGTAGTTCAGCCTGTACGGTCGCATCTTAACCCGCATTACGCGGACAGCGGCCATATCTGGCGAAACCCGACAGTACATCCCCCCTCACAAGGGGCGCTGGCCAGCAGCAGGTTTCCCAGGAAACAATCGATGGAACTTGGCCACTAAACGAGGAGCGTGAACGAAACGCGCAGGCTCCCACGAGTTCTCCTCCTTGCCATAGCCCTTCCAGGAGATGAGGCACTGCAAATGCCCCCGCACCCACCTGGAGTCAAGCACCCCCTGTACTTCGTATTCACGGTCCTGATGCACCCAGATAGGCAACGGTGCACGCCGAACCGGACAGAGATGGTTTTAACAGGGACACATGAAAAACGGGGTGAATTCTCAAATTGGCAGGCAGACGTAACCTAACCGAGACCGGGGACACATGTGCAATTACCCTATATGGGCCTATGAACCTAGGATTAAACACACTGTGTTTCTTAAACCTGATATGTCGAGTAGACAACCACACCAGGTCACCCTTCTTGTACACAGGACAAGGCCTGCGGTGTTTATCCGCCTGAGCCTTGAACGTACTCTTAGCCTTGACAAGATTCCTGCGAGCATCCGAGAGTATTCGGCGTATGCGCAGTAATCTGGCCCTGACGTCTGGCAGTTTGACATTGTGACTTGGAAGCAACAAAGGACTGACTCTAGGATAATGACCATATGAACAGAAAAACGGTGAATGGACAGTTGACGAATGTTGTGTGCTGTTATAGGCCACTTCTGCCACCCAAAGCCAATCCACCCATCCATCTGTGTTGGCCTGAACATAGCAACACAAACATTGCTTCAGGGTCTGGTTAAGTCTTTTGGTCTGGCCATCTGTCTGGGGATGAAAGCTGGTCGACAAGGAAGAGGAAACATCCAATGCAGAGCACCAGGTCTTCCAAAAACGGGCAGTGAATTGGGCCCCTCTATCCGACACAATCACCCTCGGGAGACCATGCAACCTCACTACATTCACCAAAAGGAGGTGTGCCAAAAGACCCGCCGTGGGTACCTGATTGCAAGCAATAAAATGCCCCATTTTGGTCAGATAATCCACCACCACCAGGATAGCTGTCTTTTCCTGATCCTTAGGAAGCCCAACAATAAAGTCAACGGAAAACCTCTCCCAAGGTGTTTCAGGGGTAGGCAAAGGTCTCAGGAGCCCCTGTGGTCGCTGGTGATCCGATTTTATCTGGGCGCACGTCATGCACTCCTTTCCCCATCGACTCAGGTCGACCCTTATCGAAGGCCACCAGAACTGTCTCAAAACTTTTTCAAGAGTCTTAACAAAACCCATGTGAGCAGCAAAGGGTGCTTCATGACACCAAGCGAATACTGTCCTTTGTAGAGTCTTCGTAGGAACTAACACTTGGGATCCCCTCATAGGCACTCCATGTCTCATTCTCCATTCCGGGTGGTGTCGAAGCCAGGTTCTCCATACACAAGTCTGAATTCCTTTACGTACGCTTTGCAGAAAGTCCTTAGTTTGAGTTACACCCACAGCCTTGGCAGGATCAATGATGGTTCTGTAAGGTGTCAACGCATGCATGGCTGGATTTTCATGTCTCGTCAGAGCATCAGCTTTTTTGTTCTCACTGCCAGGCCTGAACGTGACGATGAACCTGTATTCCTCAAAGAATAACATCCAGCGCAACTGTCTAGATGTAAGATGACGAGCCGCCCGAAAAAACTGTAGGTTCCGGTGATCTGTGTAGACCGTCACCTGATGAACAGCGCCCAGGAGCCAATGTCTCCATTCCACGAATGCATCCCGTATGGCCAACAATTCCTTTTCCGCGATTGTATAGTTCACTTCAGCGGAACTAAGCTTTCGGGACAGAAAGGCAATGGGGTGTAACTGTCCTGTGGATTCCTCCTTCTGAGACAACACCGCCCCTAAGGCTACTTCAGAGGCATCGGCTTCCACCACAAAAGGCAGGTCAGGATTGGCGTGAGTCAGAGCGGGAGCCGTGGAGAATGCGTCTTTCAAAGAATCAAAAGCCTCTTGTGCCTCGGGGTCCCATTAGAACGGAACATTCTTTCTTGTGAGACGGGTCAAAGGAGTCACCAAAGCAGAGAACCCTCGAATGAACCGCCGATAAAAGTTGGCAAATCCCAAAAGACATTGGATGTCCTTCACGGTGTTCGGACGAGGCCACTCCTTTATTGCTTTTACCTTTCTCTATGCCATGAGTTGTCCAGAAGGTGTTAGCATCACCCCTAAAAATTCAACTGTGCTCACATGAAATTCACATTTCGTGATTTTACAGTACAACCGGTGTTGCTGCAAGGCTTGGAGTACTTGTCTCACATGGCTCGTGTGTTCTTTGGTTTTGTTGGAATAGACCAGAATGTCGTCTATATACACGACTACGAAAAGATCAAGATACTCCCTGAGAACTTCATTAAGAAAGAACTGGAAGGCGGCCGGGGCGTTACATAGCCCGAAGGGCATAACCAGGTATTCAAAGAGCCCATACCGCGTCTTAACGGCCGTCTTCCATTCATCGCCTTGCCGTATTCGGACACGATGATACGGACCACGCAAATCGAGTTTGGTATAAACAGTCGCGGATCATACTTGTTCCAGCTACACGGGTATCAATGGCAAAGGATATTGATTTTTAATCGTGATGGTGTTCAAGGCTCGGTAATCAATACAACACCTCTTCTCTCCATTGGCCTTGGGTATAAAAAACAGAGGGGAAGCAGCAGGTGACCTTGACGGCCGTATATACCCTATGGCCAAATATTTGTCCAGATATGCCCGCAAATATTCATTTTCCGGCACTGTGAGGGCGTAGAGCCTTCCGTTGGGTACCACCGATCCTGGGAGGAGGTCTATGCGGCAGTCATAGGCTCTATGCGGGGGAAGTTCTTCAGCCCGCTCATCACTAAAGACCTCCTTGAATGTTTCGTAACAAGGTGGCAGAACTACTTCTTTCTCAGCAGCCGTGGCTATGCCATGTATCGTAGCCAACGTCTTGGAGGGGCCGTCTGAATTAAGCAGACACTGTTTCTGACAATACTCAGATGTAAATTGTATTGTTTTGGTGGTCCATTGTATGGTTGGTTCGTGTCTCTGTAACCAGGGAAGCCCCAGAATGAAACCATATTGAGGTGCTTGAATTATATTGAATGACAATAATTTGTGATGGCTCCCCTGATAAGTGAGGACATATTCAGGGGTATGGAACTTAATAGGTCCTGCTATTAATTTGCTTCCATCCACAGCATACACCATTTCAGGTTGACTCTTGGAAATAAAACGAACCCCCAATCTTTTTGCTTCCGTATAATCCATGAAACATCCGTTTGCACCGGAATCCACCATGGCTTTAATGTCTTTTTCGCTTGAGTCAACAACCAACGTCATAGCCAAAAACAAATGATTGCTTTCTTGGTCACAGCCTGGCGTTACTGAAGGGATGACATTCTTGCTTGACAGGTTCCCTTCGCTCACCTTCAAGCACTGGAGTTTTCCGACTTCGTCTCACTGGTTCCTGCGGTGGTTTGTACTGCCCTAAACTTTCCCGGGTTGGGCTTCACTGGACAATCCCTTAAATAGTGACCCTTTTTTCCGCAGTATAAACATAGTCCAAATTTTCTGTGGTGCTCCTTTTCATGTACAGTCAGAGCTGCCCGTACTGCTCCAATTTCCATGGACTCCGAGGAGGTACCTGCTTTCTCCCCCACTCCCCCTTTCTCATAGGGCAAGACGGGCTGCTCTTTTTTCTTGGTGTCTCCCTTTCTTTCTCGTATTCTGTGATCCAACCGCAAAGTCAACTAAATAAGGGCGTGCAGGAGCGAGGCTGTGGATCTATGTGGGCCAGCACATCTTTCATCTCATCGTTTAGTCCTTGATAGAATAAGGCAGATTGCTTTACCTCTGGCCAATCAGTCTCGGCTACCAAACGACGAAAACTGTTCAAATAAGTCACCAGATCTGAGGCGCCTTGCTTCAGGATTAACAGTTCCCGATCAGCGGTAAACGTTTCAGCTCTCCGATCAAAGGTTTTTTCGAATTCCAACCTGAACTCATCCCAATCGTAGAGTAGTGGATCATCTCACCTGACCACAGGGACTGCCCATTGTGCCGCCTCCCCCCCCAAGATAGGAAACAAGAAAAGCAACTCTAGCCTGGTTGGTGGTGAACATCTTGGGTTTACACATGAAGTGTAACAACACCTGTGTCATAAACACCTGCACTTTCTTATTATCCCCATAGAATCTCTCAGGAGGAGGTAAAGGAATTTGCGTAGGCATTTCTACCACAACCGAGGGGGTAGGGGGTGGAATACTGGGACCTGCGTCAAAAGGATTCCCCTGCATCCTGTCCATTCTAGCTTTTAACTGTGCATTCTCAGCTCTAGAGGCCGCCACTTCTCTGTTAGAGGCCGCTAGTTCATTCTGCACCAAAACCAAAGCTGCCAGAAGGTCGTCTAAGGTAGCCATGAAGTCTTCACCACAGCCAAGAAGAGAAAACAATCTTGGGCCGATAATTCTGTCAGGCTCGGCTCTGGTTCTCTTCGGGGCTGTGCTGAATAACCTTTAACCTCCCCCCACACGACTCTCCCAGAGTCTGAGGTAGAATACACAGACTACTAAGATCGTCATGTGAGGGCTGGAAAGGAAGGGGACAGCGGGGAGGGAGAGCTGAAACGACAAGAACAAGGAATTAGAAATCAACCCCCCCGAAACCCCACAAGGAACTATCTCTACAATCCTTCCTTACTATATACAACAATGATCAATGCCTATACCTGTAAGATAAAATATGAGAGGCTTTGTATTGTGGGAGGAAGGAGGAGCGTCGTGATTGTGGAAGCGAGCCAACTGTAACAACAAACACAATGAGCTTATGATAGCACGTGACTCAATATTTCTAACTCTTAGTACATACGACCTACCACTCATTTAGGGTGTTTTTTTTTATAGGCTACAACAATTCCCTTGATCACGTACCCCCGAATCGTCTCCCCTGGATATTCAATACAAAGCGTAAAATGGTGTGATGAAAATAAAAGAATCATAAAGAAAAAATGGCAGGATAGGTTAATGCACCCTTTCATATGATTCCTGCCGACTAATGTGCTCTTTTCTCCCACAGGTGAAGATACCAGAATTGTAGCTTTTTTCGTATCTGGACCAATTGATAATTCTTTCCAAATCGCAGAGACAGACTGCCCAGTTACTGTTATACTCTGCAAGCTTGCATAGTCAATCGTTAAGTTTGACAGTAATGGTCCGTTGTAAACACAAACCGAAAACAAACTTCTCCCTGCAATGAAAACGCAGAACCCTGTTTCGTCCAACAGAGAGAGGAAGAGAAACCTTGTTGAATCACAAAACTTCCCAAAGTACTTGGTAGGCACTCACCGCTGTGTACGCTAAATACACTGAACAAATGTTTTTTCCACCCAACCAACACGGGGTGAAACAAGACACAGCCGGAAACCAAGTCCCAAAACAGAATCTTACCGCTACTCCATCTTACCGACCAGTTTGTAGAGAAGGCAAAATTATCGGCACTGCGCGTGAAGAATTGCTGACTCTTATTTCCTGGGTCTGCGCGCGTAACGTCAGAACGTGACATCGTCCTCACTCCTTCTGGGTAATGTAGTTCAGCCTGTACGGTCGCATCTTAACCCGCATTACGCGGACAGCGGCCATACCCGGCGAAACACGACATCAGGAGGCACTTCGTCGTGCTACGGTTGATTACTTTGCCTCGAATGTCTGGTCAGTTTCATCCAAGATATCCACGATAGGTGTGGTAGATATTAGCTACCGCACGGGGGAAAAGAGACATCGCCTGGCACAGATTCTAGAGTTGGAGGAGCATCAACGTGACCTCCAAGATGTGGTGGTAGAGGGCTCGGGGAATGGTGCTCGGCGCACTTTGCTCCAGATTCAACGGCAGCTGCACCAGCCGCTTACAAACAATGTCAAAGAAGCCTGGCTGGCGACACAATACCGGATATATATCAATGGGGTGATTAATCCAGTAAGATGCTCCACAGACTGCCAGGCGAGGTCCGCCCGACACAGGTACTGATACTTAGATCCTCTACCGGAACCTTGTGCTCCTCCCCGGAGGCAGTGGTGCAGGTCTTCGCTGAGCTCTACGCCATACTACACAGTGCCCATGAGGAACTTGCAGATTCGCTCATAGATTCCTTCTTCGTAGATAGCGCTTATCCGATGAGCAGCTTCCTACGTCCTCACATGGGGAACGTTGGACCCCATCTTCTTGGAGCACTACATCAGGCGCTCGAGCAGGAAATCTTGCCCCCGGATTGGTGGATTGCAGAAATCGTTGTTTTCCTCAAACCGGGTCGACCGCCGGAAGATCCGGGCTCGTATCGCCCCATATCCTTATTGAACTTTAAGCCGAAGCTGTTGTGGAAGGTGATGGCCGATCGCCTCAGCACTTGTATCCTTGATCTCATCCACCCAGCCCAGTCAGGCTTCATGCCGCACCGCTCCACCAGGTATAATATATGTCGCACGCATAATGCTGTAGCTGAGGCCCACCATCTGGGACGTCCAGCAGAGGTCCTACTGGTCGATATTGACAAGGCGTTCGACTCCCAGGGCTAGACGTGCCTTTTTAAATTACAGGAGGCTGTTTATTTGGGTCCACGCTTTCGAGCTTACGTTAAACTACTGCACACCGACCTGATGACCTCGGTGAGGGGGGCCGGGTATTGCTCGGACCCCTTTCATGTCCGTAGGGGAACAAGGCAGGGATGTCCTCTATTCCCGCTTCTTTTGCTCTGGCCATCAAACCATTGGTGGCGTGGGTGCGCCTGGATGCGGTCTATAGGGGCCAGGTTTGGTTCCCAGAATACACAGATAGAATTGCACTTTACTCGGACGATGCACTATTCTTCTTCTCTGACCCTGGGGTCACGGGACCGAGGGTGTTAGAGATTCTTCAGGTGTTTGTTGAAACGACGGAGCTTCGTGTCAACCCGTCTAAGTCAACGCTTTTTCCGATATGTGGGGAGAAGGGGTGTAAAGACTGGGCCTCACAGCTCATCATTGCAAACAACAGATTTAAATACCTCAGTGTCCATATCGCCAGGGATCCCACCTCGGCATGGTCACTTAACATTGTCTCTCTGCTTCCTGTGGTCTGGGAGGAGACAACGGTATGGTCCCATCTTCCCCTGTCTTTATATGGCAGGTCCGCGATTTTTAAAATGGTGTCCTTGCCGCGCCTATTAAACAGAGGGCAAAACTACCCTTATGCCATCCCCCCGTCCTGGTTTCGTCAAGTGAATGCTCTGCTGAACAGTTTCCTGTGGTCCGGGTGGCTCTGGCGACCTATGTCCAATATACTTACTGTGGGGGTATTGCAGTGGCAGACATATGATCCTATTACTGGGCATCCCAGCTGCTGGTCATCAATGAATGGTGGTAAAATCCGCAGGGCGATCCGGCTTATGCGGTGGAGCAGCTCTTCCTATAGGTGTATCCACTGCTGGATCTCCTGTATAGTAACTCTACCCTGGAAGCTCTCTCCCCGGCCTATCGCACTGTGATCCAGATATGGAGAAGTGTTTCGAGGTCCATGGGTTGGTGGGGTATGCTGATGTGCGAGACGCCCCTCTGGCGGGGTACGTGCCTCCGATCGGTCGCGGCTTTGCCTGGGTTCTGTCGATGGGGCACAATAGGGATCTCGACACTGGGTGATGTGATGCGCGGTCCCACACTTAAATCCTTCTAAAGGCTGCAGGAGGAGTTTGACCTACACAAATCCCAATTCCATAAATATCTCCAGCTTCGCCTCGCTGTCTCCCCTGATTAAAAACCTTACGACGCTGCCAGAATTTCATCCCCTGGAGGGTAGACTATTGATGGGTGATCTGGTTGAACACAAAATCCGTCAGCTCTATCAGACATTGACCACGCATACTAAGATGAACCTGCACCGGACACGGGCAGCGTGGGAGGCGGATGTACCGACCCTTTCTAATAATGACTGGACCGAGGCTCTTGCAAGTCCTAGGGGTTCAGCTGTGTCATATATATATATATATATATATATATATATATATATATATATATATATATATATATAGACTGATCCAGTTCAAATACCTGCATCGGGTGTACTACACCTGCCTCTGTCTCTGGAAGATGGGGGCTATTCCATCCCCCACATGCCTCAGATGCCAGTCGGATGACGGATCCTTTTTACACACGGTCTGGGGCTGCACGGCGTTACAACATTTTTGGTCGGAAGTACTGTCCTGCCTGGGGTGGGTACTGGGTGGGACCTCCCAGCTGATCCTCGCCTAACCCTCCTTCACAGTACTGATGACATAGGGGGGAACATATATAAAAGACACCTACTTTTTCTGGGACTCACACTGGCCAAGCTCGGCATAGCCCAACAGTGGAAGTCCTCTACTCCCCCCGAAGTGGCGGTCTGGAAATCAGCATTGGATAAATGCATGTCTGCCAAAGTGGCGGTGTTTCAGGCCAGGGTTTGCCCGCAAAAACACAGGAAGATCTGGGCTGTGTGGGCCAAGTACCTGGGCATTGACCTTTCTATCTTTCCCACATCCACTCATCGAGATCTCATAGACAGACATGCCATTACATGACTTTCCACTCTAATTCGCGGATTAGCCAGCGCGGAGATGTGATCATATGTGTATATGCCTGTTTAGTGTTTCAAACGGGTAGGGCGGTGCAGGGGTGGGGGATGGCTGGCATTGGGGGGTGGCTGGGGGCGGGAGTTGTTGGTTTGGATGTTTTATAGATCCTCAAAGGATACCCTCGGCAGCGACTTGTATACCTATGAGCATTGCTATGTTTGAATATCGCTTGTTGGGGGCACACCCCATTGGATGTCAAAATTCAATAAAATTTGTTGTAAAAAAAAATACGTCTTTACAAAGTTTTGGACAGAGTCCGCTTTTACCCTGGGTTAAACCCCAATGCAAGACTCGCGCATCACAGACAGAGTGGCCTCCATGTGTAGAAGAACAGGCCCAGGGATCATGAAACAATGATATTAGCACTGTGATTACCCAATTTAGTGAGATTCTGGACCCAAAACTGAACCCCAACATAACACGCTTGGGAGTACTGTATGTCCTACATTACCATCAACCCAATTTAATTGTCACTGTTGGATTTGGCCCTTTTTGCCGGGTCATCCCTGAACTTTTTGCCTTTCTCCTGTATTTTGTCTGACCTGTTTTTGTTTGTTTTATGACTCTGGGCACTTTACCACTGCTGATCAGTACTAACGTGCATATGCTCTCCCTATTATAAATTGATGTATGGTTTGGTTTACCTGTCAGACCCTAGTACAGTGCACCAGGAGTGCCCAGGGCTGGTAATCCAAATGCTGTTGGTGGGCTTGCAGCACTGGTTGTGCCACCCACAGAAGTAGCCTGTAAAAGTGTGTCTCAGGTCTGCCATTGCAGAGCCTGTGTGCAGTGTGATACTGCCATGTTGACTGGGCCAGTGCACCCACGTGCCAGTCCCTAAACCTTCCCTTTTTTTCATATCAGACAACCCTATGGTAGGCCCAACGGCAGGGTGCATTGTAAGTATAAGGGAGGACAAACCCTGATGTGTGTGCCATGTCCTAACAGTGAGTTACAGCCATTTTCGTTTTTCACTATTGCAAGGGTATCTGTTCTCCATAGGCCATAATAGACAGTTAGATTATTACATTTTATAATCCTAACTGACTCAGGGAACATGGTGGAAATTCGAGTTTAGTATGCTTGAACTCAGAATGATGAAATACATATTTTAGTGTAGTTGGTTTTAACATTCTGTGTTTGAAAATACCACTTTTAGAAAGTAGGTATTTTCTTGTCTAACTATCCTAGCTTGTCTCTGCTAGGTTGTGTATTCCTTGTCTGGAGTTTGAGTGACATTGCTGGAGGGTTCCAGGAGACAGGGTGAGTCTGCCCAGTGGTGAATAGAGAGATCTGCATCTAGATGGGAGGGAGGAGTTGCACCTGGGACCTGAATAGAACTGTGCCTGCCCCCCACAGTGCTGCCTCCACCCCCTGTGGTGCGTCTGATGTCTCTGCCCTGCACTGTGAAAGGAGAGAAGGAATCATGTCACCAGAGTGCTCCAGGGCTGTGCCTTTCCTCCACAATGCTGGCTCCACCTCCTGTGGGGCGTCTGATGTTTCTGCCCTACACTGTGAAAGGAAAGAAGGAGTCATGTAAAAAGAGTGCTCCAGAACTGGTTTGGACTAGGCAAAGGCCCCTCTGCCCTCAGAGGACAAAGGATTTTGGAGTATAAATATTAGGAACGTGATCACTTCTGGACTACAAGAAGAACCTCTGTTGAGGAGAGGAACCTGATGAAACTGAGGAGAGAGTATTCCTAAGCAAAAGTGCTGCTTAGGGGATTGGCCTGCAGTGGTTGCCTGACTGCCAAAGAGAGGGGAAAGAACTTTGTGCGCTTTACTTTCAACTTGTGAAGGATCTCCAAGGGTTTGGAAAAGAGCTTGCCTCCTGCTGAAGTCTCAAGGACAACAGACGTGCCTGCTACTGTTTTGGGGCCTTCTGAGGGACTGCTTGTCGCAAGGAGTTAGAAGCGCGACTCAACGAGTAAGAAGCGTGTCACCATCACTGCTGCTGCCGTCGCATCTTGAATGTCGGCGCTGTAGCTGTCATATTGCACACTATCGGGAGAAGCATCTCGCAACAAAGAGGAAGCGTGTCGCCATCGCTGCTGCTGCCATAGCATCATGAATGTTGGCGCTGCAGCTGTCGTATTGCACCGCATCAGGAGAAGTGTCTCGCATCCAGGGAGAAGTGCGCCGGCATCGGAGCTGTTGTCGTCGCGTCTTAGATGTCGCCGTTGTAGTTGTTGCATTGTGAAGAAGCCTCTCGCAACGTCAGAGAAGAGTGCCGTAGCCGAGGCTGTTGCCGTCGCATCGCTGAACAAGGACATCGCCGCTGCAGCTGATGCATTGAACTGAGACTTCTCTCATCCTCGGAGAAGCGTGCCACATCCGGAAGATCTTCACGTCTTTATTTCTTTGCACCGGAACTTTGCCGCATTTCCATCGCTGCAACATTGCTTGTTGTGGAAGCGCAAGGCATCGTAAGGTACATTGACACAAAGTGTCGCATCTTAAGAACTGAACTGAACTAAGCAAAAGCTACCATCTTAAGTATAGTATTGTGGATTTTTGTCATTTGTGGTCTTGTGTTAAGTCTAAATAAAGAGTAGTTATTGTTAATATACAACTGTGTGGTGTCCATCTGTAGTGTTGTCACTGGGTTACTGTATGTGGTCACAAATGCTTTACACACTGCCTCTGAGATAAGCCTGTCTGCTTGTGCCAAGCTCCCAACGGGGGGAGCAGGGGTTATTTTTGGAGTGTACCCCCTTACCCTGACTAGAGGCAAGGGTCCCTATTTGTCACAAGTACCTACCTGTGGCAATTAGAGATCCCCAAATCTAACAGTCACCAAATAAGGATGGACAGTGCTCCTGCTACAGTGGAAATTTCTCAGGGGAATTCTACGTGTGCTTTCAGAAACCAGTTAAGCAAGGATAAGGCTACAAGGAATGCCGACACAGGCACCACCAACACATCTAAGGAGATGGTGATTGAGAGACGTAATCGTATCAGCCCCATGGGAGGAGCTCTGAAGTCTATTGTTTCCTGAAAAGAAATACTGAATTTACCACCTGCAACTTACTCCAACTTGTATCCAAGAAGCCACGAGTTGGAGATTATAGTAGCATCCCTTGATTTAGTGGACATAATGGAAACTGCAGGGAAAGGTATTATTGCCCCACCAACATATATAAGTAATGGGGCACCCTCCACGATTGATTATATATTGGTCCCCAGGAGTTTGGAGGAGGTTTTGATGCATGGATCTGTTGTTTTATCTACTTTTAGTGATCACAATCCTCTTAAAGTTGCTCTCTCAATGGTTTTAAGGAAAGTGCATAAGAGAGAGATTAGGGCTAGTAACCTTCAAGCCTCCATGGATAATTTAAAGCTGATATGAAAAATGTGTGATCCTGCCCGAACTCGAGGAGTAATTCTAAAAAAGAATATGAGACTAGTGGAAGTTTGTCTGTTGGAAGAGGACAGTGCACCCAGTATTGTGGGTGTATTTAATGATCTCTGATCCAGATGAAAACACCCTCCTTAAACCAGTACGCTCTCTTAACAAGCTACATGGCTGGTTTAATCATGACTGTAGTGTGGCTAACCAGGAGCTGAGAACAGCCTTGGGAAAAAACCGAGGGACATATTACCAAGGTGAAGTATCGCCGCTTTTTCGGCGAATTGTGCCGAGAAAGCGGCGATACTTCTAGCGCCCTATTAACAAGGGCATGCTAACGCCTGCCTCGAGCCCACTTTGCATGTCAGCGAGAAACATCGCTGATGACATGCAAAGTGGGTGTTCCCACGTCCAACCACATGTTTAAAATGTGGTTGGAGGTGGTAACACCCTATTACCAAGGCAGGGGTTGGGAGAAGGAGACCTGCGATAAACTTGTTTATCGCAGGTCTCCCAACACCTGCTCTGATCAGGTGTTAGGCATTGATAACATGGGGGTGTGGATCATGAAGCTGAATCCACTCCCCCATATTATCAAGGCGGACATTAGCGCGTGACAACAACGCTTGTTTTCACGCGCTAATGTTCCCTATCGCTGGCTATTGCCGGATTTAATATCGCCTACGTGTTGCGCGTTGATAATGATGCGCTGACACGGCGATAAAATCCGGCGATTGGGAAATGTGCGATGTGTGTTTTTTAACGCACATCTTGATAATATGACCCCTAGAGCTCAAGCACTAGTTACCTTTTTGAGGAAACAATATAAGTCTTTCACAGCTAAACAAGGACAGTTAGTCGTAACAGACCTGTGGGACACACTAGCACAGGCAGCATGTATGAAAGGTAGGAGGAGTTTTTGGACCACTGTCTCAAGTTTGAGACATAAAAATCAGTTCGTTTCCCAGGTCTCATGCCATTTTGCAAGTGAAGACTACTGGGAAGCCTACTTTAGAAAGGTTTATGCTGCCCCCCCTCAATGGAGGATATTTTTCATAATGATAGCAGGAAATTAGCAGAATTTAAGATAGCAGTAAATGAGGTGAAAGAGGCCATCGCACAAAGTGTAGGAGGAAAAGTCCCTGTCCCCGGCGGTGTCCCAATCGACTTATTTAAATATAACACTGATCTCTGGTTCCCTATATTACCTAATGTGTTTAGCAATCTGGCACATTCAGATATGTCTGCCTCCTGGCATACCTCAATCATTGTCCCTGTATTTAGGAAGGGCAATAGAGATGACCCTAGCTGTTACCAGCCTATCTTGTCGGCTGATACCACTGTTAAAATCTTGGGGCATGTTATATGTAATAGAATCCAGGAGTCAATTTTGCATCCTTCCGAGCAAGGGTTTAGAAGTAAGACTGGGACAATCGAGCAATGTGCTAGCCTGAATTTGGTAATAGGCAAATATACTATTGCCTCTCTATTTTGCTTATATGGACTTAAGTGCTGCTTTCGTCTGTGTCAATGAACCCAAATGGCACATAGTGCTGTTGTGGGGTTTGGAAGTCTCACTTGTTTAGTTCCTTGCATACTTAAAAATGGATATGAGAGCTAGGGTCAGTATTACCTACAATGGAAATGTGTCTAATGATATCAAGATTGGGAGGGGCATCAGACAAGGGTGCGTGCTTGCCCCTCTTTTGTTTATTTGATACTTTAATGATCTGCACCAATTTTTAGCAAAGGTTACCAGTGATGTTCCCACAGTTTAAAGGGGGGTCGACTACTTACACTCATATATGCGGATGACGCTCTGCTTATGGCTGGCACGCCTAAAGCACTGCGCCTACTATTATTTGCGGTTGTTGAATTTATAGCTAATCATGACCTTCGTCCTAACTTCTTGAAGTCTTATATTATGGTGTGTGGTCCACAATGCATTCAACTTTCCTCTTTGAAACTTGCATCAATAATTTACCATATGTGGGAGTCATGTTTTCTGCTTCAGGAGCATGGGCAACCAATATTGTAAACCGCAGAATGCAGTTTTCAAAAGCAATTGGTTCTCTATTTTGTCTCCCTCAACCTTGGGAGGGGGGCAATTGGCACATATGTTGCAGATCTACAAATCTCAATGTGTTTCCTCTGCTACCTATGCAGCCGGAATATGGGGGATTGCAAACTGTGAAGCCATACAATATGAAGAAAATAGGTTTTGCAGGCGACTCCTCAGAGTACCAATTTCTACCCCACACGTCATCTGCCATGAAGAATTGAATTTGCATTATATAATTGATTTTGTTAGGGCGAGACCCTTAATATTTTGGTTGTCAATTTGGAGAAACAAGAAGACATCATTAAATTGACATGCAGAGGGCTTTTCTTGAGCCAAATTCATGTTCAAGTTTTAACAAAGAAAAGTAGCCTCAATTTTTTATGAATCTGAGCAGGAAAGGCATTACAGAACTATAGATGGGAAACTCCAGATTACTGCATATCTGTCTTTGAGAGTCCTAAATTGCCCCCCAGTTAATTTGCAGCAGCCTTGTGGGAGATGGTAGCGCTCTCTATTGTTTAGGTTTTGAGACAATACTGTTAAATATATATATTGTGCTTCCAGCTAGGGTATCAGTCAAATCATGCTGCTATTCTATGCCCGTGTGATAGCAAAACTGGCCAAATAGTGATACATTGTTTGTTGGTTTGTAAATGCTATGAATTTTATATTAGGCTGTCTTTAAATCCTCTTATTGAAATTTTTTTTTACAATTTCAGGCAGTGTAGAGCCTGATTCTCATTGGTTATGCAATTGTTTGATATGGAAATCTGTTTACATGTAGGTTCATTTTTAACTCATGCTGTAAGGGCATGTGGATCTTTACTATTTTAAGATTTTCAGCTATCTGATATTCCAGTCATGCCTATTCTCTTTGAATATGATATTAACTGTATTAAAAGTTTTATCTGTCATATTTATGTTACTTTTATGGATGAAAATCGCCTCCGAATAAAGTGTTTGAAACTGAAAACTAAAAGTCTTTTTTCCGGGGCTGCAGCAATTTTTTGTTCACTTTGTTTTGCACAGATCCCACCATATTTCTAACATCTCCTGGTGGAGGCGAGATCTGATGATGACAACACACTTGACTACTAATACTATAGCGGTGAGATTACAACACTGAGGAAAAGAGTAATTAATGGTCTTACTACTATTTTAAGAAGAGATTCGAGTAATTGAGAATGGTGCAAGTGCACTCCTTTTGATTATCTCTATGCCAATGAAGACGACAGAGTGTATCCTAAGTTACATGCTTCTACCTCCACCAGCTGATTCTTTCAAATGAATAATGGACCCTCAAGGCCCAAAAGTTCAGTACACATTTGGAGCAGTGGAAGACTCAGAAGAAAGATTGTTGTGCTGCTTTGCTGCAAGAAGGACTGTCACTCTGCTGCCTTGCTGTGCTGCTCTGTTGCCCTGCTGCCCTCCTGCCTGAGTGAGAAGGACTGTACCTTCATCTTGAACCCAGGAGCACCCAGGTGACTCCAAGGGCTAGTGCGGGCCTCCTGATCAGACCCTCTGGGACAGAACAGGCTCCCACAACCTTGAACCCAGAACATTGACTATGCCAGCAGTGAGTTCTACCCTACTAGGTAGTGCCACTCCAGTCCTGGACTCTTGGATGTGGGCCTGAAGGTGCTCTACAAGTCCAGCTGTGGTTCCAGCAGAACCAACGTAGCGCAACACATCGCCACCAAAACTCCTCATCAGAGCCACAGAGTTGCATCGCCTCACAGAACTCCACATCAGAACAAACAGACACATCCCTGATGTAGTACTACATATCACAGCCCGTAGATGCCTTGGAAATACAGCTGCCCAATACACTCTCAACACAGGTCTTCACATCACAAGCCCCTTGTCGAAGAAATCATCAACTATGACAGAAGCCTCCACTTCACAAGCCTTACATCTTCTTCATAACTAGACAGTGTGCAACACACACATGACAAAGGTCTTTGCATAGCAAGCCCTCATCGACAGCATCCTCAACAACAATACAGAACCTCACATCGCAGCCTTATAGCTTCCTGCCAGGACCTTGCATCGCCTTGGCTAGGTGACGCATCCTCGACACAGGATCTTGCAAACCTCCGCAACCAAGATTTCATGTACTGTCGTTAAGCCTGCCTACACTGGTCCCTGTAACTGGCAAAAATTTCGTGATCGGCCTGAACCTGACTTTTTCCTGGCCCGGCATGGCCAGATAACCACAGTAGGCGCTTTATGCTTTATGGCACAATTTTCACTGGATCTTCAAAATTGCATATGTCCAGTTCTACTGACTGGATTTTTGTTGTTTTGGTCTGAAATCATTTGTTAAATTTTACTCTTTTTTTCTAAATTGGTGTGGGATTTTTCTGGTGTTGTGTTTCACTTTATTAATATTTGAGTTACTGCATAAAAACTTTACACATTGCTTCTAAGTTGAGCCTAACTGCTCTCTGCAAAGCTACCAGAGGGTTGAGCACAGGTTCATTTGGGGTTTGCTTGTGACTTCACCCTGACAAGAATTGTGGTTGCTGCTTCAGTAGGATTTCACCCCCTCAACCAGTTACCCAGTTTCTTAATCTAATGTTGGTTTGTAAAGCATTGCTTTAAAAAAGTAAAAGAAAAATAACATTTAGGAAACGTAAACACACACCTCAAGGTATTTCAAAAATGTGAATTGATTTCAATATTTGTAACCTTTGTAAATGGCCTACTTTATTCCTCACATACATTTCATTCAGGAAGAAAGAGGAAAGTCCAGAATTTAAAGGAAAATGCTTTCCACTACCTTCTTTACTTTGTACAGGACTCGGACCTCAAACATACTCCAGGTATTTGCTTCTGGTTCTGCTGTAAAACAATAATACTTTTATGAATTGTGAAATTAAATGCTCTTCTCAAGGTAGGTTCAGATTTACAAACCATGTGAATAGTCACAGTGCATTCTTCTGTGAAGGTACTTTACAGACTGTTTGTGAGAAATTAATGTTTGCCATCTGCAGACTGATACCCTTAGTAAGTTTTGCATTTGTGCAGATAAGGGACTGCAGGTGGGTCTTGTATAAAGGAATGGATGCTCATTAATCATTCACAAAGTGATGCCAATTGAATGCAAACTCAGACATCCATAACTAACTTGCAACAATTTAAAGTTGTCCTTGATGAAATGTACAGAGGCGTACATTGTGAACTCGCTGAGCTACCCTTGGTGAACTAGGACATTTTCCTAAATTTGTGCCAGCTGGGCAAGGGCCTATTTTACATCAGAACCTTGAGGAATTAATATGTTTCACAGTATGTGCTGTGAAGTGTGTATTTATATAACAAACAGCAGAGTTAAGGGGTAGAAGAGATATCCTGATTCAACAAAACCCTAGAGGCCCACAATCACAATGAAGATAACTGAGCAAACTTCTCTCATGCCAAAGCAATAAGGGGCAGTGCTATGGGACACATTTCTAGACAGATGCGAAGGGCCTACCAGCAAGGGCCTGTTAAAAAACTCCTGCAATCATAAAAGATGGCTCCATTACCATTGTGGTGTATGGCAAATTGTTTCTTTAACTCCTATGCTGAAAATCCTGGATTCAGCCTTGTTGAAAGGATTATTTGCTTCAACTACTTTTCTCTGTCCCTTT
The DNA here is from genome assembly GCF_964263255.1 of Lissotriton vulgaris. Taxonomy (NCBI): domain Eukaryota; kingdom Metazoa; phylum Chordata; class Amphibia; order Caudata; family Salamandridae; genus Lissotriton; species Lissotriton vulgaris. The sequence goes on from NC_141689.1 coordinate 391,420,240, forward strand.
TTCTGTCAGCAGCAACAATGGTGTTCCACCAAGACTTCTATAGCTCTAGAGATACTATGTACACTACTCAGTTTTACTCCAAGCTAAATAAACTGAAGCTAAACATTTCAAGATCCCAAATAATGAGGTCAGGGCCAGCATCTGCGTGAATAAAACTAAAGGCCTTGTGCCTAGATCGATTCCAAACCAGAAACGATACAATCTTCCAATAATTAGGGATCACGTTAATGTGAATGACTTCTGGAAAGGGCACATACAGTCTTCCTGAAGGAAACTGATATGGGACCAGAGACATAATCCAGAACAAATGTGCTGCTGTGTTGAATAATGGCAGTGAAACCGATGGACTTTTTACAAGTTGTGAATTCTGGGCCATGGCGAAAGTGAGATCTGGAAGGGCCCTAACTGTCCTGCTCGTATCAACAGCGCTGCTAAAAGTAATCAAAGAAATAACTCACAAAGAGCCCATACTATATGATACTAAATGCAAAATCAGTAAAAGCACGAATCTAACGGACCACAAGGGCTGAAATGAAAGTGCCAAGCCCAAATAATTATTGGCTCAAGTCAATAGTATGTAAAAGAAAATCAAATCGGCAAGCCTGCAACATATTACCATTTGCACTCTGCTAGTTTGTGCCATAAAAACATAATAGACGCCAGAGAGGAAGGATGAATGAAAAAAAAGCATTTGCAATGCAATAGGTCTCGCACTGGCGAGAGTTTGAGCTATTAGCATTGTAAATGGAAATGCCTTTTATTTATGTGTTGTGAAAACCTACAAGTGGTGAATAAACACGCACTTTGTACTTACACTCATTGCTTACGAGAAGCAAGGCTGGCAGTAACTACGCATCTTTTACTGCCAGTCTTGCTTCTCATAAGCAAGGACTATAAGTACACAGTGCGTGTATGCACCGCATGAAGGTTTGTTAAACAAATAAATATAAGGCATTGTCATTTATTTTTCACCTATCATTTTACTTTTTTGCAGTTATTTCCTATATTATCTTACGTTTCTGCTTCAGCTTTCTCCTTCTCTCTTCGCTATATTTATTCCTACTTTGATTATATTGTTTCTCCCTGTTTTGGTTATTTCTGTGTTACTATTCATTTTAATGTTGCATTGTTTTCATATAGTTTGACCTTCTTTATGAATTTCTAGATGTCTATTAATGTAGTGTCATGGAATGTTAAAGGTTTGGGGTCTCCTATTAAGAGACAAGGTGTTCTTTCTCATTTAGCTCATTTGAAAGCAGATAAAGTTTTATTGCAAGAAATTCATATAAAAGAAATAGAAATTTCTAAATTGCTTCGTAATTGGGTAGGCCATGTTTTTGCTTCACCTGGTTCGGGTAAGCGTAATGGGGTTGCAGTTTTGTGTCATAAACGCCTTACTGTTCAACTTATTTCTCAAGAAGCTGATACTGAAGGGAGATGGGTAATTGTTTCATTATTGGTTAAACAAATACCTTTAACTATTTTCAATGTATATGCTCCCACTGTACAAGATAAATTATTTTGGCCTCAAATCCTTTCCTCGTCCATGCAACATACTGATGAGTATTTTATTCTTGGTGGGGATTGCAACATGATCATTGATCCTTTTCTAGATAGAAAATCCACTGCCCGGTTTTCTCCATCTCAAGTCCATACCCATTTTAAAAATACTATATCACAACGTTCTCTTGTTGACTCTTGGAGGCTCTGCCACCCTACCTCACAAGAGTATACTTTTTTCTCTCCTGCACACTCCTCCCAGTCTCGAATTGATTATCTATTCATTTCCAAAGCTTTGACACAACTCATTACTCACTCAGATATTGGTTCTATCCTAATTTCTGATCACGCTCCTGTTTCCTTAGGTGTTGATTTACTTCCCCCTGTCAAAGGTACTCGTAGATGGAGATTTAATAATTCCCTTCTTTTAGACACACAGTTTCCATCTGCCTTCCTTGACTTTGCCCCACTCTTTTTTACAGTAAATGAATCTCCACACACATCTCCTCAATTAATATGGGACACTTTTAAAGCTGCATCTAGAAACTTCATTATTCCCTATGTTGCCAAAAAACGTTGTCTTGCACATCAATCTTTATCTACCTTGACTTCTCAAATCAAGCATCTTGAACATTCTTATTACTCTTCTAAATCTCCCTCTGTCCTTGCTCACCTTCTTAAGGCCAAACTTTCATTTAATAAAATATCAACTAACTCTGCCAATTTGGTCTTACTTAAATCTAGTGCTAAGTTCTACTCCGCACAAAATAAAGCAGGTAATGTCCTGGCTAATTACCTTAAAGTTAAAAAAGAATGCACGAAAATTGAATCAATTGTTTCTTCTTCCAATGTCACTCTTCACAAAGATGAAGACATCTTGGAAGAATTCACAAATTTTTACCAAACTCTCTATACCCCTGAATCCCCTCCTTTATCTTCGGACATTGACACTTACCTTTCTTCCATTCCTCCCCCTCCAGTGTCGGATGTCGATTTCTCCATGCTAGATAGTGACATTCTTCCCAAAGACATTTTGGAAGCCATTCACGTTCTTAAAAAAGGCAAAGCCCCAGGTCCAGATGGATTCTCGATTGAATTTTATTCTCATTTTTCTTCTTTTCTAGTCCCTAAACTTCACCAGTTATTTTCGTTTTTTATCTCAGCTCAAAAATCTGAAGGTTCTTTTCAGGAAGCTCTCATTTGTCTTCTTCCCAAAGATAATAAAGATCACACTTTATGTAAAACCTATAGGCCTATTTCTTTAATTAATTTAGACTATAAAATTTTCGCAAACATTTTAGCTCTCCGTTTAGATAAAATTCTTCCCCAACTCATTGGTAGAGAACAATGTGGTTTCATCAAAGGTCGTCATCTTTCTGATAATACTTGTCTTTTCTTTAACGTGCTTAGTAAATCTCCTACTTATTCTCATCCCCTGGCTGCTATCGCTTTGGACGCAGAGAAAGCTTTTGATAGGGTTAATTGGTCATTTATGGTTTCTACTTTATCCTGGTTTGGTTTTGGTTCTAAATTAATTTCCTATGTTTCTCTGTTATATTCTTTCCCTAGGTCTTTTATTTTTGCTAATGGTCTTGTTTCTTCTTCTTTCCCTCTTTTTCGTGGTGTCCATCAGGGTTGTCCTCTTTCTCCTCTTTTATTTATTTTAGCCTTAGGACCATTTTTAACAAGAATTAGATTAAACAAAGATATTACCTGTCTTCCCTATGGAAACACCCATCTAAAACTCTCTGCTTACGCGGATGATATTCTTTTATTTATCTCTCATCCTCTCACTTCTATTCCAGCTTTTTTATCCGAGGTTTCTTTCTATGCTACTGTTTCAGGTTATAAACTCAACGTTGATAAGTGTGAAATCCTTCCTCTTAATAAGTATTGTTTTCATGTAGATTTTTTACTTTCCTCATTCCATTGGAGTCCCTCTAAAATAAAATACCTGGGCCTTTGGTTCATTCCATCTATTAAAGATATGGTTGCTTTAAACATTAAAATTCTGCTCACCACATTAACAGACTCCACAACCAGATGGCATCCTCTGTTTTTATCTTGGTGGGGTAGATTAGACACCATTAAAATGATGTTGGCTCCGATAATTTTATTTCTCCTTTCTAATCTTCCTGTCAATATTCCTAAGACTTGTTTTAAGTCCATTTATTCTATCCTTTCCAAATTTCTATGGCAACATAAAAAAGCGAGGATGTCTTTTGCAAAACTTAAACGTCCTAAATTTTTAGGTGGTGTTAATTTTCCATAGTTTTCTTCTTATCATACTTCTTTTTTTCTTTGTCACTCAATTCCTTTTTTATTGGATTCCACCGATGATGTCTCTTTTCTTCCACTGTGGGTTGCTATTGAACCCTCCTTTTTTCGTCCATTCTCCTTTAAAGAAATTATTTCTTTATCACATGTTCCTCCGAAGATGTCTCTTCCTATTCTTAAAAATTCTAGGAAACTTTCTCTTCCTCTCTTTGTTCATGGTCTTGATGACCTAGCCTGTTTCTTACAATCTTCCATTTGGTATAATCCTCTTATTAAAATCAAAAATAGAACGTTCTTTTGGAAAAACCGGTTTTCTCTTGGTCTTCATTGGATTCATCAACTCTTTCAGGATGGCCGTTGCCTTCCTTTTTCATCTCTCCAATCTCGTTTTTCTCTTCCTCTTTCATTCCTTACTAAGTATAACTTATTACGCACTGCCGTTCAGTCATGTTATGATTCTTTTTCCGCCTCTGCCGCGCCTCCTGCACCTTCTTCTCTTACTATTCCTTTTCTCTTGTCTTCTTCTTCGGCCACACAAATTTATAAGCAATTGCAGGATGTTCCTCTTCTCCGGGACAAATCCACAACAGAACAGGATTGGGAAACTGATCTTGATGTCTCTTTCACTATCCCAACATGGCATAACGTATTGAATAAATTACGGAAGTCTTCTAGAGCAGCTAATACTACTCAGACACTATTTTTTGTATATAACAGACTTTTAATCACTCCATCTAAACTTCATGCTATTGACCCTTCTATACCTCCTACATGTTGGTCCTGTCCCAATACGCATGCCGACCTCAAGCATATGCTTTTCATGTGCCCTCTAATTCACATTTTTTGGACCAAAGTATGGAATCAAATTAATTCAATTTTTTCCACTCAATTTTCGTTTTCATTAGCCCACATTTTTCTGGGCAGCCTTTCTGACATGTGGTCTTTCCACACTTCTTCTAATATTTCCATTATTGATCTTCTTTTAGCAGTGGCATTTCAACAGATTACTAAATCTTGGAAAAACGCATCAAATGTCTCTTTTCAAGCCTGGTGGTATGGGGTTTGCTATAATCACAGACTAGATGGAGCATATGTTTCTCCCATTCACCTTGCTATCAAACGTGATTTATTGTGGTTACCAATTACTAATTTTTTGGATATATCTGCCCAATCCCACCCACTACATACCCCTTCCAATAAAGAAGTCCCTAAACCCCCATGATATGTTTAATATGACTTTATTTCTTGTTAAATAACAAACTATTTTCTTCTTATTATATGATGATTTGTACAGAAGCTATACTTGTTTTATGCTTATAATGCTTTTCATATGTAAACTGCTCTTTATCCTTTCCCCTCCCCATCTTTTCCTTTTTTCCATTCTTCCTCTATCTTTTCTTCTTTCTTTTTCCCTTTTCCTATATTGTACTATTCCCCCTCTTTGAATTGATTGCTTTTTCTCTATATTGATGATTTTGTAGGTTTCATTATGGCAATCCTTCTTTTCAATAAAGTTTTCCTTAAAACTTAAAAAATAAAAATAAGGCATTGTCATTTACAATGGCAATGCAAAACCTATTTCATTGCAAATGCGTATTAGAAAATGTACCTAGGGCCAGGAGCTGATGCAACAGCCAAAATGCCCAAAGAATGCAGAAGGAAGTGCCTAAGGTTTTACTCATGTTTTGTTCACAATAAGAGGACAAAGTTTCCATACCAGGGTACATAAGTTACCCACGTATCTGAGTGCAAATAGTCACCCATACATTAAAACCAGGGAAAAATGGGGGAAAGTAATCCTAGGTAAAAAGTACCCTAATGGGAGAGGGAAAGACTTTATACATCCTCTGCTGCCCTCAAACACCCCGGAGGATGTCATGCTTCATCATCGGGCAATTTTGCTCCTCGTAGGGCTGGCGCTGCAATTCCCTATGGGTCCCCGAAGGGTCACTTTGTCGGAGATCTTTTAGAGGATTAGCCAGATGTTGCATGCAGGTGTGTGGGGAAGGGTAAGGGAGGGTAAATCAATTACGTGCGAACATGATAGTGTAATAAAGTCAAGGGTATGGAAGCAGCGACAAGATTGTCTAGGTAACCCTTGGCAGTTAAAAGTACTGCTTAAAAATGACTGACCCCACAAAGCCCACTATGCCTGGGTGTCACTAGTTGAGGTCAACATGTTTCGTGCCTCTATCGCCCGTAGGTCATTCGCGCTTTGTCAGGACCAAAAACAAAGTGAAGTGCACGTGAATAAAATACATAAAAGTTAAAATGAGAACCCTCTTATCCCATCCAGGGCGGGTCAGGGAACCTGTGTCCCCGCTATGTGGTTGTAGCTGTTACATAGAAGCTGCTCCTGGATGATACCCTCTTATCTCATCCAGGGCGGGTCAGGGAACCTGTGTCCCCGCTATGTGGTTGTAGTTGTTACATAGAAGCTTCTCCTGGAAGATACCAAATATTAATTGGAGCGCTCCTCCAGTGGTCATGGGGATGGACGCCCGCGAAAAGTCGGGTAAGTAATGTGGGTGTAGCCTCTAGTACACCTACCCCTGTCCATACGCTCGCCGTGTATGAAATAAGGCGGCGAAATGCGAGATTTGGTTTTAATGTATGGGTGACTATTTGCACTCAGATACGTGGGTAACTTTTTTACCCTGGTATAGGAACTTTGTCCTCTTATTGTGAACAGATTTGTTTTAGGAGCATGGACACTGGACCTTTGTTGGCTCCTTGGTCCCCCCCTCTCTTTTGTTTAATTTACTCATGTTTTAACACTAAGTAAGTCACAAAACTCAGAGCTAGCAGTTTTGTCACACTGCATCATTTCATTTTTGCAGTGGTTAATACGAAATTTGAGAATTTGATGTAAAGCATGTGGCCCAAACATCTGTTTGTGCCCGACTGGCCATTAGCGGCCTACTCAGCAAAAAGGTCCTGGGTAATACAAATCTTTGAAGGTAAATATCCATTGTTAAAGACAACGCCCCTACTAATTTATCCGAAATGAAGAACACCAATAAGATCCTCCAACGGAATGTATAAAACAAGCAGTACATGACAAGTGTAAGCAGGCAATACTTTTATGGTTGAATAGGTTATACTCAACACGCTCATCTTTCATCATTCTTCTGTCTCCTTTGACTCCGAAAGCAAACAAATAAGAAAAAAAAAATAAAACCAAAACAAATGCACCTCAAATCGTTACAGATTATATGATGTTGACATGAAGTGGGTAATTATAGAAGGGCACAAGAACACAATTAAACAGCTTTGAAGGCGCATCAGTAACACCAAGCTTCAAGTACTGTATTCACTCAATTACAGCAGGTTCAATTTGATATCTCACCTCATCCAGAATACCTAGAAAAAGAGTTGCTTGCACATAACCTGATGCAAACCCACGGCAGCTAACATGCGTTTCAAAATTTACAGAAACTTTTAGGCAAGGAATGATGTTTAAAGTAACCTTAGAATAGGTCAGTGAGAATCTGATTCATAGCCAGATATACTTTAGTATAACACAAAACACCTACTTGCAAAACGTTTTGCACTTTTCTTCCCCAGTTCTATAAACACACACATACCATTTTCAAAAGTTGCGTATCGTCCGAGTGTTCCAAACCCCAGGGGGCAGATTTACTAGCCCCACTTTTGCGTTACTTTTAACATGGGAAAAGTGACGCAAAAGTGGCGCAAGGGGCTTGTAAATATGCCCCCAGGTTTTTATACAAAGCTTTATAAGCGGTTTGATGCCCAACCACAGCCCTGTACCCCAGGTATTTGCTCAGTTAACTGGCGGGGAACTAGAAAAACAAGGAAGCAGACAAGTGTAGATAAGTTCATGGCACGCACATTGCAGCCACACATAGAAACGCTGGTCTAGGTTTTGCACATACATGCAATCCTGCCGAGTAGTACTGACATAGTCTGATTATATTAATGATTTACTTTGTTGGTACACTTGTTAAACATAAAAGCCTTGGAGAGAAGTGCTGATATGCAAGTTGCTGTTACAGAGAAGTGCTTATATAGCCTGAATATATACATGGTGGCCTTGTAGAAAAATGCTGATACTCTCCTATTGTAAGCATGCCTTGTATTAAAGTGCTGATATGCTCCTATTAGATGTGTATTGATCCTGCAGAGAAGTGCTGCTATACCCTGATTATATTTATGGTGGCCCTGCAGAAAAGTGCTGATACACTCCTATTATGTGTGTGACATCCTTGCAGAGAAGTGCTGATATGTTCTTATTAGATGCATTTTGCTATTGTAGAGAAGTGCTGCTATAGCCTGATTATATACAGGGTAACCTTGCCTGAAAGTGCAGATACGCTCCTATTATAACCATGAAAGCCTTGCATAAAAATGCTGATATGCTCCTATTAGATGCACATTGATGCCGCAGAGAAGTGCTGCTATAGCCTGATTATATACATGGTGGCCCTGCGGGAAAGTGCTACCATATTGTAAGCATGACAGCTTTGCAGAGAAATGCTGATATGATCTCATGAAGTGTGTGTAGTTCCTGCAGGGAAGTGCTGATACACTCCTTTTGTAAGCATGACAGCTTGCAGAGAAGTACTGATATGGTCTTATGAAGTGTGTGTAGATCCTGCAGGGAAGTGCTGATACACTCCTATTGTAAGCATGACGGCCTTGCACAGAAGTGCTGATACGGTCTTATGAAGTGCGTGTAGATCCTGCAGAGAAGTGCTGATACACTCCAACTGTAAGCAGGATAGCCTTGCGGCGATGTGCTGAGTGCCTCTATTAGATTTACATTAACCCTGCAGAAAAGTGCTGCTATAGACAGGTTATATAAATGATGGTATTGCAAAAAAAAATTCACATGTTCCTACTGTAAGCATAGTAGACTTGCAGAAATAGTCTGATATGGTCTTACAAGATGCATGTCGATCCTGCAGAGAAGTGCTGATATATGTTGGATAAAGTCCCACCTGGCGTACATTTTTTAGGGCTCCCCTGTCCCATTCCAAAGGAATGGATAGGGGAGAATTTTAGTAAGCAAAATAATTGTCAAACCAACTGCGGATTTTCAACAGTTCACGTGAACAAGCACGCGCTTTTCCCCCACAGGCACCATCTGTGCGTCCACATCAAAGCAATCAGCCTCCCTCCCAGCCACCCTCCCACTGGCATCTGAAGCTTCCCCCACCGTGCGCTCGGCCTCAGGCAGGCATTTCTCCTCCCCTAATTATTCACTTCACTTTCACGACCGCCAGGCCGTGCATTTCTCTTCTTTCCCTCCCCACAGCAATGCCAAGAGCTTGTTTGTGATTCGGGACCCTTGTGCACGATGTTTTGTACCGCTTTGTTTTAATACATTCTGGGAAGCTTGCCTCAGTTTTTGTGAAGCTTATGCACATTGGAGGGCTTTGTTTCTATATGTTTTCTGAAGGTGGCCACTATTTTTGTGAAGAGCTCGGTGCAGTCACAGAGCTCTCTGCCTGCAGCTTTCAGACAGAAAGGAGTTGCGTCCTTCCTGGCCGTTTACCTCCCATTCCCATTCCCTCTTCCAGCAGCTTGTTTAACTATTACAAGTCACCCAGGAATTTTGGGACGGCATGGGGAAAGTTCCTGAATTAGTGTATAGAAGGCCTAAGTGATATGCCATAGCTCTTCAGTAAAGTGCTGGTATGTGCTATCAGTTGATAGCTGCCACTTAACTGTCAAGTAAACCCCGATCCGCTGTGATATACTGCAGTCTCAGTGCTTTAAAAGGCCAGGCACTGTCTGAAAGTTCCGAGGGAATTACTGGAAAAAGTGCAATCTGGAATACAAAAACGCACACTTTGGGGTGAAACCGAGTGAAACATGAATACTGACGCATACCAGGGAATTACATGGATGTTCAAGCTGAAGCTGCGAAGCTCAGAACAAGTCTGATACTTTATACAGTAACAGACATGGAGGGGCTACACTGTCCAACGTCTCACCCCCTTTACCCAGTGTACGCCAGGTGAAGTCACTCGTATATTACACTTGCTGTCACAGTCCCGCACAGCTGTAACTCAGTGAACAGATGTCTTTTTAACCACATTCGCCGGTCCTCATAGTATCAACCTGGAAGGATGACAAAATCTTCTGGCCCTGCTGCATACAAAGCTGTGACCTGTCGGTCCATTTAGGTTTCCGCAGCAGATGCATTCACCTAGAGAGTAACTCACGGCTGCACTACTTCGAGAAAACAGAGAAAAATGGGCCTCCTACCAGACCAGTGGGCACTCGGCTACGTTTTCCAGTGACCAAAGTGCACCAGTCTGGTTGCTGTCTGGCTTATCACGGCATATGTGCGGTGCAGAGAAGGAAGGAACTGGGAGCCTGGCAAATAGAAGGGCTGCTTCCGTCTGCACTGCACCCGGGTCCTTCCTCGCAGCCACCCTCAAGCACCGCTGCATAGAGGCAAGCACGGACTAGCGCCGAAGGAGTGCTCAGCTGTAAACTCCGGGTAAACTCCGGGTTTCCTGGTAGTTTCCAGCCAATCCGAGAGAGCTTCACTGGCGCCAAAGAATTCACACACGTCTGCCTACACCGCAGAGAGGCCAAAGGAACAGAGAGGGCAAAGCATGCTGGGATTGTAGATAAGGACCTGAAAAGGGCGTAAGACAGGACCCAACGTCACAGGGTACATTTTGTTAAAACTACTAACAGCGCATAAATTCCCGTTGTAGACAGCTCATAAAAATCCACTTGTTACCAGGGAAAAAGCCAGAGATACTAATTATATGCGATGTATACACTATAAGTGATTATACAGATAGTACACATTGAAAATGCACATGTGATCTTCCAGGACCTGCAAAGGCTCACTTCCATTCAATTAGGAAGAGAAGAGTACTAGGCAAGAACGTCTCGGTGACAGTCATGACGTATACTTTTCTGTTTTTCTGCCGTCCCACTTGGACGGCCTCGGCCTGCTTTCCTTCTGAAGTAAAAGGTTTATTATCTTTATAGGGCCATGTGTTTGGCCCCATAAAGATAAGAAACCTTTTACACCAGAAGGAAGGCAGGTCAGGCAGTCCAAGTGGGACGGCAGAAAAAGAGAAAAGTGTACGTCACAGAATGCTCTTTCCCAATGTCTGGCCACCGTTTAGCATAAACGGTGATGCCGGCCAATGGGAAAGAGGGGCGGGGCTTAAAGCCCAATACTCAAAGCCCCTCTTAATCATAAAATCTCGCCAGCAAGACTGCGCATGCGCAGCCTACGCAGGCGAGACCTAAAAACTTGCAAGGAGAAACTGTGACGCATAGAGAGCACACCTTGACCTAATATCTTTCACTCACGACCAAAACTTCAAAAATACCTTCAGGAGGTAGGTAGACGTGCCCTTACACGAGCACAGTGCTATCCCTTTGTAAAAGCCAGAGCAAACATGTTAGAAGTGGAAAACACAAAATATGGATGGAGCATAGCCTCCTTTACGGGAGGGTCTGCGTCTGAAAGGCTTATTGTGACATTGTTTCACTTCCTTTTCCAGTGCCCCTGATCTCAGAAGCAACAAGTGGCAGGATGTGCCCACTCCCTTAAGGCAGCCAGGAGATTTACAGGGGAATTATGCTGAAGGCCTCAACTTTCTCCTTAATTACATAAATCCTGCTTGTCCAGATTTGCACCAGAATTCAGCGAGGAAGCCATGAAGGGTAGTGCACAGAAAGTCTGCAAGTAAACAGAAACCCCAATCAGCAAAACAACATCCATAATGGAAGGTGCCTTAAGTTGGACTCCTGCCTGCTGAAACATGGCAAGACCTCACACAACCCTGCCACACTGTAGCAAGAAAATATTTACACAAGTCCAATTCAGACAAGTTCCAATCAGACTGTTCATAGTAAAAACAGTAAGTCCAAATATTTTAATGCTAGCAAGATTTGGACCACAGAAGAAATAAAACGAACACATTTGGTTGCTGACTCTTTATGTCCACCCTCTTTACCCATTTCCTTTGTCTCTAGTACTGGCACTAAAGGAATACTCACCTTTGAAATGTCCCTTATTACAATTTCAAATACTCCAACTGAACAAAAACACTTTGAGATAGAGGGTTTATCTCTTGTTTTACTCCTCACACCCAGCGTGAATAAATTACAATCAAGATTCTATGTGAGAGAGGGCATTGGAAGGAAGAGCGAAGCAAAGGACATACGAAAAGAAGAAAGAAACTGTGATAAGAAGAAAGAGTCAAAAGCATGAAAATGTGGATGCAATGGTGAAAGGATAGTCTAAAACAAAATGTGCATGGATGGTTGAAAGAAAGAATGGCTGGAGAGATGAAAGGCTGGATGAATGAGTGGAGATATTGATGAATGAAAGTTAAGAAGGATTGGTGGATTGATACCAAAAGGATGGTCAAATGCTGGATCGATAAAAAGGAATACATTTATGGATAGGAAAATGATAGATGAATGGCTGGAAGTGTTAGTGGAAGGATAGGAAATAGATGGAAGAGTTTAATGATAAAAGGGTGGATGAAAGTTAAAGGACGGATTGATGGACTGGTGAAAGGATGGATGGAAGCGTGAAAAGATGGATTTATTGATGGATGCACGAAAGTCCTAGAGGATGGAGAGATACATGGACAGAAAGGGGGATGAAGGGACCTCATCTAAGTTAGGTAGGACATACTTTGTTTGCTCATTAACCTGTTGTGTGTGGCAGGGCTTTTCTGTTATTGCACGAGTCATATATAAGCCAGGCATGTTTCCGTGCAAACATGGGCACACTAAGGCATCATCAGAGTATTGTGTTTAGGCGTTGGTCCCGGAAAATTAACTTTTTTGAATGGCGATGCTATTGGATGTGTGCATGAGCGCCATATTATTATTTTTACAACTTCATTTTCACAGTGTTCATGTAAACAAAAAAGAGAAGGAATTTTCTGTCTCTTTGAGCTGCGTGTCATGCTTGATGTTACAATGTCTTCAAGTCTTGTACAGAATTAGCTTGGTGGGAGGAAATGTTGCTACAGCACTGCTTTCTATGCCCTTCTGCAAGGAGCATTGGGTACAGTAGTAGTTACAAATATGCTGAGGAGTTCACCCTCTTCTCTCGATAGGAAGCTAATGTATAAAGAAGAGCTAGAAAAGGGGGGATTAAACACATGGACCAGATGCTGAGGGAGATTTGCTGAAAGATCAAGTTCTAACCGCAGCCCCAGCAATGAAGTAAATTATTTGAGGAAAACTTACATGACTTGATGCTGTAAATTTAGGTAGGTGATGCAGACATGTAATAATACAGTGGATGATACTTTTAAATAATTGGGTTTTTGCTTGGGTTAGCTCTGGCTATTCTTATGAATGCTGAGATTTTTGTAATAATTTCCATAATTCTGAAACACAAGTTTTATAAACGATTTGTTTATAGTACCCAGTAATTGTAAAATACCAATGTTGGACCTGGCCACACCCCTATATGTTTGCCTTCTGTTGCTGAACCTGTTTATTAAAGTGCCTGTGCTCTCTCCATAAAACGTGGTACAATTGACATATACCTGACTGCTACATTTAATTTACATTGTAAGTCCACAGTAAATAGAGCTACTTGTACCTAGGGTCTGTAAATTAAATGCTGCTAGTGGGCAGAAGAACTCATGGTGCCACCCACTAAAGTAGCCTTGTAAAATAGGTTTCAGACGAGCCTCTGCAGACTGTGTGCAGTTTAAAATTGCCATTTCGACCGGGCAAAATAAACCCTTTGCATTTTTAATATTTATTCACCCCAAGGTAGGGACTAATGTTTCCTAGGGCAGGGTGCATGATATTTAAAAAGTTGGACATGTGTTTAAGTTTCATATGTCCGGACAGGTAAAAACTCCTAAAGTCATTCTTCATTTTTGTAAGACATATCTGTCTAATTTACCTACAATGTGCAATATTTCATTTAATAAGTGCTAACTTCAGATGGGCGCTGACAGAGATATGCTGCTTACGCTCAAATTAATTGTAATTTAGCAGAGCAGTCAAATTTTAAATTACAATTCTGAAAATGCTATTTTAAACAGTTGCCATTTTCTTGTCCCAACTGTGCTTTTCTACCAGTGCCCTGGGTCTTATGACTGTGAACAACATCAGTTTCGAAAATTGTCAACTACACCATGCCACTAAAACTGAAAAGAGTCTCAGAGAAGATAAAAAATCCATGGTTTAATGGGTCACTGAACGAAGAAAGGCGAAAACTGAGAAAAGCTGAAAGAAAATGGAGACAACACCCATCATCCCCCGAGCTGAAATCCCTCAGAAAAATCAGAAACCAATATAACAAAAAGATCCTCAATTCCAAAAAGGAATTTATAAGATCAGAACTTGATAATGCCAAAAACAGACCAAGGAAATTATTCGAAATCTTAAAGCAACAATCAAATAAACTAGCAAAATCTGCCGAAGAGAACACGAAAACTCTACTAAGCTGCGAAGAATTCTCGACATTCTTCACGGAGAAGGCCAACTCGCTTGAGAAAGAGCTTAAAAGCGCTGCAGATAATCTACCCACCCAACCAGTATCTACAATCGATACCAGCTTGAAAACAGATTGTAATAAGGCCAAAAACAAAGCACAATGGGACACCTTCAAATTATATGAGAGAATACCGTCGCCAAAACGCTCTCGGATATCAAACCTAATAAACCATTATCACGACCCTCTACCCGCGAAATGCCTAAAAGAAATCAGCCATATTGTGGTTCCAATCTGGACCAAAATTATAAATGCATCGTTATCACAAGGGATCCTCCCAGACTGCCTAAAAACTGGACAAGTCGTCCCCATAATCAAAAAACCTACAGCGGATGCAACAGATCCGAATAATTTTCGCCCAGTGACCAACAACCCTTTACTTGCCAAACTAATTGAGAAATGCGTGGAAGGCCAACTGAGCCAACACATCACCAACTTCTCCCTACTAGATGATTGCCAATCAGGATTCAGAGCAGGACATAGCACGGAAACAGCGATCCTCCATATTATTGACGACGCACTACAGGCCCTAGATCAAAATCGAGCATGCCTACTGATTCTCCTGGACCTATCTTCTGCATTTGACACTGTTAAACCACGAAGCAGTACTGTCCAGGCTGCAGGATAGGATGGGAATGTCTGGAAATGTGCTGAAATGGTTCGAATCATTCCTGTGAAACAGAACACAGAGATTCCTGGTCAACCAATCACTCTCACCATCATGCCCTAATTCAATTGGAGTCCCTCAAGGATCAACATTATCCCCAGATCTGTTTAACTTGTATGTCGAACCTCTTACAGAAATTCTCCGTAACTCACAGATATTTTATCACATGTACGCGGATGACACGCAAATATACATAAAGATCGCGTCCCTGGAAGACATTGAACTAATGAATGAGCCGTTAAAAATGACATTGCAATGGTTAACAACCAATCATCTGAATCTGAAGGCTCACAAAACTGAGTTCCTATTAATTGCACCACCAAGGAGCCATACGGAAATGAAGGAATGGACCAAGCTGGTGACAGCGCGAAACTGCACCCCAACCCTAGTCAACTCAGCGAAATCGCTAGGGATCATATTAGATGAGAACCTCGACATGCAAGCCCACATTAAATCAATGGCTAAAAGTACCTATTTCCACTTGAACTACATAAGAAAACTGAAACCATTCATCTCAGAGGCGGATCTTAAACTGGCAGTCCAATCCTTAGTTATCTCAAGGATTGAATATGGGTGCTACACCTTAGCCGGTCTACCAAAAACGTCCACAGCACCACTAAAAGCATGTCTCAATGCAGCGGCAAGACTTATCACTGGATCGAGGAAAATCGACCATATCTCTCCTCACCTGAAAGCATTAAACTGGCTACCCTATGAAGCCAGAATTCAACTAAAAATAGCGTGTATCACCCATAAAGTGCTCCACTACAACACACCAAGATACCTAGCCGGGAAAATTGAACTATCAGGAGGAAACAGACCAGCCAGGAGTGGCAAGGAGCTGCTGTTGCGGCCAGCCATTTTCCGGAGTAAATAAAAACTTACGACCGAGCGTTCTCAGGAGCAGCCCCCAGAATCTGGAATTTACTCCCTCCAAACATTAGAAAGATTCAAAATACAGCAACATTTGAGAGGGAAGTGAAAAGCATCTTGATGAGTAAATACCTCACATAGTGAAGACTGCTGATCACAGATAGGATCTATTGTTGCCCTGATACAGAGCATCTACGTCGCTAGAAGGAAAAGACGCCGACTTGAACAAAGATAAATGCTGAACGATGACTCGGGACCGGAGTCACTCCTTAGGATCTAGTTGAATACTTATATTTATATACTCACCGCCTGAATGCCTTATAATTACCTACCTCATATTTGCTTGCTTTTAAACCGTCTTCTATATATGCTAACCTTTAACCTGTCTCATAATGTAAACGCTCATGTTATGTATATATATATATATATATATATATATATATATACTCTCCTCCTAAAGCCATATAATTATCTACCTCATATCTGTTTACTCTTAAATTGTTACTATATATGTTTAATCTTAAATCAACCACTTATTGTAAAGCGCTCAGATACCCACGGGTCTTGTTCGCGCTTCACGCTATACAAAACACTATGATAAATAAATATGTGAATTGCTTCCAGACAGTGAGACAAAGGGGGCTTTGGTGTGGACATAATGGGATATCTATCTATCTATCTATCTATCTATCTATCTATCTATCTATCTATCTATCTATCTATCTATCTATCTATCTATCTATCTATCTATCAATCCAACTATCTATATATGTATATATACATATATATATATATATATATATATATATATATATATATATATATATATATATATATATATATATATATATATATATATATATATATATATATATATATTACCTACTGGCGGTCGCCAGTAGGTATATATAGTTAGGATTTTTTCTCTATGGGATTTTTGAAAATTCTATGTCTAATAACTTTGGCGTTTGTGGACGGAATTGGCTGAAATTTTCACGGAAATGGAACATTTTGTTTCTGAGCAGCCCCTGACAATTTGGGGGGGTTTCATCAAGGGGGGGCCGAGAAAAAAGGGGGGTCCCAAAACGCGTTTTTCCCATGTTAATTTCCATAGGGCGGTTGGCATCACTTTTAGCTCGAACGGCTGAATGGATTTGCACGAAACTTGGCAAAATTGTAGGGACTGTTAGCCCGATGTGCCTTTGCTAGGTCTCAATATATGTGCTCCAGTGGATTTTGAGTAATTTAGGTTCAAAAAAAGATATATATCTGGGCGGAGCCTAACCACACATCTGATCTGATTGGCTGTCAGCACTTCATCCAAGAAGTGTTGGCAGCCATCTTGGGACCAATATACATGATAGCACCTCATTAAAAAGCATTGTAGTTAATAGAGGGTTTTAGGACTTTAGTTACATTATAAATCATTTGTTGATGGTACCATACTCGTTTTAGGAATTGTGGTGGGTTCTAAGGTGATTTTACCATGTGAAAAAACCTTCTGCTGTGATATCATGAATATTGTTTGAAAGAAAACTAATATCTCATGATTTTCCCACAGTGGTTTGGAAGGGGATCTATAAGCTAAACTGAAAGCATATTTTCTGTAAATTCACATTATCTTTCTCAGTCATGTGAAAATGAAGTCTGACATTCTCAGTAAAACATGTACATCCAACAAGGACAGAGACTGTCAGTTGATTCCTTTGTGTTCTACTGCAGCCTCCTAGAGTGTTCTAAAGAACAACTAGAGCGCTAACAGTCCTACTTATTTCAAAGGTATGGCACACCTGAAGCCATCTTGATTGGAATAAAGTGGTAACTCTTAAAACATTTAATTTAAAAAGAAACAACATGAGGGGGTATATTTTGCCATAGAAAGTATGATTAGTGCTGCAGAATGAAAAATTAGGGCACATTTTGAGTGACTTCTCAAATCCTTTTCTATTTCATTAAAACATTCTGACATGCAGTCTCCCAAAATGGCCACCAGAGACAAAAGAGCCCAAATGTAGCCCAAATATCACCCAGATGTAGCCCAAGTATAGCCCAATGACAGAATGTCCCAGAGTGTTCTAAAGAACAACTAGAGCGCTAACAGTCCTACTTATTACAAAGGTATGGCACACCTGAAGCCATCTTGATTGGAATAAAGTGGTAACTCTTAAAACATTTAATTTAAAAAGAAACAACATGAGGGGGTATATTTTGCCATAGAAAGTATGATTAGTGCTGCAGAATGAAAAATTAGGGCACATTTTGAGTGACTTCTCAAATCCTTTTCTATTTCATTAAAACATTCTGACATGCAGTCTCCCAAAATGGCCACCAGAGACAAAAGAGCCCAAATGTAGCCCAAATATCACCCAGATGTAGCCCAAGTATAGCCCAATGACGAATGTCCCAGAGTGTTCTAAAGAACAACTAGAGCGCTAACAGTCCTACTTATTACAAAGGTATAGCACACCTGGAGCCATCGTGGTGGGAATAAAGTGGTAACTCTTAAAACATTTAATTTAAAAAGGAACAAAATGAGGGGGTATATTATGCAATAGAAGGTATTATTAGTGCTGCAGAAAGAAAAATTAGGGCACATTTTGAGTGACTTTTCAAATCCTCTTCTATTTCATTAAAAAATTCTGACATGCAGTCTCCCAAAATGGCCACCAGAGACAAAAGAGCCCAAATGTAGCCCAAATATCACCCAGATGTAGCCCAAGTATAGCCCAATGACAGAATGTCCCAGAGTGTTCTAAAGAACAACTAGAGCGCTAACAGTCCTACTTATTACAAAGGTATGGCACACCTGAAGCCATCTTGATTGGAATAAAGTGGTAACTCTTAAAACATTTAATTTAAAAAGGAACAAAATGAGGGGGTATATTTTGCCATATGAATTATGATTAGTGCTGCAGAAAGAAAAATTAGGGCACATTTTGAGTGACTTCTCAAACCCTCTTCAATTTCATTAAAAAATTCTGACATACAGTCTCCCAAGATGGCCACCAGAGACAAAAGAGCCTAAATGTAGCCCAAATATCACCCAGATGTACCCCAAGTATAGCCCAATGACAGAATGTCCCAGAGTGTTCTAAAGAACAACTAGAGCGCTAACAGTCTTACTTATGACAAAAGTATGGCACACCAGAAGCCATCTTGATTGGAATGAAGTGGTAAGTCTGAAAACACTCAATTTAAAAAGGAACAACATGAGGGGGTTAATTTTGCCATAGAAAGTATGATTAGTGCTTCAGAAAGAAAAATTAGGGATCATTTTGAGTGACTTCTCAAATCCTCTTCTATTTCATTAAAAAAATTCTGACATGCAGACTGAAACATGCACTTTGAATACCAGCAGCAGACGTCCCTGGTGAGCAGTAGCTTTACTACAGTGATCTAATGTGCAACTAGAGTGCTAACATTCAGAATTTATGGCAAATGTGTGACACATCTGAATGCCTTCTTGATGGAACCAAAGTAAACAAGCATTGAAAATGCAATAGATCTCGCCCTCGTTTAAGTTAAAGCCATTCTGTTTGTAATGAGGTGGCTTTTTAGCTTTGCTTTTATTAGTGTTTTTTCAACTTTCATGTAAATAACATGCATCTGTATGCATATAAGTATATGTATGCATGCATTTATGTTTGTATTTATATAGATATACAGATGATATATGTTTATATATGTATGTATATATATATATTCACTGAAAAAACCATAGGCTATAGACCATATATAGTTAGGAATTCGCATTTACAAAACCTTATTTTACTCACACCAAACCATTGAAATTCCATATATAGTTAGTTGCACTAACTATATATCGCGCACCCGCAATCCACTGCTGATGATGTCACATATTACATCATTCATGACATGGTCAGTGACATCACTGATGACATCACTGATGACATCTCAAATGACATCTCAAATGACATCACTGATGACATCACTGATGACATCTCATTTGACATTACTGATCACATCACTGATGATATCATTCATGTGATAATACGATGAACCTCTTCAGACTCTAATATAACCTTAGATACAATCAGTGTAAACAGACACTCACAGACTGTCACTCATCCATGGAGTTACTCACACACCTAGTCAGTCATGCAAAGAATCAATCACACCTCCATTTCCTCAACTATACAGTAATACAAATTTCACTTATTCAAACATATACTAACACATATTTACTCTCTTATACAATCCCTGATACAAGTTCACAATGATCCATACAACCACTCACACATTCACACATTCACTGGCTCTTATGCACAGTTATTTATATATGTCAACTCTCACATGTACTGTGTTTTACATATGTACTTACTTTGACATGTAGCACTGAGATATCCATTCACTCACCAATACACTCATGCACACAGTCAACCGCCCATACAGCTGTTTCCACATGCACTTTTGAAACCATACATCTAGTGAATCAACTGCTCACACATCTATGCACAGAGTCATACACCTCCCAGCCACCCACACACACACTCAGTCTCCCATACAAATACTTGGGCAACCAATCAATAACCCATATAGTTACTCATATAGCTACTTATCAACACATGCAACAGTTTACAGAACAACAGACATAATGATGCACAAATTAAGACAGTTTAGTCACTAACCCATGCACTCAGTGAGACACATTTAATCACTCACTCATACAGTCAGTCATGCACCTACTAAATCCTTCATCCAGACACTTATACATCCACTCATTCTTCAATATGTAAGACATATTTTAACTTTACAGAAACATACAGTCACTGGATGTTGTCATCAGTGATGTCATCAGTGATGTCATTTGAGATGTCATCAGTGATGTCACTGACCATGTCATGAATGATGTAATATGGGACATCATCAGCAGTGGATTGCGGGTGCGCGATATATAGTTAGTGCAACTAACTATATATGGAATTTCAATGGTTTGGTGTGAGTAAAATAAGGTTTTGTAAATGCGAATTCCTAACTATATATGGTCTATAACCTATGGTTTTTTCAGTGAATATATATATATATATATATATATTACCTACTGGCGGTCGCCCATAGGTAGTTATAGTTAGGACCTATTTTTCATAGGAAATCTGCAACATTCTATTCCCAATAACTTTGGCGCCAATTGACGAATCTTCGCAAAATTTTCAAAAAGCATTAAGCTGTTCGGTCCACTCCTATCCTGAAAGTTTCATGGTGATTCATCAAGCGGGGGCTGAGAAAAAAGGGGGTCCAAAGCTTGTTTTCCATATGCAATTTCCCATAGGAACCTTTAGCAACAGCTACAGCCCAAACTGCTGAAAGGAATTACACCAAATTTGGCAAAAAGGTATCCCTTGGTTCAGAGTCGTGCCTTTTTGTTAAATGGTGTAAATCTGTTCAGTAGTTGCAGTGAAAATCAAAAGTAAAATCATATATATATATATATCTATGGCCGAGCAGGATCCGCGCACCCTCCCGATGACAAGCTGTATGCTAATTGGCTGTCACACTCCAAACCAGGAAGTGTTGGCAACCATCTTGTGCCTTGGTAGAACCGAGAATTGCCAATACTGCAATTCGCTTGAATGTGTATTTGGGCAGAGAGAACAGATCCAAACCAGATCTCTGAAAGATTAAATCATTTGAATATATTCATTTATTTTCTAGTTATCATTCATAAGCATGTTTTCTGAACATCAATTTA
The DNA here is from genome assembly GCF_964263255.1 of Lissotriton vulgaris. NCBI lineage: Eukaryota > Metazoa > Chordata > Amphibia > Caudata > Salamandridae > Lissotriton > Lissotriton vulgaris. The sequence goes on from NC_141689.1 coordinate 391,441,747, forward strand.
TTTTACGATGTTCAAAAATGCATCATAATATACAGGAGAGGAAAGAACAAGGAAAAAGATCCTATAAAAAGTATTTACATTCACAAGTGTTCATAGTGTGTAGTTCTTCATTCATTCATGTGTCTTCAGTCATACTCATATATTCCATGTGACAATCTTTCTAAAAGAAGTGTGGGGAAGGAAAGGAATAGGAAATTGTTTTTTTCAAAAATTACATAACCCTGATTCTTTTTATCATCAATAATTAAATTTTAGAAGAGAAACATTTTAAATTTATTTATGAATCTAGGCCATCTGTACATTTATAAACAATCAGAGCAGTTTTTTAATTCTTTAGGAGGATTGGCCTAACACAATGGTGGTCGACGCGTTTCGAGTTCCTAACGTGGAGGAACTCTCTTCAGGACCTCGAAATTGGTTGTGAAAAACATAATAAAAGCCTTTGCTTATTTAACTGAATACAATGACAGTAACCATGCATACTCCAGTTTGGGAGCATTGGTTACCTATGTACTTTAGAAACTGTTTGTTTTGTTGCCTGATTGAAATCTCTCATTCCCTGAAAAGCATGGAAGGGGGGAAGGAGACGTTGTGTAAATGACAAGTAAAACTTTGTGTGATCTGAGGAATAAATTCGCTGGGTATAAATGATATCCTTACTTGTGAGTTATTTCTGTACGGATATCATGAGAGCTTCCATTTTGAATGGGCTTTATATTTCAATATGAAAATCGGTAGGTTGAGGAGTCGCTGTACCATAGAAAAAACGTTCCTGTAATTCTGTATTTCAACATATCGAGGTTAGTGTCTGAATGTCCACAAGTATTATTCAGCCTACCTTGAGATGTATTCTTGTTTCACTTTTTCTTTTGCTTTGTTGGTGTCTTGTGGGAATTTAATCTATGGAAGAAGCAGCAAAAACGTGCTAATGAAAATCCGTTTATTTGCATATATCCAATACCTTCTATTTGTTTTTATTTAAATTCTGATCTAGTTCTTTTAATACAAGTTTTTGGAGGCATGACCTGCTGTCTTTCGATTGAAAACACCGGTAGTTCTTTGCGGTGGCACGTGTATGGAATCACACTATGTTTTGTTTACTATATAAAAGTTGTCATGACATTCTGCCAAGTGTGGCGATATCCTTCTTCTATGTATTCTGCCCTTTATGCTGGGTCCATTAGCCTGTTTTTTTGGGGAGACAACATCCTACGTGCTGTAGCCATGTGAAATGGCATTTATTTTGTAATTAGCTATCACCTGGGAAGGAGCTGCCATTTAACTTGCTGCCATTGTACGTTTTTGGAAATTCCCATATGTTAAGTTGTCTCGAAGTGTTTCTACATGAAGTTTTATCCACATCGATAAACTATTACCCATCAATCTTCCATGATGAACAGTCCATTAAGTTTTATCACGAACGTGTCTGAAAGAGTAAAGATTACCGTTTTTTCATTTGCCGCGATCGTTGCTCTCCTCTCTCTTTCTCATTGGTGAATGAGGTGGATTGAAGCATCTGTTGATATTCTCGCCTTATTACGCCATGATAAGTGATTTAGGCAGGCCAAATCCCGGGGGGATTATGTAAATTGTGATGGGGGCCCAGCCCAGGGGACCACCACCCCCCGGGGCTTTATCAAAATATGTGCGGGGGGCTTACAGCCCCCCAGCCCCGAGGACTGCCACCCCCAGGGGCTTCATAAATAAATGAGGAGGCGCTCAGGCCCCCCCCAAGCCCTGGGGACTGCCACCTCCGGGGCTTTCACAATTTATTTCGGGGGGCTCAAAGCCCTCCCTAGCCCTGTGTACCACCACCCCCTGGGGCTTGTACAGTGGAAGGGTGGGGGGCTCAAAGGCCCCCCCAAGCCCCAGGGACCGCCACCACCCGGGCTTCTAGTTTTTTACAAATAAAAAAACCTGTGTGGGGGGCTTGAACCCCCCCACACGCTCCAGGGGATGCCACCTCCTCGGGTCTCTACCTATTAGAAATGGGGGTCCATGACGGACCCCCAAACTCTGGGGATCACCACCCCGAGGCTTTTAAAATGGTGTGACGGGGGCCACCTGGCCCCCCCTTGGAGCCAATGATGGCCCTGGGGTCCGCCACCCCCCAACACCAGCTCCTGCAGTGTCCTGGGGTGCCCACCCCAGGACACTGTAGATTGCAATGACAGGGCGGGAGCCTCGCGGCTCCCACCCTGTCATTGCAAACTGCTTTGCTTCATTGAAGCGAGAGCAGGGAAACCTGCTCTCACTTCAATGAAGCATAGCAGATTGCTTTTCCACATGGGTAGCAGCATGTTAGCTGCTCCCCATGTGGAAAAGCAATGCCAGCTCCCGCAGGATGCGGGGAGCCGGCTGGGACCAGTGGGGGGATTGGGGACCCCCCACAGTCCCCAACAAAGAGGGCCAGCCCCGGGGGATGGGGTCCCAGGGTCTAGAAGTGGCCCAGGAGGGGGCCATGTGGCCCCCCTCCTCAAAAATAATTAAAAATAAATCAAAAAAGGCCTGGCCCCGGGGGATGGCCATAAGTGGCCTCAGTAGGGGGGCAAGGCAGCCCCCTCGAAATAAATAAAAATAAAACAAAAATGGCCATGCCCCGGGGGATGGGGTCCCCGGTGGCAGATCATGGCCTCGGGAGGGGTGCCATGTGGCCCCCTTCCCAATTTGGTTTTTAAAAATTGGGGGCAGGCCCTGAGGGATGGTGTCCCCAAGGCCAAGAAGAGTAGGAAAAGAATGTTAGTGTACGACACTAACATTGCTCATAGTGTCATACAATTCAAGACAATATTCATATAGCATGTGGTAGAATGACAATTCACAAAACAGTGTAAGGCTGCCATAGACACAATGCTTATAAATCTGTCCTTTTTCGCCCCTCAATGCATTGTATTTCTTCCAAGGCTCCCAGACCTTTTTCCATTTCTTTATGCAACCCCTAGACTTGTAAATAATTTCTTCAGCTCTCTGGCACCAATCCAGATCTTGCAACCACTGGTCCCACTGTGGGGGCGCCTGAGCCTCCCAGCCACTGGCTATGTTCCTTTATGCCACCCCTGCTGCCATTTCAAGCCAGATCTTATTGTATCTGGACCAGTCCATGGCCCCTTTGATTATCAGCAGGAGCCACCTAGGCTCTAGCGGGACGGGAGAACCCACCACCGCTGCCATTGTGTCCACAACTTTAGTCCAGAAGGGTACTATCTCTGGGCATTCCCATATTATATGGTAGAATGTACCTTATCCCCTACACCCCCTCGCACAGAGGGCCTATTGGCTTCTTCCCCAGGCATATAGATGAGTTCAGGGGTAATATACCGGGTGTAAAGAAATGTATTGTACCAATCGGAACCTGACGCAAATTGCAATTTCATGGGGGCTCTGTAGTGCATCCTGTCAGTCGTCCTCCTCCAGGCCCCCTATGTCACCCTGCCATCTTTCCCGCAAGGACACTAGTGGATCAGGCATGTTGTTAATAATTTTACGATAGATTGTGGAAAAGGGGTTTTCCACTATGGGATCAAGGAGAAGCCTAGCCTCCATAGGGGAATATTCCAGAAGCGATGTTACGACCCGCTTATGGCAGCATAGAACATGAGTAAGACATATGTAGTGGTTGTAGGAGAGTAGGGTCTGCAATCCTATGAACTCCCAGATTTTTTTGCTTTTGTTTCACTGGTTTACGACTTTCTCTGGCTGTGGGCCTGCCAATCGGACCCACAGCCTGGCTGTTCTCTTTCTAAATTACAACATGTACCCTAGGTGCATTTACCAATTGGTACTGGGCCACCTTATCAGACCCTGTAACTCAGGGGATAGGTGTACCCAGGGCTGCCAGGGGCTGCAGCATGTATTATGCCACCCCTGGCTGGCCTCCTAAATTTGACACAACTGGCTGCATGACAGCTCGGGCAAAGTCGTGTAATCACCCTTTGCTGTAGGTGTAGTATACCTATACCTAACCCTAAAATGGACACACAGATTCCTATCAGTCACTCCTATGGCAGGCCTTGACAATCCTGAAGGCAGAGTGCTTGGAATCGTGTGAGATGGTGCTCTGGCATGAGCTGAGCCTGTCTGCAGCTTGCGGAACCAAGTCCTAATAGCTGTTCCATGATATCGCATACCATATACGCTTAAGTGCATTATAATCCTTGCGGTTAAATTCTAACTTTGGTATTGCTTTATCAAAACATGTCGAGTAAGGTGTCATACGAATTGGAATACCAACCCCTCGCCAATTCTGGCGACGGGGTTAGCATTTCACCCCTCTAGAGGGACACGACATGTATGTAACTGTGAACCCCGGTTAAAGTTAACTGAAGCCTCAGCTCCACAAAATGGATGCTGCCACCACAGACACGAGTCTGACCTCCTGCTGCTGGGAGTCCTTCCAGCGAGGGAGGCCTGGACAAAGGGTTTCCTGTCCGGGGCGGTGCTAGCACCGTCCCAGACATGGTTTTGTGTATCCTGGGTAGGCAGGGCTTTTCAGGAAGGTGACTGCTGAGTGGCACCCCAGTGCTCACTACGCATAGGCCGGTCTGAACCAGTTCCAGGGGCACACCAGCCCCTGGCCTGGGGAAGTCCGGCATGGCAGAGGGGTGTAACCACCCCCCTCCTGGTCCCACCCATAGGCAGGACCTAGTCACCGGGTCAGCCCCCTTTTTTAGTATAAAGATAGGAGCGGGCCCCCTGTTAAAATTAGATCATCTTTGGAATCAAGACACGACTTTCTGCGAAAGGACTTCAAGATTTCTTCATCAAGATTCTCCCTTGTGGCTAAGGAGTAGTCACCCTGCATCCGCAGGCACCATCCTAAAGAACACTGCGGTCTGCTGCAAGTCCTTCATCACGAATCCGACGACCCAGCTCGACGAGACCCGGCTTCCCTGGCACCTCTGACCTCTACTCACCTCTACAGCAAAGCTGAGAACCGTGAGTGCGACGAGACCTCGAGGGACCGACGATCGCCAAGACTGCACAACATCTTTACAACAAGCCCACCGTGTCCTCCACGGGTGAGTGCTTTGGGGTCCGAGAAGCCCCGACCCTGCGCAGCTCCAGCACCCAAGGTCAGCCTCCCTGCATCTCCACGATCTGCGTGGGGCCCTTCTGCTGTTTGCTGTGCACCGCGTTGTTTGGCTACTAGCCGGCTGGCTTGTGGCCTTCTTCACGACGCCCGACGACATCACTGCTGCTGGTCTGGTTGCTCCAGACTGGCCCTTGCTTCCTTCTTGAAGAGAGGCACCCCGGACCCTCCTGGTCCACTCCAGACACCATTTTAGGTCCACCGCGTGGGCTTGAATTTGCCAAGGCTTTGTTGCCCAATCCTGGGTCCAGCGACGCCGACAGCTTCTATCTTCGTGGGACAGCTCGATCCTCCTTCCTGGTCGCCGACAACGCCTCCTGGTCCGTGAGATCTCCGAGCACAGCGTCACCCACTCGCCTAGTCGAGGTGGCTACCATCCGGTGCCCTCCTGGTGCCCACTGACTACTGGCTAGTAGTCTCGAACTTGGTCCCCTCTGCTTTCAGGTGTCATCTTCCATCGATCCAGGCTTGGATCCACCGAACTTTCTTCACTGGTCGCCTGCCAGCAACTTCTTTCTTCCAGGCTCCTGGTCCGTCAACGAGGATTCCCGACGTCTTTTGAGTCCTATGCAGCTGCAGCCCCTGGGCTAGGTAACTTCGGCATTTCGGTGCCCCACCATAGCCTCACTATCCAAGGGTCAGAATCTACTTTCGTTTTCCTCCTACCAGGTCGGGTTCGCCCGAGAACACTAACTTTGCAATTCCTAGCTACCATAGACTTTGTCCCGCATCTCGCGTGAGAGTGCACACACTGCACCCGAGTCCCCTGGGTCTCCTAGAAGTAATCTAACGATTCTATAGTCAAGTCCTAGCGATTCCAAAGCCTATTAGTACTGTACTTACCTGCTAGTAATTTCGCATTCCACTTTTCAAGTATATGGTTTTCCGTGCCCCTCGGGCATTTGTATATACTGTGCTAACTTAAGTATTTCTGTAAGAGTTTTGGTTTGTGCTTAGTACCCTGTCCTCATAAAGAGTACAGGGCTGTTGTGATTCTTAATAAATAACTGTTTATTTTCATAACACTTGTGTGGTGTCCTTTCACTTGGTATTCAAGGGGTATATGTGTGGTAAACAGCTGGCTTAACACGCCCTCTCGAGTCTTTAGCCTTAGACTGCTCGTATCCACGCTACTAGGATAGCTGGTCTATAAGGTTGACTTACAACCAATCATCAATAAGGGTTGCTGGACTGATACATAGTGTTCACTAGAATAGTGAGCACTGCATATCAGGCCACCTTCTCACAGTGGTAATGTTGTGTGTCCTGTAAGTCGTATTCTTTTCGAAAGTCTTCGAAGGGTCGGGACGTCTCCTTTCCATACATCCCCTAAATACTCAATGCCTAATAGTTTCCATCCCCTAAAGCCAGTCAATTGAGTCACTTCGGGTAAGTGATTCCCAAACCATAACGGGGTTCTGCCTGGGAGTCTTTCCGACCCAGGAATTGAATTGCCTCCCTCCAGCATTGGATCACCACCCCTGTGTGAGATGGCAGGTCCCGTCATGGCTTCCTTGTGTAAAGGAGTGGCTCGTAAGTTTCCTACTGGCATGACCCATCTGTCAACTCTATAAGCTGGCTCTGAACCTGCCGCATACACCCAGTCATTAACCACTTGCAGCTGTGAAGCCTAGTAGTGTAATTGAACATCTGGGAGGGCCAACCTCCTTTCGTAAACCCCCCTTGTTAACTTACGCAGTGCTATCCTTGGGTTGCCACACTCCCAAAGCAACTTTCCATAATGCCTGAGAAATCCGCTTGAAAACCCAATTAGGAACCGGGTACGGCGTATTTTGTAAAATATACAGGAGCCTCAGCAGTGCCAGCATTTTAAACATTGCAGCTCATCCCATGAGAGAAAGCGGTACTGACCTCCAGTGGCTCATGTCTACTCCCAAATGCATCAGTTGGGGTTCTAGGTTCCTAATGAAGAATTCCACTCTACCTCTGGTGATGTATACCCCCAGATACTTAAACCCGTTTTCCGCAACTGAGGCTGGACACCTAGGGGCACATTAGGATGGCGGGCGGAATTTGACCGCCCGCCATCCCGTCATACAAATGGGCCGCCCGCCATAAGGGCGGGGTCCTGTGGCTGCAATTAGGATGCACCCGCCACACTGGCAGGCGCATCCTACATTCCCAACATTGTGGCTGGCGGTACACTCAGCACTGCCCGCCACAATGCCAGGAAGGCATGTTGTGCACTTCCATGCACAACATGGCAGGCAACGCACGTTGCCTGCCATTTTGTGCATGGAACTGCAGGGGCGTACCATAGGTACCCCCCATGTGCATCCCCCCAGAGTCCCTGGGGGCCCGCAACGGGCCCCCCAAGCAGACTCTGCATGCCTTCCCGTGGCGGCAATGCTGCCACTTAAAGGCATTTCAAATCGCACATTCTAATATGGCTGGCGGTGTCTTTCAGACACCACCACAATATAGAACCCTTTTCCGCCCAGACGACATATCGACCGGGCAGAAAAGCAGCGGACGGTCTTTCTATCCGCCGTGGACCCCCCAGACATTGTAATATGGCGAGGGGTCATTTCTGCACGGATGGGGGCGATCCGCCCGCCATCCTAATGGGGCCCCTAGTCGGGATCCACTTTGGTGACCCGAGAGCGGGTAAATCAGTTATTTTGCCCAATTGATCGTGTAGCCTCAGTAGCTACCGAACTATTCAAAGAGATGGAGCGCCTGCGCTATCGAGTGATAGGGTCTGGCCATATACAATACATTATCATCCGAGTATAAGGAAATATGCACTTCCCACTCATCGTTCAGCACCAGGCCCCAGAAAAACCTGTCCCTCCGGATCCAGTGAGCCAGCGGATCTAGGGCCAGGGCGAACAGGAGGGGGGACAGGGGAAAGGCTTGAGACACCGCCCCATTAACTCTCACCCTCATCAACGGCTGCTCGTACAGCAGCCGTACCCAGCTGCTGAATATCGGTCCAAGGCCCAGTCGTTGGAGTTCCATAAATAAGTACGGCCATTCAATACTGTTGAAGGCCATTGAGGCGTCCAGCTGCATCAATGCTGTCTGAGTATTGCCTATGTCTTCTGTCATATAAAGGACCCCATACAAGCGACGTAAATTGTGTTGAGTACTCCTACGCGGCATAAACCCTTACTCATCCACTTGTATTAAATCTGGCAGAACTGAGAGCAGCCACGTTGCCAGTGCCTTGACTGAGACCTTGGCTTCCACATTGATAAGCATGATTGGCCGGGAAGAGGAGCATTGATCAGCCAGCTTCCCTGCTTTGTGAATTACAACTATCGTGGCCTCTCTTTGATCAGCAGCAGGTACCCCACTTCTCACGCCTCTAAATACATCTGGAGGAGGGGTCGATGATTATATTCACCTGCCCCTTGTATATTTCTACTGGGAGCCTGATAGAGCGCACAGGTCACTGACTCGGTTTTACCATACTCACCTGGGCCCATATAAACAACATATAATGAGTTTTTAAGCAGGTAACCTGTGCATTTACTCTCATCAGTGATTTATAAATTTTCATTTAGGACCTATACCATTGACTTACCAATCCTTATTATCGGTACCTAAAGTCCTAAGGGATCAAAGGAGTTAGAATAATAGGTAGAATAATAAAATTTGCACTTGTATACTAACCACAATTTTGGGAAAGGTTTAAACTCTTTATCTAAATTTCTAAAATATCTTAATCCAAAAATTAAACATCAGAAATCTTTAAATCAGGAAAATAATGATTAGAATAAAAATATGCAGAGATTTGATAAAGCATTCTTTACTCATTTGACATTAGGGTAGGAAGAGAGAAAGAAACAGTACAATGACATACCCACATAGAATATTTACCTAGAATAGTATGAAGACCAACCCTGGCCACGGATCAGTCAAAGGATAGAACCCAAAGTGCAAGTGCCAGCGAGACAACAGGTGCCGACCAGAAATCAGGACAGGTGCAGCTAAATTTGGATCAGGAAAGGACCACCACAGGCTAAGACTGGCACCCACAGTTAAAGTTGCTACGTCAGTGCTACAACCCTCTCTGCAGTTAACAGCCTAACCCCGATTGGGTTATCAAATCTTCCGTCAGAGTGCAGCACCCTAGCTCCCAAACCCCGATTGGGCTATCGAATCTTCTGACAGAGTGCTCTGCCAGCACCTCTGCTCATGATCACCTATTGAGTGCGTTGGGTCAGTGACAGGTCAGCTATTCGGACAAGTCGCACAAATTAGCTAACTAAACCTACCCTAGTTATACTATTTTCCAGGTCAGTGTACCACCCACCAATGTTGCAAGTGTAAGGATCTCCAATTTTGATTGGACAGGAGACGGGGAGAGATCATCAAACCATACTAAAATGAAACTTTTACTTCTGAATATACTAATAATGTTCCCGCCCATCAAATTTAATTTTCCCATGCATCTTTATTCCAGCCCACAATGGATGTTCTTATAGAAATACAATGTTAACAATATTTATATTCCGCTTGGGGTCAGCAGGTTAGATTCCCAGGTGCATCTTCTAGTGTGCTGTAATCTTGGCAAGGTTTCAATGTCAAATGACTTCAGCTTCTTCTGGAGTTTGACATCCGCAGTGTGGGTTTTCAAGATGGAGTAACAACACCTCCCAGGCCCAAGATTATCAATACATGAAAACATAGAAAAGAAACAGTTTTAGAACACAGAATAAATGAATGTACTGTATACAACTTATCTCTACTCTATTCCCATTACTTTAATTTAACTATTGCGTTAATGGTTAGTTAAAATGAACAGCTTAGCGAAAGCAGCAGAGAAAGCTTCATGCATGCTGTAACACAGAGCAGCCATCTTAGTTCTAATGCGCAGAAGCGAAAGTTTCCCTCCAAGCTGAGAAAGATGTCATGTCACATGAGTATGACAGACGCATGGGCAGTAGGAAATCCTGCGTAGCACAGGCCATTTTAGTGCAAGCGGATTATTGTTGGTAGAAGCACATAAGCAAGCTTCTTCTAGATACCTAACGTGTCGTGAAGTGCAATATTAATAAGACAAACATGTTAGTTAGTACTTTAATGTTATGTCAAGAGGACTGAATACAAGCAAGTCGCGTTACGTGCAAATCCTTGCTCCATCAATCCCCTCTTTGAGGATATTTTATATCATCACCAATTATTGAAACAGATAGCAACTTTTCACAACTCTCCCAACTCAATCTCTTCAAACTTTCTATTTTGTTTCTTTTCATTGTTTGAGTGAAAGTTTTTCACTTTCTTGCATATGTTTCCATTCAGTTCTTCTAACTCAAGTTCATCAATATTTCTCTTTTTCCCCCTTTTATTTACTGTATATGTCTTTTTGTGCTTTCGACATTTGCAACAAATTATTATCCCTAAAATCAGTAGGCCTATTCCCACCATTGGCATCAGTATTCTACCTACAAAACTTTTTCCTACATTAGAAAGCCAACTACCTATAGAGGAGAGACCATCAGTAAGTCTCTTCCATGCACTATTTTCCCAAATTAGTAATATTTCTTACGTACCTCTTAATTTCAACACTTTTGTCAGGAATGTAAGTACAACAATGATGTGCTTTCAACATTCTACAGACTCCGCCCTCTTTTGCAAATAATGTATCAAGAGCAAGTCGATTTTGAAAAACCATTGATCTGATCGCAACCAATTCGCTATTGACCATTAAGAACCCTCCAGCAGTATCAGTCAATAAACGATCCACTACTGTTGACAATTTGCAAAGTCTTTGCATATTCAGAGCCACTCCCACTGTAGGTATCAATGCACTAAATATATATCACCTACTATTTCTCCAAAACTAGCTCTTTTGCTATGTATTAATCCATTTGTTTCTTCATTGTTTCCAGTGATTTTGTTTACATGATATATCTTTGGGAAAACTATTCCAAAATAACAGCTTCCATACCAATGATCTGGCAGTTTTCAATAAGCCTTGTTTCCGCATATAAAATACATTCTGGGAAACACAGGTTCAGTTCCATCTTTGAATCCCCAAACCCCAATTACCTTATAATTGTGTTCAGATTCACTGGAACCAATGAATATATTGTTATAATAACTGGTTCTTTCCCAGTGGAGACAGAGTTTCCCTTTCTTTTCGAAATCCAGCAACATAGCAGCATGAGTCTTGCCATTTAGGGTGAACCCTATATTTTCAGGCCATTTAGGAATTTTATGATTCTTATCATTTGCCTTTCTTTGGAAATTCGCTCTCCTTTTTTCAACCATATTCAAAAAAAATATTTTCTCTTTTTCACGTAATAAGCAATTATTCTTGTGTGCTTCAGCTATATCTATTATACCTATAGTTAGAAACTATTCACCCATATAACGTGTTACATCACTCTTAGTATGTACAAGATTCAGGTTACTACGTATAGGAAGTTCAGAAAATATCACATCTGAATTAGAATGATGGAATGATAATACTGCAAAGGTCCTTTCTTATAGAATAAACTAGCTAAAATACTACATGAAATACCATATGTTAGCGGTAAATGGTGTAAGTCACAATTACGGCTACCGAAGTGGGTAACTTCATACAAACATAGCAATCTTCTATTTCCATACCTTCTACATAGTGTACTAATAGGTTTGCAAATACATTTAAGTGAGTTCTGTTTTTAATTCCAGTATAATGTAGTCCTTCCTCATCTGATGCTTCTAAATCTACCTTCTGTTGTTTAATGCTAAGTGCTTTCTCTTGTGTATCTATTCTTCTGGGTGTATCTATTGTTTGTAGCTCATTAGTATTATTCTTCATGCCTCTACTCATTGTGTAAGGAATAGCTATTGTCAGTCCTAACCATACTATAAGTACTATCACTATACTACATGTGCAAATTCTACAGCATGTTTTAAACAGTTTCTTTTTGGTCTTTCAGTAACAGTATGATCAGCCACTTCTGACCAAGGAGATTTAACCCCTCTTTGTAGCTTTTACACAGTCTTTTAACCTGTGAAATTCTTTAAGTGGGTCTCACTTCTCCGTCAGTCTGATCAGCAATTAATTTGTCATCACTTTCGTCACTTATGTCTAAGTTCTCGAAATCTTCATGGATGACGTAAGTCCATTCAGGGCCTTTGAATTTATTATTGTCTTTTCAGTCATGGACTTCTCCTTCTTTGTTTTACTGTGGATTGTTCAGCTTGACTTGTTATTTCATTTACTTGTTCTGGTTCTTTATTTATTGTCTTTAGACGAAATCTTAGTCTTTTGACAAACCTAGGCCACTTGTCTCCTTTTCTGAGCCTTTTAGCTGGCACTGTGCTCTGGCCTTCTTCCAGTGCTCTCTTATTTTCATTCAGTTGTGGCACATCTATTTCAATGTTATCCTCTGTATCCCTTTCTGTCTGACTTGGTCCAGGTCTTATTTCAGTTTCTTCTGCCTGGTCACTAATCTGTCTTTGTTCAGGTATTTGTTGAGTTTGACTTTGATTTGATTCACCTTCTTCTTCCTCAACACATTTTTCTACTCCTATCTGGCCCTGCTCAAGCTCTTCGAACCCTTGATTTTCTTCTGCCTGAGCTTCCCCCTTCATATCTATCTGTCCCTCTTCAGACTCTGGAGTTCTTGGTGAAGTGTCGATTTTCTGGGTATCTTTATATTTCCCTATCTGGTCCTCCTCAAAATTACTGTTAGCTTGGATTTCTGTAATATGAGTACGTTCTTCTAGACCTATCTCATCCTCACTATCACTCTGACTGTCTAGATAAGTTTGACTTCTGGTTCTCACGTATTCTGCAGGTATCTCAACTACTGGAATCCAATCATCTTGACTGGTGCTTGGTTGTTCCTCTTCAGCTACTTCAGAATCAATATCTTGAGACCCCTCATCTGCACAACCTTTAGCTTCAGTTTCATCAGGTTCAGTCACTCTTTTTGTGTGACTGGCATGGATCCAATGTGGAACTCCTTCGCACTTTACAGCTGTGGTGGTAACCAAAATTACTTGACGTGGTTTTCCCCACCTTGGTCAAAGGTAAGATTTTAGAGTGTGTTTCTTTAACACTACCCAATCACCTGGGTTCAGGTCATGTGCTGGAGTTGCTTATCTGACAACAGCGCCTTCCCCAACCTCGTGAGAGATATAACGTACTTGGTCAGCCAGTTCTTTGCAGTACTCCAGTACTAAATGATCAGATATATTTATCAGCTTGTGTCCTGGCACCCATGCTTGCCTCATTGCTCTTCCCATTAGTATTTCATGAGGACTCAAGCCTGTGTTCCGGTCTGGAATACTTCTGAGTCCCATCAGAACAAGAGGTAAAGCATCAGGCCACTCTAATTGGGTAGATTCATACATCTTTCCCAATTTTGACTTGATTGTGCCATTCAGTTGTTCTACCACTCCAGAAGCCTCAGGGTGGTATGCACATTGCAGCTTTTGCTTAACGTTGAATGTTTCACAGATTAGGCCAATTATTTCATTATTAAAATGACAGCCTCAGTCTGATTCAATTGTTACTGGAAAACCTAACCTAGGTATGAGTTCTCTGAGAAGGAGTTTGACTACAGTGATGCTATCATTCCTACGTGTGTGGTAAGCTTCTACCCATTTTGAGAATAAACAAACAATGACAAGAATATATTTTAGTCCTCGACAAGGGGGTAACTGGATGAAATCAATCTGTAGTCTTATAAATGGGCCTTCTGCCTTTCCAATCTTTCCTGGCAACACTACAGTTTTCTTTCCAGGATTCATTTGCTGGCAAACTAGACACCTCTGGCAAAGACTCTCTGCTACATTCCTGAACCTCGCATTGAACCAACTCCGTCTGAACAACCTGACCATGGCATCCCGCCCTAGATGGGAATCTCCGTGGAACATCCTAGCCATAGGAGCAAGCATACAGTCTGGTAACACAGGCCTACCATCAAGGTAAACAATGACACCATCTTCAACCCTTCTCTGACAACCTATTTTTCTCCAATCTTCCCATTCTTTCGGTTCTGCTTCATTTTGCAAATCTCTCACTTCCTCCCACGTTCTCACACCTTCAAGCAACATAAGTTTCAGTTGTTTCTGCCTGCTCCAATTTTCTTATTTACAGCCATTTTAAATTTGGCACAATGTTGGGCTAATTGGTCAGCATATCTGTTACCAGCTGTCACTTTGTCATTTCGGGATTGGTGAGCAGCACACTTGACCACAGCCACTTCATTTGGCAATTGAATTGCTTCCAGCTAATCTTTTACATAATGACCATTTTTAATAGGAGTACCTGAAGAAGTCAGAAACTCCCTTTGCATCCATAATTGGCCAAAGTCGTGCACAACCCCGTAACCATACTGGCTATCAGTGTAAATGGTTACTTTCCAATTTTTCCCAAATTTGCAGGCTTTTGTTAATGCAACCAATTCAGCTACTTGTGCAGACTTGACTCCAGGTAATAAGGATGCTTCAACTAGACGTCCCAATGTGCACTCTGCATTGGCAGCACTCAAAGCTCCTTCCTCATGTCTCATACATGAGGCATCTACGAATAGCTCATAGTCAGAACGTATTAATGGCTCTTCTCTTATGTCTGGACGTGGTTTTGTACTGTATTCATTAAGGTCGATACAATCATGTTCTACTTCTCCCTTCACTTCTGCAAAATGTGAATCAGGTAGCAGTGTTCCTGGGTTCAGAATATTACACCTGGCAATGGTTACATTTCCTGCACCTACAATGATTCGCTCATACTTAGTCAACCGACTAGGAGTTAGGTACTGAGTCTTAGTCCTTGTTAACAAAATCACAACTGTGTGTGGAACATACACTGTCACTGGGTGTCCCATAATAATGGACTCACTCTGCTCAAGGCTCATGCAGGTTGAAGCTTCTGCTTTCAGGCATCCTGGTAATGCATTCTATATTTCTCTTTTTCCCCCTTTTATTTACTGTATATGTCTTTTTGTGCTTTCGACATTTGCAACAAATTATTATCCCTAAAATCAGTAGGCCTATTCCCACCATTGGCATCAGTATTCTACCTACAAAACTTTTTCCTACATTAGAAAGCCAACTACCTATAGAGGAGAGACCATCAGTAAGTCTCTTCCATGCACTATTTTCCCAAATTAGTAATATTTCTTACGTACCTCTTAATTTCAACACTTTTGTCAGGAATGTAAGTACAACAATGATGTGCTTTCAACATTCTACAGACTCCGCCCTCTTTTGCAAATAATGTATCAAGAGCAAGTCGATTTTGAAAAACCATTGATCTGATCGCAACCAATTCGCTATTGACCATTAAGAACCCTCCAGCAGTATCAGTCAATAAACGATCCACTACTGTTGACAATTTGCAAAGTCTTTGCATATTCAGAGCCACTCCCACTGTAGGTATCAATGCACTAAATATATATCACCTACTATTTCTCCAAAACTAGCTCTTTTGCTATGTATTAATCCATTTGTTTCTTCATTGTTTCCAGTGATTTTGTTTACATGATATATCTTTGGGAAAACTATTCCAAAATAACAGCTTCCATACCAATGATCTGGCAGTTTTCAATAAGCCTTGTTTCCGCATATAAAATACATTCTGGGAAACACAGGTTCAGTTCCATCTTTGAATCCCCAAACCCCAATTACCTTATAATTGTGTTCAGATTCACTGGAACCAATGAATATATTGTTATAATAACTGGTTCTTTCCCAGTGGAGACAGAGTTTCCCTTTCTTTTCGAAATCCAGCAACATAGCAGCATGAGTCTTGCCATTTAGGGTGAACCCTATATTTTCAGGCCATTTAGGAATTTTATGATTCTTATCATTTGCCTTTCTTTGGAAATTCGCTCTCCTTTTTTCAACCATATTCAAAAAAAATATTTTCTCTTTTTCACGTAATAAGCAATTATTCTTGTGTGCTTCAGCTATATCTATTATACCTATAGTTAGAAACTATTCACCCATATAACGTGTTACATCACTCTTAGTATGTACAAGATTCAGGTTACTACGTATAGGAAGTTCAGAAAATATCACATCTGAATTAGAATGATGGAATGATAATACTGCAAAGGTCCTTTCTTATAGAATAAACTAGCTAAAATACTACATGAAATACCATATGTTAGCGGTAAATGGTGTAAGTCACAATTACGGCTACCGAAGTGGGTAACTTCATACAAACATAGCAATCTTCTATTTCCATACCTTCTACATAGTGTACTAATAGGTTTGCAAATACATTTAAGTGAGTTCTGTTTTTAATTCCAGTATAATGTAGTCCTTCCTCATCTGATGCTTCTAAATCTACCTTCTGTTGTTTAATGCTAAGTGCTTTCTCTTGTGTATCTATTCTTCTGGGTGTATCTATTGTTTGTAGCTCATTAGTATTATTCTTCATGCCTCTACTCATTGTGTAAGGAATAGCTATTGTCAGTCCTAACCATACTATAAGTACTATCACTATACTACATGTGCAAATTCTACAGCATGTTTTAAACAGTTTCTTTTTGGTCTTTCAGTAACAGTATGATCAGCCACTTCTGACCAAGGAGATTTAACCCCTCTTTGTAGCTTTTACACAGTCTTTTAACCTGTGAAATTCTTTAAGTGGGTCTCACTTCTCCGTCAGTCTGATCAGCAATTAATTTGTCATCACTTTCGTCACTTATGTCTAAGTTCTCGAAATCTTCATGGATGACGTAAGTCCATTCAGGGCCTTTGAATTTATTATTGTCTTTTCAGTCATGGACTTCTCCTTCTTTGTTTTACTGTGGATTGTTCAGCTTGACTTGTTATTTCATTTACTTGTTCTGGTTCTTTATTTATTGTCTTTAGACGAAATCTTAGTCTTTTGACAAACCTAGGCCACTTGTCTCCTTTTCTGAGCCTTTTAGCTGGCACTGTGCTCTGGCCTTCTTCCAGTGCTCTCTTATTTTCATTCAGTTGTGGCACATCTATTTCAATGTTATCCTCTGTATCCCTTTCTGTCTGACTTGGTCCAGGTCTTATTTCAGTTTCTTCTGCCTGGTCACTAATCTGTCTTTGTTCAGGTATTTGTTGAGTTTGACTTTGATTTGATTCACCTTCTTCTTCCTCAACACATTTTTCTACTCCTATCTGGCCCTGCTCAAGCTCTTCGAACCCTTGATTTTCTTCTGCCTGAGCTTCCCCCTTCATATCTATCTGTCCCTCTTCAGACTCTGGAGTTCTTGGTGAAGTGTCGATTTTCTGGGTATCTTTATATTTCCCTATCTGGTCCTCCTCAAAATTACTGTTAGCTTGGATTTCTGTAATATGAGTACGTTCTTCTAGACCTATCTCATCCTCACTATCACTCTGACTGTCTAGATAAGTTTGACTTCTGGTTCTCACGTATTCTGCAGGTATCTCAACTACTGGAATCCAATCATCTTGACTGGTGCTTGGTTGTTCCTCTTCAGCTACTTCAGAATCAATATCTTGAGACCCCTCATCTGCACAACCTTTAGCTTCAGTTTCATCAGGTTCAGTCACTCTTTTTGTGTGACTGGCATGGATCCAATGTGGAACTCCTTCGCACTTTACAGCTGTGGTGGTAACCAAAATTACTTGACGTGGTTTTCCCCACCTTGGTCAAAGGTAAGATTTTAGAGTGTGTTTCTTTAACACTACCCAATCACCTGGGTTCAGGTCATGTGCTGGAGTTGCTTATCTGACAACAGCGCCTTCCCCAACCTCGTGAGAGATATAACGTACTTGGTCAGCCAGTTCTTTGCAGTACTCCAGTACTAAATGATCAGATATATTTATCAGCTTGTGTCCTGGCACCCATGCTTGCCTCATTGCTCTTCCCATTAGTATTTCATGAGGACTCAAGCCTGTGT
Source organism: Lissotriton vulgaris (assembly GCF_964263255.1). Classification (NCBI taxonomy): domain Eukaryota; kingdom Metazoa; phylum Chordata; class Amphibia; order Caudata; family Salamandridae; genus Lissotriton; species Lissotriton vulgaris. The sequence goes on from NC_141689.1 coordinate 391,459,660, forward strand.
TCCGGTCTGGAATACTTCTGAGTCCCATCAGAACAAGAGGTAAAGCATCAGGCCACTCTAATTGGGTAGATTCATACATCTTTCCCAATTTTGACTTGATTGTGCCATTCAGTTGTTCTACCACTCCAGAAGCCTCAGGGTGGTATGCACATTGCAGCTTTTGCTTAACGTTGAATGTTTCACAGATTAGGCCAATTATTTCATTATTAAAATGACAGCCTCAGTCTGATTCAATTGTTACTGGAAAACCTAACCTAGGTATGAGTTCTCTGAGAAGGAGTTTGACTACAGTGATGCTATCATTCCTACGTGTGTGGTAAGCTTCTACCCATTTTGAGAATAAACAAACAATGACAAGAATATATTTTAGTCCTCGACAAGGGGGTAACTGGATGAAATCAATCTGTAGTCTTATAAATGGGCCTTCTGCCTTTCCAATCTTTCCTGGCAACACTACAGTTTTCTTTCCAGGATTCATTTGCTGGCAAACTAGACACCTCTGGCAAAGACTCTCTGCTACATTCCTGAACCTCGCATTGAACCAACTCCGTCTGAACAACCTGACCATGGCATCCCGCCCTAGATGGGAATCTCCGTGGAACATCCTAGCCATAGGAGCAAGCATACAGTCTGGTAACACAGGCCTACCATCAAGGTAAACAATGACACCATCTTCAACCCTTCTCTGACAACCTATTTTTCTCCAATCTTCCCATTCTTTCGGTTCTGCTTCATTTTGCAAATCTCTCACTTCCTCCCACGTTCTCACACCTTCAAGCAACATAAGTTTCAGTTGTTTCTGCCTGCTCCAATTTTCTTATTTACAGCCATTTTAAATTTGGCACAATGTTGGGCTAATTGGTCAGCATATCTGTTACCAGCTGTCACTTTGTCATTTCGGGATTGGTGAGCAGCACACTTGACCACAGCCACTTCATTTGGCAATTGAATTGCTTCCAGCTAATCTTTTACATAATGACCATTTTTAATAGGAGTACCTGAAGAAGTCAGAAACTCCCTTTGCATCCATAATTGGCCAAAGTCGTGCACAACCCCGTAACCATACTGGCTATCAGTGTAAATGGTTACTTTCCAATTTTTCCCAAATTTGCAGGCTTTTGTTAATGCAACCAATTCAGCTACTTGTGCAGACTTGACTCCAGGTAATAAGGATGCTTCAACTAGACCTCCCAATGTGCACTCTGCATTGGCAGCACTCAAAGCTCCTTCCTCATGTCTCATACATGAGGCATCTACGAATAGCTCATAGTCAGAACGTATTAATGGCTCTTCTCTTATGTCTGGACGTGGTTTTGTACTGTATTCATTAAGGTCGATACAATCATGTTCTACTTCTCCCTTCACTTCTGCAAAATGTGAATCAGGTAGCAGTGTTCCTGGGTTCAGAATATTACACCTGGCAATGGTTACATTTCCTGCACCTACAATGATTCGCTCATACTTAGTCAACCGACTAGGAGTTAGGTACTGAGTCTTAGTCCTTGTTAACAAAATCACAACTGTGTGTGGAACATACACTGTCACTGGGTGTCCCATAATAATGGACTCACTCTGCTCAAGGCTCATGCAGGTTGAAGCTTCTGCTTTCAGGCATCCTGGTAATGCAGATGCCACTGGATCCAATGTAGGAGAAAAATATGCCACGAGACGTCTCATTAGACCGTGAGTTTGGGTCAGAACTGAAAGTGTACAATTATCTCGTGTATCACAGAATAGTGCAAAACATTTTGAATAGTCAGGCATCCCTAATGCTGGAGCTGTACACAATTTAACAAAAAGATGCCAGTACTGTCTCTATTTTTCAACTAAGGATCCTAAGAACCATACGAATTATACACTATGGTTCTCAGGATCCTTAGTTGAAAAATTGAGTCAGTACTGGCATCTTTTTGTTAAATAGTGATCTGTGGCTCAGCCTTGCTGTTGTAATCCCAGACCCAGTGGTGTTTTTTTGTGGTTAGTAGCAGGCACCAGGCCTGTGTGGTTTTCCAAGTGGAAACTTGTTGTGATTAGCACTTGTAGGAACAGGGTTAGCATTGAATTGGACTTTTGCGCCCAGTAACTGTAGTATTGTTGTAGTTGTTGTTTCTATGTGTTGTAGGCCTCATTTTGTTACACAAAGAGTTTTTGTTTGTGAGTATGTCTGAAAAGGAAACTCTATCTTATAGTGAGGAACATATAAAAAACCTTCTCGCTGCTCCCCCATTATTCGCTTCAGCTTCTCTAAGTACCACAGCCCAAAACCAAAATGAAACAGATAAACTAATTTGTCTCAAGAAAAAACAAATCCGTACGGATCTCCACAGACATTTTTTATTACAATATCTCAGAGCCGGAACTATCCCAGGTGGTTTACAGATTAAGAACGTTCCCCTCATTTTTACAGAGGACCCAATCTATAAGAAGGGCTACAGCTACATTGAGACTAAGTGTAGCAGGGACCTAATGGTCTTGACTGTGGAAACGGCTCAACGACTTTCCAAACAACAACTGGAGGAAATAGGACTACTGGAAAACTCAATTTCTACCAACCAACTAATTACTGACTCGAAATCATTACTTGAAAAAGGTGAGAAGGAGATTGGTGAATTTAGAGATTATACCATAAACCAAAAAACTGCACAATTTGTGAAAGATCAAAAAAAGTTTCAATCTGGAAAAGGTGTATCCACCTGGGATTAGCTATTCTCCCTGACACACACTATGCCCTCCGAATGGACCGCCCGGCCGGTAAAACCGGCGGTGGAGTGGCAATGATTATACGATCCTCGCTGAAATTCCAGCTTCTTGATCACTCTCCAATATCCAACGTGGATTTCCTGGTCGCCCGGTCCACTAATCTTGTCGATCCCCTCACTTTTGTTCTTGTCTACCAGCCCCCTCTGTCCATGCCTCAATTTGTTCCCCTACTACAAGATATTTTGGCCACTTTGGCAGTGAATAACTCAGCAGTTGTCCTATTAGGAGACTTCAATTACTGGCCTGACGACCCTCGAGAAAGTCTAGCTTCTAAAGATTTTTCTGCAACTCTCCAGTCTCTAAACTTTATCCCTCACATTTTCTCACCCACTCACGTTAAGGGTCACACCCTGTACCAAATTTGGTCCCTGCGTCGCCCCCTCTCCGTTCTCTCTACCCTTCCCTGTCTCTGGTCGGATCACTTTTTAATTTCTTTTAATATTCCCCTTCCCTCTTTCACAAAAGCCCCTCTCCCCAAAAACCAGTCAGCCCGCTGCTGGAATCAGACAGATTTCTCTCTTCTCTCTTCCTCTCTGGCCTCCACTGTACCCGACATGACGGACCTCTCTCTGGAAGATCAAGCCGACGCTGTTCGTGCCTGGTTATCCTCCTCCTGCGACCTTGTCGCCCCTCTTAAAAACATCAAATCTGTGCGGCCCCATGAGGCCCACAGATGGTTCAGGAGTGAACTCAAAGAGCTCAAACTCAATCTCGGGCGATCGGAGCGCCACTGGAGGCATAACTACTGTCCCCTTCTCCGCATTAAATATAAATCATTGCTTAACAGTTACAAAAAAGCCATTATTTCGGCGAAAACAGTATACTTTTCTGAAAAAGTTGCCCGCTCCTCTAACAAATCCCGAGAGATCTTTTCACTTGTCAAACAACTCGCCACATCTGATCGAACCAACGCTAGTTTTGCCCCATCCCTTTCGTTCTGTCTTTCCCTCAACAACTACTTCATCGATAAAATTACCATTATCAAAGCTAACATCCCCGCAGTCTCACAAACGCAGGTCATCCCCCTTCTTCCCCCCCCGCCTCTTATATTAGATCACTTCCCCCCCATTTCTGCTGTACAATTTTCCGCTCTGCTTGTCAAGGTCAAGTCAGGATCACCAACTGATTGCGCGCCGGCTCGTATCCTTCAAACCCTTTTCTCTCACTCTCCTGGACCCCCACTTACATTACTTAACTCATCCCTGGCTCTCGGATCTGTTCCTTCCTCCTTCAAAGCTGCCACTGTTCTCCCTATAATAAAAAAACCTGGCCTGGACCCTTCCTCACCCTCCAACTTCAGGCCCATTTCCCTCCTTCCCTATTTGGGAAAGATTGTGGAAAGCCATGTCACTTCCTGCCTGTCCTCACATATTGAGAAGCATGGCCTTTTGGCTTCCCACCAGGCGGGCTTCCGCCCGGGTCACTCTACTGAGACTGTTGTCACCGCTGTCTTGGACGAGCTTAAGGGCAAGGTCGACTCCAATCTCCCCCAGGCGCCTGTGCTCCTCGGTCTGTCGGCTGCGTTTGACACGGTTGACCATGCCATTCTTCTCAACCGTGTCAGCGCAGCCGGCATCAGGGGGGTAGCACTCTCCTGGTTGAAGTCCTTCCTCCAGGACAGGTCCCAGGCAGTTCAGCTTGCTGGTTTCTCTGCTCCCCCCTGCTCCCTTGCGTGTGGGGTCCCCCAAGGTTCCTCTCTTTCCCCCCTTCTCTTTAATCTTTACATCTACCCTCTTATTTTCTCCCTCCGCGAGCTGGGGGTCTCCGTGTACAACTACGCTGACGACCTCCAGCTCATCTTTGATCTTTCTACCCCTGATTCCTCTTCTTCTTTTAGTTCCACTTTAGTCTTTATTTCGGACTGGATGACCACGAATCACCTCAAACTAAATCCTGACAAGACGGAGCTTGTCCTCACTGGTGGTCCCTCTAATCCCAGGTCCCCTACTTATTGGCCCCTTTCTCTTGGTACCCCCCCTCTTCCAGTCCCCTCTGTTCGCACCTTAGGCATCAAGGTCAGCAGTGACCTTTCCATGCATTCCCAAGTTAGTTCTGTAATTTCATCTTGTTTCTTATCCCTCCGTCTCATTCGCAAAATTTCCCGTTTTTTTACCTCATCACCTCTCGTCTCGATTACGGGAACGCTCTTTACTCCGGCATCCCCGCCTTTGAAATGCGCCGGCTTCAGGCCATCCAAAACCAGGCCGCCCGGCTCATTTTTCACCTCCCCAAATTCTCCCACGTCACGCCCGTCCTGAAGTCCCTTCACTGGCTTCCTGTACGCTTTCGCTCTTCTTTTAAATTAGCTTGCCTAGCCTTTTTAGCCTTCACCCATTCCGCCCCTCTCTTTATCGTTTCTTTGATCACTCCCTATACTCCCTCTCGCACTCTTCGGTCATCTTCTCAACTCCTTCTTCAAGTTCCCCGCTACCGTAAAGCCCGTATCGGTGGCACCCGTTTCTCAGTTCTGGCTCCCCAGTATTGGAATAGTCTTCCATTATCTATCCGTTCGATCCCCACTTACCCAGCTTTTCGAAAGGCATTAAAAACCTTTCTTTTTCTTCAGGCCTTCCCCGGTTAGTCCCTCCGGTTGCAGTGCAGAACCCGTCTCCCCCCCTCAGCGCCAGGAAGCCGCTCGGCCACAGTGCGCTTTATTAAGTTCCTTTTTTCATTTCATTTCTACAACAAGACTTTTACTCAAGACCTGAGTCCCGTAGATACCTTCAGGACCATTAGGGTAGGTCCCAAACCAAATTCATCACATTTTCGGATACATCTTCATCTGGTAGTAACAGTGAAAGGGAAACCTTAGAACCAAGGAGGAACAACAATCGAAGAGGATCATTCCACCAACCACAACAGGGACAATCATCCTCTTTTTTAGGGCGGGGCCAAACAAAACCCAGAGGAAAGAGCAGATACCAACCATGGGAAATGTCCACAAGACGTCAGAATTACAAGAATTGACAGTCTCACCGATATTCAATCTATCTTCAAATATTTTAACACCAGTAGAAGAAAGTGTGCTATGTAAGGGTCTCACATTTGTTCCAACCAAACGCACAGACTTCGTCAAACTTAAGACAGAGGCGCTAGAATTTTGTCGTAAAGTAAGACTAAAAACTTATTTTATGGACAATCCATTCAATGCACCAATTGAGACAACTGGACTAAAAAATAAGTCGACATTTTGTCCCCTGTCAAATAAAGTTCTGAAAGAGGTTCTCACTTTCGAAAATACAATCCTATCCGCAATTTCGGATATGGAAACCAAAAAAAACTGGATTAAACACAACATCACTAAAACAGAATCCGAAGCATTAATTAATTTGAAAAAGGACACATCGGTTGTGATCAAGCAAGCTGACAAAGGCGGCTCAACCGTTGTTTGGGATAGATCTTTATACATTGCAGAGGTGAAAAAACAGCTAGAAGATACCACTTGTTACCGAAAATTGAAAAAGATCCCACAAGTGAGTTTAAGGGAGAACACAATGATTGATGAAGGCTATAATGAGGGCTTCCTAGGTAAGAAAGAAATGGAATACCTGAAGACCAAACATCCTAGAACACCACTTTTTTATGTATTCCCTAAAATACACAAAAATGATAAAACACCACCAGGACGGCCCATAGTGTCGGGCTGCGGGTCTTTAATAGAACCTGTGGCCAAATTTGTTGATTTTTTCTTGAAACCATCTCTAGTAACAGTGAAATCGTATATTCAAGATACAACAGATTTCATGGATGGTGACAATGGACATCACGTCCCTTTACACTCAGATCCCACAGGATGAAGGACTGTACGTATTGGAGTCAGTACTGGATGAAAGAGAGAGGCCACATAGAATCCCCACCTCGTTCATTCTAAAAATTGCCACTTTTGCACTCAAAAAAAACTATTTCAGTTTTGATGGGGAATTCTATCTACAAATTAGCGGAGTAGCAATGGGCTGTCCATTTGCTCCGGAGTTAGCAATTCTTTTCATGGCCAAATATGAGCAAATTTTGTGTATTTAAACAATCCATATGCACAATGGATAGAGAATTGGAGTCGATATATCGACGATATTTTCTTCATATGGACAGGGACTGAAGATGATCTTTTGAAATTCTTTGACTGGATCAATAATAAAACAGCTACCATCAAATATAGTATCAATTATTCCAGAAATAAAATGCCATTTTTGGATGTTGAAATCTATCCATACGAGGACGGTCTTGCAACAACTCTATATAAGAAGCCATCTGACAGTAACAACGCCTGCACTATAAGAGCAATCACCCGCAGAGTCTTAAGGATAATTTGCCGTACGGACAGTATCTTAGGATTCACCGTAACTGTTTTGACAGGGAAGAATACAAAAAAATGCCGAAACACTTACAACCAGTTTGAGATCACGTGGCTACCCAAAAAAACTACTAAGGAAATCGATGAAAAGAGCGTGGTAGACCCCACGTGAATGCCTCTTGGAGAGAAGAGAGAAAAAAGAATCAGAAAGATTGGTATTTGTATCTACCTTTTGTCCCAACTCCAAAATACTGAAGAAAGTAGTAAAAAATAATTGGCATCTGTTAAAAAATCTGAATGAGGCATTTACCAAGGAACCACTGTTTGCCTTCAGAAGAAATACTAGTATTGCCAATCATCTGATACGAGCCGCACTACCACAAAAAAACTCCATAGATATAAGAACAATGTTAAGCTTACCACCGATCCAAGGACACCACAAATGTGGTTCATGCAATTGCTGCAGTACTACTGTTGAAGGGACATTCTTCAGTCATAACAACATAGGATGGAAGCATGAGGCTTTTACTAACTGTAAATCAAGGTATGTCGTTTATAGTATTAAGTGCCCATGCAGCCTGATCTATATAGGCAAAACCAATCAGGAAGTCCGGGCACGCATCCAACAACATAAATCAAGAATTAATAAGAATGTGCTAACAGCCCCTTTGGTCAATCATTGGCGCACACATAATCACAAGGACTCAGACCTGATGTGGACAGTGATCTCAAAAGTAGAGAAAGACATGAGAGGGGGTGACCTGGATCTCAAACTATCCAAACGCGAGGCAATGCTTATTGTTAAATTTAATGCTGCGACTCATGGACTCAATGAGCTCACTGAAATATACAAACTCAATTAAAACATAACACGTTTTTTATGGTTCATAAATCAGTAATTCCTGTGTCAAATGCAACTTATACCATCATTACGGACCAGGATTGGAAGTTTTCTGTTATCCCAACCCAAAATGGCCGACACACTCTGTAACTCGAGGTGGTAATTCTTCTAAGGGACATTATAACTCCAAAATACTCAATGTACTACTATAGATTCTGTTAAGTAACATTTATGAACCCATATTTGAAGTTTTTGATGGGTATTCCAATTTTTCATTTTTTCATTCTGTTATCAAAATTGATTGGGACATGGATTCATTTATCATAACAAATCGCTCATACGCGCTTCTCGATACTCATATAGAAAATAAACAAAACATTTTCATACTAGAACTACATTTCCCATGAACCCTTGCGATACAGGAAGTGTGGTACATATGACGACGCGGCTCGATCGACAGATACGGCGCGATTGGAACTTTGGCCACACCAGTCAAGCGAGTCAGCAAAAATGACGTCTGAACCAGGTAATGACATCCTGCATATCCCGTTTTAGAGCTTGCCCGCCCTCTATGAATCCCTTTACAGACAGCGACTTTGACAAAACAAGTAAGTAATTGTTGTCAACAGTTGCTAACTAAGTCCGATCCGTTAGACCGGTTTATCGCATATACCCCCCTTCTTCCGGGGAAATTCGAATCCGTAGACTGCATGAAGGATATTGCATCTTCCCCTTCTTGAACTAAGCGGGCCTGAACAAATGCTGTACAATCAGGTAAGATCGACTTAAGAATGTTCAGGGTATTAGGATAACGCGTGAAGTAAAACGGGTCACTCATTACCCACATTACTTCTTTACAGAGTTAGCCCGCCCTCCAGGATCCATTCACGGATACCAGCCTTCCATTAATAAGTAAGCATAAGCGAATCATGCTCCTAATATAAAGAACAATGTGATAGTTGACATGAAAGGGACAATGAGACAGGCTACATATTTTCAACACAGTCCTCCGTCATTTTAAGTAAGTTCTTAGAAAAATCCATTTCAAATCTCTCATTAAAATAATGTGCTTGACATTGATGAGTACGTTTTTTTGAAACAGGTTGATGTTCCATTGAGTAATTGATTGTCCCGTCGGGTTAGTGCAAAACCCCCATCTAGCTTAAAAGCTTTTAGAGGTAAGAGAAGGAAGCTTGAGTGATGTAGGTTGGAGCAATGCATCTAAGATTACAGTCATGTTCCTAATAGAAAGGTTTTTTGCTCTCTTTTACAGCTTTGTTGTCCTGATGAGAACTCCCCTAATCGTGTGAGTTCTTTATTGATAGGAATGTATTTTGCATGGCTTACTGTGAATATTTCAATTCCAGTGTGTATGTGTATTGAATGTTGAATGGCTGTGCGTGTATGAGAGTACGATTGGATGTTCAAACATAGGATATTTATATTTTTGTAATTGTAAAAAAGTTTGTTTGTAAATATTGTGTAAAATGATATATTGTGTTTAGGAGGTCTTGTAATGTACATTGTATTTGTGAAATAATAACCAAATGTCTTTTTAGTGAAAAATCAAAAAATAAAATAAAAGATTCACTCAGACATAACTATGTCAAAGTACCATAGTGTATAATTCGTATGGTTCTCAGGATACTTAGTTGAAAAATAGAGACAGTACTGGCATCTTTTTGTTAAATAGTGATTTGTGGCTCAGCCTTGCTGTTGTAAGCCCAGACCCAGTGGTGTTTTTTTGTTGGAGCTGTACACAGACATTCTCGTAATTTCAAGAAAGCAGTCATGCTTTCATAATCCCATTCCACCGGGTCTTTTGCTCTTTTCTTTGCCATTTGTTTCAGTGGTTTTGCTAGGACCTCAAATCCCACATTACATTGCCTGCAGTAACCTACAACTCCAAGAAACATTCTGATCTCCTTCTGAGTTTGAGGTAGATTCATGTTTTTGATTATCCTGATTATTTCTGAGGTTACCCTTCTAACACCTCTTTCTATCTGGTGCCCCAGATATTTCACTGATGTGGTGCAAAATTGCAACTTTTCAGGTGACACTTTATGTCCTCCTTCACCTAAATGATTCAGTAAAGCAATGGTATCAACAACACAGTAATTTCGAGTTTTAGACGCCACCAAGAGGTTGTCTATATACTGAACCAGGACTGACTATCCGGGCAGTACCAGTGACTCAAGGCACTTTTTCAAGATCTGATTTAAAATCGATGGACTCTCTGTATACCCCTGAGGAACGTGGTTTCAAACGTACACATGACTGTCAAATTCAAAAGAAATAAGAAATTTGCTGTCTGGGTGTAATGGAATCGAGAAAAATGTGTGACATAAATCTATTACAGTGAACCATCCAGCTTCCCATGATATCTGATACAGAATCACTGCAGGATTTGGCACAACTGGACGGCATGGGACAACAATCTTATTGATTTTTCGGAAGTTCTGTACGACCCTGTACTTTCCGCTCGGTTTCTTTATGCCAATTATGGGCGAATTACATGGCCTGCTCATTATTTCTTGTAAAATGCCTGTTTCAACCAAGCGCTTTATTTCTGCTGCAACACCTACTTTTATTTCTGCATTCATTTTGTACTGCGAATATTTGGGTAAACTGCACCTTCTTTTACTGTCACTTTTATTGGATCGACATTTGCCATTAACCCTACATCTTTTCCTGTAAAATCCCACACATTAAGATTCACGGTATGCTGTAATTCTTCTGGTAGATCTTCTACAGTTAACTTTTTCATTCTCCGTTTCTTGTTTTGCTAACATTAATTTATAGGTTCCATCTTTATCTGGGGTCTGAATTTCAACACCACGTACAAAAGATGGTGCAATTCATTTTGAACAACAAGTCTCTGCCTAACAGGTTTACTGGGCTAGAATCACAAATGACAAATTTGTGCATTTCTTTAAAATTACCTATTCTAACTTCCATTGGTTCTGTAACTGGGGTACTAATTTGTTTATTAGAAACTCCCACTACTTGGATCGCTTCTCCCGAGAGGGGTAGGTTTGGAACGTCTGCTGTTCTTACAGTAGAACGGTAGCACCAGTGTCCAATAGAAAGGTAACAACATTTCCTTCAACCTTTCCTTCAATGTATGGACCTGACTGATCTACCGGTAAGCAGGCGCCAAGTACGCACTCCTCGTCCTCCCCTCTCAGGCACCGTCAGTATGTTTCAGAAACTGTGATGTCAATGCGTCTCTATTACCACTTCCCTCCCAATTTGTGGTATCCACACTTTGGTGTGCTTTGCTCCTAAAATTTGGCATAAGCGCAAAGAGTAACTGGTTTTGTATTACCTGCTGCTGCTGCTTCCTGGTACCTCATTCTGCACCTGTGGATTCAAATTATTATTTTGCACAGGGTTGTTTTGCACAGCCATACACTCATTCTTCCAGTGCCCCAATTGTCGCACCCGTGACAAGGGAACTTTTTTTGGGTTCCCCTATATTGAATTTTCCCCTTGGCTTACCCCCATTACCATCACTTTAAGTCTGGTTATTGTTCATTTGACTTAACTGGAGTTCCTGTTGCTCTGCTAATTTTACTTGTGCCCACATTAAATTTTCCTTTAATTCTTTTCGTTAATTGTCGAGTTCATCTTCACAACATTTTGCATGTTTAAGAATTTCATCAATCGGTTTGGCCTGCCAACAAATTTTATGGTTTTTAATCCATTGTGAAATTTCTGGCCTTAATCCTGACACAAACCGATAGATGAAATGAGTCATGTCTTTCATGTCAATATTGTCCAAATCACTGTACTGTTTGAATACTTGTAACAGGCGTTCATAATATGCATGCACAGATTCATCTTTATTCTGGGTAGTTCTGTCTATTCTAGTCCAATCAGTTTCCTTTGCAGTTACTTTCTCTTTGAGGTACAGCATTACTTTATTATATTTTTTCATTACATCTTCTGAGGGGGCTCCTGTCTTTGGGTCTCTAGGGTACTCATCACTTGGCCAATCAACAGCAACTTTACGTTCTGTCCACAAATCTACAGAAAAAACAATGTCAAACAACCCATCCAAATCCTTTAAAAGACACTTTGAAACCTTCACAAATCTCTCGACTTGTCTGTACCATTCTACAGGTTTTTCTCGAAGTTTTGGGAAATCATTTGTAACAGACAAAACATCCTGTCGGACCATGGGACATGTACATAACCTCCACCTGGTACTTCTCTCATGGGACACAACCATTCCACTTTGTCTGCTTCTTTTAATACATATTCAGATGTAGTTTGTTTTGATCGAGCCTCTTCTTTTTTCTTTGACCATCTAGTTTTTCATTTTTCTATGCCTCCCCCGTTTGCAATAATGTCATAAGCTCCCTAATTTGTACCTTTCTACCTGACAAATTCATATTTTCCAAATCTTTGTCAGAAAATTCAGCTCAATATGGTTTCTGTAACACTTTAGATTTGCCAATGTCAATTCCCATATTAGCTACCATATCCATTAATTTTTCATGAAACACTCTTGTATCTCTACTAATGCTTTTGCATATAAACAACAATTCATCTTCACTGAATGTATTTAATCTGTCCAATCCCACATTCCAAGCCATCATTTCTTCTAATTCTACTCTTAATTTGAAAATGTCCAATACCTTTGACTGTGACTTTGGTTTCTCTATTTATCATGTACATCTCTCTATTTCTTCTGGGGTTACTACTGTGGCACTTCTTGTACCTGAGGATGTCTCCATTTGTACTTCTCTAGAATTCATAGGAGTGGCTTTTCTGACCAAGTCCCTCACTGGTCTCTTATTGGCAAATCCATAAGGGAAATCACTGACTCACATTCACTTGCTTGATCATCAATTATCAAGGGTTATTTTCTAGGCTGTACTACAGGTGTAGTTAGTACAGAATTTTTAGTACTAGGCTGTTTATCTCCATACAGAGGAACAACTGGGCCAATGGTTACCGGAATTGTCAAGGCTTCAGGACTCGTATTCAATTGAGAAATTTTCTGAATTAACTCACTTCTTTGTTTATTCAATGCTTCTCTTTCCCTGTCTTGTAGTACTTTTTCTAATAAAGTCTCATGTACCACTTGCGGAATCAGAGGTGGTTTCAGGAACGGAGCATTTGAATTAACTGTGCTTGGCTCCTCAAGATAAGGTGGTGGATTTTTCATTAATAAATCCTCCAAATAATCATCATCCTATTCACCACTAGTCATTAAATGTTTTGTTTTCTCAGTCATTTCACTTCCAGTGGGTTCTTCTAAAGTTAATATTGGATATAGGGCCATATGTATCAAGAAAACGATTTGCGATTCTTAAATAGCGATAATTACCGAATCGCAAAATCAGAATCGCAAATCGGGATGTAACAACGCAATCGCAAATTTTTAGCGATTCGCCCAAAATAGCAAGATTTTTGCGCGATGCAATTTTGCGATTCCTTAAACGTCAAAAAGTCGCAAATTAGCGAGTTCGCAACCAGTGAATCGCAAAATAGCACGATCACAGTCCGAAAATCGCTAAATTGCGATGTTCCCACGCGGAAAATCGCAATTTACCGATATTCTGGAAACATCCAATCGCAATCCTGATGCTTAATGATGACATCACCATCCAGGAAGTGAGTGATTTCCCATGGTGCTTCAGGATAGAGACAGAGAGTGTGAGAGTGTTGTTTGGAACTCAAGAGCCATGGCAGAAGGTGGAAACCAGGATGTCCCAGCAAGCCAGCAGGAGCAGCAAGAAGGGGAAGCAGGCCGGAAGAGGAAGCTCAAGTTTTTAGAGGCTGAACTAGAGACCCTCATTACCGAAATGGTGCCACACCATGAGGCATTATTTGGGAGGAGTTCCCACAAGGTGCCAGAAGCCAGCAAGAGAAGGATTTGGGAGGGCATCCAAGCCAAAGTGAATGCCCTAGGAGTCACCCACAGGACAGTGGAAGTGTTGCGGAAACGCTGGTATGACCTGCGACAGCGCTCCAAGGTGAAGTTGGCTGCCAGGCTGGAGCAGTCCCAGCTCACCGGTGGGGAAACCTCCAACGTCCCTGACTCTACACCACTGGAGGAGCTGGTAGAGGCCACACTGCCTCCACAGAGTATTACGGGCGTGTCCGTGCTCGACAGCTCAGCACAACTAGCTGCAAGACCAGGTAAGAAGCATGCCTCCCCACCCTAAACCACCCCCAGCAACCCCCTGCAGCAACCTAGGGATTAGGGAAACCACATGGCAGGCTAGAGCAATTACACAGGCAGTCACAGCAATGCATTATGGGAGATGTAGTCACCATAGTCTGTAATGTTGAATGTAGCATCAGAATTTCACTTTGTACAAATGTTCAGGTCAGGAAAGGTGAATGACACAAGTAAAGTCAGGGAACACTGAAAAAAGGTATTTGAACATCACATATAATGAAAAAAAATTAATGTGTGCTGTTCTATCCACAGCACCTGCAAGTGGGAAGGCTACAGCCACTGCAACTGAGACAGGACCCCAAGCCTCAGGAGAAGGCAGCCATGGCCATGAAACAGATGGGGAGGACAGTCCTTTCATCCGACCACAGGGACAAAGTAGGAGGAACGTGAGGCCATTCAGGATTATGGATGATGATGAGGATGAAAATGAAAATGTGCAGTCTGATGCACCAGTACCCCAGCAGCAGGAGTCCAGACTAATGTCCCGAGGCAGGCGTAGACCCCGCACGGCCATCAGCTTCAATGTCCAACAAGAGGAATCTGTGTTCGCGGGCCTAGAAATGCACATGCTTCAGGTTCACCGCCTGCAAGCGAAACACATGAAGGCCATTCATAGAGAGATCAGGGCAGGGAACAGAGGAATACGGGAGGAAATCAGGGTGGCTGTGCAGGAGCTGACTGCAGAGTTGAGAGCTGAACGCGCAGCCAGGCGCAAAGAAATGGCCCGCATGGACCACTACACGCGTGCTATTAATCGCCTGGCCTCCTCCACCAATATGCTGGCAATGCGTGCCATAGAGACACAGCGTGAATTCTCGCATGGTATCCAGGACATAGCCACTGTTGTAGTGCAGTCAACTGCCACCCTGGTTGAGCTGCGTGCGCTGCGGACTGCTGGACCCGGGGTGCTTACCCCCAGTGAGGAGGACTCACAGTCGGTGCGGAGCTCAAACACACCACCACCCACTGTTGAGAGGCGCCGTAGTGGCCGGAGCACCAGGCCTGCCACACAACAATAGGGACTGCAGCAAAATGATAATTCCACACAGGGGAGATATGGGGCCAGCAACAGTGTAGCACTTGCTGTACTAATGACTGATGTTGTAGCACTGTGATGGAAACATGTGCTTTTGTTTGGGAGAGTTCATCCATGTTTTTTGGGTGTGTTACATTGTTGCAATTGGGTAGTAAACACGTTTGCAAAGCAAGAAGTTGTCAGTGTATCATTTTCACTCACCTAGAAGTAGTTTTGCACGATCTCATCACACCTCTGTCGGCCAGCTGCAGCAGCAGCTACGCCAGCTTCCATGTGTATGGGTCCAGGTCCCTCCTTGTCAGAGGATTCGGAGTCACTCAACTCCATAGGTGTCCCTTTCCTGGTTGCAATGTTGTGGAGCATGGCACAAGCTACAACAATTTTGCAGCACGTCTCAGGGCTGTATTGGAGGGCTCCTCCACTCTTGTGTATGCATCTGAATCTGCTCTTCAAAATCCCAAATGTTCTCTCGATGGTGCCTCTTGTTGAAATGTGTGCCCGGTTGTAGCGCCGCTCCCTAGCAGTGGCAGGATTCAGGTAGGGTGTCAGGATGAAATCCCGGACTGCATAGGCACTGTCCCCTGTGGGTGGAAATGTTTAAAGGTCAGTCACTGTGATGCACATGCTGGCCATGAGAAATGTGGGCTGACAGTGTGTGCTGTTACCTAGTAGGTATCCCTCTCCAAATTCCCCTCTTGAGAGTCTACGGTATAGCCCACTGTGACGGAATATGAAGGCGTCATATGTGCTTCCAGGGTACTTTGCCACTATATCGGTGATTATGTTTTTGGCATCACACACCATCTGTATGTTCAGTGAGTGGTAGCATTTCCTGTTCTGGAATACATACTCTATGTTTGAGGGGGGTGAAATGGCAACATGTGTTCCATCTATACATCCTATGACGTGGGGGAATTGTGCTATGTTGTAAAATTCCTGCTTGGTCTGTGCTAGTTCCTGTGGGGTGCTGGGGAAGTGTATGTGATGTTGCATCCTATGTGTCATGGCGTCGAGGAACGCATGGAAAAAGCGCGACAGGGCACTTTGTGACACCCCTCCAGCAGAGGCTATGACCCCCTGGAAACTACCTGAGGCCAGCAGGTGTAGTGAACAGAGGACCTGGATGTGTGTGGGTATGGCTTGTGCCCTGCGGGTGGGGTGTTCTAGGTGGGGCCTGAGTTCCTCAATCAAATCAAGTATGCTGTCTTCCTCCAGTCTGTAATGGGTGTAGATATCCTCCTCAGTGCGTTGGAAGATGATGGTGCGCAACCGGAATATCCTCTCCTGCCGTGTCCTCCTCTGCGCCAGGGCTCTCACTCTTCGCCTCCTCACTATCATGTACAGCCCGGACATTGTGGTAGGGAGTGTGTTGCATTCTGGGTTTCAATTTATAGTTTGCACCTGGTTACCACCTGCTCCCACTTGATGGTAATTGCGATTCCTTATTTTGCGATTTTGAGTATTTCGCTATTTGCGATTGGTTGATACATTCCATTGCGATTTCTAAATAGCGATTTCCACTTTAGCGATTTTCGCTAACAGGTTTCATCGCTAATTTGGAAATCGCTATTGTAATCGCTATTTAGCATTTTCGCAACGCTTGGGAATCGCTAATTTGCGATTCCTTATTTTGCATGCGTTTTTTGCTTCATACATTGCAATTAGCGATTTTTCAGTCGCAAACGCTATTTTTAACGAATCGCAGCGTTTGCGACTGATTTTTGGCTTCATACATATGGCTCATAATCCTTCCACTAACATGGACTGTCTCCATTGTTTCATTTGATTGTCTCTTGTCTCTTTTGGAAATCGGGGATAAAACGTACTACAATTCCTGTTCCTCCTGGGTCTATCTCGCTCAAAAGCCTCAGTTTCCCATTCCTCCAATGCCTCATACTGCGTTAATCTAGGTTTGGGATCTACTTCAATTAAGCGAGTTCTCAAATTGTACAAAACTCTGCAATTAAACGTACCATTTTCTGGAAATGCTAAAACACCATCATCTTTTGTGTTCTCCATCCCATTTTCTAACCACATACAAGTGTGATAACCCCTTTCAACCATCATGTATGATGCGGGCGTATTTGGTGGTGGAATAATAATCCGTTGTCTTGTTTTAATTGCTTTATCTTTCTTGAAAAAATTCTTAATTCTTTTAATGAATGACATTTTTCTTTTCTCTCCGTACATGATATAAGGTCTTCCTCTTATATACTGATTTTGTGCAAACCCTAGATATTTTCTATAGGGTCTACCTCCCACAATCGGACCTATATGCCACATATATTTTAAACACAAATCTCCCAATTTGTTTACAAAATTACTTCCAATACCAGCGTGTCTTTTATTTTTCAGTGACCAATTAAAATTTTTAATTCAAAATAAATCCACCCAATGGTTGCGCAGCTTTTCTCGTGAGACTAGTTATCACGCTCCTGTACTCACCCCTCCTTTACAATTACTATCTCAGCTACACACCCGCTGTCTCAACCAATACTAGCGCAGCTCTGAATGACGTCAGCGCAGCTCCGCGACTGACTCCCTCCTTTCCAAGGTAATACCAAAACTTAATTTCTTTCACTTTTAATGCAGATTTTATTATTCAACAACGTAAAACCATTTGCCACTGTGCCGGAGTGACTAATTCAAAAGAAAAGATAATTTCACTCACTGCGAGTAAATCCCTTCTGCTTACGCTTCACACACTACAAGTAGTTCCCTTCCATCTACCCTTCACGCAAGCATTAGAGAACCTGCTACTTCTTCAGACTTATCCTCTCTAGGATATTTTAAGGCCAAAGTTTCACCAGCGAACCCATTTTCTATCAATCCAGCTCAGAAGAACCTGCTACTCCTTCAGTGTGACCCTTTCTAGGTGATATCACACAAAATGTTTGCCAGCAAACTCTTTGCTATCAATTATTCATACATTTATACAGAAAATTCCCTAAAATAGTGCTTCCGGTTCTACCTAACCATGCATTTACTTCCTACAGGCAAGTGACCTCACTGCAGTGTCGCTTCCATTTACGACCCGCTATTCTGCGCCCAGGGATTCCAGACAAAACATAAAATAAAAACAAACAATTTTTTGGTTAATAAATAAAATCAATGCAATAATACAATTTCAAATATGCAAAAATATTTTTCATTAACCAACTAACTACAAATAACTACCTATCTTAACTAAACCCTAACCATCATGCTGCTACCAAAAGAAATACTGATAGAGCGCGCAGGTCACATGACTTGGTTTTACCATACTATCCTGCGCCCATATAAACAACATATAATGAGTTTTTTAATCAGGTAACCTGTGCACTTACTCTCATCAGTGATTTATAAATTTTCATTTAGGACCTATACCATTGACTTACCAATCCTTATTATCGGTACCTAAAGTCGTAAGGGATCAAAGGGATGTATGACGTTACATCGCAAACTTTTACAACGCACACCGTTACAACGCAATTTTCACAACGCAGGTTCATTTACAACGAATGCCTTTACAACGCATGACATTACATAGCAGATGCTATTACAACGCATGCCATTACAACGTAAGTATAGGTAAGTATATTATTTAAAAAAAAATGTAATTAATTAAAATTTAATCAATTTAATAAAATAAATTATTTTAAAATAATTAATTTGTATATATACATATATATATATATTTAAAAAATAGTTTAGATATTTAAAAATAAAAATCTAACTCCAGGGGAGTGTAATAGTATGGTAAGTGCTGGAGAGTGTAGGGTAAAAAATTACTTTACGTTTATTTATAAAAGAACTATTATTAATAAAGAACTAATATTAAAAAATAATAAAATTATTAAAATTATTTTTTTAAATTAATTTAAATTATTTATTTAAAAACTGAACCCTAAAAATACCCCAGTTCCCCCAAACCCTAAAAATACCCCTGTACCCCAAACCCAGCCCTGAACCCTAAAAATACCCCTGTACCCCAAAACCCAAACCCAGCCCTGAACCCTAAAAATACCCCTGTACCCCAAAACCCAAACCCAGCCCTGAACCCTAAAAATACCCCTGTACCCCCAAACCCAAACCCAGCCCTGAACCCTAAAAATACCCCTGTACCCCAAAACCCAAACCCAGCCCTGAACCCTAAAAATACCCCTGTACCCCAAAACCCAAACCCAGCCCTGAACCCTAAAAATACCCCTGTACCCCAAAACCCAAACTATATATATAAAATTACTTCAATTCATGTATTTAATTTATTTTTAATATTTTTGTAATTCAAAAAAAGATTAAATAAAATGATATACTTAACTATACTTACGTTGTAATGGCATGCATTGTAATAGCATCTGATATGTAATGTCATGCGTTGTAAAGGCATTCGTTGTAAAGGATCCTGCGTTGTAATGGTGTGCGTTGAAACAGTATGCGTTGTAAAAGTTGTGTTGTAACGGTGGCATACCGGATCAAAGGAATTAGAATAATAGGTAGAATAATAACATTTGCACTCGTATAATAACCACAAACTTGGGAAAGGTTTAAACTCTGTATCTAAATTTCTTAAATATCTTAATCCAAATATTAAACGTCAGAAATATTTCAATCAGGAAAATAATGATTAGAATGAAAATATGCAGAGATTTTATAAAGCAGTATTTACGCATTTGACATTAGGGTGGGACGAGAGAAGGAAAGAGTACAATGACATACCCACATAGAATATTTACCTAGAATGATATGAAGACCAACCCTGGCCACGGATCAGTCAAAGGATAGAACCCAAAGTGCAAGTGCCAGCGAGACAACAGGTGCCGACCAGAAATCAGGACAGGTGCAGCCAAATTTGAATCAGGACAGGACCACCACAAGTTAAGACAGGCACCCACAGTTAAAAGTTGGTACACCAGCGCTACAACCCTCTCTGCAGCTAACAGCCTAACCCAAATTGGGTTATCAAATCTTCCGTCAGAGTAATCCGCCAGCACCCTTGCTCCTGAACCCCGATTGGGTTATCAAATCTTCTGACAGAGTGCTCCGCCAGCACCTCTGCTCTTGATCACCTATTGAGTGCGTTGGTTCAGTGACAGGTCAGCTATTCGGGCAAGTCGGACAAATTAGCTAACAAAACCTAACCTAGTTATACTATTTTCCAGGTCAGTGTACCACCCCCCAATGTTGCAAGTGTAAGGATCCCCAATTTTGATTGGACAAAAGACGGGGAGAGATCATCACACCATACTAAAATGAAACTTTTACTTCTGAATATTCTATTAAAGTTCCCGCCCATCAAATTTAATTTTCCCATGCATCTTTATTCCACCCTACAATGGATGTTTCTATAAAAATACAATGTTAACAATATTTTCTTCCGATTGGGGTCAGCAGGTTAGGTTTCCAGGCGCATCTTCTAGTGTGCTGTAAGCTTGGCATAGTTTCAATGTCAAATGACTTCAGCTTCTTCTGGAGTTCGACATGCGCAGTGTGGGTTTTCAAGATGGAGTAACAACACCTCCCAGGCCCAAGATTATCATTACATGAAAAAATAGAAAAGAAACAGTTTTAGAACACAGTATAAATAAATGTACTTTATACCACTTATCTCTACTCTATTCCCATTACTTTAATTGAACTATTGCGTTAATGATTAGGCAAAACGAACAGCTTAGCGAAAGCAGCAGTGCAAGCTTCATGCATGCTGTAACACAGAGCAGCCATCTTAGTTCTAATGCGCAGAAGCGAAAGTTTCCCTACAAGCCGAGAAAGACGTCATGTCACATGAGTATGACAGATGCATGCGCAGTAGGAAATCCCACGTAGCAGCAGCCATTTTAGTGCAAGCGGATTATTGTTAGTAGAAACACATGAGCAAGCTTCTTCTAGATACCTAACTTGTCGTGAAGTGCAATATTAATCAATCAATCAATCAATCAATACATTTATAGAGCGCGCTACTCACCCGTGAGGGTCTCAAGGTGCTGAAGGGAGGGGGGTGCTGCTACTGCTCGAATAGCCAGGTCTTGAGGTCTTCCTGAAGGTGAGAAGGTCCTGGGTCAGTCGTAGGTGTGCGGGGAGGGAGGTCCATGTCTTGGCGGCCAGGTAGGAGAATGATCTTCCTCCGGTTGTGGTTCTGCGGATCCGTGGGACGATGACGAGGGCAAGGCTGGCGGAGCTGGCGGGTGGGAGTGTAGAACGAGAGGCGGTTGTTGAGGTATTCGGGGCCCATGTCATGGAGCGCTTTGTGTGTGTGGGTGAGGAGCCTGAACGTGATCGTCTTGCTGACGGGGAGCCAGTGCAGGTTTCTCAGGTGGGGTGTTATGTGGCTGCGGCAAGGGATGTCGAGGATGAGTCGTGCGGAGGCGTTCTGTATGCGCTGAAGTTGTTTCTGAAGTTTGGCTGTGGTTCCTGCGTACAGGGCGTTCCCGTATTCCAGTCGGCTGGTGATGAGGGCCTGGGTCACTGTCTTTCTGGTTTCGGTGGGGATCCACCAGAAGATCTTTCGGAGCGTGCGCAGGGTGTTGAAGCATGACGATGAGATGGCGTTGACTTGTTTGGTTATCGTGAGGGAGGAGTCCAGGATGAATCTCATGTTGCGAGCGTGGTCCGTGGGTGTCGGTGCGGTGCCCAGCACCGTGGGCCACCAGGAGTCGTCCCAGGCGGATGGGGATTGTCCGAGGATGAGGACCTCCGTCTTGTCTGAGTTCAGTTTCAGACGGCTGAGCTTCATCCATTCCGCGACGTCTTTCATTTCTTCCTGGAGGTTGGTTTTGGCAGTGGCTGGGTCTTTGGTGAGGGAGAGTATCAGCTGGGTGTTGTCGGCGTAGGAGATGATGTTGAGGTTGTGATTGCGAGCGAAGGCGGCGAGGAGGCTCATGTAGATTTTGAAGAGGGTTCGGCTGAGCAAGCAGCCTTGGGGTACGCCGCAGATGATCTTGGTGTCCGTGGAGCGGAAGGGAGGGAGGCGGACTCTCTGGGTTCTGTCGGAGAGGAACGAGGTGATCCAGTAGAGGGCTTTCCTTGGATCCCAGTGTTGTGTAGGCGGGTTAATAGGGTGCGGCGGCAGCCGGTATAGAAGGCGGCCGAGAGGTCTAGGAGGATGAGAGCGGTTGTATCCCCGTTGTCCATCAGAGTCCTGATGTCGTCGGTGGCTGCGATGAGGGCGGTCTCGGTGCTATTGTTGGCTCGGAATCCGGACTGGGATGGGTCGAGCGAGTTGTTTGCTTCGAGGAATGCAGTCAGTTGTTTGTTGACGGTCTTCTCGATTACTTTAGCCGGGAAGGGAGGAAGAGAGATGGGGCGAAAGTTCTTGAAGTCTTTAGGGTCGGCTGTGGGTTTCTTCAGTAGGGCATTGATCTCTGCGTGCTTCCAGCTTTCTAGGAAGGTGGCTGACGCGAAGGAGTAGTTTATGATGTTCCGGAGGTGGGGTGCGATGATGGTGTTGGCGTTGTTGAAGATGTGGTGAGGGCATGGGTCAGAGGGAGAGCCGGAGTGAATGGTGTTCATGACGTGTTCATGATGTGGGTGGTGTCTTCAGTGCTGACGGGGGTCTAGGCACTGAGGGTGGTGGGTGTGACTGTTGGTTCGGTGGCTGGAGGCGGGGTTTGGGTGCTGAAGCTGTCATGTATGTCTGCGATCTTGCTGTAGAAGAACGTGGCGAGGGAGTTGCAGAGGTCTTACGACAGTGCGATGCCGTTGTTGCTGGCCCTGGGGTTGGAGAGTTCTTCTACGATGTTGAAGAGTTCCTTGTTGTTGTGGGTGTTGTTGTCCAGCCGGTCTTTGAACGATGTCCTTTTGGTGGTGCAGATCAGCTGGTGGTGTTCGCGAGTGGCGTTCTTGAGGGCTGTCATGTTTTCTGTTGTCCATTTGTGGCGGCAGGTTTTTTCAAGGGTTCAGCAGGATTTCTTTTGGCTTTGAGGGCGTTGGGGAACCACGTGGTTTTCCTGTTGCTCGTCTTGCCTGATGGGTTCTTGAGAGGAGCAAGTTCATCTGCGCAGTTGGTGATCCATTGTGTGAGGTTCTGGGCTGCGTTGTTGGTGTCAGGGGTGTCGACTGGTGGGATCTGGCTCAGCGATGTGGTTAGCTGACTTTGCTCCAGCATCTGCGGGGGACCTGTTGCGTGTGGTGGTGGGATGTGATCTTCTTGATAGTGAAGTGGATGCAGCTGTGGTCTGTCCAGTGTAGTCCGGTGGTGTGGCTGAAGGAGACGTGGTTGCTTGCGGAGAAGATGGGGTCGAGCGTGTGGCCGTCGTAGTGGGTAATAAGACAAACATGTTAGCTAGTACATTAACGTTATGTCAAGAGGACTGACTACAAGCAAGTCGCGTTACGTGCGAATCCTTGCTCCATCAAGCCCATTAGGTCCCTGCGCCTTCCCAGACTGAAGAGATTTGAGGGCTTCACCAATCTCGATCCCAGTGAATTCAGCCTCCAGCCGGTCTCTTTGCTCCTGGGACAGGGTGGGCAACAGGAAGTCCTGCAGAAACTCCATGCAGTCTTGTTCCAACTTGGTGCATACCGGGGTGTAGGCCCTTTCAAAGTACGATGCGAATGCTTCTGCTATATCTGTGCTATTGGAGGCCAATGACCCCCACTTTCCCATATCTCGGCCACCTAGGAGCACTACCTCTCTCGGCGTTCAAGTCAATCCAGTTGCTTCAGGCTTTTATCCCCCACATCATATCCGATGTTGCGTGGCAAGGGAGTAAACTTGCGCCTTGTTCTCTGCCAGAGCTCGGAGTTCCTTTTGTTTTACGGCCAGCGCATGACAGTGATCCGCTGAGGACATCACACCAGCGTCACGTTTAAGGATTACTATCTCATTTTCTAACTGTCTAATTTGTATGGACTCCTCTTTCTTCTGAGCGCCAATCAATGCTTGGGCCTGTTCTCTAAGATCCGTCTTATAAGCTTCCCTAACATTTAATGGGATTCAACTGAGCCCCGACTTTCCTTGAAATATAGTTGGGAACCTTCCCAGAGTTTGTCACTAATGGTTTCGTCCCTAAGGTGCCACGGGTCTATCCTTGGAAAAGATTCCTTGGCGATCACAAGCCCCTGAGAAGAACGCTAACCTGAAAGTGGTCGGAGATTCTCCAAGCCAGTATGCGGGGATCAGCAAAGTCGCCCAGCTGGTCAATATGCATGAATAGATGGTCCAACCTGTAAAAGGACACTTGCCTGACTAGGTAGAACGTGTAGTGTCTGTGAGAGGGGTAATGTGTGCGCCACAAGTTTCCAAGTCCCAGGGCCTCAACAAAGCCTCCTAGGCCACCTTCCCCCCTGTGCTCCACCCCTCACCTGATCGGTCCAAATCAGCATCCATAACAGCATTTGTGTCACCCCCCAACAGGAGAACTCCCCAAGGAAGGTTCGCGATCCCAGTCTCTCAAAAGTCATGGAATATAAACTGGGCGGGATGTAACAGGAGCCCAGAACTATTGTTCGCCCCTCCCACTTACCCGCCACTGCAACCATGCATCCATTGTCATTTGTCCATGTACCCGAGATTACTATAGGCATGGTGTTATGAATCAAAATTCCCACTTCCCTAGAACCGGACATGAAACCCGAATGAGCCACCATCCTCTATTCAAAATGGTCGAGGGGATTACATCTATTGCCACGCAGGTGCATCTCCTGAATGAGAACCACATCCGGGGAATGCCGCTTTAGGTACTGCAGCACCAGTGTACGACTAACTTTGTTCCCCAGCCCATTCACGTTTCACGTCCAGATCTTAACCTGTGCCTGCACACCCATCAGTTGCATGGGGTCTCCACCTCCTCGGATAAACCATGTCCCACTGTGTCCCTTTAGAGAGATACCACCATGCCGAAGACCAAGATTGACGTTGAGCAAAACATACCATCCCCAATAAACTAACCTCTAAACCCCCTATCAACTCCCCCTACCTGCCTCCCTGCTCAGTGGGTCCCCAACCTCTCACCTTCCAAATGTGCAGAGTGCCTGTTGCCCCATCGGACCCCAATCCAACTTAAAGAGGGAATGTAAGCTTGCAGTCAGCAGAAAGAATTATACCTGGCTAACGGAGGTTACACCCATAAGAGAGATGTGCGAGGCCACCCTTTACCAACTGCCCGAGCCCCCCCTACCTTCCCCACACTCCCGGCCAATACTGTAATCCCAGCAATAGGACTGCCTCTGAAAAGCAAACCCAGACGCATTAACTGCCATAAAGTTTGGTAATCTGGCTGAACCCTCAAGGTCCCCATTCATTCTCGGAGCCCCCGTGTCCATGCCCTTCCCACCTCCCTCAGGACAGAGATCACTTCAGACTGCTACAGTCCCACAGTCACTTGAGGGTACTCTGTTCACGTTTCCGGTCATCCAGAGCCGGTCTGTCTGCATTCATCACATTTCGCCTGGGTCGGCGGTGTTCAGATCTGCGCGAACCTCCGTTTTTGCCCATTTTCCTCCATCCTTCTAGCAAGTAGCGGGCCTCCTCGGGTTGTGTCAAAGAAGTACACTTTGCTTCCATCCAGGATCTTGAGTCGCGCTGGGTATAACATCATATATTTCACTCCTTGTTCTCTTAGGGCCCGTTTGACCCCTTCAAAGGACCTCCGCTGATGCTGAACGTGAAGAGTAAAATCAGGGAAAAAATGAATCATGGCATTCTTGAGCAGCAGGTCACCAGACACCCGGGACGCCAGCAGGATGGCATTGCGATCCCTATAATTCAAGATCCGTGCAATAATGGTGCGTGGAGAGGCCCCAGGCTTACGCTTCCCTCCTAACGCACAATGAGCCCGCTCCAAGGAAAAGAAGTTGGACAGGCGCTTCGGTTTGAGATGATTGAGAATCCTCCACAAACCATCCGTGGATGGTCCTTCCACGCCTTCCGGGGCCCCGACTATGCAGATGTTTTTGCGCCTTGCCCTCCCCTCCTGGTCTTCCAACCTAACGTAGATGTCTGTTTGATGTTTTGTGAGAGTGGCTACTTGTTCCTCAAGTCTCTTTGTTTTGGAGTGTAGACTACCAATGCCCGTCTCTGCCACCACCACTTTGTCGGACATTTTTCTGAAGTTGGCACGAAGCAAATTGACCTCCTCCTTCACCGAGTCCAACTTAGGTTCCAGGGTTCCATAGAGCTCTCTGATGGCTGACATGATGTCTCTAAGCGAGGGGTCAGGACCATCCTCCACCGTTTCACCGTGTAGACTTCCTCCTTGGTTGCCGTCCTCTCTGCCCATGGTCACCGTATACTTGTCGATGTGATTTGAGTGGCCTTGTCCCTGCAGTCTGTTGCAGCCCATGGCAAAGTACGTTGACCTGTTGCGCACTTTGTAGAAAGGACCTCTGGTAAAGGTGCTGTATGGCTGTGGGATTCTCTGGTGCTCACCATGTGTGGGCCAGACACCCGCTTAGGCAGCCCCTCACTGCCACTCGGGCCCACTCGGGCAATTGAATGCTGAACACTGCGCCTTCACTTATCCCCTGTCCGGGGCTCCCTCAAAGCTAGACCGAGCCCTTCTCACTCCGGTCCCTTAATGTGATTATGGCCGGGTAGCTTGTGTTTGGCTGGAATTAGGCCCCAAAGATACCGTCTCCACTCGTGCTGTGCCTCACATGCTTTCAGTGCCCCGGTTGCAGCAACGACTCCGCTGTCCACCGCATACCAGACACACGGGAGTCCTCCCTGCGCCTCAATATGCCCTGATTCAACCCCACGGTTCCAGGGTTCGCTGGGGCGCTGCGGGAGCTTAGTGAGCCACTCGCCTAGTAAGTCCACCCGTTTCCCAGCCCCTCGGCGGCTCGCACTGCGGTCTTCGCACTGTTTTGTATTGTTTATACACGGCTGTCTGGGCTCAAAGACGGAGCAAGGTGGGCTCCCGCCGACTCCACTGGTCTCTACCTGAGGGGAGCTCAAGCTCCTACTCTCTCAGGTACCTCCTGCCCGCACCGCCTCACCTCCCACCTTCAATGGTCCTCAGGCCATCTCCAACACTGTGTCTCCACGCTGGTGCTGCAGGCTCCAGTATCATAGGGCGGCAGCCGGGACTAGCTACGACTTCCCTCCCTCCATCGTACTCACGTCGCCTCCGGCCTCCGCTACAAACTTCAGCTGTAAGCTTCTCAGGCAACGCCGACAGAACCTCCGGGGTGGAGAGTCCCTTAAGCATGTGTTAGAGTGAATGGTCACCTCTTGCAACCCTTTAACCTCACTCAAGGCAATCAACAGGGCTACCCCTTTTCTCCCCTTCTCTTCCTAATCTCAGCATTCAGGAATAATCCAGCACTGCAGGCATCAGCTTTCATTCCAACAGACTGGTAGTGGGAGCTTACACGGGTGAACTCCTCTGTTCACCGAAGAAGCCACAGACTCAATTCCAATCATCGTGCAAGAAACAGAGAGATACTCTTCAGTAGTCCACTTTGCGACACTGCACGAAAATGGGGCCTGTACTTACAATTTATTAGCACTCCAGACTTCACTGACAAGATATGGAGTAACATTTGTCAGTCCCCCTTTACTGGGAAAATCAAACCAGCCCTTGCACAATCCAGATTCTGGTCAATTCATAACACTTAATGGACCCCTTCTAGATTACACAAATTGGGTCTAAGAGACTGGGATCTTTGTTGGAGGTGAAAGGAGGACATAGGTGATCTGCAACGCATGTTTTTTAATTGCAGAATGGCTCACCCGCTGTGGTTGAGAATGCAGATGCTGTTACTGAAGATCTCAGTGTCACACATAGAAATTGATTTCTTAACAACATTTCTGGGCTTCCACATGAATCCCATCACAGCTGACATTACTGGCAATATTGGATTACTAATGGACTCCCTCATATCCCTAGGGACGAAATCCAAACTCTCAGATTGGAAAGCAACAACCTCAAGCTCCTTTGACAAATGGTGGAACCTACTATATGCCAAAATGCACACCTCTACTGGGCTCAGGTGACTGTGTGATGCTCTAGACAAGTACATTCAAGAAATCAAACCTACCTGAACCTGCTCCTCACACTTATCCTATGTTCAGGCTTGGCTGAGGTCTCGCTCACCTTTACTTGGGCACATACATATGCATGTTGGTTCCCCCAGGGTTGAGTGAGGGTCAATCCAGTGGTACTTTACTCTCTATCCCCACTAACCTCTCTCTCTGTGGAGAAGTGTGGCTCACTGGTTAGAGGAGGCAGACCCTGATGCAGAGGTCAGACCCGGGACCAGGGTTCAATTCCCGACACGGCAGGGTCTTGAGCTCAAAATGTCCACGGACTCAATAATTCTCGCCTCGGTGCCTACTCGAATCATGGGTTCACACTCTGCAACTCTGGGCAATAACTAGCTTAATCTCCACTACGGCCCCACCGCGATGGGATACCTGGTCTTCACCTTGGGGATGCCCAGTAGGGGTTATCTCGCAGGGAAAACCAGGACGGGTTCCCAAAGCAAGCGCTAAGAGACCTGTCGGTGATTTGGCGCTATATAAATCAAAATTAACATAACATAACATATCTGTCTCACTCTTTTCCTCCTCCCTTTATCTAGCTTTCTCTATACCCCTCCTCTCTTTCCTAGGAGCCATCCAGTTTGCCATGTTCCACTCCGGTTATAACTGGCATCAGAGTACAACAAATAAGCATTTTTTTATGGACCTTTGGATGCATATCTAGTTTTAACTCTCTGTTGTACATGTTTATTCCTGCTGACCAGTATTGTTGTTTCTTCCAGACATAATACATCAGGAGTGCATGGTACATCGTTGTTACCTACTTTGTTTTCTTTCTTTTTCTGTATGAAAATAAAAATTGATTACACAAAAAAAACTTCTACTTACCCATATCTAATGCTGTAACCAAGAATACAGCCAAAATGTGGTGAAAAAGACATGGCTGTATTTTACTTTCGATATACAACTTTGTAATCTGCATGTTTCTCATTATACAGTGAAATTACTGCGGTATACTTTGACACAATACATAACTACATGTTTTGTCACTTATAACTTTAACAGTACTTAACCAATTTACGAGTAATACTAGAAAATTACCCTTTTCACCCCATGATCTATATTTCTGCCTAACTTAATCTACATCCGTTCAGACACGTTCAAGCTACATCTCTTTAAATTACACTCTACTACACCACATGCCAATCCACTCTATTTCCCTCCACTCTATGTGATTAAAGTCTATGCTATGCCCCTCTAATCCAATCTATGCCACTGCACTGCACGCCACTCTGCTGTATGTCCCTCCAGTGTTCGATACACTACCCAACTAAAGGCCACTCCACTCTACGCCACTCCACTGTACGCCACTGCACTGCATGCCACTACACTGTACACCACGCCACTGTATGATATGCCACTCTATGCAACTATACTGTGCTTAAGAAGGTAACTTTTCAGCGGGACTAACCTGGTCCCTGTATCCGGCTCATGCTCCATTGCAGTCAGCCTGAACTTGTGAATTTCCCCTGGCCCTGGGCAACCTGATAACTGCGAGTAGCGCTATTTCTACTAAAAACTTTAAAATTCAATAGCTCTGGTTCTACTGATGGGGTTTTTGTTGTCTGGTATCATTTTATTAAAATGTACTCTATTTTCCGAATGTGTTTGGGGTTTTTCTTGTGCTTTGTTTTCACTTTATTACTCTTTGGCCCAGATGTAGGTAAATCACATTTACCGATTTTGAAATACCGAATTTTACCAATTCGGTATTTCAAAATCGGTAATTGGGATGTAGGTACCAACATCTGGATTTGTTACCGATTCCTTAAAAATTCGGTATTTACCGATTCGGTAAATACCGAATCGGTATTTGCTATTGAATCCTATGGGCCTTGAAGCCCATAGGATTCAATTCAAATACCGATTCGGTATTTACTGAATCGGTAAATACCGAATTTGTCAAGGGTGCAGGGGGTGCCACTTTGACACCCTCTAGCACCCTCAAAACGGGCATGTATGCAATGTGGCACACAGACATGCCCTAAGGGCACGTCTGTCTGTCTCATGGCACATGTGTACATGCACAGATGTGCATGTACACAGGAATTGGTATTTTACCATGGATTTGTATTCCATGGTAAAATACTGATTCTGAAAGCCATGTGCCAATGGAAAATTGGCTACCCACATATCAATCTAGCATTTTCGGTAATTTTACCGAATTGGTAAATATTACCGATTCGGTAAAATTACCGATTTGGTAATAATACCGAATCGGTAAAATTACCGAATATGTGCACCTACATCTCCATAGCCCTTTACCGATCGGAAACGGCCGAAAATCGGTATTTTCGGCCGATTCCGATCGGTAAAGGGCTACCTACATCTGGCCCTTTGTGTGCTTATAAATTCTTTACCCAGAGGTAAAGCCTGAGTGCTGTGTCTGAAGCTACCAAGGGGTTAGGCACATTTTAATTTAGTGACTTTTGGCGGTTCACCCTGACAAGGATTGTGGTTGTTGCCTGAGTGGCACTTACACCCCTCTCAACCAATAACCCAGTTTCTTACAGCCAATCATTGCGCGTATTTACTGTTTTTGGGAACCCTGTTTGATCTCTGCTTTATAAAGGAGAGCTCAACTCTTGCCAACTTTAAGGATGACAGATAGAACAATACATATAAACAAATTAGACTGCAGTTAACATAACAGGAGAGTCATCAGCGAGTACTATGCTAGTTTCATAAACCGGTACGCATTCTTGGTTGAACCATTGAGAAGGTTATTAAAAAAAACACAATTGTACTAGGGTGAGGAGCAGGAAAACGGTTTTATGGAAATTAAACAGGACATTTTGAAAGCAACAGCTCTTAGACCGTATAATCCCAAAGGAAGGAAAATAATAACGATTGATGCCAGTGGAATTGGATTCAGTGCTGTTTTAGTCAAGTTGTGGGCGATAAGGAGTACACATTAGCATTTATTTCATGAGGCTTAAAGGAGACTGCTAAGAAGTATAGTATGATAGAGATAGAGGTATTGGCTTGTGTTTGGGCAGTAGAAAAATTAAACAATTATTTGGGGGGGAAAAGCTTTGAAATTTTGACTGATCACAAAACGTTGCAATACATGTTCGATGGGTGTGGCAGAGAAACAGCAACTGAGTCATCCAGATTGATAAGGTTAATGTCCAAATTGCAAGAATTTAATTTTGAGGTGAGACATATATCCGGGGGGTTGAATAAGAGAGCAATTGGTTGTTAAGGACACCAATCATGGACAAAGAAAAGAGTTTGAACCCTGTATAACATGAATGTGTTGTGGCAGTTTTAGAACTGACTGTTGTGAGGGAGTTATAACAGCAGACCAGTGGAAAAAAGCAATGCAAGATGCTGTACTGCATCAAGTTTAAATTTATGTGATTAAAGGTTGGCTGCCGGTTCGGAATGTAGAACAAGCATTGAGGGGTTATGTGCAGGTGGCTGATTAGTTAAGTATAAAAGGTGATATGCTCATGAGGTGTGATGTTTTTGAACCACCTTTAACTCTTATGAGAACATTCTCAGGAAACATTAATGGTTCTTTGGGACGGATTCAGATGTGGAGGAAAGTATTGATAACTGTGGTGAGTGCATAAGGTCAGACAAACACTGGAAAACATCAAAGGAAGAAATGCATAGTGTAGAAATTCAGGAAGGACCCTAGTTGAAGTTAGGTATAGATTTTGCTGGACCATTTCATGCACTGTGTGGAGATAAATGTCATTTACTAGTTCTAACAGACTATGACTCTAAGTGGGTTCACTATGAGTTTAAGGCAAGCATCATCACCACTTTTTACAAAGCTTTTTTGCAGTTGAAGGAGCACCAACAATTAGAGTGCCAGATAATGGCACTCAACTGACATCAAAGTAAATGTTAGATTTATTTAGCATAAGTGGTATAAAGCAGGAAAAACACTTTGTACGGTCGTTCCTCTAATGGCTTAGTAGAAACCCTTATGTACTTGAGGGAAGGAGAACAGATGGCATTAGCATCCAATTTGAAAGCGGCTCAATTTTAAAGACAGAAAGTTGCAAATTATAACAATACTCCACACATAGTTATGGGGTTTACCCCATTCTTTTTGATGAGGGTAAGAAGTGGTTATTTATGAGCCCCTGCGTCACTTTTGTGCCGCCATTGTGTCACTTTTGTGACGCAGTAACAGCATAAAATATGTGCCATGTTGGGTCATATTGATGAAGTGACGCATCTAGCGGATCCGTCACTTCGTAAACCCCTGTGCTACATTATACCAGCATTACTTAATAAACTCCTGCGCTACATTATACCTGCGTGAGGTATAATGTATGCAGGGTAGGCATTCCCCCACAAGAAAGGGTCGTAGGAGTGGCACAGTGAAATCTATAAGACTTCACTGTGCCACCTATAGGACGCCAATGCGTCAAGACCTTACCCCTTCTGCATGGCAGGCGTAAGGGTGACGCAGGCCCCATGTGAAAGGACACATTGCTGGAGTTGCATCTGTTTGCAGACACACCCCAGCAATGCGACACTTTTGCACCAACAGATACATCAGTAATACTGATCATGTTGCAAGGAGGGTGCATTGAGAAGTGTTGCATAGATGTTTTCACGCAGCAATGCGACATTTCTCATAAATGTGGCCCAAAGTATGCCATGACACAGAACAAAGAGCAAACTAATTATGGCCAGGGACTGCCGGAGCACCCCCACCCTTTTGTTAACCAACATTATTAACCAGGACATGAGAGGGAGTTATTTGGAGGCGGGGTCGTACAACCGCCCGGCCGTATTTATTAAAACTTACAAATAAATCAAAAATTGGAATAAACAATATTTACACAATTACGCAGAAAACGTTCCATGACATTCAATTACAATTGATATATACAGATATCAGATGGCTAACCTTAACATACTTCTAGTACAAGGTATTTCCTATCCGAATCTAACGTAACAGTCACATTATACAATATTTGTTTTCTGCTTATCCTACAGGACCTATGGCAAGGTCACAAACTGGTGTCAGATCTTTATCACTTAAACCACGCCTTCCTGTTGGAGAGCACATGCGCAGGGTGCCCGTTTACCATGGGGGTACACCCCCTCCCTGGTTACCCCCGTACGCCCTATTAACCATACCCTTCTGTCGAAGTGCGCATGTGCAGAGGGCCTGCTTACCGTGAGGGTACTTTGGCACCCCAGTTACCCCCGTACGCTCTATTAACTCCATTAAGGGGGCCCTTGCATCTCTACGCCGTTTACTGGTGTCATTGTGCACGTGCGGGGTGGCCAACCAGCCTAGAGAAAGCGTGATTCTACCCTGCCCTGCACCCATGTAGCCAACAGGCTGTAACTGCCCCTGGAGTTCTAGGAAAGACCACTTGTCCCTCCCTTTGGGTGACCCCATTTGAGAATGGCGCTGCCCCCTAAGGACCTTAAATTAACTGCTCACCAATCATGACCTTACCGCCTGACCAAGAAATAGCAATAAATACGACGATTGATGACCTGTAAATGGGAGAAAGTTCTAAGGAACAAAATGTACTAGTCAGACACTCTTCTCATCTATAAACGTTTGTAACAAAAATGTGAAAACCTTCATAACACACAATAACAATCATCTGCTTCAGGGGATGGTGGGTGGGGAAAAAGAATTACAGCCTCCTAGAGGCTGGAAGGGCAGGCTGTGGCTCGCAGGAGTCAAAGAGGCAGACTCTCGAGCTCCACAGCCTTTTAACCCTTCATCTGCCAGGCCGGATTTAACCGGCCTGGCCTTTGTTTCCTAGTGACCCGGAAGTGGCTCAATCACTTCCGGGTCACCAGGGGACCCGGGGTAGCTGGTGGGGGCCGGTTCACCCCGCCATAACTGCGACGGCGCTGATGTCGGCCCCGCCTTTCCTTTCTGAGGGTGATTGGGTTTTAGTTAAAAACCCATGAGGGTACAAAAAAGTGAATCTGTTTATTATCCTTCAAAACAAGTAGTAAAAGTAGCTGATAGCGCAGTTTTTAGAGAAAAGGGTTGGTGGAATAAGAGTGCTCTTGTGTTATTAAAACCAGGGCACGAAACATTGTTCAATCAAAACGATGGAGAAGATGTAGAGTTGAATGTGCACAGTTTTGAAAATGTAGTACAATGTTGTTATTCTCAGGAAATACTATATGCACTAGTTCTACAGGAAGATGATGCAATTAAAAATGAAGGAATTGTAGTAAATAGAGGTAGCGATAAGCATGAAATGAACAAACTGATGATTTACAAGGAGATACTAGCAACACAGTTAGTGGTAGACGAAATATTGTTATTCCTGCAAAGTACAATGATTTTATCGTGTATTGATTAGAAGCTAATTTTAAATTGAATGTATATTTATTATCATCTGTGTTAGCCGTGTATAGATTAGGGTAGTTCGTTTTGTGTGTGAA
This sequence comes from Lissotriton vulgaris, assembly GCF_964263255.1. Taxonomy (NCBI): domain Eukaryota; kingdom Metazoa; phylum Chordata; class Amphibia; order Caudata; family Salamandridae; genus Lissotriton; species Lissotriton vulgaris. Next base: position 391,494,141 of record NC_141689.1, read on the forward strand.
ATAAAGGAGGTGTTGCATTGGTAAGTAAGAATGGCGGAGATGATGTCACGATTACGGAGATGACACGTATAGATGACTTTTACATATGTCATAGTGGCATGGAATGTTGCTAAGCAATTTATGGCACGCGGGTTAGAATGTGGGGGAGTTGGCCGGGCGGTTGCGGAACGAGCTTGGCTGGGGGCTGATATCTTGTGGGCTCTTCGTATTTGCTGAACTAAGAAAAGAATAGTTGAACTCTTTCTTCGTTTGGATCATCGCTTCGACACTACAGTCCCACGCAGCGCTCTCCCATCCGGTACCTGGCGAGCCCTCAGCTTCAGCACCTCCCTCTGAGCCCGCCGATGCCTCTTCAAGGAGGTGGCCGGGCTGGGCTTGCTGGGGCGTCTCTGCGACTGCGCGAAGGCAGCCTCCTGCTGGTGTCTGGATGCGACTCCTTCCCCCTGCCTCCGCCTTCGCTGCCCCCGTCTCCAACCGCGCGCGTCTTGATGCCGCCCGCCCGCCTGCCTCATCCTGCGCCTGCCCGAGCCGCTGAGCCGGTGATCATTCCAGCTGTCAGTCCACGCACCTGACGGACGGACCAACAACAGGCGCGGGGAGCCGGTGCGGTGAGCAGCGCCCTGCCCTCCCTAGCCATCCTCCCCTGGCAGCGCCCGGAGCCCCCCCGGTGGCACCACTGGCCGGCGGCGGGGCGGGGGGATAAGGCAGCTTTCACAGGGTGCTATTTCATGGGGATGTGTTCAAGGCAAGAGCGCATCCAGAAGGATATCGACGTGGTCATCCAGAAGTGCAAGGCGGAGAAGGACTGCCTGTTCACAGGTGAGCCGCACATAGCAACCTGCAGGCTGCCACACGCCGGGCACAGGGACCCGGGTATTGTCCGCGCTGGCCTTCCACTTCCCCATTTCTGTTTGCTTCACTGCGCTTTCATTTTGCCACGATTAAGGGTGATGAGTCACCGACGAATAGAATTCTCCGTGGCTCCCTCCTCCGTGCCTCTTCCGCGCACCTTGCGCATGGAAATCCCGTGCCGGGAGGGGAGGGGAGGGGTCCCCAGTTTTACCGGCAATGGCAGGTGGGGTGCGCCCCCCGCACTCCATCCCCCGTGCTGTTGCCGAGAGAGGGTGCATTGTCGGAGCAGCGGCTCTGTAGGCCAGGTTCCGGTACCCATTGTTGGACGGGCATTAATAATAGAGCAGTGCCCACATGAAAAACAGACGCTCTAAATTGTTGATGGCTTGTGTTTCCTTTTATTGGGCTGCCTCACTCGTAGTTGTGTGATCTTTGCGTGTACGTGGTCTGAGTGGCATATCCACAGTTACATCATGGTATTCTTGGGGTGGTTTTAATGAAAGGGATCGGAGATAACTAGAATTGTATTTCCTGTCTGGGGCCTACCTAGGTAGGCGTGGAAAATCCCCTGTGATTCTGTTTGGTGGAAAGAAATTAACAGCGAGCGGTATTGACTTTGCGAAGCATTTTGTGCAGGCGGGGCCACAGATGTTGCAGGGTGTTTTCTAAGCTCTAGGCCATCGTTTCTTGGTGCTTACGGTCAGACTGTTCTGCCTTTCTGTAGAATCACCTCTGTGTCATGTCATTTCTACTGCTCAGGTGTGCATTATTGCTTTCGCTTTCTAATTCACTTCCTTTCTCGCTGTCTTTTTCTGCGATGGCATGCATGATCGTCTTCTGTCTAGCAGCCCCTGACAATAGAATTTCCTTCTGTTGCCATGGCAGCCGTTGCACTTGTAACGAGGGTCTTTCTGTACCTTAAGCATCCATCTGCTTGTTGTAGAGGCAGCGAGCTCGCTCAAACTTTGTCAAAGTACCATTTAATAATGCGCAGACATATAATGAAAGAACAATGGTGGTGGGAAGAAACGAGGGCAGCCATGAGTACACTGGGGTAGGGCTTTAAGTGGGATGAAAAAACTGTGTTTGGGGGGGGGGGGGGGTCTCTCAAGGGAGCTTGGCCAATGTATTTAAGGGCGTGGCTTAAAAACACAGTAAGCTAAAAGTTTGTGCTTAGCATAGTGTGCGCCCGACTGGTATTTTGTTATTTCTGTCATTGCATCCAGATATATGATACAACAAGTAACATCATACTTAACAACAAGTCAGGTCTATTGGCTTTGTCAATGGTTGTTAGTTGCATACGATAAATAGGCAGCAACTGTGGCTTTTATATAACATTGAAAAAGCTTCCACTTAAAGCGAGGGTGACACAACAACAATGTTTCTGCTCCTTAGTTCCGAAAAGAGAAGGGAAATCCAGAGTGAAAATGACTCTCTTTAAGGATTTCCCTTTCCCTATAACGCTCGAAAAAAAACGGACCGCCTGTGCCAGGGCACAAAACAGAGCCCGATAGAGTCTCGTTTCGAGGCCTCCTTAAAAAACTGCCGGTGCTCAGACCCTGCCCACTTAAAGCCCTGCACTGGGGTCTATTTGCGATGGGTAAGGGAACGTGATTTTTAGATCTGGTGTGAGCCAAGACCAATTTTAATTTACTAAAATTATACATATAACTTAAAAAACTCTCTAAATCCATTGGCCCGTTGCTGTGGCATTTACATTTTGCTTCCACCCACTAAATCAGACAGCATGGGGCAGTGGATCAGCCTACTTAAGCCACTGGTAACCTTCACTTTGAGTCACTGCATTTTGCTGTTTCACTTGGAGCATATGTGGGCCAGTATTTTTGTTTTTATTTAATATTTTAATTACTTTAGTGCTGTGTTTGCGTTTAGAACCCAATGTGATAGAAGGACCTTCATCAGATGCCATCTCTTGCTAATGCTGTTGTAAATTTGTTTCTTTCTGAGTGGCCTTGTTTATCGGACAGCTGCTATTTCACATCAGCTCATATGAACTCTGAATATAAGCAATCAGTCTGCTCTATCAATCTCGCCAATAGCTATGTTTTCTTTTATTTTGCTGCTTTCTTGCTTTCTTTCTTGCCTCTTTGCTTGTTTCTTACTTTCATCTTTTTCTTCTTTCTTTCCTTGTTTTCTTTCATACCTTTTTTCTCTTTTGCCTTCTCTTTTTTCTTCCATCTTTTTTCTCTTTCTTCTTTCCTTGCTTCTTTTGTTCCTTTACTTCTTTCTTTCAGTCCTTTCTTTCTTCTTTTCTTCCTTCTTTGTAGCTGTTTGTTTGTTTCTTTCTTTCTTTCTTTCTTATCCGTCTTTCTCAAAGGCAAGAGATTTGCAGTAACTGCCAGACCACTTAGCATTTGTAGGTCTGTGTTAGTCGAAAACGTTCGATTTTACAAAAATTATGTGTATAACCTTTTCACTTATATGAGTTTTTAGCCAGATTCATACAGTAATCTATGATGTGTCATCCACAAGTTTTCTCCCACTCTCCCCAGCATCCATTAAAGGGCAATCCGTCAGCCCTCTTCAGACATAGGCTGACTTCAGTATGACTTATTGCATGCTGCCCTTTCACAAGGAGTACATCCACACCCAAAATCGTTCCCTTTAGTCCCAAGGGATTCTATGAAAATGTCTGCTTTTGTTTTAGACCATCAGACATTTTTGCATTTAGCCAATGTTTTTTTTTTAAGATTGTTGATGACCAAGCAACTTCTTGAACAATAACGTTTTACAAAGATCCTGATAGAAAAAAACAAGAATTGCCACAAGGCTGGCGGCAAATGCAAGATCTATTTTCTTTGGCAATGCTTGTTTTTCATGTTCAACCCTTTTTCAACTGAAAGAAACACATTAGTGATAGATTCCTTACCTTAGAATAGATACCTCAGCAAAACCAACACCAGTGGTGGGTCTGCCAACCAAGATCACACTAGAAAGTAATGGAGAACAGAATGGCCAAACAGGGGCGTAGCTAGAGCTTGTGGCGCCCGGGGCTATCCCTCAGATTGCCGCCCCTTGCATCTACAGCCCTGTGATTGTGTGCGGTAAAGTCTCGACTCGAATTTTGAATCTCACCTCATTGTCAAATTTCGGGCACAGATATTTCTCACATGTATCATTGGAATGCTAGTTTTACATTGGTCTATTAACTAGTGCAAGTAAGTGTTAACTATCTGAACTCGCAGTTGTAGAGGGCTGCGTACAGCACCCCGGGCGTCTTGCTTAATTATACTGGTGTGATTTTTTAAAATACTTGTAAACATATTTGTCAGCCTGCCTGACTGTTACCGCTATGTGTCTCACAGGCTCTCCTGTGGCTTGCCCAGCAATCCTGCTTACATGCATATGCTCACTGCGGCGGCCTGAGTCCGTGAGTCAGCTAATGAATTTATGTTATAGGCCTGAGGCAATTGAGATTTGTGTTAGGGGCACACCCTGTTAAAGTCTGGGCCCATCTATCATTGCCTTGACCTATGAGCCGAACGGCCTATGTACCACCCCACCACTTGAACAGAGTCAGAACAATTCCACAGTTGGGCGCAGCCATTTTAAAATCCTGCTCATTACAGTATTCAACACACTTTATGTAATGAGTCCCCTTCTTACATATCGGTCTGAGTCTTAACTGCTCTTTATTTCAGTAAGTGTGTCATTGTGTGGCAGTCATGTCTGTTTGTTGGCTCCAAATCACACAAATCCAAATATGTATATCATGGAATTATTGTGAAGAACATTCAAACGCTCTTTCATATATTTTTGAAACTTTATAGTTACAAAAACTGGAAAGGTCGCCCCCTCATGACCTCACCCTCTGACTCCTTCACTGCCACCCACCACTAGTGCCCCTCATTTCTCTGTAGCTCCCCCACCCCATGACCTCCTCCTCAGCTTCCCTCACTGCAACCCTCCACCAGTGCCCCTCATCGCTCCAAAGCCCCTCACCCATGGCCTCCTACTTGGATTCCCTCAATGCCACCCTCCACCAGAGCCCCTCATCTCCCTGTAGCTCCACCCCATTACCACCTCCTCTGATTCCCTCGCTGCCACCCTTCACCAGTGCCCTTCATCTCTCCATAGCTCCACCCCATGACCACCTCCTTGGATTCCCTCCACCAGTGCCCTTCATCTCTCTGTAGTTTCCCCACCCCAGGACCACTTTCTCTGATTCCCTCACTGCCACCCTCAACCAGTGCCCCTCATCTCTCCGTAGCCCCTCTCTCATATGCATGTCATTCGTTGGATAGCCCTACCCATATCAGTGTAGCATGTCACAGTACTTTACATCACACACACATTATACAGAGACAATAAATCAGTCTACGGGGACACTTTCAGGCCACCCAGGGCCTGACTCGCTCCCTGCTGTTCTTCAGTACTGACAAAGGGCCTTTGCTGATCTAATTTGGCTAACCTGGAATACCAACCTCTGCCTCAGCTGTCAGTAAATGGCTCTACAATCCACTAAAGGCTGGCAGAAGATGCAGAGATGTGCTACCACATCACTTTATGCCTCACAGACCTTCCTCTACATGGACAAGAACTATCTGACTAAAGAGACCAAGACCAGAAATGCTCATGGAGGTGACCTTCCTTCCTTTCAGAGCAGCTCTGTGGGGAAAAACACCATTTTGCATTGCCTCTCGCCCACAGGTAGACCTCTGCTGCACCAGCTGAGTCCTAAAAAGGACTGGCATGGGCACTGGTCATGTCCAGTTTATTAAAACATTGTGCTTGCAGTGGCTCCTATAAAGGAAACGTAGCAACACCAAAGTATCTAAAATAAAGCTCCAAGGATGAGCATTCATCTAAGCATCTCAGACCACACTGACCTGTTCTGAAGCTCTTGGGTGGAACATATGATAAAGTCCAGTATCTTCTAAATTTCACACAAAGCTTCAGGGGGGCTCCAGCTCAGAATACCTGCAAAAACTAGGTTCCAATTACTTATCAGCCGAACACACCTGAGAGCCAGCACGAAGGCAGCCTTAATGCATGAGAAATAAGTATGGACGAATAATCAACACGGTGCAGAGATCTCCCTGAATCCAGAGTAGCGGGCACCGACATGTCTACACGTCTTAAGGAAGAAAATGGACAATGTTATTTTAAGGAAGCCTTGCCATACTCAGTTTGGACACTCTCAAACTGGCCATTCCACTTCCGTTGAGGAACGAGGTACCATTACCTTACATATGTCTTCCTGTAGTCTGACACCTTTTCATCCTCAGATGAATCAGGCAAAACCAACAGAAAAGGAGCAGGTATTCGGGACTGCATGGTTAATCCCCATTTCGGGGACATTACCATGTAATAGCTGTATTTTGACAGGAAGAGACTGACCAGAATCAGCAATTGCACACCTGGTATCTTTCAGTCATAAATCCAGCCTACAGGTAAAAAAGGCCGAATCATTTTCTTCGAAGCATACCTTATATAGAACCGTTTTGTTAGTATTAAATAAGAATAAATGCTACTTACATTGTTGCAAAAGACGTTAATTTATGTGAAAGTGAAAAAGTGAACACGTCCTCTAACTCTGCAAAGCCGAAACGTTTCCACAGCGCATTGTGAATCTTGCCAAAAAAAACTAGTTGAAAGACAACAAATGCCCTGACTCAGTTTATTTATACAACACAAGGTCGCTATAAGCCAAGGATATGCTGTCAAGTAAGTGGCTAAAAGAGATTTCACTTTCCCAAAACATGAGGCCCATAATCTGAACAGGTGCCACTGCATTCCCGAACATTTAATTATTTGCCCTAGGACTGGTGCAGCATGGCTAAAACAACTGCAAAGCCAATAGGTCCCTTTGCCAATATTTGCTATAACATATTTTAGAATATGACCTTAGTAGGTTTTTCAGGACGTGTTTGTGACCTACAGTCTTACAGCCAGGCTCAGTGAACACTGCAGACAGCGTGCCTTTAGTACTTCTGCACTTAGTCCCTCAGGGGATTGACCCGCCTCGGCCTATGACAGTCAGTGCTGGCCCATGCGGCTGCGGCTGCCTCAGAAAAGGTGCCGCCTCAAAAAAGGTGCCGCCTGGGGCGGACCGCCCCCCTTGACCCCCCCTAGCTACGCGGCTGTGGCCAAATAAGCTGTCTCTCCGCACTGGACTGTCAGGGCAGTAATGCTTAGTAAAAGTGTGCAGCGAGGCTCACATGGCTGCCTGACAGATGTCTAGCAGGGGAACACCACGTCCCAAAGCAGTAGTAGCTGCTGTCGCCCTTGTAGAGTGGGCACACAACCCCACCAAAGGTTCCATTTTAGCCAGAGAATAACAGGCCTTGATTCCCTTACCTTATGAAACTAATGAACACACTGATTGAGATGATTTCAACTTGGCTGCAGTATATGACAATACCAATGCTATCACCAAAGATGAATGGGAAACAAAATATTCACATGATGGAATATTGTGTAAAGCAGCATCCTTTATCACATTAGGATGGCCTAGCAAAAATGAATGTCAAGGAGATTTAAGAGCTATGTGGGAAATACAAAATTAACTATCTATTGATAATTCTGGTTACTTTTGTAGAGGAGAGAGAATTGTTGTTCCCACAATACTACGATCCAAAGTCCCATCCTGGTCGCCAAATGTAATGTACGATCTTGGTGTCAAATCCAGAAAGGAGAAGGCACATGAGGTAGTTTCAAGTTCGAATTTTATTCGGTATTACAGAATTTCACGGAAGCACAGCGGTCCTCTTTGAAGCACAACTGTTAAATGGCTAATTCAACAGTTGGAGCTTCAATGCTGAACAGAACTTTAATAAAATGCATATTTAAACATAAACATAACTGAAGATGTACATGCCATAACTAATACACAACATGTGGAGCGTAACAGAGAATGAACAAAACAGAAAAACGCAACATAATAAATATGGGTGAAACATTTAGTATGTGAAAGTTACCCTTTTTGCAGGCAGTGTGCATGGTTTTTAAAAAGTAGGACACGTGTACTTAATTTTTACATGCCCTGGAGGTCAAAAATGTCCAAAGGCATTTTTCGCTGTGACAAGACTGCCTTCCCATAAAAAAAAGGACTGGGTTACATTAAAAATGGGTATGTCTAAAGCCATGACTCAAGAACTCAAAGTAATAGGATTTTTAAATCCTATCTGATGGTAAAGTCAGATTTAAAATTTCTGTTTTGAAAATTCTACTTTTAGAAATTGTGCATTTTCCTATCTAGTAGCTTTAGTAGCCCTTTCAGAGACACACTCCAACTGTCATCTAGCAGCCTTCTGGGAGGTGTAAATTCTTCTCAGGAGATGGAACAAATACGCCATGATTGGGAGGAGGTATGACAGGCTTCAGACAGGATTGCTTGGAGAATGTGACTACCAGCTGGGCAAGCTTCAATGGAGCATCCCTTCTCACAGGCAGATGTGGAGATGTAACTTACACCTAGGCCTGCCCCTGCCATTGTCCAAGCAGTGAGAGTGGCACCAATCCCAGGGGGTGGGGGGGGGGGAGGGGGGGAGGACCTGTCTCAGAACTGGTTGTGTGTGAGGAGTCCCTCATTTCTCGAGACACCAAGTTTTGCCCTGAGCTCTGACCAAGGTAAGAAAGATTTTGCCTTGTTGGAGTTTTCCAGTGTAGGAAACAGTTGCACTGTTCAGGGCCAAACTCCCAGAAAGTGATGTCAAAGTTGGTAGGGCTACCCATGAGAACTTTTTCCCTATTGGTCAGGGAGTCGCTTAACCCAGAAGCTAGCAAATCTGATACCTTCTTCATAACACCTCTGGACCTGTGGAAGACAGAAGAAGGACTACACCTGCTCTACTCTGGACTTCAGAAAGAGGACTGCCTATACTGTAGCCTGTTGTCAGAGACCTCAATAGCTGGGCTTGCTCCCACTTGTACCCAGTACTACTGGTCTCCCAGGGCTACTGGGCTAGCCTCCTTTTAATCTCCAGGAACACAAAAGTTGCAATAAGCCCAAGACTGTGCTGAGCACAGCTGACCAGTTCCAACTGGATTTGCCCTCGACCCTGCTGGTTGCCCCCGGTAGGTTGAGTTCTAATCCTCAAGTGGTACCCAAAAGGCCCTGGAGCCTTGACTGGTCAAGATTGGACTCTCCTCAACAAGAACTGCAAAACTGGACACTTAGAAACTTTTCCCAAACATTTTCCAAAAAGAGCCAGAGGCTACCACAGGATTACAGCTGAGCTGCTGCAACTGACATCACATTGCCAGTTAGATGGAACTTTTTCGTTTGCCCTGCTGAAAGAAGTTTGACTTCCCAAAAAGTTTTTAAGTGTGAAGATAGAAATCTTCACTGGTAGAAGACATTAAATGTATCCCATCGGTGAGGAGCCTTCAGTGGGAGTGAATTTTAACTTTCTCCTGCTCTGAGCTTTCCCACCAAAAGTCAGGGGCTTCACTGGGACTTCATCCAGTGTTTCTCCAACCTCATGGAACCCATCTCAGCCACCATCTACTGTTTTGCCTCGCGAAAAGTGTCAGCTTCCAGAAAAGATTCTAAATCTGAAGATAACATTGTCCACAGAATAAAACCGGTTCCCCTTTCCCTACCCGCGGTCCAATGCGCTTGACCTTAACCGTTGACCCAGTTTAATACGACCAAATACTCATGGTTGGCACTTCATGCTTTTTTGTGCTAGAAACATATAAAACGTTGATAAATCACATCTCTGGTTCCCAACATCGGCTATTTTGTCATTTTGATGTCTATTTGCTCATTACATTTTAGGGCCTATATTTGAAATGACCCCCCACTATTAAAAATGAAAGTTGAGGCCTGGCAAATGGTTTACTTTTACCAAAAGGGAGTCACAGTTCCTTATAGGAGAAAGAGGTGGACGTAGGGAGTACTTTAGACGTGTGCTACTCTGTCTTTGGGTGACAGTTTGTCCTCCTCTTGTTCCCCTCACACACCCCGAAGGATGTCATGCTTCATCATTGGGCTTTGCTCTTCGTCGGGCTGGCACTGCATGGTCCAACGGGTTCCCCGAAGGGTCTCTTAATCGGAGATATTTTGATGAAGCTGTATGGGTGCATGGGTGTATGTGGCAGTGAAGTCCTAAAGAGTGTATTAAAAAATGGCTGTAGGGAGAGTGAATAATTTTATTAAGGTGATCCCTCTGTCATTATTAAAAACAAAGTGTGTGGTGCTGCTCTAGGAGATGTTATGTCCCTTTGAAGCTAGATAAACCATATGTCCCTAATGGGCATATATCCCGGTCAACATGTTTCGCGCTTTCCTATGGTCTCAGGAGGAGATCCAGAGAACTTCGTCAGGACCAAGCAAAAGAATTTAGAGAATTTAAAGGATTATATCTACAGTGGCTCAAAGATTTCAGTACCGCTGGATAAACAAAGGGAGTAGTACTTCTGAAACGACAAGAGTTTAGAGACATGAATACAGGTTTCTATTAGGGTATATATACTAATGGTAGTTTGTTTTCTGGTAATGTCAGGGTCATCCATTGGAGGACCAGGTGCTCATAGTCCATAGCGTGGTCATTATCGCTAATGATCGTGGTATGTACACGTGAGCTATAGGTGCTGTAATCATTAAATTTGAAAAAGGTAATGACGTAGTGACAGACAGACAGACATAAAGGTAGGATCCATGATTAGTGCCAAATTGCTGTGTCAGGGTTGTTCACTGTATCAATATTTTAGGCATATATAAGTAAAGCGGACTACTTCTTAGCAAAAATTCTAAACTCTCAGAATAAACCAAAGGATATTTTTAAAATAGTAAATGACCTATGCAACAGCGAGAGAACAGCCCCCTCCCAGGCCCCCACCCAGGAGCTTTGTAGCTCACTCAATGATTTCTTCATAGACAAAGTTGCTGTGATAAAGAGGAGCATCCACAATCTGCTCAGCCTGGACCCATAGATGACCTCTATTATAATCCTCACACACTAGATGCTTTCCCCCTCATTGACTCTAAAACACTCTCAGAACTCCTCTCCCGTGTCAAATCCGGGTCACCCAACGATAGCTGCCCACCACACATCTTGAAGGAGGTCTGCTTGGCTCTACTGCTGAGCATTCTCCCACTCCTGAACGAATCACTCTTACAAGGCAAGGCTCCCTGCAATTTCAAAAACGCCACGGTGGTCCCACTCATGAAAAAACCCAGAGCAGACTCCTTGGATCCGCCCAATTACAGCCCAATCTCTCTTCTCCCTTTGCTGTCTAAATTACTTGAGGCTCACGATGCTAGTCTAACTTCATCGAAAACTCTGACTATCTTGAGCTGAATCAAGCAGGTTTTCGTCCATCTCACTCCACAGAAACTGTGATTCTGGCAGTTCAGGATACCTTAAGATCAAATGCAGACAAGGGCATGCATCCGGCCTTGGTGCTCCTTGATTTGTCGGCCGCGTTCGACACGGTTGATTATAGCATACTGATGAATCGTGTCAAACAGGCCCGCCTCAAGAGCCCCGCCCTAAGTTGGATAGCTTCCTTTATCACCAACCGGACACAGTCAGTGAGACTGGGAACATTTACAGCCTCGAGGACATCTTCTTCCTGTGGTGTACCCCAGGGCTCCTCACTTTTTTTTATTCAACCTGTACCTCCGTCCGTTGCTATACTCCTTAAAAAAAAGTAAAATCACTACTTTTAACTATGCTGACGACCTTCAGTTATTAATCCCCTTAAACTCCCCGGACTCTGCCGATGAATTCCAGGCAACCATGTCACACATACAGAGATGGATGGATCTTAACCATCTCAAACTCAACCTGGGCAAGACAGAACTTATCCTGCCCGGGAAGAGTGAGTTGAGCTGGGGTCGACATTTCTGGCCACTCGACCTGGGATCTCCACCCACTGCGTCCCACTTGGTCAAAAGTTTAGGGGTCATTCTCAGTGCTGATCTATCACTTAAAGGACAGGTGGGAGCTGTTGTATCCTCTAGCTTTTTCCAACTTAGAAAAATCAGGAAAATAGTACACCTACTGACCCACTCAGCACTCGTACAAGTAGTAATAGCCCTGGTACTCTCCCGCTTGGACTTCTCGAACGGTCTTTATCTTGGTCTCCCAGCAGGACTGCTAAAACGACTCCAGATGGTCCAGAACCAAGCGGCCAGACTTATTTGGAAACAACCCAAATGGCAATCAGTCAGATCTGGCTTGGAAAAACTCCACTGGTTACCGATGGCCCAGAGGATTGCCTTTAAGACGGGTTGCACTGCCTTTAAAGCATTGCGTGGTAACAGCCCTAAATTTATCAGAAACCTGATCACCAACTATAAACCTCAGCACAACCCACACTCTGCCCATCTCAGTTTAGTTACCATTCCCTCATTTAAAAAGAAAAGACAAGGAGGAAGCTGCTTCTGCTACTTTGCGGCCACTTTTTGGAACTCCCTCCCGCTATCACTTAGGAACTGTGACAACCTCCTGGTATTTAGGAAGTCCCTGAAAACGTGGTTATTCAAGCAGTCCTACGCCTAGGGTCTGTACTCTGTTCTCTCACAAACAGCGCCATAAAACCCACCGGTGCACAAGCGCTCTATAAATAGTTGTTAACATAACATAACATATATCCATAAACATACCCTGGTTTTTATCAGGAAGACATGAATATGTTTAAAGGTTCTATTATCCGGTAAATATATGAACCTTAGGTACTAGGTTGATAATACCTTAGGACCCCACCATTGATGGCAAAACTCGAGATGCTGTGTTTTGAATGCATGAATAAACACAATTCTCACCCATTAGTAATTAGGATGAGACCCCATGAGATCAGTGAGAGTCGCTCGAAGACTGTAATAGGAAAAAGAAAAAGAACACCAAATAATAACACTTAGAGGGCTCCATAGTGCCATGTGGTAGAACCAGCAAAGAGTTTTCTCACACCAAGAGAGACTGTGGTCAGGTGCGGGATCTGTCCTGGACAGACCTCTCGCCTAAATTACTCAGGGTTTCCTCGATGCATCAGGGTCGAATCACCTGTGTGTCTCTCTCTGTCTCCGCCGGTAGAGGGGTGATTGCCCTGCGGCCTTTCATAGGAGTTGTGTATTTCCGGGGGGATGCTAATTGTTTACTGAGTGGCTTAATTGGCAAGTTTTTTGCGTGTTCTATGTGGTTTACTTTTAATTCCGAATCCGTTTTTTGGGGGGACTTATGGAGTACGAGGTTCTGTAGTGAATATGTGTCATTGTGATGATAACAGAAGTAAAGGGAGATGTCCATGTATGTGCTTGAATTCTTTATTTCGGTGTACCTGAGAGTGTAATAGTACTGGTCACCATCTTAGCATGGTGTTTCCCTACATGTTGGGAGATGTGCTGAAAATACATACTTCCCTAGGGGGCTCTAAGGGCAGGCAAGGTATCAGTGGTACATAAGTAGAAAACATTTGTAATCACTGGAGTTTTTATAGATGGCTGGTATTGATCAGAGCCAAATGGTCCCGGTCGCCATCTTTGAATGATGCATCCCTTTCATGTTGGAAGATGTCTTTGAGATTCATAGTTTCCTGGGGTTCTTAGGGGTGGATAGTGTGTTGGTGGTACATAGGTTGAAGACATTGTAATCACTGGTGTTTTAGAGATGGCTGATATTTTTTGGAGCCAGAAAGGGTTGTTATGTAGGTAAGTAAACTGAGGTTAATCTCTTGAGTTTACCTAGGGGGAGTTTTTACAGTACCTCAATCCAAGGTATCTCATCATTGAGACCTCAGGTGTTGGTTTGAAGACGATAGACCCAACTTTGCTCCTTTTGGAATAGGGTCTTGGCTGTCCATAGGGGATTGGACTCAATGATAATCCAATTGACTTGGTCTGGTGTATGTCCCTTTTCAATGTAATGCCTTCTCATTTTGGTGGTGTTTCTGCTGCAACAAAGGTTGCTTCTGTGCTCATTCACCCTAGTTCTCACAGCTCTAGAGGTCATCCCTATATATAGGAGGTTACTGTTGCGAAATGTCCTCAGGATCGGTTTGTTGAAAGGTACGCCCACCTCTAAATCTAGCCAACACCTGGATAGCCTTTATGGCACAGAGTGTTGACAGGACTAAGTGAGGGGAAAATAAGGAATATCAAGGAAGGAAAGGATGGGGACAGCAGGGAGGGAGATCTGTAAGACATAAACAGATCACAGGCATAAGACTGAATCTCTATACTGTAAGTGGTTCAATTCTATGATTGTTGCTATGAGGGTTCATACCTGTAAAAGAAAAGATAAAGCCTTGTGGATGTGTAGAAGCAACGTAGGGTTGGATATGAGGTAACTATAAGGAGATAGAACATACAGGAACATAAATAGTCTTGAAGAACATGTACAAGTGTCTGATACAAACCAACTATTCCAGCTCTATGCACCTACCTAAATATGACTCCACTAAACATCACAGGGGTAGAGTGTGGCCCACACCTCCTAATCCCCTGTTAATAAAGAAGTCAACAAATCAAGTTACACATATATATGTACATAGTATCCGTGATACCCTTTCCACACACAGCTCCTCTGGAATGTCTATAGGTGGAATCCTCAACTAATACCTCTTAGCTGATTTCCAGGTAAATTCGTATTTATAAACAATAAATGCAACACCCAATAAGGAGTAACTATCCAATGTTCGATAGTTACACAAGATACACCGCCGTTGGCCGAAAATACCAACCGGGACAAATCCAAATCCCAAAAGCAAGAGTACAAACAAAGCAAAGTCTCCACAGTAAGTTTTCCACAGCAAAAGGAGTGCAAGAGACAAGCCGCCGCTGAGTCCGAACCTCTCAGCGTCGCAGCAACCAAAACCCTTACCGCACCCGATTACCAGAACTCCGAGGACACAAAACAGCTACAGGTCCGGAATCACCGACACCGCTCCCCGGCCGCCACTCGCCCTTTGAACAGTCTCGCGGGAGCGCGATGCGCCGCGAAGGATGCCGGGAGCGGTAGTTCTTTCCCGGAGGATGCCGGGAATTGTAGTTCGCGGTGCTTCCGCGATCATAACAGTACATACCTCTCTCAACCGCGGGGACCAGGGCCCGGCTTCAAAGGACATCTCTTGTGGAATGCGGACACCAACCTCGGGGCATGTACACCCAGAGCCGGTTCCCATGAGTTCTCTTCCGGCCCGTACCCCTTCCAGGACACCAGGTACCACAACTTACTCCTCCTGAATCGGGAGTCCAGGATACGTTGAACTCCTCGCCCTGAACCAAAGCTGGTGGAGGACGACGCAGGCCCTTCGACAAGGATGGTTTCAGCAAAGAAACATGAAAAACTGGATGTATGCGGAGATGAGAGGGGAGTTTAAGTTTCACTGCCACCGGATTTATCCTTTTCAGCACCTTATAAGGTCCAATGTATCTAGGGTTGAACACACTGTGCTCCGGAAATGCAAATTCCTGGTAGACAACCAAACCTCATCACCTGCACAGTATAGCGGACCTTGCCTCCGGTGTTTGTCCGCTTCAACCTTATACTTGTTTTTTACAGCTCGTAGATGCTCCTGAACCTTGACCATCGTCTCCTTAATATGTGCCACTCTATGAACCACCCCCGGAAGCAAGGAGTCAGTTTTTGGTTGCACAAAGGGAAGGAAACGAGGATGTCTGCCGTACAAACAGTAGAATGGGGAGGTTTTGGTGGAACCATGTGTGGCATTATTGTACGCCACCTCTGCCAACTATAAGTAGTCCACCCAATTCTCCTTGTCATTGTCCACATAGCATCTTAGATACTGCTTAAGTGTTTGGTTCAACCGCTCAGTCTGTCCGTCCGTTTGCGGGTGAAAACTGGTTGAAAGGGCGGACTCTATATACAATGAAGAACACCATGTCTTCCAGAACTGAGCAGTGAACTGCGACCCTCTGTCGGAGACAATGACACTTGGCAATCCGTGCAACCTCACCACATTGACCATCAGCAACATTGCCAACTGACCCGCCGAAGGTACCTGTTTACAGGCCACAAAATGTCCCATCTTGGACAAGAAATCGACCACTACCATAACGGCCGTATGACCTCTGTCATCTGGAAGGCCGACGATGAAGTCTACCGATATTCGATCCCAAGGAATCGTCGGAGTAGGGAGAGGCTGCAGCAACCCCTGCGTACGGCCGTGGTCCGATTTCATTCTGGCACATTGGGCACAGGCGGACACCCAGCGCCCCACATCAAGTCTCACCGAGGGCCACCAGAACTGTCTCAATACTCGCTCCAGTGTCTTGGCCACACCAAGATGTCCTGCACTGGGCGATTCATGGCACCAGATGTATACCTGCCTTCTCAGAGCCCGTGTAGGCAACAGCAACCGGTTACGGAACATCGGCAGGCCCCCATGCATTCTCCATTCCTGATGACAACCCAACCAAGTCTTCCAGACAAAGGAGTTCACTCCCTGCCGAACATCCCTCAAGAAAGTATCTGGCTTTAACACACACACCACTTTCTCTGGAGCCACGATGCTTGCCTCAGCCTTTTCCTCAGTCGGACTGCATATTGACTGGCGAGTGAGAGCGTCCGCCTTCCTATTGTCCGCACCCGGGCGGAAGGTTATGATGAAATTGAATCCGGAGAAAAACATCATCCATCGGAGCTGCCTAGGAGACAGATGACGCGCAGCAGACATAAACTGCAAGTTCTGATGGTCGGAATAAACAGTAACCACATGACGGGCACCCATCAGAAAGTGACGCCATTCTTGAAATGAGTCACGGATGGCCAGCAACTCCTTTTCAGCTATGTGATAGTTTAATTCCGCTGGATTCAATTTACGTGACATATACGCCACCGGGTATAACTGACCCGTATCAGAATTGCGTTGAGACAGGACCGCCCCAATTGCCACCTCCGAGGCGTCCGCCTCCACAATATAAGGCTTGCCCGGGTCAGGATGCGACAACACAGGGGCTGTCACGAATGCTTCCTTGAGAGACGAAAAGGCGGATTGCGCCTCTTCCGTCCACACAAATCTTTTTCCCTTCTTCAGCAGATGAGTGATAGGCGCCACCAACCGGGAGAATTGATTGATGAAACGCCTATAGAAATTGGCGAAGCCCATGAAGCATTGTACTTCCCGCACACTAGTTGGAACAGGCCAGTTCCGTACCGCTGCCACCTTCCTTTCCGCCATTTCTTGACCCTCCGGACTCAGCATTACACCCAAAAATTCCACTACGTGAACATGGAAATCGCACTTGCTGATTTTGCAGTATAGATGATTTTCCTGCAAGATAGCAAGCACCCTGGTGACATGTTGGTAATGCAAGTCCTCCGATTCCGAATACACCAGTATGTCGTCTATATAGACGATCACATAACGGTCCAAGATGTCACGGAACACGTCATTCAAAAAGTACTGGAAGGCCGCAGGGGCGTTACAGAGCCCGAAAGGCATTACCCTGTACTCAAAAAGTCTGTATCTGGTTTTGAATGCCGTCTTCCATTCATCCCCGCTACGCATGCGGACCAGATGATACGCCCCCTTTAGATCAAGTTTCGTGAAGATCGTAGCCTTTTTCACTTGTTCTAATAACACACTGATCAAGGGCAAAGGGTACCTGTTCTTTATAGTAATGGCGTTTAATGCGCGAAAGTCCACACATGTGCGCAGCTCTCCATTGGCTTTAGGAATGAAAAAGAGAGGCGATGCAGCTGGGGATTTGGATGGGCGTATAAAACCCCAGGCTAACAACTTGTCCAGATATTCCCTAAGATGCAAGTTTTCAGGTTCTGTGAGAGCATATATCCGTCCGCATGGAATAGATGCACCTGGAACCAGATCGATTTGGCAGTCGTACTGTCCATGCGGCGGTAACCCCTCCGCTTGTTCCTCATTAAATACCTGGCCGAACGACTGGTATGCAGCAGGGAGTTGTACACTTTTTTCAGCAGCGGTAGCAATACAGGACCCCCCTAACAGACTCTGAGCAGGTCTCATAGCCCCCTGAAAACAATGAAGCAAACAGTATTCTGAACTCATATGCACCTTTCTCGAGTCCCAGTCTATCTTGGGGTTATGTTTCTCCAACCAGGGCAGTCCAAATATGATGCCATATTGAGGAGCCCTGATCACACCAAAGGTAAGCATCTCCACATGCTTATCCTCCAACCTCACCTCGATCGCTTCGGTTTCATAACTAATAGGACCCATGTTCAGCTTCCTTCCATCCACAGCATACACTTCTTCCGGCATCTCTCTAGGAACCAGAACTATTCCCAGGCGTTTAGCCTCTTGATAATCTATAAACATGCCCGTTGCCCCAGAACTCACCATAGCGGAGGTTGCAATCTCTTTCCCAGCCAACATTAGCACGATGGACATGTATAAATGATTAGTCACATACTGGTCTTTATTACTCAGTGAAGGGACGTATTGAGGACTCCAAGAAACCCCTTCCTGTTTCCTAGAGTCTACTAGTTTTCCGATGCCTTTTCTGCATCAGCAGCGGCCACTCGGTTACCCCTGAATCGGTTAGTTTTAGGCTTCACAGGGCATTCCCTTACATAGTGGCCCTTTTTTCCACAATATAAGCAAAGGCCCTGTTTACGCCTTGATTCTCGTTCGGCTGGTGTCAAGGCTGTTCTAACTGCCCCTATTTCCATAGGCTCAGCTGAAGGACCAGAACTAGCTTCTTTAGAGGCATGTGTCTCTGCCACAGGTTTCCTTCGGTTATCCCCTTTTCTCTCACCCAGCCTATGGTCTAAACGCAGGGCCAAGTTAATCAACCCTTCACAAGTGGTAGGCTGGGGGTCGATTTGCGCAATCACGTCTTTCAGTTCGTCATTCAACCCCATGTGAAATAAGGACGCCTGTTTGTTTTCAGGCCATTTGGTTTCCGTTACCAAACGTCTGAAGGCATTCAAATAGGTTACGAGATCCTTCTTTCCCTGCCTTAATTCTAATAGCTCTCTATCGGCAGTATAGGAATCGGCCCTCCTGTCGAACACCCTCAAGAATTCCGTTTTAAAAGCCTCCCAATCATGCAACAAAGGATCGTTGCGATTTACTAATGGGACTGCCCACTGTGCAGCATTGCCTGCCAGATAAGAAATCAGGAAAGCTACCTTCGCCTGATTGGTGGGAAACGATCTAGGCTTACAGGAATAGTGCAACGCCATCTGGGTGAGGAACACCTGCACCTTATCCGAATCTCCACAAAACCTTTCGGGTGAAGCCAATGGTACTGATACTGGCATTTCCACCACAACCGGTTGAGGTGGAGGTGTACCCCCTACATCAAAGGGATTACGTTGGACCACATCAACACGTGCCCTCAAATCCGCTGTTTCTAACCGAGAGGCAGCTACCTCTAACTGTAGTGCGCCCAGAGCTTCTATCACATCCTCTAAAGTGGCCATACCAGCACAACCCAACCGGGAGGACAAGAATTCGTGGGTCGGTGATTCTGTTGCGAATTGTCCACAGGATCGGTTTGTTGAAAGGTACGCCCACCTCTAAATCTAGCCAACACCTGGATAGCCTTTATGGCACAGAGTGTTGACAGGATTAAGCGAGGGCAAAATAAGGAATATCAAGGAAGGAAAGGATGGGGACAGCAGGGAGGGAGATCTGTAAGACATAAACAGAACACAGGCATAAGACTGAATCTCTATACTGTAAGTGGTTCAATTCTATGATTGTTGCTATGAGGGTTCATACCTGTAAAAGAAAAGATAAAGCCTTGTGGATGTGTAGAAGCAACGTAGGGTTGGATATGAGGTAACTATAAGGAGATAGAACATACAGGAACATAAATAGTCTTGAAGAACATGTACAAGTGTCTGATACAAACCAACTATTCCAGCTCTATGCACCTACCTAAATATGACTCCACTAAACATCACAGGGGTAGAGTGTGGCCCACACCTCCTAATCCCCTGTTAATAAAGAAGTCAACAAATCAAGTTACACATATATATGTACATAGTATACGTGATACCCTTTCCACACACAGTGTTGTATTTCCAAACAAAGCTCCTCTGGAATGTCTATAGGTGGAATCCTCAACTAATACCTCTTAGCTGATTTCCAGGTAAATTCGTATTTATAAACAATAAATGCAACACCCAATAAGGAGTAACTATCCAATGTTCGATAGTTACACAAGATACACCGCCGTTGGCCGAAAATACCAACCGGGACAAATCCAAATCCCAAAAGCAAGAGTACAAACAAAGCAAAGTCTCCACAGTAAGTTTTCCACAGCAAAAGGAGTGCAAGAGACAAGCCGCCGCTGAGTCCGAACCTCTCAGCGTCGCAGCAACCAAAACACTTACCGCACCCGATTACCAGAACTCCGAGGACACAAAACAGCTACAGGTCCGGAATCACCGACACTGCTCCCCGGCCACCACTCGCCCTTTGAACAGTCTCGCGGGAGCGTGATGCACCGCAAAGGATGCCGGGAGCGGTAGTTCTTTCCCGGAGGATGCCGGGAATTGTAGTTCGCGGTGCTTTCGCGATCATAACAGTTACAGGGATATTTCACCATAAAGGCACAGTTTTTAGTTTTAAAATTGGTATGTCTTTTTTGTTTCCAATCCTGGTTGTTCAATTGGAGTTTTTTGGTATGAGTTATGAGCGGACAGACATTGCAAGTACCACATGGATGGTGCCCCTTGACCGTTGATAGGTCCTATAGAGTCCTTTGGTAATCCACCAGTTTTTTCTGTCGTCCAGTGTGGATGACAATATCTCTTAAGTTCTGTGTGCGTCTGAATGCAAATCTTGGGCGTTCCGTTTGCATTTCGCCTGTGTTCAGGATGATCCAGTGTTTTAATAAAATCTCTTTGACCTGGTTGGATTGAGGTGTGTAAGTTGTTACACACATGATTGTTTCACCTTTCTGTTTTTCTTCTGTTTCTAGGAGCACTCCTTTGTGATTGTTTAATGCACACTCCACCACAGTTTTTATTTATATTTTGTGGGTAATTTCAACCTTTCGCGTTTTTTGCTTAGATCTGCTGCCTGCATTTCGTAATCTTGTATGGTACTGCAATTTCCTCTGAGACTCAAAAATTGGCCTAAAGGCAGGTTTTGTTTCAACGCTTTTGTGTGATGGCTGTCGTATGGCAGTAAACTGTTACGATCCGTAGGCTTTTTATATGTCTTTGTGGAGAGTTTTCCATCTTTGAGGAGAATCAGTAGGTCCAGGAATGGTATTTCTTCACCAGAGGTGGATAGTGTGAATTTGAGGAAGGGGTCGTGTTGGTTGATCCATGAGTGGAATCCTTTGCAGCAATCCTCTGTGACTGGTCATAGCATAAGTACATCAACTATGTACCATTTCCACTCCTTTATTTCTGATTTAAAAGGATTGAAGCCTGGTAAAATATGTATGGCCTTAAAGTGGGCCATGTATAGGCATGCCATGTATTGGCGCAAATGTATTGCCCATACATGTCCCATGGATTTGTTGATAGTGTTGGTCTTGGAACTAGAAAAAAGTTGTCTTCAGGGCTAGTTCTGCGCATTCAAGGATGAAGTCAATGGCTTGTTGTGTGGAGGCTTTGCTGTTTCTCAAGGTTTCTTCAATCACTCTCAGTGTAGCTTCTTGTGGCATGTTGGTATATAACGCTTCCACGTCAAGTATTACTAGTAAGGTAATTTCCTCAGGTGCTCTGATGTTCTCAATGAGGTTGATGGTCTCTTTAGTGTCTTTAAGATAGGATGGCGTTGCTTGTACCATAGAAAGTGATCGCAATACTGACTCAGTGGTTCCAGGATAGAGTTGATCCCTGACACTATCGGTCTGCCCGGTGGGGGTATGATGTTTTTGTGGATCTTTGGCAAGATGTAGAAATTTGTGGTTGTTGGTTTAGTGTACACGAAGTAATCGGCTTCGTTCTTGGTTATCCAACCATTGGAAAGTGCTTCAGTCACTGAGATGGTGATTCTTCTCATGAGGGGTCTGTGTCTGTGTTTTGGTAGTATTTGGTGTCTGCCAGTTGTCTGTGACATTCACTATTGTAGTCAGTCAGTCATAAAAAACTTTATTTGGTTTGATACAACCATAAAAGTGTGTTCTTTACATTTTATAAAACTTTATAAAAACGCATAATATTACACAGTTATAAAAATGCAACACGTGATCATTTCCTGGAGGATGACATGGCTCCTTTTGTTAAAAATCAATATCCTCCCGAATTATTAAAATCACAATGAATTAAACATATATAACCAAAACCTTCCAAACACAATATGTACATTACTATTAAAATACAATCACATTTTATATTTGAGGTTTACTTGCACCTATAACTCTGTACACTGAAGAAACGCCCTCACTCTATACAAGTATTTTCCCAAGGCACAGGCTATATCCAAATTTGTCATTTCCACTAGAAGGTTGGCTGCTTGCTTCCTATTCATAATCCTGTATTTTTTAAATATCAGACATCAAATCTCCTTACGTATATCAAGGACCATCCTACAGTCTAATAAAATGTGTATAATATCAACAGGGGGTATCTAACATACAAGTGCAGTTACCATCCTTATTTATCATGAGGTTTTTAATCCTATTGTTTAAGTAACATGGGTTTATTCCCATGCTCACTTTTAGTACCTCTCGTCTGAGACGGTGATTCGGCAACTTCTCTAAATAGGGATACGGCTGATCTTCTGAAGCCCATATTTGGGTCATATGGGACACCGAAACTTTCTGGAGGAGGTACTCTCGATCGCTTGTACGGGACACGTCGGATCCCAAAGACCGTATTTCTTTTTTGCCTATTATGGCATGTCCTAGCTGCGCACATACTTCTAATCCCAGCACTCCATATGCTTCTCTTAATACTGGCCTTGTTTCTTTCACCCAAGATAGCTCACTAGAGGCAATTTCTTCTCTACACCACTGTGAGATTTTTTTGGGTGTCTCCTCGGTCCCTAGACGCTGCCAAAATCGTATTAGGGCCATCCTTGTGGTTATTGCCCATGAGGTAACTCCCAAATCTAATCTTACTGCTTGTACCATCGATGATTTTGGCAGTGAGAACAAGCTTTTCAGAATCAAACCCTCCTCTTTATCCCAACATTTTTTCCCACTGAAAAAGAGAACCTCTGCCCCGTATAGAAATTGCCCAGGGATCATAGCTAGATAGACCTTTATAACCAGCCCGTCTGACATTTCTCCATAAAAACTATTAAATCTTTTTAAGCCCTTCGTGAAAGCCGTCGTCCTCATTTTTAGTGCTTCCAAATGGGTGCTCCAATTCAGATTACTCGTGAACCATATTCCCAGGTATCTGTATTCTGTTACCTTCTCAAGTAATTCCGTACCTAGACACCAGGAAAACCGGGTCTTAATTTTACCGAAGCATAATATTTTGGTCTTCTCCATGTTCACTACTAATTTTTTATTTAAGCAGTATTTATGGAACATGTTTAATTTCCTCTGCAGACCTATCTCTGTCTGGTCCATAATCACCAAATCGTCAGCATATAGCAGACAAGATATGTGGTTACCTCCTATCTTTGGGCTAGCTCTCTCTTAAATACCATGGTAGGTCAGCTATGAACAGGGAAAAAAGCAACGGGGCTAGTACACACCTCTGTCTCAGGCCATTACCAATCTGGATACTCCCAGACAATCCACCCTCCTCATCCAGGATTACCTGGGCCCAGTTATTTGTATGTAAGGCCTGTATAAGGACTAACAGGTCATCGTGTATTTTATAGCCTATCAAGGTTGACCACAGCTGCTCCCTGCCTAGAAGGTCAAATGCTGCGCGGAAGTCTACGAAGCAGCAGAACAGGTTACCCCTCTGCTCTATTGACTTCCGCACTATCGCCCAGAGGGCAAAACAATGGTCAACCGTTGAATGCCCTTCTTTGAAACTCCCCTGTTCTGGGGGTACTATACAGTTATCTTCAGCCCAATCTTTTAGGAGACCTAGAATTACTTTAGAGAATATGTTTTCCCCAATGTCCAAGAGGTTTATTAGGCAATCATTTTTTGGGGAATTTACATCGCCTTTTTTATGAATCAGTCTAATGATAGCCCCTTTCCAACTATCTGGTAAGATTCCAGTGTTTAGTATTCTCAAAAACATCTTTGAGAACAGGTCCGCCCACCAATCTATGTTATTTTTTAATATAATGGCGGGTAGATTGTTAGGGCCAGCAGCACATGTCAGATTTAGGTTAGCTATTATGATTTTAATATGGCCTTGGGAGAACTGCCCCATTACTTCTTCCCTAACTCCTGGCCAGTTAGATGATAATATTCCCCCCCGCCCCCCCTTGGCCATTTACCATAAATTTCCTCTAAATAGTTTGCCTACTTATCCTCTGGGACAGAACATTGCATGGTCCCTGCCACTTTTCCCGTACACTGTATCATTTTCCAGAAGCCTTTGGCTTTTTTTCCTTAAATTGCCTCTAGCAAATTCATCCAGCATTTTTCTTTAAATGATCTTTTTTTTCTCTAATAGTTGCCTTATATTTTATCCTTATTTTCTTAAGTGCTAATACTGCTGCTTCATTGTAGCTACACCTAAGGCTTCTTTCATATTGCCTAATGGCGGCCTTTGCTTTACAGCAATCTTCATCAAACCATGATTTGTTACTTAGATGTAGTTTTGCTTTACTTACTACACTGTGCTTTCCCCATTTTGTTTTTTTCCTGAGGCATTCTACCAGTTGTCTTGTTATATCCTCATATCAGGATATCGCCTCCCCTGGTGATGGAATTTCTAGGTCAACTACTAACTGGAGATCCATCAGTTTCTTTAGATGTTCTTCACTAATCCGGGTTGTAAGTCTCTTTAGATATTCAACATCTACATCTAACACTTTCTATCTCGGCGGTACCTTGTTTACATACATTTCCATCAATAATGGGAGATGATCACTGCCCTCTACCTGGAGTATTTCAAAGTGTTGAATTAGGTGGAAACACCATGCCTGAATAAAGGCATAGTCTATAGGGCACATTTGCCGATCCATTTCTTTCCTACCATTAACACAAACCAAGCCCATAGCCCCTAGCAGCCGTCCAAGCTCCACGTCTTGATTTGAGAGCTTACTGCTGGTGAACATTGCAGACTCTTTATTATATGGTTTTAGCAAGTCACTGTTCCAGGCATCGGTTTTTAGGGGGTTTAGTCTATGATTAAAATCCCCTAAAATTAGGAGCACATCTTTAGGGTAGGTTTCATGTAGGTTCTCTAAGTCCTTTTTTAGACGCTCCAGTTCAACTTTATACTCATTTTTCCCCCTTTATTTATATACACATTGATAACACATAAGCCTCCACTTCCTACTTTATTATTTAGAATCAGCACTCTGCTACCCAGTGCCCAATTAATTACACATTTGATCAAGGAGAAATATATCTCTCACTATACTTGTGGAGACCAACGTCATCTGGCCACCTGATGCCCTACCTATTTGATTTTTCCTTGCAGTCTTTACATTATATGCAAAGCCTTCAATAACAGGGGTTTCGTCACACAGCCAGGTCTCCTGTAGACATACAATGTCGGTTTTCCCAAGGATGTTTTTATAGCCTTCCTGAGACCGTATTCTTTTATATCCGTTAACATTCCAGGGCAGGATGCCCAGGCTGTGTGACGACCCAGTTTCCTAATCGATGTTACTCACATTCCCCTCTTCCTCATGGTCCATATAAGCCAATTCTCTATACCTGTTTCCAACCAATACATCATCGTCCCCCCACCCTATCTTTTTGGGAATTATAGTAATTTCCAGGGCTTCCTTGTTACCCCATCCAGATGTTATCATCTTTATTTGCCGTTCTCCCAGCTCAGCATGGTTCCTAAGGAATTGGAGCCCTTTGTTATCCCTTATCACCTCCTCTCTAATGCAGAAAGTGTCTGTATTAGAAAAAAGGACATATGTAAGTAAGGAGGACGGTCTTCAATCTAACATTAGTGAAATTATACCTGTAGATAAACAAGAGCAAGTGCGACAACAACTGTGCACTGCTAACAGATCAAATGGGATCATAAATCCGAATATAAATCAAGAAATAAATACTATGGGAGAAGACAAAAAACTGCTGAACTTACTATATGAATTGAATAGAGAAGGAGAAAAGGAAGAGGATATGGTAGCCTTTGAACCAACGAAAAGACAGAGAAAAAAGCTGTGTAAAGCGAGAAACAAGGTACTAAAGGAAAACGCTTTTAAATTGAATACTGAATTGGTCACATCTAACAAAGAAATAGGAACAACAAAAGACACTAAATCGGACTCATTGCCAACTAGGAATGAAGCAGGAATAAAACATACACAAACAAAACTAATAGATGGAAATACTAATGGAAATAATAAAAAACTAAAATATAACACCAACGGGAAAAACCCAACAAAAGGCGCAAAAACTACTGTGGGAGATAATAAATACTACGATATCTTCTTAAAACCAATAGTTTCCAGTAATAATCATAATCTGGTACAAGTTAGCAACAGTACACTAGCTGATAACACAGAGGAAAAAAATCAAAACATAGCTCAGGAAGATGGAGTAAAGCGAATAAATAATGGAAACGGATGTATAATAAAAGAGCCTATTTATTCCAGTATCCAAAGTGACCCAACAAAAGGTATGATCAAAGAAAAGTTGGCAGGGACTGCATCGGAACCCGGAACATTCTCACCAAACGATCAGGACCAACACAATCATATAACCCCACTAACGCAAAGAGAAGGAGATAAAAAACAGCTGGTAAGCATCCTGAGGAACTGCAACCAAAACACTGATCTGGAGGCAATGAACGAAATGGGGAAAAAGAGATTACAACCAAAACCTTGGAAGGAAAAAGAACCAACAGAGGATTTAATATACCCAAATATCCAAAATTATTTAGTAATTGAAAGAAGAGGTCAGAACAGGCAGATCACTTATACGGACTACAGAAAAAATGGAGACACCAATGGTGAAAAAAATAGGTCCACACAACTCGTCCTCACACCACTTTATTAATCAAAACGTCCACATGACATACTAAATAGAGGAAATATCCTCCGACTGCTGAAATCGATAACATCGCTTGAAATGATAACCATAAAAGATATTATATGTGTAGGCTTTCAGCCAAACCCTGAAGGAAGCCTTCCGCTAACGCTACTAACAGTCACCACAAGATCGTTAGTGGACTTAATCTTAAAAGAGCATGATACCTTTCTTGAATGGGGTATACAAATCAGTCATCCACTTCCAAAGGTCTATCCAATCCCACTCCTACACGAAGAACGTCAAACAAAAAAATTTACAGCCTGAAAGAATCGAGAGTGTATTTTCTATTCTAAAAAATCCTCTTGGCAAAACAATCATCGAAGATAAAAAACGTCCAATTAGCCCAAAGAAAGACAATACTAATGAGGTAAACGAAAAATGGATTAGAGCAGCCTTGCATGGTAACCAGGAACATTAACAATACTCGCTAATAATACCATTACAAGAACAGAGCACAGCAACCTCTATAATGAAAATATGCTCATGGAACATCAACAGGATTATTAGCAAGTTAGAAAATGCCAAAATAGGAGGTCTCTCGGACCAAAACCAACTTATATTATTACAGGAAACATGGGCAATAGACACGCCTATGTTAAAAAATTACAAGGGGTATTTTGTACCAGCAATTAAATACAAGAAGTTTGGCCGCCCGTGCGGAGGCCTAGCAATACACGTTCCATTGGTATTAGATGCAAAACACGAGCAAATACAGACGAATAATACAAATCTACTAGCAGTAAAATTACGATACAAAACTCTCCGAAGGGGGTCGTATAAAATCTTGATATTAGTCAATATCTTCATAAGACCAAAACAGAAATTAAAGAAAGAGATGACTACCGCCATAAACAATTTACTCCTGGAACTAATCTTGGAAGAGCCGTTAGCGGACTATATCGTATCAGGTGATTACAACACAAACTTGCTGACATCCTTTGTGCGGGATGACTTCGTCCAAACCCAAAACTAACAGTGGGAAATCCCAGATCCAATAAGGGAACCTAGAACATCTAATAAACAAACTTGGTAAAGAACTTGGAAGCACTCGGTCTCAGGGAACTAAATGGGAGATTCACAATGGACTCTCCAGGGGCTAGCTCTTTTTATTCAACTAACGGTAATTCATGTATTGATTACACATTTACATCATTGTGTACTTTCAACAGAGTGACTTCCTACTATCTAAAAAAAGTTTTGAACAGCGACCACAGTCAGCAAATCATTAAGATAAAGTTATTGTGCGCAGAATCTGAAAAGTACTCGATATTACAAGGCCAGATCAGTACCACTAATTACAAGAAACTTATTTGGAAACCCGAAAATATGGATGAGTCTATTGCAATGGCAAAAAATCAAGCTGTGGAATGCTTTGATGAACAAACAAAGTGCACTGCCCTAGATCGATGGGCTGAATTTACACAGAAAGTGGTGACCTACAATTCAAAAATAATTGGTAAACAAAGGAAAAAGAATACATTTATGAATATAAAAGAAACTGAGATCTTTCTCCCATATGCAGTTAGGAAAACTAGAACCATGAGAAACAGGCTGAGGAAACAACTAACCAAGACCCCACTTAATGAGGAAATACTGGCATCATTAAAAACTACAAATAGCACCTTAAGGAAACTAATCTGGAATGAAAAAAATAAAGACAAACAAGAGCTCTTGACAAAAATCTATCATGCATGCACTTTAACAAACTCGCGGGAATTCTGGAGAATAATTAATGGACTAGCCAGACCAAATAAGGTTGCTATAGGATCTAGTTTATCTGAAGAAGAATGGGTGACGTTCCTTAAAAAACATCTAGATTCCAAATCCACAGCACCTAAACAACCTGAAATCAATCCAATGCACATAAAAGCTGACCAAGAAGGCGACTGTGATATCATAATAACCAAAACTCAAGTGTCTGGGCTGATTAAAGGACAGAAGGATGGGGCCCCTGGTCCAAACGGTATCCCATTTGCACTATATAAGGAAGCGCCTGATTTCTGGTCTATTTATCTTACAGATGTTTTCAGAGAGGTAGCCGAGAGTGGCCAAATCCCTAAATCATGGAAAGGATCGCTAATAAAACCAATCATAAAGAAAGGAAATTGGCAACTACTGGAAAACTATCAGCTTATTAAATTGCAGGTCACCGATGCAAAGTTGTTTGCCGGATTCCTACTGAAGAATGGGCAAAAGAGAAACAGGTACTACCTGCGAATCAAACAGGCTTTATTAAGGGACTTGGTACATCCACAAATATTTTAATACTATCACTACTAATAGATAAAGCAATCACATCTAAAGAACCGCTATATCTGTGTTTCGTAGACTGTAAGTCTGCTTTTGACTGTGTTGACAGAGAACTTCTTTGGGAAAAGCTTAACAAACAAGGAATTCCACATAATCTCTTACAATTGATCCGGCTCCTGCACACAGAAACTTGGGTATAGGTAAGGTTAGGTGAGGGAAATACACTAACCAAAAAAATCCCTACATCGAATGGCCTAAAACAAGGGTGCGTTCTGGCCCCTTTACTTTTCAACTTATTTTTAGCAGATCTCTCTACAGACCTAAATGAAATCAATGCACATTCCCCAAGGCTAGCAAACAATCTGATATCTAATCTATTATATGCCGATTATGTTGTACTTTTAAGCCAAACCGAAGTCGGCATGCAATGATTAATCAATGGGATTTTTAGATATTCACAGGAAAATGGCATGCAAATAAATGAAGCTAAGACCAAAGTAATGGTCATCTCAAAAAATGTTCATCTTAAATCCAAACATAAGTGGTTATGAAACGGAAAAAAATTGGAGCAAGTAGCTGATTATAAATACTTGGGAGTTACTTTTAATGACAAAGGCAACTTTCAGACACAAAAAACGGACATTATAAGGAAAGCAAACTCCCTAGTAGGGGCATTTAAAATCATTCAGCAATCAACAGGAGATTTGTCTTATCACCCTTTATTAAAAATAATTGCCGCAAATTATTGCCTGCTCTAACCTATGGTAGTGAGGCATTCAATGGTCAAGATGCTGAGATTATTAATATAGCCATAGCTAAAACATACAGATCCTTATTCTCTCTCCCGAATAATACCTTACAAGCTCAGGTGAGACTTGAGTTTGGGCTAAACAATCAATGCTACGCAAGGAAAGGGCACATACTAAAAGTATGGAACAGAATAAAAAACGACAAGGATAATGAAATGTCCCGCTTATTGTGGTAGGAAGTGAACAACAAAACAAACACAAATGTCAGCTCCTGCTTAAACAGCGCTATTGCAGAATTTGGTATACCACCAATCTGGGAAACCACAATTACCTCAGAGAGCTTAAAAAAACAATAAACAAACTCACTAACTACCTCTCCATGATTATGGATAAAGATACTCTGGTCAAACGTAGCCACGCATGGTCAATTGTCTCTGGATATAAGAAAAAAAAGGTTCAAACCTATCTAGAAACTGCATGGTCCAAGAAAAATAAACACATTTTTAGTAATGCTAGATTTGGCTTCTATCCAGGCACATGCCACTTACCACCATTGAAGAGATTACAAGGAAATAACATATGCAGGCTTTGTAACCTAGGAGAAAAAAACATCTTACACCTATTGTATCTTTGCCCGGATCTGGAAATCGAAAGAAAAACTACGATTAAAAGAATGTTTAACATGCGTAGTGTAAGGACATGTAGACATGCACTGATCGCAAGTCTTAACCCAGAAGATTTGCCGATGAATTCTGCGCTTGTTAAATTCCTTTGTGCGGTACAGAAGAAATTGGATGTTTTTGATTGACCAAACAACAGACTATGTGAATATGGACTTTATACAATGCAGCTCTTTTTCCTTTTTTATGTGTATAATATATATGTTTTATAATTTTAAATTTGGTAAAGTTTTATCTGCCTTTTTGTAAGATTTTAATTAATCAAACAAATAAATAAATATGAATATTCCTCCTCTCTCTTTACTATTCTAATTCCTTCCCTTAACATCTCAGCTTCTGCTTTTTCCAATGCAATTTTTATTAATGCTGAGTGGAGTAGGACCTTTGTTATTTCTTCACCTTTGGAATTATCCAAAAACCCCACTTCCTTTAGATCGTCTGTACTGACATATTTTAAACTAGGGCATTTCATAAATGAAGAGAGTAGCTGCGAACGGTTGAGAGGTTTTATTTTCATATCCCTTTCCCCCCCCTTTCCCTATCCCATTGGTTCTAGATTTAACCAGGTATCCACAGTCCTCGTTTTCTGTATGATTTTTAGGCTTTCATCTGATCTTTCATCTCTTCTCTTCATGTTAACTTCTACTCTACCTCTATTCCTACAATTTTTCACCGGGGATTGGTTACTGAGCCCTGCATCAGTGGACAGCCCCATCTCCCATTTTAATGCTACCTCCTCCTTTTCCCTCATGTACTTCCTCAAGGGGGCCTTTGCGTTCTTAGCCAAACATTTACCTAAGTCGCACCTTGATTGATCCTTTGGTCTAGGGGTGCTTGCTCCTGTATCAACAAGGTTTAGCTTATTTGTTTCTACCCTCGCTACCTTGTCCTTAGGCCTTAAGTCATGGAATGGCACCTTCCTATTCCCCTGTTGTTTTGCAACCTGGTTTACACCTGGGGCCTTTTTCTAGTTCCTCCTCCTCAGACAACGCCTCCTTTCACTATATCTCTTTATAATCATGGGGCAACGGGAAATATATACAGTTGGCTCCTCCTCTTTGGGTCTATTTCCCCTTGTTGTTTCTCCCACCTCATCTACTTTATTCTCTACCACTCTTACAAGGGATGGCATTTGGCTTTTAATCTGCGTCAGCTCCTCAATTATGTTCTTAAACTAGTTACATTGAGTTTTTAAGATGTAATTATTTAGAACTGAGACCTCCAAAATACCTTGCAGAGTTTTTTGGAGCATCAACATAACCTTGAGCATTGATAAGCTTGCGGCACCCGTCACCTCCATACTATTCACAGGTAGACCTGATAACTCTATGTGGACGCTATTGACATTTTCCGAACTTTCTTTCACATTAAAACTAAATGGACAAAATCTTCCTCTTGCTCTGATTCATTCTGGATATCATTTCCTTCCTCCCCCCTCTACATCTTAATCGTGAATAATTAATGACTGAAACAGCCGAGGGGAGGAAGAGAACCGAGGTTCCATCGGGATCTTAGCAATGTCAAAGTTTGTCTGATTCAGGGAGTCAGCGTCTGATACCAGGTTCTCTATGCTGCTTTTTTGGAGGTTACACCACATTCCGCTCCCTTTCTGATGTCTCCTTCACTTTAAAATGTTTTCACAAAAAGTCTTTAATGGATTTTGAAACTGCAGATCCGCCTTTTGCGCCTGCTGCCTTAGCGGTCGACGGCCCCTTCAGTTTGCTTACACTTGAGGATGGGGTAGACCCCATCACAGGTGTTTTATTCCCGGTGGGTGTTTCCAAGTCTTTAGGTTGATCTGTTAAATCCTCTGCCCCAGGGCTTCTATTTCCTACTTCTTTAGAGTTCTTCGGGGTTTTCCATGGTTTACTCTTTCCTAGTGCCATAGCTTTATGTTCTCCTTAACTGCTTGCTTCCAAGGACACAGGATTTTTCAGTGTGGTTTTCTTCTTCACTTTTGACAAGTTACCACAATATCTAGATACACTGCCGCCCCTGTATCATAAGGCTCTTAAATGTACTCCAATAATTATAGTTTTTATAAAGAATAAACAGTCTTTATCACTTACCTCTGATAATTTAGGCCCACGCTCTACCTCCACCACCTTTTTCCTCAGTTACTTCTAGACTTGGCAGCCTCCTCTTATGTATTTATGAGTTTATCTCGCAGCTTTGGGTTGTTTTGGGTGCGGGTGTCGCTAGCCCCACTGTATCACCACTATGGAGCTTCCCTCTGGTTGGGATACATCCGACCCGAGCTTATGGTTCACTGCAGCCCTCGCTGTGGCGTCTCCTCGAGTTCCTCGTCACAATCACGAGGTTTCCAATACCGCACACACGCCAAACGGTGATTAAATGAACACGGCGTCTCCTTTGGATCACAATCGTTTTGTTCGTATCTTGTGTTTCAAAAAAGTATTTCAAACATAGTTTACGGACGAAAGCGCATAGTTCACTGGTGAGTCTGAAAAAATCTTCTTTGGGTGTTGGGACAAAGCCTAGTCCTCTCTGTAAGACGGATTCTTCTTTTGTTGTTAGTAGTCCCAACACCGAAAGAAGATTTTTTCAGACTCACCGGTGAACTACACACTTCCTTCCGTAAACTATGTTTGAAATACTTTTTTGAAACACAAGATACGGACAAAACGGTCACAGATACAATGGACACAGGCCTCACAACCCTTCCAGATTCACGCCCACTACAGCAATGACTGCCAGCGAGATACTGACCTATGAAAAAGCGGGTCCTACAAGACATAAACCATCTACAACCGAAAAAAGCATATGACAACGTACCAACAACAGAGAGAAAATCCCTTCATGACCTCAATTTTGATCCGGCGATCACAATAAAACCTGCAGATAAAGGTGGAGCAATCATTATTTTAAACACCGATGACTAAAATAGCGAATGTCACAGACAACTGGTAGGACAGGAGGGACTATGAAAACAAGCAGCAATAAGGAAAGAGGGGAAACATCAGAAGAGAGGGGACACTATAAGCAGAGAGAGGAAGACTGTGAGGAGAGACAGGAGAGATTATAGTGAATGGGGCAACTATAATTCCTTAATGTACACAGACACTCAGTGTGATTTTAGACAAAATATTTAAAACCCTACATTTTTCCAAAACACATTTACTACACTAAAACAATTAAGTCACTGAACACATTCCACATATATAACTACTACATTCCAGTGGACAACCCTGACTCAGTTTCCAAATACATTTCCCGTTTGCTGCATTTTTTTGCCAACATTACATCCATAAATGTGACACAATAGAACAAAAAAGAAGCCCAAAGGACTTGTAAATCTGCCAAAGAGTGTATGCAGCAGTCTATGTATACTGACTATAAAATTGTACATTTAGAACACAAGCCTAATTCTAAAAAAACAACACTATTAACTACTCTAAAACTAAAAAAGTGACTGCACACATTCTACATTTTTTAGTACTGCACTTTAATAAACAAAGGTGACTCACTGTAGGAACTGGGTTCGCCAGGTCCCCGGGGGGTAGCTTGAACCGAGCAGGCAGGCACCCGAAGCTTAGGTGTTAAGCGACTATACAACACACACATCCACTGAGACAATAAGTGCACAGAGTTCAATCCCCGAAACCGAAGTTCTGATGTGGTGCCCGGTGGAGCTGCTTTTGGCACCCAACACACCGGACTAGCCCAAGGCTGCTGGAAGGTTCGATCACCCCCAGCTCCAGCATTTTGGCCACCTCACCCTGGATGCTGTTCTTAGCTTTATCGGACAGTCGATAAGACTTGGTTTTTACAGGCGGACTGTCCCCTGTGTCCACATCATGGGTACACAGATGCGTAATTCCAAGCGTGAGGGAGAACAACGAGGTGTACTGCTTCAACACCTGGCGACAGTCCCTCTGTTGTTCTGGGGTCAAGGGTGGGGAGAGGACAACTCCCTCCACTGAACCATCCTTCTCCTGGGCCGCTAGAAGGTCAGGAAGAGGCTCACTCTCTTCCTCCTCGCTCCCATCCATCACCATGAGGAGAGCAAGCTCAGATCGCTCATGGTGAGGCTTCAGGCGGTTGACGTGGAGCACCCGATGGGGCTGACGGGGGGTCTTTGACGGCTTGACTCGCCTCAAAGCTGTCTGAGGCTTCCTTCCACAGCTTGGCTATCTGGCTGCGGAACGCAAGCATGTAGCTGACGACATCACGGGGAAGCTTCTTTGAAGTCTTCTCCCACCCCTCCTTAACAAGACTGAGGGGCCCCCTAACGGGATGGCCATAGAGCAGTTCAAAGCGGCTGAACCCGACTCCCTTCTGTGGCACCTTGCGGTACGAAAACAGCAGGTAAGGGAGGAGGATGTCCCATTTCCGCTTCAAGTCCTCTGGCAGGCTCCGGATCATCCCCTTCAAGGTCTTATTGAAGCGCTCTACGAGTCCGTTAGTCTGGGGGTGGTAAGGAGTGGAGTACCGGTAAGTCACTCCGCACTCCTTCCACATGGCCTACATGTAGGCCGACATGAAGTTCGTGCCCCTGTCTGAAACCACGACCTTGGGGAATCCCACTCTGGTAAATATCCCCATCAGGGCCCGCGCCATCACAGGTGCAGTGATGGTCCTCAGAGGAATAGCCTCCGGGTACCGAGTGGCGTGGTCCACTAACACCAAGATGAACCGGTGTCCCGCAGAGGTCGGAGGGTCCAACGGGCCAACAATGTCGATTCCGAATCGCTCAAAAGGGGTCCCGACCACCGGGAGTGGTTCCAAAGGGACCTTCACTTTAGTCCCAGTCTTGCCACTGGCCTGGCAAGTCCTGCAGGTCTTGCAGTAGGTGTCAGAGGCAACCCTCAACCTGGGCCAATAAAAATGTGGGACCAACCGCGCAAAGGTTTTCTCCTGGCCCAGGTGTCCAGCCAAAGGAGTTTAATGCGCCAATTCCAATAAGAAGGCCCGGTAGCATTGGGGGAACACTAAGGCCCTACGAGGATCCATGCACCAGAACCTTAGGCTCACTGTAAAGGAGGCCATCCTCCCAGTACACGTGAAAACTGCCAGTCTCCTGATCGGTCGCTTGGGCTTCAGCCTGTCGCCGCATGCCTTCAAGCGTGGGGCACTCCTTCTGCGCCCGACAAAATTCCTCCCGGGTAGGCCCTCATTCCACATGCCACTCTGCACGGGAACAACCTCCACCTCCGCGGACTCCGGGGGTACCTCCACAGGCTCCCCATCCATCACAAGGGGTGTGTCCTCCACCACATTCTCAGGACTAGCATTGGGTTGGGCCGTGGTCTCAGGCTCCAACCCGGGCAGCCATGGACCGCGTGGCCACGCAAGTCCATCCTGGTAACCCCAGCATCTCAGTGTGGGCCTTAAACTCCACTTCCTTCCAGGCGGTTTGTTCCAGGTCGTTTCCTAGCAGACGGTCCACAGGCAAGGCAGGACTTATCGCAACTCTCAACGGACCTTTCACTCCTCCCCACTCAAAGGGAACCTGAGCCACAGGATAGTAGCTCAGAGTGCCGTCAGTCAACACGGCCGGATGGAATACATCAGGTACTACTTGCTCAGGGGACAACAGCCGCCTCACTACAGTGGTCATGCTGGCACCTGTGTACCTCAGAGCCTCCAGCTCCTCCCTGTTAACCATCACCCTCTGCTGGTACTTAGCAGTGTTCGATGGTAAGGTCGTCACTGGGACCATCTCTCTGTCCACATGTGAAACTAGGGTCAGGCCTGTCCACTTCCCTTCCCTATCTAGGGGCAGCTCCACCCCAAGCGCTACACTTGCCACCCCGGGGCTCTGGCCACCTGTGGGGGCTGGAGGTCTCTTGCGACATTGGGTATCCCCCTTGTAGTGTCC
This sequence comes from Lissotriton vulgaris, assembly GCF_964263255.1. Lineage (NCBI taxonomy): Eukaryota > Metazoa > Chordata > Amphibia > Caudata > Salamandridae > Lissotriton > Lissotriton vulgaris. Next base: position 391,530,483 of record NC_141689.1, read on the forward strand.
AACCTCCCCGCATTCGTAGAACCGGACAATTCTTGGGTGCTGACTCTTGTCAGGGTAAGTGGGCTATGGAGAACTGGAATGAGGTGGGGTACCTACTCCTTTCCCAAACTGTCTAGTTTGTGGGCCTCGTGAAAACTCCTTTTTTTATCTCCCCCCTCTTTCTTCTGGGGGACGCCCTGTCGGCCTTTCGGGCCATCTCCCCTGGGCCCCTTGTGTGACATCCGGGTGCTAACCCAAGTATCCGCCTCCTCCGCAAGCTCACAGGGATCAGTCAGCTTGCAGTCCACCAGATGTTGGCGCAGCTCCGGAAAACACTGATCCAAGAGGTGCTCCCTCAAAAATAGATTGTACAGGCCCTCATAATCTTGCAGCTCGCTGCCACGCACCCAACCATCCAGACCCTTACGGGCGTAATCAAAGAAATCCACCCAATTCTGCATGGACAGCTTATGGCTGCCACAGAACTTTTGGCGATACCTTTCGGGGTTGAGGCAAAACTTTTTAAGGAGCGCCTCCTTCATGGGGGAATATCTGAACTGATCTGCCTTATCAAGGTACAGGAGAGTGTCCCTGACATTGGGAGATATGTAACGATACAGGCCACCGCTCCCAGTGTTTCTCAGCCACCCCATGGGCTGTCAAGGCCACTTCATACGCCTCTAACCACTTGGCAATATCATCCCCCTGAGTGAAGCTCGCTATCACCTCTTTGGGTAACCAAAATCTAGGCTCTTGTTGAGCCCCAGGTACGCTGCCACCATTGGGACTTGCTGGCGCACTCAATTGCAAAGCTCTCAGCTCCAACTCCTTAAGCTGAAGCTCGTGCACCAACTTCCTCTCTTCCAAAGCTAATCTTTCTCTCTCCCTCTTGTGCTCTAACTTGGCAAGCTCCCATCTCAATTGCTTCTCCTCCCTCCTGTCCTCATATTCTTCCGACAACCCACTCCTCCTAGATCTACTACTGCCTGCCCTGGAACGTTTTCCTGGCAACACATTTTCAGTAACATCAATACCCAGTAGGCCGAGCTCTTCTTGGGTGGCCGCTTCCCCTGGTGTGCCCTGCCCCTCCTGTCCCCCATCCCCTCGCCCCTCTGGGTGGGCTCCTACCCATGCCCTCAAGGTGGTACAGAGTTCCTCCTTTGCGGGTCTCCGCCCAACCAGCACCCCTATCCCCTGACAAAATTCCCTTAACTGCACCACCGTATACTCTTCAAGGTTGGCCAGCTGGAACTTCATTTTGACAGGTGGGGACCAAGATAAATAAAGGAAAGATACTAGGACATAGGTAGCAGGATTAGGTCAAAACAGGTCTCTATACACTCAGGTTAGACAATGGGGGTCACTTGAGTAGGCTTGCATGCACAATAGGTGTCTAGTCTAATTGCAGGCACTCTGTCCCACTGGAGGGTGCTGTATAGTCACAGGTCCTGAATCCCACCGCTCGCCACCAAATGTAGGAACTGGGTTCGCCAGGTCCCCGGGGGGTAGCTTGGACCGAGTAGGCAGGCACCCGAAGCTTAGGTGTTAAGCGACTATACAACACACACATTCACTGATACTATAAATGCACGCAAAGACCGAGTCCACACCAGAATGCGTGTTTCAAATAAATAAGTTTTATCTGGGATCAAAATCAGGGCAGTCAAAAATCACAGCAGCATTAACTCATTGCTTTCCCTTAAAAACACATGCCTACCATTTCTTGGCCATAAATACTTAAATAAATAAATATTAAATATTAAATAACGGTAGGCCTGGTAACAGCCTGGCTCCTAGTCAGCACCTGCAAGGAATTCACTTTTAAGACATTTCAATAACATTTCATTACTCAGCAGCAGTCACTTCGTCGCTGCACGAATCGGCGTGTCAATAAATGGGGGGTACACATTTCCTAGCTGCAAAGATATGCAATTTATCAGCAAATGTAGTGCATTTCACAAGGCTTGAATAAAGCAGTTCAATAATTAGAAATAAGCCTTTCTTTTTGGTAAACTCCAACAGTTCGTTAGATGGGCAACAGGAGGCACTAATAACCTTTCCTGCCAGCAAAATGAGCATTTCTTTTGGTCAGAATAGGCAGGACATTACTCTCAGGAGCGAAGCATGACAATTCCAATAACAATCGGGCCACCATAACAGAATACCTTTCCTCTACTAAGGGGTTAACTTTCCCCTAGGGATAGTCACAAGAGCCCCCTGGAGGGCTCCTCAAACGACACAGGGCTCCTGCCCAGTCAACAGTACTTATCGGGGCCAACGGGGCCTAACTACAGTCTCCCGCGGGAAGGGCGGTCCTGGAGCCTCCCCTGGGGTTTACCTTTCTTCTTCGGCCCCTTCTCGGGCCCTTGCGGAGGTTCAGCACGCTGGGGATGATACCCGGAAGTGCGCTCTCACTACTGCGCTCTCCGGTAAAGGCGGTGACAGGCGGGGGCTCCGGTACTCTTTTTGAGCCCCCCGCGCAGGTGTCAGAGCTGGTCCCGGTCCTCCCTCAGTGCTTACAGGGACCGGGAACCAATGGGAGCCCCAGGCGCCCAGCGACCGCCAATAGCAGAGCGGCTCGCAGGGCACAGCACAGGGATTCAATCAGCACACGGCGGGGGGGAGTCAACACGGGTGCCCCCATCACGTGATGCCAGATCCAGGCTTCAGGCCTAGCGAGGCCTTCTGCGGCCTGAAAAGATTTCAAGGTGGCCCTCTTCTGGCTCCGGGAGCCGCCGAGGGGATGCAGAAGGCGGCGTTGGCTTCTCGGGGAAAGCGCCGGGCCGCCACAATGTCGGCGAGGTTCAGAGGGCCTCTGGGCTTAAGCAGTAAGTTCAGGGGTGCACTCGGTGGAAAGCGTGAAAAGGGGGCACAGGTGAGAAGCGCCTGGTAGCTAAAGCGCTTGGTCTTCTTAGCGCTTTGGGGGAAATACACGATCGCGCCTCGGGCAGCTCTCCTTTGGCCCACAGAGGGTCTGCACGCAGTAGCGCTTCTCAGGGGGGGCACAGCGCTTGCCAGTCAGCAGTTCACAGCGCCAATCAGGGGCACCATAGGAATTCACTGGATAGGGGAATCAGACAGAGTTGCAGGTCAGATAGCCCAGGACAGGCCACACAACAGTGGCAAAACAGCAGAGGGGACCCAGGTGAAGTCAGGGAACGCAGGGGGTGATACAGCGCCAATACCTGATTGATTCCCGACCAGTCCTGTGGGCAGTGAGAAGGTCTTCTTGGCGCTAGCTGGTCCCTACGCCCTTGTTAGAAGTTACTTGAAGAGAGGGGGGTTTGAGTTGAAGGCTTGTCAAGTTTCCTTAGCAGATCACTTCAGGTGGTCCCTGGGTTCCCCTCCCGCTGGGCCAGATCAGTGGGCTAGTTCAGTGTTCCTCACACAGCTTGGTGGGCAGCGCCTAAACCCTGTCACCCCCAGTGGCATAGGTTCCTGACTAGGCCCTACCTCCTAAGTCTCCTGTGTAGGGTTCCCCAGGTCAGTGATGCCCCAACTGACTAGAAAGTTTCCCTCCCTTTCCACCAGTTGGCAGTTGGCATTGGCAGTTGGTGTCCACTCCCCTATTCTGGAAGGTTCCAGGAGCTTCCTCACTCTAGCTATGTGCAGGCTGGCAGGCTGGTATTGCAACAATGTTTAAGGGTTCCAGCCAGCTCCTGGCTACTAGAGTGCGCCTATAAAGACCACGCTGCAGTAGCAGGGGTCAGTGGCAGCCTTGTTAGGAGAAGAGAGCACCTGCACCTTAGCATTGATAAGCAATGGGAAGGTGCCCAGAGACCTAAGGCCAACAAAAAGTAGGCGGGAAAAATGAGGCAAAAGCGAGAAAAAAATAGGGAAGACTACCCTAAGGCTGACAGGTCTAACACTCACTAAATACATTAACTTACCAAATGATTTTATCACAATATTTATCCAAATACAGACAAACTCAGAATATGATTCTACAAACTTTACAAGGATAAACACATTACTCTTACTAAAAATAAAATGCACCACATACATTCCCTTACAAGTTATCAACTCACCTCTCAAACTGATTGATAGATTAAGAAGAAAGCCACTCACACAGCAGATAGTCTTATACAGAATCTCTCTGATTCAGTGCTTGCAGCAGATCCAAGAAATGGCACATTTTCCCTCTCAATTTACACATATACACACATTAATAACAAATCAAATTCCTTCACACAATAATTCAAAACCAAACACACATTTCTATTGGTTCAACATTTCAAACCTTTCCAATTGACATAACTTTCCACCCTACCCCCAACAGATCATGCAAAAGGGAACTGTCAACAGAGGTCAACAGTTCAACACTCTATAAAACACTGCTCCTCAACAAGTTTAAGCTATGCATAAGTACTAACTTATAAGTACCAATAAAGATAAAAGGTCTCATTAGAGCCAACCAACACATAAACACATAAACTTGATAGATATCTGTAAAATGCATTTTTAAATAGATTTTTTCTTGCTTAGGTACGCTCACGGGACGACTTACAGACTTTGCACCGTACATCGTACGTACGAGCATGGTACGAGCATGGTAAATGTATTGTAAAAAAAAATTTGCCAGTATTACAAATTTTTTATAACCCTCGGGGACCCCATCCCCCGGGGTTAAAATATAATGTTGGGGACCGTGGGGGGAGCCCCAAATCCCCCACGGTCCCAGACGGCTCCCCGCCTCCTTCGGGAGGCGGCATTGCTTTTCGTCAGCGAGAGCAGCTAACATGCTGCTATATCTGATGAAAAGCAATCTGCTTTCCTATTTGAAAGAGAGAGCAGATTTCCTGCTCTCTCTTTTAAATAGGAAAGCAGTTTGCTATGGTAGGGTGGGAGCCGTGAGGCTCCCACCCTACCAAAGCAAACAGCAGTGTCCCGGGGGTAGGCACCCCGGGACACTGCAGGTGCAGAGGGGAGGTGGCTGTACCCAGGGCCATCAAAGGCTCCAGGAGGGGGGCCACGAGGCCCCCCTCCCAACATTGAAAAGCCCTGGGGGTTGGTGGTCCCCGGGGCTGGGGGGGTCCCTGACGGACCCACTATATTCAATATTAGAGCCCCGGGGGGGTGGCGGTCCCCAGGGCAAGTGGGGGGGGGCTTGAGCCCCTCCCACAGAGCATTTTTTTTTAAACAAATCAATAGCCCTGGGGGGTGGCGGTCCCAGGGGCTGCGGGTGGAAAATGAACCCCCCCGCAAACATATACTTGAAGACCCGGCGGTTGGGGTCCCCGGGGATTATAAAAAATTACTAATAGAGGCTATTTTTTTTTAGGATAGATTTACTGTGTGTGTACCATGCTCGTACATACGACGTACGGTACAAAGTCTGTAAGTCGCCCGTGAGCGTACCTAACCAAGAAAAAAAAAGATTTTGACATTGGGGACCATTATAAAACCCCCTAAGCAACCCTAAGGGGGTCAGGAAGTCCAATGACAAACAGCGAACATTTCCTTTCAATCTACACACGCAATCTACACACATATACAAATAAATAACAAATGACATTTATTCCTACATTTAATAAAAATGAAACACACTTTTCTATTGGTTGAACTTTTGAACCCTTTCCAACTGACAAAACTTTCAACCCTCCCCCATTTCACATTCTGCCAGTTACCATAGAAACAGTTCAGGGAACACTTAACTGACAACAAAGGTGAAAAGTTCATCATACATTGTTGCAAATCAAAACAGTAGGTGTGCTTGACTTGTCAATATACCAGCTTATTTTAAATAATGTCTTTTCTATCACTTGTTCTTAAACAATAAATAACAGGCTTTTAAAAAAAAGAAAATTGCACCCTAGTTTTGTAGCTAATAACATTTTTTGCTTTTTTTTAAAGCTCCACTTATCCACCGTTTTAGGAAAAAAAATCTTCAAACTGCCCTTTAATTTACAGAGACCAAGTCAGATCTGCTTCATCACAAACAAATGACCAAACAATTCATTCAGTCTGGGAGAAAAAACATTACATTGCTAGAGTCCAACACAATCCATAGAGAATAATGGCAAATGTCTGGAGAAAGTTTTTCTCCAAGTACATACTTACAGTCTAGAATAACTCTCATCTCTGTTCCATGTTAGAAAAAACTAAAGGTCTCTGTCTTAGGAAACACTTCGCCTCTCTGCTCTCCTGCATGTTTCAAACACAAGACATCCCTCCATTGCTGTCCCCTCCTCTATTGATATGCACAATACTGAACTCTATTTTTAATTCACTCATAATACAGCATTCTGTTGTTCCTGAGTTATCTTTACACAAGATAGATGGCAAGTCAAATGCATACAAAAAGTAAGGTTATCGGATGATTCAATGACATCCTGGACTCCAGGTTGCAGTCCTGGGCTTTCCTTTTACAAGTCATTATCAGGTGTGTCATTTCAGTTGCTTTAGTTGAATGTAACTAAGACTGCAACTTCCAGAATGCAACAGGTTGGCAAAGGAAAGCTCTGGACCAGGAAATGAGTGTTTCCAATGTCATGGAGTCATCTGGTGACCATAATCTACTCAGGTTGCTTTAGCAGTGTACATCCTATTGATTGACTCTTTGGCTTTTCAACTAATGTTGTGTCGGCAGAACACCTTGCTTAGTGTCTGGTATTTTATTTGAAAAATCAGCACTTTCTGGAGATTATATTTCAGCAAACATGAACTGACACCCCTTAAAATATTGAATTATAAATCGAAAGTTTAGGGCGAGAAACTTTGTGAACTGGTTAAAATAGTAAATTATAAATCGAAAGTTCAGGGCAAAAAAAGTTGTGAACTGGTGTTAGAAAATGAGTCATTAGTTGTGTGGTCTGCACTAGTAATGAGTCTACATTTGTCCCCCATTGGGAACCAAACACCACAGTGTAGTCCTTGACTCTCATAAAGTAGTGAAGCAGAGTAGTTCAAGGCCTATTGAAGAGAGGTAGTGTGGGCTAGTAATCACCATTCACAGATACCCAATAATATTTTACGTATTATCACTGAAAAATGATTGTCCAGTCTGTGCATTTTTATTTTGAAATAGGAAAAAGTAAATGTATTAAACATTCACATTATTCAATAGTATGCTGCCTTTTACAAATATACATACGCTGATGGAAATACTTCTTGATGACATTGTGTACTCATCCTATCCCTCTCAAAGGGAGATTTAAACCAACAAACCACATGTCAAAACATTCAGTAATATTCCAATGCAATACTTGAGCATAACTTTGGATGAGAGCCTTTAATACTGGCAATAAAGTATGTAAACGCTAATCACAAGTTGCTGTCCACATAATTATTTCAACAAAGCATTTCACTATAGGAATAAGGGTATTAATTACACATAACCAGTAATGAAAGCTCTTAATACTGGCAATAAAGCATGCAAGTTTTGATCATGAGCGGCTATCAAGATTAATATTTCAATAGAGCCATCATGAAAATGTATGGACATATCTGAATGGGTTGTGCAATCCTAATTATACGCAAATGAAGCATAGCCACTAAAGGGCATCACTTTTATAAATATAACCAGTGTAGTTACACCCTTTCACCCCTAGAAGGTGTTTAACAACATGAAATCTCACGCTGAACCACTTCTGACCAACCACAAGGACTGCACTCATAGTCTCTGCCCCTAGAGCTCACAATACTCCCAGCTGAAGAGGAAAAGCTCCAGCCCAAGGAGTTCTTGAAACCATTTCAAAATCCTTGAGGGTTTATCCTTTTTGAGTCCCACCCAACTTACGGTGGGGACTATGGAGATCTTCTGAAGGGAGGCTGCTGTGCTCCTGCAGCTCCCCCCGCACATTTGGTTCCTTTCATTTGTGACCCCATCCTTTTAGGGTCACCACAAGCTGAAAACAAGCATTGTTTAGTTACAAATGCGGGCAAGCTCTGCAGGGCATTATGGAGCACTCATCCGAGCTTTCCTTGCATAATAGATGAGCGACTCTACTACTGTCTTGGCCTGAGAAGTCCAGATTGATTTGCTGTGGCAGCCTGAGGACCTTTAGAAATCCCTCACTCCACAAGCCTCCTTTTGCGAAAATTGGTGACAGTGGAGGGAGTGGCCTTCTGAGGGTCTACAATACTTCCTGCTGCAGGGTGTGCACCCAGATTAGTTGGACCCCAGGGTGTGATCTACTGTAGCAGAGCTTGACACACCTGTGGAGGATAACTCAGAGGCCCTTAGGGACCTTGCACCTTGACTGGAGGGGCACCCCTTCATCAAATATGATTATCCTCCGGGGGGAGGATAGTGCCTTTCCCCCTTCCTTTTCCTTTCCCCAGATAAAACATTCTGATTACAGATGCCTCTTAAGGGGGTTGAAGCCTGAAGTAGAGACTCAATGCAGAGATGTGGACCAAGCAATAGATACATGCACCCTTAAGCTCACACTTTGCACACCAGGCACCTCTGAGATCTCGAGCAATTTCCGACCTCAAAGTCAGTAGTCCTGATGGTGTGCCAGTCGGTCTCACCCCTCTGCCTGATCAGTTAGATAGTGGAGCGGCAGCGTAATATCGAGTTGCCTGTGTGCTGTAGTGCACCTAGTTGATGCTGAAACCCAGTAATCTGCATGCAACTCTGGTTCCATGGCATATCCTCATCATGATGAAAGATTAGGTAACAACATCTACTCAGGAAAATGCAATGAATTACCTTGTCTCAAGGGAACCTTGCTCAACCCACAGACCTTCATGAATACTCCAAATGCCCTGGGGACCTCATTGGGAACCCAAATTGTTGCCGCCATTGAAATATGTTGACACTCTTGAGACAAAGATAGAGGCTCCCTGTAGTAGTCAATCTTAGAAAGGTCAGCGAGAGACCTTACGGACTAAAAGTACAGTAGAGACTTTTTAAATCCCACCTCGCTACACTAAGGGATACTGTTTGCTCCTTATCCAACTTAACCCACCATTTAAATAATAGAGTAAAAGATACTGAGGCTAGATCCCGTGGGTGTAACTTAAGATTTGTGGGTTTTCCAGAAAAAATACAGGGACGACAATCTGTGACGTTTCTGAAACACTTCATTCTGAACACACTATGGCTTGCAGTGCTTTGTAATAGAGAGGACTCACCAGGCTTTGGTGCCAGCTCCTCCTATGGGGGTCCCTATAAGGGTTATTATTGACACAATACTAAAACTACAGGGACCAAGTTCTTGTTCGTCAGCTAGCCAGTGTCGCTCCAGTTATCAGACAAGAACAAATTGAGATCTGGATATTTCCAGATTATAGTCAAAGTGTTCATTGGCTCCGGCAGACATTTGAGCCGGTGAAGCAGAAGCTCAGGGCTATGGGCTGAAAACATATGTTACTTTTTAAAGCCAAGCTGTGGGCACTTTATAAGCGAAAGTCCCATTTTTTCACATCCCTGAATATGTTGTGGGACTGGTAGGTCTGTGTTAGAAATTAGGTTTCTGGTTGGCTAGAGTACGCACCTAAACAAGGCAAAACCCACTCTACTACTCTAGTCAAGGCAAGTAAGATACACACCAGAAGTAACCTGGTACATGGTGCAGAATACTCAGACTTATCATCAGAGGCAATGTGTAAAGTGTTTTTGCAACACTCCCACACAGAAACACAACCAATACACCACAAAAGAGCCTCCACACAGGATTATATAAAAATATATATGGTATATTATACATAACACAAAAGAACTCCACATGAATCATATTATCCAAATACTGAGATAGTACTCATTCTCCTGTACGAGCAAGGCAAAAAAGTCATACATCAGTACATTAGTGTATGAAATGCAGCAGTTTGGTCAGATGACAAATGCATAAACCATTATCGTCTTTTCAGAATATGCACCCATTCAGATAACACTTGTCATCCTACTAGAAACCAGACTGGTTTCACCCTGTTTAGGGGTGCTTCTTCTGCAGAGATGGATGCCGTTGGATAGGAAAGCAAATAACTACTCCACACACGCTGGGGCAGAAGACAAAACAGCACTCCACACACACAAGGGACAGAAGAATAAACAGTGCTCCACATGCACTGTTGCAGAAGAGGCAAAAACACCGCTCACCACCTGCTGACATCTGGAGAGCACTTAGGGGCACACAGGGATAAGCAGGCAGGCACGCAAGCAGCCACGCAGGCACGAAGGCCAGTACATAAGGGTCCTTGGCAAAGTGGCTAACCCTCTAGCAGCCCAACAGGCAGCAGACCAGCACAACAAAGCAGGTCGTCCTAATGGTGGTTCTTTCAAGCAGCACAGTAGTCCTCTAGCAATGGGCAGAATGTAAAGCCATCAGCAGCATGTTACAAGTCCCATGCAGGGTCTGGTTAGACCAGCCTCAAGGAGAAGCAAGCAGTATGGCAAGAAGAAGAAAAGCATCCCAGTTGAATCTTTTAAGGAGCACAGCAGTTAACAGGCAGTACGGTAATATGCAGAAAAGCAGTCCAGATGAGTCCTTTAAGCAGCACAGCAGCCCTTCTGACAGAGGTTCAGATCTATTCTCTGATGTGCTTAATAAAACATGGGGCAGAGCCACTGTACTTATACTCAGACATGTCTTTGTTCAATGAGTGACTTCAGAAGAAACCTTAGTAGTGCTCAATAGTCCCTTTCGAACCATCCCTGGCTGCAGATGTCAATAGGGTTTAAATCAGCCCTGTTGTAAAACGGGAAGGCAATCAATGAACGAAATAACCTTAAGTATTGCCCGGCGATGTCGCCTCTTAACCCACAGAGTATTGATCAATAAAGAGGCAGGCGCTGGAGACTGGAAGGCAGGAAACAAGGGTTTATTTTCTCCGGAGGAGAACACATCAGATCAGACCAACAGGGAATCTTCTCGAGGTGCTCTAACTGCACCTCCGAGGCCTGGCCTCTTATACACGCATTTATGGCAGGAAGACATTCTTTATTACAATAAAGGTACTTTGAAGTATGAAAGACATCCCCGGAATCTTCCGCTTCAGGCCCATTCCCACACACTCTAACAGTGAGAATCCCCTCCCCAATCAGGATCGTAGTCGGATGGTAGGAACAGCGGGGCATTCCGCCAATTCCCGGAACGAGTGTGGTGTGACAGATCTCATGGGGTGGGGGGGGCCTTGATCTACTGTAATTCCTTTGAAGAGGGGTGATTCTTTACAGTTGGGGCCATAAACTGCATCCGCAGGGCTAGGTGACAGCCTGGGACCAGCCAGGACAATCGGACACGGAGGAAGAGGAGTGTCAGAGGGTGTGATAATGAATAGGATGAAAGGGATGTAATTCTCAGGGAAGAGCAGCCCAGGTGGAGGGGGTTTATGGCCCATGCATGAGGGAGAGAGAGAGAGCGAGGGTGACCAGTGCGTGGGGGAAATGCTTGCGAGGGTGGGGAGCCGCGCTGGAGATCGGCGGCGTGCAGAGAGAGAGAGTCTGATCAAGGCATCTAAAATGGCTGCCGTGTGCGATAAAAGTGTGGCATTGAAAAAGGGCAAGATGGCGCAGATAATGTTTAGCAATACGAATCAATTTTCCACAGTCCTCCCTTTTAACATTTCTCGCCAACTTGTTAATTCGGATCGATCCCCATAATGCCACGTATTTCTGCATCATACAAAGCTTTCATGTGTTCGGTCTGTAAGTCCAAAGTCTTTGGGCAAATGCAATTTGAAAATAATGAACACAGAGGAGGCAAACATTGAATACCTAAGCAACACCCGCATAGCACCACAATCGGAATTAGAATGAATGTGAACAACCTCCACCCCCAGGCTTTCAGTGAGTCCCAAAACCAGCTCCCAAGCGACCATCCGTCTTGTTCCTGGTGTACTTCGGAGGAGAGTCTATGGAGGTGTTCAATGGCCTTGTAAACAGAAGGCGAATTGTCTGGCACGTAGGTGCAATAGCTGGACCCAATGATGCGGCATGCTCCTCCACGGTCTGCCAGAACCACATCTAGAACGAGGCGGTTCTGAAGGGCCACCAGGCGGACTGCCTGAAGCTCTGCGGTGTTATTGGTCAAGATGCCAGCTGTGATGTTCATGGTGGTTTCAACTGCCTGGGTCAAATGCCGGATGGCACGGCTGTTCGCCATTGGGCCCCAGAATGGCACACGTCCCTTCACGGCATCCAGGAACTGTGCTCCTGTAGAGTCGGCCTGGTCGATGTCCCTTGCACGTTTTTGCCGGTGGTGGCTTGCCGGGGCCACATACGTAGGTGGAAGAATGAAGGAGATGTAGCATGTGCCCCCCCAACCTTTGGGGAGCCAGGTGTACGCTTTGGTGCCGCAAACAAAGTACATATTTGGAGTAGTAACAAAGGAGGGAGGGTCGGATGAATCCAGGGTCCTGGTGATGGCCCAGGTGCTGTGGCCCACCAGTTGTGTTCCCAGGCCTTCGATGCACACAAGGCCTGAGACGTTGACGACAGACAGGGCCACAGTCAGAGTGGCGGTGGTTCGTTTCCGGAGGTAGGAGAAAGTGGGTCTGGCTGGATTATGGAACACCTGCATTTCCACTCGCTCTTTGGCAGGGATGTCCATGTGAATAGAGGCACCAGAGGTCAGAGGGCAAAAAGGAGCAGCAGTTCGCCCAGTCTTATTCAGCCATAACCCGTGGTAGAAATGTGAAGCAGTTCTTTCCGAAGTGGCATTGTCTTTAAAGCTTTCATGCAGAAGGATCAGCCAAGCAAGAAAAGAGCCGTGGATGGAAAAAGGCGAAGGAATGAATGGGATGGAGTGTCCGGTGGCATGGGGCAGCAGTCCGCAGATCCAGCAATTAGTGGCGTTGGCGGCAAGGTTGTGTTGGTGCAGCAGTTGTACAAAGGAGTTATTCCAGAACTCCCTGCGCCTTTCTCGGAGCTGTGGCGAGAGGGCAATAAGGAAGTGTTCTTTGGTAGTCATCGGCAGTTCAGTCGGGAGCAATGTTTTGTGAGCGGGTGTGCTTTCTTCGACGATCCAGAAGGTTGTCATGAGGAGGAGGCAAAAGAGAAGGGTAATGAAAATGGCTATAGTCTTTGAGCTGTGCAGCTTGTCAGTCTTTGGGTTTCGGTAGGTCATCTTCGGATATCCGGTTGCTTCCATCATCTTCAGAGTGCTCGGTAGCGGGCAGATCCACCAGCTTCCTCAGACTACTCTCCTGGCAACCTCGAGTGTGTTAGGCTACCGCTCCGAGATTTGACTTAGCCAGTGGTCTGCTTTGCCGAAGCTCCTCCCTTTTTACGTAGGTTGTACCCTTCTCTGGATGGCACAGTGGGATCGGGAAACTTTGCCAGTTCGAGTGTCTCTGGGTCAATGTAACAGCTCAATGATGGCTTGTCTTTCGTCAGGAGCTCTTCTTGAGTCGTGATGTCTTCTTCCGTCGTCAGGGTTGATGGGACGCGTTTTCAATGGTGCGCATGCACCCAGTGACGCTTGCCTTCCACTCGAAGGGCCGTCCGTGTAGTGATCAGGACTTGCCAGGGGCCCGTCCACCGAGGTTCCAAGCTTCTGGCACGCTGGAAGTTGCGGATCAAGACGTGATCCCCTGGGCGAATGTCGTGTCCTGGGCCCCTGGAAGCATCTGGGATGGCTTGCAGCACCTGCTGATGAATGACAGTTAAAGTTTTAGTGAGGGTGTACAGATAATCAGACATTAGGACGTCTGGGACATCATGGATCGAAGTTGGCTTAGGCGCAGCACAAATGTTCATAGGTCGCCCGAATACTACTTCGTAGGGGGTCAAGTGGTGCTTAGTGGGGGTGGAACGCATGGATAGCAATGCCAGTGGGAGGGCATCCGGCCACTTCAGTCCGGTGGAGGCAACAATCTTAGAGATTTTTAGCTTGAGAGTGGCGTTGTGTCGCTCAACCAGGCCTGCAGATTGGGGATGGAAGACTGCGTGAAATTTCTGTTTCACACCCAACCCTTTTAGGATAAGTTGGATAACGTCAGCTATGAAGTGGGGGCCGTTGTCACTCCATAAAATCCGACAAAGGCCATATAGGGGGAAAAACTCTTTTAGCAGGACTTTGGCAGTGGTCATGGCAGTGTTGTCGCGTGTGGGATAGGCTTCCACCCATTTGCTAAAGGTGCACACGACAACAAGGACGTACTTCAAACCCAGGCAACGTTCTAGCTGAATGTAGTCCATCTGTAGGACTTCAAAGGGATGGTCGGGGACCCCGAACCCTCCCCGAGGGACAACAGTTCCTTTCCCTGGGTTGTGTTGCAAGCAGATTAAGCATTGCTGAACTAGGCATCTAGCAGAGTCGGGGATCTTGTTGTTGGGCCAGACTCGGGTGATGAGTTCAATCATGGGGGCAGATCCTATGTGTGCTGGGGAGTGTGCCATGGTTAGTATGGGGATCAAGTAGGAATTGGGTAGCAGCCATTTGTTCGTGTCCTTTGTCAGCCAGCAGCCTTCATCATCTTTCAGTCCCACCCGCGCCCATTCAGTCAGTTCTTGGGGGGGACAGGCCATCTGTATGTCCCTAATGTGTTCTCTGGCGTCCTTCCATTTCTCCGTCTGTGACCTAGTCACGTACATGTGTGTGGTCGTCCTATTCTCGGCTGTTGTTCTGGCAGTGAGGTCAGCTAGTGCGTTTCCTTGTCCAATGAGATCTGTTACCTTCTTGTGTGCCTGACATTTTATCACCGCTAACCGCTTGGGGAGGAGGACTGCTTCGGTCAGGCCAGAGACTAGATCTCCGTGAAGGATGGGTGTGCCATGCGAAGTCAGGAATCCCCTTTCTTTCCATAAGAGCCCAAAATGATGAACCACCCCGAAGGCATACTGGCTGTCAGTGTAAATGTTTGCAACTGTGCCTGCTGCTAGGATGCACGCTCGTGTGAGGGCAATCAGTTCTGCTGCTTGTGCGGACCGTTGGGTGATGTGGGCCGTCTCGACTACCGTCCGGGCTGTGGTGACTGCGTAGGCAGCTGAGGTCGTGCCGTCGGGGAGCTTAATACACGAACCATCTACCCATAGCTCTACATCAGGGTCTGGGATAGCAGTGTCACGGAGGTCAGCCCTACTTCTAGTTTGCTCGTCCGTGAGGGTCACACAGTCATGCATGGGGGACACATTGGGGTCATCATCAGGGAGGGGCAACAGAGTGGCAGGATTCAAAGTGGTTATAACAAGAAATACCAGTAGGTCGAAGAAAACAGAAAACTGTCTGAAACTATGTGTTGGTTAGGGAACAGTCACAAAGTCCAATTTAGAATGATACGTGGTGACCATCAAATGATTCCCATCAGATACCCATCCTGTACCGCCCTACATCATTTGGGATCCTTCAGCCGAAGGAAGTGATGTACAACCACTGAAGATTAGGTGAACTGTAACCCAATCAAGTGGAAAGAAACTCAAATGTGGTAGCTTAATTTGTGTGGCATAAGGAGGGTAAACTGACTCGCAGTGCAAAAAGTGTTTTAAAGTAACAGTGCTTAAAAAGTGAGTGATTTAAGATTGGGTTGTGGAAGTGGAAAAAATATGTTTTAATTGCATCCTATCCACACCCAACAATAAAAACAGTGCAAGGTAGTGTTATACAAATAACTACTCAGATGGATTAAAGGTCAACATGTTTCTGCGGTTAAATGGAGTCTCGAGATCTCCTCCTGCTTCATCAGGACCTTGTGTCAATTCTACTGCGTAATGTGAGCAACTAAATTAAGTGAAATTTGTGTCACCTGAAATTCGCCTGTTCAGAAGATCATGAGGGACGAACAAACAATTAAAGAAAAACAAGAAAAACACATTGTTATTGTCGACAGTTTGCAGAACACATAGTGAATGTGTTAATTACAATAAGCCAATCGTTTTATTGGTCATAGGGTCTCAATTAGTAGACCTAAATATAGTAGCCATCTTGTTTGAGACCTGTTAAAAAGATAAGATAAATTTATCTTCACTCACCCAATTTGTGGGGAATATACGCCCCACCTCACCTGGCTAAAGCGCAGATAAAAACGGAGCACCGCTCTGAGGGAGAAAGGGAAGAAGGAAATAAAAGAGGAAAGATACAGAAGCTGTTTTGATAGCATCTATATTGGTAGCAGACTGACCAATGAAATTGCCCAGAACAAATGTGTGTATAGAACGTATAATCCATAATCACATGGTTGCCTGGATATACTACTAACCAATAACAGCGTTTGTTCGTGGTAACTGATTGGTAACAGACTAGTCAAACGTTTGTTTGTACACACTCAGAAGTAGTGTTGACATGTTTGTATAAAACGTCTAATCCATAATCACATGGTTGCTTGGATATACTATTAACCAATTACAGCGTTTGTTCGTGGTAACTGATTGGTAACAGAATAATCAAACTTTTATTAGTACACACTCAGAAGTAGTGTTGACAGATAGAAAAAATGCCTTATGCGCCTTACTATACCTCTGTCACAAATAGCCATATTAGTTTAAATGGTGCGCGCTACTGTTCAAGGTTTCATAGTAACACATACAATCGTATGTCATAGCGTGCACATCCTAAGGGTTTAAAGATTGGAGGTAGTCGAAAGACAGCAGACAAGCGTATAAGAACTGCCCCACCTCTCCAACCAGGAGGATGCAAGCTTAAGGTGCTATGATGCGTTTATTCCTCGGACGTATCCAAAACCAAGCCTCACACCCCACCCCGCTTACCTGTCCGTCGGTACTCCGGACATCCGTTTAGGCTGTCATTGAGGGAGGTACACTGACGGACAGGAAGCAGGTATTTAATCTTCCTGTTACCATGCATCAACCTCGTGATTGGAGGACAGCGTCACGTGATACTATGTGAAGGACAGCGTCTCGTGACGTTAGTTATGCTGGGAATTGTAGTTCCCGCGTATTGTTGTTTCCAAAGTCCGAGGCAGAGCTCCTTCCATTAAGAGGAGCGTGCATCGGTCTATATCAGGAACGTAACCAAACAATGCAAGTCTAACGAAATCTGAGTGGGATTGTATTTCTCGACCAGAACATATGTTCATTTTAAGCACAGAATCAGTTATGGAAAATTTTCGAGGAATACGTGCCCTGTAGTGACAGCGTCGCCTAGTGACGAATAGTTACGTCAAAATATGCTGGGAAATGTAGTTCCCGCGTGTCATTATCTTTACTGTCAAAAACAGGACTGGTTATATTTATAAAGAGTGTGCATTGATGTGCACCAATTATCTGACCTGGCGACAAGCGTCTAGGAAAGATGGGATTTAATGGTGTATAGGCCTTAATTATTTTGCCTCGACCTGATCGTTGTGTATAATACAAGCGCGACGTATCTTATATATATGTGCGCGCAGTAAAATACGCCCTGAATAAAGATGGGATGTACACATAGTTTTGTAGTGTGTGAGCCTTTGTGTGTTATGCCTCGACCTGATCATTACTATAATACAAGTACGGTCTATAAGTGCGCGCAGTTGGAATGGACACACAGAAATATATGGGTATCAGGTGTTCTTGTGTATCACATAAACAAATGATTTAATCTCAAACACTCTCTTAACTGAAAAAGATAGCTGCTGTCTCTAGTAACAAAGTCATGCAGCGGGTAGTCAGGCTGACATTAATATTGCTTAGTATTGAGTCTAAGATATAATTCACAATGACATCCACGGAATGTCTTCATTCAATCCTGTCTTGTGGGTTTGTAATTTATAGACCCATCTCTGCTCACGTTTGAACAGAAAGGTGCTTATATCAACAACATGAGCCGGGATTACAGGTTGTTCCAGGACTGTCCACCGTATGTCAGTGGGGAGGTGTTGTACTGATAGAAAGTGGTTTGTAAGTTTAGTAGCTTGTTTGCTGCATCGTATGGAACTCTTGTGTTCTGATATTCGAAACTTAACTTTACGAGTGGTCATGCCCACATACATTTTGTTGCATGGACATTTAATTAAATATATCAAGTTTGCACTGTTGCAGTTCGTAAATCTGCGTTGTTCCCAAACTTGTTCCGTCCCGATATCAATGGTTGTTGTTCTTGATGTCTGGGGACATGCTGCACATTGTCCACACGGATGGTGCCCTGTAACTGCCGGCATGTTCCACAGAGTTCCAACTGCTCTAGGTACCTCACTTCTAGGCCTTGTATGGACCAATTTGTCCTTCAAGTTTTGTGCTCTTTTATAGGCAAAGAGTGGGGGAGGCAATGTATCTTTGCCAGTGTTGAGGATGCCCCAATGCCTCTTAACAATCTTGGTGATTTGGTTGGAAAAAGTACCAAATGTACTCACACAGGTCATGCGTTCAGTCTTCGGCTTGGGAGGTAAAATTTCAAGTAGGCTGGCTCTGTTATTATTTGCCGCTCGTTTTTTAGATGTCTGAATCAATCTTTTTGGATATTCCTTCTGTGACAGATCTTCAGATAGACACTTGGCATGTGTCTCAAAGGATGCACGGTTAGAGCAATTCCTTTGTATCCGCAAAAATTGCCCATAGGGCAAATTGTCCCGCAGAGCCTTCGGGTGGCAGCTGTTGTAATTGAGCAAAGAATTGCGCGCCATCGGTTTGCGATAAAGTTCCGAGGCGAGGCCAGTAGGTGTACTTTGGATAAGTAGATCCAAGAAGGCCAATTTCTGGGTATCTTACTCCATGGTGAATTTCAAGAATTGATTCCTAAGATTAAGCCAAGCATGGAACTCTTTTAACTGTGTTTCACTTCCACGCCACACCACGAAGATGTCGTCGATGTAACGTTTCCATGTCCGCAGACAACCAAGGTGGGGGTTGGTGCCTGCGAACACGTGCTCTTGGGCAGCGTTTTTGCCCCTAGTCTCGCTAATCTGTATGTACATCACTTCGAACAAGAGCACGTGTTCGCAGGCA
The DNA here is from genome assembly GCF_964263255.1 of Lissotriton vulgaris. Lineage (NCBI taxonomy): Eukaryota > Metazoa > Chordata > Amphibia > Caudata > Salamandridae > Lissotriton > Lissotriton vulgaris. The sequence goes on from NC_141689.1 coordinate 391,549,225, forward strand.
CCAACCCCCATCTTGGTTGTCTGCGGACATGGAAACGTTACAGACAACAGTGAACAGTGGAAGTGAAACACAGTTAAAAGAGTTCCATGCTTGGCTTAATCTTAGGACTCAATTCTTGAAATTCACCATGGAGTATGATACCCAGAAATTGGCCTTCTTGGATCTACTTATCCAAAGTACACCTACTGGCCTCGCCTCGGAACTGTATCGCAAACCGATGGCGTGCAATTCTTTGGTCAATTACAACAGCTGCCACCTGAAGGCTCTGTGGGACAATTTGCCCTATGGGCAATTTTTGCGGATACAAAGGAATTGCTCTAACCGTGCATCCTTTGAGACACATGCCAAGCGTCTATCTGAAGATCTGTCACAGAAGGAATATCCAAAAAGATTGATTCAGACATCTAAAAAACGAGCGGCAAATAATAACAGAGCCAGCCTACTTGAAATTTTACCTCCCAAGCCGAAGACTGAACGCATGACCTGCGTGAGTACATTTGGTACTTTTTCCAACCAAATCACCAAGATTGTTAAGAGGCATTGGGGCATCCTCAACACTGGCAAAGATACATTGCCTCCCCACTCTTTGCCTATAAAAGAGCACAAAACTTGAAGGACAAATTGGTCCATACAAGGCCTAGGAGTGAGGTACCTAGAGCAGTTGGAACTCTGTGGAACATGCCGGCAGTTACAGGGCACCATCCTTGTGGACAATGTGCAGCATGTCCCCAGACATCAAGAACAACAACCATTGATATCGGGACGGAACAAGTTTGGGAACAACGCAGATTTACTAACTGCAACAGTGCAAACTTGATATATTTAATTAAATGTCCATGCAACAAAATGTATGTGGGCATGACCACTCGTAAAGTTAAGTTTCGAATATCAGAACACAAGAGTTCCATACGATGCAGCAAACAAGCTACTAAACTTACAAACCACTTTCTATCAGTACAACACCTCCCCACTGACATACGGTGGACAGTCCTGGAACAACCTGTAATCCCGGCTCATGTTGTTGATATAAGCACCTTTCTGTTCAAACGTGAGCAGAGATGGGTCTATAAATTACAAACCCACAAGACAGGATTGAATGAAGACATTCCGTGGATGTCATTGTGAATTATATCTTAGACTCAATACTAAGCAATATTAATGTCAGCCTGACTACCCGCTGCATGACTTTGTTACAAGAGACAGCAGCTATCTTTTTCAGTTAAGAGAGTGTTTGAGATTAAATCATTTGTTTATGTGATACACAAGAACACCTGATGGCCATATATTTCTGTGTGTCCATTCCAACTGCGCGCACTTATAGACCGTGCTTGTATTATAGTAATGATCAGGTCGAGGCATAACACACAAAGGCTCACACACTACAAAACTATGTGTACATCCCATCTTTATTCAGGGCGTATTTTACTGCGCGCACATATATATAAGATACGTCGCGCTTGTATTATACACAACGATCAGGTCGAGGCAAAATAATTAAGGCCTATACACCATTAAATCCCATCTCTCCTAGACGCTTGTCGCCAGGTCAGATAATTGGTGCACATCAATGCACACTCTTTATAAATATAACCAGTCCTGTTTTTGACAGTAAAGATAATGACACGCGGGAACTACATTTCCCAGCATATTTTGACGTAACTATTCGTCACCAGGCGACGCTGTCACTACAGGGCACGTATTCCTCGAAAATTTTCCATAACTGATTCTGTGCTTAAAATGAACATATGTTCTGGTCGAGAAATACAATCTCACTCAGATTTCGTTAGACTTGCATTGTTTGGTTACGTTCCTGATATAGACCGATGCACGCTCCTCTTAATGGAAGGAGCTCTGCCTCGGACTTTGGAAACAACAATACGCGGGAACTACAATTCCCAGCATAACTAACGTCACAAGACGCTGTCCTTCACGTAGTATCACGTGACTCTGTCCTCCAATCACGAGGTTGATGCATGGTAACAGGAAGATTAAATACCCGCTTCCTGTCCGTCAGTGTACCTCCCTCAATGACAGCCTAGACGGATGTCCGGAGTACCGACGGACAGGTAAGCGGGGTGGGGTGTGAGGCTTGGTTTCGGATACGTCCGAGGAATAAACGCATCATAGCGCCTTAAGCTTGCATCCTCCTGGTTGGAGAGGTGGGGCGGTTCTTATACGCTTGTCTGCCGTCTTTCGACTACCTCCAATCTTTAAACCCTTAGGATGTGCACGCTATGACATACAATTGTATTTGTTACTATGAAACCTTGAACAGTAGCGCGCACCATTTAAACTAATATGGCTATTTGTGACAGAGGTATAGTAAGGCGCATAAGGCATTTTTTCTATCTGTCAACACTACTTCTGAGTGTGTACTAATAAATGTTTGGATATTCTGTTACCAATCAGTTACCACGAACAAACGCTGTAATTGGTTAATAGTATATCCAAGCAACCATGTGATTATGGATTAGACGTTTTATACACACATGTGTCAACACTACTTCTGAGTGTGTACAAACAAACGTTTGACTAGTCTGATACCAATCAGTTACCACGAACAAACGCTGTTATTGGTTAGTAGTATATCCAGGCAACCATGTGATTATGGATTATACGTTCTACACACACATTTGTTCTGGGCAATTTCATTGGTCAGTCTGCTACCAATATAGATGCTATCAAAACAGTTTCTGTATCTTTCCTCTTTTATTTCCTTCTTCCCTTTCTCCCTCAGAGCGGTGCTCCTTTTTTACCTGCGCTGTAGCCAGGTGAGGTGGGGCGTATATTCCCCACAAATTGGGTGAGTGAAGATAAATTTATCTTATCTTTTTAACAGGTCTCAAACAAGATGGCTACTATATTTAGGTCTACTAATTGAGACCCTATGACCAATAAAACGATTGGCTTATTGTAATTAACACATTCACTATGTGTTCTGCAAACTGTCGACAATAACAATGTGTTTTTCTTGTTTTTCTTTAATTGTTTGTTCGTCCCTCATGATCTTCTGAACAGGCGAATTTCAGGTGACACAAATTTCACTTAATTTAGTTGCTCACATTACGCAGTAGCATTGACACAAGCTCCTGATGAAGCAGGAGGAGAACTCGAGACTCCATTTAACCGCAGAAACATGTTGACCTTTAATCCATCTGAGTAGTTATTTGTATAACACTACCTTGCACCGTTTTTATTGTTGGGTGTGGATAGGATGCAATAAAACATATTTTTTCCACTTCCACAACCCAATCTTAAATCACTCACTTTTTAAGCACTGTTACTTTAACACACTTTTTGCACTGCGAGTCAGTTTACCCTCCTTATGCCACACAAATTAAGCTACCACATTTGAGTTTCTTTCCACTTGATTGGGTTACAGTTCACCTAATCTTCAGTGGTTGTACATCACTTCCTTCGGCTGAAGGATCCCAAATGATGTAGAGCGGTACAGGATGGGTATCTGATGGGAATCATTTGATGGTCACCACGTATCATTCTAAATTGGACTTTGTGACTGTTCCCTAACCAACACATAGTTTCAGACAGTTTTCTGTTTTCTTTGACCTACTGGTATTTCTTGTTATAATTACGGTACAGGGGATGATATCATTGTATGGTCACTAAATATTCCCCATTGACCCTCCTTATTGTTAATAGGATTCAAAGTGGTGCATCGTTTCAGTGTGATATGGGGTGCAAGCAGAGTCAATTCGTAACCAGTCAGTCGTGCGCTAGTCAGGTGCTGAGTTTTAGTCTGGTTCAGGAGGGTGTCGACAGCATGGGGGACCAGCACCGTGAGGGAATTTGAAAGTACAATCCCTTCACTTTGTCGGATAGAGACGGCAGCGGCAGCTACCGCTCGAAGGCAGGCGGGCAGAGCTCTGGCTACGGGGTCGAGAGTGGCAGAGAAGTAGGCACAAGGGCGTTGCTTGGGACCTATGGGTTGTGTTAGGACAGACAAAGTGCACCCCTCCCTTTCGTGGGTGAAGAGGGAGAAGGGTTTGGTGTAGTCGGGAGTTCCTAGGACAGGGGCTGAACAAAGGGCATCTCGAAGCTCTTGAAAGGAGGATTGGCATTCAGGGGTCCAAGGGAGTGGGAAGGGAACGTCTTTTGCTAACAGAGAAAGTAGAGGTTTGAGAATAAGACTAAAGTTTGGTAGCCACTGCCGACAGAAGGACGTGAGGCCCACTAAGGAGCGAACTTGTTTCTGAGTTTTAGGAACAGGGGTCTCTAGGATAGTCTGGATCCGATCGGGTGTGAGCTTCCTCCCGTCTTTGGACATTAGGTGGCCTAAGTATGTCACCTGGGGTTGGCAGAACTGCAGCTTCTTTTTGGAAACCTTGTGACCGTTCTCCGCGAGGAAGTGCAGGAGTTGGATGGTGGCTGTGATGGCAAGTGGAGTGGTGTCGGCTGCCAGGAGAATGTCGTCGACATACTGGATTGACACCACTCCGTCCAGGAGCTGGACTGAGTCCAGCTGTCTCTTGAGAGCCTGGCTGTAGATGCTGGGGCTCTCAGTGTAGCCCTGGGGCGCTCTACAGAATCTGTATGAATGGGCCTTTAGGGTGAAGCCGAAGAGGTATCGGCTGTCTGGGTGGATGGGGATGGAAAAGAAAGCATTTTTGAGGTCTATGACGGTGAAGACAGCGGCAGTGGAGGGGATCAGGGTCAAGATAGTGGTGATGTCGGAGACTACTGGGTACTGAGGTACAACTACTTTGTTCACCTCTCGGAGGTCAATGATGAAGCGATAAGCCTTCTCATCTCCCTCGCCATGTTTCTTAACAATGGGTAGGATAAGGCTATTACAGACGTTGCTGACTACTTCCTATACCACTCCTGCATCGACTAAGGATTGAATGATTTCTACCAGTGCCTTCTCGGTCTCGGGCGATATCCGATATTGTGGGAGTTTTGGGAGCGTAGCGTCAGGTCGTACTGTGATGTGTACAGGGTCTATCATCATGCGTCCTACATCTGAGTCGGTCTTGGCCCAAAGGCACGAGGGTAAAGTGTCGAGTAGGGACAAGTCAGCGTCAGTGATGGAAAACATGCATCGGGTGAAACAAGGCCTGAACAGATTCTGGTTATCGTACAGTATGACCCGTACTCCGTCTGGGGAACATCGAATGGTGGCTCGAAAGTGTTTCAGGAGGTCAAGACCCATAATGGCGTCGGGGGTGTTGGAGGATAGCAGGAAGGTCGTATCCGTGATGTTGTTCTCTAAGTCAAAGGGAATCGGTGTAGATAAGGGATTAGTAGAGGGCGTTCCATCAAAGCCTATTGATGTTACGTGTGAGCCAGACAAGGGTGCCCTTGGGATCAGTCGTTTGGATAACGCACTACGTGTTGCCCCAGTGTCCACCAAGAATGGGGACTTCGTACCCAGGACCTTAGCAGTGATGTAAGGACCTTGCTGGTCAACACAAAGCTCGACTGGATCTCTCCCTTGTCCCTGGTTGTCCTATGCGAAAACGTGGGCGTTCTTGCAATCGGACGGCTGATACTGATTCTGTCGGGGGCGGTCAAATGTGTTAGGTCGGCTTGATCTGTCATAGTTAGCCTCATTGGTGTGTCCCCGTCCCTGGTCCCTGTTCTTTTGTCCGTTTGTCCCGCCCCTAGCCTCTCGGTTCTTGTCGTTTCATGAAGGACCGGGCACTGCGACTTCCAGTGACCGTATCCCTTACAAAACGCACATTGGTTTTCGTCTAAGTCCCTTCGGCCTGCATAGGGTGCGGACGTTCGTTCTCTGGAGGGTGTATTCTTAGGGGCTATTGACTGGTAGTTTCCTTTGGAGGGTTCCCTACCTATCATCACCCCCTGTAGCTGAGCTATCATGACCCTCTCTTTCAACTCCTTTTTACGTTCGGATGCCCTGTCGTTCTCATTTTTCTGATGCTCATAGTATTGGGCCATCTGGAGAATCGCCGCAGGTTTAGAGGCTGCCCAACTGCTTTCGCTCGCCTGCAGCTTTTGAGAAACCTCTTGCACTAGACCCTTCACAAAGTTCTGGACGAACAAGTGGTGTCCGGTTGCAGTGGTCATATCTTGGCCGCTGTAGTCGGAGAACACCGTTTCGAACCTAGAAAAGTATTCCGAAGCGTCTTCTTGTGGTTTCTGTCTACAGGCCGTCACTATTGACCAATGTATTTTCTTCTCGGGAATCAGGGTCTTGAGTTTCTGGACGATCTTGTCCGGGAGTTCAAGAATAACTTGTACGGGTTTCTGTCCGGCACCTCGTTGCTTGTCGATCTCATTGAGTTGTCCCCAGGTATGTCCGAACAGCTCAAGGTGGTCGACCTTGTGGATCTGTTTCCACACATCAGCTGGCAGACATAACCCGAAGAACAAATCGATGTCCGCTAGGGTCATGATAGTGGAACCTAAGGCTGTACCTAGTTCAGTGTAGAAGGCAGTGGGGTTTTTTCGTAAATCAGGCAGGGATTTTCGGAACGTCAGAATATCCTGCCGATCCCATGGTTGGTAGACCCAGTTGTACACTACCCTCCCTTTTGCATCCTGATGGTTAACATCATCGTGTGTTCCCTGCCCTCGTGGGGGGACCCAGTAAGGGGCAGCCTCTCTTATTGGCATCATGGTGCTAGGTTGTTCTACTCGTGGTTCGGTCGCTACAGGTGTCGTAGGTTTAGCTTCCAACCCTGGTTCAGTGAGGTAGCGGAAAACCTCAAGCGTGCGCGCAAGGAGGTCCGTCACATCACACTCGCCCTCATCCCCGATATCAACCTTTCTATACAGAGTCGTTAGGCTCTCGGGACCTTTGTCTCGATATTGGTCCTCATAGGCATTTAGGGCATGATAACACAGTCGTACAACAAAGTGCTGTCTGTGGCTTCCCGCATATGATTTGAACATATCCATGATGTGTTCCTCACTCTCCTTTCGTTCTACCAGTGTCCTGACTACCTTGTCAATCCCTGCTCGCTCATCTTTGCTTAACCTGTTCGTCCTTGTGGAATCTGTCTTTCGGGCCTCATGGTCATCTGACATTGTATCTGGTACAAGGGGTTCGGCCGGCGCGGAGGCCATGGGGACCGAGGCCCTGGTGCTACTCTCGCCTGTGCTTGGGGGCAGCGGGTGTTGTACTGAAGGTTGGGAAGGGGCATATGGAGAGGGCATGTAGACGATCGGGGGATCTAATAAGAGATCATCGTTGGCTCGTTGTTTCGAGGGTAATTCAGGGTAGAGCGTAGAGGGTGTTCTAACAGGACACTGACTCGATGTTTCGGTTTCTTGTTTTCGCTTAACTTCCTCTCTCTCCCTTATTTCTTCCTCTAGTTTCTTTGCGGCTAAGTGGGCTGCTTTACGGAGCTTCTTGTCTAGCCTAGCTTCCTCTTTCTTCTTTCGCTGTACAGCTTCTTTGCTCCACAGACCAACGCTGTCTAGCATGGTCGGGGCCGTTCTACGAGTTTTTAGAACTTCGTCTAATGCATCTAGTTTGCTCTCTTCAAAGGATCCTATCAGTGGCCACTGACTCTGGGGTTCCTTCTTCGTATACCTGTGCTATATGCCATGGTGACTAATCCATGCTTTGTGAACATGTCCTTGTTAGGGGTGCCTTCCAGTGGGACTGGATGATCCACCTCTAACAAACGGTCCGGGCTGAACCAGCTACCAACCAGTGGGGAGAAGATAGGCATGGCAGATTACAAAGGGGGACAAAGGTCCGCACTACCTACCCTTCACTACCTGCAAAGACTAGACAGAATATTGCTATTCAACGTTGTTTGCAAACAGTGAATATCTCAAAAAGGAGCTACTCTAACAATCAAAAAGGGAGCTACCCTGACAATCAATCAATCAAACAAACAGTGGGGAGAAAAGATAGGCACGACAGATTACAAAGGGGGACAAAGGTCCTCGTTACCCACCCTTCACTGTCCACAAAGGGAGTTAGAGTATTTGTACTCTTCCTCGTTTGTAAGCAGCGAATGTCTCAAAGAACCATCATCGTTTCGCAATTTGTCGTTTTTACCCGACCTTACCCGGACCGCATGGGATGTTTCTCGTCTTCCGCTTCCAGCGCCTGATCGTCCTCCAATCACCGGTATTGCTGCGGCACTCCTGATGGTTCCCAGTCAGGACGGTAGATCACTCGAGAGAGAGGTCGTTTCGGAACCAGTGAAGTTCGGATGATCGGCTGCCAGACGAGGGTCTATCGGGCAGGAGCTCTTTCCTGATCGTTGCAGTCGTTCACTCTGCCGTCAGGACCTCTCCCACTGGATCCACGTGTCGCTGATGGGCCCCACGCTTGGGACGCCAATTGTAAAACGGGAAGGCAATCAATGAACGAAATAACCTTAAATATTGCCCGGCGATGTCGCCTCTTAACCCACAGAGTATTGATCAATAAAGAGGCAGGCGCTGGAGACTGAAAGGCAGGAAACCAGGGTTTATTTTCTCCGGAGGAGAACACATCAGATCAGACCAACAGGGAATCTTCTCGAGGTGCTCTAACTGCACCTCCGAGGCCTGGCCTCTTATACACGCATTTATGGCAGGAAGACATTCTTTATTACAATAAAGGTACTTTGAAGTATGAAAGACATCCCCGGAATCTTCCGCTTCAGGCCCATTCCCACACACTCTAACAGTGAGAATCCCCTCCCCAATCACAATACAGGATTGTAGTCGGATGGTAGGAACAGCGGGGCATTCCGCCGATTCCCGGAACGAGTGTGGTGTGACAGATCTCATGGGGTGGGGGGGGCCTTGATCTACTGTAATTCCTTTGAAGAGGGGTGATTCTTTACAGTTGGGGCCATAAACTGCATCCGCAGGGCTAGGTAACAGCCTGGGACCGGCCTGGACAATCGAACACGGAGGAAGAGGAGTGTCAGAGGGTGTGATAATGAATAGGATGAAAGGGAGGTGACGGGCATGCACGGGATGTGATTCTCAGGGAAGAGCAGCGCAGATGGAGGGGGTTTATGGCCCATGCATGAGGGAGAGAGAGAGAGCGGGGTGACCAGTGTGTGGGGGAAATGCTTGCGAGGGTGGGGAGCCGCGCTGGAGATCGGCGACGTGCAGAGAGTCTGATCAAGGCATCTAAAATGGCTGCCGTGTGCGATAAAAGTGTGGCATTGAAAAAGGGCAAGATGGCGCAGATAATGTTTAGCAATACGAATCAATTTTCCACACTGTGTGTAAGGGCAGGACACAACCTATACAAATGTAACGTATGAACACCCTCTCGTAGCCCAAGAAGACCATCGGTATGCAGATAAATGCAGATGTAATCCGTGCCACACCCAGCCCTTCCTATATTCTGGCTATATGGAAAGTATGCACCAAGTGTAGCTGTTACCCAGGACAGAGGTGATTGGAGGCAGGCTGAAAGCACAAAGATTCATAAGCACAGAAAAATATTTACTTTCTCAAAATAGTAATGTAAAATCCAACTGCAGCAGTAGGCAGGATATATTCCCCCCATTCTAAACATACTAAACATGGCAACACCAGTCCTTTCAGGTCAGGAATTACCACTTAAAGTATATAGGGGAATTCCCAATGCTAGCCTATGAGAGGAGCAGGCCTCACATTAGTGAGGAACAAAGTTGGCTGTTTGCCATTACCAGGACATGCTACACATAAAGGCACATATCCTACCTTTTACTCACACAGTACCCTGCCCATAATGTTACCTAGGTCACCCTACGGTCACCCCTAAGTTAAGCCCTTAGGGGTGGCCTGTGTATAATAAAAGGGGAGTTTAAGGCTTGGCAAGTATTTCTAAATGCCAAGTTAAAGTGGCAGTCACTGTGCACACAGACCCTGCAGTGGCAGGCCTGAGACAGGTTTGAAAGGCTATGTCTCTGGGGTCACAAGCAGAGCTGCAGGACTACTAGTAGCATTTAATTTACAGGCCCTGCCCTGGGAATATTGCATACCACTTTACAAGGGGCTTATAAGCAAATCAAATATGCCAAGCAGGTGGAAACCAATCAGACCATGTGTATAGGAGAGAGCACATAAACATTAGCAGTGGTACCGTGCCCAGAGTCCTAAAACCAACAAAAAGAAGATCAGAAAAATAGGCAGAGGAAGGCAAAAGGTTTGGGGATAACCGTGCTGAAAGGGCCAGGTCCAACAGAAAGGGAGAAAGAATTTGGATTCCTCAAGTGAGTCCTGCTGATCAGGGCTCCGGGAGGACCTCGGCTCGGAGGTTGCTCTCCATTGTCCTAAACGAGAGACAATTCTGGCGGACTGGTTGTGGAGGAAACAGAACACTGGGGCTTCAAGAGGACTCCTTAAGACCCACCACTACAGAGGCTTCAGGTGCTGTCCTGTACTGGAGTCAAGATGATCCAGTGGAATAAATGGGTGGGGGTGAGTGGCTGATTTCCCCAATGTACAAACATCAAACCGGGACCAAGTAATTAGGCCAATGCCCTTATTAGGCTGTAGATTCTTCATTGGGTGTGATTGCTTATTGGCATTCAATTATATAGTGAGGTAGGCTATATGGAGTGTAGTCTTTCTTAGCTCCTTCAGACGTACTTGTGTCTTGGAGGCAGGTAGGGGTTTCTCTATCTCCTATACCCTTATTATTCAAGCAGGTAGTTATATACAACATTTTTGAAGTTGGGTGGGAAGCTTCCTTGATGTAAATTCATGTAGAATAGGTAATTGGTCCACATCTGTATAGTACCTAGAATAAATGGGCAATGTGAGAAATGGGGTTGTTGGTTAAGGGGTGTGTGGCCCTTGTCAATCAATAGCCACAATCCTTGTCAGGGGGAAAAACGGTCACTAAATTAACCTGTGCTTAACCCTCTGGTAGCTTGGCACAAAAGCAGCACTCAAACAGTAATAAAGTGAAAACACAACACAAGAAAAATCCCACACCAATTTAGAAAAATAGAGAAAAATATAATAAATATTTGACACCAAAATGACAAAAATCCAATCAGTAAAACACGAATTATGATTTGTAAAATTTTTATGGTAAGTATAACACCTAAAGGCACAAAGCACCACTTGTGGTTATCTGGTTGTGCAAGACCGGGTTCAAGTCCACTACAAAGGAGTGTGGGCCTGATACAGGAACCTGGTTAGTCCTGTGAAGAGGTCTGTTTGCAGTGGAGGAGGCCTCGAGGAGCAGGGAGTGAATTATGGCAGGTCGTTGATGTACAGTGAAGAGCAGTCTGGGCATTGCGTACAGTCTTGGTTGTACCATGAAGACAGTGTCACGGACAGCAATGCGAGGGATCTGCGTTGGTGGTCACTGTTAGCTATCTGTGCTGTAGCACAAAACACAGATCTTGCATTGCCGGTCACTGCTGTAGCCCAAAGAGTCGAGTTCACCAGAGCAAAAAGCAAGATCTTGGCACAAACAGGCCCATTCAAAGTTGCAAAGAACCCAAAAGTTAAGGAGTTCTTCCTTTCTTCAATGAGTAGCACAACTGATGCCACACCATGGGTACAGGACTTTGGTGGCACCTCTTGGGGAACAGGAAATCACTCAAGCAAATGCCCGGAGGTCTCAGATAGGCCCTGGCTGGTCCAGTTTTGGCAGGTTACCTGGGCAGGGGCAGAGTGGCCTCTGGCGCTTATTGTGCCCCTGTAGCTTAGAACAGATCAGTCAGCTGACCTTTGGAGTTACTTCAGCCTGGGATGATGCGGGCAGGTCGTCTTCCTTCTCAGCAAGCAGGTGATGCCTCAAGCAGCAGGTTGTCCTTCTTCTTTTGAAGTGGGAAAAGCTGCTGTAGGCTTCTCCTCACAGAAGTGTCTAGAATTTCCTGCCTCTCTGCCGTGGTCCCAGCCTATCTGCAGGCTCAATATGCTAATGTGAAGTTCTTTGTGTGAGAGCAGGGCATGGTCTTTTGAAGTACACCTGGAGCTGTGCACAGCTCTGCCCCCATCCTGACTGTGATGGACCATCCAGGCACACCTAGTGCCTCTATTGTATGGCTGTCTGAGATGAATACACAAAGAGCAACGTCCAACTTCACCCAGTAATGTAACCCAGGAACAGGCTGCAGGCACCAAATGATTAGGACAAGAGAAGGCATACTTTCTAAAGGTTTGTACACAAAAGAGTTAGGTCCTATTGTCGGGACTGAGGGTGGGCTAAACCGTTTAACTAGAACAAAAAAAACACAAGTGCCCACACACTCTTTGTTTATAATACAATTATTCCATAGACCAAATGAAAAAATTCATTAAATCTGGTCAGGTACTTTTATTTATATCTATCACTTATGTTTTTAGTAACACTTTTTTTTGTGGAATTATTCTATTTTGGCAAAAGAAGATACACATATATAACCATTACATTACAAACGAGGCAAACTTTACAAAAATTCACACAAAGCAAAAGTACATCCAAATGACAGTAAGCATTAAACATTAAAACTTCATTCATTTTATGACTGTTTCCAAATCAATTTCTTATTCCAAAAAACAAAGCAACGTCAAATGACAAGAGCAACACAGTGTATGTCTATTTTTCTGTGGCACTTGATGAAATAGTTAGCTCTCGTAGATATGCCGACGCATTTCAGGTTCGAGTAACCAATTCTCAAACCCACATCAGTGCTTTGTTATTTTTCTGTATAGTATGCAAGAAAACAATAAAGTTTTATTGACAACCTGTACGCCTCATGTCTACCATTCATTGTTTGTAGAATCATCAAATTGTACCTGTATGTTTTGATCAGGCGGGGGATATTTTCATATATGTCACTGGAGACATGCTATTTATTGGGTCTCTGTATTTCAACTTTATTTCTAAAAAATGAAGCGCAACACAACGTTTCGTAGCTTTCAAACACTCATATCTTGAGTTTACATACCTCCAAGTGCACCATCCGGTGCCGCTGGGAGGGGAGGAAGAAGTCATGGTCACCATGTTAGTGATCCCGTTTAAAAAAAGAAATTCATACATGATGTTTTATCACAATCTTCTAAAGAGGCATACATAAGGTAGGACTTCTGTTCTACAACATTACCCTATGAATATACAGTAGCTGTGTGATTGTGCCTGCTACCAACACAACAATGGAGGTCAGACAAAAAGAGGACAGCCCCAGTAATTCAGAATGTATACGCTTTTTAACTACATGATGAAAATTCACGATGTTGGTCTAAAACCACGAATCACAATCGTGGCACATCCTCCTACTGACTCTAACTCAAATAAAGGATAATGGCTCACGATTATAATCTTTCTGAATAAAGCGCTGTTTTTTATCGCGCATTAAACTACATGTCCCACAAGCCACTGGGATCAGCAATTCCGTTTTTTATACAAAACAAGATGGCCGCCGCAGTATGTTAGGCGAGCCAGAAGGAGCCTGATACTGGATGCGGACAGTGCACGTATTAAGGTATGCACCGCACCCCCCGCCTTCTTGAAGGATTGTTTATTGTTTATAGAGATAGTCGGAAATTATACTAATAGAACGCACGTTATGTTTACGATGCAGTGCATGACATATAAAAGCCAGTGATTGAAACGGCCCAAACAGGGTCTTTGGAAAGCACGAGGGAGGACGAACAGCCTGCTCAATTACATAACAGGTATGCCGATCTCCATAACTGCCACAAGACATTTTCATGTAGATACTTGCTGTTCCAAGCGTGTTTGGGCCCCGTTACCTTAATCGGTCCTTTACTTTGATAGGTTACAGACTGAATGATCGTTATTCGCCAAAGGAAAAGCTACCCTGCATATGACTTAGGACACACACAAGAGGTATGGGACACTCGGCGATTAAAACTCGCAGCGCATTAATTTTTGCAGTGAAGTGATAAACATTGTGTATGAATCTCTCTTTTTAAACAGAATCACTAACATAGTGACCACAACTTCTTCCTCCCCTCCCAGCGGCGCCGGATGGTGCACTTGGAGGTATGTAAACTCAAGATATGAGTGTTTGAAAGCTACGAAACGTTGTGTTGTGGCCTGCACTCTTACATGGTTTGCGCTTCATTTTTTAGAAATAAAGTTCAAATACAGAGACTCAATAAATAGCGTGTCTCCAGTGACATATATGAAAATATCCCCCGCCTGATCAAAACATACAGGTACAATTTGATGATTCTACAAACAATGAATGGTAGACATGAGGCGTACAGGTTGTCAATAAAACTTTATTGTTTTCTTGCATCCTATACAGAAAAATAACAAAGCCCTGATGAGGGTTTGAGAATTGGTTACTCGAACCTGAAACGCGTCGGCATATCTACGAGAGCTAACTATTTCATCAAGTGCCACAGAAAAACAGACATACACTGTGTTGCTCTTGTCATTTGACGTTGCTTTGTTTTTTGGAATGAGAAATTGATTTGGAAACAGTCATAAAATGAATGAAATTTTAATGTTTAATGTTTACTGTCATTTGGATGTACTTTTGCTTTGTGTGCATTGTTTTATAAGGTTTGCCTCGTTTGTAATGTATATATGTATATATGTGTATCTTCTTTTGCCAAAAAAGAATAATTCCACAAAAAAAGTGTTACTAAAAACATAAGTGATAGGTATAAATCAAAGTACCTGACCAGATTTAATGATTTTTTTCATTTGGTCTATGGAATTATTGTATTATAAACAAAAGTGTGTGGGCACTTGTGTTTTTTTTGTTCTACTTTCTAAAAGTGGCACTTTCAAAATTGTGATTCACAATTAGTCTTTACCATTAAAAAGGATTTTAAACGTTAATTCCTCAGACACCAAACATGCCTTTCCTACCTGCTCCCAATGAAAGGTTATCACTTATTAAATGTAATATGGTAGCCCAGTGTTATCCTAAGGGAGAGGTAGGACTCATTGTAGTGAAAAACTAATTTGGGAGTTTTTCACTACCAGGGCATGTAAAACCTAAAATTACATGTTCAACCTTTCAATTACAATGCACCCTGCCCCATGGGCTGGCTAAAGCCTCCTAAAGGGGTGACTTATATGTAATAAAAATGGAGTTCAAAGCTTAACATGCTTCCACTATGTTTCAGTGTCAGACCTGGGACATGTTTTAAAGGCTACTTATGGAGGTGGCACAATAAGTGCTTCAGGCCAAGTAGTTGCATTTCATTTACCAGCCCTGGGTGTATAGTATACCACTTTACTAAGGACCTATGAGGAACTTAAGGGTGCCAATCAGGTGTAAGCCAATTCTACAATTTTTTTAGTGAATAGGCACAAGCACATTAGCAGTGGTAAAGTGCACAGAGGCCTAAGGCCAACAAAAACAAATTCCGAAAAAGAGGAGAGGTGAAACAAAATGTTTGGGGGAAGACCACCCTCAGACTGACGGATCTGAAAGGCAGGCATTGTTTTCAAAGTTTTGAGGTGTTTACCCGGGGTGGGACAGGTGGTATTCGGTTTAAGGTTTCAATTCTAGTCAGTTTTACGTCACATTAGGCCCTTCAACGGGCTCTGGGACTAGGCTGCGCAACATTTTTTGTTTTCCTGTTAAAATAGTATCAGGCGGGACTGGTGTCACCACATTACAGAGATTTGTGCAGTATTGGTCACTCAAGTCACCACATTACAGATATTTGTGCAGTATTGGTCACTCAAAATAGAATGGTCACCTGGAATGACCAGGGCCTCAATAGCTATGTTAAGATACAGGGGATATCCTACCTCAGGTGACATTAACCCCTTGCCAGTGGCCTGAATTCCGCTCCTGGGCGGCACATTCCGATCGCGGGCGTGGTCATGGCTCCCTGCCGTCATCAGCATGGAAGGGGTTAAGTATACATTGCCTGCTTACAGGCACTCACTTCACAGATATTGAGAAATTCAGAGTAAAAAAATAGAGGGGTCAGTTATACTCATTTACCTCATCTGCTGTGCCAGAAGGGTGTTGATATGAGTGGCTTCTGGGGTCCCTTTCAGCCTTCTTTATTTGGAAGCTGGCATATTTTATATTCTTTTAAATGGTACTCTTGATGGGAGGAAACTATGTTTATTCAATGTCTACCATCCTAATAATGAAAAATTATGATAAGTTATTCTTTCATAACATGAAGGATACCTTGGCTATGTATGTGGCTATGTATGTGGACGTTTCAATTCTCAGAGCAGGAATTATGTAATTGATGGAACCTTTGACAAGTCCCCTCCAAAACACAAAACAATGGACCAGCCCAGATATAACTCAGGCTCTGAGGACCATTTTGGCAAATAAGATATGTGTTGACATTTGGAGAGTCTTGCACCGGCAGCTAAGGAATGCTCCTGCCACTCATTGACTCACAGCATGTACAGCAGACTAGATTGCATCTTTGTCTCTGCTTTGGTCAAGCTGCAATTCATAGAGCTCACTATTTGGGTAATTTTTTCTTGGATCACTCACTATAGTTGTTGGAGTATGGAGCTGGGGATCGTCTGCTACAGTTTTCTCTTGGAGAGTGACCCTGGGGATCCTCACAGATCCAACATGTCTAGAAGCCTTAAACACTATGCTTACTGCATACTTGAATGGGGAACTGGGGTACCATGCACACCAGAGTGAATGAATGGGAAGCTAGGAAAACTGTAATGAGGGGCGAAGGCCTAAGAAAAGTATAAGGGGTTCAGTAACTGATCCAGAGGTAAATGGAAACACAGGAGACCAAATTGACAAAACTGCAGCGGTATGCAGTTGTATCCCCTGAAACATGTCTAGATGTGATATCTGCTAGAAAGGCTCAGGAGTCTTACATTAAAAGAACACTGCCAGCGATTGCACAGAGAATGTTGAGGTGCTCATCCTAGTAAAGTCTGAGCCTGGATCCTAAATCGGGAAACCATGGTATCCACCATACTAGCACTAAATAGCCATGATGGCACAGTAAATACGAACCAAGCGACAATTAATAGGATGCTAGTTCTCATCATCTACAAAATACCTATAGAAGTGCAGGGCCGAAAGCTCCAGCATCCTTTGTTAGTTATTTAGAATAAATTTAACATCAGCATGTCCCTCAACCGCTATTGGAGGACTTTGAAGGGGAGATCACGATAGGGCTGAAGCCCTACAATCACTGCTAAAGGGTGAGATAACTGGGAGTGATGGCTTTTCTCTGGAAGTTTACCAGACACTGGCCACTCATTTAACAGATAAATTGTTGGAGAATCTTCTGGAGTCTAGAGCACAGTGTTCTTACCCCACCTGTGCTGGAGGGAATTATTTTTATGATGCTTAAACCTAGGTGCAGGCCAATAGACATTCGTCCTATAGGTCCAGCCATGATTAACTCTCACACTAAGGTTTTGTGGAAGATCTTAGCAAATAGAGTGGGACTGATGTTGGGAAGTCTGATCCACGAAGATCAATGTGGGTTTATAGTGGAGCGCAGTACGATGATGAATATATGCCAGTTAAGATACATACTGCAGTCAGCCGCAGACAAGGAGGTGGAGCAGACATTGGTAGCAGTTGATCCTGAAAAAGCCTTTGACACCATGAATTGGGCCTACCTGATGGTATGGGGTTCGTTTGGGAGTTTCGTAATTTGGTAGACATTCTATATGCAGACCCTACCATCAGGGTCTGGAATAGCAGGATGGTATGGGACAGCATAGAATGAGGCAGTCAGCAGAGGTCCCCACTTTCACCTCGGCTGTTCGCTTTGTCACTTGAAACTTTGACAATTTTAATCAGGGTGGGGATAAGAGAATAGGTGACCACAGTCAGAAACACCACACAAATAGTCTCCTGGTATGCTGACGATGCTGTTCTATCTAAGGATGCCCAGAGATTTCCTACTAAGGTTTATGGGTTATATTGAAAGGCTTAGAGAGGTATCTGGTTTGAAGTTGAACAGTGGTATTCTAGCACTGGCCCTGATGGGATCTTTGTCTCAGTCATAACACAAGCACTCCTCGGGTCTACACTAGCACGCAATCATGCATAAGAGAAATTAAGGATTAGAGTCTCACAAAATCCCCCAAGCAGGGGAAAATCCCTTTCAGGAAGAATACCCTCACCCACCATAGGTGGCATGCTTCTTCATATGAGTTTCTCCACCTAGTGGGAAACCTAGTCCCAATGAGAGCTACAACTCCCTCACTGTGAGGTAGGAGCTATATGATTTTTTTGGGATAGTAGAAACCTATCTTAGATGCTTAAATCCCATATGTGAATCTCAGGTGTTGTGAAAGCGCAGTGCAACAGAAGTAAATAAGTGAATTTGCAGTGGTGATTAAAACTACCTAGGGAGGGCAAAAAATATTTATTTGCTTTCTCGCACTGGTAGGATTAAAACGCAGTGCAATTAGCAGTATTGATTTAAAACTGCTATTTAACAAAAACGTCGACATGTTTCAGCCTGGATGATCTTAACCAAGTATCTAGGCTTTCTTCAGGACCCGACTAAGAATAAAGCTGCTGCTAGTGCAAAAGGTGACAAATAAAGAAAGGATACACAACCAGACATCCTATGTTTTGTTGATGGGTATTATTGGAGCTATCTGTATGAGTGAGACAAAAAACAGAGAACCGCAACAAGACAAACAGCAGTCCATCATTTACATGTTGCCCTAGCAGGATTAACACTATGTCCAATGCTGCAAGTGCTCATACGTTTTCGAAGAAATACACTTACCCTTTTGGATGTTTGATAAGTGGCCACACCTCTATCTGGCAGCAGCTCAGGGAAAGGGGCCCGCTCTGGAATAAACAAGATCATGTGTCACACATTGGAAACTGTGAATGTGGGCAGCGATCTCTAAGCGATTGTGTTGGTAAAAGAGAGACAATTACAGACAACAGCGTGAGGGAACCTTAAAAAACATGCACTCGTAAAAGTTCAAGAGTGCTGTTATAATTCGCAACTTGTGGGAAAAAATTTCATCTGCACACCTCTGATGCACTAAAGTGTGTCAGAACTATGTCAGAGCCACTTCAACAAAAGTATCGCGATCTAGGTCATGTGTTATTACTAGTTGTGACTGCCGATTTGTTTGCCAAAATCGAATGAGTTATGCTGTATCTCTTTTTTCTACTCATTATAATGTAGTGAATACTACAGGACAAACTGTTTTAAGTAAGCGGAGCCTAGTTAGTCACATGCGGAATGAAATTGTTAGTGAATACACCCTTATCATATGGTGACTACTTAAGGATTACTTAAGGCTATATAACTTTAAGTAAGTGGAAACAAAATGAAATAAACCGCTAGAGAGGATGTATCTCCAATAATAAAATTAACGGCAAAGCCTATTGCATAATAAGCAGAAAATGCCCCAACAAATTAGGGACTAAAAGGCAGATCCCCACACTCACCTCTCCGTCGGTACCCTGTTGTGGTACACGGGCTGTGACCGGAGCTACCGACGGGAGGATCCGGAAAACTAGGTGCGGTCACTGGAATTTCTCTGGAGGCCACGCCAAAATTTTTTAAGTATTGTTGCGAAATCTTAGAAAAAGAAAGTCAAGTACAGGTTTTTGCACTTAGCATTTGTATTGGCACTAAGAGTCGTAGCTATAGGATGGATGAGTGTGCAGAGTTCCAGCATGACACTGTGGGTCAAGGATATGCTAGAGTTGGCGTTTGCTTATGAAATACACATACAATTATCCAGAAGAGATGATAAGGTGGTGAATGACCTAGATATTTGGGAGGAGATTGTGAGAGGAATCACAGAGGTCGGGAATTCTTAGGTTTGGAGCATATCTCAGGAACTATCCTCAGATGAAGAAAGTTAGTTATGGCATGTGAAAGTGCTGGGTGGTCATGAGAAACTCCTTCTCTTGAAAGGAACGCATGACTTGATGGGAATATTTAATTCCTATGTACGCATTTCTTTTGCTGATGAGGTCACTTCATTTGGGTCGTTTGTGGGAGAGATCTATAACT
Organism: Lissotriton vulgaris; assembly: GCF_964263255.1. Classification (NCBI taxonomy): domain Eukaryota; kingdom Metazoa; phylum Chordata; class Amphibia; order Caudata; family Salamandridae; genus Lissotriton; species Lissotriton vulgaris. Next base: position 391,569,037 of record NC_141689.1, read on the forward strand.
TTTCTTTTTGTTTCTTGTTATGAAAATCAATAAATATTTAGAAACTGTATGGAATACTGAAGTAAGAAAAATCCCTAAACAATCCCATTTCAATACAAAGTCATCTTGCCTTCCCATAGTAAGTTTGCTCCTATTGAATGATTTGGGGTAACCGAGGAATGGATGGCTCAAAGAAAATATTAGAATGAAGACTGTTATTAAGGCAACAGTATTGAATGCAGTCTCAGAGACTGTTAATGGACAGTCTGGACAGGTTTTTGTTACCTTTGTGCAGAACAAATAGTAAAACATACCTATAATAATGTAAGCATTTGAAATATCATCTAAAAACATATAACCACACTCTTATAAATCTAACATTTAGTATTGTGTAGCATTGTTTACACACAAAACAAGTTATTAAGACAATTAATATCTGACAAATATTGTAGTGTTTGCATTCTCTACATAAGTTAATATTTGGTTATCATATAGCCTTCCTTTCATGATTCTTCTGCTTTTTACGTACTAGTTCCTGACACATGCAAATAAAACACAACTTGTGTATAGAAGCATTTAATTAAACTGCGTTGTAGGAGGGGGAATCCTTCATCCAGTGTCATCATAGTGAGACTAGAATATACCTCTTGCCTGATCTTAGATGTGATTGACATTATCTTAAAGCAATGAATGAAGGACGCTAACACAAAGCAATCAGTCCCTGAAAGGATCAGACTCAAAACCCACTCTGTGTATTTATTTTCGCAAAACAAAATCTTGTTGTTGGTGTCAGATCTAAAAACAATTTTTGAAAATATATTTGTAAACAAACAATTTCTCGTTAGTCAGCATGTGTCAAATCTATTGTATGTATTACATCCTTAGAAGTATTACAACAACCATATGTAATGTAGTTGCACCTTTTGTCACCTGAAAGTACTGAAATTTAAGAAAAGCCTACATTGGCATGTACCGTTGTCACTTTTCTTGAGATTATAGGAATTTAAGCTGGCCAAATCTCCAAGTTTGTTGATGCTGCCTTCCCCATTTACTTTTAAAATACTTCCAATGTACTCCTTTATAAGCCTATTATTACCTTAGCATAGTTTTGGCAGTTCTCTAGCATAAGTCAAGTGCTGTTTCTTGCTTTGCAGAAGACCCATGTCTTTTGTCCTACATTATCAGAGTGCAACATAAATAATAAAGACGTTGCATTTCACTGTCTCAGGACTGTGCTTTGTAATGTAGTGGTGGCTTCCCAATGGCATGCCTACATGCTCCACTTCATTTAGATTGCCTTGTAGCTTACAAGGGTTACCTTATAATATGCTTCTGTCAATTTGCTATGTGTAATAAGTTCTCACAACCATCTCTTCTGCAACAACTTCACTCTACCATTTCCCTTATTTCAACATGTTTAACATCCTCTTTTAAACCAACATATGCCAATTTGCATGCACTTTCCTCTGAGCTGTTCCTCTCAACAAAAATATCTGTTGTATGTAGGTATTGATGGAAAAATACCTACTATGCATTGCCGGTCCATATGTGTGACTGGGCAGCTACGAAACATTTAGGGGCTTATTAGGTTTTGAGACTAGTACTGTATTACCTTTGTTGTGCTGGGGAAACATTGGTACCACTCTGAATACATTGTCAACACCTGGTCAATGTGAAATACAATCGATATTACCTGTTTTAGCCAGAATCTGAAGTTCTGATAGACAAATTTGTATGCTAAATACTATTGCGTAAACATAACATAAAAGACACATAGTAACAATAACACTTTCTTTTGGTGTTTTAGATTTCAGATACTCTGACTCCACGTTCACCTTTACCTACATTGGAGACGCCAAAAGGTGATGTTTTTCTTCCTACCTTTTTCGGTTGGCTTTAAACAGTTTTGCTTTTATCATGATGATTTACATTCCATCACTGAGTTAAAATTAAATAAAACGTAACAGCGGTTTTAGTACAGACTGTATTAAGTGCGTAGTTAATCATGTAAATGGTGTAAATAATGTATAAATAGTGTGCTGCTATTTTAAGATGAGTGCGGTTAATGTACGCTTTAAATGCTTGAAGTGTTATTACTTTAGACTGCCGATATGTAATATATTTTATTACCTAGTAATGGATGATTCTAAGATTCAAGTACAGATACTTATTGTAAAAAAATAGACAATGTAACAAAGTAATTGAGCTTGTTGCCTATATTCCTCAATGATAATGCTTATATTCCACAATGATAATGTTTTACAAATGCCAATAACAGATTTTTGCAAATATGAATCTGATGTACCGATTTTGGTGGAAAGGCCACACTCTTCTGAACTGTGACTCGAGTTCCACACCACTAGGTCAGTGATACACAACAAATTATGCCAGTTTTTAGGTTACGCCTGCACAGTGCTTTGCTCTGTGCTTGAGAATTCTATTGTTTTTAATATAAACCTAACAGGGCCTGCTCTCTTTCCTGGCTTCTCATTGGTTCCTGGGTGTGCTACTTATCTTTCTTTCCTTTCTATTGACTGTAGCATATTTTCCTGCATTTACCAATGCTTGTTCCTCCTCTGTTTCTCCTATCAGATTTCCACTGCCGAAATATTGTTAACATCTTCTTTGCTGGAATTATATTTTCACAATGTTTTGCCCTTTACTATTGCAGCTTGTTTATATAACAATTTATTACCCAGAGAGATTAAGGGCCAGATGTAGGTAGCTAAATACCGGTCGGTAACGGCCGAAAATCGGTGAATTTCCCGGTACCGACCGGTATTTAGCCCTTCCCAATGTAGGAGGCTCTAAATAAGGATTCGGTAATTTACTGATTCCTTATTTTAAGCACTTAAGTGAGTGCATTTACGGATTTGTTATTTACCACCAACTACAAGTTGGTGGTAAATACCGAATACCTTTAAAAAAGCAATTATTCGCTTTTTTCAAAGTGCCATGTGGCAGACATACATGCCCTTAAGACATGTATGTGCGCCACATGTGCACATGCACGATTCAGGGGTGCAACAGGGTGTCAATGTGACATGAGCGGGTGAGTCTGGTTTGGTTTACCTTGATACAACGTGCCGTCACCTAGGTTTTTATCACATTACCACATTATTGTTATTTTTGTTTGCTCTTAGTGTTGGGGAATGGTTTTTCCCCTTCCATTATGTTACCACTGGAATAATTATCTTCAACTTATCCTGAGGTCAAAGCGATTGGCACTCACCTGACTTAGCTTTTGGTGAGCATATTTACAATATTGCGGCACATTTACTTATTGAGGCACTTTAATAGGATTTGCGCTATTCGGCCACTGAATTTACAATATCACGGTTATTTGCAGAAACCCCCCACCCCCGTCCTGAGGAAGACCCTCTGCTGAGGATCTTAATTACCCTTGTGCATTAGGGTCGAAACGTCGACGCCTCCGAATAGGCCTACATCTGCCCCCTACACCTGAAGCACAGATGATGTATACACTGTGAAGAATAGCAGTTGGAATAACATTTTGTATGCAATTGTGTTTGTGTGGGTAGGCCTGAGTGTTTTCAGGGAGACCTTCACAAATTCTTGTCGGCTCCCTACGTATTTCATGTAAAAATCTAAAGGATCCCCTACGCTACTACCATTGCTTCTTTTTCTTTCACCTGAGCACTACTTTTTCACGTATCCTTTTCTCTCTGGTAATAACCGTGTGATTATAACATTGCATATCAGAAATAATCAAAGTATGTTTCTACAATGCAAACCAATGTTTGAATGAATAAATTCGTCTTATCAACCTCTCTTTGGAAGTGGGATGTATATATTTTCGTTGTGCGCCTTTGATCTCATGTGCTGAAACAACTATAACTAAAAATTCTTTTGAATTTCAAGTTACATTAGTCTAGGACCACTGTTTTTTCTATACTATGATTAAAATAAGGTTCCCCTGAATACCACCCTCCACCTCAGCCCTTTGCCATTCCTCGCCTTCTCTTGTGATTCCACATATTTGAAGCTGTTCGTGCCGCATCCAAGACACACTTTTACCTCAAGTTGTTTATTCTTTAATTTTGCTTATTGCGTCATTGCCAGCCCACGATCAGCGTTTTCCTCGGCTGGATTCCCCTCAATACTGTAACTTTGAGAGGATGGAATGGGCGTCTCAGCTGTCTTAAAGGAGCGAGGGTGGGCTCCTCATTGAGCCCGGGATCGCACTGAGGCGTCTGACAGGACACACATGGGGGTTAAATTTTACCACAGCATTCCCGTAGCCTGGGCTGTACGTGGGATGGAGGAACTGGAGGTCACAATGGGGCATGGGCCATGGCCTGTGTAATTAATGGCGTGACTAAAAACATTATGCTAAAAATATGTTGTTTCCATAGTGTGCCGCCCAACTGTTATTTTTATTTCTTTTGTTATTGCCTCCAGATATATAATAAAACAAGTAACAATACACCTACAAGTTAGTACTATTGGTTTTGCCAACGGTTAATAGCTGCATAAAATAGATATACAATGTGCAAACACAGCTCTGGCTTCATTTTATATAATATTGAAAATGCTTCAATTTGTGTGTGAGTGATTGTGGAGTTAGGGCCTGTGCTACCGACTTTGGAGCTGGGGAAGGAGGTTTGAGTGTTCGTTGGCTCAACATCCTGTGATTCTGGGCAGATAACGTATTCTCCCCGTGCCTACAAAAAAATAAATGTATATGTCCTTTTTGGAGCTCATTCAAATCTCTTCGAGTTCGCGCAATATAGAACTGCAAATAAAAAAGTTACTTAAAAAGCAAATAAAAATGTTTGATGGACAGCCCCAAAGGGACCCGTCTCAGCACCTGCTCTTCAGAGCTGTAGGTGCAGAGCACTGGCAGGACCCGGCCCACTTAAATCCCTGCCCTAGATGTAGATAAAGAAGGATACAATTACCCTGTCGAGCTCCGTTTAGCGTTTACTGATCCTAGGGGAATGAATTAACATGCATCGTGGAAGGTCAGCACAGATCTTGGAAGCAGCAGTAATGGCATGATCCCGTCGAGCTATTTTGCACAAGTACCACCTGAGCTAAGCAGAAAAATGCAGTGAGCAAAAGGATGTGTGCCTACGTCCAGCTCTGCAGGGGATGGTGGAACAGCAATAAAAAACACTGGACAGCTGCTTGAAGTGCTACCGATAATCAGGTGCTAGACTGCCTGGCGAGGAATCACATACGTTTGCTTAGGGATTCAAAATGTCTTGCACCAACCTTCAGCCCGTTCCCTATCCTCCGCCATCCTTAATTCTTACAGGCTCTCTCCGTGTAGCGGGTTCCTTGTGGTCACCGCACTGTAGGACCCTGGATAGTTGTCTTTAACACCGAGCCTCAGTTCAATTATCTGGCAAATGTAGAAGCGCTTAGAAATGAGGTAAACACTGTTGTTAGGCGCTAGTTGAGCTGTGGAAGGAGGTTTGAGTATTCGTTGGCTCAACATCCTGTGATTGTGGGCAAATGGCTTATTCACCCCGTGCCTACCAAAAAATAAATGTATATGTCCTTGTTGGAGCGCATGCAAAGCGCTTGGAGTTTGTGAAGTTCACTCACCAGCCAGTGACAGACCAATAAGAGAGCTGATTGGTGCATGCTCCAGCGTGGTTGCAGGACTCCTGGTGCATGCTCCTGCACGGATCTCTCGTGAAGACATTTCTTATCAGCTTGTTAAATAAACAAGCTGATAAGAAATGTCTTCATGACATACGCAATGCAGGCAAGCCAGTTCGTGGCGTGAACAGAAAACCCTCATTTCCAATGACAGGCCACCGTTTACCATAAACAGTGATGCTGGCCAATAGAAATGAGGGGCATGGCTTAAAGCCGTCTTCTGAAGATCCTCTCCTACAAAATCTCTCGCGGAGGCGGAGCAGGGCTCTGGCCTGCAACGCACTCGAGACCTAAAAAGCAGTCTTGCCTGGAAGAATTTGCAGAGAGATCAAAAATACAATTACTATAAAGAAGTATAGTGGTTGCATTCAAGACTGCGAGGTGTAATGGGAAGAACAATTTTCCAGTACACGCATCGTGGGTTTGGAACTGCCAAGTTAGCAGAATTGATAACCTCATGTCAAACATGACGCTGGGACGCCAAATGATCAAACGTGTACAAAGAAAAGGCACCCTAGTTCAACAAAAGGCAGTGTGTGTAATGTCCCTAACCTAAATAATCAAGTGGGGGGGAAAGTAAATGAATGTAAAAGAAATCTCAACCTCAAACCCATTAATATCCACTGTGATTATTAAAGTCCATGAGGCTGTTTGTTCCCTCTCATCTATCCTGCAAACACCCTTCTCTAGCAGACTATACTTCCTTACAGCTTCATTCTTTGTCAACGTTAGTCTATTATTCTGCACCTCTGATTGAGGAAAAGAGCTCTTCTAAAGTCCCAGTTATAGCTCCACAGAGAACAAGCTGACTTTCAAACGTAAAATGACCAATATTAGAACTTGGCTAGATGAGTGGCAAATACATATACAAAAGTAATTTAAGAATGTTCTGCTTTCATACTAGAGCCACAGGGTTTGTCTACAGCAATTTGACCTTGATTCGTAATTATTATACAAATGTCTCATGATTGTTTGTGCAACTTGGCTACATCCTTAAACCGTGCTAATTTTATGTTATTTTATTGATACCATTATGTTTCCTGTCCTTTTGCATAGTTCTAAACTGAAAGTTTGGATGTAAAAAAGGAGTGCACGTGTTGCATCACCACATTATAAAGAATTTGAGATAGCTATTAAATGGGAGCAAGAGCTAGTTACATCTAAATTCGTTTTTTTACCAAAAAGATGAGCGTATATTTCTCTTAGCTTTTAGCCATCACCCCAATAGTGAGAACAAGCACTGAAAATGCAATAGTTCTAGCCTTTGATTAAGTTCAAGCCATTTTCTTTGCTAATGGTATTGTATAGCAAATCAAATGGCTTTACCTTAATAAAAGGCGAGCACTATTGCATTTCCAATGTTTGTTACTTTTAATTTACCATTCCAAGTTGGTGAATGCGAAATTTGGAGTAATAAATTCAAGACAAAAATTGCACTGCACTGAAAGCACATCATTAAGAAAGGAGTCGTCCAGCAGCAGTCTGCAACTGTCGGGTGCTCAGAAAATGAAACATTTTTTAAACATTAAACATCTGGGACATGGTTGGGTGGGAATTAACAGAGAGCAACAGAAAAGCAAGGGCTCTGGGGTTGCCAACTCAGGGTACAGTGTCAAGCAGCACAATCAGGGGATTCCTTTATAAAGGCATGGGGGTGTTGACCCCTTACTGTAAGCTTCCACCCCTGAGGCACACTCATAATTTTCTCGTAATTTACTTCTACCATACTGCCGTTCATTTTTTTCCCATTAGGGGATGGGCACAGTGTTCTTTTTCCTGGATTGATTATGATAACCAGGAGCAGTTACCTGGACTTTACATTCACAGAAGGCATTTAGGAGTTCTAAAGTTAGGAGTCCTAACTTTACTACTACTAAATTGAGAAAAATCCTAATTTTAAGAATTTCGGTATTCACAGAAGGCATTTAGGAGTCCTAAAGTTAGGAGTCCTAACTTCTGTGAATACCGAAATGAGTAAGTTCATTCTGTGAATACCAAAAGTAGTAAGTGCATTCTGTGAATGCCAAAAGTAGTAAGTTTATTCTGTGAATACCAAAAGAAGTAAGTGCAATCTGTGAATACCAAAACATTAGTAAGTTTAGGATTGAGTCTTAAGTTTATTCTGTGAATCGGGCCCTCTATGTTTAAAACAGGCTAAGGTAGACTATTCGTGCCCAATAAAAAGTGCCGACAATCACTTCAAGTGCGTACAGCACACAGACATGTTTATAGCTCATTCAACCAGCACACTCAAGCCGATCCCGCAGCTTCAAGTGGCCAAGAGACTGTCCGTAAACCTGACATCTGATGAGGCTCATGATTACAGAAATGAACAGGCTGCAACCCGCTGCTAACGTACTGCTGTAAGTCACCTGCAGCTTTTCATTTCTGACTCTGATGTTTCATCCGTAAAAGTTATGCTGGTAAAAGAAAAGTAACAAAACAACGAGAAACCTTTAAGGAGCGTGCCTAGAATTACTTCATAGACTACCTTTTTCTGGCTTGAAGTTTCAGGTCCCGTTGAAAAATAAAGTCTGAAGGTAGATTTGCTCAGTTCCCCGGTGTGTGTGATTGTGTGTCCCTGCAGAGCAGACACCGTCCTGGCAGGTGTTAAAGCCCTCGCCCCCCCCTCTGCGCTGCACCGACCTGAAGCTTGGGAGGGATAAGGGGGCAAGCCAGACTGACAACCATTTTGTGTGTGTAAAATGCCGCTTTATTGAAACAGGTGCACATCACAATTTTGTTAAAATTGGCACTTTGCCTTACAACACGAAAACCTCTCTAAACATCGAGTTACCTGACCCCTTGCTTTTCCTACCCCTACCCCTACGATCCCCACATGATAGAAATCCCCCCACCCTGCAACAATACAATACATAAAATTCAAATACATTAAATAATACACCATAATACACAATCTTATCCCATAACCTTTGAACTTCCTACCACCCAAAACCTAACATCCTATCTGTCTTCCAGCAACTGTAACTAACGAGCTCCAATGTAAAACATCCATCCTGCTGAACCTTTCCCCGTTCCTGTACACCAACTCCCCAACTTGAAGCTAAACTACCAAACTCCAGCCAAACTTGGCCAATTTCCAAAAAAACACCGCCAGCACCTGTTCCAAGCGACAACATACAAACCGGGCCAAAAATCAAAAACCTAACCGAAATGCCTCCCCAAAAAACATCAAGCCCAAGGAGGGAGGGCGGTGATCAAGAAAAGCCTAACTACTGCACTCCAAGCCACCAGGTCACCAGAACCTAAAATGGTGGCTGGGCAAGCGCAGGGGGCCCTAAACTACCTTTGTGATGGTGTTTGAAATTGGGCTGCCTTTGGGCTACTCCCAAGGCAGCCCAAACCTACAAAATGGCTGCCGCCCTCTAGCCCCCACCCCCTTCCAATCTGTTCGGGGGGCAGACCTCGAGGCTCGGCTGCCCCCCAAACCCCTTTGGGAGTGATAAGTGTGCAAGCCAGACTGACAACCGTTTTGTGTGTGTAAAAGGCCGCTTTATTGAAACGGGTGCACATCACAATTTTATTAAAACTCGCACTTTGCCTTACAAAACTAAAACCTCTCTAAACATTGAGTTACCTGACCCCTTGCCTTTCCTCCCCCCACCCCTACGATCCCCACATGATAAATATCCCCCACCCTGCAACAATACAATACATAAAATTCAAATACATTAAATAATACACCATAATACACAATCTTATCCCATAACCTTTGAAATTCCTAACCACCCAAAACATCCTATCTGTCTTCCTGCAACTGTAACTAACGAGCTCCAATGTAAAACATCCAACCTGCTTAACCTTTCCCCGTTCCTGTACACCAACTCCCCAACTTGAAGCTAAACTACCAAACTCCAGCCAAACTTGGCCAACTTCCAAAACGGCACCGCCACCCAGGAAAAGACGGGAGGATAGGTGACTACACCGCCTCCCTCTTTTCCTGCCCCCCCCCCATTGCCCCGTCAATCCTCCAAGGCACCCCCAATCACTAACAAACTCCAAACAACTAGGACAAAACCTCCCTCACTTCCAACAGATAAAGGTCCATGCCAAGGTGAGACAAATGAACCCCATCACCTCTAAACAGCTCTGGTGCATCATACCGTATATCCTTTTGCCAAATCCTCGAGAAACCTATGTGCCTGCAAAACCTCACCATATTCCACATTGACCTTCCTCCGGGCCTTATCGATCACCTGAGGATGCATCTCTCCAAACCCGGCGCGGCACAAACTCGGTCCAGACCACTCCGCAACCAGCCCACTGCCTTTTGATCTTCTCCAAATCCCGCTTCATGGCCCTCATCACTACCAAACCAGTCTCAAGCACCATGTCATTTTCCCCTAAATGAAGTACCAGAACATCAGGACACCTGCCCGCCACAAACATCCCATTGAGTGTTGACACCAATTCTCGCCACAGCATGCCCCCCTTTCCTTGCCAACGAACAGTAACAACATTCGAGTTGAAACCCAGGTTTTCACCAAAATAGCTGGACCGTCCCTGCACCTGGGCCCTTCTAACAAACCAATGACCCATGGATCCAAACCACCATATCCCTGGCGAGGGGACCCGCCACCAAATCTGAAATGAGAAACAACAGTAAATACAGGAACAACCTACCCACTGCGCGTGTTCAGTGGCTCAAAACACATCGCATGTAGCGCCGGTAGCATTCCGACGACCATCTACCCAATCGCATGATGTCCCCTCGCCCCCATCCTTGCCTGTGCGCCTCCGACGCCGCGCCAATCCGGAAACAATGGGTGCCAAAGCGCCTCCCGTCCAGACCCAGCCGCTGCAAAGCCTTGCGCAATACCGCCAGCAGCTGCTAATCCGACGCCGGCCGGCCGGCCGCATGTCGAAAAACCACCCCATTTGTCTGTGCTGCACACTGCAGTCTCAACCCCCACCTCACAGGGCATCTCCCACCCGGCACAACTGCCTGCAATGAGACCCAGTGACCTACCCCCCTCTGATCTGTTTTTGATTTCCGCCAACACAAGCGCACTTCGGACTCCATGAAAGAGACCTCAGACCACAAAACCCCTGTCTCCCCCTTCGCTCCCAGTAATTCAGATACCGAAAGGCCCCCGCAAACATCCAAACCATCAGGGTGGCAAACAAGCAGGTTTCCCTTTCATCAAAGCACACCCCAGGCAAAAACTCCAGGACCCGTTCCAGCAACACCTTGCACCCTCTCCCGCACTCTCTCGCCCACCGTTCCAACATTCGAGAACCGAGCTCCCCCACCGACGGCATGTAACCCCACAGGAGTTTCCCCATAAACGCGATCCCGGCCATTTTGCCCACTATCGTCACCCGCGTGAGCCCGCTGTCGATTAAACCCAGGATGAACTGCATTACGTCCTCTTGTCTCCCCCTCCCCGGGTACCGCCCCCTCGCCCCGGACGTCAAAAAATCCTCCCATGCTGTCATGTACGTCACCTTTGTCGAATCTGCCTAGGACCCTAGAACCAGCTGCAACATCCTGTGTTGCCTACGTACCACAGCTGAGGCGGGATGCCGGTTGGGTCCTGATCCGCTTCCTTGGCTAACCCACAGAATCTCCCCCACTGCGAACGAGACAAAGCATCAGCTATTTCATTGTCAACCCCAGGCACATGCACCGCGCGAAAAGCAATATCATAGCGCAAGCAGCCTAACACAAACACTCACAGCAGCTTCAGCACCTGTGCATCCCTGGCTGACTGGCGATTGACCACCTCCACCACCGCCATGTTGTCCACGTGAAAAGGCACTCATCTGTAGGCCAAAAGCTCCCCCCAGCGTGAGACTGCCACCACCAGAGGGAAAAGTTTGAGAAACGCAATACTCCTGCCCCCTCCTGCCCATTCTGGGGGCCACTTCTCTGTGCACCACTTCCTCTGCCAGTACAATCCAAAACCATTGCTCCCCGCCACAGCCAAGAAGATTTGAACATCCCAGACCAGGTCCTCCCCCCGCTGCATTGGGATCCCGTTAAAATGCTGCAGGTAGAAACGCCATATCCGCAAATCCTCCCTCAATCCCGCGGGCAGCCATATGTGGTGATGCAGCGGTTTCCGCCCTGCCAAAGCCCTGCCCAGCCTCCTGCAAAAAGTTCTCCCCACACGCACCACCCTGCAAGCAAAATTGAGGTGGCCTAACAGCACCTGTATTTCCAACACCGTAACCTTGGGTCGTGCCAAAATCACCTTTAGCAGCTCCAACATATGCTTATTTTTCTACACTTTTAAATGGGCCTCCATAGCCACCGAGTCCAGCTCAACTCCCAAAAATGACAGCGTCGTGCACGGCCCCACTGTCTTCTCCGGTGCCAATGGCAGACCCAACTCCCCCATGAGCTCCTGAAACCTGTCCAGTGCCTCCTGGCAGTCCCCGGAGCCTGGGGAGCCGACCTTCGAGCAGCCCATCGGCCGTCCACGTACCAGCGGCCGTCAAACTGAATCCCCAGCCGCGACCGGATCCCCGCCGGTACCAGGCTTGCCACGGGAGGCTCCGCCCTCCCTTTGCCTTGGAGCTGATGGGCCGTTCCCAGCCCTGCCAAGTCAGGAGCCCCTCACCGCGTCTCCTCCTGCAAATGAAATGGCCGGACTGGTGTGCTGGGTCCCTCACACAGCCCGACCCCACACCCCCCTGCCGCCACACCATGTCCCGCGCCCCCAGCCCCAAGACACCCCCAACCTCCCTTACCTCCACCCTGCATCCCGCCTTCCTCCTCGCCATCGCTCCATGCCAAACCCCCAAAACCCGCACCCCCACCATCGGACCAAGCCCCCCATCCCCCCAGCCCTCTGCGTTCGAGACCTTCCCCTCCGCACCCCCCCAACTCCACCCCTCTCCCCTGCCCCAGGGACCCCGACCTCCGTACCCCTTCTGCACCCCCTAAACTTCAACCTTATTTAAATGCAGGAATAAAGATAACAACTAAAGAACATTTTTTGAAACTTCGTCTGGGAGTTGGTGCAATTAATCCATTTTTACCCCCTTGGGAAAATAGAGGAGGAGATCAGCTATGCAGGCTATGTGCTCGTGGAGTCGAGAACCTCATCCACATCATTTGTATCTGCGATAAACTAAAGATATAAGGAAAACTTTATTAACCCCTTCCAGGCTCATGACGAGCTGGGCTCGTCCACAGTAGCCTCCTGCCAGGCTGATGACGAGCCCAGCTCGTCATGAACAATGGACTAAATAGGTGTTAAAGCCATTTTTTAACCTGCATGGCATCAGGTCCTGCAGACCGACGGTAATCCTGTGCTTCAATTCAACTTTAACACAGCTGAATTGCCGCCTTACAAAATTCCTTGATCTCACTGAACAGAGACTGAAAAACATATCTGTACTAGCCTCGGCCTCGTCCCACATGATGGTCCTCGGAACTAAACTAGTCAGTCGAAGATAGCTAACCTTAATAACTTGAGCATAGTATTAGGACCACTCCAGCAGTGACACCTTGAAGATGCTTATGTTGCCTCGAATAACCAGAGTGGTAAGGGAACTTTATGGAGAAAAACATTAACATACTGCAGAAAAAAAAACTCTAGACAATGGAATCTGTCAGCGTACTGCTCAATAATATAACCTTTATGATACAGACTTTTATCCTGATTAGAATATTAATTATATTTTGTGCAGATTTATGTAAGATACAGCCTGGATCATTTTAAAGTTGATTAATTTTTCTATCACAACAGAGAATTATTTTATGAACTGGTCAAAATGTTTATAATAATGAATATTGATTTTAAAGAGTATTTAATGTATGCAACGGTTTTAATTAATCATGCATAATAAAAATTACTTACTTACTTACCCTGAGCCTCCCTGACCCCCTCCCCCCAAGTCTTGAAAATGTCCCAACCATCCCAGTTCCCCCTACTCCCCACCGAAAGCAGCAGGGGGACCAATCCCCCGACTCCTCCCGCCCCTGCTTCCTCTCCCCACTCCCTCTCCCCTGCACCCCCACCTCGACCAAGGAAACCTCCTCGAAAGCCCCACCCATCCAAGCGTGGCCTCGTGACCAGCCCCCCACCGTCCCACCCCCCGCTGCCGCACCCCCCTGCTGCCCGTGACCAGCACCATCCACTCCACCCGCCAACCTACCCAGCGAAGGGGGCTCTCCTTTCCTCCTTTTCTGCTCCTCTTACCTCCTGTTTTCCCTCCCTGTGGCACCCCCGCTGAAACTTCCCTCCCCCAGAGGGCCCCGCCCCCCCGCCCAACACCATCCTGACCCCGGAGGGACCAGCCAGCTCCTCATGCTCCCGGGGGGGAACTGCTCTCCGCCCCCCTCAGCGCGTACCCGACGACGTTCCCTAGCCTCCGCCCACCCCAGCCGCGCCTTGCGTACCGGCCGGGGAAGCGCTGTTCACGCCTCCCCGTCGAGTGCCTCCAGAACCTGTCCCTGGCCCTCCCACCACACCAGACGCCTTCTGCAGCACAGTGGGGGGAGGGCTCTTTGCGCCTCCCCGCCGCGTGCTTCCAGAACCTGTCCCCGGCCCTCCGAACACACCAGATGCCTTCTGCAGCCCAGCGGGGTAGCGCTCTCCGCGCCTCCCTGCCACCAGCCTGCCCCGAGCCTCCTGCCGCCCCCCGGCCACCCGACGGAGGCTCTACTCCCGCCCCGCAGCCGGCACCCTCGCGACCGCCCCCGAAGCAGCGGGCGGTCATTACCAGCAATGGGCACCCGCAGGGAGATGCCCCGGGCGCCCCCCTCCTCAGCTTCCTCCCGCGGCCCCTCTGCCGTCCCCACGCCCTCCTCCTCGCCATCCAGGGCCGCTCTCCGACCATCCGCGTGGCCCTGGACCCTCACCTGAAGCCTGGCCGATTTCCGGGGCAGCGAGCAGGCAACACGGAAGCCACCCCCCCACCGATGCGCTCCTCCCAGGGCGCGCCCCCCCTGGGGGCCCACGAGCAAGTCCATCCGTCCTGCCTCACTGAGCAGGCGGATGGCCTCCAAAACCCTGTAATCCTCCGCAGTCATCACTAAACCACTTCCAGCAATGACAGAAAGCCCACAAACACCGACAAAAAAGTGCCAAAAAGCCTGACCAAAAAAGCCTCACTACTGCGCTCCCAGCCACCAGGTCACCAGAACCTAAAATGGTGGCTGGGCAAGCGCAGGGGGCCCTAAACTGCCTTTGGTCTGGTGTTCGAAATTGGGCTGCCTTGGGCTACTCCCAAGGCAGCCCAAACTTACAAAATGGCTGCCGCCATCTAGCCCCCACCCCCTCTCAATCTGCCTGGGGGCAGACCTCGAGGCTCGGCTGCCCCCCAACACCCCTTGTGCTGAGGCCCACACCGCCCTGTGACTTGTATGTGACGGACTGCTGTCTCCAGGCCTCTCACTGGAACATTGTGCAAGCGAAAACACCATTAGCATGGCCATTCGAGCATTGTTTCCAGTCACAGTGTCAGCATGGATTCCAAACCGCAAATTGTTGTGGGTAGCAAAGATGCCAAGTGACAGAATGCAAGCAAGGACAAGTGCGGTCCCAAAAGAGGATCGCACCGGAGCATGGGGATCTCTTATCTTTACACATGGCCCCATAAAGATAAGAAAGTGCTTCACAACAGCCGTGAAGCAGGCCACCGAGTCCAGATCGCAAGCCAGAGGGAAGCAACCAAAACACCTCATTCCCAATTACAGGCCACCGTTTCACATAAATGGTGACTCCGGCCAATGGGAATGAGGGGCAGGGCTTAAAGCCCTTTTCTGAAAATCGTCTCCCACAAAATCTCTCGCCGAGACGGAGCAGGGCTCTGTCCTGCAACGCACAAAAGACCTAAAAATGACAAGTGCAGAAAAAGTCCCATTACGGGTAAATGTCCATTTGCATTTAGCCTAAAAGATAAATATTCAAAAGCAGCAATAACAGGAATTGATGTGGGTTAAGAACTCTATATCCATTTACTTAGCAGTTAAATGGGATTCTGTACTAAAACATTTGGGAGCTTTCTTATACCACGAAATATTCACCAAAGGACCCAATCATCCATAGCGATCTTATAGGTGGGAAGGACCGGGCTACCATTAAGTTGCTTACTTTGCTAAGTATCTTTGAGGGTGGTGCAGAATTAACAGCAGTACTATATGGCAATGTTTCTTGCATATCTTCTTGAATAATTCCACCAAACACTGTTGGCATGCACAGTGCCGGAGTGGGATCATGGCAAACTGTGCCAAGGGTAACAAAGATTTTACTGTCATCAGGATTCGCAGGCAAAGGAAATCTCCTCTCCAGTGGACTGTAGCACTACTATTCAGGGCTACTTCAGATTGTAGCCATTCACAGTTTTGAAAGGCTAGTTTAACAGCAGGATACATACCACAGCCATCCAAAGACTCCACTGTTCAGCAGTCCTGGGCAGTGTCTTCCAGGCAGATTATGACGTGAAGCCAAGGCAAACGCAGCTCTTCTTAAACGTCCATTAGCAGGAGAGGCTGGTAACGTTGTTCTTTTCTCTCTTTTTTTGCCTCAGACTGGATGGCATATATTCGTTGGAATCAACAAGCCAATACTTAATCTTCCTCAGTCTGTTCAACTACACCCTTTTTAAACAAAATGTGGTAATCCAAATGGATCAGGAAGTCTCCCTGGGCACTTCCTGTTTAATTAAGATATTGGAGCCGTCTCTGCAAGGTCAAGACCTCTAGCTGAGGTACAACCATCCTACCTTATAAGGAAATTCTGCTGTAAAATTAATCTGCTAATTAATCTACAAAAAGAAAGGAATTTGTTTCCTCGAAAAATGTTGTTCAAGAGGATGGAAAATCTCAGTTGAATAGTAAAGAGTTAGTTGAGAACTGTCCACAGATTCCTGTGATAGAAGATGATCAGTGATTATGATGGAATGCCCATAAATAAATTATGTTCTTTCTCTCCTCTATGTCTCGGTCTATGTGTCTGCAAGCGCGCAGACATTATTAGAGCGCTGACTTGGAGAGAAGATCTCCTGAAACGCTGCACTTTTAATTCCTACTACCTCGTACGCTGTTTTTTTAAAACAGTTTCTACACTGTTTTTAATTTTCTTTCTGTGGCTCAAATGCTTGGTTTTTAGTCCACATACTTGCACATAAAATTGTTAATCGCACATCTCGCGCTTTTAGCGAGAAAGTAGGGCACTCTTGTTCCCCTAACGCCATCTTGGGTGAGGGAGCAGGGGCCAGTGGCACATTTGGTAGCGCCATTTTGGGTCGCGCTACAGTGTTGAAGAAGAACAGCCTCTGCCGGCCTATTTAAGGCTGGACATGCAAGTGTGCAGCTACATAGACCGACATTATAAGCGCGCAGACTGGGAGAGAAGATCTCCTGAAACGCTGCACTTAATTCCTACTACCTCGTACGCTGTTTTTTTAAAAAGTTCCTAAACTGTTTTTAATTAGCTTTCTGTGGCTCAAATGCTTGTTTTTAACTGCATACTTGCACATAAAATTGTTAATCACACATCTCACGCTTTTAGCGAGAAAATAGGGCACGCTTGTTCCCTGAACGCCATCTTGGGTGAGGGAGCAGGGGCCAGTGGCACGTTCCTATTTAAGGCTACACATGCAAGCGCGCAGCGGTCACGCGCTTGGGGCGCGCCGATAGAGCGCCAGAGGCAAGCCTGTCAGCGCCCGTCCACGCACCAGCGGCGCCTAGCACCTGTCACGCTGCCCGATCGGATCAAGCTCAGGGCAGGATAGAGTATTCAATAGAGAGGCTGCTCACCATTGGTAAGAGGTGAGAGGTGGAGAACCATCAATATACAGCTGACTTGATGGGGGATAGACAAAATAACAAATACTTAAACTGTGGGCTGATGAATGGTAGGTCCCTAATTAAACATCACTTGGAGGTCTCTAACATGGTAGAGGATTTGAATATCGATGTTGTATTCCTCACAGAGACCTGGACATGCATATACTCTTCTGTGGAACTGGGCTTTGCGTGCCCAGAAGGCTATAAAGTCTTTCATAAACCAAGGGTGTCTGGGAGAGGAGGAGGAGTAGGGTCGCTATTTAAGCAAAAGTGGAATTTTGCTCCCCTCGAGATTGAGGCAGTTGCCGGGATAGAACTACTGGGTTTTCTCACTATAGGAGGCTGTAGGGAGACTTATCACGGGGATGGTCTGTTATAGACCCCCAGGTTCTGATACACAGTACTAAGCACTGCTTGATACTATCACCGATCTGACCCCGACCCACTCGAGGATGATCCTACTAGGAGATTTTAACTTGTGGGACAATGGGACTTTAGGTACCCATCTGAGAGATTTAACACAAACGTGCGAACACCTCAATTTATTCCAACTGGTACAAAAACCCACACACCAAGGAGGGCACGCTTTAGATCTTATATCTGCCAATCAGGCAGAGACTAAGATAGTGGACATATTGCCTCAAAGCTGGTCAGACCACTGTCTAATCCCTTTCCACACACCTATTACACGGCCGGAAGATAACAATAGTTGTAAGACTACTTACCGAAAGGGTAGAGAATGGTCTAAGCTAGCAAAAAATAAGATCATCTTATCCTCCCCGAAACATAGTCTCTTTGTCCCTGCAAGTTCTGTGGATGAAAACTATCAGGTTTACTGTGACTACATAACTAGCCTATTGGACAGAAATATCCCAATTAAGAAAATTAAAAACAAGAAAAAAGTCTCTGCCCCATGGTACAGTTAAGAGTTAAAGTCACTGCAAATGATATGTAAGAAGGCGGAATGGAAATGGAGGAGGGCATACCTGGAAAGGGACAAAAATGAGTTAAAACTGGCCAAGACAAGATATAAGGAGGCGATAGTTAGAGCAAAGGCATATTTCTACCCCAATTCCATCCTGCTTGCCCCAACAGCACAAAGGCACTCTTTAATATCGTCAGGGATCTCTCCCACCTCACCTGCACTAGCAGCAAGGTGGTAGCGCCGCAGGAACTCTGCGACGCAATTGCCATACATTTTGAAGATAAAATCATGAAAATCGTTGGCAATTTCTGTCCTAATAACATCGACAATTTAAGTGATCTACCTGAGATGTCAGGGGAGGGATCTGGAATAGATACCTGTCTGGAACGGAGGATCTTTTCACAACTCTGCTTCTCCCTGATGCAGATGCTGGGACAGATCCTCCCGCTTTTGCCTAAAGACACCAGGTCGCTGGTGGTAAGGAGTGTAATCCTTAGAAGACTGGACTACTGCAATGCCCTGTACCTGGAAGCTCCACAATACATCTTACGGGGCTTGCAGAGAGATCAGGCTATGGCAGGAAAACTGGCACTAAATAGGCAATTTAGGGCTTCTACGACCTTAGCCCTAAGAGACCTACATTGGCTGCCTATCAAATAGAGAGTCTGCTTCAAATCCCTGTGCATTGTAAATGTGTAAATGTAAATGTAAATGTATTGGCATTTATATAGCGCACTACTTACCCGTAGGGTCCCAAGGCGCTTCGACCGCTGCGAAACCCTTCCTGGCTTCCCTGAGAGATGGTCCCTTGATGGGTATCTCCAGGGTGAGACCAGGCATCCCCGGCGGTCTGGTGGGGCCGTTAGTGAAGATGAGGCAAGCTAATGCCCAGAGTTGCCGAGTGTGATCGCTGATCAGAGTGGGTACCGAGGCGAGAGAATTATCGAGTCCGCTGACCCTGGTCCAGAAACCTGCCGCACCGGGAATCGAACCCTGGTCCCGGGCCGTCCTCTGCTCTCGGGTCTGCCGCCTCTAACCAGTGAGCCACACTACTTTACTGTGTATACTTCATTGTGTATAAAGCAGTACACAATGTGGGCCCTATTTCACTACAGAAGAGATTTGTATGGCATAATCCAAATAGGCAGCTCCGTTCTTCTAATGTAAATCTGATTAAGACCACCAGATGTAAGAAATCCCGAATGGGGGGCAGAGCGTTTGGTGTAGCTGCCACACAACAATGGAATGATTTACCTCAGACCATTTGACAGGCCCATTCGCTGACCTGTTTCAGAAAAGAGTTGAAAACTTGGCTATTCCCTAGGATGGAAGACTAGTCCTCCCTCTATCAACGCTAGGCTGTTCCGGTGCTGTTTACCATCAAGGCCGAGCGCCAGGATACCCGTAGGGTGACAGTTGTATTCGCTATACAAATATTCAATACAATACAATAACTAGGCCAGTTAAAAGGTATTCGAGACCACCTGGCACTAAGGCCCATGTCAATGTGCCAACACGAGTCAAAAACAAGTTGGACAGCAGCCCCCACAACCCATTGAGCAGTATTTCAGTGAGATGCATTTTAAGTAATGATCAGTTACGTAAAGTATCACAGGGAAGCTATAAGAATCCAAATCCTCTTTCTTGTTAGAAATCAAACTCAAGAACACTAGGGAACAATATATATATTTTAGATATTTTTCTTAAAATCAGCATTTTATTCTAGCTCTCCCAATATGCATTATAACTGTTAAAAGAAACAGAAAATATTAGCTGCAACTTTTGAGTAATGTGAACAGGAAAAATATTGGAACGCATTTGTTGGTCAACTTTATATCAATCCCACCCTCAGGCTTTCTGCTTACAAAGCTAAACTCTGCTCTAATGGAAAACCTAATAGGAGTTTCAAAGATGGTTCACACTCTCATAACGGCTTCAATCAATGCAGTTACTGTTCAGTACAATAGGTTAGTCTGCTATCCTCGTCTATGCTTGGATGAAGGCTGATAAGCCCCGACCAAGTGAAGGCTGAATTCACTTGCTCTTAGCCTTCATCAAAAGTAGGTGAAGTAATTCTGTGTGGCCTATCTCTTCCCAGTCTACTGGCACAGAGTGTCTCTCCAGCACTTTACACACCACTCCTAACTTATATAACATTATCTGGACATTGGTGAATCTTTTGGAATAAATAATTAGCAGAAGCGTGCTGGTGCTCTTTCACATATTATCATTCTATGAAACTGCGCTCTTGGAAGTATAAAAATAAATGAGAAATGCAATCGTCAGCTTTCATGAAATTGTGTTCACAACTTGATAACAATTATTTTAGAACAGAGTATGTAACTCAAATTTAAATTCCGATATTTGAGCAAACATGATTATCATGTTTCTGTATTTTTTCTAATTATTATTTTATCATATTAGAACATGGTTTGAGTAATGATGTTTATAAAGCACATACAAGGTTTCTTTCAATATCTTCATCTCAATAATGGTACACTTAGTTCTCCTCGGTACTTTCTGTAAAAGGATAGAACGATAGATCCTATTAGTCTCTTGCTATTTATACAATCAACGATTAATTCAACTAAGAATGTTGGCATTGACTTGGCCCATCTCATTTAATTTACTCCTAAATTCTTGTGGCATAATGTGATAATATGTTAAAGGAGCACACAAAATGGGTATATTGTAATGCAATTGTTTGATGACTAAGAAATTCTATATTTTTTGTATAATAACTTAGATGTAATATATTGAAAACGTATCATAATCTTTTATCTGAACCAAAGTTAAGAACATTATTTTTAAATTAGCGATGTTACTCAGGTTGTTTGCACAAAACGCATTGAGTGGTGGTCTATACAGTTGTACAGAGCATAATCCCTGCTTTATTGATTTGTTGGTGTCACAGGATATTGGGATGTAATGACAAAGCCAGTAGGTCTGACTCATGTTTTCAGATTAGGCTTGACTTTTCTGTTTTGCCAATGTTTCTACTGCTACAAGCGTTACACTAAGTACATTGGTCTCTTGACATATGTTACACCCTCGCACAGCTATAGGGGAAAATAGCTATGCTTCAATATGAATTTGTAGTGCAAACAACAGTAATTTCATTTTCACCTTCAAAGGATAATTGGCAGAGTTTGCACAAATAGACCTGCTTCCGGACAGGAAAGCATCCGTCTGTACTTAGCTATGCATTCCCAACAGGGCTTTAAATGCCTGTGTATTACTGAAAAGAAAATGGTGAATGGAAAGTGGTCTATGTGTGAAGTGTTTTGCTCTTGTTTGTACTGCAGAGGCTGTCCAAGTTGTGTTGCCGCAAGCCGGTACTTATGTGTGTAGGAGAAAAGTGTGAAAAAAGTGAGTTGTGCAATATTTTCAGTCCGGCTTCATCCAAAACTGCAGCACTGAAACAGCCCTGCCGCAAATGATTGATGACGCACTGCGGATCCTCGATTCGGGGGGGGTCTTGTCTTCTAATTCTCCTTGACCTTTCTGCAGCCTTTGACACTGTCAATCACAACACCTTCCTCAACACTCTTCAACAGAGAATGGGCATGGAGGGCACTGTGCTTAAATGGTTTGCTTCCTTCCTCTCTGATAGATCCCAAATGATCAACATAGCGGACAGTCTTTCATCTCCTTTGGCGGTGGGTCAAGGTGTTCCTCAAGGCTCTATACTTGCACCCACATTGTTCAATCTCTATTTGGCACCACTGGGAAATCTCCTAAGTAAATCCGGGGTCCACTATCATCTCTACGCAGACTACACTCAAATCTACCGGAAGGTTGCCTCCACTCACGATCTCTCCGTCCTAAGCCCTACTCTGGACTCCATTCAAAACTGGATGTCAACACATCAACTGATTCTGAATCCCTCCAAAACTGAATTCCTCCTCCTCTCCTCCTCAATTTCTCTTCCCCCGGTTCAATCAAGGATGAACCAGATGAATCTACTGAACAATAAACCCATCATTGTCGACAGCGCAAAATCCCTTGGTGTCATACTCGACACAAAACTCAATCTACTCCCCCACATTTATTCAATTGCAAAGTCTTCTCGATACCAACTGCGCCTTCTTTGGGGGATTTGTCGCTTCTTCCCGGAACATGACCTTAAAACCCTGGTCCAATCGCTGGTTCTCTCCAGACTGGACTACTGCAATTCTATTCTTACTTGCCTCCCCAAATCCCACCTGTCCCCCTTAAGTCTGTTCTCCATTCAGCAGCTCGTTTCATTTATGGGGCCAAAAGAACCGACCACATCACACCCATGTTATCCACCCTCCGCTGGCTTCCCATCGAAGAAAGATCTATCTACAAGACTGCCTGCATCACCCACAAAGCCTTGCACTCTTCCTCTCCTCGCTACCTGGCGAATAAACTGAAACTCTCTGGAGGCTCTAGACCATCACGAAAAGCAGAAAATCTACTGCTTGAACCTCCCACTTTCAAGAAGGAAAGATCGACGGCCCAATCCTTTTCAGGCAATGCGGTGAGAATATGGAACTCACTTCCGCCTCAGCTCCGGACCACCTCCTCCTCCCAGGCCTTCAAAACTGACCTCAAACTTCTCCTCCTTCAAAGACACTTCCAAATTTAATTCATGCCCTCTCTATTATCTGAAGGAAGACCTTTTACTATAGAAAATGTCTATTCTCCATGGCTATGGAAGTGCCTTCCCAGTGTGTTCTTGTGGTTTGAGAGTC
Organism: Lissotriton vulgaris; assembly: GCF_964263255.1. Classification (NCBI taxonomy): domain Eukaryota; kingdom Metazoa; phylum Chordata; class Amphibia; order Caudata; family Salamandridae; genus Lissotriton; species Lissotriton vulgaris. Next base: position 391,592,057 of record NC_141689.1, read on the forward strand.
TGCCATTTATTGCAGTATTACCCTTTTACCTGTGTTTGGTACTCTTTTGCAACATGCACACGTCACTTTTCTCTTGTAACACACTGTTTGCTACCTCTTACATTTTGTTTGCTTTCGATACTTGCACAAGTGCCACCACTGCCTACGTAACGTTTGTTCTTGTGTTTGAGAGTCTGCCATTTATTGCAGTATTACCCTTTTACCTGTGTTTGGTACTCTTTTGCAACATGCACACGTCACTTTTCTCTTGTAACACACTGTTTGCTACTTCTTACATTTTGGTTGCTTTCGATACTTGCACAAGTGCCACCACTGACTACGTAACGTTTGTTCTTGCGTTTGAGTGTCTGCCATATATTGCAGTATTTTACCTCTACTTGTACTTTGTACGCTTTTGTAACCTGCACACATGTCACTTTTTCCTCTTGTAATGCGCCGTTTGCTACCTCTTGTATTTGTTTGCTCACAATTGTCACTTTTGCCTCATGTAATGTAACGTTTGCTTTTGTATTTTGCTCACTTGTAATGTTCTCTTGTATCAGTTCTGTTCCTATTGTGAAGCGCTCTGACACCTTCGGGTAAAATCCGCGCTATATAAAAACGCATAAATAAATAAATCCGCTGTAGGTTATGTTATGCTATGTTAAGTTAAAATACTTAATAAAGTATATGTTCATCAGAGGTTTCTTGGTGCTAAGAAGATTAAGGGTAGCAAGAGGGAGACTATTTAGGACGGTCTACCTACAGCAATAGTCCTGTCTAAACAGTCATGTCTCAAGTTTATCCTGAAGGTTTTAAGCTCAGTTTCCTATTGCAGAATATCTAGAAGGGAATTCCCCAGGGTTGGTGTCTGGCCAGAAAACCTCTGACCACACATGTATGTCGAGTATCTGGGAATTCGTGGCCAATTTGCACTAGAAAATCGAATTGTACGTGAGGGTGTGTATTTCATCATTTTCCTTGGAAGATAGTGAGGACCCATGCCCTTGATAAGCTTAACGGTGCTGCAACAGACTTTACAATGGATCCTCTGTTAAATGATAAGTGGTGTACATGAGTTCTTTTAAAAGAGATGTTGTGGTGTGGGCATAGAAAGTGCTGAGGTTTGAAGGATGATAACCGATAAATGGTCTATGTGAGATCTTTTAAAATATATGTTGCTATGTGGGCTTGGAAGGGTGCTGAGGTTTGAAGGATGACAACCTTCCATAACTACAGTCAATGTTCTGGAGTTCGAACAGGAGCATCAGAGGGGCAACCCATAGAAAGTGCCATTATGCAGCACACTGTGATTTATGTATGAGGAGTCCATTCATAAGCAGCAGGAAGCTGCCCCTAGAAATGAGTGTTATACTACAGGCTGTGGAATATAGTATGAGAATTCGACTTCAGAGTGGCAGTGAGAAATCCATACGAATGGAACAGACACACTATATGCTCTGATATGTCACAGTGGAGCGACAAAGGAGCTTATGCTTAGGAGGACACTCAGCAGTAGCATAGAGTGGCACAGAGGAATCGGCGCTGTAAAAGCAACCATACTATACAAACTTTTATGGAGCCGATGTGCATCCATTATACAAGGTACTTGCTCTGAGGTATGCAGCCAAGAGAGTCAGAAAGAAAGCCATAAGACAAGGAAGTAGGCAACGAGCCATAGTAAATGGTGTGAGAAAACTGTCCAGAAACATCAAGCAAGTATTTAATATCAAGCAGCCATAGTAAGAGCTTTGAGAAATCCTTCCAGCCTCTAGGGACTAGTCATTCTAACCAGTCATGTTATATGGTCTGGGAAGTCAACCCAGGAGCAACAAAGAAGCAACCCACAGGCATTCAGTTGATACAAGCAGCCACATAAAATGATCTACAAACACTGCCCCTGGAGTCAGAGGAGCATACCAAAGGCATACACTGATTACTACAACTGGAGTCAAGCTAGCCTGGCTGATGAGGGGTGAAACCCCGAAACCAGTCCTAGGAGGCTTGTTTCCAGTCCAGGGAGGACCTGGCCTTGGCAGTTCGGGCTAGACTGTTCCCATAAGGAACAGAGTCAAGACTGATTTGCATATAGCTGGGTCCAATCTGGAGTGGCATGGAAATCAAAAGAACAATGGATTTAACTCAGGTCTCTTGACTGGGGGTGAATGTTTGATTTGCACTGCATTCCATCCATCATCTGAGTGTCTTTTGTTTTCAGGTTTCATGCCGGCATTATTTATATTTATGGGCAACTGTTCCATAGTCAGTAAGCTATAGGAGGTGTTTTTATTTTAAAGACCATGGTCCTCTTTCCAGCCCCTCTACATTGCAGCACCATATACCACTCCTACCTTGGGATGTTTTCTTATCCCTCTGGACTAAGTCCAAGGGCCAGTTTTGCTAGCTGTGGCTGGAGGGAACTCAATGTACAATTTTTGTGACTTCTGGCAAAAAGATTATATTGGAACATTGCCACCAAATGTGTAGAGGATCCCCAAACTTCCACACCTACTCCATCTTAGAGATGCCCCCTGACAAACTGCCAGCCCTGGTGTGGTTCCCGAATGGCTACCTCCAATCTTCCACTACCGGAGAGATTTCTAAACCTCTAGTTAGAGGGCCCCCGCTCTCTGGATCCAGAAACAAAGTCCATCCTGGGCACAGATGTCATGCCTCCTCCCCCAGAATGGGCTGGGTCCATGAAGGGCAAGCTTAAAAGGCCTGCCACCTCTGTGAGCTGACCCTGCTTTTTGCTGTCCCCAGCAACTGGCTCCCACCGGTTCTGACCACCACTTTGGGTGGGAGAATCTCCAGGAAAACCAAGTGAGGAAGAGAGATGTGTCCAACTTTGCCAACCCCACCCCTCGGGTGGGGGAGGTGAGGTGAAGCACACATCTCAGTCCCCTCCATCTTGAAAATGAGGGGACATAGCCAATTAGTCAGAGGGTCATGCCCCCCTCTCACTGAAGGGTGGCATAATATGGGGTGTACGCACCCCAAGGAAGGGAACTATTGGTCCTGACTTTCACACCCCTGTAACATCCCTAAATTTAGTATTTAGGAGTGATCCTGAACCTTGCCTCCTCGGATTAGAGGAAGAAAGGAGAAGGACCAAAGAGCTGTGCTGACGCAGGAAGACGAGTACACCAGCCTGTCCTTACTCCAACCTGCTCACAGCAAATCCACGGCGTGTCCAGCAGCCAGGAGCCATCCAGAACCCGGAGAACCTGCCCTGCCTTCGTCTAAAAGATGCTGTCTCTCATGAGCACTGGGTTTGTTCAACTAAGGACTCCAACACAGAACCCGGATCCAGGCGTCTCTGTGGTTCTGCACCACTCAATACCTGCGCCTACGGCCTGAGTTCAAGTAGCCCTACTTCACAAGGAGGCCTCCTTAGCAAACCCTGACCTGGGATTTGGTGATCCCTGACCTACCTCGAGCTTTAGACTGACGCCTGCAGCCTCAACCTGAGGAGTCCCCTCTACTGTGACTGGAGCTGGTAAGGAGATCCGACGCCTCTTGACACCCCTGCACCTGATGCCCCATGGCCTTGGGTGGCCCAAACAACGGTGTCCAGGCATCCTTCCAGTATCCATCTTACCACTCCTGCCGGTGGTCACCTTCGGAAAAACACCTTATCCGAGCCTGCTGCTTTTTATTTAAAACGGAGATCTCCATAGAAAACCACAGGGCTCCTGAAGTGTTCTTGGCACTCTACATCCAGCCGCCTCCTTGCTACTGGTGGTAGAGCTCCTGTGCTGACTGTTTTGCTCCTGCAAGGCTGATGCTGATGGAGTGGTGTGGCTCACTGGTTAGAGGCGGCAGACCCGGAAGCAGAGGACGGCCCGGGACCAGGGTTCAATTCCCGACGAGGCAGGGTCGTGAACCAGGGTCAGCGGACTTGATAATTCTCGCCTCGGTGCCTACTCTAACCAGGGATCACACTCGGCAACTCTGGGCATTAGCTTGCCACATCTCCACAATGGCCCCCCACAAACGCCGGGGATGCCTGGTTTCACCTTGGAGATACCCAGGAGGGAACATCTCACAGGGAAAGCCAGGACGGGTTCCCCAGCGGTCTATAGCGCCAGGACGCCTCTGGGTAGCAGTGCGCTTTACAAGACACACACATTTACATTTACATGCTAACCCCAGGAGCTTTGCTCCCACAACCAAGTGGCCTGTTCGTAAGTAGCCCCTGACCAAAGTTGCCCTTTCCCCATTGGCTAACATTAGGCCTCTACACTCTGCACCCGGCTGCCCAAGTGCCGCTGTTGGTACGATTTGAGTGCCTAACTGAACCTTGGGGAACCTTGGTTCTAACCCCCAAAAGCTATTTGTGTTGGTTGGAAAACCAATAACTTTCTTTTTCCATTAGGAACCAATGCTATGATTTTTGTTCCAAAAATGTTCTAGGTCTTGAACTGACTTTTAGTATGAAAACCAAAGTAACTTTCTTTCAACAAAAACAGGCGTTCTTACCTGTGTTGTCCCACGGTGTGATATCTAGGCATATCACCCTGAGTAGTAAAAATAACTAAAAATTAAACCAAAAGTAATCTAAAGTATTTCCTAATTATTTGTAACTGTTTTTAAAGCAAATACAAAGATATAACAATTTTAATGTCCACCACAATTGCATTTTTTTGTAAAGTATTGCATTTGTAAGCATATATTACATTTTATTTTTTTTAAAACAATTTTTATTGGGATTTCATCATTTCACATTGAGGCAAGTATGCAGAAATGGCAGTTAATCAAAACTTTATGATCACATGTTGCAGTTTGTTAATTGAGGTGAGATCACAAGATAACAGTAATAGAAAAAAGGAAATTAAATCCCACTTAATCTTGCGACATCGTGCGGGTCTTGGTGTATGCCAGTGTTTGCTTGGATTACTATCTGGTCATGGAATATGGGGGTCACTGTCGTCTGCTTTAAGGATGGGCCCAGGTTGGGTGACATGGCTGAAACCCTCAGGGGTACTCTGGGGAGTCGCTGGATGCTGTGTGTCGATCCTATGTTGGTGGAACTGGTGTAGTAGCATGGTCCATTCCATGGAGATGTGTTGTTTGTGTATCCCTTGCGCCTCTACCCTCCTAATAGTGTTCTCCTCCGATGAGCCCCAATTCTTAACCGCCCCCACCCATGCCGCCAAGGGGGGACCACTTGGGGTTCTCCAGTGCATAGCAATCCCTCTTTTCGCCAATAAAAGAGCCAAAGAAGTGAAGCACTCTTGGACTTTGAGAGTTTTGCGTTTGCGGAAGTGCCCCAACACACTGGCTTCCCACGTGTCAATGTCTCTGAGGCCTGTTATCTCTCGCAAAGTCTTGTGGATAGCCTGCCAATAGGGCCGCAGTATGGGGCATGACCAGAACATATGCATGAATGTCGCATCTGCAGACTGGCATCTCAGGCATACCAAATGCATGTCTGGTTAGAAGTGCTGGAGCCTTGCTTGAGTGAGGTAGACACGGTGTAGAATGGGAAATTGTATGTTCTTAAAGTGTGCATTTCTAGATAACTTTTTTGGGTATTCCAGAACCCGTTCCCATTCCTTATCATGGAAGAGGCGACTTATCTTGTCCTCTTACTGTGATCATAATGGGACCAATGTAGTGGCAGTGAGATTTTGGACCGCCTTATAAAACCAATGTGATTAAGTGCCACCTCTAACCCCATTTGGAGAAATCGTGCAGCACTGGGTGTGTCTTTGGTTCCCCTTCGGTAAGATCCCATATGTGGTGACTGCTGGTATTAGCTGCCTGTGTATCAAAAATTGTCCCGGGGGGGGACCCGTCTCGTCCGAGAGGCGATTGAACAGCAATAGATGACCCTCTTCGAACAGAGACCCGATTTCCAGAACACTATGGTCCGTTAATTCTTGCATCGCGCAGGCAGTATAAAACCCTCTCTGCCTAGGTAGACCAGCCAGTGGGTACAGGGGAGTGTACAATGGGCTGCTGCCGGACATGCGGTGTATGCGCAGCATGCATGCACTTGCTACCTTCACCTTGATTGAGTGCAACGCTCTGGGCTGTGTGCTTGAGAGTAGTAGGTGACAAGCGTCTTGCATTGACATGGGCCCGTCATCTGTCGCAGTCTCTGCTAGGAAGCGCCCTGCTGTCCATCTAGATATCCACTGTAGTTGTGCTGCGTAAAAGTGGGCTTCAAAGGACGGTGCAACTAACCCCTGTGGTTCAATGGGAGCTGCATTTTTGAGAGTGCAACTCTGCGAAGCTTGTTGCCCCATATGAGGGAGCTCAGCAGAGTGTCCAATTCATGAAAGAAGGAGCGCAGGGGGATGACAGGAGTATTGGCAAAATAAAGAAATTGCTGCACCAGGATCATCTTGGCCAAGGCAATTATGCCAATGAGCGCTAAGGGCAGAGCCTTCCTGAAATGTAACCGCATCCTGGCTCCCGTCAGGGCCCGGCGGTGATTACCTTCAAAGAGGTCAGTTGGGCGCCGATAAAGCCTAATACCAGGGTAGCCCAGAGCACCAGAACACCATGCTACTTGAGAGGTTCCAAACCTCAGCTCCCGGGGGGAAGAGGAGGGTTTAGGGGGTATATAACAGATTTCGCTCAGTTCACTGTAAGTCCTGTTGCAGCTGCAAAGTCTGCGAAGATGTTTCCAATGGGGCTGAGATCGGACTCTATGTCCCTTAAGTAGAGCAATAGGTCATCCGCATACATTGATACTATATGGTGGTTCCTTTTATTGGAATGCCCCACTCGTCTCCCTCCCACCGTAATCCAATCACCAAGGGTTCCATCACCATGGCAAATAGAATGGGAGAGAGGAGGCATCCCTGCCTGGTGCCTCTCTCTACTGGGAAGGGTGAGGAGATGTATTTACCCAACCATATTCTAGAGGTAAGCTGCGTATATAATAGCTTTATGTATGCCCTAAATTTGGGGCCTATTCCCATTCGCCCCAACGTTTGAAAGAGATATGGCCATGCAAGGGTATTGAATCCTTTCTCTAGGTCCAGGATCAGGCATGCCGCCCTGGGGTCATGATCCCCAACCTGACCCTGAACCTGGAAAAGCTGACGGATATTCTGGTATGTATTTCTGCCTGGCACAAACCCATTTTGATTGTGGTGTAAGAGTGGCGGGAGTAGAGGTCCTAATCATTCTGCCAGGATCTTGCCCAATATTTTGCAGTCGGTGGAGAGTAGCATGATTGGTCTGTATGAGGCCAGGTGTACTGGATCTCGATCAGGTTTCAGAATTAAGAGTATGAGGGATTCTCGTAATGAGCTGGATAGTTCCCTTCCTCCTGAGCAGCTGCATACGTGGTGGTCAGTCACGGCGCCAGCTGAGTGATAAAAGTGTTATGGTACTCTAGGGGAAAACCGACCATCCCGTGGGCTTTATTTCGGGACATAGCACAGTACGCCTGTTTCACATCAAATTGCGTGATTTCCTCTTCCATAAGGGCGCTATCCTCGCTCAGTATTTGGGGAAGTGTGAGCGGTGCTAAGAATCGAGAAGTGCTTCTTGACCGTCTTGTGTGGGGCATTGATAGAGTGTAGCATAGTAATCGCGGAACAGATGCAAGATGTTGGATTGGGCCATCGCAGTTCCACCTAGATGGTCCATAATTTCGTTAATTGGATGTATTTCCTGGTGCTGGCGGGCCAACTAGGCTAGGAGAGTGCCTGATTTATCCCCCTCCCTGTGCCGCTTAGTTGCATATAACTTAAAGTTGTAGCGTCTTAGGTCTGCCAAGACCTCCCAATATTCCGTTTTTGCCTCTGTGACTTGTATATGGGTTGCCGCACTTGCATTCTCCGCTCTAGTCAGTGATGCTAGTTTGAGTTCTGCACTCTTGAGATTTTTATCAAGTGCCTTGTGGACCCCAGTTATTTGCCTGATACAGGTCCCTCTCATCACAACTTTAAAAGCATCCCACTCCAACATTCTGTTAGATACTGTATGGGCGTTCGCCTCAAAGTATTCCACGATACTACTCTTGAGATCGTGGTGAAATACCGGGTCCTCCAAACATTTGCATTGTAATTTCCAGGTTGGGGCACGTGGGTGAGGCGGCCTCCATCTAAGTGTTAGCAGGTGCACATCGTGGTCTGAGATTACTCTCCCAAGATAGTCTGTATGTTTGTTCAGTGCAATTGTTCCTGTGAGCTCAGAAACCCATCAAGTCACACCCTCAGATCGTGTGGCACTGAATGGTTGGAGTATAGTTTAGCTGTTGGGTTTTGGGCCCGCCATGCACCTGCTAGGGCCCAGTGTTTCCAGAAGCGAAACCGTTCTCCGTGCGCTTGCGCTGGGGAATCCTGGGCCTGGATGCAATTATAGTCTCTCCCCAGCACCCACAGCGTATGTGTAAATTGTGGGAGAACTGTTGACAGTGAGTCCCAAAATAGCCCCTGGTCCTGAGGTTTCTTAAATGGAACCCCAGGTCTAAGCCATATTCTCTTCTAGGGGATCCTCATAAATGGTCATAAGCACATTAATATTCCCGCCTATGTGTGGGACCCCGGAAAGACATCACATATATATGAAAAACATATATGTCGCTCTATATATACATCCATTTTGAATTTGAATGTTTAAGAATTTATAGAGCGCACGTTCACTATGCAGTTTCTTGGCGCTGGGGGGAATACTAAGCTGAAAGGACACAAGGACTAGGGGCTGAAAGCTTGCTGGAACAAAAAAGTTTTAAGGGCCTTGCGAAACTCCATATAGGAAGGGGAGTGTCTGACTGAGGGCGGAAGAGTGTTCCAAAAGGTGGGAGCGAGGACCGAGAATTTCTGGCCTCCCGATCTTTGTTTCTTGAAGCGGGGGGTGACTAATAGAGATTTGATGGATGAACGAAGATCTCTAGGGGGGCAGTAGTTGGTAATGGCAGAGTTGATAAAGGCAGGAGCCGTGCCCGCCCGGGCTTGAAAAGTAAGGCATCCGAGTTAAAAGAGGGCCCGTTGTTTGATAGGGAGCCAATGAAGAGAAAAGAGGAGAGGAGAGGAGTGGTGGGAATTAGATAGGCCATATACCAGGCGGGCTGCCTGGTTCTGCACCAGCTGGAGACGTTGAAGTGCATAGGCAGGGGCGCCATTGTAAATAATGTTGCCGTAGTCGATCTTGGATAGGACCATGGCCATTAAGATCAGTTTAAGTGCAGGGGAGGGAAAAAACAGGATATTTTCTTAATGATACGCAGGGTAAAGGAAACAAGAGGAGACAACAGAACTAATGTGGGAATGAAGTGTGAGATGATGATTAAGTGTGATTCCGAGGGTCTTGACAGAGTGAGAGGGAGTGGGAGGGAGACCAAGGGAGGGGGGCCAAAAAGAGGGAGACCAAGGGTTGCCACTGCCACCAGTTAGAGCCAGCTCTGTTTTATTTGGGTTGAGTTTGAGGTGGTTCGCATTCATCCAATACCGGATAAACAACATGACGGACTGGAAGCTGGCGATGCCTGATGTAGGGGAGGAGAAATTAAAAATGAGTTGGAGGTCATCAGCGTAGTTGTAGACTGTTACCATATATAAATAAAAACACACAATGCAGCCCTCCATAGACCTGCTGAACAATATTGCAAGAAAATTCTTTTGCACACAAATGCATTCCAATAAAGCAGAGAGAAAATAAAGCCTTTGAAAACTGCTTTATTATGTAGCAGAAAAGATAATCCTGCAAGGACGAATGAAAACATTGTCAGCACATAGGCTGCATTGTAGAAACATTAGTGTAGAAAACTGAAAAGCTAACCCACAGAAACACTCAAAATAAACTGGCACTGTGCCTTTAAGGCAGCCATGACCCCTAGTTTCCCATCATGCCTCAGGGGTGACAGTTAGGTCAGTTGTTCTTTCTGTCTCCTTCTGTCGGGACCCTGGTTACATCAGCTCTACTTTTTTTCTGATTTCTGACAGAAAATACTACAATTTTTGGGTTAAAACCTGTTACTTGGATGTCTTTTTGGTGTTGGAGTATTTCTCTACTGTTTTTTAGGGAGTTGAACATTGTTTTTTAGTCAGAAATGCCCTCTATTTTTTACCCTTGCCCTTCCCTTCCTGTGGCAAGAAGAAGGCTAAAACAGACTCCCATCCGGTGTGTATTTTATGCCTGCCTTATGATCATGATTCTAAAACCTGCCAGCATTGTCAGCTACTGTCCAAGAGAACTCTGAAGGACAGGGAGAGGATTCGTCTCTATGGGCTGGCTGAGAAGATAAAATCACCTTCTAGAGGCAGGTTTCCGATGAAGAGGAAAGAGAGAGCCTCCACTCCATCTAGAAGTAAGATTCCAGTATGCTCTCCTTCGGAGTTGGGCTCGTAGCCTCAAATCCCTTCATCTGCAATAAAAAAGTCGACCAGAAGACTATAGACAGCGGGCTCACCGTCATGAGAACACCAGTCGTCGACGAAGATTGCAGGTTCGTCGAATCCTCTGCCGTCGTCAACCTGGCGACGATCGGCGTCACGGAGTCGCTCTTCATTGGTGCGGGCTCGCCCAACGTCGAGAGGCAGGTCTCCGTCGTCTCCGTCTTCTCGGCGTTCGACGTTGAGGCAGGCTCCGCCGTCGCAGGGTCACTGGCGATCGGCATCGACGCACACATCTCCGTCGACGTCTACCAGGTGACGATCAACGTCGAGACACGCATCATCCCCTAAGGCTAGACACTCATCACCCCCCTGGTGGCGTTTGACGTAAAAGGCTAGATCCTCTCTGGCAACGAGGCATTCGATGTTGAGACCAAGGGTGAAATATACCAGACATCGTTTGACATCGAGACGGCGATCTCCGTCAACGACGAGAAGTTTCCTGCTCTTGACTCCACTGACTTCTATCAGACGGTCAACGTTGAGTGAAAGATCAACGTCGAGAAGGATTTCTCCGTCTAATCGCTCATCGTTGAGCTCTCCCTCACGCTCAACGTCGGAGGCGAGGTGTATGGGCTCCAGACATGCCATACAACGTCGAAACACACAGAGACATCAACGTCGAGGAGACGATCAGGTACTGGGAACTCACCAGTAATTGTGACACAGATCCGGGCAACGTCAAGATACTCTCCATTGACGTCACATCGCTCATGGCGAAGCTGCAGAGAGGCCTCCCACTCTGCCCGGAGCTCACCGCAGACGATTGTGTCATCACGCAGTGCTTCGGTTCATCCACAGGAGCCTACAAGATCACTGCCAAGAAGTTCTCCAAGGAGGCAGCGTTCTCCTTCCATCCATCTTTCTCCCAGATGGCTACAACCTCTTCATCATTGGCAGACAGTACCCACAAGTCACGCTCAACAGCCTGCGGGCTACTCCAGCCCACTGCACAGATCTCCCTTGCAGCGTCTTGTGCAGGAAGTGGATAGATCACCCACCACTTGGACCAGAGAACACCGAGGCAGATCCTCTGAAAGCAGGTCCACTCGGCGGCATCACAAACTACGACGTACACCGTCTTGATCGTCCATCCAAGAGGGATTACTCACCTACCCTGACAGATAGACTCCTTCCAGAGTGTTGCCTACTGATGACGTAAACACCTTTCATGATGTTCTCACCTGAGGAGCTCAGAAGCTGGGCATCAGCATGTCAGCTATTCAGGCAACCATGTTCATTATTTTCGAGACTCTCCATCAAAAGTCTGCAGCTAGACCATTTCTCCCTTTGGTCCCTGGAATCATCGAGCTGGTAATGGATATCTTCCTTGCTCCATCATCAGCTGAAGCAGCTCCAGCGCGGATCATAAAAAATACAAGCCAGCTGCATCGGATCCTCTTTTTCTTAGATTGGATCCACCTCCAGATTCTGTCATTATTGCCGCAGCAAAAAACTTGCATGCAGTTGCATCTTCCTCCCCTGCTCTTCTGGATTTAGAGAGTAGAGCACAAGATTCTTGGGGATGGAAGGCTTGTGGCTCGGCAGCGTCTTCTTTACAAGCATCCAACGCTGCGGCCCTGCTGAGTCGTTATGACAGGATTCACTGGAAAGCTTAGAGACAAACTCCCAAAGGAGGATCAGCAGGACTTCTCTGAAATTATTCAGGAGGGTGCTCTGGTGGCCAACCAGGCAATCAGCACTGCAGCAGATGGTGTGTCTCTGGCCGCTCACTCTTATGCACATGGCATATGGGCACGACGATCTTCCTGGTTGCGCCTCACAGCATTAAAACCGGTTGCACGACAGTGTATATTGAATATCCCTTTTTCTGGCACTTAACTGTTTGGTGCCCACACAGATGAAGAAATGGCCGGGATATCCTCCTCGCATTTGGGCCTGATATGCGCCCAGTGGAGGAATGTCAGCTGCACCCGACCCACACCCTAGAGCCACTCCTCACTTGGATACGGTGGTGGGGTCGAGCTCGGGGCAGCTCTAAGTAGATGCCAGACTTTTCCGGAGATTCGCTCCTCATGTTCTCCCCGGCTGCAGGATCGCGGCATTGGGGCTGCCATTTTGCTCCGAGTCTCCTCTCACCATGTATCGGCCCGATTTGCAGTGCCTGTTTTCCAACTTCGAGTTTACGCCCTCACGGTCATTGACACTTTTGTTTGGGCAACAGGGAGGGTCATTATTCGATCCCCACAATCAGGATGGTTGCCAATGTGCGGGGCCGGCAGTCGGAGCTCTACACATGCACATCCACCATCTTTGCTAGCGTAGCCATGCCCCCCCTATGAAAGCATATAACACTTACCTGAGCCAAGTCCTGCTTGGTTCAAGAAACAAAACTTAAGTGTACCTTATTATACGTACCTAATTTGTCTGGAATCAGTCTCTGAGTGTGTGCCATCAGTCTTGATTGAGTGGATACAATAAATGCTTAACTCACCCTCCTGATAAGCCTAACTGTTCGACCACACACCCAAAAAGAGATCCGTTAGTGATTATCTAATTTAGCCTCTGCTTTACCTCTGGGGATCTACTGGACTCTTTGCACACTTTACCTTACTTTGGTAAAGTAGATACAGAGCCAGCTTCCTACAAGATGTGTTTCTGGTAACAATCAATCACAGGGATAATTAGTAGAATCCAAACCCTCTGTCAATGAAGAATAACACACTCAATAGTACTGGCTATCAGTGGATATATGTTAAAGATTTATTTTCAAATCAAAGTTATATCCTCGTGCACACAATATGAATTGTAACTAGAATAAAGATAAACAGAATGGTAACTGCAATGTTTACCAAAAGTATGAACAACAAAAGATACTCCATCATATTTACTGTATTAGTTGATAGCAATCAAACTCTCATTATTTTTTTCACTAACTTAATATCTGCAACAAAAGAAAGTAAAGCCTAATTTGAGATTCAGAGATGGTTTACAACTGTATACCTGTCTGGCTTTATGTTCAATATAATGGTAGAGGCTGCTATACTCATCTTGGGCTGCTAAGGGCAGCAAGTGAAAACTGAATGGCCTCTCATTTGCCTCCAGTCAAATGAGGTGGTCCTATTCTGCACTACCTCCATTGTCTGTGTCATCTGGACTAAAGTTCCTCTCTAATCCTTTTCTGTCTGTGCTTAGCTTGTATTACATTATTTAGTTGTTGATTTTTTAAAGGATTTACCGATGACTGGTGGGCGGCAGACATAGGGCACGGCAGCCACAGGGCGTGAGAGCGCGCCAAAGAAAGAGACAGCAAATGATATGGAGAGTTTGGGTTCAAAAGGACCCAATCAATAAAGAGGGGCATGGTTGCAGGCATTGCCAAAAAGGCGACTGGGACAACCGGTCCCTATCTTTGTTGCCAATGACATTGATGTTGCCACCGCCTGAGATGTCCGAGGAAGAGTTGAACAACAATCACTCCCAGAGATGATTCCTAAGATCTTAAGGGCAGAGATTCCGGCGGTATGGTCAGCTCGGTATCCTACCACAGAAATATGGAAATTAGCGGGATAGCGACCAATAAAGTAGAACAGTAGGAGCACGCAGGTACTGACACACCACCACCTGCAGCCAGCATGGTGTGCCCGGGGAAAAACAAAATGGCGGGCACCTGTGGGACCATCAAGGGGCAACCAAGATAACAGAACCTGCAGTGCAGGCTTTCCACAAGACCCTAAAGCCAAGACGGTGGTGCATATGAAGAGGAGCTTAGCCTGGGCACCCAACAAAAAAGAGCAAACAAAGGATCACATAAATCCCGACATACTGGCACCAGCAGCCAGGACGGCGGTAAGCTATCCAGACAGGATGTAGGCTAATCTGACCTGTGGAGGCTGCATATTGGCAGGATGACGAGCTTGGCAGGTCTCCCAGCACTGGAAGTTCGGTGTGGGAGGTGGTGCCCCCAAAGCCATTGAGGAAGTCATGCAGTAGAGGTCTCGGGCAGTCGTTTCTGGTAAGGTGAGGTGAGCACGGAACCAAACCAGCAGGCTCCAATTAACAAAATGGGTAGAGGGAGGGGAGAGTAGTAAACACTCCAAACCTAATTTTGTCTGGTGCTCATTATTTTCTCGAGCACTGGATTTTTCAATATGAGGCAGTAGGAATGTATTTTATAAGGAACAGGGAACCAGCCTCAAATGATACACTAAACTGTCTGACCACAAGATTGAATACCCCACTCCCTTTTTGAGTTATCTTGTACCTTGGTGGTAGCAAACCTCTTTCGGCTGTGCTAAACTCTGCTTCAGCATAGTTATTGAGCCTCACACCACCCGGATGAAACTAATACACTGCTCCTTTTCTAGTGCATGGAAGGGTATACTCAGATGTGAGTCCCTTGCTCATTGCACCATCAGGATTCAAGCAAGCGGGCCGAAGATGGCTGTAATGCCAGAAACCGGTCCCCAGAAGTTTGTTTCTTTCCCAGTGTAAGAATTGGCTTTGTAGTTTGGTTTGCCCTGTTCCCATCATGCACTGGGACAGGAACAGACTAATTTGCATATAGCCAGGTTCTGAGCTGGGATGGTGCAGTGAGCTAAAAAACGGTGTTGGATCTAGCCCTGATCTCTTGACTGGGTGAGAGTATTCTGCTTAATTCAGAAACTCTGTCCATCACCACACCTTGTTGTTTAATTATTTTGTCCACCATAAGCGTGGAAGGGTATACTCAGATGTGAGTCCCTTGCTCATTGCACCATCAGGATTCAAGCAAGCCGGGCCGAAGACGGCTGTAATGCCAGAAACCGGTCCCCGGAAGTTTGTTTCCTTCCCAGTGAAAGAATTGGCTTTGTAGTTTGGTTTGCCCTGTTCCCAACATGCACTGGAACAGGAACAGACTAATTTGCATATAGCCAGGTTCTGAGCTGGGATGGTGCAGTGAGCTAAAAAACGGTGTTGGATCTAGCCCTGATCTCTTGACTGGGTGAGAGTATTCTGCTTAATTCAGAAACTCTGTCCATCACCACCCCTTGTTGTTTAATTATTTTGTTCACCATAAGCGTGGAAGGGTATACTCAGATGTGAGTCCCTTGCTCATTGCACCATCAGGATTCAAGCAAGGCGGGCCGAAGACGGCTGTAATGCCAGAAACCGGTCCCCGGAAGTTTGTTTCCTTCCCAGTGAAAGAATTGGCTTTGTAGTTTGGTTTGCCCTGTTCCCATCATGCACTGGGACAGGAACAGACTAATTTGCATATAGCCAGGTTCTGAGCTGGGATGGTGCAGTGAGCTAAAAAACGGTGTTGGATCTAGCCCTGATCTCTTGACTGGGTGAGAGTATTCTGCTTAATTCAGAAACCTGTCCATCACCACCCCTTGTTGTTTAATTATTTTGTCCACCATAAGCGTGGAAGGGTATACTCAGATGTGAGTCCCTTGCTCATTGCACCATCAGGATTCAAGCAAGCCGGGCCGAAGACGGCTGTAATGCCAGAAACCGGTCCCCGGAAGTTTGTTTCCTTCCCAGTGAAAGAATTGGCTTTGTAGTTAGGTTTGCCCTGTTCCCATCATGCACTGGGACAGGAACAGGCTAATTTGCATATAGCCAGGTTCTGAGCTGGGATGGTGCAGTGAGCTAAAAAACGGTGTTGGATCTAGCCCTGATCCTTTGACTGGGTGAGAGTATTCTGCTTAATTCAGAAACTCTGTCCATCACCACCCCTTGTTGTTTAATTATTTTGTCCACCATAAGCGTGGAAGGGTATACTCAGATGTGAGTCCCTTGCTCATTGCACCATCAGGATTCAAGCAAGCCGGGCCGGAGACGGCTGTAATGCCAGAAACCGGTCCACGGAAGTTTGTTTCCTTCCCAGTGAAAGAATTGGCTTTGTAGTTTGGTTTGCCCTGTTCCCATCATGCACTGGGACAGGAACAGACTAATTTGCATATAGCCAGGTTCTGAGCTGGGATGGTGCAGTGAGCTAAAAAACGGTGTTGGATCTAGCCCTGATCTCTTGACTGGGTGAGAGTATTCTGCTTAATTCAGAAACTCTGTCCATCACCACCCCTTGTTGTTTAATTATTTTGTCCACCATAAGCGTGGAAGGGTATACTCAGATGTGAGTCCCTTGCTCATTGCACCATCAGGATTCAAGCAAGCTGGGCCGAAGACAGCTGTAATGCCAGAAACCGGTCCCCGGAAGTTTGTTTCCTTCCCAGTGAAAGAATTGGCTTTGTAGTTTGGTTTGCCCTGTTCCCATCATGCACTGGGACAGGAACAGACTAATTTGCATATAGCCAGGTTCTGAGCTGGGATGGTGCAGTGAGCTAAAAAACGGTGTAGGATCTAGCCCTGATCTCTTGACTGGGTGAGAGTATTCTGCTTAATTCAGAAACTCTGTCCATCACCACCCCTTGTTGTTTAATTATTTTGTCCACCATAAGCGTGGAAGGGTATACTCAGATGTGAGTCCCTTGCTCATTGCACCATCAGGATTCAAGCAAGCCGGGCCGAAGACGGCTGTAATGCCAGAAACCGGTCCCCGGAAGTTTGTTTCCTTCCCAGTAAAAGAATTGGCTTTGTAGTTTGGTTTGCCCTGTTCCCATCATGCACTGGGACAGGAACAGGCTAATTTGCATATAGCCAGGTTCTGAGCTGGGATGGTGCAGTGAGCTAAAAAACGGTGTTGGATCTAGCCCTGATCCTTTGACTGGGTGAGAGTATTCTGCTTAATTCAGAAACTCTGTCCATCACCACCCCTTGTTGTTTAATTATTTTGTCCACCATAAGCGTGGAAGGGTATACTCAGATGTGAGTCCCTTGCTCATTGCACCATCAGGATTCAAGCAAGCCGGGCCGAAGACGGCTGTAATGCCAGAAACCGGTCCCCGGAAGTTTGTTTCCTTCCCAGTGAAAGAATTGGCTTTGTAGTTTGGTTTGCCCTGTTCCCATCATGCACTGGGACAGGAACAGACTAATTTGCATATAGCCAGGTTCTGAGCTGGGATGGTGCAGTGAGCTAAAAAACGGTGTTGGATCTAGCCCTGATCTCTTGACTGGTTGAGAGTATTTTGCTTAAACTCTGTCCATCACAACCCCTTGTTGTTTAATCCTTTTCCAGTGCAGGGCGTTGCTGCCGATTAGCTAGCGGTGGGAAACCAATGGGGTTTCAAAGAAAGTTGCGCTTTCCAAAGGGCAAAGTCTTAGTTTCAGCTCCCCAGTTAATGCTTGGACGAATTGCGGTACAGACATATGCCGCAAAGGGTACGTGGCAAAAAGGGATGCTGCTTACAACCAGGGACGCAATCTATTAAGGCAGCTGTTTCATTTTAAATCCATGAGAGAGTCTCGCACAGGTGTTCCACTGCATTTTAGCTTTAGATATAACTATGACTTGCAAAGAGTGATATGCAGGTCTGCTGTTGTGTGGGCATTCATTGGGAGGAATGTGATTATATGAAGATTCTTATTTGTTAAACCTCGTGACTCCTTGCCCATTTGTCACACTGCGGCTTCAACACCCGCCTTCTCTGGTGGGGGAGGGATCAATTTCTTCCACAATAAAGCTTTGAATTGCTTGTCCAAGCGGCCTTTTAGGCCATGCTTGTGACCCCACCCTTATTTCTTTATTGGGCAGTTTGAACCCAAACTTCTTTCTGCGCCTCCTGATCAGCGGTAAAACCCCCACATGCCCCCCCCAGTTGTGCGAGCAACTCAAGGGCCCTCCCGCGATTCTTTCTTATTCATCAATTATGTATACTAAGAACTTTTGTGGTGTTAGAACGGGCACAGTTTATTCACATCATAGGTTGGTACATACTTGTTATTAACATGCTCGTTTCTGGATTATCTGAGACTACAACAGAAGGTATTTTAACGGGTTATACAGTGTACATCATATACATTGTTGCATACTAATAACCACAACTTCCAACCATCAAGACAGCTCTACTTTTGTCACATATATGGTACAGCGTGCCACAGCTTTGAGGCTTCAACTTGCTACCGAATATCTGGCATTCATGGCCCTATGACAATTCCTGAGCTGCAAGTGCTGTGTCCGCCCAGCGCTGACCATTTCGTACCCTTTGTCTGCCTCTGTAAGGCATCCCAAGATCCTTTTCCGGGCACTTATCTCAAGAGTCCCTGTGGTAAGGCATCCCAAGGACCTTGTGGAGAAGTGTGGCTCACTGGTTAGAGGAGGCAGACCTGGAAGCAGAGGTCAGCCCGGGACCAGGGTTCAATTCCCGGCTCGGCGGGGTCTTGAGTCCTAAAATGTCCATGGACTCGACAATTCTCGCTCCGGTGCCTACTCGATTCACGGGTTTACACTCTGCCACTCTGGGCAATAGCTTGCTTAATCTCCATAATGGCCCCTCGCGGCGGGATGCCTGGCTTTCACCTTGCGGATACCCTGCAGGGGTTATCTCACGGGAATACCAGGACGGGTTCCCTAAGCAAGCGCTTAGAAACTGCTCGGTGATTTGCGCTATATAAATTCCTGTACATTTACATTTACATTTGTTCGGGCATATGCCCTTAAACGTCCTTATATGAAGATCCTTATTTGTTAAACCTCTTGACTCTCGCCACACTGGAGGTGGTTCACTGACCACTGACAGCTCCCCCCATGACTAGTCCCCTTCATGTAAGTAAACTTGCATCTTTCATGGGGGCATTGCTTACACTGTACTGGAAGGATGGACCCTGTCCTCTATATAATCTCCGGGTAAACAACCAGCGAGAATGACACATACTTCTAGGGGGAGCACCCCATGCCCTTTTTAACTTGTGGCAAACCCAGGGGGCCCCAGACAATGATCTACTTTGAGGTGGTGGAGAGAGAGGACATGCCCTTTTAACCTTGAGTTTTACCCAGGGGGCCCCTGAGGATTGGTTGTTTCAACCCCACGAACCAACCAGCACCTGTGTTTTCCGGGCTTAGCTGCTGCCTGCCCTCCTTCACTACCCCCTAGTGGAGGATTGTTTTGTCCCCTCACCTGTCTGACTGCCCTCCCTGGCCTGCATGCCACCTAAATGACCCTGCTATCTAAAGGTCTGCTGGACAGATGAACCCCAGGGAGATCGTGCGCAGCTTTGTTATCTGTGGCTGTCTTGTACCCCTTGTTCATTTGCATCTGCTGCAGCTTTTATGGACAAAGTCAGTTTAATCATGCTACATGGGCAGCATTTAGTTTTCCGGTGTGGGAATTTTAACAAGGACCTACTCTATGCAAAGTGCCTATTGGACGCCTCTGACCCTGGCCTTATGGTTGCCAATGGCATCATTGGTAGGGTTGTGATACAAATGTATCTTTCACTTCTACAATCCTTTCATATCCTTGTGCAAATCCCCAAGTTATTATGTAACCCTGGGCAAAGCACTACGCTACGTTGGCGTAGTTTGCGAAGTTTGCGCTACTTCGCACTACACGAATTGCAGGTGCACAGTGCAAACACGCGTAGCGCAGCGGTAATTTTTTGCTTGCTTGCGGTCCTCAACGTCAAGTTGGCGACAGCGAGCAAGCAAAATGACATCCCAACGAGACATTTTCCTCGCTCTCGATCAGCAACATGAAGATGCCGATGGTCCCACATGTGAGACATGATTATTTATACCCATGCATCTCACATGGTCCTTGGCCCACTAAAACAGTGTTTTTGTACTTGGTAGTCTGCCAACTCGGAAGGGAGTGATAAGTTTAAAATGTTATATTTCTCAAAATTTATTTTATTTCTAGAGACCTTTTCTAACTTCTGGGAATAAAGTCAAAGGTGAGCTCAGGGAGAGGAGAGCAAGACATCCTCTCTATATAAACTGATATTATGTTCGTCATTGGGGGCCAACATTTTCAGTGACCTTAATAAAAAGCAAGGGAGATAGCGGACACCCTTGCCTTAGACCTCTGTGTAAATCAAAAGATTGTGAGTGCTGGCTTTTTAAGTCTATCATTGCTGTGTGATACACATAAATAGTCAATGACCATGGGGCTCATGTATCAAAGTACATTTTTGCAAGTCCTTAATAGCGTTTTTTTATGAATCGCTATTAAGGACTCGCAAACTGCTACGTAGGTAGGGTTCGCATTTAAACTAGCGATTCCTACACATTCCTTATTTGCGACTCGCAAATTGTGAGTAGCAAATAAGGAATGGCTTCTTTTCATTTCTATGGGTCATGAGGCCCATAGGAGTGAATGGGAATTGCGTGCGCAATTAGCGAGTACCCAATTTCAAGGGTGCCAGGGTTCCAAAAGGACACCCTGTGGCACCCCTAAATTGTGCATATGTGCACATATGGCGCACGTACATGCCCTGAGGGGATGTATGTGCGCCACATGGCACTTTGGAAAAAAAGCAAAAAAGTGCTTTTTCCTAGGAAATCGCAAATTACCACCAATTTGAAGTTGGTGGTATTTTGCGATTCCTTAAGTCAAAATTGCAATTTGCGATGCCTACAAGCATAGCATTTAGGGAATCGCAAACTGCGATTCTCTTAACGCATGCGCAAAATATGGAATCGTAATTTTTGCAATTCCTTATTTTGCGAGTAGTTTTTTGCCTATGTACATTGCACACAGCTATATTGCATTCGCAAATGCTGAAATTCTGCGAATTTCAGCGTTTGTGATCGCAATTTAGCTTGATACATCTGGCCCTATGTCTCCATATTTAGGTGCAAAATGCATTGCATCCAAGCCTGGGCGGGAAGGACCAATCCCCCTACTTGAATGCTTTCTCTGTGTCCAGTGAAAGCAGGACAGCTGGAGTTTTCTTTTTCGCAACCACACCATATAATAAACCACTTTCCTCACATTCCTGTTTTTATAATGCTGTGTGTTTAATGTATTACATTTTATATTTGTAAGTTTGTCTGATGCACTTAAGGCCAGTTGACCAATGTGTTAAGTAAATCTGTAACTTGTAAATATAAGTTGTATGTTCTTTGTCTCTTAGCTCTTCATTCCCTTATTGTGTCACAGCAGGAACACTAACTCCACCCAACCCATTAAGGAAGCTCTTATAAGGGCATGTGTTTTTCATAATTTCACTCACATTGTGAAATGTTTATTTTATACATTTAAATTAAACTTCTTTTCATTACCTACTTGGACACCTCTAGAGCCTGGAAGAAGAAAATGCATTTACCTCTACAACTAAGATCTATACCCTCTATATGCTTTTATAATCAAAGCATTTCGAAATGTGTTTATTTGAAGCGCATTGCATGATCATGTCTGTACTGTGGGAACAGGCTTAGGATGCATCGATTGCCCTTAGAGGGCGGCTGTTGCCTATTGGTATTACTAACAATTTCATTGCCTTATAACAGTGAATAAAACACAGTGCTTTCCGTTTTTAAGTGCAGGTTGTTGAGATGAATATGCACGGAATGCAGCCAAAGCAATTCCTTTTTTTAAGTACATCTCAGATGGCCCGATCCGTAATGCGTTTCATAGCCCTAAGCAGTGATCCACTTGATGGATTTCGCATAACTGGTACGGTTGTCTTGTGTTGTCTACTTTTTCTGCATGAGGTATTCAACGTTGGTATGTATATTATTTTATTTAAGTGAATTCTTAAGTATCTGCATATTTTGCCTATTGACAATTTAAAATACTCAAGTCAAATAATCATGCTGCGATATCTTTCAGAGGTAGCCCCAATGAAGTATGTATATTTGGGTAGGCACAGGTGACATTTCATGGTATTTATCTTAAATGCCTTTTTGCGGTGAACTAATATAATGAATTAGAATATTTGTTGCATTTTTCGCTCTACTGCTGTGTTATTTGAAACGACTAATTTTATTACAATTAAAAAGATTGCTGTCCTAAGGTTTATTATTACATTCTCTAAGGGCCCTAACAATTATTTTGTAACACACTTTGACAAGCCTCGAACAACCTTAATGGCGCAAATTGCTGAGCATCTGTGCGGTCACAGTTTCAGATCCCGTTTTGAGGTGGATCTATGGGCAGTGGGAGGGCAGTCAGCGAGCACAGATGTTGAAGTTGCATTCCGTGCACTTCCGTCATGAATGACAAAGCAGCAGGCACGTGCCCGCCTCTCTGTTAAGCATTCGGAAGCATGGCTGTTGTGGACAAGGAGACAGGGAACAAACCCTCAGACCATCATATCCCATTAAAGCAGTACTGTCATGCTGTCTTTAAATGGCCTGAAAAGCATGTGTTTGCGTTTCCGTTTTCAAACCCAGTGGCGTCACTAGGGTTGGTGTCACCCGGTGTGGGTAACTCATGGTGTCACCCCCTCACAACTTACTGGATGGACCAACTCACCCTCTGCCTGCACCATGTCCCCTCTGTCTGCACCATCTCTCCCTCTGTCCGCACCATCTCCCCTCCGCCTGCACCATTTCACCCCCTGCCTGCACCATCTTTCCCTCAGCCTACACCATCTCACCCTCTGCCTGCACCATCTCACCCTCTGCCTGCACCATCTCCCCTTTGCCTGAACCATCTCCCCTCTGCCTGCACCATCTCTCCCTCTGCCCTCACCATCTCCCCTCTGCCCTCACCAGCTACCCTCTGCCTTCACCATCTCCCTTTCTGCCTGCACCATTCCTCCCCCTCCGCCTGCACCCCCTCCCCCGCCTGCTGCTCTTTTAACCCTTTCCTCGTCGCCTTCTCCACCTCCCCCCCCCATGGTTTCTCCCTCACAGTTCTCAGCTTTTCTCAGTCAAAGTGACTGAAATAAACACATGAAATGTGCTTTGAATTCGTGCGCGCGCCGCTGAGGATAAGTTTAAATAGACACAGAGCAGAGGCGAGGCTGCAGAGCTGTGTTACATACACAGCGTAACCAGATGGTGTCACCCAATGTGAGGGTGTCACCGGGTGCGGTCCGCACCCGCTGCACCCTCCTAGTGACGCCACTGTCCAAACCTAAATTATGGTTGGAGATTTCTATTTCACCCCAAGACTCCCGCGGTATGTTTTAAAAGTAAAACATACCGCCGGACTCCACCTGTATAAGGAGCACAAACTCTGACACTACAAACAAGACCTGAAATTAATACTGAATTTTGGATACTTGGACACAAATTAGACATTTTTTAATGTTATGACCCTGTACAAGGACCACCGAGTATTTTTTCCAAACTAGAACTCCATCAGGGAGCTCTCCAAACAAAACATGGGCATATTATAGATGATATATGCAGCAGCATAGTATTTCTAATCAAGAAGGATTTTAAAGCGAGCCCTGAAGAAGTCTGCGAGGATGAAACACGCCGGCTGCTGGTTTAAGGCAACTGTTAAAAGAAGAAAATTAGTAAAGGATTTTCTCCATAACACATCTAAAGGATATTGTGCATTGCATATTGTAAAGAATATGTATTGTGTGTGATGAATATGATGAAAATTGTGCTGAACTCCCATTCAATATAAGTGATATGTTTTCATAATTCGGGGAGCTATTCCGTCAAATATTGATTCAAGTTTTGGAGTTCTTTCTCCATTAGAAATTGAAAGGGGTTGAACTTCTGGTTCTGTGCACCACACTAAGTACTTAACACACTTTTCCCACTGTGATGGCAGGTGCAGTAGTTTATTGCCTCAACCCATTGTGTATTTAACTGTCGTAGAGTCATGCCACTGCGTTGAGTGGAGTAGCCCCAGAAGAAGTGCCTGGGGTTGTCTTTACGAAGCTGTTCGTCCCGAAGACGACATTTTTTAAACATCCGTAAATAAATCACATGATCTACCAACATAACCAGCAACAACGGACAAGCATAGCCCATGTAAGCATGAGCGCCATCTTAGTACATATATTTTCTGAATACCTCAATACTTTACTGCTTAACCCGTAATTTTCATGTTGCTGTTTCAACCTTGCTATAAATCTGCATTTGCATTACATCAACACAGGGTTAAATAATATGCAACATTGCATAACAATTGTTAAAGCAGGTAAATTATCATTATAATCAAGCCGTGTATCGGCATGGTACCTGCCCAATTACGATTATACTATTTTGCTGTATATCGGCATTATTCTATCTCTTATGATGCTGTTGCACCCACTGGCAGCTAAACAACTCATTATACCGTTGTGTATCAGCTGACCTACTAACCGCTCTAAAAGTTTCATTGTACATAAAGGACAAATTAGTAGAATACCTTTTTTTTAAAGAAACATTCAAAAAACTGAAATTTCCACAGACATTACATTTCATTTCAGTTGCCTCAACAGTATCATAAATTAATTTAACCACATTTCATGAATTAGCACTTAATCACCTATATTCATTCCTTTCGGGGCTTTGGTCTCCAAATCAATTATATATCTCAATTCTAATCTTTGTAGCCTCGTAATCCTATCTCCTCTCCGTATATTGTTTGGAACCTAATCTAGACCAAAATAACGTAACAGCTCTCAGTACCTGTGATGTTGATCTGCAAAATGCCTTGCCACTGGATAGTAACATCCTTTCTGGCTATCGCCCTCATGTGCTCTAACACTCTTATTTTTATGGGGTGGATAGTACTGCCCACGTATGTCAATCCACATGGACACTCTAGGCAGTATATTACATACAAAGTATTGCACATCAAAAACTTGTTTATGGTCCTTTGCTTTTTGAGACTTGGCACTTTGTACATAAGTGTTCTTCTACTTCCTGTGCAAGCCTTGCACTTCCCGCAAGGATAAAAACATCTTAGTTCCCTTAGGATCCCTCCTGTATTCAGCTTCGTTTCTAGATTGCTCTGTCCAAGGCTATCCCTCAATGATCTACTTTTCTAAAGGTTATGAGGGGAGAGGCTGGAATATCTGAACCAATAATGTTATCTGTTTTAAGGATGTGACATTTTTTTCTTAATATTTTTCTTAATTCGTTGGCATCATCCGAGAAAGTTATCAGCCAAAATGTAGTGTTTACATCCTTTCTTCTCCCTTTATTTTCTCTTTTAAGAGTTTTTCTCTCTCAATATTTTTCACCCTATTAAGGGTGGCATCCAGAAAACCCTTATTGTAGCTCCTAATAGCAAATCTGTTAAGACTGGCCTCTGCTGCTACATTAAAATCATTCTCCCTTGTGCTGTTATGTGTTTCAATCTTAAAAGCTCCCCATAGAAGATACTCTTACTCAATCTCGGTGGTTGATTGCTCGCCGCGTGTAAAATAGAATTCCCGGATGTTGGTCTGTGATACAATGATACACTGGGCTTGTTCTCAATTATGACACTCTAGGCAGTATACTACATACATAGTATTGCACGTCAAAAACTTGTTTATGGTTCTTTGATTTTTGAGACTTGGCCCTTTGTACATAAGTGTTCTCCTACTTCCTGTGTAAGCCTTGCACTTCCCACAAGGGTAAAAATCTCTTAGTTCCCTTAGGATCCCTCCTGTATTCGGCTTTGTTTCTAGATGGTACTGTACAAGGATATCCCTCAATGATCTACTTTTCTAAAGGTTATGAGGGGGAGGCTGGAATATCTGAACCAATAATGTTATCTGTCTTAAGGATGTTACAATTTTTTCTTAATATTTTTCTTAATTGCTTTGCATCATTCGAGAAAGTTATCATCCTAAATTTAGTGTTTGTTATCCTTTCTTAATCCTTCTTTTTCTCTTTTAAGAGTTTTTCTCTCTCAATATTTTTCACTCTGTTAAGGGTGGCATCCAGAAAACCCTTATTGTAGCCCCTAATAGCAAATCTGTTAAGACTGGCCTCTGCTGCTACATTAAAATCATTCTCCCTTGTGCTGTTACGTTTAAATCTGAAAAGCTCCACACAGAGGATACTCTTACTCAATCTCGGGGGATGATTGCTCGCCGCGTGTAAATTTAATTCCCGGGTGTTGATTTGTGATACAATGGTACACTGGGCTTTTTCTCAATAATGTTCACTTTGAGGTCTAGGAAGTTTACTGTATCTGAGCTGATCTCACTACTAAACTCTAGATTGATTTCATTGCTTTTCAGATTGTTGATGAATTCCCCTGCCGATTCTGTGGTTCCATTACAAAGTGATTGGTAATCAAAAGGAGAATGGACACTGGTATCTGCAAAAACCAAATAGTTTTTTATCGAGAACCCTCATAGACTTCCTGGAATCGTGTCGTAGCGGTATATCTTTTTTCCGCCCCCTCAGGAGTCATGGCATAGTCATTGGGTTAACGATTAACGTGCAGGGTGCCTGCCTCACCAGAGGCTACTTCCGGTATTTACAGAAGTGTCCAGAAATAAAAAGTGGGTAGAAAAACTGTTAAAATTAATGAGTAGATCAGGAAAGTGAACTTTATTTACAAAGTCTAATCACTAAGCTAAAAAATATTGTGATACTTGGTAGTCGAGTTATTGAACTACCATATCGTTTTCAAAAAGGTGTCGACATGTTTCAGCTCTCGGGGCCCTACAGGGTCAGGGGAGCTTTCGTCAGGACAAGGACAAGAAACAAACATACATGGAATTACACACACTATTTGTGTGGTACGAATGCTGATGGCATGGAATTTCCAAGCTGTATTCAAAGAAAAAGAAGAAAAAACACCAACAAATCGTGAGTTGGGTAGTGTGTGAGGTACGGCACTATCGGGCACACATTATGTACAGCGCATAATTAATGCTATAACAGATTATTCTAATTGTAGAAATAATCTCGGAAAAGGTTTAAAAAGGGGAGAAAATAATAACAGGTCCAAGATAAGTACGGGGAGTGGGAACAGCCAAATCGCCGTCAGGTTATCAATGTCTTAGAGACGGGTATCATGCAGAAGTCTTTACATGGTGACTAGGTGAGGGCAAAACATGGATTAATGATCATGATTCATGTCTCTGCTATTTAGGACCACATCAAACATCCAGCGGTCAGTGTTCGTCATACGCGTATCCGAAAGATACCCAATCATTCATTAAAGATTACCTTTCTGATTGAGTTATTAGGCATCAACAGGGACTGGGAGTCGCTCCTGGAGTTTCACTATGAGGGAGACAACAGCGGGTCTATGGTTATTAGTAGAGGCGTTCTTACCTGGATAGCTGTATGGAGTATCAGGAAACGCCATTCTTACCCATGCCCCGGATTTCGTGCCTAGTGCTGACTCTGCCCCTGGATCGAGGTAGGTCAGAGCTCACTGCACTTATATACTGGTTGTAGACACTAAAAAAGGCCTACTGCTCGGACATGTAATTGACATTCTAAGATGGTGGACTCGCTGATGGGGTATTTTGGTGCAATTAACTAAACTGATGCCAAGGGATGTGGTCATTCATACCTATTACGTCAGTTCTCAAACGGTCAACCCATCTCTGTTCTTTGTTGAACAAGACTTGTTCTGCATTGTGATCCTTAAAGTCGAGCATTTCCAGAACTGTCCATTTTAGATCATCACACGTATGACCAGCTTCTACAAAATGGGCACATAGTTTGGTCGTGTTCTTTTTCAGCCTCACATTGCTTCGGTGTTCTCCTATACGGAGTTTGACTTTACGGCAGGTCATGCCAATGTATTGTTTTTGGCAAGGACATGTGATCAGGTAAATCACATGTGAGGAGTTACAATTCGTATGGCTCCTTTGTGTCCAGAGTAATTCGTCATTAAGTTGGAGAGTTTTTGTACAAGTGGTGAATTTGCAGACCCCGCATGTGCCACAGGGGTAATGTCCGGTCACTGGAGTCATATTAATGTCTCTGATATTGGACCTTGGTATTGGTTTCTTCGGTCTTGTGTGAACCAGAACGTCTTTTATATTTTTAGTTCTTCTATTTGCAAACCTTGGTTTGGGCCAGTTTAGGTTACCAGAGGTGAGTTTTTGCCATTTCTTTTTGATGAGTTTTTGGACTTCATAGGTGGCTGGGCAGTAGGTGGTTACGCAGGTTACGAGATCTTTCACTGGTTCTTTGGTCGTACTTTGTAGTAGACAATCTCTCGGCTGGTATTTGGCTCGTTTTGCGCACTTCTTTATTATTGCCGGAGTGTAGTTCCTTTTCTTCAGTTTTTGGCTCAGTTCTGCTGCTTGTTGTTTATAATCAGTTGTTTTACTGCAGTTACGTTTGTGTCTCAGAAATTGGCTGTACGGAAGGTTGTCTCGTAACGGCCGGGGGTGGTAACTGTAGTATGATAGCAGGCAGTTCTTGGCCGTGGGCTTCGTGTAGGTTTTAGTCTCAAGTTTGCCATTTTCTGAAAAAATGGTTAGATCCAGGAAATCAATTGTAGTTCTGCTGGATGTGAAGGTAAATTTTAGCCAGGGGTCTCTGCCATTTAGCCAGTCTATGAAGATGGTTAGATCCGATTGTGTGTCCCATAATAGTATGACGTCGTCAATGTAGCGTTTCCAATATTTGATATTGGAAAAGTAGGGATTGGTATTGTTCAGGATGCATTCCTCTTCCAAGCGGCTCACATAGAGTCCTGCTACTGAGGGCGCAAACGCACTCCCCATGGAGGTCCCATGGCATTGGAGAAATAATTGCCCATTGTACTCAAAGTAGTTCTCTTGTAATGCTAGTCTGCAACATTCCAGAATAAAGTGACGCGGGGTCTTGTATTTCCAATCTTGCTTGAAAAGGAGGTCCTCCAACATTTTAAGCGTGTCTTCTTGCGGTAGACTGGTGTAGAGGGATTCCACATCCAGTCCCACTAGTAGCATGCTGTTTTGGTCATATTCCACACTTGATATCTGGCCCAGTAGGTCTCTCGTGTCCTTAAGATATGTGGATGTTTTCTGGACCAGGGGTTTCAAGTATTCATCTGCGAACTTAGACAATGGCTCCAAAAGGGACCCTATTCCTGAGACAATCGGGCGTCCTGGAGAAGGGAGTCTATTTTTGTGGGTTTTTGGCAGTGAATAAAAGAAAGGAGTTTTGGGATTCTTTGGTGTGAGGTATTCTGCCTCTTTTTTCGATATCCAGTTGGTTGATTCAGCCTCATGTACCATTATGGCAATTGTGTTGGTTAATCTTTCTGTGGGGTCGATGTCAAGGCGTTTATAGAAAGTTTCATTCATCAAGAGAGTTTGACACTGTTCATTGTAGCCTTCTTTTGTGAGGATGACTACCCCACCCCCCTTGTCTGCGGGCTTGATGATAATATCCTCATTGTCTCTAAGCTCGGATAGAGCTTTTTTCTCTCTTTTTGTCATGTTTTGATAGACTTTTTTTTGTGATTTATTTCATCTATCCCTTTCATCACGGCTTGTTCGAATGCCTGGATCTCAATGGGTACTGCTGTAGTTGGTGGGCTGAACTTGGATTTTCTCCTCAAGTTTGTATCCCCGTTTGTACCTGGGTTTGTAGAGTTATTAAAAAATGCTTTTAATTTCAGTGTCCTGCAGAATTCAGAGGCTTCACATTTAAGTTTGAACCGGTCTGTTGTGGGAGTGGGGACGAAACCTAATCCTCTATTGAGGACATTCTTCTGGTCCTCCGTCAGGGATAGAGTAGTCAGATTCACAATTAGTGTGTCTTCTTGCTCGTGCTCGGTTGAGCTGACGCCATGCTCCTTGTTTGTACACTGGGCTGTTGGTCCTGCCACCTGAGGTTTTTCTTTTTGCCTCTCGAAATGTTTTGGCCTCTCCCTAAAAAAGGCTGTGGTTGGTGTTGGTTCGCATTTGCTGGCATATGTTGGTTGTCCATTTGGTGTTGTTGGTTACCATTGGGATGAAATGGATTCATCCAACCAGCAAAGGGAGGCATATACGGAGGGTAGTACGGCATTGGGTTGCCGTGGTAGAAAGGTGGTCTTTGCCATCTATTTCCACGTCTCGGGCGTTGGAATCTAAAATTATTCCGACCTCTCCTCGGTGTCGACCCATCAGAGCTTGTTTCTGAGCCGTCTGACGAAGTACCCCCGTTAGAATCAGCATCAGATCCGTGATTCGCGAACACAAAGTCCTCTTTAGAATATGGGTGCATTTTTTCTTGACTAAATTTTTTCAGTTCCTTTGATAGTTTTTGGAGTTTATTTTGTGTCAAGTATTCTTGCATTTCATCCATTTCTTTTGTGATTTCGTCCAGGCGTTTTTTGTACACTTGGGGATTTATATTCTTTTTTAGTTCGTTTTCGCACTCTTCTATTTCTTGTAGAAGGGCGTCAGATAGCCTTTTGGCTGTTTTCACTATTAAGACTAAATAGTCTAGTGTACATTTCCATGAGATGGAAGACCAATCACGACGGAATACTAGGTCGTGTAGAAATATTCTGGGCGCATTGGTCACCCATAAACCTTTCGGTGCAGATTTAGATCTGAGGTATTCAGTCATTATGATCCCGTGTATTGCTGTCCGGATCTGTTCTCGCTTTTTATTTGTTAGGGTGTCCCACTCATCAGTTTGCGCTATGGTTTCAATGAATTCTTGGTTTTGTAATAGAGAATGACCTGCTAGTATTTCATCGATGTCCCTCCCCGAAAAACTTAGACCCATATTATTCTCCATTTTTAGAAAATACAGAATCTAGTACGGTACTGTGACTAGTTCTGTAGTAATCCCTGCAGCTGTGCGCTGCTTAATACATTCAATATCAAAGAGAGAGGGAAGAGGAAATGGAGTCCATTCAGTTCCCCTACGCGAGTAATTGGTAATCAAAAGGAGAATGGACACTGGTATCTGCAAAAACCAAATAGTTTTTTATCGAGAACCCTCATAGACTTCCTGGAATCGTGTCGTAGCGGTATATCTTTTTTCCGCCCCCTCAGGAGTCATGGCATAGTCATTGGGTTAACGATTAACGTGCAGGGTGCCTGCCTCACCAGAGGCTACTTCCGGTATTTACAGAAGTGTCCAGAAATAAAAAGTGGGTAGAAAAACTGTTAAAATTAATGAGTAGATCAGGAAAGTGAACTTTATTTACAAAGTCTAATCACTAAGCTAAAAAATATTGTGATACTTGGTAGTCGAGTTATTGAACTACCATATCGTTTTCAAAAAGGTGTCGACATGTTTCAGCTCTCGGGGCCCTACAGGGTCAGGGGAGCTTTCGTCAGGACAAGGACAAGAAACAAACATACATGGAATTACACACACTATTTGTGTGGTACGAATGCTGATGGCATGGAATTTCCAAGCTGTATTCAAAGAAAAAGAAGAAAAAACACCAACAAATCGTGAGTTGGGTAGTGTGTGAGGTACGGCACTATCGGGCACACATTATGTACAGCGCATAATTAATGCTATAACAGATTATTCTAATTGTAGAAATAATCTCGGAAAAGGTTTAAAAAGGGGAGAAAATAATAACAGGTCCAAGATAAGTACGGGGAGTGGGAACAGCCAAATCGCCGTCAGGTTATCAATGTCTTAGAGACGGGTATCATGCAGAAGTCTTTACATGGTGACTAGGTGAGGGCAGAACATGGATTAATGATCATGATTCATCTCTCTGTTATTTAGGACCACATCAAACATCCAGCGGTCAGTGTTCGTCATACGCGTATCCGAAAGATACCCAATCATTCATTAAAGATTACCTTTCTGATTGAGTTATTAGGCATCAACAGGGACTGGGAGTCGCTCCTGGAGTTTCACTATGAGGGAGACAACAGCGGGTCTATGGTTATTAGTGGAGGCGTTCTTACCTGGATAGCTGTATGGAGTATCAGGAAACGCCATTCTTACCCATGCGGCCCGGATTTCGTGCCTAGTGCTGACTCTGCCCCTGGATCGAGGTAGGTCAGAGCTCACTGCACTTATATACTGGTTGTAGACACTAAAAAAGGCCTACTGCTCGGACATGTAATTGACATTCTAAGATGGTGGACTCGCTGATGGGGTATTTTGGTGCAATTAACTAAACTGATGCCAAGGGATGTGGTCATTCATACCTATTACGTCAGTTCTCAAACGGTCAACCCATCTCTGTTCTTTGTTGAACAAGACTTGTTCTGCATTGTGATCCTTAAAGTCGAGCATTTCCAGAACTGTCCATTTTAGATCATCACACGTATGACCAGCTTCTACAAAATGGGCACATAGTTTGGTCGTGTTCTTTTTCAGCCTCACATTGCTTCGGTGTTCTCCTATACGGAGTTTGACTTTACGGCAGGTCATGCCAATGTATTGTTTTTGGCAAGGACATGTGATCAGGTAAATCACATGTGAGGAGTTACAATTCGTATGGCTCCTTTGTGTCCAGAGTAATTCGTCATTAAGTTGGAGAGTTTTTGTACAAGTGGTGAATTTGCAGACCCCGCATGTGCCACAGGGGTAATGTCCGGTCACTGGAGTCATATTAATGTCTCTGATATTGGACCTTGGTATTGGTTTCTTCGGTCTTGTGTGAACCAGAACGTCTTTTATATTTTTAGTTCTTCTATTTGCAAACCTTGGTTTGGGCCAGTTTAGGTTACCAGAGGTGAGTATTTGCCTTTTCTTTTTGATGAGTTTTTGGACTTCATAGGTGGCTGGGCAGTAGGTGGTTACGCAGGTTACGAGATCTTTCACTGGTTCTTTGGTCGTACTTTGTAGTAGACAATCTCTCGGCTGGTATTTGGCTCGTTTTGCGCACTTCTTTATTATTGCCGGAGTGTAGTTCCTTTTCTTCAGTTTTTAGCTCAGTTCTGCTGCTTGTTGTTTATAATCAGTTGTTTTACTGCAGTTACGTTTGTGTCTCAGAAATTGGCTGTACGGAAAGTTGTCTCGTAACGGCCGGGGGTGGTAACTGTAGTAGGATAGCAGGCAGTTCTTGGCCGTGGGCTTCGTGTAGGTTTTAGTCTCAAGTTTGCCATTTTCTAAAAAATGGTTAGATCCAGGAAATCAATTGTAGTTCTGCTGGATGTGAAGGTAAATTTTAGCCAGGGGTCTCTGCCATTTAGCCAGTCTATGAAGATGGTTAGATCCGATTGTGTGTCCCATAATAGTATGACGTCGTCAATGTAGCGTTTCCAATATTTGATATTGGAAAAGTAGGGATTGGTATTGTTCAGGATCCATTCCTCTTCCAAGCGGCTCACATAGAGTCCTGCTACTGAGGGCGCAAACGCACTCCCCATGGAGGTCCCATGGCATTGGAGAAATAATTGCCCATTGTACTCAAAGTAGTTCTCTTGTAATGCTAGTCTGCAACATTCCAGAATAAAGTGACGCGGGGTCTTGTATTTCCAATCTTGCTTGAAAAGGAGGTCCTCCAACATTTTAAGCGTGTCTTCTTGCGGTAGACTGGTGTAGAGGGATTCCACATCTAGTCCCACTAGTAGCATGCGGTTTTGGTCATATTCCACACTTGATATCTGGCCCAGTAGGTCTCTCGTGTCCTTAAGATATGTGGATGTTTTCTGGACCAGGGGTTTCAAGTATTCATCTGCGAACTTAGACAATGGCTCCAAAAGGGACCCTATTCCTGAGACAATCGGGCGTCCTGGAGGAGGGAGTCTATTTTTGTGGGTTTTTGGCAGTGAATAAAAGAAAGGAGTTTTGGGATTCTTTGGTGTGAGGTATTCTGCCTCTTTTTTCGATATCCAGTTGTTTGATTCAGCCTCATGTACCATTATGGCAATTGTGTTGGTTAATCTTTCTGTGGGGTCGATGTCAAGGCGTTTATAGAAAGTTTCATTCATCAAGAGAGTTTGACACTGTTCATTGTAGCCTTCTTTTGTGAGGATGACTACCCCACCCCCCTTGTCTGCGGGCTTGATGATAATATCCTCATTGTCTCTAAGCTCGGATAGAGCTTTTTTCTCTCTCTTTGTCATGTTTTGATAGACGTTTTTTGTGTGATTTATTTCATCTATCCCTTTCATCACGGCTTGTTCGAATGCCTGGATCTCAATGGGTACTGCTGTAGTTGATGGGCTGAACTTGGATTTTCTCCTCAAGTTTGTATCCCCGTTTGTACCTGGGTTTGTAGAGTTATTAAAAAATGCTTTTAATTTCAGTGTCCTGCAGAATTCAGAGACTTCACATTTAAGTTTGAACCGGTCTGTGACATGTGACATGTGATTTACCTGATCACATGTCCTTGCCAAAAACAATACATTGGCATGACCTGCCGTAAAGTCAAACTCCGTATAGGAGAACACCGAAGCAATGTGAGGCTGAAAAAGAACACGACCAAACTATGTGCCCATTTTGTAGAAGCTGGTCATACGTGTGATGATCTAAAATGGACAGTTCTGGAAATGCTCGACTTTAAGGATCACAATGCAGAACAAGTCTTGTTCAACAAAGAACAGAGATGGGTTGACCGTTTGAGAACTGACGTAATAGGTATGAATGACCACATCCCTTGGCATCAGTTTAGTTAATTGCACCAAAATACCCCATCAGCGAGTCCACCATCTTAGAATGTCAATTACATGTCCGAGCAGTAGGCCTTTTTTAGTGTCTACAACCAGTATATAAGTGCAGTGAGCTCTGACCTACCTCGATCCAGGGGCAGAGTCAGCACTAGGCACGAAATCCGGGCCGCATGGGTAAGAATGGCGTTTCCTGATACTCCATACAGCTATCCAGGTAAGAACGCCTCTACTAATAACCATAGACCCGCTGTTGTCTCCCTCATAGTGAAACTCCAGGAGCGACTCCCAGTCCCTGTTGATGCCTAATAACTCAATCAGAAAGGTAATCTTTAATGAATGATTGGGTATCTTTCGGATACGCGTATGACGAACACTGACCGCTGGATGTTTGATGTGGTCCTAAATAGCAGAGACATGAATCATGATCATTAATCCATGTTTTGCCCTCACCTAGTCACCATGTAAAGACTTCTGCATGATACCCGTCTCTAAGACATTGATAACCTGACGGCGATTTGGCTGTTCCCACTCCCCGTACTTATCTTGGACCTGTTATTATTTTCTCCCCTTTTTAAACCTTTTCCGAGATTATTTCTACAATTAGAATAATCTGTTATAGCATTAATTATGCGCTGTACATAATGTGTGCCCGATAGTGCCGTACCTCACACACTACCCAACTCACGATTTGTTGGTGTTTTTTCTTCTTTTTCTTTGAATACAGCTTGGAAATTCCATGCCATCAGCATTCGTACCACACAAATAGTGTGTGTAATTCCATGTATGTTTGTTTCTTGTCCTTGTCCTGACGAAAGCTCCCCTGACCCTGTAGGGCCCCGAGAGCTGAAACATGTCGACACCTTTTTGAAAACGATATGGTAGTTCAATAACTCGACTACCAAGTATCACAATATTTTTTAGCTTAGTGATTAGACTTTGTAAATAAAGTTCACTTTCCTGATCTACTCATTAATTTTAACAGTTTTTCTACCCACTTTTTATTTCTGGACACTTCTGTAAATA
Organism: Lissotriton vulgaris; assembly: GCF_964263255.1. Taxonomy (NCBI): domain Eukaryota; kingdom Metazoa; phylum Chordata; class Amphibia; order Caudata; family Salamandridae; genus Lissotriton; species Lissotriton vulgaris. The sequence continues at coordinate 391,627,579 of NC_141689.1, forward strand.
CCGGAAGTAGCCTCTGGTGAGGCAGGCACCCTGCACGTTAATCGTTAACCCAATGACTATGCCATGACTCCTGAGGGGGCGGAAAAAAGATATACCGCTACGACACGATTCCAGGAAGTCTATGAGGGTTCTCGATAAAAAACTATTTGGTTTTTGCAGATACCAGTGTCCATTCTCCTTTTGATTACCAATTACTCGCGTAGGGGAACTGAATGGACTCCATTTCCTCTTCCCTCTCTCTTTGATATTGAATGTATTAAGCAGCGCACAGCTGCAGGGATTACTACAGAACTAGTCACAGTACCGTACTAGATTCTGTATTTTCTAAAAATGGAGAATAATATGGGTCTAAGTTTTTCGGGGAGCGACATCGATGAAATACTAGCAGGTCATTCTCTATTACAAAACCAAGAATTCATTGAAACCATAGCGCAAACTGATGAGTGGGACACCCTAACAAATAAAAAGCGAGAACAGATCCGGACAGCAATACACGGGATCATAATGACTGAATACCTCCGATCTAAATCTGCACCGAAAGGTTTATGGGTGACCAATGCGCCCAGAATATTTCTACACGACCTAGTATTCCGTCGTGATTGGTCTTCCATCTCATGGAAATGTACACTAGACTATTTAGTCTTAATAGTGAAAACAGCCAAAAGGCTATCTGACGCCCTTCTACAAGAAATAGAAGAGTGCGAAAACGAACTAAAAAAGAATATAAATCCCCAAGTGTACTAAAAACGCCTGGACGAAATCACAAAAGAAATGGATGAAATGCAAGAATACTTGACACAAAATAAACTCCAAAAACTATCAAAGGAACTGAAAAAATTTAGTCAAGAAAAAATGCACCCATATTCTAAAGAGGACTTTGTGTTCGCGAATCACGGATCTGATGCTGATTCTAACGGGGGTACTTCGTGAGACGGCTCAGAAACAAGCTCTGATGGGTCGACACCGAGGAGAGGTCGGAATAATTTTAGATTCCAACGCCCGAGACGTGGAAATAGATGGCAAAGACCACCTTTCTACCACGGCAACCCAATGCCGTACTACCCTCCGTATATGCCTCCCTTTGCTGGTTGGATGAATCCATTCCATCCCAATGGTAACCAACAACACCAAATGGACAACCAACATATGCCAGCAAATGCGAACCAACACCAACCACAGCCTTTTTTAGGGAGAGGCCAAAACATTTCGAGAGGCAAAAAGAAAAACCTCAGGTGGCAGGACCAACAGCCCAGTGTACAAACAAGGAGCATGGCGTCAGCTCAACCGAGCACGAGCAAGAAGACACACTAATTGTGAATCTGACTACTCTATCCCTGACGGAGGACCAGAAGAAACCCTCAATAAAGGATTAGGTTTCGTCCCCACTCCCACAACAGACCGGTTCAAACTTAAATGTGAAGTCTCTGAATTCTGCAGGACACTGAAATTAAAAGCATTTTAAGTCTCTGTTGTTGCCGTACGCCAGTGACCCCGTGACCCCGTGACCCCGACGTTACGCTGCACGAGGAGCGAGGAGAAGCAGCAGCTGCGGACTGAAGCGACCCACTGAAATCGCGGTCAAATCGCGGTAAAATCGCGGCAAAATCGCGGCGGACAGCCGACGTTACACTGCGCTACGAGGAGTGAGGAGAAGCGGCGGCTGCGGGCTGAGGCGACCAGCTGAACTGTGAAATTGCGGCAGGGTCGCGGTGGAGCCGCGAGCTGAGTGTAAATCTCTCTCTGCGAGGGGGGCAAGAGGAAAGTGAAAAGGAGCGTGGAGCGTGGTGACAGGAGAGCGCCTGTGTGACCCGTGAGTCCAGGCAGCGCCCCCACCCCCCTGTGCGTGAGTCTTGGCGAGGCCTCTTGTAGCAAAAGCAGCTGCGGCTGGGAGAGTTGGAGAATTGACTGACACCCCCCCCCCCCTCCCCCACGCCTGATATAAGAGGTGACTAAGAGAGCAGCTTGCTTGTAAATAGCAACAGGAGAAAGCCTTTCGTTACTTCTTCACTAAATCCTATGAACCCTCATATAAGCTGAGGGTGTGGAGGTAGGAATTTTGAACAATTTGGTGCATATTCTAATCATCCATGGACAAATAACATTTCAAGGAGGAGTTGAGAAGGGCACGGGTCACGGGAAAAGGTTCAAGGCACAACAGAGGTAAGTGGAAGTAAATTTTATATTAAAACTAGAGATCTATCTAAACTAAATTGTTCTGACCAGAAGCGCCTAAGGGGAAGTGCTTAAAGACTAAAATGGCACCACGGAAAAATAAAAGCACAGTAGGAGCAATAGGGAAAGCTAAATCTAACAGCGATGATAGACAAGAGGACCAAGAGAGCTTGACATCACCAGGAGTCAAGGAAAAATCTAAGCGTTCGCAAAGGACCAAAGAGAAGACCCCAAATGAAACCCCACAGGGAGGAAGTAAGGGGAGCGTAGCGTCCCATACAATCAAAGAATTTGTGGGAAAGCATTTTAAAAAGGTTTTCTCACCGGCTAAAGTCTTGTCTACCGAAGAAGAGGAGGATCTATGGAAAAGGGCACGTCCTTGATATTTGACGACGGGTTGGTAAACTCCATAGGTCTGGTTGACCGCTCAGTGCAGTCCCTATTAATTCAAAATGGGACATTAATGTCACCACGACTTTCTTCTTCCCCGCAATTATTAAAACAGACATCGGAGGAGGTAGTTAGCTTGGACACAAGGCATACTGATGAAAGATCCCCAAGCCTAGTCGGAAGTTTTGCGGGTTCAGAAAAGCTGCTTTTTTCAAGAGGCAATGACATTGTAGAAATGGATAAAAATGTTGACACAAATGGTGAAAACCAGCACTCGGAGATAAATTTGGAGACATCAGAAACTCCAGCATCTTCAATCTTGGAACTGATGATAATGGTGCAAAAATCACTACAAGGACTATTAGAAGTAACAATGTTAAACCATGATGTTCTGAAAAGCCAAAAAATGCACCTGTCTAAAATTGAGGGGGAATTACATGGCATTAGGGAACAAATGCCCGCAATGCTAAGACCCGTCGTAGAACTGGGGGTTACGGGGCAAGGGAGGGAAGGGGGTGAGGAAGTTGGAATCCTAAATCCCCAATCAGCAAGCCAAGTTGAAATAGCCCACTTGAGGGAACAACAAGTCTATGTGTCAAGATGGCCAATGCTGGTAAAAAGAAGAGGTGAGCATAGGAACTATTGCGTATTAAAGAGAGGAAAAGTGGTAAGAAGGGGAGGGAAAGAAAAGATGAGTAAAAGTGTGACAAAAAATTACCAAGAAAGGTATGAGATAACAGAAGCAGTAGGAAAAGATCCCAAGTCCCAGACTCATAAAAAGATTAAGGAATCCAGATTAATTGGAACAAGCTCAGAAATGTGTGGCAGGAAGTTAGCAAATGAGGGAAGCAGTGGTAAGAAGCAATCGCACCAGGAAAAGGTGGAAAATAATATAAGACAGACGGCCACTGGGCAAATGAGTACACCCGCCCGGAAGGTCCCAGCAAAAAAGAAGGTATATTGGGTAGGTAGCCCGGTGGAGGTTCGAAAAATTAACAATGAACAAAAACAGGGGAAAGTTAAGTTGGGAGAAGAGATGGATCAAGGAAACAAGTTACTCTACTTTGAACAAGTAAAATGGGGAAGGGGTGGAAAAAAAGTAAAAAAGAGCGCCCATCTAAATAGGTCTCACCTCCTTAACATTTTTGCGCACTGCCCAAATTTAAAAAGCATAGGCACAGAGGATCTGAGGCAGGTGGGATTTCAGGCAAATGGTGATGGTAGGGAAGTTACTAAGGTACAGTTTTATTCTGCTCTGGCCTTAACGGCAATAATAAATGCAGAGCAGGAGATCCAAAAAGAGGGGATCAGGCTAGTGCCCAAAGAAGAGTTAGTACAAGATCGGATGGTGCCTCAGCAGAGATCTTTCCTAAAGCACCATGCGGGGTTACTTAAGAGACAAGTGAAGCTACCAGGAAGGGATAGGGAACAAGGGCGGGAAAATCTTAATATAGTGATAAATAATTCAGACCTAGTGGAGTCTTGGAAAAATTGGAGCAATATTGAAAGTCCGGCAGGCCCCTCACAAAGTTATAGGGAGGAATCTGTAATCTATGACCACCTAAGTGATGTAGAATAGGTTAAGGGGCAGCCACGGAGCATATGCATGGTCTCTTGGAACATAAATGGGATGGGTACCCAAGTAAAACGGGAAGCTTTGAATGATCTCGAAAAAAAGTGTGAAATTATTTGTATACAAGAGACCTGGCTCTGTGGTGAACCCCCGGTTGTGGAAGGGTTTAAACAAATTTATCGCCCAGCAGAAAAATCTACTTCGGGCCGCCCAGCCGGTGGCTCGTTGACTTTGATCTCAACTTGTTTACTACGTACGGCCCATCAGATACCCATGACATCTAAGTGGCTCTTGGCTTGTAGAATTCAAACATCAATTATTGATAAAAAATATGAAAATATGTTGATTCTAAATGTATATATACAGTGGAGTTCACGAAAGGAATATGGAGATGAATTGTTATATTTTAAGAATGATATGGATACACTATGTGATAAGTATGGAAATGACTTGTTATTGTTATTGGGAGATTTTAATCACAAACTAAACCCAAAATTGTCAGATCTGTTGTATACAGAAATCCTAGAGGCATGTGAAGTAAAAAAAAGCCGTATTTCTGGAAAATAAAATACCACCTAACGCGGCCAACTTGGGCAATTTTTTGGCAACAAAAAGTTTATTTTGTCTAAATGGAAGGACAACTCAGGATTGCCCGGCGAAGAAAACCTTTAAATATGGATCTCAAAATTGCCCGATAGATTATATTTTTATGTTGGCTTGGAATTTTGAGTTGGTAAAACTTTTCAGGATTGACCCTGCGGATTGCAGCGATCACAAAATATTAAAACTAGAGCTTGTATGTGCCCAACATACAGTATGCGATAGAGTTATGCCCCAAGAGATGGACTATCCTAAGCGGATAACCACTAGGTTAACAGAAAAATATATCGAGAGACTAACTAGTCTACAACATAAGGTGCAACTAGGTCTCTTGTGTGGCCAAAATTTATGTTGGTACATTGAGAAAATAACTCAAGTAGTGAAAAGCATAAGCGTAGAATTAAGGCATGACGAAAGCACCAATAAGAACAATGGAAGGGCACAAGCAAAGCAAGGATCTTGGTTTAACCAGGACAGCTTACTAAAGTAAAGAGAAGTTAGAAGAGAAGAACGTAGACTACGGAAAAAATTTGAGAAAACAAGGGCGGATAACCTAGTAAAAATAAAAAGAGATTATATCGCCCTAATACGCAATGCTAAAAGATCCCATAAAGAAATGTGTTGGAGCAAGCTATTAGAAGCAATCGAAACCAAGAACACACAGCAGTTCTGGAAGCTAATTCAGTCAGCATCGGGACCTTCGGTTGCTCCTATGTCTTGCGTTGTGGAAGAAGAGGCGTGGGTAGAGTACATAGAGCAATTATACGCCCCTGGGAGGGGGACTGGAAATGAGGTACCAGGGGATTGGAAAGGCCTAGTAGAGGACCTAAAACAAGAATGCTCAATAATTAATGTCCATAAGATAATAAGGACACTAAATTTAACAAGAGCTGCCGGCCCAGACAATTTACCAGCCCTGATACTAAACCTAAACCAGACCTGGTGGACGGAATTCTTTGCAAAAATGTTTACCTTAATTTTAGATCAAGGGATTATGCCTCCAAACTGGAAGGGAGCAATAATAAGACCACTACATAAGAAGGGGGATGTATATGCTGCGAAGAATTATAGACTAATAAACCTATTGGGTATAGGTGAAAAAATTTTCTCTAAAATAATCCTTGGAAAGCTAAAAGTTTGGGTGGAACATAGGTCTATCGTCCCCGTTGAACAAGGTGGCTTCAAAGAAGGCCACTCGACGATAGATCATTGCTTTGCACTGTGGGCATTGGCTAGGAAATCGATGGAACAAATGGCAAATTATTTTGCTGTTTCGTCGATTTCCGGGCTGCGTTCGACACGGTGGACCGAAATAGCCTCTGGGAAGTATTAGAAAACTATGGAATGCCACAGGGTATATTAAACATCTTAAAAGATTTACATAGTGGCAATTGGGCCCAGGTCATTAAAGACACAAAGGGCTCATTAACACATAAAATCCCTGTAAGGAATGGTTTGAGACAAGGGTGCGTTTTGGCACCCTTGCTTTTTTCAATTTTCTTGGCAGATCTCCCCGCTGCCCTGGAAGTTGAAAGAAGTGCGAGTCCACGTATGAATTGCAATAAAGTGTCATGCCTTTTATATGCCGATGACCTTGTGATCTTGGATCAAACCGAAATGGGCCTCCAAAGGAAATTAAATGTTTTTAAAGAATATTGTGATAACAAGTTTTTAACTGTAAATATGGAAAAAACTAAGATCCTATGCTTTGGAAAGAGGGTAAATAATTTTAACTGGTGGAAAAACTAGACGTAGTAGGTGAATACAAATATTTAGGCCTCTGGTTTAATAGCTCACTAAAGTGGAATACCCAAGTGGAGGCACAGACGGCTAAGGCTTATTCCTCGGTCTGTGGTCTGAAAAAATTCAATAAAGATTACGGTGACATGTCACACAGACCGCTTTTAAAGGCATTTGAAGTGATGATCCCCCCACAAGTGCTTTATGGTGCAGAGGTGCTTTACCTGAGTGGTAAAAGAGGGTGGGATCGGGAAGAAGGTAAAATTTTAAAAATGTTGTTGGCCTTACCAAATAGCTCCATGATCCAATCTATCAGAATGGAGGTGGGATTGACATCATGGGATGTAAAGACTCAAACGTCCTTAATAAGATTTTGGAACCGACAGGAGTCTGGTGGTGAAGAGAAGGTATCGATTTGGTGTAGAGAGGAAATTCAAGCGAGCAGCTTACGCTGGGCGCGAGATGTGAAGAAAACTCTCCAGACGGTAGCTGCGCGCTTGAAATTGAGCCTCTCTCCACCATTGTGGAATATAGTCTGCACTAAAAAAATGCTTAGAGACAAAGGGCTTGAATTTTCAAGATCAAAAGACCTGGATTATCTGAGGTTAAAAAAATCAGTGAATTGGGTAAGGAATGAATGGGAAAAGGAGGTCCGGTTCCCATATTTGGATTTACTGCCCAATAGATGGCTAAGACACGAAATCTTAAAGGCTCGGGTGGGCCTAAACCCATGGAAGATTGAAAGAAAAATAAGAATGGCCCTGATCCATCCGGACGGAACCTGTAAATGTGGTCTAGGAGTAAGAAATGATATTTTACATATATTGTTTGATTGTACATGGATTTTAGCAATTCGGAAAACCTTTTTACGTCCAATTTTTTTTAAAATATCAGGTGACCTCCCGTGCAGATGCCATTGACCTCCTTACAGAAATGTCTTTCTTGGATATTACAATTGCATTGGGGAAATTTCTGAAAGCAACTAGAGAATATGTAATGGAGGTAGCAAAGGAGGGCGAGAGAGATTAAAAAGTACAGTGTTTCCCAATTTTATGCTATGGTTTTACAAGTGTTGTAAATGTGTAAAATGAATTGTAGTTTTAAAGATCTTTTATCACTATGTGTAATCCATTGTCTATGTATGGTTTATAGACTATTGTCTAAATAAACTTTGTTATCAACTAAAAGCATTTTTTAATAACTCTACAAACCCAGGTACAAACGGGGATACAAACTTGAGGAGAAAATCCAAGTTCAGCCCACCAACTACAGCAGTACCCATTGAGATCCAGGCATTCGAACAAGCCGTGATGAAAGGGATAGATGAAATATATCACAAAAAAAACGTCTATCAAAACATGACAAAGAGAGAGAAAAAAGCTCTATCCGAGCTTAGAGACAATGAGGATATTATCATCAAGCCCGCAGACAAGGGGGGTGGGGTAGTCATCCTCACAAAAGAAGGCTACAATGAACAGTGTCAAACTCTCTTGATGAATGAAACTTTCTATAAACGCCTTGACATCGACCCCACAGAAAGATTAACCAACACAATTGCCATAATGGTACATGAGGCTGAATCAAACAACTGGATATCGAAAAAAGAGGCAGAATACCTCACACCAAAGAATCCCAAAACTCCTTTCTTTTATTCACTGCCAAAAACCCACAAAAATAGACTCCCTCCTACAGGACGCCCGATTGTCTCAGGAATAGGGTCCCTTTTGGAGCCATTGTCTAAGTTCGCAGATGAATACTTGAAACCCCTGGTCCAGAAAACATCCACATATCTTAAGGACACGAGAGACCTACTGGGCCAGATATCAAGTGTGGAATATGACCAAAACAGCATGCTACTAGTGGGACTGGATGTGGAATCCCTCTACACCAGTCTACCGCAAGAAGACACGCTTAAAATGTTGGAGGACCTCCTTTTCAAGCAAGATTGGAAATACAAGACCCCGCGTCACTTTATTCTGGAATGTTGCAGACTAGCATTACAAGAGAACTACTTTGAGTACAATGGGCAATTATTTCTCCAATGCCATGGGACCTCCATGGGGAGTGCGTTTGCGCCCTCAGTAGCAGGACTCTATGTGAGCCGCTTGGAAGAGGAATGCATCCTGAACAATACCAATCCCTACTTTTCCAATATCAAATATTGGAAACGCTACATTGACGACGTCATACTATTATGGGACACACAATCGGATCTAACCATCTTCATAGACTGGCTAAATGGCAGAGACCCCTGGCTAAAATTTACCTTCACATCCAGCAGAACTACAATTGATTTCCTGGATCTAACCATTTTTTCAGAAAATGGCAAACTTGAGACTAAAACCTACACGAAGCCCACGGCCAAGAACTGCCTGCTATCATACTACAGTTACCACCCCCGGCCGTTACGAGACAACCTTCCGTACAGCCAATTTCTGAGACACAAACGTAACTGCAGTAAAACAACTGATTATAAACAACAAGCAGCAGAACTGAGCCAAAAACTGAAGAAAAGGAACTACACTCCGGCAATAATAAAGAAGTGCGCAAAACGAGCCAAATACCAGCCGAGAGATTGTCTACTACAAAGTACGACCAAAGAACCAGTGAAAGATCTCGTAACCTGCGTAACCACCTACTGCCCAGCCACCTATGAAGTCCAAAAACTCATTAAAAAAAATGGCAAATACTCACCTCTGGTAACCTAAACTGGCCCAAACCAAGGTTTGCAAATAGAAGAACTAAAAATATAAAAGACGTTCTGGTTCACACAAGACCGAAGAAACCAATACCAAGGTCCAATATCAGAGACATTAATATGACTCCAGTGACCAGACATTACCCCTGTGGCACATGCGGGGTCTGCAAATTCACCACTTGTACAAAAACTCTCCAACTTAATGACGAATTACTCTGGACACAAAGGAGCCATACGAATTGTAACTCCTCACATGTGATTTACCTGATCACATGTCCTTGCCAAAAACAATACATTGGCATGACCTGCCGTAAAGTCAAACTCCGTATAGGAGAACACCGAAGCAATGTGAGGCTGAAAAAGAACACGACCAAACTATGTGCCCATTTTGTAGAAGCTGGTCATACGTGTGATGATCTAAAATGGACAGTTCTGGAAATGCTCGACTTTAAGGATCACAATGCAGAACAAGTCTTGTTCAACAAAGAACAGAGATGGGTTGACCGTTTGAGAACTGACGTAATAGGTATGAATGACCACATCCCTTGGCATCAGTTTAGTTAATTGCACCAAAATACCCCATCAGCGAGTCCACCATCTTAGAATGTCAATTACATGTCCGAGCAGTAGGCCTTTTTTAGTGTCTACAACCAGTATATAAGTGCAGTGAGCTCTGACCTACCTCGATCCAGGGGCAGAGTCAGCACTAGGCACGAAATCCGGGCCGCATGGGTAAGAATGGCGTTTCCTGATACTCCATACAGCTATCCAGGTAAGAACACCTCTACTAATAACCATAGACCCGCTGTTGTCTCCCTCATAGTGAAACTCCAGGAGCGACTCCCAGTCCCTGTTGATGCCTAATAACTCAATCAGAAAGGTAATCTTTAATGAATGATTGGGTATCTTTCGGATACGCGTATGACGAACACTGACCGCTGGATGTTTGATGTGGTCCTAAATAGCAGAGACATGAATCATGATCATTAATCCATGTTCTGCCCTCACCTAGTCACCATGTAAAGACTTCTGCATGATACCCGTCTCTAAGACATTGATAACCTGACGGCGATTTGGCTGTTCCCACTCCCCGTACTTATCTTGGACCTGTTATTATTTTCTCCCCTTTTTAAACCTTTTCCGAGATTATTCCTACAATTAGAATAATCTGTTATAGCATTAATTATGCGCTGTACATAATGTGTGCCCGATAGTGCCGTACCTCACACACTACCCAACTCACGATTTGTTGGTGTTTTTTCTTCTTTTTCTTTGAATACAGCTTGGAAATTCCATGCCATCAGCATTCGTACCACACAAATAGTGTGTGTAATTCCATGTATGTTTGTTTCTTGTCCTTGTCCTGACGAAAGCTCCCCTGACCCTGTAGGGCCCCGAGAGCTGAAACATGTCGACACCTTTTTGAAAACGATATGGTAGTTCAATAACTCGACTACCAAGTATCACAATATTTTTTAGCTTAGTGATTAGACTTTGTAAATAAAGTTCACTTTCCTGATCTACTCATTAATTTTAACAGTTTTTCTACCCACTTTTTATTTCTGGACACTTCTGTAAATACCGGAAGTAGCCTCTGGTGAGGCAGGCACCCTGCACGTTAATCGTTAACCCAATGACTATGCCATGACTCCTGAGGGGGCGGAAAAAAGATATACCGCTACGACACGATTCCAGGAAGTCTATGAGGGTTCTCGATAAAAAACTATTTGGTTTTTGCAGATACCAGTGTCCATTCTCCTTTTGATTACCAATTACTCGCGTAGGGGAACTGAATGGACTCCATTTCCTCTTCCCTCTCTCTTTGATATTGAATCCATTACAAAGTGTACACAGGTTGTCGATGCACAAAGATATATATATATATATTATTTGTTAAACAGAATTCAGTGAACTGCAATATCATTTAATTATGCTCTGTAAACTTCAATGATTTTTTCAGCAAAAAGTGTGCCACTGCTTGGAGTCCATGTTCATGCTTTATACATGTGTATAAACTCGTAATGTCCAGAACGATTAGTTTATACTCCGGATCCCATTGGAGTGTTTCCATGCGGCATAAGAAGTCCCATGAATATTTAATGTATGCCAGCAATTATTTCACAAAAGCAAAAAGAAAAAAATCAACAAAGATTGACAAATGCTCCATAAGTCCTCGTTGTGAGGAGACTATTGGTCTCCCAGGTGGCTCCTCACTGTTTTTATGGATAACTTAGGGACCACTGGGTTAAGACAACAGATACTCGTTCATGCCAAACATAGATTTATCAAGCCACAACTTCATCAATTCATGATATCATTGTATGCTCTCCAGGTAGATATCCTTTAAAATCTGTTGATAACTTCTGTCATCTGAGAGTTGTCTCAGCCCTTCTGCGCTGCACTGTTCTCTTTTTTGTAGGACAATGTTACCCCCCTTGTCCGAGTGTTTGCATATTATTGTTGTATCCTTCCGTAGGCTAGTAACTGCTTCCTGTTGTTCTTTTGTTAAATTGTGCTCTTTCTTTTTATAGCATTTCCTTTTCAATGTTAGAAGATCTTTATTGACCGCCTATGGAAATATATCAATTGCATCTAAGGAAGCTGAGGTAGAAACTGGGAAGTCGGTTTGAATAGACTTTTTAGGTTTCTACTATTAATCCCGCAAGGGATAATAGACAACAGTATAGAGGGCAAACCAAGGTCCGAAACCATCGCGGATTTCTGACAGTTCGTGTGGTGCACTCGTGCGGAACGCGCGTCCACATCAAAACCATCAGCCTCCCTCCCACAGGCATCTGAAGCTTCCCCAGCCACTTCTCCTCCCCCCTAATTCACCCCTGCAGTTTCACTTTCACGGCCGCGAGGCCGTGCTCTCACTTCAAATGAATGCCCACCCCGCCCACGCAATGAAATCTGTTTCCCTCACACCCCCTTCTGCCTCCCATAGTCCCGCATCTCTCACATGGCTCACTTTCACTGCGGCGTGGCCCCATCACTTTTATGGCCCCGCGGTACCGACCGTTTACTTTTAATGAGAATTCACCCACAATAAAAAGTGGCATCTTAATATACTAACACTCAGGCACAACCTCTTTTTCAACAGCTGTCCTTTCTTGTCCCGGGATTAAAGCACAGGCCGGGAGCGCTGCCGGTTGCCATAGTTTCATTCCATGTCCATTTGCCACCTAACTGATCAAAGCTTGAAGACAACAATAGCAGCTCTGCCTGACAACACTCCCTTATGCAGCCAGCACTCAAAAGACTGGATCGGTGTACCACTTGCAACAAACTGCTAGCACATACAACACGTAGCAAATGCATTCCTTAATTATCTTGGTAAGGGTTCAGATGCCGGCTTCCCTAATTAAAATTAAAAAATAACCGTCCCACTCCTCCTAGTCATTATCCAAACTGTGTGTCGCACATACAGACAAGTTAGATTATATCTTTTGCTCTTTCGCATCTGACTTATTGTTTACATGATGTACTATCATTTTTACTTCACTCTGCACTGCGCTAAATCTGTATTTAGTATCAACCCGTCCATTCATTTTTGAGCGCTTTGTCTCTTATGTTGCTAAAACATACCATGTGTAACACACACAAATGTATTTCATTTTGGGAATGTGGTTGTGTTTTTAAATCCAGGCTAAGCAGCCATTTTACATTTGCTCGGACATTTTAGAATCTGGCCTCACACTCCAAGGCACATTAGCACTTTGTCATTCGTGTGACAGAGTGCATCGCCTCCTGAAGCATTCAAGTAATTATAGCGCTCAGTGCTCTCAGTCAAATACTGTTGAAATGCAGAGACATAGTGCAAACACAGTCTTTGTGAAACCATGCAGTAGGTTTTCAATTCGTTTTCGCCGACAAGCACTGCTTGATACGTACTGGAAACCTTGATATGTACTAGCTTCACTTCAAAGGAATCCGCTCCCCACCCCCTGCTTCACACTTCAAAGGAATGTGGCCGCTTTTAAGTATCCTGTGATCAGTTATATATTTGGCTCTTTCGCATCGGACTTATTGTTTACATGATGTACTATCATTTTTACTTCACTCTGCACTGCGCTAAATCTGTATTTAGTATCAACCCGTCCATTCATTTTTGAGCGCTTTGTCTCTTGTGTTGCTAAAACATACAATGTGCAACACACACAAATGTATTTCATTTTGGGAATGTGGTTGTGTTTTTAAATCCAGGCTAAGCAGCCATTTTACATTTGCTCTGACATTTTAGAATCTGGCCTCACACTCCAAGGCACATTAGCACTTTGTCATTCGTGTGACAGAGCGCCTCGCCTCCTGAAGCATTCAGGTAATTATAGCGCTCAATGCTCTCAGTCAAATATTGTTGAAATGCGGAGACATAGTGCAAACACAGTCTTTGTGAAACGATGCAGTAGGTTTTCAATTCGTTTTCGCCGACAAGCACTGCTTGATACGTGACGGAAACATTGATATGTACATTTCATGCCTTTGGCAGTCATCAGAGAAGAGAACAGCACCACCACAGCTCAACTCAGCACCACCACAGCATCACTCAGAACATCCACAGCATCACTCAGCACCACCACAGCAACACTCAGCACCACCACAGCAACACTCAGCAGCACCACAGCATCACTCAGCGCCACCACAGCACTACGCACCACCACAACTCCACTCAGCACCACCACAACTCCACTCAGCACCACCACAGCACCACCCAGCACCACCACAGCATCACTCACCACTGATCCCGTGATGATATCACGGGATCGGAATCCCTTGCTTTTACCATAGCACTAGCGCCCCATCAATCTTTTAAAGGGCTTTTAGTCTACCGCCCCCCTGGACCAGTGGGCTCTTTCTTCGATGAACTCCAATCGGTAATTCCGACGCTTGCTCTGAGAGCTGAACATTGTATATTGGCCGGCGACTCTAACTTTCACATGGAGGAGAAACAGGATCCTGAAGTGAGTAAATTGATTGATATTACAGCTTCCTTAGGTCTTGTCCCTTACCTCTTTGGACCAACACATGAAAAGGGTCATACACTGGATCAGGTGTTTTCTACGTCTCCGTTGGAGGTGTTAGCACTCCTGCCGGTGCTCTGGTCAGACCATAGCTTGGCTAAATTCTTTGTACTTGGCACAAAGAAACCATCTAGTATTGCTTCTAGGCAGCAGGGCCGAGCCGCTAGGGCACTTTATCGGGTGACACCTGAAATGCTAGCCCAGGCGGCTCTTGATCATCCGTGCCCTGTGACAGGAGACCTGGAGAGGGATCTTGAGAACTTGCAAGCCTGGTTAATGGATAGGCTGAACGACTTAGCCCCTGAGATGGCCCCTCAACTAACATCAAAGCGGGTCTCGGCCCCTTGGTTCACGGAAGCTCTTTTGGCCTCTCGTCGGCAGTGCAAGGTGGCGGAAAGGGCCTGGCGATCTCAATATGATTCTATGGCTAGGCTCGCCTATAGGGCAGCAGTCAAAGCCTACCACCGGGATATTCTCCTTGGAAAGAAAGAGTATTTGGCAAGGAGGATAGAGGCCGCTTCAAACTCCTGTAAAGAAATTTTTACGATTGTTAGGGAGTTTACTGCCCCTCGCTCTAATTCAACCCAGGTCACTCCCACCGAGCCGTGGGTCTCTGCCCTTGCTGATTTCTTCACCACCAAGATCAAACTGATCCAGGATTCCTTTCCCTTGAAGGTGGGTGAAGTACATCCTAGTTTTGAGGACGGCCCAGCTTTGGTGGCCCCGGTGGGTCCTGTTCCGGCGCATTTTCCGCCTATCTCAGCCATGTCTTCACTGGCACTGATGGCCAATCTTAAATCTGGGTCGCCTCTTGACCCTTGTCCGGCCACATTTTTGGCTAAAATGGCGGAAGTGGTGAACCCGCTGGCAAATCCGCTTCTGAATCTTTCTTTGAGTCAGGGACAGCCTACGCGTTTCGAACCAGATGGTTCCTTCTCACGGCAGTGCTACACAGTTGTCCTACTTCACGTTTGGTATTTGTATGTGTGCAACTAGAAGTGCATTATGGGACATGCAGTTTCGTGCCATATTCATTACAATAATCATTTTTAACGCATTCTAAATATGTTTACGCTTTTGCATGTCTACATTTACATTCATTTGAAAGTATAGCATTTGCATGATGGCTAAGTGCCCTTTTGCTGAGATTTTTGTTAAGGCACCCTGTCCTGATAGCACTATTTTGGTGACATGGCAGTGTAATACGCTGTGCACAAGGATGGATATTAATTTCTATGTGCTTACAGTCTCGATATCTCGGGCACTCAGCCCGAGATATTGAGACTGTAAGCACATAGAAATTATGAACTAAATGAGGAAGCTTAACAAAGAGGACTATTAATATCCATCCTTGTGCACAGCGTATTACACTGCCATGTCACCAAAATAGTGCAAATACCAAAAGTGAAGTAGGACAGCTGTGTAACACTGCCGTGAGAAGGAACCATCAGGTTCGAAACGCGTAGGATGTAACAGTGTGCTGAATAAATTTAACTGCATCTAACGAGCGGAGTGCTGGATTACTTTTTCGTGAGTGATTAAAACACGGGACCCTGTCCTGGTCCCGACTCCAGCACCGACTTACAAAGTGTTCCCTCTGCGACAGGACGGTTCGTGATTGGTATATATATATATATATATATATATAGATATATATATATATCCAACCTTTCACTTCTCCTTTCAAGAAAAGATTGTCCGGGCCACTTGTAATTTGAAATGCGTGTTTATTCGGAAGACTTCGCTCAATGCGTTTCGCAGGTAAGACCCGCTTTTTCACGAGACCGAGACAACTGTTTCACGTACAATATATACTTAGTCACAAGGTATTAACGTCATGCCTATAGCAATGGACAACAGACTCGCTGAGAACGCTGTGGGCTAGGTGCACTTAGTAACACTGTAGTGAGTTATAAATGATATAAGCACACAAATTTCTGCAAATAATTAGTACCATCATACGATACCTGTGGACAAAATAAATGTTATATCAAAATATTGCATTGCATTGCATTTTTCGTCAGGTTCCAGCCTGTAAGTGTGCGTGTCAAGTAGATTGATAAAGTTTTGTACTTTCAACTTTAACACTGTGTGATGTGTAAATACTGGAAGGTTCTGGCTTGCAGGGACAAATATAAAGCCCATTCGCAACAATAGCAGGGTCAAAGTGTTCAAAAATCAAAAATAAGTTGAAATCAAAAACAGCGCCATGTGTTAATTGAATAGAAGCAGAACTCTTCTGCTTTCAAAATTGGAAATAAAGCCCCAGTGGGCTAACCAGGCACTATTAGGACAAATGCTTAGATCAAAATTCAAAACCAAGGGAGCTGCTACCAACCAAGTCCTGGTAGTAAGTTCCCAAAAAGCCCCAGTGGGCAAAAACTTCACACGCTACGCCATTGCAGGCGGCTGACAGCCAGTTCATATGCCAATGCGTAAGTGCTAAATGATGCATATTATCAGGCATCTTCACAAGAGTTCTCCACAGTCATACGACGACATGTTGTGACAAAGGTACATCGTGCCCAAATTCCCGCCAGCAATTATCACGTAGTTCTGTAAAACAATAACACAAAAACATAATCAAATGGTGACTTCCTTGTGGCTATGATTAAAATATACGACATACAGATTCTCACAAACATATTAAAAACTGGCACTGGATTCTAGCCTAGATGTACCGCTAAATCCTCATGTAAATTGTGGCCATTTGGTTGTGTGGTTTTGTATTTAATGATTAGTTTGAACTCTAATCTCCTTAATTATTAGATTCAGTTTCCTCCTCTTTCTCTAGTGGGTACCGTTTCCAGAACACAAAATGACAATAGGTGTGCATTGCTTTTATGGTGTGCGGCAAAATGCCTTGCTATCGGATATTGTCTGTCTCCGTTGGTAATAGCACGCATGTGTTCCAGAACCCTCTTTTTGGCTGGATGCTTAGTTCTCCCGATGTAATAAAGATTACATGGGCATCTGGGCGCATAGACCGCATGGTCTGTGAGACAAGTGACGTGTTTGAGGATCTTAAATTTGTCACTTTCTTTGGACAGTTTAACCTCTTTCTGATTGTTGCTATTGCGACAGGCTTTGCATCTGCCGCAAACGTAGAATCCTTGGATGGGTTTTCTAGGGCTGGTATTCCCTGGTATTAAAGTGGAGCATAGTAAATCCTTCAGGGATTTGGGTCTCCGATACACGATCTGTGGATGATCTGAGATCCCTGGGGCAAGGTCTTTATCTAGGTTTAATACATTTCAATATTTCCCCATCGCTTTCTTCATTTTATTGGATTGTGCATGACAATCAGTGATAAATCTACTGTTTGTAGTGGGTGGGGGCCCCTGATCTGTCTCTTCGTTTCTTTCAACCTGCTTAACTTCCTCCTTAGTGTTCACAATTTTAATGGCATTGGTGATACATTTTTGGGAATAGCCTCTTTGTCTAAAGCGCTCTGACATAACCAGAACTTCCTTCTGGTAGTCTTCCTCTTTGGAGAAATTACGTTTTGCCCGCAGAAACTCACCAATAGGTATTGAGTTGATAAAGTTGTTGGGGTGGAAACTGCGGGCATGTAGGAAGCTGTTGCCAGCTGTCTCTTTCCTAAACAGGGTAGTGATGAGAGTGTTATTTTCAATTCTGACTCTCACATCTAAAAAGTCAATCACCACATTGCTAGTGTGACTGGTGAATGATTGATTATACTCATTTTTGTTAAGCTCCTGAACAAATTCACATGCCTTCTCATGGCTTCCGTTCCATATGACGAAAATATCATCTATGTAGCGGGGCCATTTAATTACCATGCAGTAGATGTAGCGTTTCCGCATCTTTCACTGCCATATTGCTGGGTTCTTGACATGGTTCGTGAGTCTCAATGTTAGGTTTAGTAGCGAACTAGTTCTTCAGGCGTAATTTCCGCATGAAGTAAAACAAATCAATTCTGCTCTGTGTGTAGTCAAAAATGCCAGTAGGGCAGATGGATAATCCCATTGTCAATACCTGAATTTCAGCTTGGTTCAATTCCCTCGTCGAGAGGTTAATCACAGTCTTGTCATCCATTATTTGCCTCGCCTCTGCCGCCTTGTTCGGGATCCCACAGGGCTCGATATGTTGCTGTTGTTTAGTGCGGTTTGCTTTCCTGCGCCTCTCCCGCCTTGACTTTGTCCTTTTGGACCTGTTATATTTGGTTTGCTTTGCCCAGCCATCCTCCCTTGGGCTACTAGGGCGAACTCCATTAAAATTTTGTCTTTTGGGCTCATCATTTCAGAGCTAGTCATCGGTTGTGCGCTTGTTTCATTGATAGGTGCCATGCTTCCTTGTGCAAGTGAGAGTGTGGTTGACGTCACCTGTTCATTGCGCACTTTCTTGGGTACTCCATTCCCCGAATTGTAGCTGCAGTGAGTAGGTGGTTGTACTCCTTGGTGAATGTGAGGACCTGACTGCGTTTGTAATCATTGCGGTACCCTCATTGTACGTGAAACAGTTGTCTCGGTCTCGTGAAAAAGCGGGTCTTAGCTGCGAAACGCGACGAGCGAAGTCTTCCGAATAAACACGCATTTGAAATTACAAGTAGCCCGGATAATCTTTTCTTGAAAGGAGAAGTGAAAGGTTGGATTTATTGGGATTCGCTATCCCGTCCGAGGCCCACCATTGGAAGTGGCAGGGGTCCTAAGCGATACGTTGTTGGTTATATATATATATATAGTAAAAAAATGCTGGTCATGTGACCAAGAGCCCGTGAGCTCGAAACGCGTCGTTTGTTTATGCCCAAATAAACAACCTTCTGAAGTACCTGATGGTGTGGCTTGTCATCCTTGTTCGGAACGAGAGGATTCTGTGGATATATATATATATATATATATAGATAGATAGATAGATAGATAGATAGATAGATAGATAGATAGATAGATAGATAGATAGATAGATAGATAGATAGATAGATAGATAGATAGATAGATATAGATAGATATAGATAGATAGATATTCACACAGTAGATACTTAGCATGAGTATGCCTTTCTTAAAACTCAACATGAGTATGTCTTTCTTAAAACAATCACCCCTCACAACAGCCGGTTAACGAGTGTATTGACCTAACATTTCAAAATAGGTCCTCATCTGTTAGCCTCTGTTTCTGGTTTCCCAACTACCATTTGTAGTTTTCCTTTGGTCACTCATTTCGTTATCCTAGAATAAAGCTACCAGGAGTTGAGTCCAGGTTTAAATTATTGAAACTGTGTGTTGGTGCTTCAGCTTTCCAGTCTGAATGTAAGATAAAAATCAGAAGCTAAATAAGTGGTGTTTTGGGTGGTCCCCCGTAAACTGTTTAGACTTTCAGTGTTACATGTTGTCTGTTATGCTGTCTGCTGAAGTAACATTGTTTTCATGCTAACAGGCCAGAGGATCAGGAAATGATGCTGTATGAAAGTGGAAACCACCACAACACACACACAAGAGGCCAAGTGTAAAAAAACACCTGCTGACCTGGCTTGTTGGCATCACAATTTCCATAGACTTAGACCTTAATGCTAATGTGCAAAATACAAGTAAAGGTTTTAAAATGTACATCAGGTGGGCTTGTTATAGATCCCATTTCCAATAGTAGAGGCTGAGAGGAGCCTTGTTCCTTCATTGCATTGCTTTGTAGAGAGAAAAAATACGTTATTAATGACCTGATTCCAATTCTTAGGCGTTCCTATGAGACTTCATTTAAATGGCTAGTACTCTTAGGGTTCTATAGAAATGCACGATTGCCCCTGGCCTGTTCCACATTTCCCTGAAAGACACAACAACAGCGGGGACAAAGCAGGGCTCTGCAATGCATACAGTACAGCTCCCACGTTTCAGTTGCTGCTGGATCGCGATTGTAACTGCAGTCCACCCATTCTCAGCATATGCATTCAAAGCTGGATGGTTGCAGTGCTCATAAACATTCCCCTCTTGAAAGTATCTCTGCAGCCCTAGAGTACAAATATTCTTTGTTGGAAAAGTTAAACAGCACAAAATCGTTCAGGTGTTTTACTTTAAGGAGGTCTCGAAGTGCTTCATTTCTCCATCATTTTTTCTACGTGTAGGGCATGTGATCACTAATCAGATAGACCAGCGCAGGCCTAACATGCCTCTATTTTGAATGTAAGGACCCCACAGAGTCTTCCTTCTCTTTGAAATGCACCAATTGATCAAGATAACTGAGTCATCGGAAGTGCATGATCCCATGTCCTATTAAAATTCACTGAACATGCCAGATCCCTTTTAATAAAAGCTTCAGTTGAGCTGAAAACCACAGGCAATCTGCTGAAGTATGTGTTAGATCTTCCTTCATATTGAGGCCACATTAACAGGTTTTGTGCATGTTTACCAATAATCCCTGAACTTCTGACAACAGAATTGATTTATCTCACATCTGACTCTCAGAAGGCTTAGCCGCAGCAGTACATTTGGTCATTTCTTCAGATAGTTTAAAAACCCTCCACATACCTATTTTGGAGTATGGCGGCAAACATCTTGCTGTTCAGTGTGCAGCTACTGCCTCACTTGACTCAAGGGTGTCTCACTGAAAATAACCAATAAAATATTATAGACATATATATTAAATTCCTAATTCTGACAAAGCTACCTATACATAGTAGTTGAAAGACCTATGCTTTAAGTGACCCCCACAAGTGGAGAGGTGAGGGGAGGTGGGGGGATCTTCGCACAGCTGAAGTGCCTAAGGCGAGTCCAGCGACTATTTGATGACAATTGTTGAGGGATGGCTAGAAAATGCTGCCACTCACTCGCTGTGCTTCAGAGGAGTTCATTGATGAGGAGTGATGAGACTGTTCCAGTCTCAGCGGTCAAAAACTTGGGGGTTTGGTTAGATCCTGCCCTCAGTTTCTGTGTCCATACAAAGAAGGTAGCGGCTACCTGCTTTGGCATCCTTAGAGGGTTGAGACCTATTTTGTGGTTCTATACAAGCATCCATACTATCCCGGCTTGATTATGCCAGCTCCCTATTATTGGGGGCCAATCAGGCTGAAATCGCCCGGATGCAACGTATTCAGAACGCTGCAGCTAGAGCCCTGGTGGGACTACCGAGGTTCGCTTTGCTGAAAGTACCATCCGTTCTCTACATTGGCTGCCTATGGCACAGAGGATTCACTTCAAGACCTTGTGCCTCTCTTTTAGGATCCTCAAGATGGCCTCTCCCCAGATCCTTGACAATCTTCTGAGGCCTTATGTGCCCTCGCGCCCTCTGAGATCTCTGGGCCAAAACCTGGTTATGTCCCAAGGTTTAGACTATCTAGAGCGGGAGGTCGCTCCTTCCGGGTCTTGGCCGAAAAATTATGGAACTCTCTTCCCTCTCACCTTTGTGAAATTGATGAGTTGTTGAAATTTAGGAGGGCTATCAAAACGCATTTGTTCCCTCATAGTTCCTAGGTCCTGGTTCTTTGCGCCTCCATCCTGCTTTGCTGTGTTGTGTCTGGGTACTCTTCCTGAAGCGCCGGGACGCCCCTTGGCTGGGGCAGCCGTGCGCTATAGAAGTGTTATTAACATAACATAACATGACATAACATATTTGTTTTTTTTTATAATCAACTAGCTTACCCGTCGCGCGTTGCTGCCATCTCAGAAGAAAGGAAATTTAAGGAAACTTGTTATGATAACATTCAATTTACATTGTGTCATTTTTATTGAAACTTATTCATTTAAAAATGGAAAACATTTTAAAGTGTTGTTTTAATTCTGTTTATTTATTCGAGTGCTTGTGGATACACTGTATTTTTAGTTTTTCCGTCTGGTGCGTACACGAATAAATCAGAAGGTTTTCCGACGCGTGAGCTGGCCACATACAGTTGTCCATGTGAGAAGCACGGATTCTCTAAATCTAGTCCACACACTTGCAGCGATTGTCCTTGTGCTTTGTTGATGGTCATTGCAAAAGTGAGTCGCACCGGAAACTGTAAACGTTCAGTATTGGAAAGATTATGAGGGCCCTGGGTGTACTCAACAACTTTTAACAATTTTATTTATTTATTTATTTATTTATTTATTTATTTATTGTTGCAAGAAACCTTCGCGGGAGTGTACTCAACAACTTCTCAAAGTTTCATGCCGATCGGATGAATGGTGTAGTAATGCATAAAGGACAAAACAGACAGACATACATTCGTTTTTTTATATATATAGATTTTATTAGCATTTATAATAACAAAAACATAAGAAGGCAGCAATGAAAGGCACGATACATCAGTGTCAATCAGAAACAAATAATGAGGAAGTCTAATCACAATACAAGGCTTCTGTAGCTTCTCACTCAGACCTAGAATAAAACCACAGAGCAAAAGTGAAGTCCGCGTGAATTTCAGCCCATCATGTTCAGCTACTTGCCCCACACCCTCTCAAACTTCGCAGGGCAGCCTCGGGCCTCAAAAAGAGGTTCTTCCTGGGCCGCACGCCAGTCCATTCCTCTGCGCCACTTGCGTGTAGTGGGAGGATTTGCCTGTGACCAGGCCGCTGCAATGTCTCTTTTGGCCACTGCCAATGCCGTTAACAGGAAACACTTGTCTGCTCGATAGCCATCTAAGCCGTCAAACTCCCCCAAAAGAAGATGGATGGAATCATGTGGGACCTGCCATCCCAAAGTGTTTGTGAGTTCAGTTTCTATACCCACCCAGAAGGAGGTGAGTTCAGGGCACAGCCAGACTGGCTGGGGCCTGGCCGCAAGGTGTGCAATCCGGCGAGGGATGCAGATCTGCCCTGTGTAGGCTTGTGTAGATATGATGTGTGGAGATAATACAGCTGAATAAGGCATAGTATCGAAGAGCATGTCAGGGTCTTGGGAGCCTTCAGGGCATCACACCAGTCCACTTCCTCCAGGGGACCCACCCATCCCTCCCAGCGAGTGCTCAATGCATCTAAGGTGATAGGGCCGTTGTTCACAAAGGAGCGATATATTTGCAACACCCCCCTTTACCCAAATTGCCCATAAAAACATGAGCCTTTCACGGATTGAATTCAGGAAGGAAGGTACCGTGTGGGACGTGAGTGGTAAGGACATAACGAAGTTGCATATATTTATAGAAGTAGGTAGGAGGAAATAGCGTTGTTGCAGGTCAGAGAAAGCCCAAATGTGGTCCCCCACCCAAACATTCCCAAGGAGCGTAATTCCGTTCCAATCCCACTGATGAAACCCTTGGAGGGTTGATACTTCGCGTAGCTAGGTACCGTGCCACAATGGCGTACGTCAAGTGAGTTTCCTATCCCATTGTGTGTGACGCAGAACAGTGCGCCAGGCTGTGAGGACTGCCTTGGTGATCGGAGGGATGATCGACGGAATGGGGGTCCCGTAGACGTAGGCTAAAATCTGTGGGAAGTCCATGGTCCTAAGCTCTGTCCAGTAGGCCAGGTCGGACCAGCGTCTAGCAAACCATTCATGGATGACAATGACTCGGTGGCCAGGTAATAAAGGTGAAGGTTGGTCACTCCCATACCCCCATCAAAGGGAGGTATTCAACAACGGGTCCAGGCCATACGTGGCCTTCCATTCCCTCACTGACATTTTGTGAACATCCTGTCAAACTCACAAAACCAACTGCCTGGGGGATGGAAAGTAATATTTTGGAGAACATACTGAAAATGAGGGAGGATCATCATTTTAAAAATGGGCCCCCTGTCTAGGGGATTGAGCAGGAGGGATTGCCAATGTTTAAGGTCGGATTTGGCTTTTGTGACAAGGGGTGTAAGATTGAGGGCCCACTCTAGTTAGGGAAGGAGGGCTATCCAGAACCCCAGATACTTAAACGATTGTCTCCGCTGGGGGATAGAGGACTGCCAGTCAAAGCAGGCTCTTGAGGGGTCGAGGGGGACCAGGTTAGACTTCACCAGGTTGAGGCGCAGACCCGAGATTGCCTCGAACCTCCGAAGCGCATCCAAACAGCACGGGGCAGAGGTCTCTGGGTTGGCCCAAAAAAACAAGGACATCAACCTGGTGAGGGTCCCAAGACCACCCTTGGATTTGAGGGTCACTTCGTATGAGGCACGGTAGTGGTTCCATTGCAAGCGTGAATAAAAGCATCGGGAAAGGGCATCCCTGGCGGGTGCCTGTGCAGATGGGAAGGCTTCTGAGAAAGCACCGTTGGTCAGGACCATTGCCATAGGTTTCGAATACAGGACTCGAATGAGGTGTCGGAAGTGAGGGCCAAAGCCCATCGTAGACAGCAATTCATCCAGGCAGCCCCAATCCACCGTATTCAAAGCCTGCTCAAAGTCTATCAGAAGCAGGGCCAAGTTTGGGGCTAGTAGGTGGCGTTGTGCCAGGGCCAGGTGGAGGCGTCGTATACGGTGTCGCAGATGAGCATGAAGCTGCACTGTTCCCGATGGACCAGCTCGTGCAGCAAGGGACAAAGGCACTACGCCAATACAGTAGCAAAGAGTTTCATTTCAGTATTGATAAGTGAGATGGGGAGATATTCTGCGCAGGAAAGAGAAAGTGGATGGGTTTTCGGAATGACAACTATGGTGCCAAGTCGTTTTTGGGAGGAAAAGAGCCTGACTCTACCAACAATTTAAAAAGGTTGGCAAGGTGAGGGACCAATATGTCACAATAGGTCACTTGGTATTCCTGCGGGAGCCATCGGGACCCGGTTTCTCCAAGAATTGAGTAGGGAGATAGCACTTTGGTGCTCCACAGAGGTAAGGGGGAGATCGAGGTCCGCCGAGGCGACCTGGGAGAGACAGGGGAGGTTGGTTCAGGTATCCCTCAGCAGGTCGGTCAGGGAGGCCCCGGGAGTCCGGGCAGAATAGAGTTGTGAATAGTAGCCCGCTAAGGCCTGGGCTATAGACACCGACGTGTTGTGGTGGACACCAGTGGAATCCCGGATTTCAGGAATGATTCTGTTATCCTTGGGGTAAGAGCCCAGATTATGGAGCAGCTTACCATTTTTGTCACCCCAGCCATAGACACGCGCCACGGAGGAGCGCCAGAACATCTTGACCAAATCCAGAGAGATCTGGCGGATCTCGTCGTGGACCATCACCAGTTGCCTAGCCGATGGGACATCTTCTGTGTCTTCCGTGGCCACCTCAAGCAGTACGGCGTGTGTCTCGAGCTGGGTCATGCGTGCATCTTTTTCAGCCCGTTTTGCATGGACCAAACCCCTGGCCAGTGCCAGACCCTGTTGAAACCATATTGTGCAGGGAAAGAACATTGGGTTCCCAGTAGATGTGTCTCCTGGAGAAAAAGTATATTGGGGAACTGACATTAGGCGCTTTTGAGGATGGCAGCGCGTTTAATGTGGTCTAGCAGCCAGTTGACATTCCACGTCAGGACGTGGAGGGGCTTACCTAGGACAGGCATCTAAAGACAGGTGGCCAAGGGAGAAAAGAGCTGGAAGCGACCCGGGCACCTGGAGCGTGGCATATCCCAGTTTCGAGAAGGAATGGGGCTGGGGCCAGATGGTATGACACGGTTCCTAAGGAGTGAATGTACGTTTGATGGACTGTCTGAAAATCAAGGAGTTTCTGCAGAATCAATGATGTGAACAGTGACTCAAACGGAGCCAAAACAAACAAAAACTGAAGAATAACAACCCCCCAAACCCCTTCCAACACCCCCTCCCTATACTTCCAAACATGAAGCATCTGTCGCCCAATTATAAAACAGAAAGCTACACTAAATCGGTTAGCTGGGAAAGTCGTGGCAATAGCGATGGACCCCTCCATACAGTTGGATAGTTCAGAATCAAGGTTGATTATTGCCGCCATGACCCCCATAAGGTTAGTGTTGCTTTAGTTCCAAGAGGACCCACACTCAGAGTCTAGCATCGTCCCCAGAGTCACGGAGCGCAGGGCTCCTGGATAGGTCTGAGTCACAGAGGGCTGGACGCAACATCGAGGTTGGATCTTGCTTCTGATGTAGGCAACTAATCGAGCTGGCACAGCTGTGTTCCTCCAACATCGGGGGAGCCCCAGAGTGTTGTTATTGTTCTAAATCTGTTTATTACGTTTAGTACAATGGGGCTATGCGCTCAACAAGAAGATTGCACTTGATCCTCGGCCAACCTCCTGACATAGTTGTATACTGGATGACCAGGCCCTTTGCAGTTAGTTCTGGTGGTCAGCTTGGACAGACACTAGATACCCACCCTCCTTATGGCTACATGCTGGCACTCATCAAGCATTAAAAGCGCTGCATGGGACTCCAGCAGACACTGCAGACGAGCTCTTGATGACTCAGCCAGGAGTCTGCTGGAGGTATTGAATGCTCCACTTTGGACAGGAGGCAATGGACTGTCTGCAGTGTGAGCCCACACACAAAGAGCAGAGTCCTGTGGAGCCGCATGGAACGATGGCTCATTTACTGTGAGTTAATGACATCCGGCGCAGCAAAAAAGTGAATGAAAGATGTTTTATCGTAGTTGGCAGGAAGCTGTGCACATCTTGCTAATCACAACTCACATCTGCGGCCCCTTTTCAGAGTAGTCTGTCATAGCGGCTCCCTTCTGTTGCTGCATCTCACTCTCTCTTTCCAGGACCTCTTCTTCCATTTCCATGAGGCAGCCCATTAGTTTCAGTGCTCTCTGTGTGTGCACAGAGAGCTGCATTTATAGACATGAACTAGTTTTACTACTCGCCACTGTGATGCACAGAAATGCACGCATCCGCAAAGTGCCATGGGGCTGCAAAGGAAAGTGATGAACTACCCATTACGTCGTCAATGCCAGGAAGCGTGTGTCTGCTGTTTATAACATGTTCATGTCTATCATACTGGTTCCATGAAATGGAATCTCAAACTGAACAACACCAGTGGTCGATTCCAAAGAGGAGCACATTAAATCAGTAGCCTATAAAGAGATATAACTCCCTAGGTGGTCACTGTAGGCCATTAGTATATGCAATTTATGGCAGCTGATGCACAGCTACATGGAGATGCTTGGTGCTGTTCGACTTGCTTTATAGATTTACTACGTTAGGAAACATTCTGGTCTTTGGGCGAATCATTAGGTCCGTTTCATGCAAGTATTTGCAAGTCATAAAAATCTGAAAAATATAGGAGTGAGGTTCTTAAGCATCCCACATGGGAAACTAATTGAAACGATTTTTTTTAAAACAATAAACAGTTAAAATGTACCATTGAAGGTTTCGAAATCTGACTAGTCAGCTCGTTTCCTCATTTGCTGGTGTGATACTTGTGTTCTTAAGCATGACATCTCTGTTGACCAAGTTTCAAGAAATAGATTTGACAAACCATGAAAGTTCCTCTTTCTTTGAACTTAATTTCCTTTTTTAGAAGCAGCTCTACTCTAAGAAGCTTAAATTGCACTGTGGCTTGGAATACACAAAACGATGTTTTAAATGTTAAACAAAACAAACCACTCTTAAACGTTAAAGCACTCTAATGTCCTTAATATTTAATGCTGGAAAACGTGCCGTTTCTCACTTGGTTTATCACATTCATTCCACATTCGTTATCTCTGGCGTTCTCTGTTACATCTCTCCTTTTCCCCCAGCTTAAAATAGCATAAAAATACTTAAAGTATTGCTTTACGGGTTGAATTTAAATACGCATTTACAGTTTTAAACAAGAATTCCCCTTTTTCTCTGGCCGTATTTTGTCACTTGCATAATTTATTTTGAGAGTCACAAAAAGGCCCATAACAACATTTAGAAGAAGCATCGGAGACGTTAAATTGTTGCTTTTTTTTATAGTACCTTTCCACAGAGGCACAGAGCATTCAGGGACACGAACATGCACTCATTCAACCAATCTGAAAACAGCACAGACACATCTCCAAGACACAGGTAGCCATCAACACTTTAGCTGGTGATGCCTGATCCCCCTGTAGGTTAGTATCTCGAGATCTCTGTGCAGAACTCAGCGGAAAGTCTTGCTGGACACTTGCTAGCAGTTCATTGAAGACGCATACTACTCAGCATTTACTCCTGCTATATAGACATTTGCACCGGATTTGCACATTTATCTCTAGCTACAGGGTGACTGGGCCGTGGTGGGAGGATGGCAGCATGGCAGGATGGCAGAATGCTGTCAGGCTTCAAAAGAAGCAGGTGCAAACACTGGCACGGTGATGTCTCTTTTAATCTGTTGGCCCATAAGTGCTGATTGATGGAACGTAGGTTTGAAGGTTGCCTGCCCCAGGAGCCCTGAGAAAGGCATGGTAATTCTATTCTATTCTGAAGTTTTTATACAGCGCATTGCTACCCAAGGGCCTGCCAGTTCTGCAATAGACACAATAAGTTGTCAATAGCTTCCAGAGAATTAGTTGCAGAAAAGCCATGTCTTCAAAGCTTTGCATAAGACGGATATTTGGGAATGTTTATCAGGAGTCGAGCAGTGGCATTCTGCACAGCCTGCAGCCTTCTAATAAAATAGCGGGGTGAGCCAAGATACAAGGCATATCCGTAATTGAGATATGACTACACAAGGGCCTGAACTATCACTCTTCTGACTATGAAAGGGGTGCCATAGCAGGTGGCTGCAATCGTTTAATGGTCTATTGTGTGACTGGAGTCCTTCCACATTACAACACCCCTTAAAAAGTTTTTTGCGGTAGGCAACTTGCTCAGGATGTCTGATAACGAGCCCGGGATGTTGCTGTAAGTATTATTGGGCAGCAGCATCACTTCTGTTTGGTCCTTGTAAAGTCTTAGGGCCCGATTCACAGAACTAACTCAAGACAAAATCCTAAACTTACTACCATTTTGGTATTCACAGAAGGCCCTTACTCATTTTGGTATTCACAGAAGGCACTTACTAATTTCGGTATTCACAGAAGTTAGGAGTCCTAACTTTAGGACTCCTAAATGCCTTCTGTGAATACCGAAAGTCTTAAATTTAGGATTTTTCTAAATTTAGTAGTAGTAAAGTTAGGACTCCTAACTTTCGGACTCCTAAATATCTTCTGTGAATACCGAAAGTCTTAAAATTAGGATTTTTCTCAGTTTAGTAGTAGTAAAGTTAGGACTCCTAACTTTCCGACTCCTAAATGCCTTCTGTGAATACCGAAAGTCTTAAAATTAGGATTTTTCTCAACTTTACTACTACTAAACTGAGTAAAATCCTAATTTTAAGACTTTTGGTATTTACAGAAGGCATTTAGGAGTCCTAACGTTAGGAATCCTAACTTCTGTGAATACCAAAATGAGTAAGTGTCTTCTGTGAATACCAAATTGAGTAAGTGCCTTCTGTGAATACGAAAATGGTAGTAAGTTTAGGATTTTGTCTTAAGTTAGTCCTGTGAATCGGCCCTTAGTTTACAACCAGCCATCCAACTGGCTACTTCCTGAAGGCAGGGAGTCAGAGGTAGTTGGCTAGAACCAGTTTGGTGTCATCATCATATGAGACTAATGACAATCCAAATGAGCAGGAGATCTCCGCTTGGGGGAGCATATCAAGGTTAAACAAGGTGGGGCTCAGGGAGCAGCCCTGTGGAATCCCCCAGATAAGGTGGAGCCAGGCTGTTTAGCAAGTCTGATCCAGAACATGGAAGGTACAAATCTCCAAAAAAGAGGAGTACCATTCTAGTGCTCTGCCTTCAATATCGACCCTTGAGATTCTCTGAATGAAAGTAGGGTGGTCCACGGTATCAAAGGCTGCACTGAGGTCTAACAGGAAGGTGGCTGCGGACCCTCCTTGATCCAGAAGATGTGTGAGTTCCTTGACCACAGCTAGCTACGTTGTTTAAGTGCTATGTTATGGTCGGAAACCCATTTGGGTGGGGTGGAGAAGCTCCTTATATTCTTGGAAGGCAGAAAGATTTTTGTTGATATGATTTTCTAAAAGCTTGGAGACTCCGGGTAACATGGATATTAGCCTGCAGTTGCTCAGACAGAGTGGGTCATGATTTTTCTTTTTTAAGTGGCTAGACTATTGCATGTTTCCAATGCTGGAGGACCTGACCACAGGAAAGTGAAAGGTTAAACAGCTTTGTCATTACAGGTGCAATGCATTCTGAGCCTTGCTTTAGAATATGAAGTGGGGCAGGATCCATGGGAGAACCTTATTTTACTGTGTTTAAAAGATCTTTTACCAGATTCAAGGTGAGATTTGGAAATACCGTGAGAGAGCCCTCTTAACGGTCTAGGGGAGATTTGTTATAAAAGGAGTCCACCAGGTTGAACATAACCACAAAAGAGGAATACATGTCCATGATTTTCTTCTGGAATAAAAGAGCCAGATTGTTACTACGCTCAACAGAGCAAGAAGCATCTGGAGAGAAGCTGACTATTGGGGCATTGGTGATGACTTTGAAGACCGTAAAGATTTCTTTGGGAGAGTTGCAGGGGTTTTTATTTCTGCATGGTAAATTTCCTATATTTGGATTTACTAGACTCATCATAGGTCCTTCTTAATTTTCTCTCTAGTCGCTTACACTACTTTATTAATAACCATACCTTTTTTATGCTTCTCCTTCTCAGTACTATATTTTGCAAAAAAAGTCTAGAAATGCATTAGAAGTGCAAATGTTTAAATGCCAGCCAAAAATGTTATGACATGTTTCACAATACATATTTTATTACACCTACTACAACTACCCTACCTACGATACCTAATGTACCATACCTACATACCATACCTAAATATCTACAATACCTACTCTAACTTGCTTGTCCACGGTACAGACCATACTTAACCTATCATACCTCTGCTAAATACCTAAGCTACCCACAGTAGTATACATAATCGTTCATAGATAGCTATGTATCTGCCACACCTAAGCTACCATACATTTCTTAAATGTATTTATTTCAATAGATTTTATAGCGCAAACATGATCCTTGCTGGTATCAGAGCGCATTACAGAATTACAGCATTCCAAGTAGTAAAGGCAATAGTAACATATTCATTACAAGTTCATCCACTTCAAATACGAAGCATAGTTGAGAAGCAAGGGGGTACGTGGGTATTGCACGGAAGAGGGCATTACATAACCAGAGATGGTTATGTGCGCGACTGAGAAGAATAGAGTCATGTGATCTAGGGAAAAAATGTGTTCATGAGGAATTCTTTGATTTCTTTCATGATTGAAATGATCGAGGGATACATTCTGATTTCTGGAGGAAAAGAGTTCCGGATACATAATCAGCTATAGCTAACCTACCATTACTAAGCTGACCCTACACTGCTTAGATATAATTCCTGCTCTGATGTGGCAGTGTGTGAAATAGGGGCTAGGTATGTTTGTTAAATTGGACAACATAGAAGTTGTAAAGTTCCTATTACATTTGAAATTGTCTTTTTCAATGGTGATATCCTGCAAATGATTAAACCCTAGGATTAAGCAATCACAACCCATTTCTAGTAATCACATGCTTTATATATACTAACCTTTTGTACTAAAACAGAATTGAACATTTATGCAGCATCATGCAAAGTAATGATCACCTGGCATAACACTATATAAGCACTAAAAATGCATTCCACAAAAATATAAAAGAAACAACATATCAACATGTTAGCCCTCAAAACAATCACTCTCTATCTGTAAATATTGACATAAAGAATATTAAACTATAATTCTATAGGCTAACACTTAAACTTTTTGTCTACGTTTCTTCTACTTTACTTAAATTGTTCACCTGTTACAAATTTTCACCATTAAACTAAACAAATGTAAACCTAAGTAAAAACAATATACAACTAAATATGAATACAGATAACTTTACAGGTCTTGGAATTTAATGCAATTACTCGTATTCTAATAGAGTAAGAACACATAAATATTTAATTCGATATCAAACTCTTTGAACAATGTTTTAAAAAAAAAACTGTATAGAACATAAGTAAAAATAAAGGTCTTTTGGTATTGGCAGTGCTTGTAACTCTTAATTTTCTTGTTGTTTACTGGAGCTTTCATCCACCTCTGTGTGAACAGTTTGGGAATACCCTGAGTTTGTTCCAGGTGACTTCTGTGATTAGGAGATGACAATGCGACCTAATGCTAATAGGATGAATTCCCCCGCTTTGTTAATATTTTTTAGTAATTTAGTTCACCCCACCCTGAATCCAGTGCACCCCCCCTCCCGGGCCCTTCCTCCCCCTGAGGCAGAACTTCAATTTAAACAACCTGACATTCTATGGTAGCAGCTCCTCACCAAGTTGGTTTAAATGTCAAGCCACCCTCTATATATCTATATATATATATATATTTATATATATATATATATTCACTAAAAAAAACATAGGTTTTAGGCCTTATATAGTTAGGAATTAACATATAAAAAACCATTGAAATTCCTCCTATATAGTTAGCTGGACATTTTATTGATATAAAACCAATGAAATTCGACATATAGTTAGGTGCACTAACTATATATTTCGCGCATCCGCAATCCAATGCTGATGATGTCACATATTACATCATTCATGACATGGTCAGTGACATCACTGATGACATCACTGATGACATCATCCAGTGTCTGTGTGTTTTTGTAAAGTTTAAATATGTTTTACATATTGAAGAATGAGTGGATGTATAAGAGTATGGATGAAGGATTTGATTGTATAAGTGAGTAAGTATGTGTTAGTATATCTGTGAAAATGTAAGCTGTTCTGTGTTTAACTATATAGATGAAGAAATCAAAGTGTGATTGATTCTTTACAGGTCTGAGTACGTGTGTGAGTAACTCCATGGATGAGTGGCAGTGTGTGAGTGTCTGCATAGGTGTATGAGTGCATATGATAGTGTTGTAATGATGAGTGACTGTATGTACGAGTGACCTTATGGGTGAATGAATGAATGTGCATGTAGACGTAGGAATCAGTGAGTGTGTATGTAGTAAATGGTATTGGTGTGTCAATAGTTTCAAAAATGATACTTTGCATTTTACACTAGGTGTATTAGAGTGTAAGGAGGTGCATTGTATTATCACATGAAGTATATCATTAGTGGTGTAATTATTGATGTTAAATGAGCTGTCATCAGTGATGTCACTGACCATGTCATGAACGATGTAATATGTGACATCATCAGCATTGGATTGCGGATGCGCGAAATATATAGTTAGTGCACCTAACTATATGTCGAATTTCATTGGTTTTATATCAATAAAATGTCCAGCTAACTATATAGGAGGAATTTCAATGGTTTTTTATATGTTAATTCCTAACTATATAAGGCCTAAAACCTATGTTTTTTTTAGTGAATTTCATTGGTTTTTTAAAGGCTAATTCCTAACTATATATAGTGTATAACCTATGTTTTTTTCAGTGAATTTCATTGGTTTTTTAAAAGCTAATATATATATATTCCTAACTATATAAGGCCTAAAACCTATGGTTTTTTCAGTGAATTTCCGAGGTTTTTTAAAGGCTAATTCCTAACTATATATAGTCTCTAACCTATGTTTTTTGTGAATATATATATATATATACTTACTTATCTCTAAGGTGTGTCATCAACATACAACCCCCGCCTTCTGTGGCTGCGTTGAGCCTGTGCTGTCCAAAGGGCTCTGCCCGTGGGTAAACACTACCTGTGTGCACACACTGCCTCTGGTTAAACATCAACTCTCTGTCCTTCAGCTGGGGGTGACTGGAGGGTGTTCAGGAACTGCCCCCACCCCCTCATGACACTACTGATGTCACTGGTAATAGCGGAGGTAGATGGCAGACACAGATAATCCCATGATTTTCACTCGGAAGTGCTGTGTGAGGTGAGCGCCCATGTGATCTGCGACAGGTGAGCGCACCGTGTGATCTGCTGCAGGTGAGCGCGCCGTGTGATCTGCTGTAGGTGAGAGCGCTGTGTGATCTGCGACAGGTGGGCGCGCCGTGTGATCTGCTGCAGGTGAGCGCGCCGTGTGATCTGCTGCAGGTGAGCGCGCCGTGTGATCTGCTGTAGGTGAGCACGCCGTGTGATCTGCTGTAGGTGAGCGCGCCGTGTGATCTGCGACAGGTGGCGCGCCGTGTGATCTGCTGCAGGTGAGCGCGCCGTGTGATCTGCTGCAGGTGAGCGCGCCATAGGTGAGCGCGCCGTGTGATCTGCGACAGGTGGGCGCGGCCGTGTGATTTGCGACAGGTGGGCGCGCCGTGTGATCTGCTGCAGGTGAGCGCGCCGTGTGATCTGCTGTAGGTGAGCACGCCGTGTGATCTGCTGTAGGTGAGCGCGCCGTGTGATCTGCGACAGGTGGGCGCGCCGTGTGATCTGCTGCAGGTGAGTGCGCCGTGTGATCTGCTGCAGGTGAGCCCACCGTGAGATCTACGGCAGGTAAGTTGTGGGGCTGTGTGAGGTGAGCGCGCCGTGTGATCTGCGGCAGGTGAATTGTGGGGTGCGTGGCAGACACAGGCAGGTGAGTTCTTTTCACCCGGGGGGGGCTGTGCTTGTACTTTTGTGCAGTTTTCAGCTGCGTGTTTGAAGCCGAAGTGTAATGTTTTTAGTGATATCTGCGGGCGCTGGGTCCATAAAGACTGTTGTAATTGTAGTTAAAGAGACCGTCTGTACTGGAGCGAGACTTGCTTTGTTTTTAACCCTCCTGTCCTGGCCTTGTCTCTGATCCGGTGCTTGTAGCGCCTAGAGCCGTGTGAGTTCAGTCCCAGTGTCTCATTAAACGGTGACATTCACTCCCGATCTTACAGAGGGGTCTCGGGGTCACCGCTCAGACTGACGCTCCGCGGGGGCTTGGGCTGAAATGGAAAAGTGGACCCAGGGCCCCCAAAGAGTGTGGCCCCTGGTATACCACGTGATTTGTCCCTGGATTACAACTAGTGGGCGAAGTGTGGGGGAGGGGGGGGGGGCGGGGGGGCTGAGGGCCACAACACGCCCATCCTTCTGGCATTGTAGAAAACCAGTTCCCCGACTTGTGTTTGGTGTAAACTCCTCCGCCCGGTGTGTTTCATTGCAAGAGTTGAATGTGAGTCCGTGGTCTCCTGAGCTGACACCGGGGGAGGGGCAGACGATAAACAAGCCTTGGCTGCGGCACGCCTGCTGCCTGGCTATGTGTCAATGTGCACCGTGTGTTCACCTGCACAGCCTGAGAGCGAGTATTGATGGACCCCCGCGAGGCCTCTTCAAGACGCGCATTTATTATTATTATTTTTTTTTTTAACTGTTTTTTGTTTTCTGTTTTATATTTCAACGTATTTTATTGAAAAAGGTATAATACAATACAGTACAGTATCTATTCGGGCACTTACAGCCCTCTGCACCTGTCATCGCATCCTGAATGGCAGGGCACCCGACCCTCTGACTAAACTGATCGAAGTGTACGAACCAACACGTGCGCTTAGATCCACAGGAGGCGGCCTACTGAGGATCCCGAGAATCAAAAAAGCCCGCATGGGAGGCAGGTCTTTTAGATGCCTAGCGGCTACTAATTGCAACAAACTGCCAGCGGACCTGCGCCTGGAACCGGAGGAGACTAGGTTCCGAGCGAAACTTAAAACATTTCTCTACTCTAAATAAGTGTCCGCTCAGTTTCTGTGTCCTATGTTAGCTGCCTCTCCCACTTTCAGCGTGTGGACACGCCGGTGTGCGTAACGCAGCGCTCTACAAATGTCCCAATAATAATAATAATAATAATAAAAGGGTTACGCTTGTATACAATGACATTTAGTTGTGCTTGCTGTACTTCACCGCCGACGGGTCTGTTGGCCCCGGTGGTCTAGCGGCGAGTGTGAAAGAGAGAAGGAAGAGGAGGAAGAAAGAAGGGGGGGGGAGGGTTCTGGTAGGTTCTGCCGCGTGGCTACTCGCATTTATTATTTCTGAGAGATATTGTGAAGAAGCTACTGGCTAAGCCGTGACGTGTGTGCTTTTAACAAATAGTTATAAAAACATTTGCACTAGGTACAGTCTGGGGATTACTTAAATTTACATTTTAAAAGCACTTTTTGTATCTGAAGGTTTTGATTAACGGAATATTGATTAACCAGGAAATCTCTCCAGACTTATGCGGAACGGTCATTGCGATTAAAGCCCCACGAGTCCCTGTGAAATGTTTATTTTCATTTTTAAATCCCACTGTTGTGCAATAACAACATCCAAGCTCGAAGTGTGTATGTGAACTTGCACTATATATGTTATGTAACAAGGAAATGGGTGTTTCTATACAGTTATTGAGAGCAGCTGTGCTTACTGATCTGGTCGCACATTACTGGAGTACAGAGGGCACGTCCCATATTACCACAGTGCACGGACCCAGTTTATGCCCCCGAGGGCAGCAGCCAGTGCTGACTGGTTCAGACTGCCCCTTACAAATCGATTTTACAGACAATACCTGTTGACTATTTCACCGGTCTCCCCCTCGGCACGGGAGACCGGACGGGCACATGAAGGCTTCCCCCAGGCAGGGGGAAGCGGAAACCACGTCCTCCCGGCCCCGCCCACAACCAGGCGGCGGCCATCTTGAGGCGGCTCGGGCCGCGGCGGTGATCTCGGGGGGCAAAACGAGGCGTGGGCACCCTCGAAATCTAAATAAAACAGATAAAAATAAAAGAGAGAAGCCCCCCAAACCCCCCCAAGCCCCGCCCCCCAAAAAAAATTGTGTGCGCGCTTATAGATATATAATTGATTTCTCTTCTAATTTTCTCAGGAACCACTGGAGGGATTTACACTATTTTACCAAAAGCGTGATCTGCATACCAGACACTACCATCTTGACAGGTTTGGTGTCATTCCCTTCAGCGGTTCAAGCTGTAGCTGAGTCTAAAGGTCCTATGGAAATTAACATGGGGAAAACACGTTTTGGGACCCCCCTTTTTTCTCAGCCCCCACTTGACGAATCCCACCCAAATTTTCAGGGAAGGAGCGGAGCGGAGCGAGCCATCTTCTTTGAGAAATTTGCGAAGATTCATCAACCAGGGCCAAAATTATTCCCAATAGAATGTTGGGGATTTCCTATGGAAAACAATCCTAACTATATATACCTACTGGCTATCGCCAGTAGGTAATATATATATATATATATATATCAAAACAAAGGGTCCTGCAATGCGTCTCCTCGCACCGCCGTGGAACAGATCACGAAACACCAAAAGTAGATTATTTAAGATGTGGCTTTATTTTTCCTCGCCATCGGCATGACGCGTTTCGGCCGTCACAAAACGGCCTTGATCACATGGCCTCAAATTACCAATGGGGGTCTTTAAATACTGTGTCAAACATAGAGGTAGAAATGATAACAGTGTGTCAAGGGGGTCAAGGACATAGAAAAAATACTATCGCTATGCACATATGTACAAAATACAAATACTCAAATGGACATTACAATATCATGAAAATAGAATAAAGTGCTAGTGCAATATCTGATAACCGTATTTACAAGGTATATACATTAATGCCAAATGAGAGAATAGAATTCATTTCATATATTATGACAGTCAACACATATGTGCAAAATATTATCATAGCATGTCCAAAACACATAATACACGACCTCCATTTATGTTATCAAGGAAAAGAAGTGCTCAAGTGCCCGAAGTGCATAAAGATTTCGCAGTGAGTACATATATGCTATGAAAGCAATAAATCATGACACGAAGATGTCATGAACACCATGTACCTGCGCTAGTGTTGTGAAACCCTCCACAGTTAAAAACAAATAGGCATTACTGCTGATGCTCAAAGTTCACTATAGCCATAGTGACTAAATAAAGTTTAAACGCCCAAGACCATTGTGAACAAATCAGATAAGTTTGCAAAGCTTATTACAATTTATACAGTATCTACTGAAAATTGGGCTAACAATCAAAGAATAGATTCCACAAGTTACAGCGGGAAAACAAAGATTACTGACAGTGATTGCTCCAATCAAGTTTACAACAAGAGGGGTTGATTCAAAGGTATATTTACAGGAAAACTTGTAAATCTTCCCCCTGTTAAGCCCATTGGGTATTCTGGTATTTAAGAGGACAATATACTTGCTCTCTAATTGTCGCAGAATCTTTTCACGATCCCCTCCCCGGATGTTTTTAGGGACGGAGTCAATAACAAAGTAGGTAAGATGGTTCAAGTTTTTAGCGTGTACAAGTTCGAAATGCCGGGCAACAGGATAATTGGAGTCGGAGTTCACTATTGCCCTTAGATGTTGCAAAATGCGGTTAAACACCTGTAACTTGGTGCTTCCCACATATTTAAGTTTGCATGTACACTCCAAAACATATACAGCGTGGTCTGTACGGCATGTATACAGCTCTTTAATGGGTGTAGGCATGGGATTGAAAGGGGATTGAAATTCCTCCGTGTTTACCCCGAACTTGCACGCTCTGCATGAAATGCATTTGTGAAAACCCTTTTTATTGGAAATTCTGACTATGTTATTGCTCACTTCTGGGCTGGTTCTTACCAAATAATCTCTCATCGAGGGTCCTCTCCTAAATATGATGGAGGGTTCAGTGGGCAGTAGAGGAGACAGATTAATATCGGTGTGGAGAATAGGCCAATGTTTCTTTAGGATGCCCCTGATTTTTCTCTCCTCAGTATTAAAGGTGGTAATTAAGCTGACCGTATTGATGTCATGTTTAGGGGCATTCTCTACATCTTCACTAACAATCTCCGAACCTTCTTCTCTAACAACATCAATACTGGCTCTGTTAGCTTTTTCTCTAGCCATAAGAAGATTATCCATAGTATAACCACGTTTTACAAATCTCTGAATTGCCTCTTCCTGGCAGATATTCAGATCAGACTCAAGACTACAGATTCTGCGCATCCTTATAAATTCCCCATACGGGATACTTTTTATGAGGTGTTTGGGGTGCGCGCTAGACGCGTGCAGAATTGAATTGCCTGCCGTATTTTTTCGATGGAGTCTGGTGGCTAAGGTGTTGTGCAGGATGTAAATATCAACATCCAAAAACTGGATATTAGTTTTACTGATTTGGCTAGTAAAAGAAAGATTCAAGTTGTTAATATTGATGCTTTTGACAAAATCAATGGCAGATTCCTCATCCCCTCTCCAAATCATGCAGATGTCGTCAATAAATCTCCAATAATGGACGATGTTATTGGCGAATTCAGGGAGATGCCTGAGGACATGCTCCTGCCACCACCCTACATGCAAGCATGCATAGGTTGGAGAGAAGCATGCCCCCATAGCTACTCCTCTAAGCTGTTGATAAATCTCCTTGTTGAATAAGAAGTAATTATTCATAAGACACAACCTAATCATAGTGACTAACATTTCATTATGGTTCTTATACATAAGGTTACGTTGACTAAGGTAATACTGTACAGCGTTAAGACCATCTGCATGCTTGATACTGGTATAAAGGGAGCTGATATCGAGGGCAACCAGACTATATCCCTCTTTCCATTCCACCTCTTTGAGTTTAGACAAAAAGTGCCCAGTGTCCTTAATGTAGGAAGGTAAACTAACAACAAAATTCTGCAAAAAGAAATCAACATATTTAGACATTGGTTCCATGAGACTACCTTGGGCCGAGATTATAGGTCGGCCTGGGACCGGAGACACTTGTTTGTGAATCTTGGGTATTAAGTACATGGTAGGGGTCAAAGGATGATCAACTTTCAGATACCCCAGTTCTTGCTTTGTTAAAAGACCTTCCCTCTTCCATTGATTAAGTTCTTTATGGATTCTTTCTTTAAGGCTACGTACTTCCCCCAAGTTCGCTTTTCGATAACAGGAAGGGTTTGAGAGGTGGCAATCAGCTTCTGTCAGGTATTGATCCTTTGGCCAGATAACGATATTGCCTCCCTTATCAGCCTTGTTGACGATCAAATTTGAATTGTTCCGCAATTTTTTCATTAACTTGAAGTACTGTTTTTCCATATATTTTAGTCTTTTGTTTTTCCTGGAAGTGTTAATTTGCAAAGCCTTCAGGTCCTCTGTGATCATATCATTAAAAGTGTCAATAGCATCCTTTGGCATCAGAGGCATAAATGTGGATTTAGGTTTAAATGGGGTTTCACTTGATGCATTGATACTCACCCCCATTCTGTTACATTTGGTCTGAGTGCTGATGCTAGAGAAACTCTCATCCAATGCCAGTTCATGGGCCGTCTGCAATGCCCCTATGTCCGCTACTTGGAACATGGAGGAAGGATGTAAGGAGCTACTGATGGTAGTGGCTTTTTCCTGGGCATGAGCAAGTTTAAAATGCTTTTTTAACTTCAGTTTGCGGATAAATTTGAATGTATCAATCCTGGTTTGTACGTAATTGTAACCATTCTTGGGACAGAAGGATAGGCCCAAGGACAAAAGTTGTGTCTCTGCTTTCGAAAGAACTTCATCAGATAAATTGATTACAGTGTTATCTAGGCTGGTAGTAGGTTCGCTGTCCATGATATCTGGATTGCCGGATTCATGGTTAGTGGGCAGACTTGAGGTATTATCGGTTTCTAACACAGTTACCATTTCTTGCCCCTCCCTCTTTTTGCGAAACCTCTCCCTGCGACATTTCCTTCTTTCGTGGCACTTGCGGTTTTTGCATTTGCTTTTTTGTTCCGCTGCTGTTGGGTTTTTGGCCGTAGAGTTTTCAACCTGTCCTCGATTAAAAAACCCAATTCCTCCGATGGTGCATAATGAGTGGGTACTGCTGAAGAAACACCCGCTGCTCGTTCGTCATCTGAGCCTCCACTACTTGCATTGGAACTTAATTCTTGTTCTGACACAATTATTTCACCACTTTCATTAATTGCTGGGGAAACGGCTTTTG
Source organism: Lissotriton vulgaris (assembly GCF_964263255.1). Classification (NCBI taxonomy): domain Eukaryota; kingdom Metazoa; phylum Chordata; class Amphibia; order Caudata; family Salamandridae; genus Lissotriton; species Lissotriton vulgaris. The sequence continues at coordinate 391,668,383 of NC_141689.1, forward strand.
GTGTCATTGCCTGTCTTTTCATGGTGTCATATTTCCTTGCAAACGTAAAAATTCTCCCAGTTTCATAATCTTGTTTGTCTCTGGCGAATTTGTATTGTTTGCGCAAGCTAATGGTTTCTTGGTGCTTGTTGAGGCGAGTGTTAATTTCTTCACAATATTTTTTGATGTATTCAGTTTCTTTATGAGCATCCAATTCATTATTAAGTGTTTCTATTTCTTTGAGTATGTCAATCCTGTCGATTTCCGCATATTTGATCAAAATGCAAATCATATTTTTGGATGCCTCCAAGTTGTTAGTAGCCCATTCTTTTAGCATGAGAGGGTTAGGGTTTTCAAATGATGGCGCTATAAGTACCCTTAACCCCCTCGGGACTCTTCCCACTTCCAGATATTTTTCAAGGGATCGCTTTTCCCACCATTTTGTGGTCTCAGTCTTTAAAAGTTTTTCCAATTTATTCAGTTTCCCCTTAAGATCTATATTGGGGTTATTGTTATTTCTGTTATCTGCAACTGATCTGACTGTTGGCAGGTTTACGAACATGGCATCAGCCAATGCCTCCCGGCTTTTCATTGCCTCCGCCGATGAAGACATATTGGGAGGGAAAAATAAGTTCTTTTAGCCACCGCCCTTCAGAAACGAATTCTTTTCTCAAAACTGAGGGCGCAAACTGTACGGTGTTTAAAGTATCTCTCCACCCGTGCTATACAACTTTAAGCTCGAATGAGCAGCGGCATGCACTCACCAGTTTACCGCACGAGTCCTCGTAATCCCTAGGGGGTCCTTCGACTCACCAACGGTTTACTCGGAAACGCCGCGTTCTCGCTGGAAGTGCTCGCCGCGTAGTTCTCCAGATTGCACGGGGAGCTGCTGCCAAGATTACTCCTTCCGGGTCAAAGAACAATCCGCATGCGCGGTTTCGGCCATATCCGTACAGCAACTCGTTGTAGGAGAGAGGATCCGTTTAGACAGAAACGGCCGTATTCTGCCTGAATTGTATCAAAACAAAGGGTCCTGCAATGCGTCTCCTCGCACCGCCGTGGAACAGATCACGAAACACCAAAAGTAGATTATTTAAGATGTGGCTTTATTTTTCCTCGCCATCGGCATGACGCGTTTCGGCCGTCACAAAACGGCCTTGATCACATGGCCTCAAATTACCAATGGGGGTCTTTAAATACTGTGTCAAACATATATGTGCAGAAACTCCGAATTGCCACCTCCAATCTGCGAGAACTGGCGAAGCAGGAGACAGACCACAAGTATCAGGAACTGATTTTTTTATTTGCAGGTTTTTCTTGTACAACCGACCATGACGCGTTTCGGGCCTTGCAGCCCTTGTTCACATGCAAGGGGAAGTAACATTAGGTGATATTTTAAAGTGCAAAGTGCTCCGCCTCTCGGCCGCCTCCCACTGGGTCACATGGTAAGTAGATATAGCCAACAGACTTAATGTGTCTCAATACATGTTCGTGTCACAAATTGGATTCAATGAAACAGTATTGTAAAGGGTATATGTACATTCATGAACCATAATGGCAGTTGTGGTCAATTAGTACATATTTGAAAACAATAACTGCATAAATGCTATTGCGCGTTGTGAGCATTATTATTTGTATACAGAAATAACGGGTTCAAATCCCTGAATCAAAAAAAACCCACACACAGAGCGTAATAATTGGATAAATCCAATATGTCATCATAGATGAAGATGACCACCGTTGAACCTTTATATGAAGAACTTACGTATATGTATGTGGTGGACATTTTGGCGGCAGAATGTGCAAATGAGCAAAAAAAGTGCTATAGTGTAAAACCACCTAAAACCAACCCTATCTAGTGTGCAAAGAGGCTAAATTTAAAGTGCAGATATTCACATCACAAAAATTATTAAAATCCATGATATATATATATATACATTAATGTTAACAGAGAATGCATGTATAAACATTACCAATACTATAAATATGTGCAAAGCCATATTATGTAATAAAAAGGTAAGTATTAAATGCTATTCTAAAAACAATAATTCATCATGATTTTACAAGTGAGGAATAAATATAGTGATTAAATATGAGGTGATAAAACTGGAAGTGTAAAAAAGGGGAAGGGGTGCCACGAATTTATGGTGGCCGAAGGACAGAAAACACTTCTAGAAAGGATAAATTAAAATCCCATAGATAACAGGGAACCTGACTATCTATTATATATCATAAATAGTATAGGTTTATCCCTTCTTGTAATCCAAAAGAGTGTGGGTGGGCAACAGGGAACCTGACTGCCCACCTGACTGGAGATACATCATGATGAATAGAACTTACGAAGACTATAATGAGTGAATTACAGATAAGGTTGATGTGAAACTTCATATTAGTCTAGGGCAATCATAAATCACGAAAACAACAAGCACTAGAAACAACAAATCAGAACTTAACCGCAGCAGTGACCGAAACAGTGAGCCTCATAAGAAGTTATGCATATCTTCTGTATTATTGAGCCCATTAGGCCACTTGCTGTCGAACTGAAGAATAAAACGTGTCTCTAATTGTCTCAGAAGCAACTCCCTGTTACCCCCTCTTCGCAGAGGAGGTACCGACCCTACTACATAATACTTTAAACATTGCAGATCTTGATTATGTTTGAGCGCAAAATGACGCGCTACTGGGTAGGCTTGGTCTTTATGGAGTATTGCTCTGAGGTGTTGAAGAATTCTGACGTGCACCTGGGCCTTTGTACTACCAATGTAGTTTAACCCACAGGTGCACGTCAGAACATAGACTGCAAAATCAGTTTTGCAGTCGTGGTTGCCCTTGATAGGAATTTCATTCATATTAAACGGTGTACGGTAATGGGTCATGTTTACACCGAATTTGCATGCCCTGCAATGCGAACATTTGTAAAAAACAGCTTTAGTTTTTAGCCATGTGCCCTTTGTTTTCAGTTCTGGACTACTAGTGTCCAAAGATGATCCCATATTTCTTGCCCGTCTAAAAGTGACAGTAGGTGTCCGGGGCAGAGTGGAGTTGAGAATATTATCAGTTAAGACTATAGGCCAGTTTTTTCGAATAATCTTTTGAATGGCCTTTTCATCACTGCTGTAGGCTGTGATGAATCTTGGACAGATTGTCTTTTCCGAAACTGTATTGGCCACAGACTCAGTATCTTGCAAAACAACATCAATTTCTTCATTAGTTTTTGGCAAGAGGCTCTCCCTACTTCTCAACCTTGCCTTGACCAAAGCTTGGTTGAAGGTGCGATCAGAATAGCCACGTTCTTTTAGCCGGGCCTTTAATTCAATGATGCACCTCTCAAAATCCGTGGTAGAGCTGCAAATCCGTTTAATCCTTAGGATTTCTCCATAAGGGATACTGGATAACGTGTGTTGCGGGTGGAGACTGGAGGCATGTAGTGTGGTATTACCTGAAGTGGGTTTACGGAATAGAGTGGACTCTATTCTATTGGCATCAATATATATCCTGGTATCCAAAAACTCTATTTCAGAGGGGCTGATGTGCGAAGTGAAGTGCAGATTGAGGGAATTGACATTAATTTCGTCCACAAATGATTGTGCCTCATCTGCACTGCCCTGCCAGAGAATAAAAATATCGTCAATATATCTAAGATATTTGACAATCTTTTCCCTTACCCACACTTTGTGCGCGACGGCGAGAACCTGCTCCTCCCACCAGCCTACGTGCAAGCACGCATAGCTGGGGGAGAAGCAGGATCCCATCGCCACGTCACGAAGTTGTCTCCACAAATCCCTGCCAAAAGAAAAGTAATTGTTATTAAGACACCAGTCCATCAAATCCAGAATAACATTGTTATGAGCATATAATTCCGCAGATCTGTTGCCTAGAAAGTGCTTAGTAGCCCTTAGTCCCTCCTTATGACCTATATATATATATATATATATATATATATATATATATATATATATATATATATATATATATATATATATATATATATATATATATATATATATATATATATATATATATATATATATATATATATATATACTGAAAAAACCCATAGGTTTCAGGCACATCATAGATAAACCTTAGGAATTCACTGAAGAAACCATTGGTTTGAGGCATGCTATAGTTGGTTGGACATTTCACTCGTACAAAACCAAAGAAATTCGGCTGTTATAGTTAGTTCAGCTAACTATAACTGACGCCCCGCAATGCACTGCTGATGACGTCACATATGACATCATTCATGACATGTTTAGGGACCCTCAGGATTCAAGGGGAGTTAATCCCCCAACTTCCAACGTGCCAGAGGGCCCGTCTGCACAGTGGTGAAGGAAGGGGGCGGGACTTGATGTGACAATTGTGTAAACGCACCCCATGGTACGTTTTAAGGTGGGGAATTAAGTCCCCGTGAATCCTGAGGCTCCCTGGTGCAGAAAGAGGGAACAGGGGTGCAGATAGAGGCAAGAGAGGTACAGAAAGAGAAAAGAAGGGTGCAGAAACAGGCAAGAGATCTGCAGAAAAAAGCAACAGAGATGCTGAAAGAGGCAAGTGAGGTACAGAAAGGGGCAAGAGATCTGCAGAAAATAGCAACAGAAGTGCTGAAAGAGGCAAGTGAGGTGCAGTATGAAACAAGAGAGGGGCAGAAAGAGGCAATAGAGGTTCAGAAAGAAGTTACAGAGGTGCAGAAAGCAGCAAGAGAAGTGCAGAAAGGGCCAAATGAGGTGCAGAGAGTCGCAACAGCAGTGCAGAAAGAACCAACAGAGGTGCTGAAAGAGGCGCAAAGGGTGGAGAAAGAGCAAGGTAAGTGCAGAAAGAGGCGACAAAGGTACAGAAAGAGGCAAGAGAGGTGCAGAAAGAGAAATGAGGGGTGCAGAAAGAGGCAAGAGATCTGCAGGAAAAAGCAACAGATGTGCTTAAAGAGGCACATGAGGTGCAGAAAGAAGCAAGTGAGGTACAGAAAGAGGCAATAGAAGTGCAGAAAGAACAACAGAGGTACAGAAAGAGGCAAAAGAGGTGCAGAAAGAGAAGAGAGAGAAGTGCAGAAAGAAGCAAATGAGGTGCTCAAAGAGGAAAGAGCAGTGCAGAAAGAAGCAAGAGAAGTGCAGAATAAAGCAACAAAGGTACAGAAGGAGGCACAAGCTGTGCAGAAAGACGGAAGAGAAGTGAAGGAAGAGGCAAGAAAGTTGCACAGATGGAAGAGGGGTACAGAAAGAGGCAGGAGGGGTGCAGAAAGAAGCAACAGAGGTGCCAAAAGAGGCAACAGAGGTGCAAAAAGATGCCGGAGAGGTGCAGAAACAAGCAAGAGAAGTGCAGAAAGCGGCAGGTGAATAGCTGAAAGAAGCAGCATAGGTTTAGAAATAACCAAGAGAAGGGCAAAAAGAGGCAATTGAGGTGTAGAAAGAAGCAAGAGCAGTGCAGAAAGTACCAACAGAGGTGCAAAAGGAGGGTGCACAAAGAGGCAAGAGAGGTACAGAAAGAGGCAGCAAGGGTGCAGAAAGAAGGGAAAGAAGTGCAGAAAGAAAAAAGAGGGGTAAACAGAAACAGTCAAGAGAGGGTGCAGAAAGAAGGAAGAGAAGTGAAGAAAGAAGTAACAAAGGTGCTGAAAGAGGCGCGAAGGGTGCAGAAAGAGCAACAGAAGTGCTGCAAGAGGCAAGTGAGGTGCAGAAAGAAGCAAGAGAGGTACAGAAAGAGGCAATAAAAGTGCAGAAAGGAGCAATATAGGTGCAAAAATAGACAAAAGGGGTGCAGAAAGAGTCAAGAAAAGTTCCTAAAGAGGCAACAGAGTTAAAGAACTAGGCAAGAGAGGTGCAGACACAGGCAGGAAAGGTGCAGAAAGAAAGAACAGGGGTGCAGAATAAGGCATGACAGGTGCAGAGAGTAAAGAGGGGTGCAGAAAGAGACAAGAGACCTGCACAAAAAAGCAACAGAGGTGCAGAAAGAGGGAAGAAACATTATCCATTTAGACAGTATGTGTTACAGAGATGACAATGTTACAGCATCACATTGCATACTACTTTCACTGAGACAGTGTAGATCCAGGAATTTAAGGCGTTGGTGGTTCGTCAAGGGGAGGAAGATCAGGTGGAGCACATATATTCCCCCTATATATATTCCAGTTGCCCATATAGCAGACAACTTTTTTGGGCACCCGTTTGCAATATATACCGTTTTCTCTCTGATCATGCACCTGTCCATGTCTGCTTTCCAGTCCTTAATTTTGGGTAACATCTCTGATCCCCCACAGCCCTGCGATATTTCTTTTTGCCACCATTACGCCCAGGGTGACCCATAACATTTCTTTGCTGGTCAAATCGGTAGACCCCCATACATTCAAAAGACATCGCTTTACATCCGGTCTCACTGTGTCTAATACCTCCCCATACATTTGTGGATCTATTCCCAATATTTCTGTACACTCCTACATTCCCATATTATGTGAATAAAGGTACCCAGCACACCACATTTTCTCCATCCATCACTCTACCCATTTGGACAAGTCTGGGCCCTGAAACATCGATTGTGCAACATTTTCAGCTGGACTAGGCGCAATCTAGACAAGATTGCTACTTCCCTTGGGGAGGCCACTGATTCCTGCCAGTCTTTATCATCTAGTTCTATTCCGTCCCCCTCCCAGCCTCTTGTATCGGTCCAAGGGGGTCCGTCATGTTGTTTACTAACTTTTTGTAGATCAGGGAAATTGCTTTGTCTGGGAGGTAGCCATCGAGCAACCTGTCCTCCAGTGGAGAATATTCCAGGGGGTGGTACCCACTGATAGGTTGGACTGTAGTGCATGTTTTATCTGATGATATCGAAAATATTCAGTTCCGGCTAGCTCATATTCACTTTGTAGCGTATCAAACGGCACCATCCCACCCTTGACCCATAAGTTTCTGATATTTGAGATCCCTCTAAGGTTATGTTATGTTATGTTATATGGGTTTATAAAGTGCACCTCTACCCAAGGGTGTCCTGGCGCTGAGCACATTGTACCTGGAACCCTCCACCCCTGAGCTCAAACTGAGGCTAATCTGAAAACAACCATGTCTTCAAACCTTTCCTAAATGAAAGGAGTTCCGTGGCAGACCTTACATGAAACGGAAGGTCATTCCAGGCATTGGTGGCTCTGAGAAAAAAACTCTTACCGCCCCAATTAGCCTTTTTCTCCCTAGGAACAGCCACCCGCTTTGCATCAATTGAGCGCAGCATTCTCCCGGGGACATACCATTGGATGCGCTTTTTTAGGTCTTCCGGGCCAGTCCTCCTCAAGGCCTTGAAAACCATGCAGAGAGCCTTGAATTGAGCTCGTTGTTTGATTGGGAGCCAGTGAAGGTGATGTAGGCCATTTCTGACCGACACAAACCAGGGTGCCAGTGAGAAACCTGGCTGCCGCATTGTGTACCATCTGTAATCTGTTATGATGGTTATTATTAATGATCAGATACAGGCTGTTACAATAATGCCATACGGGACAGAATGAGGGCTGAGTCAACTGTTCTGAAGCTTTCTTCCGTGAGGAAGAATTTTATTTTCTTCAGTGTTCTCAGGATAAAAAGCTGGTTGACACCACTCCGCTGACCTGGTCCTCAAATGTGAGGGTGTTATCCACGATCACCCCCAAATTTTTAACCTTACGTGCAGATGGTGGAGGAAGGCCCATCTCACTGAGCCACCATGCTGGAGACCAGAGGTTGGGGTTGTTTCCAAAAATAATCACCTCTGTTTTGCCTGCGTTCAACTTCAGGCAATTGGAAGACATCCAGCCGGTTATTGCAAAAATGCAGTCATGGCAGCTAGGGGACTTTTCTGCTTCTTTGCCTCTCTTCAGAGATAACACGATTTGAGTATCATCTGCGTAAGAGGTTAAAAATAGCCCAAAAGATCTTATAAGCACAGCCAGGGGTCTCACATATATATTGAAAAGCGTCAGGCTGAGGGAGGACCCCTGTGGAACCCCAGAGGGGAGGGAGAATGGTTTTGATCTGTCCTCTCCTAGATCTACTGTTTGTACTTTGTCGGCCAAGAAGGATTTCAATGTGTTCCAGGCCACACCCTGGACCCCTGCCTTCGATAAGCAATCCATCAGAACATTGTGACGGACCATATGGAAGGCAACCAACAGATCCAGCATGATAAGAATGGCTGAGGCTCCCTGGTCCACCGTCTCACGCACCTCTTCCGTGGCTTTGATCAACGCTGACTCCGTACTGTGTCCCGTGTGGAACCCATATTGAGAAGGGTCCAATATGTTGGTTTTCTCCAAGAACAAGCTTAATTGCATGTTCATGGCCTTAACCATAATTTTAGCAGGTAAGGGGAGACAGGAGATGGGTCTATAGCTATTGGGATCGCTGGGATCTACATTAGGTTTTTTAATAAGTGGCAGGATTGAGGTCATTTTCCAAGCAATAGAGTGGTGGCCTGCCCTGATTATGAGATTAAGTAAGGAGATTAAAGTGTTTGAAATGACAGTTGAGGAGATTTTCATTACCGCAGCCGGGCAGGGGTCTTTAGGGGAACCAGCTCTGCACCCCATTAGCAGATAAGTAACCTCCTTGTTCACCAATGGGGTGAAATTATTAAACGTGGGGGGGTTGTTGGTTTCAATTGGCCTGAGTTCCCAATCACTAACCTCGCCCTGTTGGTTGCTGAAGGAGGAGAAAATGACTTCGACTTTGTTTAGAAAAAAAGAGGCTAGAGTATCAAAGAATTCTGGACTACTATGAGTGATAGGTTTGGGGGGTTGTGAGGTTGGTCTCTGTTCTAAAGAGTTCCTTTGCCGAGGATTTAGCTACGGCGATCTGTTGGGGGAAATAGGCTATTTTTGCTTCCTGTAGTGTTTTTCTTGTAAGCTATAAGACTAACTCTATAAGTTTTTTTGTTGGTCAAACTGGACCCCTTTCTCCAGAGACGCTCCAGCCCCTTACACTCTGATTTAAGCTCCTGTAGGTCTGAGTGAACCAAGGGGCGGAGGGAAGCCCACGTCTGGGGAGCACCATTTGACAGGGGCCAGTCTGTGACAGGCGGGATCAATCCAATGCTCAAAAGCCAATGTGGCTTCCTCTATGTTAGTGGGAAGATTAGGGACTGAGTCTATCAGGGCGTGATCAAAATTGGCACAGTTGACATTCTTCCATGCCCATATCACTATCTTATCCCTAGGCTTTGAGTTGGATACTTTGATGGGGAACAGAGCGTTAGCAAAAATGATGGCGGCATGGTATGTCCAGGGAAGTGGCAATATATCCAAGATGGAAAGGCTGGAGGAATTTGTGAAGATTCCATCTAGGGTATGGCCGGCCTTATGAGTCGGGCCTTCTACGCGCTGCGAAAGGTCCCCTCCCCCCAAGATTTGCAGTAGTCTAGACGTATCTGGGTCGGAGGGGTTCTCAAGGTGGAAGTTAAAATCGGCAAGAATGGTAAAGGCTTTGGCACAAAACCCCTCCTCCAGCCGTGAGCCAATGGACTCTAGAAAGCCACCTCTGGGGCTTGGGGGTCGGTAAATGAGCATAGCTTTAAACGCATCTTGCGGCGCATAGTGCACGCTGACTAACAGTGCCTCACAGGCTGCGTTGAAAACAGCCCCGAAAGAGGGCGCTAGGCTTTTTTGATAGATAACAGCTAGGCCCCCTCTTTTCCTTAAAGGTCTGGCTAGCGTGTGACAAAAGAAGTCAGGGGGAGAGGCTTTAACAATATCAGGCCCAGATGCATTGTCTGTCCAGACCTCCGTAATGAAGGCCATCTTGTTGTTGTGTTCCTCGATAAGCAGGGAGCATTCCGTGCTGTGTTTAACTAATGATCTAGCATTTAAAAGAAGACATGTATACTCAGGCTCAACCATCAGCTTCCCTGCCCCCATTTTGCCACTAGAGGGACATTTACAGGGAAGCGCCATGATGTAAGGGAGTGAATGGCAGCAATCAGTGCAGTATTTTGCCATAGCCTCAGGTTTAACACAAGGCGGAAATCTGGGACAGCGTCCTGTGCCGTCTAGTGGGTCTAATTTCCTCAAAGTATCTCTGGAATAGATCTGGTGGTCTGGCAGCAAAGGATCAGGGATCCTTGCCCTGAGCCCGGACCGAGCATGGAAGGGCGCAGACGGATGTGCCTTAGGCACACCTTCGGTGCGCCAGCGGCTTGCCCGCTGCGTGTGTCCGCTGCGCAGTCGCGTCAGCATTCGTTTTTATCGTCTGATCCATCAACTAGCCTGCTAACTTCCCCAATGGCCGCCACTCACCACCCCTCGCCCCAGTAGCAGTACTGATCGGCGTCAGGCGGTTTCCGCGTACGGCCTGTTGGGATCGGGCAGAGTGCCGAACAAAGGGATGAGTTGTAGCTAAAATATGGGATCTGGTTTTTTGAAGTACGTAACAGTAAGGAACAAGCAGCAGTTTAAAAAGTAGAAGTGCGCAGCATTAAGAGGATACTAAAAAATACTCTAAAATCAATTTTGCCTTCCACGCCCTCAGCCTCTATCTCACGCTCCTGGAGGGTATTGAACACAGCCCTTCCGAGGCATACAATGCTGCGCGGTCACGGCAGCATTCGTTTCTATCGTCTGGCCCAACAACTAGCCCGCTAACCTCCCCAATGGCCATCACTCACCACCCCTTGCCCCAGTAGCAGTGCTGTTCGGCGTCAGGCAGTTTCAGCGTCCGGCCCTTTAGGATCGGGCAGAGTGCCGAGCTAAGGGGTGAGTTGTAGCTAAAATATGGGATCCGTTTTTTTAAAGTACGTAACAATAAGGAACATGCAGCAGTTTTAAAATTACAAGTGCGCTGAGAGGATACCAAAAAATGCTCTAAAATCAATTTTGCCTTCCATGCGCTCAGCCTCAATCTCACGCTCCTTGAGGGTATTGTCCCACTTTTCAAACCCTCTTGTGCCCCCCATATTGCCAAACCGCTCCGAGTCCCACAAAGGAGTAGCTAGTGTCAGCTTCCGGTCCAGTCCCATGCTTCGATTTGCTGCGTGCCAGACCTGAACTGAATGGTTAGTTGGACCAGTTAGAGTGTATCTCCGGGGTCTGGAGTAGAGTGCCTTGTTGTAATTCCCTCCCGGGAGAAGCCACCTGTCCATATGATAACCAGGATCATCTCCTCCCTGGTATGTGCAATGATTGATAGCTGCCAGGTGTGAGGCTCAGTACTGCCTTTTAATATCTGGTAGCCCTAGCCCCCATCATAGCAGCTACGCACTAATTTATGCAACGCTATGCAGGGTTGGCCACAATAGATCCCTCAGCAGTCCCTCTACTTCCTTAAAATATCTTGCCGGTACCGGGTCCGGGAGTTTTGTAAGGCACAGAGGAAGCGCGGGAGCGACATCATCTTAAAAAGCACTGCTCGTCCCAGTAATGAGAAGGGCAGTGTCTTCCAACTTGCAACATCTCGCTTCAATCTCTGCAATGGGGCAAGGAGGTTGCGTTCATATCTGATTTTAGGATCCACAGTGACAAAGATTCCCAATTACCTGAACCCCACCCTTGCTACCAGTATAGGACAGCCCCTGAGCAGAGAGGGGGTTCACTGTGCAATACATAGAGCAGGGACTTGCTCCAGTTGATGGTGTAACCTGAGTTTTTCCAAAGGTTTTTAAAGATGTTAAGCACAACGTGAAGTGGCCTCTTGGGGGATGCAAGATACATAGGATGTCATCCGCGTATAAAGATATGCAGTCTTCCCATCTCTCCTTCAATTTTAGTCCCCTTATCAAAGGATCTCTATGGATCCATGCTGCTAGTGGCTTTAATGAAATGGCAAAGAGTAGGGGCAAAAGTGGGCATCCCTGCTGGGTCCCACAGCCCAACTAAAATATTTCCGAATGTTTATAGTTGACCACCAGTTGTGCCAGTGGGGCCGAGTAGAGTAGTCTCACCCATCCAATAAAGCCAGGTCCAAAGCCCATTTTAGCCAGGACTGCAAAAAGGTAGGAGCCCTGACATCGAACCCCCCCTTATCACAAGTATGCAAGCAAAGACACTCCCTACCAACCACACTGAGATGGTTTTGCAATGCATGGGAATATTTTGGGATATGTGAAAACTCATTCGGCAGTGGGCATGTTGTGCGCACTGCCCCCTAGTAGAGCCAGCTAAAAGGACAAAAACATTTTCATTAAATAGGGTAGATAAGGAGGAGGAGCATTGTGATTATGCTGTGCAGGAGTCCACTGGGTCCCCTGATACAATGTGTGAAATAAGGGCATGGCATGTGAGAGCAGTGTCTGTAAAGGCTAGATCCAATGCACCATATATAACACTGACCTCAGGCAATGCCATTCCCACAGCACGTCCATGCACTTGGGTGTGGTGAAGGCGAGGCTGCCTGGCGCTATGGGGTGCATCCACCCTGCCTAAAGACCTTTTTCCCCTGTCAAATACGATACTTGAGCATGTAGCTATGGTCAAGATTGCTGCGCTTAAGGGTGACAGAAACTCATAGGAGCAAATGTCCCTGCTGATCGAGGGACGGAAAGGCTAAATATGAAATGAATGGGCAGACACACACCCCCACAAGGACGCTCCCCAAAGAGGAGCAAGCCTAGAGAGACGCTTCTAAATTGGTCCAACACAAATTGAAAAAGACCACCTTCGAGGGGGATGCGTTGGACACAAGTGTGCAAATGGCACCAGTCTTAACGGGAGCTCTACCTCAAATCCCAAAAGGGTTTCAACCTAGCTATATGGGCAGAGGCCAGAGAGGATGCAGCAACCATACCTTAGGGAATATTAATATTGCCACAGGATGGGACACCGGGCGGGCAGATACCCGTTAAAAGCATACCACAAATAGAGATCGATGGGCCAGGGTCAGCCACCACAAAATCCTAATGCACAAAACAAAGCCCAGGGAAACCTGAATGCACCCTACATTCAGCCACAGTGAGGCTCCTGCTTCCGCAGCTGCAGAAAGGGAACCCAGCCCAACAGGGACCAGGGCCAGAGCCTCAGCAGGGCAGCGTAACTGACTGGGGAGGTAATGCCTTCACACAAACACAAAGTCCAAATGTGCAGTAAGATAAAACCTTAGAGTAAAATTTCACCCATTCACTTGCATCCCAAGAATTAACTGTACCTAAGACAAAAGAAGGACCAATCAGACAACATTGGAAATACAAACTTTTACTTGCATCTGAGGATTTAGGGCTACTAAATGTGTTATGCCGATTGGGTATCCTCACAAGAGTTCCCCATTAACGGCGCCTGCGGGAGCTGTGGCCCCACTCTGCTGCTGCCCCGCCAGGGCAGGGTTGGCTGGCTACACCCCAGGGGGAAGAGTAGTCTGACAAGGGGGCAGCTCCCAAACAAAGTACTTTAAAAACAGGCACCTAGGTCCCCGTGTGAATTCCAACAGGGAGCTACTTGTCCAGGGGTCCTGGGTCTAGATATTGATTCCTAGAACATTTAAGGAACTGTGCTCGAAGCTCCGGACCATGATAGCTTTGCAGAGTCTAGTAGGGTTATATATGTGAGAGCCTATGTTTTTCTACTTTCAGACCGTTATTCCACTTCGTGTTCATTCACCACTTGAATGAACACGAAATGGAATAACGGTCTTTGTCAGAAAAACATTCGGACAATAAGGATTCATCCCTGCTCGTTAACTATCTGTCTGAAGGAAGGAACATAGGCTCTCACATATCCCCATGTCCAAAGTCAGTGCGGATGTTTTCTGATGACTAACTCAAAAGGTCCCCATTCTTGGGCATCTGACACGGGACTAAAGATTCATCATGGCGTAAAGCCCCAATCCACCTTCAAAAAGACTAGAGGCCTCCGGCCAAATGTAGGCACCTTTTTAGTTCTAAAACAAAGCAGGAACCAGGCTTAATGCATGCTTGGGACAGTGATAACCCACTACCTCCACGGCACATGCACAAGAACCAATAAATTGCGAGGCGCACACATGGCGTCGAGTCATTTGAGAGGTTCCCCAGGTAACTTGATATCCCAGAATAGTGAGGCAGTCCTGGTCCAGTCATCACCTCTAGGTAAGTAAATAATTTATTTATTTGTATAATTAATTAAAACCGTTGCAACAGTATTTACATTTTTATGAAAAGTGGTCAGGCACTTATGCTCTGTTGACATCCTGGCTTTCTTCTCTTTGTAAACCAATTTTAAATCACCTCATACCTGCAAGAAGGATGTGTATGATTAAATAGAGAAAAACATTATTTTAGGTACAATGAAACCAATGTAGGTGAAGTGGCCTAGTGTTTTTGATGCTTTGAGTCAACGTATATAATTACGAAATGTCGGTGCAAAAACATGTGAAAATGAAATACAAAGTTTGAAACTTTGCATAATAAAACCAGAGAAGTTTATAAATAATATAAAAGATTTTTGTGATGTGAATTTAGAAAATTATACATTTATATGAATGTTGAGAACTATGTGCTAGTAGGGTATTTCAAATGTTCGCTATGTAAGTTAAGTGGCCTAGGGTTTTTGATGCTTTGAGTCAACGTATATCATTACGAAATGTCGGTGCAAAAACATGTGAAAATGAAATACAAAGTTTGAAACTTTGCATAATAAAACCACCAGAGAAGTTTATAAATAATATAAAAGATTTTTGTGATGTGAATTTAGAAAATTATACACTTATATGAATGTTGAGAAATATTGTGCTAGTAGGGTATTTCAAACGTTCGCTATTTTCATGTAATAATGATTTTTGAAAGTTCTATATATTCTTTGTATCTAAATTGATTTAATTTCATTATATTTGATGTTAATTTAGGGTTCATTTCATTTAAATGTGTGATAATAACTTAAAGGCTCTTTCGAAAATGTCCTATCTCTAATGCTGACCTTTCCCCGATTTAATACAATGGGTGGTTTTTTTTACAATTTAAATGTTATTTGTCCTGTACATATATGAATCCCGACATTCCTGAATGTTTCTACATTTTGCCCAGTGAAATATTCCTTTGGGTACAGAATTTCAGCTATTGCAATAGAAGATTGCTTTGCATCTTTTTACCAATACTAGGCCTATGTGGATTCTCAATCTTTCTTTTCTAATGACTAGCATGGGAGACCATCTCAGTGTTGCAAATGTCCTAGGCAACATTATTGAATTTGATCATACAACAGATAGTCTTGATATTGCTAGAAACTTTATAAAAGATGAAGCCCGAAAGTAAGGGCATCAAAATCCCCATAATTTCCTTTTTCCCCTTTCGAGAGGCTGCTATGCTGAACGTTTTTTGATTATCTTTTCTTTTTTTTTAACTGCCTTGCAGAGGCTATAGTCTGCCTTAATGGTAGTGGGACTCTGTAACTGATTCCAATTATAATCATCTGATAAAGCTTGCTAAAATGTTTGGCGCTGTTATTAAGGCTGTGATATTTGGCTTTCGGAGTTTGTAGAATTTTTCCCGCTCCACATAGACCGCGGATTCAGAAAAACTCAGCGCAGTGGCTTGCCAATGTTAAGTTGGCGAGCGCGACCGAGGAAAACCCAACGTTCAACAGCTTGCCGCGCCATATCTGAACGTAGGCGGTTGCGGCAGGTTGCTTCATCTCATTTCCCGGTTGCGTTGAGGAAGTTGCAGCTTGAGTAGAACATCTACTCGAGTGGCAGAAACTGCGCCCTCTTGCACTGAGTGTTGTGCAGTTCGCACAGATTTTACAGCATGGGACAAACACCATGCGCTAAAAATCAGCGCAGGCAGCACAACTTACCTCACTCCGCCGCTTGCGGAACTGCACGGAATGCGGCAGAGTGTTTTTGTCACTTTGCGGAGTTCCACCTAGCAGAACTCTATGAATTCCACCCTGGCCTTATTCTTAACTAAGCTTCTTAAGACATTGTTTGTGGCAATGAGCTTTGACTCTTTAATACAATCACCAAATTATTCTAATCTCTGCCCGAGTCTGTTTTTGAGCCCTGTTGTTTCTTGCATTTAAACTGTGCTGTTTACTTATGATTTAAATGTGTAGTAGGGAGAATCAGCGCGCTCTGAGAGAACATCAGTTGTTAATTCTTTTGTTTTGCATCGCTGTTGCGGAGATTTTGGTCTGCATAATCCTAACTGGACTTAACTTCTTCAGAAGGCTTGTTGTTAAGAGTGGCATATTTAAATCTGATCTCAGATTTGTGAGTTAGCTGTTAGTTAAGGGTTCTCATTGAACAGCTAACGTGGTGTTTGGTTACCTTAATTTCCACCCCTCCTATCGGCGCAGAAAGGTTTGTCAGAGGATCATTGCCTCTGTGGTAAATGGAAGTACTGCAGAAATGTATAATTGTAAATAGCCCAGTACGGTTAAGAATATTAAAAGAAAGTAAACAAATAAGAAAAGTTTTACCATGCTTACACTGCAACAATCCTGACTCAGAAATATGTAGTCAGGGAGCCTCTGTGACCCAGGCGTGAGGTCCCTGATTGACAGATCACCGGTGGGGTGGCACGTAGCTGGCCAACAAACACACACAGGAAATCCCATGTCACTCCCACAGATAGGTACAGCGACACCACAATGTTCCGGGGAGATTGGCCCCAATAAAGCACACATAAGGGGGCGCACGTTCCCAAAACACCATAAAGTCAGAGGAAACATGGTGTTAGGGACACTTAGCCAAACATGACACAGCACAAACAGTACTCACAGTGATCATGTGCTCCCCATGCAGAACATCTGGACATGTTATCTACTGGCTGCATTGTGTGCATGCAAGAAGGGTCAGACTGGCTACCAGGCGTTTTGGTGAGCTGCCAAGCTGGGGGCTGATTTCACTGCAGTGGGGGCAGATTTTGTTGATGGGGACCTGCGTGTGCTTCTAAATAAACAAAGCAAAACAAATGGTTTTAAGCACACGCAGGTCCCCATCAACAAAATCAGCCCCCAGCTTGGCAGCACACCAAAACACCCGCTAGCCAGTCCAGCCCTGCATGCAAGGTCGAGGCTCCAAAGACAGTGGTTCGCGTACCTTACCAAAAAAGGATTGGCAGAACCGTTTTATGGCATTTAATGAAATGTATAAAACCCAGATCAGATCGATTGCAAGTTGCAACAGTTCTCAGATCCTTAGCCTTTGCTCATGGCTGCATTGTTTAATTAAAAAAACTGTTCCTGTTTGGCAAATGTCTCTTGTTTTTTCAAGGTATTTCATGTTCTAGCAACATGGGTAGGAACAGGATCTTGTCGAATCTTTTCAGGGGTTGCTCGTGGAGCCATGCACTATGCGACTGCTCCCACCACCATCTTGTACACTCCCACACGAATAGAGATGTTGGTAATGCAGACCTGA
This sequence comes from Lissotriton vulgaris, assembly GCF_964263255.1. Classification (NCBI taxonomy): domain Eukaryota; kingdom Metazoa; phylum Chordata; class Amphibia; order Caudata; family Salamandridae; genus Lissotriton; species Lissotriton vulgaris. Next base: position 391,685,623 of record NC_141689.1, read on the forward strand.
TGTGAAAATGTAGCAGGACGTGGTTTTGTATAGTTTAACTTAATGGTAGGTAAATCGGAAATGTTGTCTCATTGTGAAATCCTTGATATACACCACACAAAGGGGCTTTACATTGCCAACTCTGACATGCAATAGGAAGGGTTTTTCCATTATGCTTTACGAAATACTGAACGGCAAGCACCCAATGAAAAATCTTTGTAAGCTACAGCTTAGTTGTTAGCTCTGGGTATTGTTTGTTTTTGGAGAACTTCCAAGCCCTCTATATATCCCCACAAACAGAAGGGTCTATTGGATGTTATGGTATACTGCTTTTGTAAATCTGACATTGTGACAATAAATTACAGAGGAAAACGTTGTCGTCAATGGCTAATATTTTCTTTATTATTTTCAATAAATAAATACCTTGGGAAAACCTTGAGAGATCTACACAAATGACCCTTTGCTAAATTCAGATTGTTTTGTGTAGTTTTCGAAATGTGTAGCTCTCCAGAATTATCTATGGGTTTCACACCTGTGTCCACTGTTAACTGCAAATATGTTGAATTATTAAACATTTGAAAAAAATGCAGTACCTCTAAAAACAAAATGCAAATACTGTGGTAAAAAAAATATTTTTTATTCCACTCTGCTTGTTTCTGAAAACTGGGAATATGGTGATACTTATGTTGATGCTGTTGATAGGAAAAAAGTAAGCTTTTTTGCACAGAAGTTGTTCCCCATTTTTGCCACAAAAACCCCCCCAAAATGTTGTTATATCTTGGCAATTTTCCCTTCAGGGTAATCTGCATATCCTGTATATTTTTAAAATCCCTGAGCTGTTGGAAAAGGGACACAAATCTGGGGTGGATAACTTATGTGGAAAAAAAAGTTATGAGGGTAACTTAGATATTAAAAAACGGCTCAGTACTGGGTGCAAAAAAGACTCAGCAGCTAAGGGGTGAAAGCCTTGTGAAATAGCATTGCCAGTGCTTGTTTGACTAGCATTGTTTATGCAATTCTGCTTGTCCTTTTATCATTTGGAAAGTTATTTGCTCGATCAGCTTTTAACCAGAAAACTTTAGAAGCCATATGTAACCCACGGGTCCCTGATGGTGCACCGTGGTGTTTGTCATCTTTACCAAACTGCCCGCTGACTAAGCATTGTTGTAAATCCACAGTTTATTGAAATCATTCTAACAATTCGTTTCAAACCTCATTTGTAAATCCCCACCGTACAAGGTCATTTGGATCATGAGAGAGGTATTATTTTAGTTGGAATATTATTGGCTTCCTCAGTGCTGCTTGCCAATGTTCCTTTTTTAGGTCTCGCCTGGACATCGCATCCGAAGGATGCGTCCAGGCTGGAGACTTATAGTCGTCTGACACGGGGGAATGAGGGACACAAAACTGTGACGAGCGGCTGGATTGAGCTGCGTGCACGCGCGTCAACATTCACGCATGCGCACATCACAGCACTCACGCATGCGCACATACACACGCATACACAGGCACACCCCCGTCACCTACACGCATACACAGAGACCCCTCCACACACACCAGCCCCTCTCCTCTCGGCTCCACACACACGCACACGCATTTACACTTACACAGACACGCAGGCACCCAGACAGGCAACCCCCCCCCCCCGTCACACACACGCATACACACAGACTCCAGGACACATACACATACACACACACATGCACGCTCACACACATACACAGTCCGCCGCCGCGCGCGCGCATACAGATGCCCCCCCCCCCCCCCAACAAGGCGAAGCCCCACTCACCGGCATCCTCAGTGCAGCGGCTCCCACCGGCAGCAAGACTCTTCTTCCCTTCTTCGGCACCGGGGCGCAGGGTAGGCTCCTGCCTGCTCCGGTGCGCCAAACAATCGCGGCTCTTCCGTGGGAGGCGGGGTAGGCTCCCGCCCTCCTACTTCCGGTTGTCCCGCCCGGCCTGCCTGACTTCCTGGTCGCAGGCCAGGGGCTGAGCAACCGTAGTGGCGAAGCGAACCTGCCCTGTGAGGCGGCCTGATTGCTGTGGCGGAGCCGGAATCGCGGCGCGACAGACCGAGCCCGGGCCTCATTCAGGTGCGGAGAGAGGCGTCCGCGAAGTAGCAGCAGCTCCGGACTGAATTCCGGCCGCCTTTACCAAGATGGCGGCCGTTTGAGTGAGGTTCCGGACCACAGACGCGGAGACCGAGGGAGAAGCGGAACGGGTCCCACCCGCGAGGCACGGCGCTTGGTGGAGGTGCTACCCGGGAGCGGAGAGCGGGGGGATCCCTTCACCTCCCCCCCCGCACCCCTCCCCCTCCAACGACGAAAACCGCGGGCGCTTGGATCGGCGGAGCTGGTCCGTTCCCGCAGGCGAGATTGGACGCCTACAACGGAGGTGAGCCCAGGAGTCAAAAGCGGAGGAAGGGACCGCTTGGGGGGAGGCCTTGCGCCAGTGGCCTACCGGTCCGGTGCATACCCCCGAATTCCCATTAGTGCCACCCGCATCGACGGAGGTGCCCTCTCCCCACCCCCCATACACACATTCCCGCCTGTGGAACGGCCGGTGGGGAGGACACACGAGACACGGGGGCAGGCGACAGACTACGGGAGGCACCAGCAGCGGAGGCTGACCCCGCCAGGGACGACACTAGCAAGGAATCGGGGCCACGCAGGGAAGGGAGAGCAGAACGATCACGAGAGCGGCAGGGGGTGAGACTTCGGACATTGCCCCCCCTCCCCCTACGTGACAAGGCACACAGCCGAACGGGGAAGAAGGCCCTGAAGCAGCAGTGGGGATACTAGGAACTGGAAGAAGAGATAGTGCCCCCCCCCCCACCCCCCCCCCCTGCACCAGGGGTCATTGTGAGAGGACAAGCGCTACACGGGAGAGGGCCGGACCATATTCACGAACCGGGCGGAAGGAGAAGGGATGAGATAGCCACCTCAGCCAACCCTGACCTCAAGGGCCACACGGAGATAGACCACTTGCAAACGCACAACACGCCCCTGCTGGCAGAGACCCGCCTGGGATAGCTCCAAGGGACGGGCTTCGGAGCGACTGAAGACTGAGCACAGGGAAGAAAGACACCTGGATACGACGAGGGGGGTGGCAGGATCGCCCCACCCGGAACCCTGAGGTGGGTGCAGAACCAGACAAGCCCGATACTGTGCGTGCAGAGTGACAGTGAGTGCGGAGTGACAGTGAGTGCAGAGTGACAGTGAGTGCAGAGTGCGTGCAGAGTGACAGTGAGTGCAGAGTGACAGTGAGTGCAGAGTGACAGTGCGTGCAGAGTGACAGTGCGTGCAGAGTGACAGTGAGTGCAGAGTGACAGTGAGTGCAGAGTGACAGTGAGTGCAGAGTGACAGTGAGTGCAGAGTGCGTGCAGAAACAGTGAGTGCAGAGTGCGTGCAGAGTGACAGTGCGTGCAGAGTGACAGTGAGTGCAGAGTGACAGTGAGTGCAGAGTGACAGTGAGTGCAGAGTGACAGTGAGTGCAGAGTGACAGTGAGTGCAGAGTGACAGTGAGTGCAGAGTGACAGTGAGTGCAGAGTGACAGTGAGTGCAGAGTGACAGTGCGTGCAGAGTGACAGTGAGTGCAGAGTGCGTGCAGAGTGACAGTGAGTGCAGAGTGACAGTGAGTGCAGAATGAGTGCAGTGACAGTGAGTGCAGAGTGACAGTGAGTGCAGAGTGAGTGCAGAGTGACAGTGATTTCAGAGTGAGTGCAGAGTGACAGTGAGTGCAGAGTGACAGTGAGTGCAGAGTGACAGTGAGTGCAGAGTGACAGTGAGTGCAGAGTGACAGTGAGTGCAGAGTGACAGTGAGTGCAGAGTGCGTGCAGAAACAGTGAGTGCAGAGTGCGTGCAGAGTGACAGTGCGTGCAGAGTGACAGTGCGTGCAGAGTGACAGTGAGTGCAGAGTGACAGTGAGTGCAGAGTGACAGTGAGTGCAGAGTGACCGTGAGTGCAGAGTGACCGTGAGTGCAGAGTGACCGTGAGTGCAGAGTGACCGTGAGTGCAGAGTGACCGTGAGTGCAGAGTGACAGTGAGTGCAGAGTGACAGTGAGTGCAGAGTGACAGTGAGTGCAGAGTGACAGTGAGTGCGGAGTGACAGTGAGTGCAGAGTGCGTGCAGAAACAGTGAGTGCAGAGTGCGTGCAGAGTGACAGTGCGTGCGGAGTGACAGTGCGTGCGGAGTGACAGTGCGTGCGGAGTGACAGTGAGTGCGGAGTGACAGTGAGTGCGGAGTGACAGTGAGTGCGGAGTGACAGTGAGTGCGGAGTGACAGTGAGTGCGGAGTGACAGTGCGTGCGGAGTGACAGTGAGTGCGTAGTGACAGTGAGTGCGGAGTGACAGTGAGTGCGGAGTGACAGTGAGTGCGGAGTGACAGTGAGTGCGGAGTGACAGTGAGTGCGGAGTGACAGTGAGTGCGGAGTGACAGTGAGTGCAGAGTGACAGTGAGTGCGGAGTGACAGTGAGTGCGGAGTGACAGTGAGTGCAGAATGAGTGCAGTGACAGTGAGTGCAGAGTGAGTGCAGAGTGACAGTGAGTGCAGAGTGAGTGCAGAGTGACAGTGATTTCAGAGTGAGTGCAGAGTGACAGTGAGTGCAGAGTGACAGTGAGTGCAGAGTGAGTGCAGAGTGACAGTGAGTGCAGAGTGAGTGCAGAGTGACAGTGAGTGCAGAGTGACAGTGAGTGCAGAGTGACAGTGAGTGCAGAGTGACAGTGCGTGCAGAGTGCGTGCAGAGTGACAGTGAGTGCAGAGTGACAGTGAGTGCAGAGTGACAGTGAGTGCAGAGTGACAGTGAGTGCGGAGTGCGTGCAGAGTGACAGTGAGTGCAGAGTGACAGTGAGTGCAGAATGAGTGCAGTGACAGTGAGTGCGGAGTGACAGTGAGTGCAGAGTGACAGTGAGTGCAGAGTGACAGTGAGTGCGGAGTGACAGTGAGTGCAGAGTGCGTGCAGAGTGACAGTGAGTGCAGAGTGACAGTGAGTGCAGAATGAGTGCAGTGACAGTGAGTGCGGAGTGACAGTGAGTGCAGAGTGACAGTGAGTGCGGAGTGACAGTGAGTGCGGAGTGACAGTGAGTGCAGAATGAGTGCAGTGACAGTGAGTGCAGAGTGAGTGCAGAGTAAATGTAAATGTAAATGTATTTGAGCTTATATAGCGCACAGCTACCCACAAAGGGTTTCCCGGCGCTTGCTTAGGGAACCCGTCCTGGTATTCCCCTGTGAGATAACCCCGGCAGGGTATCCACAAGGTGAAAGCCAGGCATCCCGCTGCGAGGGGCCATTGTGGAGATTAAGCAAGCTATAGCTTGCTTAATCTCCACAATGGCCCCTCGCAGCGGGATGCCTGGCTTTCACCTTGTGGATACCCTGCCGGGGTTATCTCACAGGGGAATACCAGGACGGGTTCCCTAAGCAAGCGCCGGGAAACCCTTTGTGGGTAGCTGTGCGCTATAGGACAGTGAGTGCAGAGTGAGTGCAGAGTGACAGTGATTTCAGAGTGAGTGCAGAGTGACAGTGAGTGCAGAGTGACAGTGAGTGCAGAGTGAGTGCAGAGTGACAGTGAGTGCAGAGTGAGTGCAGAGTGACAGTGAGTGCAGAGTGACAGTGAGTGCAGAGTGAATGCAGAGTGACAGTGAGTGCAGAGTGAGTGCAGAGTGACAGTGAGTGCAGAGTGACAGTGAGTGCAGAGTGACAGTGAGTGCAGAGTGACAGTGAGTGCAGAGTGACAGTGAGTGCAGAGTGACAGTGAGTGCAGAGTGACAGTGAGTGCAGAGTGACAGTGAGTGAAGAGTGACAGTGAGTGCAGAGTGCGTGCAGAAACAGTGAGTGCAGAGTGCGTGCAGAGTGACAGTGCGTGCAGAGTGACAGTGCGTGCAGAGTGACAGTGAGTGCAGAGTGACAGTGAGTGCAGAGTGACCGTGAGTGCAGAGTGACCGTGAGTGCAGAGTGACCGTGAGTGCAGAGTGACCGTGAGTGCAGAGTGACCGTGAGTGCAGAGTGACCGTGAGTGCAGAGTGACCGTGAGTGCAGAGTGACCGTGAGTGCAGAGTGACAGTGAGTGCAGAGTGACCGTGAGTGCAGAGTGACAGTGAGTGCAGAGTGACAGTGAGTGCAGAGTGACAGTGAGTGCAGAGTGCGTGCAGAGTGACAGTGAGTGCAGAGTGACAGTGAGTGCAGAGTGACAGTGCGTGCAGAGTGACAGTGCGTGCAGAGTGACAGTGAGTGCAGAGTGACAGTGAGTGCAGAGTGACAGTGAGTGCAGAGTGACAGTGAGTGCAGAGTGCGTGCAGAAACAGTGAGTGCAGAGTGCGTGCAGAGTGACAGTGCGTGCAGAGTGACAGTGAGTGCAGAGTGACAGTGAGTGCAGAGTGACAGTGAGTGCAGAGTGACAGTGAGTGCAGAGTGACAGTGAGTGCAGAGTGACAGTGAGTGCAGAGTGACAGTGAGTGCAGAGTGACAGTGAGTGCAGAGTGACAGTGCGTGCAGAGTGACAGTGAGTGCAGAGTGCGTGCAGAGTGACAGTGAGTGCAGAGTGAGTGCAGAGTGACAGTGAGTGCAGAATGAGTGCAGTGACAGTGAGTGCAGAGTGACAGTGAGTGCAGAGTGAGTGCAGAGTGACAGTGATTTCAGAGTGAGTGCAGAGTGACAGTGAGTGCAGAGTGACAGTGAGTGCAGAGTGACAGTGAGTGCAGAGTGACAGTGAGTGCAGAGTGACAGTGAGTGCAGAGTGACAGTGAGTGCAGAGTGACAGTGAGTGCAGAGTGACAGTGAGTGCAGAGTGCGTGCAGAAACAGTGAGTGCAGAGTGCGTGCAGAGTGACAGTGCGTGCAGAGTGACAGTGCGTGCAGAGTGACAGTGAGTGCAGAGTGACAGTGAGTGCAGAGTGACAGTGAGTGCAGAGTGACCGTGAGTGCAGAGTGACCGTGAGTGCAGAGTGACCGTGAGTGCAGAGTGACCGTGAGTGCAGAGTGACCGTGAGTGCAGAGTGACAGTGAGTGCAGAGTGACAGTGAGTGCAGAGTGACAGTGAGTGCAGAGTGACAGTGAGTGCGGAGTGACAGTGAGTGCAGAGTGCGTGCAGAAACAGTGAGTGCAGAGTGCGTGCAGAGTGACAGTGCGTGCGGAGTGACAGTGCGTGCGGAGTGACAGTGCGTGTGGAGTGACAGTGAGTGCGGAGTGACAGTGAGTGCGGAGTGACAGTGAGTGCGGAGTGACAGTGAGTGCGGAGTGACAGTGAGTGCGGAGTGACAGTGCGTGCGGAGTGACAGTGAGTGCGTAGTGACAGTGAGTGCGGAGTGACAGTGAGTGCGGAGTGACAGTGAGTGCGGAGTGACAGTGAGTGCGGAGTGACAGTGAGTGCAGAGTGACAGTGAGTGCGGAGTGACAGTGAGTGCGGAGTGACAGTGAGTGCAGAATGAGTGCAGTGACAGTGAGTGCAGAGTGAGTGCAGAGTGACAGTGAGTGCAGAGTGAGTGCAGAGTGACAGTGATTTCAGAGTGAGTGCAGAGTGACAGTGAGTGCAGAGTGACAGTGAGTGCAGAGTGAGTGCAGAGTGACAGTGAGTGCAGAGTGAGTGCAGAGTGACAGTGAGTGCAGAGTGACAGTGAGTGCAGAGTGAGTGCAGAGTGACAGTGAGTGCAGAGTGAGTGCAGAGTGACAGTGAGTGCAGAGTGACAGTGAGTGCAGAGTGACAGTGAGTGCAGAGTGACAGTGCGTGCAGAGTGCGTGCAGAGTGACAGTGAGTGCAGAGTGACAGTGAGTGCAGAGTGACAGTGAGTGCAGAGTGACAGTGAGTGCGGAGTGCGTGCAGAGTGACAGTGAGTGCAGAGTGACAGTGAGTGCAGAATGAGTGCAGTGACAGTGAGTGCGGAGTGACAGTGAGTGCAGAGTGACAGTGAGTGCAGAGTGACAGTGAGTGCGGAGTGACAGTGAGTGCAGAGTGCGTGCAGAGTGACAGTGAGTGCAGAGTGACAGTGAGTGCAGAATGAGTGCAGTGACAGTGAGTGCGGAGTGACAGTGAGTGCAGAGTGACAGTGAGTGCGGAGTGACAGTGAGTGCGGAGTGACAGTGAGTGCAGAATGAGTGCAGTGACAGTGAGTGCAGAGTGAGTGCAGAGTAAATGTAAATGTAAATGTATTTGAGCTTATATAGCGCACAGCTACCCACAAAGGGTTTCCCGGCGCTTGCTTAGGGAACCCGTCCTGGTATTCCCCTGTGAGATAACCCCGGCAGGGTATCCACAAGGTGAAAGCCAGGCATCCCGCTGCGAGGGGCCATTGTGGAGATTAAGCAAGCTATAGCTTGCTTAATCTCCACAATGGCCCCTCGCAGCGGGATGCCTGGCTTTCACCTTGTGGATACCCTGCCGGGGTTATCTCACAGGGGAATACCAGGACGGGTTCCCTAAGCAAGCGCCGGGAAACCCTTTGTGGGTAGCTGTGCGCTATAGGACAGTGAGTGCAGAGTGAGTGCAGAGTGACAGTGATTTCAGAGTGAGTGCAGAGTGACAGTGAGTGCAGAGTGACAGTGAGTGCAGAGTGAGTGCAGAGTGACAGTGAGTGCAGAGTGAGTGCAGAGTGACAGTGAGTGCAGAGTGACAGTGAGTGCAGAGTGAGTGCAGAGTGACAGTGAGTGCAGAGTGAGTGCAGAGTGACAGTGAGTGCAGAGTGACAGTGAGTGCAGAGTGACAGTGAGTGCAGAGTGACAGTGAGTGCAGAGTGACAGTGAGTGCAGAGTGACAGTGAGTGCAGAGTGACAGTGAGTGCAGAGTGACAGTGAGTGAAGAGTGACAGTGAGTGCAGAGTGCGTGCAGAAACAGTGAGTGCAGAGTGCGTGCAGAGTGACAGTGCGTGCAGAGTGACAGTGCGTGCAGAGTGACAGTGAGTGCAGAGTGACAGTGAGTGCAGAGTGACCGTGAGTGCAGAGTGACCGTGAGTGCAGAGTGACCGTGAGTGCAGAGTGACCGTGAGTGCAGAGTGACCGTGAGTGCAGAGTGACCGTGAGTGCAGAGTGACCGTGAGTGCAGAGTGACCGTGAGTGCAGAGTGACAGTGAGTGCAGAGTGACCGTGAGTGCAGAGTGACAGTGAGTGCAGAGTGACAGTGAGTGCAGAGTGACAGTGAGTGCAGAGTGCGTGCAGAGTGACAGTGAGTGCAGAGTGACAGTGAGTGCAGAATGAGTGCAGTGACAGTGAGTGCAGAGTGAGTGCAGAGTGACAGTGAGTGCAGAGTGAGTGCAGAGTGACAGTGATTTCAGAGTGAGTGCAGAGTGACAGTGAGTGCAGAGTGACAGTGAGTGCAGAGTGAGTGCAGAGTGACAGTGAGTGCAGAGTGAGTGCAGAGTGACAGTGAGTGCAGAGTGACAGTGAGTGCAGAGTGAGTGCAGAGTGACAGTGAGTGCAGAGTGAGTGCAGAGTGACAGTGAGTGCAGAGTGACAGTGAGTGCAGAGTGACAGTGAGTGCAGAGTGACAGTGCGTGCAGAGTGCGTGCAGAGTGACAGTGAGTGCAGAGTGACAGTGAGTGCAGAGTGACAGTGAGTGCAGAGTGACAGTGAGTGCAGAGTGCGTGCAGAAACAGTGAGTGCAGAGTGCGTGCAGAGTGACAGTGAGTGCAGAATGAGTGCAGTGACAGTGAGTGCAGAGTGCGTGCAGAGTGACAGTGAGTGCAGAGTGAGTGCAGAGTGACAGTGATTTCAGAGTGAGTGCAGAGTGACAGTGAGTGCAGAGTGACAGTGAGTGCAGAGTGACAGTGAGTGCGGAGTGACAGTGAGTGCAGAGTGCGTGCAGAAACAGTGAGTGCAGAGTGCGTGCAGAGTGACAGTGCGTGCGGAGTGACAGTGCGTGCGGAGTGACAGTGAGTGCGGAGTGACAGTGAGTGCGGAGTGACAGTGAGTGCGGAGTGACAGTGAGTGCGGAGTGACAGTGAGTGCGGAGTGACAGTGAGTGCGGAGTGACAGTGAGTGCGGAGTGACAGTGAGTGCGGAGTGACAGTGAGTGCGGAGTGACAGTGAGTGCGGAGTGACAGTGAGTGCGGAGTGACAGTGAGTGCGGAGTGACAGTGAGTGCAGAGTGACAGTGAGTGCGGAGTGACAGTGAGTGCGGAGTGACAGTGAGTGCAGAATGAGTGCAGTGACAGTGAGTGCAGAGTGAGTGCAGAGTGACAGTGAGTGCAGAGTGAGTGCAGAGTGACAGTGATTTCAGAGTGAGTGCAGAGTGACAGTGAGTGCAGAGTGACAGTGAGTGCAGAGTGAGTGCAGAGTGACAGTGAGTGCAGAGTGAGTGCAGAGTGACAGTGAGTGCAGAGTGACAGTGAGTGCAGAGTGAGTGCAGAGTGACAGTGAGTGCAGAGTGAGTGCAGAGTGACAGTGAGTGCAGAGTGACAGTGAGTGCAGAGTGACAGTGAGTGCAGAGTGACAGTGCGTGCAGAGTGCGTGCAGAGTGACAGTGAGTGCAGAGTGACAGTGAGTGCAGAGTGACAGTGAGTGCAGAGTGACAGTGAGTGCGGAGTGACAGTGAGTGCAGAGTGCGTGCAGAGTGACAGTGAGTGCAGAGTGACAGTGAGTGCAGAATGAGTGCAGTGACAGTGAGTGCGGAGTGACAGTGAGTGCAGAGTGACAGTGAGTGCAGAGTGACAGTGAGTGCGGAGTGACAGTGAGTGCAGAGTGCGTGCAGAGTGACAGTGAGTGCAGAGTGACAGTGAGTGCAGAATGAGTGCAGTGACAGTGAGTGCGGAGTGACAGTGAGTGCAGAGTGACAGTGAGTGCGGAGTGACAGTGAGTGCGGAGTGACAGTGAGTGCAGAATGAGTGCAGTGACAGTGAGTGCAGAGTGAGTGCAGAGTGACAGTGAGTGCAGAGTGAGTGCAGAGTGACAGTGATTTCAGAGTGAGTGCAGAGTGACAGTGAGTGCAGAGTGACAGTGAGTGCAGAGTGAGTGCAGAGTGACAGTGAGTGCAGAGTGAGTGCAGAGTGACAGTGAGTGCAGAGTGACAGTGAGTGCAGAGTGAGTGCAGAGTGACAGTGAGTGCAGAGTGAGTGCAGAGTGACAGTGAGTGCAGAGTGACAGTGAGTGCAGAGTGACAGTGAGTGCAGAGTGACAGTGCGTGCAGAGTGCGTGCAGAGTGACAGTGAGTGCAGAGTGACAGTGAGTGCAGAGTGACAGTGAGTGCAGAGTGACAGTGAGTGCGGAGTGACAGTGAGTGCAGAGTGCGTGCAGAGTGACAGTGAGTGCAGAGTGACAGTGAGTGCAGAATGAGTGCAGTGACAGTGAGTGCAGAGTGAGTGCAGAGTGACAGTGAGTGCAGAGTGAGTGCAGAGTGACAGTGATTTCAGAGTGAGTGCAGAGTGACAGTGAGTGCAGAGTGACAGTGAGTGCAGAGTGAGTGCAGAGTGACAGTGAGTGCAGAGTGAGTGCAGAGTGACAGTGAGTGCAGAGTGGCAGTGAGTGCAGAGTGAGTGCAGAGTGACAGTGAGTGCAGAGTGACAGTGAGTGCAGAGTGACAGTGAGTGCAGAGTGACAGTGAGTGCAGAGTGACAGTGAGTGCAGAGTGACAGTGCGTGCAGAGTGCGTGCAGAGTGACAGTGAGTGCAGAGTGACAGTGAGTGCAGAGTGACAGTGAGTGCAGAGTGACAGTGAGTGCGGAGTGACAGTGAGTGCGGAGTGACAGTGAGTGCAGAGTGACAGTGAGTGCAGAGTGACAGTGAGTGCAGAGTGACAGTGAGTGCAGAGTGACAGTGAGTGCAGAGTGACAGTGAGTGCAGAGTGACAGTGAGTGCAGAGTGACAGTGAGTGCAGAGTGACAGTGAGTGCAGAGTGACAGTGAGTACAGTCACTCAGCACCACCACATTATCACTCAGAACCACCACAGCATCACTCAGAACCACCACAGCACCACTCAGCACCACCACAGCACCACCACAGCATCACTCAGCACCACCACAGCACCACCATAGCACCACTCAGCACCACCACTGCATCACTCAGCATCACCACAGCCCCATTCAGCACCACCACAGCATCACTCAGCACCACCACAGCACAAATATGTTCTCTCAATGTTTCAAGCTTTATTACAAATGTCACAAAAAGATGTTAATATTTCACTTCTGTTCTTGGATTTTGTTACAATAAAATACACTGAACATAATCTTCACAAAAGTTATTTACAAAAGTTTAAGCTATTGCCATTATAAATTACAATCACTTTTATTAAGTATTAAAAAAAATTAAAAGCCATTGTTATTTGTAATATCAATACATCTAAGTCACGTAAATACAAATGTTGCATGACAAATGCTATAGGTGTCACATTTGCGAAAGTTATAACTATTGGCATTGTAAATGACAAAGCTATTAATTTAGCTATTTTCAAAACCAACACATAAATGAACATGTGGTGAATTTCCATTAAAATATTTGACTTTTTTACTAAGATAGTATTATACTGTTTTATGCAAACAAAATTTAGATACTGCATAAATAACTTTAATAAAACATATTTTATATGAAGCTTTTTATGTAAAAAAAAACTATAGCATAAAGCAAAAAACAATTGCCATTTACAATGCTAATAGCTCAAACTTAAATAATGCGAGACCTATTGCATTGCAAATGCTTGTCTTTTTTTCTTCAGAGAAGGTTAAGATTGAATAAGTATCTGCTGGCATAACAGGTGGGTCAGGTCAAATAATGATCTATGTTGTTGGTGAAAGCATGAACTGAGTGTTAATTGAACATAAAGTGTGAAATAGGTTAGTGTACTTTGTGTTTGTTTTACAGGCATGCAAGGGTTGTGGCTGGGCCCAATAGTTAAATCTGCATAGAGCATCAATGGTTGCAACGACTAATGAAACATACATGAGTTCATCTTTGACGTCTGAGGTAGTTAGCGGAGAGAATGTCATCTTTCAGTCCCGTTAAGAAGAGAGCCTGAGTTTTGCATCTAGTTCTGAGGGCTTAGGATGCCTTGGGGAAACTAAAAATGAAAATAATTTATTTCACAGCACTGTCATTGCATTTCCTGAAGTGTCACCATTTGAAATCTGCGTAGATGGATATGGTGGTTCACTTTTCCCTTCGTGAGCCTGGGGTCTGCTTGGTTACCTCAGATAAACTTTTCTTTTTTTTATTGACATTTTGTTAAAGATACAAAACACTTCAACAACGCAACAGGCCAGTTTGTTGATACTGCAATCCGAATGTAGCTTAGTCACAGTCCACGCATTGCTACATAATGCAATAGTTGGTCACGTCGCGCTTACACCTACGACTCATGAGAACATTACCCACATAAATCCAAATGCTCTCCGACAGCAGTATAAGAAAATATGAGATAAAAAACACAGAATAACACAGTACATCATAGGGTTTGTCCAGATCTTAACAGTCATATACAATTACCACCACAGTTCCTAAGGAATTAGAAGCGGGACCCGCCATAGAGCATGCAACACCCAGTGTCACTCCATATTTATTCCGCAGTCTGCAGGTGTCCTGTTTGTTCTGCCCCCGCAAAGTTGCTTTGCCCCTGAACCCAGCTCAGGAATGGTTCCAAAATGTTTTGGGGCCTGGAAGTGGGGGGCATAATTTCCCAGAATATATTTAACTGTGTGTGGCCATAGGTGACATCGGCCATCCATCCCTTGAGCGATGGCACCCTCCTCCTACCCCAGTGTACTGCAATTTGGCACTTAGCGAAAAATAGAAGCAGTGAGTGCAACTTGCGCAGCTTGGGCGGGATGTCTTTAACATATCCTAACAGACCTAGGATGGGAGATGGAGCCTCCGACACTCCGACAATTCGGCCCACTGATGTAAACATTCCAGACCAATATTATGCAATTATTGGACTGTCCCACACCACGTGGAGAAACAAAGAAGGAGAATATTTGCAACGCCAACAACTATCGTCCTCTCTGAGTCCCATACAATACAGGCCTATTGGTGTGCTATAAAATCTGTGCAGATATTTAAAGTGAATCAATCGAAGCCTGTAATTGGGAGAGAGCTCTTTAAGTTGTCCACAGCAGAAGTCTCACTGTGCCTCAGTTAATGGGTTGTGAAGATCTCTGTTCTAATATTGAAGAGATTTAGGCTTTACCAATGGGGCAGTGTTTTGCATGTGCGTGTAGAGTCGCATGACAAATTTACGAGGAAATGGGGATCTCAACAGGTTTTCTAATGCGGGCAGAGCCGGGGGCCCGACATGCCGCACGCAGCTTATGATACAGAAATAGCTCCGAGAAAGGTACCGTCTGCCCCTCATCCGGTTCCAAAGGGGGCCTAAATTTGTTTTCCGGAAATAAATCAGCAAAGGTGTGAAGGTGTTTTACTAATCCCGTCCCCAATACAAGGCCTCATTGGGTTCTGTGCCAGCGGGATTGAAGGGGCATACAACATCGGGATTACCCACACGTTTGCGCAACTCACCCCATGCCCATCGCAACGTTCCGGCGGTGTCTATGTCTCCATGGGGGTGCCGCAACGGTTTATAAATAGCCACTTTAAATGGGACAGGTGCAACTGCGTCGAGCCCTACTGCCAAATGGGGTTGGAAGGGCGTCAGGTGGACCCAAAAGTGCAAGAATTGGGCCTGGGTGCAAAGCGCAGAAAGGTGCATTTCCGGAGCACCCAGACCTCCCTGACGCAACAGGAGTGTCAACATGTCCCAGGATACCCTAGCCTGACCACCCACCCATGCCAGGGAAATGAGATGCGACCTGAGAGTGTTAAAAAACATGCAGCGCTAGTGGGATCGGAACTTTTACAAATAAATACAGAAATTTTGGCAGGACGACCATTTTAGCCAATGCTATCCTCCCAGCCAGGGACAGCGACAGCCTAGACCATATCTTAACCTTCTCCTCCAAACACATGACAGCCCGCCCATAATTCAAATTCCAAACCTCCTGGGTATCCCGACTGATCCATATGCCCAAGTACTTAACCACCTTGGCTTCCCACTTCAGAGGAAACTTGGAAGTTACCCGTGGCGTGGCATCTTTCAGGGGAAATATCACCGATTTTGCCCAATTTACAAAAATTCCAGCCAAACCTCCAAAGCGAATAAACTCCCTCAAAAGTGACTCTAGAGTCTCCTCTAGGTTAACAAGATAGAGAGTCACGTTGTCTGCATATAACAATATGAGTATGCTCCTGGAGCTGAACCCTATACCCCTTGCCGTGTGGTGCTGCCGGATACGGGCAGCCAGGGGCTCCATTGCTATTGCAAAAAGTAGCGGGGAAAGGGGACAGCCCTGCCTTGTACCGCACGATGTCGGGAAGGGATCAGACAGCAATCCGTTCACTCTGATCTGAGCGCTGGGTAAGGCATATAATAGCCGTATGCGATCGATGAAGAGCAGCATGAACCCTATACGGCCCAGTATGCCAAACAAGTATGGCCACTCAAGTGTATCGAAACCCTTGGTGGCGTCTAAAAAAACACTGCAGCGTGTACCTCTGGGTGCAGATAATGCAGAGCTGAGAAGATATTACGTAAATTATGAGAGGTTGACCTCCCCGAGATGAACCCTGACTGATTCGGGAGCGCAACCATTGGGAGCAGTGGCTGTAACCGATTTGCAATCAGCTTAGCTAGGATTTTAACATCCACATTTATCATCAATAATGGTGCATAGGAGTCCACCTCCGTTTCTGGCTTCCCGGGCTTTAACAAAGTAATAATTATGGCTTCTGTCATAGACTTAGGCAGTACCCTCTCCTCCAGAGCCTCCTCATATACCTCCAGCAGCCTAGGTGCCAATTCCTCAACATATGTTTTGTAAAAAGATGTTGTCAAACCGTCAGGTCCAGGGGCCTTATCTAGCGGTAAGCCTTTCATAACCTGGGCGACATCTTCTGCAGTGAACGGGAGATCCATATACTTTCTGTGAGTGTTATTGAACCAAACCAATGCAATCGAGTCAAGAAAGGACTGCGTCCCCTCGGGGGATGTATACTTGGTGGCAGTGTAGAGGTGGGAATAAAATGTGGAGAACGCATTTAGAATTTCTACCTGACCTCAGATAGTGGTGTCTGGTGCGGTGTGTATTTCATGAATGAACGTGGTGGACTTGGGTAATCTAATCATACCAGCTAACGTGCGGCCTGGCCTATCGCCCTCCCCGTACCGCCTCTGCATATTTTCCAAGGGACTTAACCTCCTGCTGCGCCTCCTCAGAAAAGTCCAGCAGTTTGGCCTTCAGGAAGGCAACAGTGTTGGGGTCGCCAGTGGAATAAAACCTCTCCTCAAGCTCCCTTATGTGAGCCTCCAGGGAAGCGATTGTGCCCTTAATAGCTTTCAACACTCCTGCCAGTCTGGTGATACACTGACCCCTGATGACAACCTTAAATGCCTCTCAGAGTGAAGCCTCAGTGGCTACTGACCCTGTGTTCAAAGTGAAATACTCAGTGATATCCATACGCATCTCCTCTTTAAAGGCTTCATCAAGTAGGGCATATGGTGGGAGTCGCCAGGTGAAGGCGCGTGGAGGCGATCCCGGAATCAACAGTTTCGACAAGCATGGAGCATGATCCGACAAAGAACGTGGCAGGTGCACTACATCTGAAGTCCAAGTGTCTACATCACGGGACACCAGACAGAAGTCCAAGCGGGACCAGGAGCTGTGATGATCAGAGATGCAGGTACCCTCCCTGACCAAGGGGTGTCTACTATGCCATATGTCAAGCAAGTCTCCGTGAGAAATTATAGCCCTCAGGGCAGCGCTAGCTGCACGGTGGATGGACCGAGCAGCTCCCCGCTTGTCCAAGTCATCATCTAGGATAGCATTAAAATCGCCTCCCCACATTATCGTGCTGCAGACTGTAGCCCTTACTTTCATCCAAATGTCTCTAAAAAACTCTGGGGAGTCCACATGAGTGCTGAAAACGGCCACAATACCCATGGAGATGCCACACAAAATCCCCAGTATAAGGGCGTATCTTCCCTCGGGATCCAAATGCACCGAACGTTCCCTCCAGTCCAACCCTTGCTTAACCAGCACAGCCACCCTGAGCATTTCATTGGAATATATAGAGGAGTAAACATTTCCCCACCGGCCATGTCGGAGCTTCTGCGATGGCGTAACATTCAGGTGCATCTCCTGCAATAAGCAGATATCTATATTATATCAGGATAGGTAAGTATGTACTAGTTTCTACTGCCATTGAGCCCTCGAATGTTCCAAGTGAGACAATTTAGTGCATTAGCGAGAGTGTGTGTAGTGTGCACCAACAGAGCCCATATTGTCAGCGACAACAAGGTTTCCTACAAGCATGGACTGCACAGTATAGCCACCAAGTCACATCTATACTGGCAATGAACAATAAATCAAACCCAACTCCCCACCCACCTCCCACCCCAACCCCCAATCAGGTTGCAGAATACCCACCCTAAAGAAAGAAAACCATAAAGATGTACACAGCAAAACAGAGAATCTTCCCATGAGGGCGCAGTGGCGAACTACCTTGTTCACACAAGGTGGCCTGGAGTACTACGGACAGTGCTATATGCCCATGACCCGTGCCCTACTTTAAAGAAGAACAACGTATTTAAAGAACACAAGAACTCATATTAACAGTTTATACATTACTCCTCTTGGCCCGCGCCCCATCGTCTCAGGTGAGCAGGCTAAAATACAATACAATACCCATATCAATCATTGTCACTGAGGTGGTCTCCTGTAGACTTCTTGGCCTCACGGATGCCTTTGTTTTTCTTGCCCCCAACATGTTTAGCAAATTTCAATGCGGACTTCGAGTCTGTAAAAAAGTGGACAGTTCCCTCAAAGGATACTTTCAACTTGGCTGGGTACAGCAGGGAATATGGGATCTGTGCCTGCAAAAGGATGAGTTTTGACCAGGAGGAATTCCCGCCGTGCCGCCTGCACAGCCGGAGTGAAGTCAGGATAAAACGAGATAGTGTGACCCTTGTGCAGAAGTTGGCCTTTCTCCCTGGCTAACCGAAGGACGAGGTCTTTATCCTGGTAATTCAAGAGCTAGGCTATGATGGGCCTGGGTGACGGACCAACAGGGGGCTTCGACCCCGATGAACAATGGGCTCTTTCTACCACAAATACAGAGGATAAGTGGGGGTCAAAAAGTTTGTGAAGCAAATCTGTGATGACTGTTCCCATTTCAGATATGGTAGTTGTCCCCGCCTCCAAATTGTCATTCTTAGAAAGGAGGATCCCCAGCAGTTTATCCATATGTAGCAGCTGCTCATTCGTCTCCACCTGAAATTAGTGAAATTCGGTATGGCGGTTCTCCAGTGCATCTAGGCTTGTCTCATGTACCGTCACCTGTGATTTAACCGAGTCCAGCTGTGAAGTCAGGGTGTCTAGTTTCGTGTCAATGTTGCGTAAGCTGGAACTCATTTCTAACATAAGAGTCCGCAGGTCCTCACCCTGATCTTCCGCATACGTTTCATGCTGGCTGTCCATCTGTGCCTCAGGCTCCAACTCCGTATGGCGTGTGGCGTGTGGCTCGTTTATTTTCGAATGTTAGCTTCAGTTGTTCAGCGTTCTGTTTGCCCATGGTTGCAGAGGCGCTGGAAATGCAACTTGGAGGCTCTGACTGGTCTCGCACCGTCCAAACTGCACGTGAATGTGGCACTTCGTCCCTCCATGCCACCAATGCACCGCTCCTCTCAGCTACGCCCGCACCCCTCAGCAGCTCAGTGTATCCCACGTAGATCACAAGCGGACCGAATCAGGGCCGCGCCACTGATGTTCCCCCTCTGCTCTTTAGACCCTAAGTAGTGAGTGGAACTACCAGCCCTCCTCAGCATGCAGCAATGCAGTAGTAGATGCAGATAGGCAATTATAATGTTAACTGTATCCCTCAGGAGTCATGTGCAAAATGGGACAGACCCTCACTCACTATCCCCAATATTGGCATTAATGTCTCCATGCGCAGCAAGCTCAGCACTTAAGCCAGCGACCCCCTCAGCGGTAGCATGGCAATGTAGGTGGGCATATACTCAATGTGATGCTCTCCCAGACTTCAGGGGTCTCAACCAGGGCACTGAGGGCGGCCCTCCACACCCCCAAAGCACAACAACAGGACCTCCAATCATGGCTAGCACGGCAGTGAACTCGCCCGACTCCTACAGCAGGCAGAAGTCCTCTCACCAGTACCATCAAAGCAGGCGCCGGCCCAAAAGGCAGATTCGCGCCACCACGGATGATCATAACATGGCGGCCATTTAGGAAGAAGCAGCTTACAGTTCAAACAGCACCCGGGCCAGTGTCCAGCACTCGCAACATGCACGCAGCCAGTGCAGCCGACAATTCAGCGCCCATAGCGGTCCAACAGTCAGATCGACAACCTTACCAGTGTCACCAGTAGCCTCTGAAGGTGCTCCAGTCCGACTTCAAAATGGTAGATGGGAACTCGTATGCAGGACACCGCACTCTCCAACCTCATGTGTGGCACCCTCGCACATTCAGGGACACCCGGGCACTCAGCAGCCCTCCGCAGCTCATCACCTGAGAATCTCGCCACAAGCCAAAGGCCCGCAGGCAGGGCGTGCACGGTCGCTCCTCCGTCAGCCCCTGGTCTGCGGCCCGCCAGCAGCTGCTGGCTCAATTATCGGGTCTCCCCGTCGGCAGCCTAGCCAGGATCAGCTAGTCAACCGGGGACTGTGCCTCAGTGCGCGTATCTCGGCTCCGGGGCGCAAACGGACCGCTGGATCGCCAACACCAGGGTCTGCAGGTGTTTAGCCACACGTAGGAGAGGTCAGGGCAGTGCAGCAACCGTCCATGATGCAGGATTTATGTAGGATTAAATCCCGGCCGGCGGAGCACACTCAAAGTGCGGCCATTCTGGTGCACGGCATGCCACGCCCCCCCTTCCTCTCAGAAACTTAAGTAATACAGCTGCCATTAAGACGAAACATTAAATGTTGTGAGTGGTACTGTATTCAAGCCTGGGCAACTGTTTCAGGACTCATCACAGGAGACCTTGTAGAATATTTTTGGAATCCATACAAAATACAGTCAGTTATCTTTCCACTGGCTAATACATGTTTTTTTACGAAAACAGTCTTCTACAAAAAGATAGGGAAAGATGCACAAAAATGTTGTAGACCCAAGAAAATATTTAGAGCATAACTAGCATCCTTTAGGCTCAGGGTGACTGAGGTAAAAAATGTAAAAAGGGTCAGATTTGGAGGTGAAGGCACTTCTAAGAGTCATGGTTGAACGATTCTTTGATATGCCACACTCTTTGATGAAAGATACGAGTTTAAGGGACAATCTTTAAACCCATCATGAATTGTAAGTGGCTGATCTGGTTTGCAGCTGCCATTAATGTCCGACATGTTAAAGCACTGCAAAAGTATTTTATGATGAAATGTAGTACTTGTTATCTCTTGTTTTTCGCTTGTTGGTAGAGTCTGCTACAGGTATTCATTTAATTATGTGTCAGAGTTTACTATACTTAGCAGTACAGCACCTAAAGATGCCATCAGGAAGTTCCACTGCTCGTCCATTCCCTGCCTTTGTTCACACTATTCAGGAATGTCACCTTTTCAGGACCTCTACAACCAGGAAGTGTTTATGCTCGTGGTTTCTAGTTGAACTTATTAAGTGAAGCCACCCGTGACAACTTCATTAGTCATTTCCTCCGTCTCGACAGTAACTGCACAGCATTCACTTTGCAATCCAAATGTTTCACCTGTTTTGTTAGTGCTCATACCTGCTGGTCTGAAATGAAACCTTATTTAATCCGATTTTTCATTTTGTAGAGGGTGCTGCAACTCATTCTAAGGTCCATGCTAGATAATTTGTACTTGGTTTGCTCTTTGTGTAACACAACATGATGCAAGCAGATTTTGCTGCAGTGCGTATAACAGAAATATTTTTGCACAAGGGCAAAATGAAAAACCTGTGAAACTGTATATATGACCTGTATCACAAAAGCCTTTCTTTCCTTTTTAATTTTAACTGTTATCTGCTGCTGTTATTCACATAATCCAGATGGTCACCTAGTCCTCTTAAACATCAGCTCCCTTCTTAATCCGCATTCCATATGGCATGTACCTAAAAGCTACAGAATTTTTAATATTTCCAAACCATAATTTTGAATTCTATTCAGAGATAGTGGAGACCCAGTGAGCACTGGAATGCATCCTTAAATTAGGACAATTATTATCTGTTGCTTATGGTCTCTGTCACAGAGTGCTGTACATAGCAATGATGAGACACGGGACACATTCCCTGAGTGGGTGAAGTGAAGAGAGGTAGTGTGTGTTGCACGCAAGATGGCAGGAAGACTATAGTCCATTTTTAACACAGTTTTTTTTACTGTTCAAATCAGTCATGTTTTCCAGAATAGTGCTCAGAGCGTCTTTCTTGACAAGCTTCAAGGCCTTGGCACCCTTTTGCCTGGTAGTCACCAATGACACTCTTTAGCATTTTGGCGAGATCAAATCCGAGTAACAATAGTCTTTATACCGCAGTATGCCACGCTGTGAGCACTGTCTGCTAATCTGTCTTTCTAACTGTAAATTGGGCTGCAACTTCTCTCATCCTCTTCCTCTGGTTAATACATTTCTGTTGGCTGCCATGCTGCCACTTTTTCAGAAGCACTGGCTGGCACTTCCTGTGGGTGCCTTCCATCTGCAGCTTGTGTTTCACTGTGTAAAAGATTGATGAAATGCTTTTTAATTCCATCTGTTGCCCATGTCAAGCCTCTCTATTTTCGAGAAGAGGCTATCACACTTCAAGTTGGTGGCTTTCTTGTGAAGTGCATTGGATGGCCACTCTCTTTTCACATAGCACCACCAGGCTTCCTGTCCCAGGAAAACTTTGCTGCTTTTCGTGCGGTTGGCCTTCTTTCCGCCAGGTGCCATATTGAAGAATATAGTAACCAAAGAAATATCATAGATGACCTTGTATGGGGCTGTCTGTCACCAGGTGTACTCTGCACAGCATAAACAGGAGTGGTATGAGAGGCAGGCCCTTTTCCACTGTACCACCAACTGCCTCATGTGCAAATTACCACCCTTTCCGTGGAAGGACCTTTACAGGAAGGGCTGCATGATCCAGCTTTGACTGCGCCGCCTCTAAGAGTTTACCAGTACTGCCATTTCACACAGACAGCCTGCTCTTGTCACCATTTTGTCCTCTTGAGAATAGTTGATTTACCAGTTGGAATGGTTTCATGGAAGTTAGTGGTATGAGAGAGATCTGAAATTGGGACAGATTTCTCAGGGCAAAGCTCTGCCAATCATGCAAACCGAAAACGGAATTTCATTAGCAGGACCTTCTATGACACAGCAATCTTTGCATCTCTTCCCTCTGACTCTTCCCTTCCCCCTCCAATCATCCCAAACTGACTCCTGTTGCTATGATCTCGTAATAAACACTTTTTCGACCCTTCCCATTTCTATCCCTCCACTATCCTATTAAATCCAACTACCAGACTCGCATATCCACCGCTCAAATTAATTTCATATTTCCCTATACTAGTTCATCACTAATCCTGTTTGGGTTACGGAGTAGCGTGTTACTCCACGAAAACCTGTTTGATGCTCCATCAGGGGTACCAAGGCCTATATAAATGTAAACTCCTCCCTCTTCAATCTCTCCACTATCCTTTTCAACCCAAATAACAGACTCACATGGTCACCTCTCAAATACATTTAAAAAATATCCCTATACTAACTCACCACTAACCCCTTTTGGGTTCTGGAGTAGCATGATATTCGCGAAAAGCACTTTGACGCCTTGTCAGGGGTAGTAAGCTCGATGTAGTTACAATTAAAATATGTAACTTTGTTAAAGTAAATCAAATCCATGATTGACAGATTTTCAAAGGTAGAGTAAATTCATTTTGTACTACTTTCAAGAATAGACAAAGTAAAAAAACGTGACTTTTTATAGCGCACACACACTCACACCCTCATGCATGCATTCACACCCACTCTCCGCCCTCCACACACACATATTCAGATAGATGACACTTACATGACAATATGCAGGCAGAGCAACAAACGGACCACTAAACATCAGTCTAATAGCCGCTTTGTGGACCACTTATAACATGTGGAGTAAATGCAGTATTTCAGTCCTGAAGTGAAAAGCATGGGCTACAGTTTGTTTTGCTCCCAGCGGGGGAAATTCAAAAACCTTTGAGGGGATTTGATCAGGAAAAAACTATTTCCAGACTGCTAGAATTTGGGGTCGAAAAGACCGGTCACAATCAAATGTTAGTCCTAAACTGTAGTGTAGTTCCTATATTCCCAATAGGCTGTGCGCATTGGAATAATATATCCTATAGATGTGACGTAGGACTTATGTCGACTAGGTCTCGAATATATTAAACTTAATTGTGAGTGCCAGCTAGCTCAGAGGTCACTAGAACCTTTCCAAACCCACATTTTGCATCTATTATTTTTCTTGCAGACAGTTGTTTCTGAACATTTAGTTACTAATGGTACGATTTCAGCCACTCTCTGGAAACGAAGATTTGTATGTCTTGCCATCAGACAGCCACACGTTAATGTGGGTAATTTGATCCAAGAAATGCTGCCTCCAAGTGCTCCTTGTTCAAACACCTTTTGATTTGTTTTTTCAACACCATTTGGCCGTCTAAGAAAGCCACAGAAAAGGGATTAGTATGCAAGAGAGATGAACTCCTTTCCTGAGCAATGAGCTTTCATGCTTCCTTTCCTGAGCTTGAATTCTTCCTTTCTTGAGAAGTGAGTTTGCATGCAGTGGTGGCTTCTCCTTCAAGGCAGACGAGTGTCGCCCCACTGTTTTGCAGCTGCGCAGAAAAGGAAAATAAAATGAAAATAGCGCAATGTTATTATTTAATTTTTCGGTGTGAGCCAGGTTAGGGCGGGGCAGGGCGGGACTGTCAGACCAGGGGGAGAAGGAAATATGTGCACTTAAGTGCGCATGAAGATTTGGCTGGCTATCTAGGGCCGGTCAAACAGTCATATGCACATAGCCTGTTCTCCACAGACTGTATTGCTCACCCTTGGTTTGAGAACATACTCAGGCTCCCACTCCCTGTCTAAACTCCGAACCAGGCCGCTCAGACTAATCAAAACGTGCTGTCATGCTGGTGACAGCAGGGTTTTGTGCTTCCTGCTTCCAGGAGCCAGAAAGAGAAGCAGAGGAGAGACGACGAAGAGTCGGCATCCGCGCAGAAGTAGATGTTATTTTTTTTTGTTTCACCCTCTGCTGACCACCCCTATTACGGTCCAGCTATCACTGCTTCCATGACTCCTTTCCTCAGCAGTGAGCTTGCATGCCTCCTTACTTGAGCAGTGAGATTGCATGCAGTAGCGGCCTGTGGAGGTAGTTCTGCAGGGCAGTGGGGCAGGCGGGGGAGGGGCCGGGTGGGGGTAGTAAACTCCGGCTCACGGCCGACTGGAGTAATGTAAATAAATAAATACATTAAACTAATTTCATTGCGCGCACTGAAATGAATTTCGCATTTCAGTGCGGGCAATGAACTACGGTTTATTTATTTACATTACTCCGGTCGGCCGTGAGCCGGAGTTTACTACCCCCCACCCTGCCCTTCCCCCTGCTCGGCCTCATCACCCGCAAAACTCCCTTCACTGGCTGCTACTGGTTGCATGCCTCCCTAATCTCAAAACTTTTTTACAGATCATTCCTCCAGTTCCTCTCTGTAGTATATTGTGTACAATATTTGTACAGAAATGGTGTAAGCGAAATGAAGTCAAACCCATACAAGAAATAAATAATGTACCTCCCTCTGATGTATCTTTCACATTTCGAAAGTGGAGGAAATGCATTTTCCTATTTCTTAAGATTTGATTTCGATTTCCCAGTATGTGCTATAATTGGTGCATATAGCATCTGTGCACTTTTTATTACTTGCTCTCCATAAGAATCAGCACATACTGGAATTGTATATATTTTTTTGTTTTGAACAAGTAGTGAGAACCATCTTATAACTGATGAAATTGTGGGACACCGTATTAAGTTTTAAATTTTCTGAGGAGTAGGGAGGTGTCAGCATCATAGGTGGAGTCCAGCTCCCGACTTTCAGTCATCTGGGAGGATGAGCTCCTAAGCTCCAAGGCCATCGGAGAGGCCCCCGTTCTGTTCCAACCAGCACCTGCATCATAGTCTTTGTTCCTCTTCCTTCAGCCAGCCAGATACATGATCCAGGCAGGAGGTCATGTAGGTGTGTTTTTCTAACCTATTTTCCTGTTGGAAGTTGGTTTTAATATCATAACTGTATTTTTGGAGTTTCACCTGGTAACACTTTATGAGTGGAGCTAGCTGGTGCACAATTACTGCTGAAACACAAACATGATAGATATGAACTTTAAAACTGTCTGCAAACTACTTTGTGAGATAAGCAAACCAGTGACCCTATTCAAATTGGTTGGTTATGGTTAAAAAAGAATTATAGGACTTTGCAATGCAGGACCAACAATTCAAGCCCATTTCTGAGGTCCAAACTAAAAGGTAAACAAGGGATCACCATCAACAATTTCTTTTCAAAAACCTCGACCAATCAGCCAAGAGCAAGTGGATCAGCAAACACTTCTTTCAATATTGTCACTATCCAGTCAGAGGGACAATCCCTTATCCAAGCAAAAACATTAACAAAAAATTCCAAACTGTGGGCTGAGGCCTGCGGCACAGGCCAACCACCCACAGAGGGACTGAGCAAGACCCAGAAAGCACTGATTGCTCGTACCAACATAAATTCTTCCTTGCAACTCGTCCCGGAATTGACATCCTCCGTGAAAACCGGTAGTCCGACTCCAAATGCTAAACAGACTCCGGTACAAGGAAATAGACCAACAGCTGGGAGTGACCCGCTTGAAAAAAGATGTCCCTCGGAGCAATCATCCCCTAACCAAAAAGGAGTCACAATACCTTGTAGGACTCATCGAGGAAGCGGCCAAATCCACTCTTACCCAGTACACGATTTGATCCCGATCAAAAAAACCAAAATCTGGAACGACAGGCAGTGTACCAAACAAAAAATAATGGCCCGACCGGGAACAATGCAACATAAATCAGGAACCTGTGTCCCACAAAGGAACATCACCCTGATTTTAATAACAAAGTACGGGCAAAACCGTAATTGTATAGTGCAATCACATCCAGTTATTGGACCCAAAAACAACCACAAGCCACTATCAACCCTTACTCCAGCAAGGAGCTTCAGCGACAAGGGTTCAACACAAAACGAGATCAAAAAAACAAAAAAGCATCTAGTGAGTAACTCAGACCACCACATGTCACCCCCTCAAGAACCAACGAAAAACTCGATTTCAGATTCAGAATCAATGCTAACATTTACCCCCGAATACGAGTCAAAGGGCTTGCATGACATACTAAATAGAGGGAATTTACTGAAATTATTTGTCCTGAGCTGAGAGGTATATCCACCCGAGATCTCGTCTCAGTTGAGTTTGGCCAAAAAATAGACCATCCAAACATCGAAGTTTCAGTTACAACCTGGGCTACCAAGGAGATAGCCGCAAAAATCCTTGAAAACAAAGGATAATTCGAACACTGGGGAATTATTATTACACAACATACTCGCAAGAGATATCCCTTCCCGCTTGTAGAAAGTCTGCAGATTACAAGCAGTGAGGGCAGAACCAACCACAAGCAAACCTCGTGTCTTCATGGCGCCCTCTCGGCCACATTATCCCAAGAAAACTGTGGTAACGATGTATTCCAACTGCAAACTTGTCCAGGCGGGTCCCAAACCCAGGACTGGTCATGGATCCCGTTAACCTTAAATCTAAATTATACCTAAGAAAAATGAGCTATTTCAAAACCCCCGGCCAAAATCTACATTCAAGGACGGGGTTAAAATGCCCAAAATAGGCATCTGCAGTTGGAACATCCATGGATTTAGAAGTATGGATCAAGACAGCGAGCCACAATTATTTTTTAACAAATATGATATCCTACTACTACAAGAGACCTGGAATCTGACATACCCCGCCATTCCTGGCTTCACCGAATATCACATCCTTGCCGAGAGAACATCTAAGTTCGGGCACCCCAGTGGTGGGTTATCCACATACATTTCGCAGAAATATAACTGGGAGCCGGAAAAACAGGACGTGGGACTAAGCTGGGTGCAGGTAACCAAGATCTCTTTAAAACCCTGTCACCAATTGTTATTAATAAACATCTACATCCACCCTGATCGAAGGAAAAAAAAAGAGAAACTGGCCGTGCTCATCGAACTTATAAAAACACTCCAAAAATCAAATTCTCAAAGTCTGCTGATTCTATCAGGCGATTTTAATTTAAATTAAAATGATGTCGATTTACACTCCCCCATCTCAAGACAAAAGATCCGGGCGGAGTTCAACTCTTCACTCTCAAAAAAACTGGCTTTGTTGGGATTAACAATCTTAAAATCTGAAAAGGCAGGCAGATTGACAACAGCTCCCACATATATGAGTGGCAAGGTCTTGTCAACGATCGACTTTACCTTAATCAGTAACAAACTGATCAACTCATTGGAGGGCTATGAGATAGTAACGCGATCTTAAAGTGACCACTTTCCTCAAATCACCTGGATCAACTTAGAGGTGCCAGAGTCTGCCCAACTAACTGCTCTCTCTGCTCATACAGAAAAATTTAATTTACGAAGACTGCGTTGGAGGGGCAGCGGAACCAAAGCCATCTACAAAACCACAAAGGACTTCTTTGCTCTATACGAAAACGAACAAAAAGAAGATCCGGTTTCAACTTGGGAAAATCTGTTAGAGAACCTGTCAATTCAACACTCTGTACCCTCTGCTTCGCATCAAGTCCCATTAGTTTTACGGGAACCTTGGTTTACTAATAATAAACTAAGACAGGAAAGGAGAAAATTAGCCCAGGTGAAACGAAAGAAATCAGGCAATAAGAAACCACACCGAGCACTCCCCACTAACCTACTCCCTTGTTAGGAGCATGAGAAAAAAGTATCGCAAACTGGTGTGGAAGGCTAAGAACAAACAGAAGGAAGAAATGTGGGCGAAATTGCTAGTAGCCAGCAAGAAGCGCAGCACAAGGGATTTCTGGGGCATTATTAATAAACTAAACAACGCAGAAGTAATATCCCAGGACCCTGGCATTAGCAAACAAAGCTGGGAAAATCATGTTAAAAAGCTCTACTTCAAAATGGACGTATCTCCTTCCGAAAATCATTGTTTTTCCAACCACACCATGAATTCAATCCATCTGGAAGGAGCCGTAGAAACCTTAACAAATAATCGAGATTTAGGAAGGCAAAATGACCTCCCAACGCACTTGGACTTATTCTCCAGCGATCGAGTCAAAGGGTTCATTAATAAACTCAAAACAGAAGGGGCCCCAGGACCCAACGGTCTTCCTAATGCAGTATTTAAATATTACCCCGATTTTTGGGCCCTCCAACTCTCTGTTCTGTTTAACCAAGTTTTCACCCAAAAGCGGCGGCCCCCATTATAGAGTGGTAACATCATCCACCCCATTTTTAAAAAGGGGGAGAGGAGACAGCCACAGAACTATTGTCTAATATCCTTTATAGACGTGGAAGCAAAACTATATGCATCCTGCATTCTGGAGGAAATACAGGACTGGGGGGATAACAACAATCTAATCCCCAGTTACCAAACAGGTTTTCGTAAAGGGACAGGGACAACAACTAATCTCACTGCCCTAGCACTCCTAATAGAAAGAGCCAAAACGAAGAACAGCCGGTTATATGGCTGCTTTATTGACATTAGAGACGCCTTTGACCGAGTTAGTAGGGGGAGACTTTGGGCAAAACTCAAGAAGTGGGGGTTGTCAACAAACCTTCTTAACTCTCTAATGCTCCTCTACACGCACACTTGGGCACAGGTTAAGCAGGGACAGGGCACAAGTCTCACGTAAAAAATTCCAACCGAAGACGTATTGAAACAGGGCTGTGTCCTGGCTCCTTGTTTATTTAATCTTTACCTCGCCGATCTAGGGAAAAAACTTGGCCAAGTTGTTAGTCACGCTCCGAATCTCTGTAACACCTCAATGCCAATCATTCAGTTTGCAGACGACATTGTCCTTTTAAGCCAAACTCCAATCGGGCTGCAAAGGCTGATAAATGCTCTACAACTCTACTTAGACGAAGAACACCTGGAACTTAATAGAGACAAGACAAAGGTAATACGTCTTGTAGAGCGAAAACCAATCAAATATATTTGGACATGTAATAACCTTGCAATAGGGGAACAGCTGTATTATCGGTATCTGGGGGTCACCATCGGCAAAGAAAATTAAAAAAAAGAACACTCTGCAGTGCTAAAAGCTAAGTCTCAGAGGCTAATTTATGGGTACAGTCGTCTCTTGCAAAAACTGGAAGGTCGAAATTGTACCCATCTTTTAAAAGTAATGGTCGCTCAGGTTCTACCCACATTATCATATGGGCTGGTAACATGGCTTGGAAGGGAGGCTGGTCTACTAAATACTTTACAAAACAAAATCTACAAAAAAGTATTTAAACTGCCCAAATGCTCCTCACCATCGCAGGTGAGACTCGAATTCGGGCTTCAAAACGAAACCTTCAGAGCCAAGTCAACATTTGTTAAATTTCGCCACAAACTTCTCGCCGCCGACTCAGACAATTTAAATAATCTTTGTTGGCAAGCAATCCATACAGATCCCACTCAGACCTGGGCAATTCATTTGGAGAAATGTCTTGTGGACTTCGATCTGCCAGTAACATGGAATAAGAAAATAGATCAGGCCAGTTTTTGCAAAATAGTAAATTCTATTGCTAAAAGGAGGTCTGTTCTAGAAGACAAACTAACATTGTCCCATCGACGTCATGCCTGGACAGTCATTTCCTCTTACTCGCTCCAACAACCCCAGGCCTACTTGGCAACTCATTTTAGCCACCATCTAAAAAAATATCTTATCAACCTCCGTATGGGCCTTCATGAATCTAAGGACCTACTACCTTCCTTGAAACCCCAATACGATTGCACAAATTGTCGACTCTGCAGATATCATACTGAATCTCTAGTTCATCTGTTTTGTGTATGTCCATCCCTTATGGTATCTAAAAGACACTTTTTACGGGACATATTGAACAATTTGAAAATAAGAACATGTCGCCAGCCCGTTATTTTCTGGCTGGGAGGTTCCTCCCCAATCCTGACTTGTTGGGCCTCAAATTTATGATGGAAATCAGAAAGCAGTTACAGGCCTCCTCATGATCATTTTATATCGTCTAGTCCCCATCCTCTTTACTAGTGTCCCTTAGCCCACTTTATAAATCCCTACGATGTAAGAGGGGGCGGGATTCGAGTAGAGTCTCAGTTTTAACTCTCTTTTTTTTTTTTTTCTTTTTCCTCTCTCTAAATTGCTACTTTCTTGTTTTTATATCAGTAACCTGCGCTGCAAAGACTGGTTAATCTTATCGTTCTCATTGTAAGGATTTTTATTAATTCAACAATAAAAAACATATTGTGGATGACTGTATGGTAGGCGACTGAGAGGCAAAGAAGTATGAATGCTAAATTGTTGCAAGTAGCATTAGGAGTTGTTCAGAGAAGTGAGCCAGGCTAGTTTCTGTACCACAGGAGGAATTACATTCAGACTGCTGGTCATACAGAATATGATGACATTCTGCACAACTTTGACCTGTCAAGTTGTCTTCTTTGAGATTATCTTATTTGTGGAAGGG
This sequence comes from Lissotriton vulgaris, assembly GCF_964263255.1. Lineage (NCBI taxonomy): Eukaryota > Metazoa > Chordata > Amphibia > Caudata > Salamandridae > Lissotriton > Lissotriton vulgaris. The sequence continues at coordinate 391,716,260 of NC_141689.1, forward strand.
TAGGTAGCCGAAAGGTAAGTAGCAGATTGTTGGATGGTTTCTATTGGAGAGATCTAATAATGGAATCCTTTAGTGGGCATGTGACAACGCAAGATAGCATATGTAACGTATGGCATACATAATATATAGAAGTGTTTAGATTCTTTAACCCCTTCGCTGCGGCCGCGATTTTACCGCTGTGCAGTAAACAAAAGAACAGGGCGGGGCCGTGACGAACCCCAGACGTCATCAGCACACGCCCACCGCGGGGCGTGACGGCTGGGGTTCGTCACCAGCATGAGAGGGGTTAAAGGGTCCCTTCATTACAACTCGTGGACACTTCATCGTCCGTGCACCTCGGTGGAAGCACTTATTTTGTGAACAACTCCAGCTGCTGGCCAGTCATATTCTGAAATGCTGTAAAGTAGTACAAAATATGAAAAACACAAGAAACTGAGGGAAAGAGTTGTTAAACCAAAAAGTGAAAATCAGACTAATTGATGTGCTTTTTTGTCTAGGAAACTTGGTCCCCGAAAAACTTACTAACAAGGGTACCGGTCTACCTTCACTAAGTTTGGAAAAAGAAAAGAAAGACCTAAATATGCCTACTTTACCCCATGGATTCCTTCAAATTAGGTGTTCTCACAAAGCCTGTGCACGTTTTTCAAATCTGTCTAGAAAATAGTTCCTTTCTCTTCAGTGACAAAGCTGTTTCAAAGTGCATTTTTATATTAAAATTAAATACTGGCTATTGATTTTGCCTTCCCTTTGGGTGAACTGGTGATTTGTTTCTTTCTCCTCCTTCATCAGACAACTGTAACAAAATGTTTAAGAGACACTGTAACATTCTACCTGCTTGGGGTTTGAGTGTTTAGTCTGGCAATGTATTCTTATCTCTTTTGCAAATAATACTATACATGGTACATCGGAAAGTCTTATTTAATAATGCAACACTATTAATGCTGTCACCTCAGTGACTATTTTTTACATTTAATGTTTCTTTATTGCATACATTTGGCAGCCAAGCTTAGATGGCTACAAGTTTTTTTGTTGTTCATAGCACACAATTTTTTAAAATGTAATTAAAATATGTATTCTTTTAAATTGCATTATTTATATTATTTTTATTTATTTTATTGTATTACCCTTTACACCCTAAAAACGAATCCCACCTTCCTCCCTTTAAATACCCCCGCACCCCATAATCATAACCCTCCCTTACTCCTTAAAATACCCCAACACCCTTAAACACTTGCCCACCTTAACCCTACAAAACCCAAACCTAGCCCTGAACCCTATAAATACCCCTGTACCCCAAAACCTAAACCTAGCCCTGAACCCTAAAAATACCCCTATACCCCAAAATCCAAACCTAGCCCTGAACCCTAAATATACCCCTGTACCCCAAAACCCATACCTATCCCTAAACCCTAAAACTACCCCTGTACCCCATAACCCAAAACTATTTCTGAGCCCTTAAAATACCCATTTATTTATTTATTTATTTATAGTCTTGTAGCGCGCCTGAATCAGCCCCGAAGGGGTATCTCTGCGCGTAGCTTCTGCATGAGTTGGCAAATTGTAGTGAGGGGGATGACAGAGAGAAAGGCCAAATTATTCTTGTGCGAACAGGTGAGTTTTTAATTTTTTCCTAAAGGAAAAGAGGTTAGAGATTTGCCTCAGTTGGGGTGGAAGAGAGTTCCACAACAAGGGGCCTTTAAGGGAGGGTGCTCGCCCCCCCTGCCTAGCTCTGGTAACTTTAGGTACATGCAGCAGCATAGTGTTGCTGGAACGCAGAGCACGTCCAGGGGAATAGGGAAGAAAAATCTCTTTTAGATATTTGGGACCAGACCCATATATGCACTTGTGCATAATGCAGCAGATTTTAAAGTTTATTCGCTGTTGCACTGGGAGCCAATGAAGGTGGGAGAGAAGAGGGCGAGAAGGGGTACGGGGAGGGGCATTCAGGATGAGTCTTGCCGCAGTATTCTGCACCACCTGCAGTCTGCGTAGTTGTTCATGGTTGGCGGAAATGAGTAGACTATTGCAATAGTCCACTCGTCCAAGAACTAGTGCCTGTACCAGCGTTTTCCTATAGGTGTTAGGTAGGAAAGGGAAGATACGCCGTAGAAGACCTATTGTACGGAAACATGTTCCCGTGACCTGACTGACATGATCTTTCATAATCAGGGCTTGGTCCAGGCGCACCCCCATATTTTTAATAGTCAGTTTGGGCGCTGGGACAGGTCCTAGCTCGAGTGGCCACCAATCTGGCGACCAGAGCATGGTGGCCCCTCCAAACAACATGACTTCCGTCTTGGACACATTGCATTGGAGGAAGTTCTGGGCCATCCAACCCGCCACCGCTCTCATGCCGTCTTGAAAGGATTTCATGACTGCAGGTGTAATGGTCTGGAAGGGGAACAACAGCTGAGTGTCGTCAGCGTAAGAGATTGGAGAGAACCCGTAAGATCTTATAATCTCTGCCAAAGGGGCCACGTATACGTTAAATAACGTGGGGCTCAGACATGAGCCCTGTGGCACACCCTTGGTAAGCTTCCTGCAGACGGATTTATGGGAGCCTAGTTTGACCCCTTGCTGTCTGTCTTCAAGAAAGCTTTCAAGACACGCAAGGGCGGTCCCTTTTACTCCCACTGCCTTCAGACGGTCGAGGAGAATTTTGTGCGACACCGTGTCGAAGGCAGCGGACAAATCCAATAGCACCAGAATCACTGAGCTCCCCCTGTCAAGTGACATTCTGATGTTGTCTGTCACTGAGAGGAGGGCTGATTCGGTGCTATGGTTGGGCCTGAAACCAGATTGCGAGTGGTCTAGGCCGCCCGCTGCCTCGATGTAACTGGACAGGTGTGTATTGACATGCTTCTCGGCCATCTTGCTGTAATAAGGCAGAAGGGAGATGGGACGGAGGTTGGAAAGCTCTGTCCACGGGAGCGCCGCATTCTTGCGGATGGGGTTCACTACTGCATTTTTCCACTCAGCTGGTACTTTTCCCTCTTTGAGAGACTGATTGATTACATCCTGAATGTGGGGGGCTAGCAGGGTACGGAGGGAGGTTAGGATTTTAACAGGAATAAGGTCATTCGGTGATCCAGATTTTACTTGGGTCATTATTGTGTAAAGCTCTTCGGTGTTGACAGGAGGGAATGTAGTTAATGTGAGGTTGATATTTTTATTAGGGGAGGAGACATTCAAGGTATCACTATTTGGTTGGGATGCCAGAATTTTTTCATAGATGGCTTCTATTTTGTTTTCGAAGTATGATGAGACTTCTTCACATAGACTTTGTGAGAAGTCATCTGGACTTGTACAAGCCATGGGTTTTGTGAAAGTTTCAAGAATCCTATACAATTCTTTAGGGGAATTACCGGCTTCTATGAGCTGTTGAGCAATATTGTTTTTACGGGCAGCTTTGATATGTTTGTAGTAGTTGTTTTGCGCTGCACGATGTGCCTTTTTGTTCTCCTCAGAATGTGATTTCCTCCATCTTTTCTCTATCCTCCTGCATTCTTGCTTCTCTTTCCTGAGGGCCTCGGTATACCATTTTTCCTGTTTAGCTACAGGATGCTGTTTAAATGTTTTCAGGGGGGCAATTTTATCCATGGCTACAGTAAGAGATTGCTGGAACATAGTTAGCTTATATTCTACTTCTTCAGTATCTCTGATCTCGGGTTTTTCCCACACCTTTTGTAGCGTCTCCAGTGTGAGTTTGTGCCACTGTCTGCGTATGGTGGAGGGTAGAGGTTTCTTATGGGGACCTGCATTAGCTTTAAAAATAGTGAATTGTAATAGAAAATGATCTGACCAGTTGACTTGGGTGGGTTTATGACACAGTATGTTGTCAAAGTTGGTATATATCAGGTCAATGCAGTGTCCACCTTCATGAGTGGGATCCTGATTTTTTTGTGTCAGACCGATGGTATTCATGTCAGTAGACAGACTTTTTACACCCCAAAACATATACCTCAGTACCCTAAAACGTGTACCCCTATACCCATACTTTCCAAACATTAATAAAAAACATGCTTTTACCATTCATGCATTTACAACAAATTTCGTTGTAAATGTATGGGTGGGAAAAGCATATAAAATGTAATGCCATGCGTTATAATGGCATTTCGGAGTCATGGTACTTTCCTATTGAAAGTATGCGGAGAGTTGTATGCGGAAAGAAAGTTGCGGGATAATGAGTGTATACCTTCCCCCGGTAGTACATTGGTGGCACGGCGGTCCACATCTCCAGCAACATGCTCATATATTTTCACCACCCATTTGAAAAATGCACAGGTCTCTCTCATTGATGGCCAGCACCGACATACACTTTTAGACACACCTCCCGCCACAAGTTCTAGAATTGAGAACTTAGAGCTGGGGAGCTACGTTCGAATCTTGGCATCAGCTCAACATCCTGTGATTCCAGGCAAATCGCTTTGTCTCCCCGTGCCTACCACAAATGAATGTGTTCTTCTGTAAATGTAAATTGTGCTCATGCCATGTTGTCGAGTTCACGCTATATAATATTGCAAGGAAAAATAAAGTAGGGAAACTCGAGTTCACACACTACTGAATGCGCACTCTTAAGTGCATCAGCAGTGCACTGTGAATCGGAGTGTTTCACAGGCCTATCACAGATAATAAGAATATATGACTTTACCACGAACACAAATACCCCGCATGCCATTACCACGCGAATTTTTCTTCGCAAGTGGCTGTACCACGCAGCTTTTTAGAACGCAAGTTCTTACCTCGCATTTCAAAAACGTTACGTTCACCAGCTCTTACTTCCATCCTCCATCGAAATATGCGTTAAAACACGTCCACAAAAACTAAAAAAGGACTTCAATTATGATGTACTCGCCACGTCTTCGGTGCGGCTCTTTTTTTTTTTTTTTATTGACACTTTAGTGCGTTTTTTTACTGTATGTAGCCTGCTCGTTTTTTTTTTTTAAATGGGGGGGAGACCCCCCCAACCCCCCAAGGCCACGCAGAACTTACATGCTGGACGACCAAAAGGAATACCACTTGCGTGGTGAAGACGGTCGTTGAAGGCTCCCTCGTTGAAGAGACGTTTGCGGGGTAAGTGGATCGTTAAAAACGTCAAGCGTGGAAAAGACATCGTTGTAAATGATGTTTCCCAGATAATAAATGCTATCAGAACAAAATCCTACAAATCAATATACTACTCGCCGGCAGAAATTCATACCCAGACAACGTTGGGATGGGCTGCTAGTGTTATGATAAAGGTCCTAGGCCTGACAGATTTATTGTGAAAAACATATATTAATGTTGATAGGCATATAGGTGTAAATTGTCATTACTCTAATTAAAACCTACAGGTAGGTATTCTGTTGCATGGAATCTCACAGATCACAGTCGTAGGCAAGGGTTTTGATGTTCGGTGGGCCACCCTCTCTGAAAAACCCTAGGATTTATACTGTAATGATTCTAGTTAGTGCCCTTTGGTAAGGTTGTATATTGTTTTTCAAGTTGTATTGTTCTACATATTTTTAATTATATAACTGTATGCATGAAAGTTGCTAGCTTATGTGCACATGAATAGGCAGGTGTTGGGTAAAGGCTTCATCAGTTAATTAGAAAAAGCTAGGCAGATGTCATAGATTTGATATATTTTTAGCATGAGTTACAAACAATAGGCTTGTAATGGTGGATTGTTACTACACTGTGAAAAAGTCTTGGGCAGATACTTTTGTTGCATGGAATTTCAAAGGTTATTGTAGTAGGCAAGGGTTTTGGTGTTGGTGATCTACCCGAACAAACTGTGGGGATAGAAGATGTGCACTGCAATAATCCTTATTAGACTCTCCCAGGAGAGATAGTATTTTGCTTTGCCAACTGTCATTTTTTATACTTTTATGACTGTAGGCAGGCTGTTTGCCTAGTGGAAAGCTTACACTCAGTACAGTGGGCTCAAGTTGGTTGTGGTGACAAGCCAATGATAAAGGCTAAATGTCTCATTGTTTATAATAAAACGCTATATTAAGGGCAGTTGGTCTGACATATTAATTGTGAAAAGCATGTTAAAGTCAACAGGCATTTAAGGGCGGATGTTGTTACTCTGAATTAAAGGCCGCCGATCGATTTTTTGTTTCGTGGAATCTCATAGATTATGCTAGTAGGCAATGGGTTTGGTATTGGCTACCCCCTCTGAAAAACCATGAGTATAGAAGATTTGCACCATGAGAATCCTTGTTAAACCCTGTTAGGAGAGATACTGTTTTGCTTTACCAACTGACATTTGTGTACACCTGTTAAATTTTATGAGTCAATGCGGTAGGTATGAGTTTCCTATGACGAGCTTTTGATAATGGTTACAAGCCTGATTGTTTTTAATGAAAAGTTACTATAAAGGCAGTAGACCTGACATATTCACATAGGCAAGCACTTTGGTGTTGGTATCCCCTCTGACAAATCGTGATATAGAAGAAATGCACTGTGAGAATCCTTGTTATGACCTCTTAGGAGATAGTATTTTGCTTTACCAACTGTAATTATTTGGCCTATGTACTTTTATGACTGTATGCCTGATGGCTGCCCTGTGGGTAAGGAATGCTGAATAGAGGAGGCCTCAGTTGGGTATTGGTATAAACCACTGATAACAGCCACACGCCTGATTAGTTCGCTAGGGACAAATATTTCTGTTGACATATCTGATCTGTTTATTATGAAAAGTTATTATAAACTCAGTATGTATGACATATTTACTGTGAAAATACATATGTTAAAATCAACAGGGATTTAAAGTTGCATTGTTATTTCTCTGTATTATAGCCTATAGAAATATATATTTTGTTACACAAGATGTCCGGTTACCTTCGTAGGGAATGATTTTAGTGTTGGTTACTGCCTCTGGCAAACAGTAGTGAGAGAAGATGTGCACTAATAATTCTTGCTAGAATCTCTTCTTCGGTGCCTGCTTGGATCTTGTAATAAAATAATAAAAAAATAGTAGATACATCGATATATATATAAATATATACCAATATAAATACATAGAAGGTCTTTGGGTTCTGTCTGTTCTGCCATTGGTCTGTCTGTCATTTACTCTGCTCCATCCATGACAGCGGACTGCATGGGGTAATGGTTCAATCTGCATCAGTCGTTGGGTATTTTTCCTTGGGAATGATGGCATTTTCTGTTCATGTGTGTACATCCACCTGAAAATGAGGGTGCTGCAGTATGAGAGCTGGTTTTCAAGTCTCTTAGTTTTGAATTTTCTCCCTTCATAGTTCCCCTTTCATTTCTTTGCTTTTACTCTTTTTAATTGTAATATTTCTTAAGCGGTATAACTCTCAGGCATTGCTAATGGGTTCCTTGCTGCTCACTTCATCTGCAGTGTGGCACATTTTACTTGGCCACTTCCTCTAAACCAGGAGGTCATTATGGGCTTTATCACTCCAAGATGGCAACACGTTAATTCTAAATGTGGCGACCATGCTTGAACTATAAAACAATTTTAGACTATTTACAGTACCTTTTGCAAAGTGGACACTGACTGCGTTGTTTTGTTTATTTATTGCAAATGTATAGCTGTTATGTTTAGAAGGCAGCATATTTATTTTTCTACTTGTATTCGTTTAATGCATCTTGCATATGTTGTTGAGCTTGTGTATATTTTATAGCAGTTGTGTCAGAGGGTGAATTAAAGGATGCGTCAGTGGATTGATGAAAGGAGGCATGAGTACAAACATGAGTATGTGCATGATAACATATTAAGTGTCTAGCCCATCAGTGACACAAAAGGCACTTTCATTCATAAGCTAAACCAATTGTCATTGCCAATGCTTATTTTGTATTAGATTTTGAACAGAAAAGGGCAAGATCGAAAAAGCCTATTGCAATTTGAACATGACTAAAATAATTGTGCCCTCTTAAAAACATAATATGTTCTCTCTTTTTAGTCTTTAACGTCCTATAAAGGTCTGTACATTGAAAAGCGACATTTTCCACGTTTAGTACTGCACCTGCACCAATTAACCCCTACAACCTTGAGTGCTGATTAAAATCCAGCAAACTCACTCTATAAATCTAAAATGATTAACTCGTCTTGTAAACATTATATTACTGATAATCCATAGCTCTCTTCACACTCTTCACACCTTAAAATTGCCTTCCGCAGTTAGATTTTATGGTTGATTCAAATTCTGCTGATCTTCACATGTTTGCGTTCTTGTTCCACTAAACAGGAAGCGTGCACACCAGTGTTTCTCACCACTTGCATATCAATGTTTCTCAGCTCACGCATATGCGGGAAATTCAATGGTCTGTTAATAGAGAGGATACTTATGACCTGCGTGTGATTCATTTACTTAACAAGTGTATTCAAGCGCTGCACCAAAACTAGCAAAGACAAGATTCGTTCAGCTGTACTGCAGGGAAAACTATTATTAGACTATTCTTTCTCACTGACATATGCAAATGGCATCTTTGACTCAGCAGAAGGGCCCTTTTCTTTGCTGGATTGCGAAACTTATCTGCTGTGTAATTCTTGTGGTCTACTTTTTTGATGTAAATGTCTGATTTATTGCAGTTGTTCGTTTTAGTCCAGTTGTTACCCTGAAAATGAAGCGGTGTCCATGATCTTGGATTATTTTTAAATATTTTTGGGGGTAAGTTTATAGCAGTTACATTATGCCTGACACCTTTTGGGGTTTTTATTCCTACATTACATAGAAGCGTATTCACACTGATGCATGTGTGTTGGGCAGTGTTACAAATGGGTGTCTCTACTGGCAATGGTTTGCACCTTTGTCCAAGTATAGACCCTTGCTTCTAGTTAGGTTAAGGGAGTTACGCCCTTTGACAACCCCTGCTCACCCTTTGGTAGGTTGGCATGAGCACACAAGCTTATCTCAGAGGCAGTGTGTTAAGCATTTGTTCACACATCCAGTGGAAACACTACAAATGGACACCAAACAAAATAAGTAGTCTTTATCTGTAAATGTAAATGTAAATGTATAGGCATTTATATAGCGCACTACTTACCCGTAGGGTCCCAAGGCGCTTCGACCGCTGCGAAACCCTTCCTGGCTTCCCTGAGAGATGGTCCCTTAATGGGTATCTCCAGGGTGAGACCAGGCATCCCCGGCGGTCTGGTGGGGCCGTTAGTGAAGATGAGGCAAGCTAATGCCCAGAGTTGCCGAGTGTGATCGCTGATCAGAGTGGGCACCGAGGCGAGAGAATTATCGAGTCCGCTGACCCTGGTCCAGAAACCTGCCGTGCCGGGAATCGAACCCTGGTCCCGGGCCGTCCTCTGCTCTCGGGTCTGCCGCCTCTAACCAGTGAGCCACACTACTACAAACAAGACCAAAACGACAAAAATCCACATACAATAATCAAAATATGCACTTTGAAGGAATAGCCTTAAAAATACAGCTCCTTGATGTCAGTAGCTTTGTCCGGGGCTACCGCGGTGCTGAAAACAACCAATTCCAAAAGTTTGGTAGACCACATCGGTGTGGAACGGCGTCAGTGTCAGAAGCCTTGTAAACAGTATCTTTGGTTCTGGCCGACAACGTCGGAGTGGGCCGGTTACGGCAACATCACAATTGCAATCGGAAGTGAAGCGGTAAGGTGTGCGGTGCCCTCAGGTCGTGGTGCAGGCAACTGCTCAGTGATGGTCAGCTTGTGGCATCAGTGAGACTGGGGTGGTGGTGCAAAATGGGGCGGTGTTCATTGCGGTGCTGACTGGTGATGGTGCAGGCAGCGGTGCCGGGCGATTGGATCTGGCTTTGGTGGGCACAGACTGCGATGTGGGACAGAGCAGTGCTGAGGTTGAGATCGGCTCCTTGGGTGATGAGGCTGATGAGGCTTTGTTTCAGCGTGGAGGGGATATTTTGAATCAGGACAATGGAAGTTGGTTGCGTCCACGGTGAGGTATTGGATCCAGTGGTGGTGTTAAGTTGGGCTGTTCGTGGAGCCTCCCTCTGTGGTTATCGGCACTGCGATAGTAGGATGCATGTGCTGTCGGTGACGAGCTCGGTGTGAGTGCTGGCGTAGGGCACGGCCGATAACTGCAGGCGTCAATGGGCAATGGAGCTGCACTGCAGGCCAGGCAGTGCGTCGAGCACTGGAATAGGCACCACCTGGCAGGTCAAAACTCTCAGCAATAGAGTTCAGGGTAGTGGTAGTGAAATTTTTCTGTCACTGAGACTTCAGAACATAAGGCCAGCACACACAGACCCTTACAGATTCTTCTTCAAGCAGGCTCACAGCAATGTTCCAGTCTTTGTCCTTTCCTTGGTAGAAGCAGCAACTGCATGCCAACCCCACACATCACACAGCAAAGGGGCAGTACTCCTCCTCACAGCTCCCCAGCTCTTCTTGGCAAAAGTTCCTCTTGAGTCCTCTTGAGTCCAGAAGTGATCTCAAGTTCTGGGGTTTAAGGTCCACTACTTATACTCCATGTTGTCTTTGCTCTTCTTTGTGCAAGGGTCTCTGAGCCCAGTCCAAACCAGTTCTGTCCTCACTGGCAGTATGACCACAGGTGGTGGAGACAGCATTGTGCAAGGGAGACAGGCCCTATTCAGGTGCAATAAAATCTCGTCCCACTACTCTAAATGTAACCCAAGTCTATCAGGCCCAGCCCTGCCTCATCCAAAAAATGCAGGGCACACCTCAACCCCTTCAGTGTCTGTCTGAAGAGAATGCATATACTAGCCCCTGTCACTCCAAAGCCAGTCAGTCAATCCACAAACCAGCAGAGGCACATAGGATGGCTAAGCAAGAAAATAACCACTTTCTAAAAGTGGTATTTTCAAACACTTATTATAGAAATCATCTTTACTAAAAGATGCATTTTTATATTCTGAGTTCAGGCATACTAACATCCATCTTTCTACCTTATAGTTATAAGATGTTATAAATGAACTCCCTTTGTATCCTATTGGACACATAGCCTTTCAATAGTGAAAAACGAAATGCACTTTATTTCACTATTAGGACATGTCACACACGCAAGTACATGTCCTACCTTTCCCATACACTGCACCTTGCCCACAGGTGTACCTTTGGCCTACCTTAGGTGTGACGCACGTAATAAAAGGGATGCTTGGGTTTGGCAAGTCGAAATTGCAGTAAAAACTGCACACAGACACTCCAGTGGCAGGTCTGAGATACCTTTTCAGGGCTTCTTCTGTGGGGGGCACAATCAGTGCTGCATGCCCACTTCATAGCATTTGATTTCAGGCCCTGGCACTCTCAGTACACTTTACAAGGGACTTGCAGGTAAATCAAACATACCAATCCTGGAAACACCAATCCATAACATAATTTACATAGGGAGCACTTGCACTTTGGCACTGATCAGCATTGGCAAAGTGCCCAAAGCATCTAGACCAGCAAAACAAAATCCGGCACACAGCAAAAATATGGGTGGCAGAGGCAAAAAGACAGGGGAAAACCACCCCAATGTTGCCAGGTCTAACAGGCAGTGAATGCAAGTGCCACTCTTTCTGGCCCTTAAAGAAGTACAACGTTTTTTTAACCACCTGTCGGATAGAATGTTATGTTGGCTTCATCCACCCATCTGGGTGGGGTGACCAGAAGAGCATAGATATGCAGTGCTGCTGTCTAGCATTTGCCTTCTCATGCTCCAACTTTATCCTGGTCACACGAGGCACATGTCATTATTGTTTGGGATGGGGTGTCTGCGTCTACATGCCCTGGGAGTGCAGGCACCTACCAACATAATGTACAACGCAACCCGGAAGGATCTACAGTGGCTCTCCTTTCTCGTCCACATCAACTTCAAGATAAGCTGCATCATTTACAAAGCCGTCAGAACCTCCAACTCTCTGTTCCTCATAGAATAATAAACTACTGTGGGTGGAAGAGCCACGCAAAAGCCAACACATGTCATACTAGAAACAATAATCTGTAAAAAAAATAACGGAAAGAGGAAACCAAATGAAAAACCTTCTCGCTCTATGCTCCCAGGATTTGAACAACATCCCCATAAACATCAGAACTTCCCCAATCTTCTGCAATTTAGAAATACTATGTTAAGTCGACATGTAACAAAGAGTTGAAAATTAAAAATTAAAAGACTGGAAAGAAGAGCCAAGTATAAAAAAAAGTGTCTAACTGACTAAAACTGGTTATGGCATACGTTTCTATTGGTAATCAATTACATAGTTTGAAAAAGCAGACAGAATACCTTTGAGTAACCAGTCTCACTTTGTTGAAATTGTAGATAGTTTAGAGCTTTTCTTTGGCAGACTGTACATTGCTTGATGGCATAGTATTTTAAAATCGACTGCTGAAGACGAGCATCTGCCCATCAGAGGATCAATGCTAGATCCTAAATTGCACGGACTCCTTTATGGGGACTCGGTGGAGAGGAACGAGAAGAGAGCACTCATGAAAATTTAGAAGCTCTAATGATTAAACCTGCAACATTTTTTGGGTTGTTTTGTAGCCTCTGAGCAGGTTAGCAGGGACATAAAGGGAGGTCGCATAATCTAATTAGGCTCGAACATAGGCAGATACCACCCATCTTTTACCATCATTAGTGAGGAAAGGACATTTCTTCCTCAGGTGCCTTCAATAAAAAGCACATTTGGTAATGATTCAGGGGATGTGACCCGTCATATAGATTTCTGTTGCCTTTTACTCCTTACCTCTTCACTGTGGTCATATGTAAAGGTAAGTGAACAATTTCAAGAGGCTAATACTTGTCAACCCAAAGATTGTATTTGCCATTAACCACAGGTTTTGTCAGCATGTAGCTTCAGCTATTTGCTACCCATCCAATTCCAGAGAAACGTCACACAAAGTTGAAACCCTAGGTAAGGGCTTACGGGCTTACCTAAATGAACTGGTATGTGGGCATCATTTGCATATATATACATGTTTAAACCTTGATTTTGGAGGTGTGTTGGCACGAGTGCTCACAATTAAATTAAACGAAAGGAGTAAGAGTGCAGATCCTATTTTCAGTAGTGTATGGAGATATCTTCACAGATTGGAATCCATCATCTAAAATGTTTTTTATCCATTTCAGAGTTTGGCCTTGACTTGGTACCACTTCAAAGCATTCATGTAGAATATTGTGGGCCACTGTAACTAGCATGACTGATGGACCTAGCAGGATAAGGATGTGTTAGATTTTTTTGGATATGTTTCCTGGCTGTAGCCATCTGTACAGCAAGAAGAACAGATTCAGTGCTCCTGGTCAGCCTGGAGCCTGTCTGCTTGATCCCAAGAGATGTATTATGTGTGGGGTATGAACATAGTTGGTCTGCAATATGGTTTTAAAGCAGTTTGTCAGCTGCTGGTAATAGGGATATAGATCTGAATGTTTTTATATGACTATGGTCAGCTCCTGATTGTATTTTTAGTGTGGGATTGACAATAGCTAATTTTAAAGAATGGGGATAGTAGCTCCCTTTATAAGGGGGATTCAGAAGTGATCTTAAACGGCTTATGATACTAATTTGTATTCACTCAAAAAGAGCTCTGAAGTTCATCTGGGGAGAGCCAAAATGAAGTTTTGGGGGAGAAAGTTGTGAAACACAAAAATATCGGTATGGTGGGATGAAATTCTGTTGTAGCTATGATAAAGTGCCCTTTTCATCTTTCAAATCCTCAGAGCTGATTTTTTTCCTATGAAGTACTTATTTAATTAGTCATGAAGTGATAGAGATAAATCGTGTGCTATTGTTCTCTTAGATAATTTGGAAGATGATTTCAGTGGAATTGTAGAATTCTTTAGCCATCTTAATAATGTGTTTCTAGTTAGTCACAGCTATTGCACTCTCACTGTAGCTGTGATCCTTTTTTTTCCACCTTGACATAGAATAATTTTGGCATTTTTAGTATCTTCATTGTACCTGGGTGCTGGTTTTCTAGGAGAGTTATTGGATATGAGTGGGGTTGTAGCAAGTGAGTCAGCAGCAGCTTTAAGCCATCTGAGGAAGGCTTTACTTTGTTCCAGTATTGATGAACACTCTGGATATAGCATATTAGCTAAGGTTTCTACAAATGTACTAAAGTTGATTTTATTCCATGGCCAAATGTATATGTAGTCATTTTCTAAAATGTCTCAAGTGTAACTGTCTGAAGAGGGAATTGTACTGCTTGGTAGTCTAACCAGAGACAGAGAGCTCTTTTAGGATGCTCTACACAAGGTTACTTGGACATACGTTATGTAGTATACAACTTTTGTAATGTGTACAAGCCAAATATTTTGTATTGTGGTCACATATTTCAGTGATTTGCCCGTGGTAAAATAGTTGTGGGACAATAATGGGCAGAGAGGTTACTATCTTGTAATAATAAATACTAATAGAACTCATGGGTAGAGGGATGAGATAGAAGTACAGTAGTGAGAAGTGGTAAGTAGACTCTCTACATTCTTGTCTGTGGTGGTGGGTATTGATATTAATGATTTTCGTTATTGGAGCTGCAATATCTTTGTCTTTTTGTTATATATTCTGTTGTGTTAAAAGATGCAGCTGGCACCTGTGGCAGCATCAGGTATCACAGACTTGTCAAATAGTCATCCACGTTTCCATTAGAGAGCATTACGCCTTGTAGAAACGGAAATGCTCCTCTGTGCCCAGTTCAACGGCTCAGTCTTACACCCAAGATTGTAAAACGCAACCACAAGAGAAAAAACCTCCATTGAGAAAATAATAGTGAAATAATAGTAACAAAGGAGGTAACACCCAAATTATGAATGCAACTTGCAGGGCCTCTTCCGGCCAAGGAGTGTTCTAACATGAAGAAATTAGAAAAATATCTTGAGGTGCCATTTCCCCTTGGTACTAGGACGCCTTGCAAAGAGATGTTCATACAACTGTTATACGTTTTAAAAACTGAGTGATACATTGCAAACTAGTCTATGGCTGTGTTAGAAATGGGGTTAACTATTTGGCAGTGGTTTGCACCTTGTCCAAGTAGGGAGCCTCACTCTAGTCAGGGTAAGCAAGTTGCACATAAAAGATAACCCCTGCTCACCCCCTTGGGTAGATAGGCACAGAGCAGTCAGGTTTATCACTGAGGCAATGTGTAAAGTATTTCTACACTCACAGAGTAACATAGTGAAAACACTACAAAAGCACAACAAAAAGACTCCACACCAGGGTGTAATAAATCAAGACCAAAACGACAATAATCTAACATACATAAATCGAGTTAGGAATTTTCAATGGTTAAATAAAGTTGTAGTTCTTAAAAATCAGTGGTTGCTCTTGATCAGGACAAAATAACTTAGATGAGTTAAAAACCAAAGACAATGTGAGGCAAAGGAGATGTAAGGTGCTGCAAAAGCAGGTGACTGCTACAGGGGAGGTGATGCGTTGGTTCCTTACTACTACTACACTGGAGGTGATGCGTCAGTTCCTTACTTCTAGGGATGGGAGGTGATGTATCGGTTCCTACCTGTTGCAGGGGTGGTGATGGGCCATTTTCGGGCATGCAGCCTCAGGTCCTTACTGCGGTGCAGTGTCAATGAAGGAATCAGCACCAAGGGATGATGTGTCGAAAGACAAGTATCACTGTGTCGATTCCACAGCTTTGAAGCAGGTGCTGCATCGGAGTTGGGGCGATGCATCATGGACTTCGTGATACAGTGCTTGAGACTCACGCAGTAGCAGTTCTTCTGATTCACTGTGACAAAAAGCTGGGGCCTGCATTGTAGGCCGTTTGTTGAATCAAGTGGGGACCATTGGTGATGCATCGAGTTTTGGTGGTGTTACGTTGATTCCAAACAATGCTTGGAGTCGATGTGTGGATTTTCTCTTTGGTATCACCAGAACTCACTTCCAAGGGCAGAGGAACTGAATTTTGGCACCACCTGGCAATTCAGGACTCATTCGGAGCAGAAGAGCCCAGGTACTGGTAGTTAAAGTCTTTGATGCTGCTGGGACTTATTAACAGAAGGCAAGCTCAAATCAAGCCCTTGGAGATCCTTTGAAGCAAGATCTAAAAAGCAAAGTCCAGTCTTTTCACTCCCAGGACAGAAGCAGCTAGCAGCAGGCCCACACAGCGAAGCAAACAGTAAAGTTGCAGTCCCTCCTGACAGCAATTCAGTTTTTCTTCCTGGCAGAATGTCCTCATGCAGAAGTGTCCTGAGTATATGGTGTCACAGTCCCAGTACGGATACCCATTTCAGCCTTTGAAGTAGGCAAACTTCAAAGAAAGGTCTTTGTAGTGTACAAGATCCTGCCTTTCCCTGACCTGGCTTCAGACATACTGCAGGGGGGTAGAGAAAGCTTTGTGTAATGACAGGCACAACCCGATTCAGGTGTCAGTGTCAACTTCTCCCACCACAATTAAAGGAAATCCCCTAGGCAACTATAGGTCTGTAACAACTGTCAGACCTAACAACACATGACCATGATATTAG
Source organism: Lissotriton vulgaris (assembly GCF_964263255.1). Lineage (NCBI taxonomy): Eukaryota > Metazoa > Chordata > Amphibia > Caudata > Salamandridae > Lissotriton > Lissotriton vulgaris. The sequence goes on from NC_141689.1 coordinate 391,732,626, forward strand.
GGAATCAGTGTACACAATAAATCTTTAAAAATTCATTTATTTAATACAAAGATCTTTAAAATCATTCTAATACGTACATCATCAGTTTCCTAGTAGTACAACATGACTAACAGAATACAACGAACACTGGGCAAAAAATAACGTGTTAACAAAAAACAAGGAAAGGGTGGTACTGATATATTTTCACAAGACATATGTCAGGTGGCTACGTGATGGTTCTTCTACGCGCGTTTCAGCGTGCATGACGCCTTCATCAGGAGACCACAATGATTTCTATATCCGAAGATGAGATAATGTACACTGAGTCCAGATAGAATAAAATAAAATAACAATAAAAACCTTCATTCTCCCAGTGTAGAGAAATGAAAAAGTGATTAACTTGAGAAGTAGCATGTGTCATAGAATAGAGGAGATAGCTGGTGTGAAATAAGGACATCAAGATAGGAGTGTGAACTCATATTAGACCTCACACCAATTAATGAACAGAGCTAAATCAAGATATTGAAAATAGATACCAAAAATGTACCAAATGTAAACATCGGCCAGACACAATGAATAGAGAGTTTGACAAGTATCCCAATGTAGTAAGAGGCTAAACGTCCTGAAAATGAATGAAGAAGAATAGGTATATGGAACATTATTAGGGGCAAAGACAAGTAGTTTAATGGTATAGAGAAAAGGGGGGAACAGATTTACCATGGGCAGGTGAAGTGGAATGCTCAAGCCCAAGCTTAAAGATGCTGCAGTAGGACAGTTCCTGGAGCTGTCCGCACGTGGGCCCCATACCTGGTATGTTACAGTACTACCCCTGGCTATCCTGGCTGATGAGTGGTGAAACGCCGGAACCGGTCCTAGGATGCTTGTTTCCAATCCAGGGAGGACCTGGCCTGGCAGTTTGGGCTGGACTGTTCCCATTGGGCGCAGGGTCCAGACTGATTTGCATATGGCTGGGTTCAAACTGAAATGGCATGGTGAGCAAAAAAAAAATATGAATTTAGCCCCAGATCTTTGTACTGGGGGGAATGTATGACATTATTCTGAAAGTTGTCAATCAATTGTTCTTTTTGCATTTGTCACCCCGAAAGGGACGAGTATGTCCAGACGAGGGTCCCTTGCTCTACATGGCCCTGGAGTCAAGCTATCCTGGCTGATGAGGGATGAAACCCCAAAACCGCTTCTGGGATGCTTGTTCCTAGTCTAGGGAGGATCTGGCTTGGCAGTTCGGGCTGGACTGTTCCGATTGGGCACAGAGTCAATACTGATTTGCATATGGCTGGGTTCAAACTGGAATGGCCTCGTGAGCATAAAACGATGGATTTAGTAGTAGTAGTAGGAGTAGTAGTAGTAGTAAGCATACTTTTATAGCGCAACTATCACCCAGAGGGTATCCTGGCGCTTTGACTCAGACTGACCTAGCCCACACAACAGAAGGAATTACACATCCCTAGGAAAAAGATGGGATTTCAAGCCTTTATTGAATGAAGCAAGATTGTCAATGCTCCTTAATGTTAGCGGGAGAGAATTCCAAAGTTTGGCTGCATTGTGACCAAAGGAGCGGCCACCCATTCGCACCCTTTGCATTCTAGGCACCGCCACTAGATAGGCTGATGAGGACCGTAAATATCTGGTTGGGGTGTACCAGGAAAAAAGCTCTTGTACACGTACAATCCCCTGACCATGAAGGGCCTTGAAGACAATGCAAGATGCTTTAAAATCAATACGCCGAAGGATGGGCAACCAGTGCAGATCCTTCAGCGCTAGAGAGGAGGATGCCGAGCGCAATCCGGAAAGGGCCAGCTTAGCTGCCATATTCTGAATGCGTTGCAGCTTGCCAATCAAACAGCCAGGGGCACCCAGCAACAACGCATTAGAGTAGTTTAATCTACTAAGGATGATGCTGCGCACTACCTCTGGTCTGACTAAGCTCGGAAGCAGGGGAAGAATTTTACACAAAGAACGCAATAGCATCATACAGGTGGCAACAGTTTTATTGACAGAGGCATCCAGCTGGAGATTGGGTCCCAAACAGGACGCCCAAATTGCACACGGAGTCTGCCGCCGCCACGGTGCCCTGGGAAGAAAGTGGCCAGAAATCCGCTGGCAGAGGACGAGGGGTGCGGTCCAAGGAGCAGTGTAGTACCTCCGTTTTAGCGCTATTAAACTGGAGGGAATTTAGGCGCAGCCAGTTCCCCATGGCTGTCATACACCGATGAAAAGTCTCCTGTGACACAGCATCCCTGCCTTCAAAGGAAAAGATAAGCTGGGTATCGTCAGCATAATTCACAACTGAGATACCAAATGATTTTATCAGCCTGACCAAAGGGCGAAGATATAAATTAAAAAGAATAGGGCTTATAGCTGACCCTTGGGGCACCCCTTGCCCCACTATCCTGGGGGCAGACCTAAAAGGTGGCAAAGCCACTACCTAGTGCCTCTCATGCAAATAGGAGACCAACCAATCCCGGGCCAGGTCTGTCACCCCGGCTTCCTCTAGTCTGCTGATGAGTATCCCATGGCTGACCGTATCGAACGCGGCCAACATGTCGAGCAGCACTAAAAAGGCTGCCCGACCAGAGTCGACATGCGAACGAAGGTCATGCAGCACTACCACCGAAGCAGACTCGGTGCCATGAGCTGGCCGGAAACCAAACTGAGCCACATCCAGGCAGTGATTGAATTCCAAAAACCTGGACAGATGTTTTGTGACCAGTTTTTCAAGGATCTTAATGGGGTATGGAAGCAACGATATTGGCCGGTAGTTAGCCACACATGTCGGGTCCAGAGTAGCCTTCTTCAAAAGGGGGAAGACCACTGCCAGTTTCCAACACGCGGGAACTGTAGCAGTGCTAAGCGATTGGCAGCACATGGCATGAAGAAGAGGAAAGAGTTCCTCCTGAAATACCTTCCAAAATCTATGGGGGAGCGGGTCCATGGGCGATCCAGAAGACACACTATTAGCCAGGGTACAGAACTCATCAAAAGAAGGGGAGGGAAAACTATCTAACTGTACCAGCCCTGCCACTTCTGCATCAACCTCGGCAATAGGTGGCAATACCGAAGCGGATGGAGGCTGACCGGTGGTAATCGGGTTAGATAAACCACTAAGAATGGTTACAATCTTATCCTCAAAGGCCGCCGCCAGAGAGTCACATACGGACTGGGATGCCGGAATATTATTAGTAGCTTCTGAGGAATGGGACTACATCTAGCCCCAAAGAACCAATTGCACAGCATCATGCGGCCCCTGGCGTGCATGTTTTCTTCACGTCTTAACCTTTTCTCCATCATATACCAACTTTTTTCCATAATTTACAGTTTCTCTTAAACCAATATTTTCTCACTTTTGTCCAAATCCACAAACCGAATGCAATGCCAATTTTCAATTTTCTGATATTCCAACTGTGCCTCAGGCCTCTTGAACGAATACGAATAATGCCATGTTCATCACACGCAGTCTTTATTTATGTTAAAACCCAATGCATTTCGGGCCATGGAGTGCCCTTCCTCGGGGGTCACTGCAATTCATAATAAAACTATAATTAGCACTATGTTTCTACAAACATGTATAATTGCAATACATTTTCATCAATGCTACTCTTTATATTAAAATACATGTCCATCTATTCCGTTTTTTACCTTTCATTTCTCCCCATTAAATAACTGCATAGCACATCCTTTGCTTGTCCACCCGTGTCTTTAACCCCGATTGTCTATCCCAATGCAACAATACACGCTTTTCTTGTAATCCCATTAAACGTGTCGCCCCTCTCCTTTAATGTCTTCTAATTCCTTTCATGTGCGTTTGAGAATCCCAAATGAAAACATGTTTCCTCGGAAAATGCAATTACGAATGACAATTGTAACGTTTCTGAAAACATGCATCTTGCACAGTTCCTGTATCGTTTATCTGAGCGCTGAATATACACTCCCCTGTTGTAGTTATATTATCAGATTAGAAACATTCTGCCCGCCCAATTCCCTGCATACCTCCATGGCCCGAAATGCATTGGGTTTTAACATAAATAAAGACTGCTTGTGATGAACATGGCATTATTCGTATTCTTTCAAGAGGCCTGAGGCACAGTTGGAATATCAGAAAATTGAAAATTGGCATTGCATTCGGTTTGTGGATCTGGACAAAAGTGAGAAAATATTGGTTTAAGAGAAACTGTAAATTATGGAAAAAAGTTGGTATATGATGGAGAAAAGGTTAAGACGCGAAGAAAACATGCACGTCAGGGGCGGCATGATGCTGTGCAATTGGTTCTTTGGGGCTAGATGTAGTCCCATTCCTCAGAAGCTCTTTGTAACTTGATGGCAGTGGGGCAGGCCTAATGACCTTTCTGCACGCAAACAGAACAAAGGCAAGGAAAAAATATGGGACAAAATAAGAAACATGACAAAAAGGTGTGCATCCCTTTACCTTTAAAGGAATATTATTAGTGGCACAAGCAGGATGCGAAAGATCTTTAACAATCTTAAAAAGAGTCTGAGATTTGTTCACAGCATATATTAGCGTCTCTTCCAGAAACTTGGCTTTAGCGCACTTGATTTGCGTTTTATAGTCCAAGAGGGCCTGTTTAAAGAGAGCTTTTTCTTCCGCCAAATACTGCTTCCTCCAGGCTCTTTCTGCCTGCTTGCATCTCAACTTCAGCTTCAGATCTCTGTACTGGGGTGAATGTATTCTGTACATAAATTGCTCTTTTAGCAACTTTCTAAAGTGGCGTTTTCAGACCTGCAATTTAAAAAACAACTTCAATAAAAAATGTGTTCTCAAATTGTGAATTCAGAAATAGCAAACTCCACTTTTCTATCAGATCCTAATTGGCAGATAAGTTGTTACAAGGCAGCTCCAATTCTAACCTATAGGAGAGCTATGCCTAACTGTAGTGAAAAACTGAATTAGCAATATTTCAGTACCAGGCATGTAAAACACAACAGTTCATGTTCTACCTTTTAAATACACTGAACCCTGCCTTTGGGACTATCTTTGGCATACCTTAGGGGTGCCTTAGATGTAATATAAGGGAAAGTTTGTGCATTGCAAATGGGTGAATTTGCCCGGTCGAAATGGCAGTTTAAACTCCACTCACAGACACTGCAGTGGGAGGTCTGAGACATGTTTACAGGGCTACACATGTGGGTAGCATGATCAGTGCTTCAGACCCACTAGTAGCATTTGATTTACATGCCCTGGGAACACATGGTGTACGGTACTAAGGACTTACTAGTAAATCAAATATGCCAACCATGGAGAAACCAATTACTATTACATTTTAGGGAGACAGTATCTGCACTTTACCACTGATCAGCAGTGGTAAAGTGCCCAGAGTACTAAAGCAAACAAAAAGAAGGTCAGAAAAACAATCGAGGAAGTAAAAAGTTTTGAGGAGAACCCTGCAAAAAAGGACCAAGTCCAAAAGACTGTCTTACATGCTAGGTAAAATGCATTGCATATTCTCTAGCTTATCTAAGTATCTGTTGGAGGGGCAGGAAAATGATAGGTAAGCAAAAGACACACAATTGATGGACGGAATGCAGAACAAATCAAAACATTCACCCCCAGTCAAGAGATCTGGGAGCTATGCCTAACTGTAGTGAAAAACTGAATTAGCAATATTTCAGTACCAGGCATGTAAAACACAACAGTTCATGTTCTACCTTTTAAATACACTGAACCCTGCCTTTGGGACTATCTTTGGCATACCTTAGGGGTGCCTTAGATGTAATATAAGGGAAAGTTTGTGCATTGCAAATGGGTGAATTTGCCCGGTCGAAATGGCAGTTTAAACTCCACTCACAGACACTGCAGTGGGAGGTCTGAGACATGTTTACAGGGCTACACATGTGGGTAGCATGATCAGTGCTTCAGACCCACTAGTAGCATTTGATTTACATGCCCTGGGAACACATGGTGTACGGTACTAAGGACTTACTAGTAAATCAAATATGCCAACCATGGAGAAACCAATTACTATTACATTTTAGGGAGACAGTATCTGCACTTTACCACTGATCAGCAGTGGTAAAGTGCCCAGAGTACTAAAGCAAACAAAAAGAAGGTCAGAAAAACAATCGAGGAAGTAAAAAGTTTTGAGGAGAACCCTGCAAAAAAGGACCAAGTCCAAAAGACTGTCTTACATGCTAGGTAAACTGCATTGCATATTCTCTAGCTTATCTAAGTATCTGTTGGAGGGGCAGGAAAATGATAGGTAAGCAAAAGACACACAATTGATGGACGGAATGCAGAACAAATCAAAACATTCACCCCCAGTCAAGAGATCTGGGTTAAATCCATCATTCTTTTGCTCACCATGCCACCCCAGTTTAGTCCTGGCCATATGCAAATCAGTCTTGACCCTGGGACTCGTGGGAACAGTCCAGCCCGAACTGCCAAGCCAGGTCCTCCCTGGACTGGAAATAAGCATCATATGACCGATTTCAATGATAGGTAGCCACATTGCATATTTGGTAGAGATGTCCTAAGCTCTGTCTCAATAGGATAGAGGTTACCAAAGCTCTCCAAGAGGTGCTACTCTTCCCTCTTTGCTTTGACCCAGGAGTGTATATGTTAGGTCTGACATTAGACAACTGGGAACACATTGCAAAGACAGAATAGTATATGGTTTTCCAATATTTGGGGACGGCCAAGCTTGCAATTATATTTCAGTTGATGAACCCAGAACCTCCCTCAGGGTCGTAGTGGTTTCGCAGGCGGTGGTCTGTGTTGGTCACAGAGAAGCTTGTCAATGGCCTGGAGAGGACACACATTTCTTTTAGAGGACGGTAAAGACTGCTATTGATATAGTTTTCGTAATGTACTCCTGCAGTAGAGTATTTTCACCTAGAGGGGTGGGCAGTTGGAGATCTCCAAGGGCACGCTTTTGGGGTATACAGGAATGCACTTACTGGCTCTAACATTGCTATCGGAAGAAACAGACAACCCTTGGGAAAAGGGTTGAGTTGGAGAGAGGCAGGAATAGGGTCTTTCTTAACAGTAGGTGTAACTGACATTTACTCCTATGTATGTAAATCCGCTCTTAATCCCTCTATGTTGAAATAAGTAAAAAGATATGCTTGGGTAAGAAGGATTGCATCCACATTGTCCTGCTCAATGACTATCGTGATGTCTGTTGTATGCTTTAATAGGGAGTGTGTGTTGGGAAATTGCGTTGCTTTTGTGGCATTTACAGGTAAATTAGTACCTGAGAGATTGCATATGTTGCTAGTGAGGCTTCACTTCAAACCCTTCCGATATTGACTTTTGAAGCTTTAGTTATGGAGTTTTTTAGAGGTAATACAACATCTATAGCAAGACAATAATTAAAGTCAGGAGCAAAAAGCAAAATATATCATTGCATCCAGGCTAGGGTCATAAGACCATACAATGAAGTGGTTCTGAGAACACAGCACTCAGACCTCCATTACAGAATCGCTGACTGAAGAGGGATGGGGGATACATTTGGGTAAGAAGGTGTGATTGCAATGGAGATCATATGTCTTCGAGGCGTGAGGTGAGGGGTAGTGTGTCTTCAAAGATGTCCATAGAGTTGTTGCAATAGATGAGGTCATTCCTCCAGTCCTAAAGAGTTCAAGAGCAGCCCCTCGCCCAATGTATTGCAGTTCTTCTTTTCATCATGAGAAAGGCTAAAGCAGTAAATCTGCGAGAATGTTTGGTATTGTTCTCACGTAACCAAGTAGTGCCTGCAGAGGGGATGAGGGAGCGATACGGAGAACATCTCTGTGATTAATTTAAATATTGCTTCATACACTGAGTTGGAGAACATTTCTGGACAATCCCACGCTAGGTGATCGTAGTCTGCAACGGGATTACTGCACCACAGACATTTAAGGGCCATGTGTATGAACCCATTTTCCCATTGACACAGAATGGCTGAAACCCTTTGATACATCTTGCCCACAGAATCTTCCACAAGTCTCCATGCTTTTAAATGGCAGAGGGTGTAGTGTATTTTGCCATTTAATTGATTCAAGGTGGATGCATTCCAGTGCTTAACTTAATGGCTGTGCACATGCCCATGGTGAATTGGGTGTTAGAATCTGTTGCATGATCTGATGAGCATTCTGGTGGGATGAGTCTTAAAGTCATCAGAGTTGTCACTGATAGAGCAGGATTTTGGTTTGAAATACATTGGCTTGCCATGATGTGATTGTCTGAATAAGTGGGATTTTTAGATTTGAGACTGATTGATGTGGATTGAGTTGTGCTGTTTCAGTTGCATGGGCAGCAGTGTGTAGTGGTCAATGGTGGGCATTGAAAATAATAAAGGATGAGGGTGTTGTTGTTTGAATGGGTCGGAAGTGAGAGGTGTTGTCTATGTTATCAGTGTGAATACCACTTCCATGGCTTTGGTTGCTTCATTTTTGGACCGTAGTGCATTCATGGGAAGTGGCAGGCGAGTGCACAGATCCATTTATTTAAGGCTGTTCTTGGAGGGTGCATGGCCATTAATTATGCATGACAGTAAGGTAGCATTTTTTCTTGTTCAGAAGAACGAGGATTTGCATACTTTATTAGAGGACATTGAGGATGTGTGGTGAGGCGGTAAAGGCTTTGTCTGGAGGACTTATATTGTATCTATTCTGTTTGGTATGTCTCTGTGTCCTGTCCACTCAGCGGCATAACGAAAGTTGAGGGGGTCCTCCTGTAAAGTACCTGGAGGGTCCCCTCCAGAGCTCTCAGGCCTTGTTACTGTGCTGCAGGGGCCCCTGGAGCTCGCCCCCTCAGGGGCCTTTGTTACACCGCACAGTGGATGGAGCGTAGATGAGCAGAGATGCAGAATATGTTGTGCTTGTTTCAGGAGGTCGCATTTGGGCTGTGAGTAAGATTATAAGGTGTGGATGAGTACGGATTGAGAATGGTTTGTTAGTGTGGTGTTTGTATGACTGCATGGCGTGCCACAGGTTAATCAATGGCCAAATGTGCAAAACAAATCTGGATACCCGTATAGCAGGATTAATGTATTTTGGATTCAACTTTATTGTGAAATTTAATGAACTGGGTGATATATAATGAAGATTCTTCACTTTTTCTCATGAATGGAATTCATTTGGTTAAAATTGCTTAGCTTTCATATTTTTCTTTGTTAATTCTGTGCATAAAAATATGATTTATTAAGAGCTTTCATACTATTTAGCACATTGATTAAACTTACATGTTTGTAGATAGTTGTGCTGGAAACAAAATATTGTCTTTTAGGAGAAAACTTATGTGGCGTACTTGTCTGGCTGCTGAAACGTGGACGATAACGAGGTCATGTGAAGTTTTTTCAAGAAATTCATGCTAGGAACTAATTAATAGGTTGCAATATTATTAATGCCAACTGGCATACCTCATTTTTTAAATATTAGAATGACATATTAGTCACATTTATTACATGCACAACTGAATGCTTTTTGGTGTTGTTTGGATATAATTTGACTAATCACAATCATACATGATCCTCACACTGTTTCTTTTTTTATATTTTCAGTGTTGCCTATTCTGTGCATGTCTCGGAGGATTACCCAGGTATTGTGAGCATTTAATGGAATTATTTTATTACTTTATAAGTCCATTTTACCCTCTATGGCAGCTTGCTGTGAACTTAAGAACTATCACATTTTTATTCAGCCTTTAATTTTGTTGTTTAAGAATGTATACTTAAAATCAAAACGGATGGATTCATATTTTTGGGTTTCACCTCGTTCAACGACATCATTCTTGTTTAGGTAACACCTACTGTATTACAATGTAAGTTATGACCTGATGTTTAAAATGTGCAATATAAATGGATAATGAAATCCCAAGTATGCAGTGTAGTTGTGCACGCGTCCAGGCAGATCTACACGCCACTGTGACCCCCACTGGTGAAGTGTGGTAGAGGAGAATTGAGTCAGTTCATTTTAGGTGGCATGGCCATTAGAGGGAAGCCCGGATGCGCCTATCTCCTGTTTTCTTGTCAGAAAGTAGAAGAGAATTCACAAACTTCAAGTTAAAAAAAAAAATCGACACATTTTGAGGCAAGAAAACCAACTGAAAATGTTACCACCTTATGGGTGCCGTGCACCAAGTATAGAGCCCTTAACCCGACATTCAAAACCCAGAGTCATTCACAGCAGGTCCCAGGCATGCAAGTGTGCTCGGTGTGTTGTCTAGCCCCTTGATGTTAGCACCTCCATCTACTCACCAGTTTCCTCAAAACAAAATCAATGATTGTAAATGTACTACCCATATGACAGAAGTGTTAGATGTGGGTGGTGTATGTCAAAGGGAGAGAGCCCATGGACTACAGTTAATGATTGTCCAGAAAGGAACTTTATCTTTAAAAAAGGAAAAATACATTTTATACACATGCACTATTAAATACTGCACATTCATTTACAAATATGTAAATAAAGTAGATGGCAATTCCATTGGTGAAATTCTGGATTTACATTGGACACCTAGTGAGACCGGTACCTTATAATCACAATATTCCGACTTAAATCTGATGTATAAGAGGGTGCCATTTTAAAGCAAGGAGGCGTATTGGCTTGGTCACCCCATCAGTATAAGGCAGTATGTGCCTTTGTCATGGTGACACCACATTAATAAAAGCAATTTTCATATGTTACGCTTTATATTCAAAAGAACTTAAATCAATAGCCATGATCAATCCCATTCATTATTGATATAAAAGCATTGGATTGTCATAAAAAACATTGCTAATAGAACTTAAAGTAAAGCATTGAAAATCAAAAAGTGACAAACGTCCTTCTTCGCACTCACCAGGTGGGATCAAATGCAGTCATAGGTCAGATCACTAGGGATCTCAATACTCCTAAACTGTAGAGCAAAAGCACCAGCTATGGAGGATTTTTAAAAATGTTAAGCCTTTCCGGGGGTCATCCTGTTAAGGCTCTTGGAGACTTATAGGCAAATTTCCGGCACATCTCCGGACATCTGAGAGACCTTCACTGGCTCCCCGTCAACAAAAGAATCACCTTCCGCCTCCTCACCCACGCACACAAAGCCCTACACGACCAAGGCCCGAGCTACCTCAACAGCTGCATCAACTTCTACGCTCCCAAACGCCACCTCCAATCAGCCAACCACGCCCTCGCCGCCGTCCCCCGCATCCGAAGAGCAACTACAGGAGGAAGGTCCTTCTCCTACCTGGCCGCCAAGACCTGGAACTCCCTCCCGGCCGACCTGCGCCTGACCCAAGACCACCTCTCCTTCAGGAAGAAGCTGAAGACCTGGCTGTTCGAGCAGTAGTGGCACCCCCCCTCCCCCAGCGCCTTGAGACCCTACGGGTATGTAGCGCGCTCTATAAGTGTCATTGATTGATTGATTGATTGAAATTTTGATAAACAACTTCTGGGTGGTGCTGCGCTCCATGCAGACCCCCACAACACTTTACATGTGCATTAATGGTGCCACTGTCCCTCTGTGGGGCACGCCGAGGTGGAGAATGTGTAGAAAACACAGTGTAATGGGGCGCTCCCAGGCTGGGAGCAGTGGACAGGCTGGTAGCAGTGGACATTCTCGTAGCTGAATTCCCGCTGAATTCCCGCTGCTCCTTTTTCAGTGCAGCCTCAGCCTTGGATCTTTGTATTTGCTGCTTGGGGTGCCCCAGTCCCACCTGGGGCAACTTGATGCTTAAATTCATGGTGGATGCCCAGCCCACTCCAGTGGATAGTGTGGGAACCATCCACTATTCTTTCTCCCACCTGCTTGGAGCATGGGTGGGAACCTGTAAAGAATGCTCCATCCTCCCTCACAGACATGTGCACCAGGAGGGTTGGAGGTGGTGCACAGCATTACTCCTAGGCCCGTGTGAGAAAGAGAGAGAGAGAGCGCGCTGGCTAAGTGGCACCTCAGTTTTTCTTCTCCGGTCCTTGGAAGTAGGTTCCACTAGGACAGTATGCATTGTATCGGGCCCAAGGGGATGCACTATACAGGAGCTGGTTTTACCAGATCCCTGCACCAGTCTTCTCTTTCCTTGACTCCTAATTCTCCCTTCCTGCTGGTTGGGGCACCTTGTGCAGCCGATCTACAACCAGTCAGCTGAGCCCAACACTTCACAGGTCCCAGAACTTCCTGGATGTCTTGCAGGGTGCCCAGGATGGCAGTGGAGTTCAGGTCTTCCCCCAACTGGTGCTCAGGGGGCATAAAAGGGCCAACATCACTGGCTCCGGGCAGACCCTTTTGGGGCCTGTGTTCGACCTCTTTGTCACAGGTTCTAATCCCGGCAGGTCCACTCAGCCTTTGACCCATCTGAGGTTGATAAAATAAGTACCATTGAGTTGGGTAACAATATACATCTGTTATTCAGCGCCTTGAGACCCTTGGGTGATACGTGCGCTTTTACAAATACACATGTTATGTTATGTTTCATCACCATCCAGGTACAGGGAGTTGCTCTCTCTATCTCACTTGTGCAGGGGATTATACGTGTGGGTGGAAAGCTCTAAATGCCAGGCACGCCAGCCAATCCTTGGATTCCTCTACCACATGCCAACCCTATTGCAAAGCATTCTGTGGGTGGAAAGCTCTAAATGCCAGGCACGCCAGCCAATCCTTGGATTCCTCCACCACATGCCAACCCTATTGCAAAGCATTCTGGCACAATCCATTATGGCAGAACCTTTCTTCTACTGGAGGAGCTCCTGTGCTCACCCAGTAGTGTGACTGTGATAAAGGGCAAACCCTCCCTTGTAATCACTCCAAACATGTTCTGGGGCCAGCTCGCACTGCTTGTGAAACAAGTTGCCTGGAGAGACAAAGGAAGGGAGGCAAGCCTGGTGCCATGTTCATATGCTTATGATAGGGTAGGCCTCTTTGAAGTGTAACAAGTCCTTTAGTACAGCCCACAGGACATCCTGCCAGTGGAAGGCCAGCATCTCCTTACAACCAGGTGCTTTGTCTGGGAGCAATCCACATCTCACCACTGGAGGCCTCCAGCTGCCAGAATACAGTTTAATACTTACAAGCTTTAGACAAGTAACATGTCAAAAGTAACTGTTGATTAATAGTTAGAAAAAAATGGATTTTACTATTAAACTGAATTTTGAATAACTGTTAAAATAAACGAGTCCTTGAAATATTTGTCTGTTTGCTACTAAGCCAAATTTAGCATCTATTAAATATACCCTGCATGTTACCAAAACTGTTGTCTATCTCCTGCAGCCTGCACATGCATGTGCAAACGTGTAACCAGCCCAGTGCTTCTTACCTTAACTGAACGGCATTGGCCTTATCTTAAAAGGCAGACTCTGTGGTAAATACGTTCAGTGCCGCTGTCATATAATTACTGCGAGTGAGACTCCAGTTGTGGGATTCATCCACAGTAAAGGTCAAAAAGCCGGATGATCCAATTCAAATAATTCTGGCGCAATAATTTGGCAGAACACATTTGCAACAGTCTTACTCCTAATATAACATAAACAGTTGTTAAGGCTGGCAACACCTTCTCTGCTCCCATCCCGTTCACACGGTGAGCCTTTTGTGGATCTATTCTTACACCTATTTAATTCAAACTTGTACATGAAACAGCTAAGGATTGTGATGGGGAGGCAGTGATGGTAATAAGCCCATATGCAGAAGATGCCCTGCTATAGCTACTGTTTCAAGGTGGTTCTGACACTCTGAGCCAACCAGATTTTTCGTTTTTGTTTAGCTTTTACTGTGGGAGAGCCTCATAAGTTGGGACTCACCCACAGTGAACTCATGATGAAAGAGACTCCATGTGGATTTTACTGGTTTCCCCATAGCTTGACTAGGCCGCTGCGCTGCAGCTGGAGTAAGGGCACCAGGCTGTTTACATGCAGACACATGTGTACATGCGTGTGCACACATATACGGGCTGTGCAGGGGCGATTCCTGGCGTGTGCAGCCCAGGAGCAGCTACAAAGTGAATAGTGTGACAGGACTCATGCAGAATTGGGTGGTGACATGGAAAAGGCTTTATACAGTGGGAAGAAACATGCCAGGGAAAGTTAGTGTGTTTTACTGTTTTCACTTCATTATTCTCCTATGGGGATGTGGAGCCCATGTGCTAGTTTCACTTTCCTAGGGCCTACCAATTCCAAACACACACTAAAGTCCACTGTAACTGGTGTGAGAAGAAGTATTCTGCAGAGTCAAAAGTCATATTTGTACTGCTTTTGGGTCATTCAGAAATGTCATATTTCTCTGAGTCAGTCCATAACCAGGAAGGGGCTATCAGAGACCATGTGCAAGGAGACTCCTGGATGTCGCCATTTTGAACCAACCCAGAGGCCTGGGCAGGAAAGGGGGAGCAGGGGCAGTGAAGTGATGTGTTGCTGTTTGATAGGACAAACAGAGACTTCCTGCCAGACCCCTCCACAATTTTTAAAAAGTATTTTCACATGAAGAGAAGCTCTCTCTGGGGTGTGGTCTGCTGAGGCTGAGGGTGCTGGAGCCTGGCGCAATGGGTAGTTGGAAGGAGGAACCCCCTGACTGTCCCAGGATCCTGAACAGTGCCAGGAGAATAGATCAGGACCAGTGCGCAGAAGCAGAGGCCTCTGCGCTGGGTGAAGAGAGCCCAGGAGGAGAGCCAGGCGTAAGGCTGGCACAGGAAGCCAGGGAAGACAGCTCCCTGCTGAATCTCCCCTCTGTGTGACCAGGAGGGCGAAGAAAAGTGCTCCCAGTGGCTGGGGTGCGCCACCAGGATCAAGAAGAGGCCAAGATTCCGAAGATCAGACCCCTGGGGGCAGAGATAACGCCCCAAAAGGTAGGCGATCTTTAACCCCTGAAGGAATGACGCCTAAGCACGTGGGGCTCCTCCGCCGTTCCATGATGTGCCCCCGGGGTGGGTCAGGTCCTGTGGGCTGCCCCCAACAAGAAGAGAAAGCCGGGGAGTGCTGTTGCGCTCCCCGTGAACTGATCTCCAAAGTGGGTGTGCCAGGAGCCCCCCCTGGCCCCCCGAAACCCCGGGACAAAGGGGAGTGCCGTCGCACATCCCCCTCTCGTGAGAAGACTAAGCCGGGGAGCGCTGTTGCGCTCCCTGTGAAAATGACCCAAACGGGGTGCCAGGAGCCCAACCTGGCCTCTGTAGACTGTGGATGGAGGGGAGCGCTGTCATGCCCCCCCTCGAAGATGTTCAGGGGCCGAGGATCCCAACTCCAGGCCCGTGTGAGGAGGTGGAGTTGAGGAGCGCTGTTGCGCCCCCGCAAAGAGGTCTTTAGGGGCCTGGGATCCCATCTCCGGGCCCGAAGCAAAGCCTGCATGCGGGGTGCCAGGAGCCAACCCTTGCTCCCGCAGAAGAGCGCAGGTCGGGGAGCGCTGGCGCTCTCCCTGTGAAGGTGGCACAGAGGGACATGGGGCCCAATCCCTGGGTCCCAAAGAGATGGCGTAGACGGGGAAGTGCTGCCGCTCTCCCCCGGGGCTGGAGGAAGATGGGGGAATGCTGTCGCTCTCCCCCTAGGTCTGGACTGACCCGCAGGAAGCTCTGTGTCTGCCCGCCAGAGCGGGAAGACCAGAAGAGGAGTGCAGGCTCCCGTTGCAGCACACAAGGGTGTTGGCCGGGCGGGGAGCCGGCAGGAGCCACTGGGGATGAGCTCCCCAATTGGCTCTACATTTAGCATACAGCGAATTCCAACAGGAAGAGCCGGGGGGGGGGGGTCCCGAGCTGCCATCATGCCCGTCGGGGTCTGGGTGGGACAGGGCCCCCCACCACAGCCAAAAAGGAAGGAGTGGCCTGGGGTGGGCTCCCTGAGCCGAAACACTCACCTGGGGGTCTGGGTGGGACCGGACACTCCCACAAAGGAGCAACGGGGCCGGAGGCACACATTGCAGCTCTTCCCGACGCAGCAGGAGAGCGGCTGCTATAATATTCATGGAGCGCACGGAGAAGTGCCTAATAACTGCCTTGTTTCTGCTCGTGCTGGGACCAGAAGGATGTGGTCTCCACCAAGTGAATGTATGGTGCAGGGGAAGCTGCAGGAGCAATGCAGTCTCCCCCAGCACGAAGAGGAGTCCCTCCCTAAGTCTCATGGGGATTTGAAAAGAATAACCCCTCAAGGGCTCGGACAGCATTTTAACACCTCCTGGGCTGGCACATTTGTTCTACAGCGGGGGGTGTATTGAGAAGTGCACCAAGGGATGAAGGGCTGAGCTGGGGATGTCTGGAGAAGGGCATATCCTGGAGGTGAAGAGTTGTAATTGCACCTGTAGTGCATTTACTAATGGTATTTCTTTCAGAGGGACTGAATGTTACATGTGTAATGTGAATTATCTGTGTACGGTGACATAAGCAAAGTGGGGTTATATTGCCAGACATTCCTTCTAGGGTGTTCGGCTGTATATGTTTAATCCTGTGATTTCATCTGTGATGCCTTTAGGGGCTGCAATTGCAACGCATTCTAATGTGCAACAAATGTGATGAGTATTCTCATTCTAAAGTGATGCTTAAACATGCATTCTTGCTGCTGCGCTTAGGTGAAGAACCCAGACTGTTAGCCCTTAAGATGTAGAGGTGTATACTTCTTCATCAGTAGGAAATGCTGCACACAGTTGTGTGTCACCAGGGCAGGTGAACCTATTTTAAATGCTTGTTGAGGTAATGGGGTGGGTCGCCGCTGGGATGATGCCAGTGCTCAGGGCCCTCGTTCCAGGTTATGTTCAACTAACTGCATTTGGGGGCAAGATGATGTGCATACATGGGAGTGGTGGTACTAGAAGACACCTCCCTGTGCGAGGGGTGGAGATGTTATGCAATGCCATAAAGTAATTCCAACAGCTTATGTATATTTGTAAATTAGTGCATAGTATTGAGTAGTGTGTGTGTTTAATAAATGTACTCTTTTTTTTCATAAAGTAAAGTACGGACTGGACAGCCAGTTATTGAGTGTTATGGCTGCGCTCATGTAATGGTGATTACTAGCCCATACCACCTCCCTTGAGTAGGTCTCAGACTGCTCTGCAATGCTACCCTCGGAGAGTCAAAGCGATACCAAAGGGATGATGGACGGAGTGCTTGAACAAATCAAACACTCACCCTCAGTCAACTGATCTGGGTTTAATCCATCATCATTCTTCAGCTCACTCCACCAACCAGTTCAGACATGACCATATGCATATTAGTCTGACCCTGAGCCTCATGGTAACATTCCAGCCATGTCTTCCCTGAACCGGAAACAAGCATCCTGGGACCGGTTTCCCTCATCATCCCGCATCATCAGCCAGCTCTGCTTGAGTTTCTCATTCACTCACTCTTTAAAAGCATGATCTCATACATGCTTACTCATTCTACTCTACTTATCTCTGTGATTCATTCCTTTTATCTTTTTTTGTGTTGAAATGGTAAATTAGCATTTACTAAATATAATACAATAGAGACAATATACAGAAATATGTAATACAATAACGTGAATTACATTGGCATTAATGTATAAATAATTAAATCTGTGAATTTCTGAAGGGCAGAGATATTATCTGACTAGAATACAAGTGATACATTAAAACGATGCAAGAAGGAGAAAAGAATACAAGTTTGAAAAAAACAATAAGCAATTTGATAGAAAAACTCTGATGACAGATGATAAGATAGAGAGGAAGTTTAAAGCCAAAAGATCAAGAACGTGATAGAAGGTGAGGTATAAAATAGCAATCAGTTATATGGGAGAAAAAAAAAATATATAGGAAATGTGAGTAGAAAGAAAAGCTGAAATATTAAAGGACAAATGGCAATAAAATAATTAAGTAAAAAGAATACAACATATAGTGTACAAAGCTATATAGGGGGAAGCAGCCAAAGGTAAGAGAAAGAAGGCAGAAGAAATGAGAAGAGAGCGGATTTAGTACATGTGTTTAGTGTTAGTATGGAAATCTGTAGCAATAAAGGTGAGAAGAGAGAAAAGATATCCATCACATTATTAGAACATTGGAATAATGGGAGTTCCATTGAAGACAATGGAATGTTGCGGGCTTCTAATGGCCAGCAGAAGCCCGAAGCTCCAATATTCCAATGTTGTCGTTCCCAGCTATTGCTGTGAAGAAATGCCTCACAGAGCCAAAAGGGATTCCAATCCCCACCAGCTGTTTGAGGCCTTTGTTCTATTTGCTAGAACATCCTGCCCTCTAGTGGCAGAATGTTCTAATAGCCTCATAGCTCTCTGTAGCTGTGCTATACAGCATTAAAGTCCTGCTCCCTTGTTAATGCTGGAGCGGGCCTTCAATTGCCAGTATAGCCCGCTACTGCGGCTATAATATATTGTAGGTATCCTCTACCAACACGCCAGTATAAATTATTCCTGTTATGGCATGAGTAACTAAGTATTTATACCCAGCACCCATATTTGTTTTCATTTGGTGGCATTGATTACCAACTGCACTCTTCCGACTGCTCTCAGTCGTGATGATGACCTGTCTTTCCACGTGGGGTGGAAACATCATCAACATCTCTAAATCAGTTAAAATAAAAATTTTGATTACTCTTGTGTAGAGGAACATTTCTATGAACTATAATTCTTTAATGCAAGCTCTACATTATGAATTGTACATAGTTCACCATCGTTGTTGCTTCTTTTTCCAGTACAGTGTGGTCACTTTATTCACTGAGTTCCCATTTTATTTAAGTCACTCTTATAAATGTCCAATCATTTTCTTAAATATGATTTTTAAATCATATCTTCAATAGCAATTGGTCATTTTTTTTATGTATATGTTTTATTCCTTATATCTAATGTCTACATTTTCGGGATTTCTGACTAATATTTTTAATTGTGTATTGTACATCAAATGTATTTGGACACTGTTGGTACTAACTACGTTTACCCCTGTTCAAACTGGTCTAGGGGTTTCTTTTGTGGCTTTAAATGCCACGTTTAAAGCCATGCACAATCAATATATGGAACTTCTTTCAGAATTCCAGGTGGAAATAGAATGTCAGAAGCATCAATAAGCTAAGACTGGAAGTCCAAAAAATGTAAAGCCTGCAAAGCTGCTAAAGAGTGTATCTCTGGACTAGCCTCTTCATTATGAACATCATTGCCAGTTGATCTGAGATGCTCAAAAGAAATCATCTCATAACGCAAAGCTCTAAAAACTTACCAGTTTTAAATATACTGGGACCATTTTCATGGCTTTCTTCCAGGTCCTGTTTCGGCCTCTAGAGTACTTTTATCCTTCATCACATTTGCTCTTTTCTGGGTTGGTTCATATAGTCAAATTTTTCATAGTTAGAAGAAGATGTACTGTTGTGATGAACACATCGCACAATGAGAATGGTTTCTTCCACACAAGTACGCTTGAGGTCCTTGGTGGTGAGAGCATGAAACTACTTGTGCTTAGGACAGAAACATATGTGATTCAAATTCCAAGTGACTTTGGGTATTCTAACTACAATAATTGATGCACCAGACCAATAATGGGACCTTTGATGGCTCCTTGAAAATGGTTAAATATCCCTACCCAGCTACTGTATGATCCATTTCCTATTAAATAGGTTTTACAATTGACAACTTGGTGGAGAAGAACATGATATTCTCAACAGGACATTTATGGGGATCACAAATGGCAAGCATGACTATTTGAAGACTGGAGGTCCTCAGTGACCTTGTGATGGAAATACCCTTTCGGTAATGACCCAAATATGCCTGTATGTCATGCACAAGATCCAAACATCATAAAGTATACGGTGTAATTCTTTGTGAAAGCCCTCCAGTCTTCAAATAGTCAAATTTGCCATTTGTGATTATGATATTTAGCTGTGAGGATGCAAATGTACACAGCCCAGTCCTGCCTTTCATTTCCCAAATCCCTTAAGCAAGGGGTTCAAATTTGTTTAAATCTGCCCACATAGACAATCCCAGTGACACTCACAGCCAGATTCTGTTTTCCTGGGAGCTGATAATGACTTTTCTGGCAGCTTCCAGGATGTGAGGGCATAAACTCTGGGCCCTTTAGAGTCACACACTGAAGGTGAGTAAGAGTTGGAAGCAGTAGAGAATCTTCCTACTATCATCATCAAGAGTTCCTGCCTCAGGGTAAGTCTGATTGACTGTGCAGAGGTTTGCAATTCAGATATAGCAAAGATTGGCTTGAACCACCAAAGTGGCTGAGCCCCCAGTCATTATATTATTCTACTGAAAGACGTTCTAGACTAAGGGTGTTGGTGACAAAGCTCATTCATGCCAAGCTAGAAGAGAACATGGCCTTGTTCTCTCAAAGATGGAGTGAGAGATGAATATACTAGGATAGACTTGAATTCATATCCAACATTTTGTTCTAGTAATCCTCCAAATAAAGAAGAAATGCATAAGCACGCAGTCAAGTGTGAGTACGGTGCATAATACCTTAGACCCAGAAGCTCCAAGAGCAGCCAAGCAGTTGTGCATCTGTGGTGGAGGATGAGATTTTAAATTCTCTCCTCAGCAGGGCATGAAAAACCAGTTGCAAACGCTCGAGCCAGCACCATTATTATCATCCCTGTAAAAGTAGCAGGTTTTCTTTGTAGCCAAATGAAGGGAGCAACCCTTGTTCCATTGGTTTGGTGAATATGCATCAATCTCTATTTAGTACAGATTGTAGTGATTTTTATTTGGACTGCTGATCCCCTTGGGTGAAACTGAGATATTGCTTGTGGTCCTCACACAAAGAAATATGGAAATTCACATTATGAATACTGAGTTCACAGAGTTGTTGGGCTGAATTGCTGCTAGCAGCGCCTTACATTTCTTTAACTTAGGAGGCAACAACCAATTGAGATTGTACATATGCAGAGTGGAATTGAGCCAAAAACACTGCAGTGTAGCCAGAAAATAGTCAAATTAGAAGCCCTGGGTTCTTCAAGTCCCTGACGTAGGTGCCAAACCGCCCTTTCTGCAGAGATGATCTTATTTATTGCACCCAAGACAGCAGTAGGGCAAAGCTGGACTGGTAGTGAAGAGTCTTCAGGATTACAGTATGACCTCAGTTCAGTAGTAAACCAACAACCAAAATGCCAATACTGATACAAATTTCGAACAATTGAATGGATGGTGCAAAAACACTCAAACTATGCAACCATACACTCTTCAATAGCCTTTATTTCAATATCAAAAGATTGGTTCTTTGTTTGCATATATCATGAGTGGTGGCAGAGGAAGGTGAACCGAAATTGATCATCCTCACTGGAGTGGCCTGCATCTTTCGATTTGGAAGATTGGAGGACACACGAGGCACTATTACAGCATGGCATTTTCTTGAGCTTGTTGCCGCCGGATTCTTGTTTTTCAAATTTTGACTTTATCTTACTAATCCTAAGAATCCTCTATCCATTCGATCTTTTTGCCTGCTAAGAAGTGTAAAGGGTAGAAACACTTTTCTTTCACAAATTTATCAATGACCAAATCAATGTAATTCGAAGGAACTACTGACTACCAAAATAAAGTTTTGAAAGTTTATTACAAAGCCAAAAATAACTGAATGTACAAGCACCTCAGCAAGAGGTTAAGAAAATAAATTGGCACTAATACAAACATAATCCTACACAAGAATCTCATCCGACTCAAAATTAGAATGATTGTTAGTTCTAAAAGCATCATGCAAGCAATAATAGCTCCAATTTGGATCTTGGACTGCATTGACCTAAAGAAGAAAGATTATTAATCTATCCCTACACCAACACTAAAGTGACATCCCTACTTAGCATCATCCCGGGCAAGAGAAAAAGGTGTTATGTTATGTTATGTTATGTTGTTTAACATTTGTAAAGCGCACATACGCCCAGGAGCTTCTTGGCGCTGAAGAGAGATAAAAAACATAACAAAGGATGTACCAACAAGAGTCTCTATTTCAAATAGGCCTGTGTGAAAAGGTGGGTCATGAATGCCTTTCTAAAAGCAAGGAGATCCTTGCTCTGTCTGAGGGCCAAAGGTAATGAATTCCACAGGGTCGCTGCTAAAAAGTGAAAACAGCTGCCTCCCTGTCGTTTTTTCTTAAACCGTGGTACCTCAAGTAAATCTTTATGGGCTGATCTCAAGCTGCGTGAGGGGATGTATCTTCCAATCAACTGCCTGATGAACAGGGGGCCCTTACCTTGCAATGCCTTGAAAATGATGCACCCGGCTTTGAATTCGGCTCTTTGAGCCGCAGGTAGCCAGTCTAGCGGCTTGATTCTGCAGGTATTGCAATCTTCTAAGTTGACCTACAGGTAGGCCAAGATAGAGGCTGTTTGAAAAATCAATGTGGGAGAGGACTAGAGCCATGACCACCTGAGTTAGGGCAGTGTGAGTAAGGAGGTGTGCAATTTTTCTAATTTTCCTTAGTTGAAAAAAGCCAGAAGATACGACAGTTCCAATCTGGGATTTTAAACTAAGGTCTTCATTGATGGTCACTCCCAAGCTTTTTACTGTTTGCGATTTTTTAGGGGGGAGACCCATGTCAGAAGGCCAGAAATTAGGGCTCCAGCTGATTTCACTCTTCCCGGGCAAAATCAGCTCGGTTTTCCCCGGGTTTAATTTGAGGTGATTTAAAGACATCCAGCTCTGAATTAAGGTCATGGTTGCCTGAAAATCCTCCACAGCATTAGGTGAATTGAGTACAAAGACTAGCTGCAAGTCATCTGCATAATTATATACAGTGACTTTGTGCTCTCTTAAAGAAAAAAGAAGGGGCCGCATATACAAATTAAATAATAAGGGAGATAAAGAAGAGCCTTGAGGGACCCCACAAAAAGAATTGATTTTAGGAGCTGAGAAAGATCCTAGACAGACAGACTGGGTGCGTTCAGATATGAACGATTTCAGCCAGGCCAAGGCAGAATCTCTGAGGCCGGCCTGTTCGACACGGTTGACCAGAATGGAATAGTCAACCGTATCGAATGCTGCGGACAGATCAAGAAGCACCAGAGCTTGGTGAAGATTTTTGTCGGCATTAGACCTCAAGGTGTTCTGAACGGCCAGTATTACGGTGTCAGCAGTGAAGACTTCCTGAGACGTACACTCACTTTGCATAGGTAAGTAGCCGAAGCTACAGAGCTCGTTCTAAGATGCTCCTTCTTGTTCCTTTCCTACCCTCTGCCGATCCTACTCTGCCTCTCCACCCTCAGGGAACTGTCCCTAATACAAAATCCCAAACAGTGGGGCACGCCCTTCGCACACCCCTTCAGGCAGATCTTCTTCCAGTAGTTTTCCATCAAAAATCTGACTTCATCCAAATACTGTTAGGTTGTCCTTGAGTCCCAGGCACCTTCTCAGCTTAAAGTATCATATCTGCATTCCAGTGTACTCCCTTGGTGCTTTCCCTACCATCCTAACTCCTAAGGCAAAAGGGTCATTCTGCATAACAAGACATGTGTCCTTGCACCTGCAACAGAAAGCCTGTGAGCAAATCGACCTTGAACGCACACAAATTCTACAGTCAGCAATTGACTAAGGAAAATACATTTCGGGTCTGCAACATTCAGCTAACATAAGAAATCACAAATAGGCCTTCTCTTGAATGGGTATGCGATCAGACCTTTACACATTTAAACATGCAATTTTAAAGTTACCTTATAAGCATTATTTTTCATAGTCATCTAAAGCAATACATTTCATTACATGACTAAGCAATCTACACATGCAGACTTTAATATAGTGCACGTTTTAATCCTAATGCATCACTTTACGTGTAAACTACTATATTCTGCATCATCTAAAGCACATTTTCGATTAGACTCTACTTTGGTCTACATAAACTACATGGTGACATCTTTAATCACACTCATATATACAATTCTGGTACTATATTCATAATGGTTACATGTTAATACAGTTCTCTAAGTACACGGGTGCTGACTACCAGTGATTATGATGCACCCCTACAAATTTCAGAATAACATGGCGCTCTTTAAAGCTCAGTTTATGCTTTGATGACGGCTTGGTATTTCATCTAAAGTGCTGCTTGCTTCAGTGAGAAGAAGAGCCAAATAAGGTGTGACGAGAAAACAGAATGCCATCACAAACGTATGCAGCCAAATTTTTGTCTTGGGGTTTGGAATATTGAAACTTATATCAGCTGTGCTTGTATTATGTTAGATTATTATTCAATCATGCTTACAAGATGGTCCCTAGACCAAACACTCATTTGAAGACAAAAGTAGACATTTACTTTTAGCAATGCATAACAGTGTGTTTTCTTTTTCAGATAATACATATGTGTCTAGTTCTGATAATGACGAAGATGTGCTAGTTACGACGGAGCCTATCCAAGTCATTTTCCACAGAATTGCAACAGGTAACTTCATATTTTTGACTGGGCAGAAGGTTGAAAGTAGGCAGAGAATATATTTTAAAAGTTAAATGGAATGTCGGTTCATAACGTCATATCTATGGGTTCTTTGCAGCTTCGGTACACCTCTAGTGGTTATAAACTTTTAATTTTTATTAAATGCTATGATCTGCAAATATGTTTATACTGTGGGCTACTTATAGTGTTTAATAGTTCAATGCTCAATCAATCAATCAGGGATTTGTGATTTGCGCTACTCACCCTTTAGGGTCTCAAGGTGCTGGTGAGGGGTTGTACAGCTCCAATTCAGCCAAAGAGCCAGTTCTTGAGGCTCTTCCTGAAGGTGTGCAGAGTGGGGTAACGTCTGATGTTGAGCAGGAGCTCGTTCCAGGTCTTTGCCGTGATGTATGAGTAGGATTTTCCACCTGCTGGTGTCAAAATGCCTATTTATTCAGTGTGTTTAATCTAAACGAGTTCATGTGCTACGGTCTGGTATGCCCAATGGAAAAATACTTACCTTAGATAGTGAGTAATTATATAGTATTTCTAATACAAAAGATATTGAACGTACAGCTTTCTAAATCTTTTTGACACAATTTCTATTATGATAATTGAATGTTTGACATTATGCAACATAATTTAAATCACATTAAAAACTAAATAATGCTGAGACTGGACGGTCCCTTCCATAAAATCTCCCTAAAGGAGTAGAATTTCTGTGTTATGTACTTTTAGTAAAAATACAAATGTAAGCATTCCTAGGTGTATTTATTAACAAGCATCGGCAAAAACAGTAGATCTGTATTAAATATGCTAAAACATGTAGGCATAGGCATGCACAGACTGCCTTCTCAGGTCACATCCCTGTTCGTCATTTTGTACACAATGCCACCTGAGTTTGGACCCTTCCATTTGCAAATCAGTCCTAACCCTGCTCCAATAGGAATAGTCTAGGAATAGTCTAGCTTGAACCTCGAGGTCAGGTGTTCCCTGAACAAGAACACAAGTAACCCATCAGATTTTGCAGGGCCTTGATTTTTAAGCAAAATCGGCTATTATTATTCAATAGTATTCAAATTTGCCCGGGAAGGATCGTGATCACTGTTCCTTGGCTTATTACTCCACTGTGGACTTCTTCAGAGTTTCTTTGGAAGCCATTTTCTCCATAGATGGTGCCCTAAATGATCAATCCCATTATATGAGTTTCACACTTATTCTTTGTTTTCAGGGCTCATTCCTATAATGCAAAATTGCATGCACTGCGGCTTCCTCGTTCTTATTGACAACATTTGCCAGGAAATCATCCTGCAAACATGGTACATTTCTTACCTGCCTTGTGCATTGTCTTTGGAACAACGCTGATTTTTTTTTCTTTTCGGAGTTTTATATACCTCAAACTTGACACGAAGTATCACGTATCAGAGCGCTTTACATGAGCACCAGTTACAATACACAAGGACACATTCATTTTTGTTAGGCACAGGGAGAAACAGTGATTTACCCAGAATCACAGGATATTGAGCGTCATTGCCAAGACTCAAACCATTTGCAGATGCACATGGCAGTTCAAATTGCAGGAACCAGCGCTCTAGATGATTTTGGTGCCCTGGAGTTCTCTTGCAGAGGTATTTAATGATACAGTGGCATCAAGTGTGGAAGGCAGAGTAGCTCCTCTCTATGCATCCAATGTCTGATGAATATTAGGAAGAGGTCATTGTGCAACCAGATATATGAATTTAGACCTCCTAAAGCCTCATGGGATTTAAAGCTTCTGTTGGCCTTACTCATAAAAAATACGAGGATGAGTCCTTTGGTTACACCTGCCTAAATCTCTTACATGATACCATCTTGACATAACCGTATCATTTCACCTCTTAAATGCTATTTCATTATGAGAGCGATTTATAAATCCACATTACCTGTCCTTCTTTCAATGGATTTCTATGTCCAAATCTCTCAAGCAGGTAGTTTATCACTAAATACCTTGTGGTACATGTCCTAACATTCCTAATAGGTGTCCTAGTGGTTGTATCAGCAACACTTAATACTTCATTGCGATGATTAGGACCCAGTTATATGGTAACATCCCTCGTTGGGGGCCTTTCCAATAACACACCTAGGCCTGGTACTCCCTGCCCCTGAATTGCAATTTGGATTCAGATTAACACACTGGGTCAATGAGCTTTATTACAGTATGCTTTAAGTTTTATTTCTAATTCCTTCTGCGCCAAATTTGCAAATATTAAGGGAATTGATGTTTGATAGCACAACCCTGTGAAATAAGGTATTAAATTTCTCCTTCCTCCTCGTTCTCCAGTTGATTTAATCCCGTCTTTTATGCATTATTTTTCAAATTGAGCACTGTTCCTCTTTGAATACTCAGACACAATTTCCTTTTTTGTTGCAATTTATGGGAAATGGCTGGAGACATCTTCCTCCGATGCTGCATACTTCCTGAGACCACACCGGTAACTTATCATTTCCATTCTCATCAAAGATACCCTTTTTTCTTTTTCTCCTGCTTTAAGACGATTCAATCCTCCATAACTCCCATCTGAGATTTTTCTTTCGCTTGCTCTTCCCTGCACGTTTTCATCCACCATAATTCTTTTATTCCTTGAGAGGGCTTATCCAGCCTTCTGACCGGACAGCAGATGGCGCTGGTGTGAGCACTTCCTTTCCTGGCCCCACACCACTAGCCACACAAAGGTGCTACGATTGAAGAGATTAACAACTGGTTACCTGATGTGGCTCATTTGAGCTAAAAACTGCAGTGTGTTTCTCCGGCTTACCTGGCTTTCATCTACTTTTACCCGGCAAATGTCCGTGTCTGCCTTGACATTTAGTACCCACGAGCTCCGGTCACTGAGAGTCTCGGTTCGCGGTTGGAGCAGACAGAGAAGCGTGAAGCCGCACACCTGGGTCTCAGCAACGCTATGCTTCAGCTGCTCCGCAGCCCCTGCTGAAACAGCTGAGGCCGCTAGGAACGAGGATCAAACTCCTGCTGCTCTTGCCGCTTTTGCGGCATTCTCAAGGAAGGCTTTCTGTTTTTAGGAGCTGCTGCGAGACAGAAAAGCGGCTGGAACTCGGAGCCTCGACGAGATGACTACTCGTGGGCAGAAAAGTCCTAAATCTAAGACTACTGTGATACACGCGGATCAGGGGGAAAAGACAAGATGGAGATAGACTCTCTTCCCAAAGATAAAAGGGATACTGGAGTAAATAAAAAACATACGGGGAGGCTTGGAGGCAC
The DNA here is from genome assembly GCF_964263255.1 of Lissotriton vulgaris. NCBI lineage: Eukaryota > Metazoa > Chordata > Amphibia > Caudata > Salamandridae > Lissotriton > Lissotriton vulgaris. The sequence goes on from NC_141689.1 coordinate 391,760,081, forward strand.
GGACCCCCTGAAAGAGAATCCTTGCTCAATTGCTAGACATTTTACTAACTTAAAAAACCCGACAACACCAACCTCTGTTTTAAATGAGACAGTTAATTCAGCTGGTGGATTTTCAGAACTAGAACAAGAGACTTTACATCTTCTTCCTGAGAATGAAAAAGAGCAAATAGGGCAACTAGATATGACCAAGGCCGCTCTATGGGGTGCCACAGATAGGTCAGCGTGGGCTTTAAAGATATATGATTTAGATAAGACTCCCATAACTGCTACTCCTCCCACTGTTTCTGGCAATAATAATATCTCACTTACCGCCATTATAAGCTCTACTAGTCTGACTGCCTCTGGCTGTTAATCATCAATCGGGACTCCCGTTGGCAATACAGAGCCTAACAGGAATGGCTCTGAAGATATTAATCCTCAGCTAATAGACCCACAGACCCCAGATCCAGTGAATGAAAACATATTCTCTGTCTTGGATGGGTCAGCAACCGGCTTAGACAACGAACTCTCAAGCTCTATTGATAGTAGTAAATCAGAAGGGGAAAAAAGCGTCTCGGCCTCTAGAACTATCAAAAAAAAAAAAGGCCTGATGCAAAAAACGCAGCCAGTTGAAGCCTGTCCACTCGGATCTCTTAGATCTCCATGAACCGCCCTCTGCCGGGGTTCCTAATTTACAACAAGGCGCAGGCTCACAACCTGTAACTGAAAATACACCTGAACCCTCCCTATCATTAATACTTGAGTCTATCAGGCAGTTTCAGCTAGAAGCTTGATCAGATAGTCTTGCCGCGAAGGGAGCATCTAAAAAACTCCAAGCTGCTGTCAGAAAGCTAAAGAAAATATGTACCGACATTGGAGATCAGGCCTCAATGGTTGAAGGGCGACAGAGACCCTTGAGACTGAAATATCTCAAGTCAAAGAACAAAGTGTGTCTCATGAGGCCAGCCTTACTGACATGATCACAAACCTGGAGAAGCAGGAAAACGGACTACGGAGGAACAACTTGAGACTGTTAGGGATACCTGAAGGTGTGGAAGGTGAGGATCCTAGGGGTACTTTGTGAGACTACTCCAGAAAACCTTCCCACTGCAAACCAGCTGGAATTGGGATCAGGAGATCCAAAGAGCACACCATTTTCCTTTTAATTTGAAGCAAAGGCGGGACGGCGGCCAATCTGGTAGCGAGAAACCTAGAGTGTTCCTGGTCTTCTTTGGGAAATTTTTGCTAAGGCAGATAGTACACGATCAGGCCAGGCCAAACTCTCAGAAAGAAGTGAAAGGAATTACATTTTTCTCTAAACCAGATTTTGGCCAGAAACCGTCAAACGAAGATGACGTTTGCGTCAACTGATAACTCCTCTGCAGCAACAGTGCGCACAAGCCTATTTGATAAACCCGGCGAGACTGAAAATAATCCATGAAGAATCAACTCGAGTTTTTGTATCGGGGATCAAAGATGAAGAATATTTAAAAGAAATCACTAGTAGGAAGAAGAAGTAGTTCTAAGACACAAGGCCTTTGACTTTGGATAGAATCTTCTTAAATTTTGCTTTAAAGTGGTGAGAGATGGTAGGACCTGAGCCGTTGTCTTAAGATAAAAAAACAGAAGAAACAGATACAGTGGACTTTTTTGTCTTTTTATTCTATTTCTTTTTTTGCTCCACCTACTCTTTTTTGCTTCTCCTTTTGCACTTATAGGACTAGCTTTATTATGTAAAACTTCTTTTCTTTTCTTATCTCTCATCTTGGATAGCCAGGCTAATCTACTGCTAATGACTAAAGAGTGTACATTTTTTTGCGTGGGCGGTGGCCAGGGCTTCACACTCGCTCACCATCATTCAGGGTTTCCCTGACTGTCTATTTTTGGGGGGGTTGGAGGAGGGGGTTCAGGTTCGTTTTGATTACATTAGGGCTAAGGTGTAAGGGATTTGTGTTGTTTATCTTAAATTCTTAAGCAATATCTATACAAGCAATGTTGAAGAACAGGATGTGCGGCTACAGGGATACTTGTTGGGGTGGGGGGCTGGGTGATGGGGCTGGGGTGAGGGATGGGCCGGGTGGGCAGGGGGGGTGGAAGGATATGGAAATCCAACAAGAAAAAACAGAGTTATACCTGGGCTCTTTCACAGGGGAAGTTTTAGAATGAAAAAATGAGTTCACCAAATAAACTTTGGATTGTATCGCTAAATATCTGTGGCTTGAATGATCTAAAAAAGAGACAGAAAACTGCTCAGACATTACGACTGATGGGAGCAGATATAGTATGTCTCCAGGAGACTCATATTGAAGGGACTCAGAAATCTCTGTTGAATTCTTTAGGATTTAAAATCGTAGGAGCAACCTCTCAGGGTGCTCAGATAAAGGGGGTTGGCATCCTGGTGCGAAAAACATTACCCTTACTAGTGAACCAGGTAAAAGTGGATCCATTAGGGAGATGGGTTATAGTGAAGTGTTCACTGCCTCCCAACCATATATTTACGATTTTTTCTGTGTATGCTAGTAATCTAGATGATCCACGGGTGATAAATAATATAAATGAAGAGTTGGTACATTGGCCACTTCCGGTAATTTTATGTGGTGACCTGAATCTAAGCCTGCCTAGTAATTGGAATACAACGCAATCCTGGAGCTATGTAGGCAGTAAGTCCAAATTTTATCGGAAGTTGCTCAACTTAATTAACACTCATGGTTTAAAAGATGTGTGGGCCCATTCTAAACCTGAACAGAACGGTTTTACTTTCTTCTCCGCCCCTCATTTATCACTGGCTAGACTGGACTACTTTTTTGTTTCTACCACTCTGATTCATGATTGTTCCTTTAATGTCGCCCCCCGGTTATTGTCAGATCATAATCCCCTCATTTTAAATCTGGAGGGTTGGGTTATGCAAGGACCAAGCTCGAATTGGACATTCGAAAAGGCATTGTTATATGATAACCATTATCGAGAATACATGGCTGGCTGGATTCAGGAAGTTTTTTAATATTAACATTGTGTCTGCACCAACAATGGTAGTTTGGGATACCTTTAAGACCGGCATAAGGGGGAGACATTACATTTTTCAATTTGCAAGAATAAAAAAGAGAAGATACCGATTAATCTACTACATGAGCGGATGATAGAAGCAGAAAAAAAACTAATTCAGGCAGTTCAGGTAGGATCAGGAATGGAGGAAGCACAGGGAATGGTAATGGTCGCTAAATCAGAAATGGGGACTGTTTTAGCAGAGAGCATAGCTACCAAATGGGCAGCAAAAAGAGAAAAATGTTAGGAGTGGAGTGAACTTATTGGTCACCAACTTGCCATTTCTACTAGGCAGCTGATAACCGCCAACACTATCTCTTCTATAAACTCTGAAACTGAAGGGCTAATTACTGATCCTCCAAAAATAGAGGAAGCTTTCCGGAACATTTATGAGAATTTAAATTTTGAGGATATGACAGGATCTACCGAAGACATTAAAAAAAACCTAGCGAATATTTGAAGACAATTCCTTCAACTAAAATCGGTATTGATTTAAGCAATGAAATGGAAGTTGCTCCAGAGTGGAAAGAGATCGCAGCTGCACTGGCCAGCCTCCCGTACAGTAAAGCTCCCGGGATGGACAACATACCAGTTGAGTTTTATAAAATCTTCTATCAACAAATAAAAGCTCTTTTTTCTAAAGTAGTAACATCTATTTTTGAGGGCACCCCACCACCGAAATCCGGGTCTCTGGCTAAGATTGTGATATTTCCCCAGAAGGATAAATCACCTCTGGAGATGACTTCATATAGACCCATCACATTAATCAATACTGATTCTAAGATCTTCTCCAAAGTTATTGCCACAAGATTTTCTCTAAATATTGAACCACTGGTTTCTAGCTGGCAACACGGCATTATTCCTAAAAAAGATACAACTGAACACATCCACCGGACTATCACGTTATTTGATGCTGCAGAGGTGACAGGAGACCCGATCGCATTAATTCTTTTGGACGCTGAAAAAGCGTTTGATCGGGTCTCCTGGCAATTTCTCTGAGCTATCGTGCGGCGAGTTGGTTTCGGGCCCAGGATAATCCTGGTGATACAAGCAATGTATCATAATCTCTCAGCTAGAATTTTAATCAACGGTCATCTGTCAGAACAAATAAAGATATTACGAGGAACGAGACAGGGGTGACCCTGCTCGCCCTTAATTTTCGCTCTTTAATTCGACCCCCTGATAAGAAAAATAGAACTAAATCCAGAAATTACATGTGAGAAGGGTGCTGAGTTCAATGGCAATGCAATCAAGAGTTGTCTAACTGAAGTATTCTCTTGGCTTAGAGAAAACCAACTGAAGTGTAACTCTGAAAAGTCAGAGATTATCTTCTTTGGCTCTTGCCCTTATGAAGCATGGCACAACTGGTGGCCGCAAGATATGTCTTCCCCTCAGCACAAGTTACCATGGTAAAATATCTAGGGGTCAAATTGGATGCTACCCTCTCCATGAAGGCACATACTCAATCGGTGGCCGGAAACTGTTTTGGGTTCTGAGAATGCTGCAAAACTTTCTCCCCCTGCTCCCAGTCTCTCACAGAAAGATGGTTTTTCAGGCTCTGGTGGTCTTGAGACTGGATTATGTAAGCTTCCTGTACTTGGGCCTCCCGGTGTACCTGCTTACTAATTTGCAGATGATTCAGAATGCGGCGGCCAGAGCCATTTTATTGGCAGGACCTAGAACACACACAACCCATCTGCTGTCTTACTTACCCTGGCTTCCGGTTCAATCAATCAATCAATCAATTTGTAAAGCGCGCTACTCACCTGTGAGGGTCTCAAGGTGCTGAAGGGAGGGGGAGGGTGCTGCTACTGCTCGAATAGCCAGGTCTTGAGGTGTTTCCTGAAGGTGAGATGGTCCTGGGTCAGTCGTAGGTGTGCGGGGAGGAAGTTCCATGTCTTGGCTGCCAGGTAGGAGAACGATCTTCCTCCGGTGGTGGTTCTGCGAATCTGAGGGAAGGTGGTGAGGGTGAGGCTGGTGGAGCGGAGCTGGCGGGTGGAAGTGTAGAGCGACAGACGATTGTTGAGGTATTCAGGGCCCGAGTCGTGGAGCGCTTTGTGTGCGTGGGTGAGCAGCCTGAACGTGATCCTCTTGCTGACGGGGAGCCAGTGCAGGTTTCTCAGGTGCGCAGATATGTGGCTGTGGCGAGGGATGTCGAGGATGAGTCGTGTGGAGGCATTCTGTATGCGTTGAAGGCGTTTCAGAAGTTTGGCTGTGGTTCCTGCGTACAGGGCATTTCCGTAGTCCACCGGAAGATCTTTCGGAGCATGCGCAGGGTGTTGAAACATGAGGACGAGACTACGTTGACTTGCTTGGTCATCGTGAGGGAGGAGTCCAGGATGAATTCCAGGTTGCGTGTGTTGTCCACGGCAACATCTTCCATTCCGTCCTAGAAGTTGGCTTTGGCGGTGAGGGGGTCTTTGGTGAGGGAGAGTCTCAGTTGGGTGTTGTTGGCGTAAGAAATGATGTTGATGTTGTGTTTGCGTGCGATGGCGGTGAGGGGGTTGTAACGACCGGGTTCTAGACCAGATGGGATCAGCTCCTGAGAGCCCCTCCAACCCAGCCGGAACGTAACCACCTCCCTCCTCAGGACCCATCTATCCAGGCACCTGGTTTCCTACATGAGGATGGGGAACTCGCAATATACAAGCTCATATCATCAGAAACACCACTAAATCTATAGGGATACTAAGAATACTTACTGATTACTAAGGACATCCATGCCCTACACCACACTCATACCTCATAGTCTCGCGACCACATGGGTCCAGACTAATCTACCCTGGGGCAGTTCTGATTATCTACCATTACACACTGATTACCCTCAGTGCTCACTCGACACGCAATCTGGCGTGCCATACACACTGCTCACCCTCAGTGCTCACTCGACACGCAATCCGGCATGTCTACACACTAGGCTGCAGCCCTAGTGCTCTCTCTTTATCTGGCCCACAATCCGGCGGACCTACACACCGTATCCCCCCGGTGCTCACTCACTTACAACATGATCCACAATCCGGCAGATCTACACACTGACTACCCTCAGTGCTCACTCAAGCCGCAATCTTGCGGGTACACACTGACCACAATCAGTGCTCTCACTAACGCCACTTACCAATGACGACCACTTTCCTATGAATACCTTCAGCTCTCTGTCTCTATGTTGGGAAGTCTCTCTCACTATTCACTAAGGGTTCGCTACTACAATAATAGGAGTTAGAACGGCTTTCCAAATTGAAATATGTACCTTCTGCTCTTGACATCAAATGTTCCCTTTCTCCCTCATTGTTCAGTCACCTCTTACCAGACCGGGTTTCACATCCGTTCATGCAAACAATGTCTGACTAGAAGACCAGGTTACCCTGATTGAACAAGAATACAAGGCACATGTCGGTTCACTAAGAACTGGGATATCTTTATTACAACAACAATACACAAATCTGCGGGGTCTCTACAACTAACAGGAACTTTAACACACCGCTGAAAGAAAAGGATTAGACATACAGTATGAGGACAAGGTTATCTGCGGGGTCTCTTGATTAACAGGAACTTTAACACACCGCTGAAAGAAAAGGATTAGACATACAGTATAAGGACAAGGTTAATATTTATAAAGTAAGGAACGAGGTCACCTTGGGAGTATGAAGTCTTGCTCTAGCTGTCATCTGGGCTCCTCTCTCATCTGTGCCTTAGCTCGTCTTAGATTCTCTCCTGCACTCTTGGACACACATCTGCGCTGATCACTTTGCACTGGATTTCTCTCCCCCACGGACTCTCTCCACCTTCCAACTTCAATCTAATGGTTTCTGCCGCTCTGACAACTGTTCGTTCCACTAGCTTTTTCACTCTGTTTAAATGTCTCTGTGCAAATGTCCAATTAACTCCAGCTGCTCCCACAGATTAATCCACGATATAACTTCAGTCTCTTCTAAAGGGCATTACTTCAGACTCCAGCTATTCACAACTCCTCCTGATAAGTAACTCTTTCTGACTGCTTCCTTCAGTTCCAGCTCACTGACTGTCTGTTTGTCTTCTCTCTGTTCCAAGCATCTTCTGTCTCTTCTCCTCCTGCAACTCCACTCCTCCAACTCTACCAACACTCTCCGCTCCTCCAATTCAACTCAACTAACTGACTCCGCCTCTGCACTTCACTATTATGGAATGCTGTTTCCTCATGGAAAGTTCCAGCCATCAGCCTCCTCCCACCAGGTCCATGCACCAGGCTCCTTGCTCCAGACGCTCCCACAGTGATCAACTGCTTGTTTCGTCTAGAGACCTGAGCCCAGGGACACTTCTTGATTAGATTCAGCTCTGGCCGGTTCTCTCCGGTTCGCTTAGGGCGAACAACGGCTCAAAACCAAAATATTACCTTTTCCCTTAAAGCATCTCATCTCTGCAGGGATAGAAAGCAAAATGGAGTCTCTCTAGTTATGGGCCTTGTAGGCCTGAGAAGGATGAAATAACCCTTAGCTCTGTCAGAGTACCTACATAAACCATACCAATGTGTAATATAAAGTCAGGACCACAGGATCCAACCTCTACTATAGGCAAAATAATGAAAGGCAAAGCCAATAGGCAATAGATGGATTAGAGTAAGGGATCTATCATCATATAAAGCAGATATCCTCTTCTAGGTCTGGAAGAAAGGGCTTAAAAGGGAAGAATACAGTCTATAGGTGTGAGCAAGCTTAAAGTTCTATCACTCCGAAATAGAGCCAAAAAGCCTGTCAAGACATTCCACCCTTAGACTTTATCTTGCGAACATCTATAAACAACAACATCCAAGTAAACAAACATCAACATAATCTATCAACAAAACCAAAAACCAAAAAACTCTCTAAAATGAATGACAACTTAAGGAAATTCCACCTGAAACTTAATGTAGGAAATACAAATCTAACAACCAACTGAAAACAAATCAAAGCACCCTTGACCTGAATGCTGAAACATATCTAAGATTGATCTGATAACAACAGAAACCAACCAAAGCACCCTCGAACTAAATGTGCCTCAACTTCTAGTGATAACTGATAAAATCTATTGATGTAGGGACATGTATGTAGAATGAAAACAGCAAGGGGCCTAAATGGGGCCTACCTACTTCAGTCGACTTAAGAACTAAATGTACCTCAACTTCTAATGATAAAACAACAAAGGGCCTAAATGAGGCCTACCTATTTTAGTCAACTTAAGAACTAAATGTACCTCAACTTCTAATGATAACTCATGAAATCTATTGGTGTAGGGCCAAGTGTGTGGAATAAAAATAACAATGGGCCTAAATGAGGCCTACCAACTTTGGTCAACTTAAGAATTTGGTGAAATTTGACCAATAAACATGACAAACGGTTCTCAAGGTCTGGGCAAACATTAATAATAAATGTAGGACATAACCTGACTAAAAGAGACAACTTCCAGGATAACTTAAAGTTTAGGGTAACCACCCTTAGAACTAATCCCACTGTTCTAATTAAGAGTTGATGAATCAAAGTGAAAGTGTAATAACAGGAAAATAAGGATAACCCCATTCCTACAAAATAGCTGGTGTAGCACTATGCATATCAAGCAATAAATCAAAGAAAATTATCTAAATGTGCTGTATATATAATCTAACTCAGGAAACAGTTTGTATCTAATCCTTCTGTATCGATCTGTGGAACACATGTGTGCACCACCATGTAAAAGATTACATTTCTTTCATTGGAAAAAACTGTTTTGCAGAAAACAGGAAAACTATAATAGGTGAAAGATAAACAAGTGTAGAATAGCATAGCATACTAAAGGCAAAATATATATGAGCACTGCATAAACATAACAGAACTATGATATAATGTCCATCTGAAAAAAAAACAGGGGAAAAATGCAATGCTCAATTATAACCAAATAATCATAGCACATGACTCGTGCAAAATTTAATTTAGGGTTCAAGGCAGTCAATTGTGGATTCATCAGTGTAGGTCACCACCCTTCATCTTCATCTGTATCCGGTGCCAAGGAAGCACTTCCTCCGATCTGGTCATGAGTCACCAGGTTCCGTCGTTCATCCGCCACCAATCCGGTCTGGTCTGGTTCCATCTTCCAAAAACAACAAACTAACATAAAAAAATGAAAACAAAAAAGTAAAATAACAAAGGGAGTGGGAGAGGTGGGTGGGCCGACGCACACACAAAACACCACAACCCAACAACCTGAAACGAAAAAACAAGTATCATCAATCTAGCAAAAATAAATTTTCCATTTAAAAAACACCCCAAGTGCTTTTTATTGTCGAAAGAAACCTCCTAATTAATAAAAAACATTATTCTGAATTCAAGGAATGATTTAAATCATATTCTTTTAAATTTGTTTGGGCAAAATCTAATTTTGCCATACACAGCCAGAAGGGCTGGGGCCTTAGCTACTCTCATCTCATCCGAGAAACAGCCCCTCCCTTCAGAAAGATGTTCGCGCTCAGAGTTTTGAATCCGATCCAAAAAATAAGCAGGAGCCGAGCTACAGTGCGATGTAATTTTGAAACACTGCCAAGTGCTGATCTCATTGCAGGAGCAAGGCTGTTGCCAACCATTCTGTCCAAGCATCTCTAATCTCTAGTCAGGGAAGCTCACTTAGGCCTACTGTATTTATCTAACTCCAAGGGCCAAGCGTCTGCCAATTATTCTGCATGTGCAAGGATCCCTTGTCTGAAGGCAATGAAGCTGTCTGCGCCGACAGCAAGGAAGAGCGACTTGACCCCCCCCTTACATAAACATTTCTCCATGGAAAGAAATTGGAATATAGCCAAGAATAACAAGCTGGCTCTCGCTGCTCTCAGAAGTTACACACTGGGCCTCCCCCCTTACAAAGCTCCGAGCTGAGAACTGGTGCCTGGCCCATATCAGTCAAGGTCATTTCAAATTCTTTGTAACTCAAAACACATCTGTTCCCAGGCCAGAGAGCTAACCATTATTCTCTAACTAACCGAAGCAAAATTAAAACGTGATGAAAAGCATCCTAAAAACCAATAATTAATAAGGACATATTTTTTGCAACTAAGTCACAGGCTAGCATTTTAAAATAAATCTATCATAAAAACAGCTACTGCTGAAAGGGAAAAATATTAGAACAACATTGCATTTAATTTTCCATATTGAAAATAACATGAGAAGTAAAACAAGGGGTAACATGTAATTTTGCATTGCAGCATAATTTGGTGTGCAAGCTATTCTATTCAACCTATCAAAAAGGGCCAGATTCAACATCATTTATCTTTCAAATGGCAATTTTTTCAAACTGAGTGGGCTAACTTTCACACGCTATTCTAAGGGGCAGCTTGCATTGGGTAAAAATAATCATATATATTTTCTACAACACACATTTTTTAAAAGCACACGTTTGCATTTCACTAATTAAAAGCACATTCTATGATGGGTCTGTTTTTATATTTTCGTTCTTCACAACCGCTAACGCACTAATTCTAAAACACTGGTTCGTGTGCCATCCACAGCTGAAAACCCTTATCTCAATCCGACTGGTTGATTTATAATTTTACGACCTCTAAGACAGACACATTAAATCATGTGTTCCAAGGCAAACCCACACAAATTTGTGGACGCATTTCAAATAAAATGTTAAATGAACACAGCTTTTCTCTCTGCGCAAGATGTTACCATTCCGTCAGCAAGCTGACAAAGCACATAGGCAGAACCCAGCAACCAATGAAAATCAAATCAAACCATCATTCATCTAAACAATCACCGACTTTTAGCGTCAGCTCACATAACCATGCATGTTAAACAGCATGTTAAAATAAATACTGCCGTCACAATTCAAGATATTAACCCTTTGGCAGCTCAAACACAGTCATTCCCCAATGTCTGCAGTACATGGGAAATTCAAGAACTTATCACTCCACGTTTTCAAATAACACGCGCGCACATCTACAAAATATTTTCCCCAAGCATTTGAAAGAGATCCAGCTCTCTCCTGCCTAACGCAACAATAACATGCACTGTACAAGCCATATCCACATGGCGCTATTCACAAGCCATATTCACAAGAAAGTCAACAAGTTCAAAAAATGACACGCTCTTCACAAGGAATATATTCAAGGCGCAATTCACAATGAATACAGCAAGTCAAAATGAGAACATGCTCCTCACAAGCCATAATTACATGGCGCTATTTACAAGGAACTCCACAAGTCATATTACATTGAAAACATTTCGCATTGCACAGCATAAGCAAACGCAGCAAGCAATTTAATGGGCAATTTAAAAGCATTTTTCACACACATTTGTACAATTGGATCATCACAAAGATGTAATTGGCTCCCTCATGTAATGTCACCCTTCAAGCCTGACAGTTCAAACACCAAGATGAAAAGCAATTCTTCCACCCTGCATAAGTCAAATGCCATGATGTACTGCAATCTTCTTACACTGCAACTGTTCAAGCCCATAGGCCAATTTTCGTGCCAAGTGCAAACCATCAAGATAAAAACAAATACAGCGCACACAGGCTTCGTAAACTGTTCGTCGACCGGGTTCTAGACCAGATGGGATCAGCTCCTGAGAGCCCCTCCAAACCAGCCGGAACGTAACCACCTCCCTCCTCAGGACCCATCTATCCAGGCACCTGGGTACCTACCTGAGGATGGGGAATTCGCAATATACAAGCTCATATCACCAGAAACACCACTAAATCTATAGGGATACTAAGAATACTTACTGATTACTAAGGACATCCATGCCCTACACCACACTCATACCTCATAGTCTCGTGACCACATGGGTCCAGACTAATCTACCCTGGGGCAGTTCTGATTATCTACCATTATACACTGATTACCCTCAGTGCTCACTCGACACGCAATCTGGCGTGCCATACACACTGCTCACCCTCAGTGCTCACTCGACACGCAATCCGGCGTGTCTACACACTAGGCTGCAGCCCTAGTGCTCTCTCTCTTTATCTGGCCCACAATCCGGCGGACCTACACACCGTATCCCCCCGGTGCTCACTCACTTACAACATGATCCACAATCCGGCGGATCTACACACTGACTACCCTCAGTGCTCACTCAAGCCGCAATCTTGCGGGTATACACACTGACCACAATCAGTGCTCTCACTAACGCCACTTACCAATGACGACCACTTTCCTTTGAATACCTTCAGCTCTCTGTCTCTATATTGGGAAGTCTCTCTCACTATTCACTAAGGGTTCGCTACTACAATAATAGGAGTTAGAACGGCTTTCCAAATCGAAATAAGTACCTTCTGCTCTTGACATCAAATGTTCCCTCTCTCCCTCATTGTTCAGTCACCTCTTACCTGACCGAGATTCACATCCGTTCATGCAAACAATGTCTGACTAGAAGACCAGGTTACCCTGATTGAACAAGAATACAAGGCACATGTCGGTTCACTAAGAACTGGGGTATCTTTATTACAACAACAATACACAAATCTGCGGGGTCTCTACAACTAACAGGAACTTTAACACAGCGCTGAAAGAAAAGGATTAGACATACAGTATGAGGACAAGGTTATCTGCGGGGTCTCTTGATTAACAGGAACTTTAACACACCGCTGAAAGAAAAGGATTAGACATACAGTATAAGGACAAGGTTAATATTTATAAAGTAAGGAACGAGGTCACCTTGGGATTATGAAGTCTTGCTCTAGCTGTCATCTGGGCTCCTCTCTCATCTGTGCCTTAGCTCGTCTTAGATTCTCTCCTGCACTCTTGGACACACATCTGCGCTGATCACTTTGCACTGGATTTCTCTCCCCCACGGACTCTCTCCACCTTCCAACTTCAATCTAATGGTTTCTGCCGCACTGACAACCGTTCGTTCCACTAGCTTTTTCACTCTGTTTAAATGTCTCTGTGCCAATGTCCAATTAACTCCAGCTGCTCCCACAGATTAATCCACGATATAACTTCAGTCTCTTCTAAAAGGCATTACTTCAGACTCCAGCTATTCACAACTCCTCCTGATAAGTAACTGCTTCTGACTGCTTCCTTCAGTTCCAGCTCACTGACTGTCTGTTTGTCTTCTCTCTGTTCCAAGCATCTTCTGTCTCTTCTCCTCCTGCAACTCCACTCCTCCAACTCTACCAACACTCTCCGCTCCTCCAATTCAACTCAACTAACTGACTCCGCCTCTACACTTCACTATTATGGAATGCTGTTTCCTCATGGAAAGTTCCAGCCATCAGCCTCCTCCCACCAGGTCCATGCACCAGGCTCCTTGCTCCAGACGCTCCCACAGTGATCAACTGCTTGTTTCGTCTAGAGACCTGAGCCCAGGGACACTTCTTGATTAGATTCAGCTCTGGCCGGTTCTCTCCGGTTCGCTTAGGGCGAACCACAGCTCAAAACCAAAATATTACCTTTTCCCTTAAAGCATCTCATCTCTGCAGGGATAGAAAGCAAAATGGAGTCTCTCTAGTTCTGGGCCTTGTAGGCCTGAGAAGGATGAAATAACCCTTAGCTCTGTCAGAGTACCTACATAAACCATACCAATGTGTAATATAAAGTCAGGACCACAGGATCCAACCTCTACTATAGGCAAAATAATGAAAGGCAAAGCCAATAGGCAATAGATTGATTAGAGTAAGGGATCTATCATCATATAAAGCAGCTATCCTCTTCTAGGTCTGGAAGAAAGGACTTAAAAGGGAAGAATACAGCCTATAGGTGTGAGCAAGCTTAAAGTCTCTATCACTCCGAAATAGAGCCAAAAAGCCTGTCAAGACAGGGGCTCATGTAGATGTTGAAGAGGGTAGGGCTGAGTGATGAGCCCTGGGGTACGCCGCAGATGATCTTGGAGGCCTTGGAGTGGAAGGGTGGGAGGCGGACTCTCTGGGTTCTGTCGGAGAAGAACAATGTGATCCAGTCCAGTGCCTTTCCTTGGATCCTAGTGTTGTAGAGGCAGGTTATTAGGGTACGGTGGCAGACGGTGTCAAAGGCTGCGGAGAGGTCGAGGAGGATGAGGGCGGCTGTCTCTCCGTTGTCCATCAGGGTCCTGATGTCATTGGTGGCTGCGATGAGGGCGGTGCGGTCTCAGTGCTGTGGTTGGCTCGGAATCCGGACTGGGATGGGTCGAGCGAGTTGTTTTCTTTGAGGAATGCTGTCAGCTGTTTGTTGACGGTCTTCTCGATGACTTTAAACGGGAAGGGGAGAGAGAGATGGGGCGGAAGTTCTTGAGGTCTTTTGGGTCCGCAGTTGGTTTCTTCAGTAGGGCGTTGATTTCTGCATGTTTCCAGCTTTTAGGGAATGTGGCTGACGTGAGGGAGTTGTTAATGACGTTCCGGAGATGGGGTGCGATGATGGTGTCGGCTTTGTTGAAGATATGATGAGGGCACGGGTCGGAGGGGAAGCCGGAGTGGATTCTGTTCATGACGCGTGTGGTGTCTTCGGTGCTGATGGGGGTCCATGCGTTGAGGCTGGAGGTGGGGGTCGTTGGATTGGTGGTTGGGGGCGGGGTCTGGGGTCTGAAGCTGTTGTGTATGTCTGTGATCTTGCGGTGGAAGAATGTGGCGAGGGAGTTGCAGAGGTCTTGTGACGGTGAGATGTCGTTGTTGCTGGTGCTGGGATAGGAGAGCTCTTTGACGATGCCGAAGAGTTCCTTGCTGTTGTGGGCGTTGTTGTTCAACCGCTCTTTGAATGATATCCTTTTGGTGATGCGGATCATCTTGTGGTATTCGCGGGTGGCGCTCTTGAGGGCTGTCATGTTTTCTTGAGTCCACTTGTGGCGCCAGGCTTTTTCAAGGGTTCTGCACGATTTCTTTGCAATTTTGAGGGCGTCTGTAAACCATGCGGTTTTTCTGTTGCTAGTCTTGCCTGGGGGGGTTTCTTCAGAGGGGCGAGGTCGTCGGCGCAGTTGGTGATCCACTGTACGAGTTAATGTACCAGTGTAACCTAACGTGGTTGGAGGTGAGACGAAGATCCATGGGCAGTAGGTTACATTGGGCAGCACCAAATGGGTGAATGACGACTGCCCGTTCTGACTTTTTTAAAGCGTTTAGCTTTGGCTATTGCTAAATTTAATGATCTAAGTTTTGTGCATGTTTATAGAATTCCACCTTTGTAAAATTGCATGGCCAGTGTTGTTTAGCGCATTTAACGCATGTCGAAATCCTGGCTGCCTGACCTCATCAAAAAGAGTGTCTGTCAGGCAGATGACAGACACTTTGTTGTCTGGAAAAAGTTGGGGGTGAGGCCCTCAGCCCATGTGGACGGGCTGTGGCTGGTCAGTACATGAAAATAGTTTAATTTAAACTACCTGCTCTCTAAGGAAAATTACCAGTTTTGTCACAGTGTTCTGTGCTCTGCGAAGACTGTAGAGAGAGGAGACGTGAAGGAAAAACATTATTGGAAGGGGTAATGAGAAGGAGCAAGATGAACAGAACAACAAAACAGCATCCTTATTATTAAAATGGTTTGTCTACAAAAAGTGACACAATTACACTACTTTAATAAACACTCTTCCCAAATACTATTAAAAATCGTTTCAAATGCAACATTAATAATTAATTATACATCTTAAAAACTATTAGTATTCAAAAATAACTTGGCACCCAAAATTGCACATTTAGAAAAAGCTTCAACACTTCCAATTGAAACATCTTTTTATTTTGATTAACTGTAGGTAGGATGTTCTTCTAAATATGCCTGCTAATAGCACTCTACATGAGTAATTCTGTTTCATGGCACTTAGGGGCACAGGCATCAACCTATTTAGGAAGTGCAAACGGTGCGAATCGGTAAATTCGGCCGTTTGCACTTCCTAAATATGTGTTTGGGATGCATCAAGCATTTTTGAGTAATTCGGTATTTTTACCGAATTCCAAAAATGCGATTGCTTTTAAGGAATTGCAAATTTGCGATTCCTTAAAAGCTATGCATCATTTAAAAAATAAATTGCGATTATTCAAATTGGAAGTGCAAATTACCACGAGGTTCAACCTCGTGGTAATTTGCGAAATTGTTTAAAAATGCTTAAAAATGCATTTTTTAAACTGTCCAGTTACTAACACACATGTCCTTAGGACATGTGTGTGTGAAACATGCACTTTCAAATGCATTTCAGGGGTGCAGGGGGGGGTCCTTTGGACCCCCCCCCTGCACCCATGAAATTTTCTAAGTGCCACTCGCAATTTGCTACTGCCTTCCAATTGACTACATTGATTCCTATGGGCCTCTAGGCCCATAGGAATCAATGTAATGCCATTCCTTAATTGCACTTCGCAATTTCCGAAAATTAAGAAATCCTAAAAACTTTTAGGATTTCTTGATGCATAGCATTTTGCATTTCCTAAATAGCGATTCCTTAATTTTCGCTATTTAAGAAATGCAAAATTCTAGATTGATGCATGTGGGGGTATGATCCATTTCGGATTTATTTTGTGCTGTCGCTGGGTACTCTTGAGCTTAGCATATTGTTCATCCAACTTTGAAATGCTTTGTTACGAATCGACCTATTTCCAAACACTCCCTTTTGTCTTCTTACAATAGAGATCTATTTTATCCCACTTAGTTATCTATCTACATTACTACTAAATGGTGGTGTACTTTAGTGTAACTTTAAGAACTAGTCTTCGCCCAAGGTTTGTGGGCCGTAGGTGAAGTGTAATTTTATTTCTTTTTGGTTATAATGCGCTGCCTGATGCATTGGAACTTTGTTTAACAATATTCAATTGAATTTTGCATTATTTATGTTGAAAAAAAAATCCAAAAAATAATTAAATTGACACAATAAAAATACGGGGTGCAATTTCTGTCATCCTTATCAAGATTCATTGAGTACACATTGTCGAAGTACACAAAAACACCAATGATTACTAAATCTGAAGTAACGCTGGTCTCAATCCATTAAAAACACGCATATCAAGACACAGGCTTCATATTAAAAAATGTTGATTCCCCGAAAGTGCATATAATGTGTAAAGTGCTATCAAAATGACTGCATCTCAGACCACAGCCACAATTCACTATTGCATACTTTCGAGCCATAATTGAAGATAAACCCAGGCCTTAGGCCCTGTCTTTCTGAATATATACTGGGCCTCAAGTACTATCTAGTCCATGATTGCGAACATAATTTGTCGTAGGTGGTATAATAAGTTTAAATGAAGGGTTAATTTCTTGCGCTGGCTTGTTTTCTGTCGTTGAGCAGGGTACGTTATAGTAACCCATCAGAAGCATGCTTTACTTGGCATATATTAAGTGCTATGAAAATATGTGGTCTAATAACATTTAGGCGGATAATCCGTAATACAAGATAAAATAACATTGTGATTAATTAAATATGGCTTTATTCGGAGAACAAAGTCAATTTGATAAATAAGTTGTCCTATATTAATGCAAATGCTTCTACTAGTAATAACATTTCCAAATACTTTCCATGCAGTACACATCGAATTCCGAATTATCTATTTATCTAATTAGGTTTTGCTCATTCTGTCAAACGCTGCAGCATAAAAGGCTGTGCTAGCCCTTCCAGAACTCAGTCCAGTGGCTTTAATTCTAGGAGCATGAACATACCGAGAATGCCTCATTTTAGAATCACGCTGTCCTGAGGTTATAGTGGCATTGTGTGCAGCACTTTACAACCGCCTCAATTAAATGATTAAATTATTCACACATCTGAATACACTGTAGTACTGAAAGTATCTTTCTTATTCTACATTAAGGGCTGATCAGCATTTTAACATGTAACATTCCTTTCTTTTAGAACTGAGAAAAAGCAGTGATGTGGCCAATTCGTCGTCTATAAAATCCAAACTTCAAAGGGAAAATGGAGAGGTGAGCTATTCCTATACGTTTTGTACCGCATTAGTTCTAATAACATTGACCTTGTCCGAAGTATTATCTAAAATCCTGTTTTGATTCTGCAGATTCTTAGCCGCTTTCAGACATTGAGTGTATAAAGGCATAAATATATTGAGAGAAAGTGAAAGCAGAGTAGGGTTTTTATGTGGGTCATTCAAGAAAGGACATTGACTCTAAATGCACCTGCTGTGTCCTTTCAGGTCCCTAACTAATTAGGTTGTATCGCAATCTAACATCTGTTGGGCTGTTTGTCAAATTAAGAGCCAGGAGTTCTACACCAGCCAAATTTAGCAGCTCAGCACAGACCGGCCAAACGTGATCTTCAAATGTGACATCCTTGTCCGGAATGATGGTTATAGACTCGTTGACGCAAAAGTGTCAAAGGAACTCGTGGCTCTTTCAGCTTCGCCATGACGACCCCCTCGGCTACAAGTAACATTTAAAATGATAGTATTTACTTCATACTTTTAGAAGTTGAGAGTAAATTGCTTTTTTAAGGAGTAGAAAGTAATTTTCGGTTCTGCTCGGAGTATTTTTAAATGGCAAAAATTATAACGGTTCCTCTTCAGATGCTTCTATAGCCTGAATAACCATACAGTGTTAAAATTAGTTTAAACGAAAGTGGTCATTATTGTATGAATTAGGCTTGCCTATGTAAATAGTAAACAAATTAATATGTAGTCAAATGCACATTCTCTTGGATGTGCTTTTAATGCTTGGGTAAAAAATAACTAGTCATTCACTTGAACCCACTCTGCAGGTAGTAAAAAGGGAGGGGGATATGTACAATGCAGTGCGGAGCGCGTCGTTAGCCTCCTGGGCTTAACGACGCGCTCTGCCACTTTGTAAAGGCAAGGCTGCACCATATTTACAAGAACTTTAGCACCAACGCAGGCACCCTTGCACTAGAGAAACAATCCCATTACACAAGGCAGCACACATGGAAATTGCAAAAACGAGGAGAAATAATGCATTTCTCCACGTTTCACCATTTTAAGACCAGGGTTTTCCTGGTCTCCATTTTGGCGCTGTCTACTATGTACCCCACCCTTGTAAATAGGGAATAGCGTCAAATACGATAGGTGTTGCAGTGGAACGCCCACCGCAACACCCACTGCATGCCCCTTTCACGCTAAACATAGCGTGAAAGGGTGCCTTAAGTACAAGGCAACGTTAAGCCACGTTAAGTGGCTTAACACTGCCTCGTGCATAAGTCAAGGCCCCTATCGCCACAGGAATGTCACAAAAAAGTGACGTTCCCGTGGCGATAGGGGCTTGCACATATACCCCTAAATTATTACCATTATTGGCCTACTGGCCCAAGACAACCTTTGGGAAATTTGCCAAGTTTTTTTTTACTTAACTCAGTGTATTATCCACAGAATGAATTAAAGATTACCACATTTCAAGTCACAAGCCCAAATACACCTAGAATATGGTCAGGTTAAACAAATCCTATTGCAGCCAGCAATATTTGTTGCAACTTGTCATCATCTTAAAAACAAAGCCACAGCACTTTCTTTACAATATTATATTTGGAAGTAAATAAGGTTAAACGATATAGTTGACCCAACTCCTGAAATGTCTATTTAGGACATGCATTACGGTTTTTAATCTGAGGCCCATGAACCCACATCTCCCCCAACCATCAATTTCCATCGCTAATCATAAACATTTTAGGCTAAATAATTCAATAAACATATTCCCTCTATGAGAACAAGAGTTTCATGAGGTAGCATTAATACGTACTGGAATTCTGCTGTGTTGCTTTCTCAGTGTAAATGATGTGTGATTTAATAAAATTAATAAAGATATGTTAAAAATCATAAACATTTAAAAAACATTTCACTTAGCTGATTGCTACTTTTGGACAAAGCATGTTTGGATAAAATTAGTCAATATTCACATCAAAAATCGTTTCGACCTGAACTAACAATCAACTTCTAACAACAATTGTGTTTTGGATATGATTTTGTAAACATTATAAGCACCTATAAACTTAGAGAACCAATGATCTAAGTGGTCAGTGATCTATGTATTAATACACATCTAGAACTTCCCAAGAAGCCTTTCCAGGCTACACATTTTCAAATCCGGGGCTTGAAATGGGCCGGCCCTTACTTACATGTACCCGCATTCCTTGTATTGGAAACGGAGCATCTTGCACCTTCAGTAGAGCTCAATTACTTCCGCAAGCAAAGTGCAACTTTCCAGTAGACGGCATGAACTCTTGCAAAATGTGCAACTGGTCTTCTCTAGGTCTCAGCTAGACAGCTCTTGCGTTGTCTCTTCAAGACATGCTGTATCTACTTTTCTGATAGATGCATCTGCCTTGTGGATTCCTCACCTTGTGAATATCCCCTTGCGCCAGCAACGTTCGGAAAATTCTTTGTAGCACGCCGGCGTGGTCAACGTCATATGAGCACGGCATTGCGCGCGACTCCGTCTGACGTCACCGACTCCTCATAAGGCCCACGTCGGCGTGATGACGTCAGTTCCCTTTTTTCCGCGTCGTCGACGCTAGCGGTTTCTGGGATCTTCTGCGATACTTTGAGTATCTTGTTACTATTTTGTGTAACTGTTTCTCTTTTGAGATTTTCTTCTTCGTCGAGGATGTCGTCGAGGAAGACGGGGTTCAAGCAGTGTGGTTCCTGTGCCCGAATGATGTCGAACACTGATCCGAATGCCGATTGTCTGTGGTGTCTTGGGTCGGACCATGATGTTAAGAACTGTCGTTCCTGCTTCAAGATGAACCCCAAAGCCTTACGAGAGCGGGAGGCGAAGCTTCTTCTTGCGTAGGTGAAAGAAAGAGAAGCTGGAAGGTCTTCGAGGTCGGTTTCCAGGCGCTCGAAGTCGAAACAGATGTCGCGGTCGAAGTCGAGGTCGAGGTCGGCTTCGAGATCGAGGTCCAGAGCGAGGTCGAGATCCAGAGAGAGGTCGAGGTCTGGGTCCAAGTCGGCTTCGGGTCATGCTTCGAGCTCCTCGAGGAAGAAGCACAAGAGGAGTAAGCATCGCTCTAAACATCACTCTGGCAAGGAGTCTTCGGATTCGAAGAAGAAGTCTCGTAAACATCATAAGGACTTCGTGTCTCCTTCTCCGGCGCAGTCTCGTGGAGGTTCTCCTGTTCAGGAGCAGGAACCGGATCTGGAGTCGCACCATTCTTCGGTGCATGATGAAGAAGAGGTTCCTCGAGCTCCGACTCCGGATGTGGAGCCTGAAAGTCAAGAGGGCCAGGGTGCACCTTTGACGGATCAGCCTCCTTCGGAGCAGCCGTTGGGTTCATACCCTCCCTTTCCTGGTCCAGGTCAGGACCCCTCGCAATTTCTAAATGCCATGTTTGGTGTTTATGCGAGGGCAATGTACCCCACTGGCGCACCGGTTGGTCCCATGGGTCCATTGTCTTTCAATTTAGGCGTACCTCAGGCTTACGCCCCGGCCCCCTTTATGCCGTTTATGCCGACGCCTTGTGCTCCTTGGCTCAGTACCGCGCCGCCGAGGTCATCGACTTTGCCGGCTCCGGATCAACCTTGTGATTCGGATCGTGGTGCTTCCTATCCTCCAGCTCCTCGCTCAACGTCGGCTCCGGCTCCGTCGGAGTCTTTGCCGGATCCATCGACTTCGGTCCGTATTTAATGGTCGAGGCGCAGGGCTCAGCGCCTCTTGGTGGAAAAGGAGTACATGGATTCCGAGGTTGAGGAAGGAGAGCTACAAGAACAGGGGGATTGTTTTGAGGACCTCCAAAGCGCTAGTGGCCTGGAACTTTCTCCTGAGTGGGGTTTGCCATCCGTTTCGGATACACCATCCAAGGACGTTGCTCCCTATCACGTCGTGATTAGGAAGGCTGCAGATTTCCTCAGTTTGACTTTGCCCACTGTTGAGTACAAGCCCAACATCCTCATGGAGGTTTTACATTCGCCTTCTTCTATAATAGAGCCTACTCTTCCATTCACTGACGCTTTGACTGAGCCTATAAAGGAGGTTTGGAAGAGGCCTTTGACTGCTCCTGCGGTTTCCAGGTCGGTGGCAAGGCGTTACAGGGTGGCTCCTGGTGATCCTGAATTTCTTTCTTCACATCCTTCTCCGGAGAGTCTGGTGGTGCAGGCCGCTTGCTCCAACAGGTCTGCAGGTTCATTCCCTCAGGTGCCGGCAGACAAGGACTCTAAAAAATTGGACCAGTCTGCGAAAAAGATTTTCTCCTCGGGTAGCATGGCTTTAAAATCTACTAATGCTACTTGCCTGTTGGGGAGATATGTTCATGCATTGATGAACTCTGTGAAACAGCTCTCATCTAAACTTCCAGAGGATGACAGGAAGAACTTTAATGAAGTGGTCTCCGATACTCAGGCTGCTTCCCGTATGGTAATACAGAGTGGCATGGACACGGTGGACTCTGTTGCCAGGATTATGGGCTCTACTGTTGCAACCAGAAGGGCCGCATGGCTTAAATCTTCTGATTTTTCAACTCATGTACTGTCTACCTTGTTGGACTTGCCATTTGATGGGACAGGCCTCTTTGGTAAGAAAGCGGATGTGGCCTTGGAGAGATTCAAGGACAGCCGGGCTACGGCGAGGTCTCTGGGCCTTCAGGCAAGGGGTTCTGCAACTAGGAAGTTTAGGGGATTTGGCAGATCCACTTTTCGTTCCTATAACCAAGGTCAGCAGCAGCAGCAGCAGCGACAGAACCCTCTGTATAAGACATACAGAGGAAAACAAAGGGGCCGTGCTCGTGGACGCCAAGCCTCCTCCTCCTCCTCTTCCTCTAATAATCAACCCCCTACCTCAACAGCAAAGCAGCCCTAGATCCGCCATTCTGGATCATGTGGGTCCGGTAGGGGGTCGGCTTACTCATTTTCTACGGGATTGGGTATCGGTTACATCAGATCTTTGGGTTCTCAATCTCGTAGAAAATGGGTATGCACTTCCTTTCCAGGAGTTCCCTCCCAATTACCTTCCTTGCCAGGGTTATTGTTCGGAGGACCACCTGCTTCGCCTGCAGGAAGAAGTCCTGGCTCTGTTCAGAAAAGGTGCGATAGAGGTGGTCCTGGAGCAGGAGAGGGGTCAGGGGTGCTACTCCCGATATTTCCTTATCCCCAAGAAGGAGGGCAGGTTACGACCAATCTTGGACCTCAGGATTTTGAATCTCTACCTCAAACAGGAGAAGTTCAAAATGCTCACGCTTGCGCAGGTTCTTCAAGCGCTGTTGGAAGAAGACTGAATGGTGTCAATCGACTTGCAGGATGCGTATTTTCACATCCCAATCCTGAAAACGCACAGGAAGTATCTCCGTTTTACGGGGGGATCGCAACACTACCAGTTTGCGGTCCTTCCGTTTGGACTTACTACTGCGCCTCGAGTTTTCACCAAGGTGATGGCGGTGGTGGCTGCTCATCTCAGGAGGTCGGGGATTCCTGTATTCCCCTATCTGGACGATTGGCTGATCAAAGCAGAGTCGCCCGAGAAGGTGCTTCATCACCTGCAAGAGACATCGCAGCTGTTGTACAGATTGGGTTTTTCGATAAACGTGCCCAAATCTCACCTGGTACCCTCCCAGCGCAACCTGTTCATAGGTGCGGTACTGGACACTACTGTATGTCGTGCATTCCCTCCGCCTCAAAGGATTCGCGACATTCAGGAAATGATTTCTTTGTTCTACAATGGAGCGGTTTTTGGTCAACCATGCACGCTGGCACATGAGGGCGCTCCAGTGGTGCCTCCGCAGGCAGTGGTATCAGCACAACGGAGATCTCAAGGAGTCAGTGAAGATCTCCAGAGAAACTGCAGCGGATCTGTCTTGGTGGGGCGTGGAAGGCAATCTGTCACAAGGAAAGCCTTTTCAGCTACCACCATCGGTGGCCACGGTGATAACGGATGCATCCACGCTAGGGTGGGGTGCTCATCTGGGGGATCTGGAGGTCAAGGGTCTTTGGTCTCCAGAGGAAAGGTTGCTTCACATCAACCTTCTAGAGTTGCGGGCGATACGTCTGGCGCTCAAGGCCTTCCTCCCTTCCCTTCGCGGTCAGTCGATCCAAGTCCTGACGGACAACACGACCGCGATGTGGTACATCAACAAGCAGGGAGGAGTAGGGTCTCAGTGTCTCTGCAAAGTCTCTGGTCCTGAGTTCAGGATCATCAGATTTGTCTGATGGCAAATCATTTGGCCGGAGTTCTGAACGTTCATGCAGACGTTCTCAGTCGGCAGTTCTCTGCCGACCACGAGTGGAGGTTTCACCCGGAGGTTGTTCACGACATCTTTCAGATGTGGGGATCTCCTCGGGTGGACCTGTTTGCCACTTGCGAGAATGCTCACTGCCGGTCATTCTGCAGTCTCCAGTATCCGATGCAAGGAGCATTGGGGGACGCTTTTCAGTTGAGCTGGAGAAGTCAGCTCCTTTACGCGTTTCCCCCCATACCCTTGATTCCTCGGGTTCTGAGGAAGATTCACCAAGACCGAGCCCAAGTCATATTGGTCGCCCCAGATTGGCCAAGAAGGGTGTGGTACTCGGACCATCTCCACCTCTCCTCTCGCCCGCCTCTCCCTCTCCCTCTCAGGGCAGACCTCCTCTCTCAGGTGGAGGGGCAAGTTCTACACCCCCACCTCCAGACATTACACCTTCATGCCTGGAGATTGAACAGGGCAACTTGAATTCCTTTTCTCTCCCTCACGATGTGGTGGATGTCATTCTTTCTGCCAGGCACGACTCCACCAAGTCCATCTATTCGTATAGGTGGTCTAAGTTTGTCTCTTGGTGCAGAGAGAGGGATGTTGACCCTTTGAAGGCTCATTTGTCTGACATTTTGTTGTTTGCTCTTTCTCTGGCACGGCAAGGGTTTGCTGTTGCTACGGTCAAAGGATATTTTTCGGCCTTGTCGGCATTTCTCTGTTTGCCGGATCAGCCCTCTCTTTTTAAGTCTCCTGTAGTGTTAAGATTTTTGAAGGGACTCACTAATAAGTTCCCTCCTTCTCCTTTTATGGTTCCTCATTGGGACTTGAATCTTGTGTTAACTTATCTGATGGGTTCTCTGTTTGAACCCTTGCACAAGTGTCCCATGAGGCTTCTTTCTTTTAAAACGGTCTTCTTGGTTGCAATTACCTCGGCAAGGAGGGTAAGTGAGCTTCAGGCTCTTAGTTCCGAGCCCCCATTCTTGTCCATTCATGCTGAAAGAATGGTTCTCAGGACCAGGGCTGCTTTTCTGCCTAAGGTGGTAACTCCCTTCCATCTAGGACAATCCATTACCCTTCCTACCTTTTATCCTCCCCCACACCCTTCCAAGGAGGAGGAGAGGCTTCATCGCTTGGACCCGAAGAGAGCAGTTAGTTTCTATCTTGATAGGACTTAAGACTATTGTATTGACGATCAGCTCTTCGTGGGTTTTGCTGGCTGCAAGAAGGGCAGAGCGGTGCACAAGCGCACACTTTCCAGGTGGATTATCCTGTGCATCAAGATTTGCTACTCGTTGGCGGGTAAGGACCCTCCTGAGGGTATTAGAGCTCATTCAACTAGAGCGAAGTCTGCA
Source organism: Lissotriton vulgaris (assembly GCF_964263255.1). Lineage (NCBI taxonomy): Eukaryota > Metazoa > Chordata > Amphibia > Caudata > Salamandridae > Lissotriton > Lissotriton vulgaris. The sequence goes on from NC_141689.1 coordinate 391,785,438, forward strand.
ACATCTGCATTGTCTAGAGGTGTTCCTGTTGAGGACATTTGCAGGGCCGCGACATGGGCCTACCTCCACACTTTTGCGAAGCACTACTGCTTGGATGCTGAGGTGAGGAGGGACGGCCACTTCACGCGCTCTGTCCTCCAAGGTTTCCTGGTGTAGCAGAGTGGACACCCTCCTCCGGGAGTGGGGACTGCTGTGGGACTCTATTCACAAGGTGAGGAGTCCACAAGGTAGATGTATCTATCAGAAGAACAAGTTACTTACCTTCAGTAACGCTTTTTCTGGTAGATACAGTATCTGCCTGTGGATTCCTCACTGACCCACCCGCCTCCACGTTGTCCACTCTGCTATACCTGGGTTTTTGTACGTATGTATTTATGTACTTATTTTTCTGGTATTTTAGGCTTTTGCCATGCACTTTTAGTGGGTTTTTGGATTGCGTGTACTGTGTACATTGTATATTTGTATATATTTGTTGGTCCGTCCGGGTGTCTCGAAGGCATGGAAAAAAGGGCGGAACTGACGTCATCACGCCGACGTGGGCCTTATGAGGAGTCGGTGACGTCAGACGGAGTCGCGCGCAATGCCGCGCTCCTATGACGTCGACCACGCCGGCGTGCTACAAAGAATTTTCCGAACGTTGCTGGCGCAAGGGGGATATTCACAAGGTGAGGAATCCACAGGCAGATACTGTATCTACCAGAAAAAGCGTTACCGAAGGTAAGTAACTTGTTCTGTGGCCTTCAGCCACCCATAGGCCTCCCATTGTCACTTGCATATTCTTTCTCCTCATTTGTCCATGGCATGCATTTGTCATGCCTCTTGCTGTGTTTAGCCGTGCCCGAGAACAGAGTCTAAGTACTATAAAAATACACTGGTCACCATTTTAACATCTGTTCAGGAACTCTTTTTTTCTTTAATCTGGAGCACTTGAGACAAGTGCTCGTACAGAGCTCATTTGTACACAGGGCTGTAAATTGTGTTATCTGGTCACATTTGCTGTGCATTCAAAGACCAGGGTCAAATGTCCGATGCTGTTTTCCCAAGGGTGCGTGTTTACTTACTGTCCTTGGTTTTTCAGTTCCAAAGTTTCTATTTAAGAGTCAATGGAACTCAATGTAAAGTGTGTGCGACGTAGATTCAGTTTTTTTCAGAGGCATACTATCCTGCTGTGTTAATATAACTGCCATTATACTAAACGGCGCCATGGGGAGTTGCCAACTGGACCATGGGCTATAAAAATGAATGACGTAATGCCACACCAGCCTGAGGTAAGCAGTAGGCTGCCTTTACACTGAGGTTAGGTGAGCTGCTTCTTATGTAGAGCCGGGCACAGCAATGGCCTGGTGTTTTTACCGTTTACTCCAGCTTCATGCCTGAACATTGCCCGTTTTCACCCTTGGAGCATGCTGTGAGGTTAATGAGTCACACATCCTCCATTACTTGTTTTACTTCCGGTCTCTGGAGGGCTTTTTTTTCCTGTTTACAATCCGCTCTACTTCCAGTACAAAACAGGCCAGCGTACTAGCATGCTGACCTCTAACCCGCTGAGTACACATTGGTCCTATAATTACGCAGATAGCCGACATCAACGTGCTCTGCAGATGCTTTACATTTCTAGCTAGGGAAGTTCAAAGGGCATTGGTGAGGGCCTTGGGGCTGCAGTGAGGTTGCACCAGTGATGCCTGCCTAGAGAAGGTGCAGGGGATGAATGAGCGTTGGGTAGCACTGTGGCTTAGCTCATTCCATCAGTGAGAGTGCTGCAGGAGAAAAGCTAAAGCTAATCCTCTCGAAGTTACTCTGGCGAGTGGGGTTGAGTTGGGGGACATAGTGACTCGTGGTACATACAACAAATAACACCACTGAGTTCGGGCTCCCAACAGTGAGGCCAAGCCACTGACCAATATTAAACTGAACAACTGCCAATACTGTTACCTAGAAATTTATACTATACCGCCATTTTGGAATTTAACACAACATGGGTCCAGGACTCATCGTTAAGTCTGAGTTAATCCTTTTTGTTTTATTTCATATATCAAAAAAAAATAACTTTTTTTGAATTTCACCAAATTTTTCTTTTTTAACATTTTAAATTACCACAAAAAAATTCATACAATTCACTTGGAAACAGATAAAAATATCTCCAAATTGATGAAAAATTTACAAATTGTTGGAATCAGTTACTATGGCTTTGTAAATTTTAAGGAGATGATACCAAAAACGAATTGCAAATAAATATTCGGTGCTGTGTATGTAACAGAGCGGTGTATGAATGTTTGATACGGATGAATGACAGTGTGTATGGAATGTCTCAAATTATGTGAGTGAATTGTATTAAATGTATGAATTTTTGTTTTTGTGGTAATTTAAGATGTTAAAAAAGAAAAATTTGGTGAAATTCAAAAAAAGTAATTGTTTTTGATTTATGAAATAAAACAAAAAGGATTAACTCAGACTTAACGATGAGTCCTGGACCTATGTTGTGTTAGATTCCAATATGGCGGTGTAGTATAAATTTCTAGGTAACAGTATTGGCAGTTGTTCAGTTTAATCGTGGTACATACAGCACCATGTATCCTTCGACAGCAAGTGCCAAAGCCCAATCTCAACCTCAATAAGCAGGGCAAATGATTTAGAAATGGACCTGAGTTTTTTGTTGTCTGTTACGCTAGGAAACATGCCTTAATGTAGTGGGGTAGATGTATTTGCATAAGTTAGAATCCCTTTTGTAATCACACAGGCAAGCTAAAAGCAAACATTGCCACAACCACTTGTGATGTCCTTACGATAGAGAAAATATTTTCCTAAGCTTTATTAACACACAACTACAGCTCAGGTGCAGCTGTGGAAGCTTCCTTTGCACAATAGGAACAGTTGCACCATGGGCAGCAACACTGAAAGCTTCCGTTTTTTTCTTGAGCATCTTTGAAGTCTCATTATCATTATAGATGACCTGCAGTTGATAAATTATCTACCGTAGGTCATGTAACAACAATCTAGAAGAAACTTACACTCCATCTCACTACCAAATGGACTTATGTACTGTTCCCCATCCAGGAAGTGGTGACAGACGTTGTGTTCTATTACCAAACACCTCTGCACAGCTTAAGGCATATCAGGGCCTGCATCAGGCCAAGCAAGCGCCCACTTTTGCAACAACCACAAAAGCATAGAAGGCTGTATCTATCCCTGGACTCTCCCATACCACTGTGATCATCACTTCTGGCCACTGCCGTAGACGCATACCTACCATGGGAACCAGTGCTTCATCCGTCGTCTTCAGAGATTAAATGGCTCCTGTTTCAAAATGTCGAAGCATTTGTTTGCATGTGGACAATCACAGTCTAATACTCACGCTGGATAGACAATCCACTTTGCAAACACACTAAGAGAAGCATTGTTTTGATAAAACATGGATATACACGTTTCATCTACTTATGCCCTGGAGACCTTATCTTGTAATGGCATTGTAAACTTTTCCGTTTAGTGGCACTAAACTATCACTGTGCCAACATGTATAAAACATTGAAATACTGCCCAAGGTATTCCAAGTAAGGGCGTACAAGGATAAGCATTTCTAAAGCATGGTTTCATCGTGATCATTGCAATTTGGTCAGTACAGCACAATAATGTACCGACAGTTAATGCTTTGCAGCTTAGATTCGAATTGTCCGATTTCATATCATAGCATATATTGTATCATATGTTGCTTAGCTATGGAGTAAGCATAATTCTAAGCATGCTCCAATTTTGCAGATTAGGTTACTAAGACGCAGAGAAATGAGCAGATGTGACCAAGAGCACACCTTGATGATCTAGGGAAGGGAGGAAAACCATGTAACAGGTAGTAGTAAAAGAAGAAATTATTGGATCAAAAGAGTAGAAATGATAAGTTCTTCCAGCACATGGACGAAAACAATATGTTACGCACTATATTATCTCCCAGCACATGTTCAAATACAATAGATCGATACAGGGCTGGCTCTAGGGTGGTACAACCGGTGCCACTGCACCGGGCGCTTACTTCTGGGGGACATTGTGTTTTCAAATATATTATGGAGGTAAAAGCGCCTGCTGCAATGTTCCTTGCCTCCATCAATGTCCAGGCAACAATAAAAATATCAAGATAACTCTAGTGATTAATGTATCTGCTGGAGAGAGATCAGTGTTTTTTCTAGTGGAAGTTTTGATTCATCTCAAGGTACGCCTGCTGCTAAGCACTTATACCATGCAGATGACAGAAGTGTGTATATTGTTATGGTTCAGTGTGAAACTGCTTTTTTTCTCAGAGATCCTTTTGTTACTTGTAGTTTATAAGTTAAAATCCTGATAGAGTACAGTGAGCCATTAACTGTCATAGAGCTGCTTGCAAACTACAAGGTATAGGTTAGAGCGTTATGATTATTTTTTCAGTTTTACATTAGCCTAATGTTACAAAATGGGTTGATTTGGGTAGAAATCAATTCTTTTTAATAAGGACAACCTCCAACCATGGTATTACATTTTAAATTCTGAGTTTGAGTTCTCCAGACAAAGCACTCAAACTATACTAGCTACTAGTGTGGATTACATGTGAGTCCTAAAACGTGTAGCCCTCTGTCTTATATATAACATTTCCTATATACTGATTTACACACAATTCATTGTCTCAGTGTAATACGTGTGTGATATAAAGTGCTTTGACACCCTACAATGAGTATGAGTAGTGCTATGAAAGAAAAGAAATGCATGTGAGAGAGAGTTGTTCTGCAATCTTGAGGAGCTCTCTTAAAGGGTGGTAGTGAGGAGAACCGCGGAGGAAGCCATTTCGGGGCGCCAACAAACATTTTTTGCACCAGGCATAACCAGCACTAAAGCCAGCCCTCGATCAATATTTGGTTTCCATGATGCATATTCCTGTTGCATATTCTATGTGTGTGTACTGCTCTTTTAACTGAGTGCAAGGAAAGTTCTGCCCTTTTGAACTATTTAGGAGAAAGTGCATTTCGGCAGGCATTAATGCTCTTTCTTAATGAGGAGCACCCTCAGCTGACAATAAGATTGGCTAAGTTTATGTATACTGCTGCCAAATCGTTGTCAGTGAGTGATACAAAACAGCTGCAAACTACAACAGATGTAATCAGCTGGGTCAGATCCATTTAAATTGCCAGTTTTGGTAAGTAAGTTGACTCAATGCTCTCCTTGACTAACCTTGTTTTCACTTTTGTATTGTTGTTTTAATGGTTTTGAATGACTATAGAAATAAAAAGATTAATTAATTTGTTTATAGCATTAGGCCAGGAAAATGCTTTTACTGTAATCTAAAAATGTGTACATTAACTCAGATCCACTCTTCAGGTCAACACTAAAAATAGAACACATACTTGTTTAATGTCCCTGCTCATGTCTCTGATCTGGATGTATCAGTATGGCTGTAAGGTGCCAGGCTTGAACTGATTCCTAACTATTAATGTAGATGCTTTCATATTATGAGTACTTGCTGATTAAAGGCAAAAAAACAGTTTGTTAAGCCAGTTATCGGGTGGGATAAATATAGCTGTTTCAGAGATGCTTGTATTCCTCTAGCATTCCAGTATTACATGAGAACACCCAGTTTGCAAAGCGAGAGTGATACATTTTTTCCGGAAGATCAACTGCCATATTTATAATAGTTTTGACTGAAAACCTCACTCTTTGGAGTAATCTTCACTCCAGCAGGACTCATCATAATAACAGAAAAGCTTATATCATCTGGAACAACCAACAGTCCATCTACCTTTTTGTCATCTGCCCACCGTAACACAAACCAGCTGAAGTCCCTACAGCCAGTAGAACAAACTCAACCTCCCCACACTGAAGTCTCATCTCACTGTAACAAATGTCAGAAGTGGACCCTTTCTACACCTGGCATTCTGATGGATCTGACCGATTGATATCCCTCAAGACATCGACAAGTTTTCTCCACCAAACAGTGAACATTTATTTAAAGAAAGGTCAAAAGAAAACCTGAAGAGCAAATAAGAAAACAAGCTTACACATCATGGCACAGCAGGATGTACAAATAATCCCTCAAGGAGTAAAAGGCCTCCCCTATTCCTTGTGAATATTCAAAGCCAAATGCCTTCATTGGAACTATCCAATGGCATCATAGATATGCACTGCTTGAAGATACCCCGCTCAAAAGAATTCTGTGCTCTCATCACAATTCATGTTGTATCAAAAGCATATAACCTGCAACAAAAGTTTCAAAGCAAGATGTTGAAGAATCTTTCGACAAAGGAATGCATCAACACCTGCCACTTTCAAACAAGTCTCCAGCTGCAAATTTAAGAAATTGGCCATGGTGAATGGGTCTGCTGTATATAAAGTATTTACGCTGTACCAAACCTTCAATAAACCCAAAATCAAAACAATAATGATCCCAAATTGATTTAAAAAATAGAGTAATATTTAATAAACAAAATGACACCAAATTGGCAATGATCCGAACAGGGGAGCTGGAGGTTTTAAATGTTTTGAATAGCCCCAACAAGCACAAAACGCCAGTGTTACTTAATGGTCGCAGTAGACTGGAACATAGACAAAATTTGAGGCGGACCACAATTGAGCACAGGTGAGCTCTCCCAACCAGATTTATCCTGGACAAACATTTCAACTTCTGACTTAGGGCCAGATGTAGGTAATCCCAGTTTACCGATTCTTAAATATCGAATCATACCAATTCGGTATTTCAGAATCGGAAAACCGGATGTAGGTAAAAAATCGGTGATAATTACCGATTCGGTAACAATCGGAATTCCCAATCGGTATTCACCGAATCGGAAAATACCGAATCGGTAAATACCGATTTGGTAAATCCCATTCAACCCCATGGGCTTGGAGGCCCATAGGGTTGAATGGGATTTAATGAATTAGTATTTACCGATTCGGTATTTTCCAATTCAGTAAATACCGAATCGGAAAATATGAAAATAACCCATGTGAGACAGTCAACCAATCAGGAACACCCACCACACCCCACAACAAAGCAACAGAGGAACCATCCAAACAGATGCAACTACCCTTCCCCAGTACCTGGAAGTGGCCACACCCATGCAGGTGCAGAGCATTTGAACTGTTTGGAGAGCTGGAGGAAACACAAAGGAGAAGGCTGCCTTGATCATAGCTGAGCAGCATAATGGAGTCCCAGGATGGCCAGAAGGATGGAGCTGAGCTTAAGAGGAAGATCAAATTCAGCCCAGCAGAACTGCAGGTGCTGGTGGAGAAGGTGGTCTAACACCATACCCAGCTCTTTGACAAGCAGTCTCTGCATGTTGCAGAGTCTGTAAAACGGAACACCAGGCTGCAGATCCAGGCCAAAGTCAATGCAATTGGGGTCATACAGAGGGACATAGATGACCTCAAAAAAAGGTGGTACGATCTGCGGATCATTACCAAAAAGAAAATTGCTACACAGAGGAAAGAAGCCGCAGCCACAGGTGGAGGGAGGAGCCGTGCACCAAGACTGACAGACCTGGAGCAGCTGGTGGAATCCACTCTGGAGCAGGAAAGTATCCATGGGATCGGGGATGCTGACAGCTCAGTCAGAGCTGCAAGAAAACAAGGTAAGATGCATGGACATGAATCCCCACCCTATTCCCTGACCCCTTCCCCAATGTTGGTGTCTGCATCCATCACACTCCAGAACTGGTTTTAGTTTTTATCACCAATGCATCATAGGAGACGTAGTCATAGGAACATGCATCAATGCAGTCAACATAGAATTCAGCATGGCATGCAACACACTACATCCATAAGCAGTTGAGGACTAGGCAATTGTGTGATAGTAATGTGATTTAATAATGTCACACAGGTGAACAACACCACTGACCCATTGTCCATATCTGCCCCATTGGAGAGTCATCGCGCAGTACAGCGCAGGAAAGGGAGGAGAGGGCACCCGCAGCGGAGATGAGAGAGAAAACACCAGACAGATCAGGACCAAGCACTGTTCTTGAAAAAACATCCACAGCGCAGGCAGCCACTACACCGAAGAAAACCACCACATCACAGCCACTGTCACCTCTGCTGTTTGGTTTTGAGGCACCTGCACTTTCCCCAACACCAACCTCAGAGTCATCTGTGCTGGCAAGGCCAAGGAGGCATGATGTGCCCCCTCTCAGGATCCTCAAAACATCAGATGAGGAAGATGTGGAGGCTCTCCCACCAACTAATCCACCTTTAGCTGACAACGCTGGGCAGCAGAGTTCATCTGGAGCAGTGCATGCTGGTGTCCGAGGCCGTAGGGTACGGGAGAGAGACAAAGGCCTGGATGGAGAGGGGGTCTTCTGTGGTCTTGAGGCCACCATGGTGAAGGTCCAGCGCCTGCAGGCAAAGGGCATTTTAGCGGTGCATAGACAGGTGCGCATATTAAACAGCAGGATGTCCAACATCGACAGGGGGATTGGCTCCATTACAGAAAGCATGCACTCCATGGCAGAGGGCATGAGGGAAATGACTCAGTGCATGAGTGCCCTCTGTGACAAACTAGAGAGTGACCACTCCGAGAGGCGCAGGGATCGTCAGTGCATGCGGCAACAAACCAAAGCCATTAACCGGCTTGCCACTGCAACCTCCCTGCTGTCGCCATGCAGGATGACATTGTGCACTGCTGCACCGATTTGTCGGAGGGGGATGGGGAGAGTCACTTCTGCCATGGAGGTTTTGCTGACACACCAGGCAGCCACTGCTGGAGACACAGGTGTCGGGGACACAGAAGACTCCACCAGCAGGAGTGGCTCTAGCACTCCTGTTCCTGATATTCGTAGGAGCAGCAGGCGCCAACCTACGGTCCTAGGCACCACTGCACATGTTGACACCCATCCCCGTACATCCCGCACTGTAGTGCGTGGGCGCAAACATTGACGATGCCCTGAACCCACAGGACAGGTCACGGTGAGGTCAACTGTGGCCACCCAGTGTGGAATACAGACATTGTAGTATCATGGTGTGGTACCAGTAAAGTGCTGTAGTGACTATTAAACTACATACTTAACATACTAAGCATGCCTGTGTCTACTTACTTACTTAGAAATAGCTGCGTGTGATTTCTGCCCGTCTCAGTCTACCATCTGTTGCTGGCGCTGCTCCTGCTGCTTAGAGCTCTGCCTGTTCTGTTCCATCATAAATGTCCTCATGATGTGTGATCTCAACCTCTGTACCTTCCTTGGTGACAAGATTGTGCAGAATGGCACATGTCGCTATTATTTGCAGCAGATGATTGGAGTATACTGCCGTGCACCGCCACTCTTATGGAGGCAGCGGAACCTGCTTTTTAGTAGTCCAAATGTGCGTTCTACAACGCTGCATGTTGCTCTGTGTCCCACATTGTAACGCCTCTCACTCCTGGTAGATGGATTTAAGTAGAGGGGTGAGAACAAAGGACCGCAGAGCATATGCACTATCTCCTAGGTGTAAAATAGAATGCCATTAGTTACATACTCATGATTGATCCATCTGCATTGACTATCAGGGTGTGTCACAGGTATTTACCTAGAAGGTATCCATCCCCGAAATCACCGGCAACAAGGCGTGTGTATATCCCACTGTTCTGGAAGATGTACGAGTCGTGAGTACTCCCTGGGAATTTAGCCACAATGTCTGTTATGATGTTGCCAGCATTGCATATCACCTGCACATTGATTGAGTGCGTTGACTTCCGGTTCCTGTAAATGTGTTCTGCGGCTGCAGGTGGGCAGAATGGGATTTGACTGCCATCTATACAGCATATCACGTGAGGGAAGTGTGTCAGTTGATAGAAATCTGTTTTGGTCTTAGCAAGTTCCGCAGGTGTGTCAGGGAACCTAATATAATGATATATTCTCTGCATCATGGCCTCAAGGAACTTCCTGAAGAAACGGGACAGGCAGCTCTGAGACACACAACCTACTGCAGCAATCACACTCTGGTAACTCCCAGAGGCAAACAGGTGTAGGCCACACAGCACCTGCACATGGGGTGGGATGGCGTACACCCTTGGTGTTGGGTGATCCAGGTGTGGGTGGAGGTCCCTGATCAAGTGTAGGATGGTTTGGGGGTGTAGCCTGTAACTTTGCAGTATCTCTGGCTCAGTCAGTTGGAAGAGCGTTATTCTCTGCCTGTAGACTTGCTCCTCCCTTCTCTATACCCTCTCTCCTGCTGCTTGTAGCTGTAGCCGCCTTGCTATGATGTAGAATGCCACCATTCTGGTTGAAATGTTGCATTTTGGGACCTTATTTTATAGCCTGCACCTGGTTACCACCTGCTTTCAATCCATGTTATTTACCGACTCTTAAATTCCGAATTTCATGAAATTCAGTATTTTTTTGGTTTCCTACATCTCGAAAGTCATTTTTTACCATTTTTTAAGTACCGATTTGGTAATTAAGAATTCGGTAAATAAGGATTCGGAATATTCCGAGTCGGTACGATACCGACTCGTATTTACCGATTCGGTAGTATTTTGACTCCTACATCTCATTTTCCAAATACCGGTTGGTAACGGTCGAAATTACCAAATTTTGTCCGTTACCGACCGGTATTTGGCTACCTACATCTGTCCCTTAGACTTTTAGGCCCCAAGTCACCGCAGGTGCACACTTTTAAAGCCCCCCCAGAATATCAGGCACTTTAAGACTCACTGTCAGCTAAGTTTTTCCCAGAAAAGCCCTCTTGCAGTTAGTTGTCTCCCTGCAGCCAGACACAGGAGGTATGCCAACTGATCCTTGGAGTTCACTTCTTTGACCTGGGTACAAGAGGGCCCGGTCTTCCAGGGACTTTCTTGATTTACAGATCGCATGTCCAGTCCTCTTCTGATCTTTTACAGGTCCAGAAAGTATTCTCTAGTAGATGCCATGGAGGTACCACATTTATGCCTTGCAATAGCTAGTGGGTGGGGGTGACTCCTAGCCTCTCCATAACCAATAAGTTAAAAGTTCTCAGGGGCAACCCTATCTACTTTTTCAGTAGGTCCTGTTAGACTTAGTGCAAATAGGCCCAACATTCCATGTGTCAGGGCATTTTCAAGATGGCAACACTCTTCAGACATACTTAACTTGGACTCTGAGGGCTGGGAGTGTGTGCGTGGAGTGTGCTGTGGTAATCCTAGTTTCCTCCCACATATAACTGTAAAAAACAGTTTGGAGCAGGTACTATACCTACAACAGACACAGGGACCAAAATGTGGTAGGGCAAAAGCAGGGTGCTTCAGCAACCAGACAGTGGATGCACAAGCATTGTCTTGTCATCCTGCGCTCTCCCTATCTATTGTCCCCTATGTTATATAAGTAAAACCAGATACAGAGGTCTGCTAAGACAAAATCAGTGTCCTTCTGCAACCAGACTAGGGAACCACAAGCATTGCCTTTGAATCCAGTTTTAAATGTGCCCCAAGTGTTATATGTGGCTCAACAGACGTGTGAAGCCGTATTTGACACTGCACTGTAAAAAGGAGGCACTCAGACCCCACCCTGCCTATACTGTGGAGTTCTGAGGAGTCACCTTTGCCCAATCAGACATGCCTAATGTTTGCTCCTGGGAGGCATTTCACACATTTTCACTCCTTTTCAAGTATAATCATTGGCTGGGAGAAGCTGGAGAACTAGTGCAAATTAGCCTGTTGGAAAATAAGGCAAGAAAAATATAACCTTCTTAGAGTTATTGGCCCACATGCATCAAGCATTTTTGTAGTCGCAAACGGTGCGATTACTTAAAATCGGCCGTTTGCGAATGCAAAAGTGCTTTTTGGGTAGAGCTTGCTAGAGAATCCAAATCCGCTGGTAATTCAGAGGCTGCTACCTCAGACACTATTGGCGCCGTTGGCGAATCCGAGCCGAGGAGCACTGTTGGAGTTACTGGCGGAGCTGCAATCAGCGCTCCGCTTGTTGCGTGTTGTTTGGAAGGGGAGGGAGCAGCCCCGGCCGGCGTTTTGCGGAGCAAGTCTACAACTGAAGGACCTGGCCCTGGAGTGTTGATATTCTTAGCAGATCTCTGCTGTTTTGGGTGAAGTTGAAGCTGGGCCTGCCCTCCATCTGATCCGGCAGCTTCATCCGTTTGTGACCCGGCACGTCTGGCAGCAAGTTTCTGGTCTCGTAGCGCTTGTTTGGCTGCACGGGTCTTCAAGGCAGCAGAGGCCGCCGCCGCTGCATTTTTTGGAGCCATCAGCGTTTTTGTATGGAAATGATCGGTGCCAGAAGTGCAGCAGGACTGTTGGTGGAGCCGAAAATAAAGTCTGAGCACCGTGAGGCCGATTGCAGACGCGATGAAATGAATTTGAGAGCGCGGCTGCTGAGGTAAGCGCAAAGGGTGCTCGGGTGGTTTAAAACAGGCGCCGCTCATTATTCATCTTGCAGGGTGAGAAAATATTGCAGGTTTTGTCCTCTTCTGCTCCAGTTATTCACAGCAGTTCTTCACAGTTGTACACAGTTGTACATCGCATTTTCACTCGGTAAATTCATAGGTATCGCATGGGTATCACGGGGTTCTACCCCTCCACAAGCCCATTCACTGACTCAGGCACGGAAGAGTGTCTCACAGCGGACTAGTGAGCCGCCGCCATCTTGCCTCTGAATTACCAGCGGATTTGGATTCTCTAGCAAGCTCTACACAATTAGCTACTCCCGTAGCTATAGCTGACCCGTTTTCACCGCCTGCACCGTCACTTTCACAGCAGTGCTCATTTGTTACAGCAGAAACGCCAGCGGGTGCCATGATAGAGGTAGCCACAACGGAAAAAACCACAATTGAGCAAACACAACCTCAAGCACCTGAAGCGCCAGAAACAATTCGCTCTGTGCCCACAGCAACTACCTCTACCTCTAACACAGCAGCATCTGTTACTGCTATAAGTGATGTAAGCGGCGCAACAAATACATCCACTACTCCTCAGCCTGAAATTCAATTGACTTTGTTAAATAATGAGGAAGACAAGTTAATATCACCCTCATCAACGCAGACATTTGCTGAGACCCAAGGCGTCTCTGCGTCAGCTGGGGAAGGAAACGTTGATGACCTAACACTGCCTGGGCCCAACCACGAAGGTGGGGCAGGAATCGCGTCTGATACAGATGTGGAACCTCTTGAATTTTACACTATATCTGAAGGCCGTGAGGACCCAGGGTGGCAACATGACTTAGACTCTGAATTAGACTCTCTATCTGACCTGCATACCGGCTCCAGCTCCAGCACTCAAGATAGCGATGTGGATGAGCTTTTGGGAGAAGCCTCAGCCGGAAAGCACACAGTGATCAAAAAAAAAAGAAGCCACCATATCCCAGCAGGTCCTCACCGGGAAGGCACCCCCGCACTAGCTTCCAGCTCTTATGGGGCCTCTTCTTCTTCAAAGGAACAAAACACAACCTTAACTGCGGTAATGGACACTGTGTTGCAGGCAATCGCGTCACACAGAGAGCAAACATCTAAGGATGGACGGAAAGCACAGCAAGCTCTACAAAAGGTACAAGGAGTGGTACGCAAACTTTCAAAAACAGTTGCAGCATCCAATACAAGAATGTCGGACATGGAAGATCGAATTGTGGGTATTGAGGCGGAAGCAGCTGTGGTGAAAGAGCAGGTTGATGCTCACGACGCCGAGATGACTGACGTAAGGTGGAAGCTTGAACAGATGGAAAACCGGATGCGCCGTAATAATCTTCGAGTACTGGGAATACCGGAAAAAAGTGAAGGGGATGATACACGCACCTTTATGATTCAACTCTTTAAAGACACTTTTCCTGAGTTATCTTCATGGAACTGGGATCTGGAAGTTCAACGGGTCCACAGAACCCCTTCTACATTACGGCCTACCAACTCGCAAAGCAAATACCCTAGGGCGATCCTCGTCTACTTCGGTAACTTTTTGCTACGCCAAATCATTGCAGAGAAAGCGAGACCTGAGGCTCATCGGATCCGAGGCGACATCTCATACTTTGTCAGACCGGACTTCTGCCACACAACTGTGGAGCGGAGATGGCGCCTCCGTCAGCTAATCAAACCTTTTTTGGACAAAAAAGCTAAGGTCTATTTGAATAATCCCGCCATACTCAAGGTGTTGTATAATGGTCAGGTAAAATTCTTTTCCTCCGAGATCAAAGCAAAGGCTTTTTTAGATAGCCTGACCTAGTTTCTTCCTTAGGAGCCCTAAAATGCATCGGTCATCTTGACTTTAGTTACGACACCGGATTGTGTGCCTTGTTTTACAGTTCCCAAGTTCCTAAGTTAACACCAACTTTAATGCTTTTCGGATAATTCGCTTAGAGTAGGACTAGAATATGCTGTATTATCTATTTTGGCATAATGTATCTTTCTCCTAGTATTCAAGGGTTCCATCGCATGGCTTGTTGGGAACTGCATGGCTCTAGGATGTTTATATTTTCATAGCTTTGCATGTTTTTCGCTTTCCTTTTTTTTTTTCTCTTACATACCCTTCTCACTAGCCTACACATGTGTTATTTGAAATATTCAGAATTAATGATAAGGCACGGTCACAGGGTGTCTCTCCATCACTATAGACTCTAGTGAGAGTCTGCTATGCCTCATAGGGTGGAGTTCGTGGGGAGGTGGGGGGGTAAGGTCTCGGGGAAGACCTTGGGGAGGGGGTTGAGGAGGGGGGGAGGGAAGGGGGGGAACCAAAAAAGAAAAATTGGCAAATTCGGTCATAGACGTTGTTGTATTAAGAGTAAAAACTACAGAAATGTTAAAGAAAACCAAAACCGTATTATATATTCTAAGGAGAATGGGTGTTTAAAGCTTGTCGGGTTAGCCTTTCAAATCAATTTATGGGGAGAATAAGTCTTTGTACATGGAATGTGGCAGGCCTCAATCATAAAGATAAAAGGGCTCAGTTATTTCAATCAATACAACAAAATCCTGTTGATATATTATGTCTCCAAGAAACACATATTGCACATTCTGATAGGAACCTACTTAAATTACCTGGTTATAACCTAATGGCAGCTACATCTCAAACATCCAAAACTAGAGGGGTAGCTATCTTCGCTAAACCTATAATAGGCCCCCCAACTCGTATATCAGCAGATAAATACGGCAGATGGGTTATAATTCAGCTCCAGCTGGATATCACCATCTGTGCAATCTATGGCCCAAATCTGGATGACCCTGCCGTTTTTCGAGAGCTCGAAATTGAGCTGGCCTCTTGGTCAGGTTCCCTGATTTTTTGTGGAGATTTTAACATCGACATAGGGTTATCCTCTGGGAACTCTCTATCTCGAAACTATAAAGGGCGCAAGCCAAAGGTATATACAGCATTGGATCAGATGATGAAAAGTCACAACCTGGTTGACGTCTGGGGCCTACTCCGGGGGCCAGATTTGGCTGGCTATACATATTTCTCTTTCCCCCATAACAAATATGTTAGAATCGACTATATCATGTCAAACATTAACCGTAAGGATATAATAGAAGTAGTTAAATCACCGAAAACTTTATCTGATCACAATGCATTGACCTTTATTTTTGATACATCTAATTTAGTTAAACCAATAACACAATGGACCTTTGATAGGAGGCTATTGGTTAATCCAGAATACATAGCGTATATTAAATTATGGACCCAGTCTTTCTTTGATTATAATCAGTTCAGTGCTCCCCGTATTATAGTATGGGACTGTTTTAAAGCAGCATTGAGAGGAGAGACCATTTCATTTGTTGCTAATAAGCGAAAGCTAGAAAAACAGTCCAATTTGGAAATGATGCAGGAGTTGTCCAATCTTGAGGCCCATCATGCTTCCCTGTTAAATTTGTCTCGCGGGGGCCAAGTCGATCCTACCGCTGATCCTGGGAAAATCTTAAAAAAAATAATGATTTTGAAAAATGAGATTAATAGTAAGTTAATTCAAAAAGCCGCGGAAACCTATCAAGCCAATAAGGATAGACTATATGAATCAGGGGAGAACGTGGGGAAGCAGTTAGCATTACGCACATGACAAAAGCAATCATTGAGTAATATTAAAAAGATTGAATTCGAGGGAAATGAGTATACTACCCCCAAAGATATTGTTAAAGCATTTCATAAATACTATCAAAAACTCTATAGCAGTGATATCTCACATCCTGATAGTGAGATTATTACATTCCTAAATAATTGGCTCCCAGACCATATTAATAATCAAAATATCGATGAAGAAAATAAGACTCATTTGGACAGAGAGATCACGATCATTGAGCTGGAGATTGCATTAGCTGAGATGGCCAACGGTAAGGCGGCTGGACCAGATAAAATCCCACTTGATTTATATAAAATCCTTGGTAACCAGATAACTCCCTTTCTACTTGATTTGTTTCTAGGAGTTCAATATCACGCAATTCCTCCCGATTCTTGGAAACAAACAAATATAATAATTTTCCATAAGAAGGGTAAACCACTCCATCTGCCTTCCTCATATAGGCCTATATCTCTGATCAACTCCGACTCAAAGCTTTACGCCAAAATACTTGCTAATCGTCTGAGCGGAGTCATCGAACGGCTTGTATCCCCGTGGCAACACGGCTTTATACCCGGTAAAGGCACCACAGACCACACTCGTAGAGCCATAACCCTACTTGACATCTTGGGTGCTACGGGGGGCGAGATGTCGATGATCTTCCTCGACGCCGAAAAGGCATTCGACCGAGTATCTTGGCAATTTCTCTGGAACATCCTGGAAAGTAAAAATTTCGGAAATGCTTTTATCAGTGCCATTAAAGCTATCTATGCCAACCCCACCGCAAAAATTTGTATAGCAGGAAATGAGTCGGAGGCTATTACGATTCAGAGGGGTACAAGGCAGGGCCGCCCATGCTCTCCGGTTCTATTTGCACTCTATATAGATCCTCTTATTCATAAATTACTAACCTCAACATCCATACATCCATTACTTACAGGGTCTTTTTCTACCAAAGTTATGGCATATGCGGATGACATTGCCGTAATAACCACTAAACCGTCTGAAGCAATCTATGAAATCGAGGCAATTACCCAAGCTTTTGGGAAGTATTCAGGGTACTCCTTGAATAGAGATAAGACTATGGTATTGGCTACTAGTAACACTCAGTATGAAAGTACTCTTAGGGTTAATCAGGCCACTTATTTAGGTGTAATACTTTCAACAGAGATTAGTAATATTTGTGATATTAATTATTCTCCCCTTATTGATAAAATCAAAAGCGATCTAAGAAGGGTAGACAGTCTACACCTCTCCATCATAGGTAGGGCCAACTACATTAAATTGAACGTATTCCCGCGCGTTCTATACTTGTTTAGAGCAATCCCTCTATTACCTACAGCACACTCTATAAAGATTATAGACTCCCTTATAGTAAAGTTTATGTGGAGTTATGGAAAAATAAGGCGGGCCCTTCCCCTTCTATCACTTCCCCAATGTAGAGGCGGCTTAGCTTTACCTAATTTAAGATTATATTTATGGTCATCACTATTGCAATATATGGATCCTCTTTTGACTGCAAAATCAGGAGGCCCAACCTCTACAATTCCTTACATACCATCAATATATGAGCTCAGCTTAGGTAGAAAACATAAGGGACTTTTTTTAAGGCAGGTTGAAACATCTTCTTACAAAAAAATTAAATTTAAGACTGTTTTAGACGCTCTTTCAGTTTGGAAAGCCATTAGTAAACATTTAGGCCTTTCTACATATACAAAATATACACCGCTATGGTGTTACGGATAATCCTAGCAGCTAGGTGGAAAGATACAGAGCCCCCTACCTTTAATATGTGGCTTAGTCGCTTTATAGCAATATATAAACAAGAAATTTCAATATATGCCACAAGAGGTAGAAAAATGAGAGCAATAGGAACACAGATTTGGGAACCTATTACTAGGTGGTATAATCAAGAAAGGAGAAATTAGATATAGGGCCTCTAAGTGATTTTGATCCCATTCTCTCTCTCTTTCTAGTATTCTATTTCTTCATGGTTTTATCTTTCTTTGTAATAGTGCTTTGATTATATTTATTTATAAATGTACCCTGTAACCCATGTATACTACATCATTTCATATTACTTATCTTGTATATTTTTGTTCTATGATTTGAATTTGCCAACAATATAAAAAAAAAAAAAAAAAAAAAAAAAGCAAAAGTGCTTTTTGGGATGCATGAAGCAATTTTAGAATTCGTAACTATGGCCCACATGCATCATTGTTACATTTTGCACTTCCTAATTTGCGAAAAATAAGGAATCGCAAATTAAGAAGTGCAAAATGCTATGCATCATTTTTTTCGGTATTCATTTGGGATTCGGTAAAAATCGCAATTCTTACCGAATCCCAAATGAATACCGAATTCTTAAGTGCATTTTCGCAATTCCTATTGCTTCCTATGGGCCAAAAGGCCCATAGGAGTCAATGGGAAGGCATCAGCAAATTGCCAGTGGCACTTTGAAAATTTCATGGGTGCAGGGGGGGGTCCAAAGGACCCCCCCATGCACCCCTGAAATGTATTTTTCGCATCATGTTTCACACACACATGTCCTAAGGACATGTGTGTGTGAAACATGAATGTAGAAAAAAAAACATTTGCAGCATTTTAAACACTTTTTCCAAATTTACCGAGGGGTTCAACCACTCGGTAAATTTGGCACCCTAATTGCGACTTTGCACTTGTGAAAGTAATGATGCATTGCTTTTAAGAAATCGCACATCTGCGACTTCTTAAAAGCACCCGCAATTTTAGAACTCGCAACAATGTTACGAATTCTAAAATTGCTTCATGCATCCCAAAAAGCACTTTTGCATTCGCAAACGGCCGATTTTAAGTAATCGCACCGTTTGCGACTACAAAAATGCTTGATGCATGTGGGCCATTGTTGCGAGTTCTAAAATTGCGGGTGCTTTTAAGAAGTCGCAGATGTGCGATTTCTTAAAAGCAATGCATCATTACTTTCACAAGTGCAAAGTCGCAATTAGGGTGCCAAATTTACCGAGTGGTTGAACCACTCGGTAAATTTGGAAAAAGTGTTTAAAATGCTGCAAATGGTTTTTTTTCTACATTCATGTTTCACACACACATGTCCTTAGGACATGTGTGTGTGAAACATGATGCGAAAAATACATTTCAGGGGTGCATGGGGGGGTCCTTTGGACCCCCCCTGCACCCATGAAATTTTCAAAGTGCCACTCGCAATTTGCTGATGCCTTCCCATTGACTCCTATGGGCCTTTTGGCCCATAGGAATCAATAGGAATTGCGAAAATGCACTTAAGAATTCGGTATTCATTTGGGATTCGGTAAAAATTGCGATTTTTACAGAATCCCAAATGAATACCGAAAACAATGATGCATAGCATTTTGCACTTCTTAATTTGCGATTCCTTATTTTTCGCAAATTAGGAAGTGCAAAATGTAACAATGATGCATGTGGGCCAATGTGGCCCACATGCATCAAGCATTTTTGTAGTCGCAAATGGTGCGATTACTTAAAATCGGCCGTTTGCGAATGCAAAAGTGCTTTTTGGGATGCATGAAGCAATTTTAGAATTCGTAACATTGTTGCGAGTTCTAAAATTGCGGGTGCTTTTAAGAAGTCGCAGATGTGCGATTTCTTAAAAGCAATGCATCATTACTTTCACAAGTGCAAAGTCGCAATTAGGGTGCCAAATTTACCGAGTGGTTGAACCACTCGGTAAATTTGGAAAAAGTGTTTAAAATGCTGCAAATGTTTTTTTTTCTACATTCATGTTTCACACACACACGTCCTTAGGACATGTGTGTGTGAAACATGATGCGAAAAATACATTTCAGGGGTGCATGGGGGGGTCCTTTGGACCCCCCCCTGCACCCATGAAATTTTCAAAGTGCCACTCGCAATTTGCTGATGCCTTCCCATTGACTCCTATGGGCCTTTTGGCCCATAGGAATCAATAGGAATTGCGAAAATGCACTTAAGAATTCGGTATTCATTTGGGATTCGGTAAAAATTGCGATTTTTACAGAATCCCAAATGAATACCGAAAACAATGATGCATAGCATTTTGCACTTCTTAATTTGCGATTCCTTATTTTTCGCAAATTAGGAAGTGCAAAATGTAACAATGATGCATGTGGGCCATTCTTCCTTACTATTAGGAAACGGACTTCGCCATTGATTTGAATTTTAATAACTATAAAAATAGTTGTTTAATTATTTTTCTATCTGGTTCCATTCTTGTGATACTGTGTTATTATTTTAATTGGTACTTTGGTTTTCTAAATAGGACACAATGAAAATATCTTTTAGGACCTTGTCACTGTATGGACATGGTAACTGCTACATACCCCACTTTAAAATCTCATGCACACTACATTGTGGGCTACAAGACATAAAAAAGGGCGACTGCTAATATTTAAAAGTGTTTATTTTGACAGGTCGCAGTGCAAATTTATACCGCAACTGTCAGGTTATAAAGGGTAGGCCTGAAGATATGTTTGCACTGCCGCCGTGTTGGATGGCACAATAGGTGCTGCATTTCACTGGTAGCATTTAACATTCAGCACTTTCGACACCATATATAGAGACTTATTTGCAAGTTAAATGTGTTAATTAGGAATAAGCCAATTCAACCATGTTAAAGAAGGGTGTTCAAGCACTTTTCTACTGTTTAACAGAGATACATTTAATAGAGTTCTAAATCTAACAAAAATATAGGATTTGGCAAAATGTGAAAGGTTTGGGGTCATCACGTAGTAATGATGTTTCCTACTCATCAACAGTGTTTAAATTTAGGGCATCTATCGCTCTGACCTCAATACCTCTAGCAGGCCACTCAGCAAGAACACCTTCAACGCAGTTCGTTATTAACCAAACTCCAATGGCCTGATTTTGGAAAAAGTGCCTTTACTTTGATTTGCAACATCATAGAAGAAAGTCATTTACTGTCAGTGAAGAAGGCATGGTTACCCTTGGCAGAGGTACTAAAATTCTCCTGATCTCCGTCTGGGATGATCTGCAGCTTCCTGTGTTGTTGCATTTGAGACAGTTCATCAATATTCCAATTACAGAGGTTAGAGAAATCTTACATCCGTGGCACCATCATTACAGTAGATCCCTTCCTACCACCGTGATAACTCAAGCATAATCATCCTTTCTCCTTTCACATCAGCTCACTTTCACACTAAATTTGGCGTACCACTAAGAATGATAATTTCTGCATTCTTCAACAGTACATAATAGCCTGCCACCAGGCCTCAGCAAGTGCTTAATCCTAACATGATAAAACTTCCCCATTGATGCATAAAACAAATCTGAAGCTGAGAATCCCATTCCACATATAAACCTCAGTACATGTGTTAAAGTATTCTAAAACTATGACAAGGACACCAGTGGAAGTAAGACCTGTTTATTAACCATCCACTCTCCTCACTGGAGAGTGCACCAACATTCTATTGCAAGCTTCAGGGCAGGGGATACCAACTGGGGAACAGGGGAGGTACCATTTGGGGATTAAAGTTACAACACATCTCCCTTCCATAGGGGTGACAAATCAACAGAAGACATGGACCCATGGGAGTGGGTTAGAAGTCGCGCTCTCTAACCATAAAATTGTTAAACAGAACACAGACATTATACATGCACTTTTACAATTTTGTCAAAGCTCCACCATTGACCATTTTCCAGTTGAACCACATTCTTGAGCACTTTTGCAATTTTACCGGGAGTGTAGTATTTGCTTTGGGTGGCACCCACTTTCTTGTTCCTCCTGGCTTGTACCTTGTCACCTACCTCCCACTGGGAATCCTTCACCACATGTTTTGTGTGATACCATTGCTTGTAATAGTCTTGGTGAAGTTTTACCTTTTCTGCAGCTGCCTCCTGATCCACTTTTCTGGTCTCACCACCGCTCAACCAACTGGGGTTCAACTTGGTGCTGGGCTCTCTACCTCACAATGCTACGAAGGGTGAAATGCTTGTAACTTTACTGGGGGAGGTGTGGTATGCCCATAGACGCATCCTAAGGGAACCCTCTATATCATGTCCATTAGTGGCAGCCAACTGGATATGTTCTTTTATGATTCTGTTCGCCCGCTCGACTAAAGCATTGGCTTTTGGGCAATACAAGGCTGTGGTTTCATGTTTAATGTCCAAACCCTTGAGGAATGCCCGCATTTCTTCCGAGATAAACTGCTCCCCATTATCTGTCACCAAGGTCGCGGGAATGCCTTCTTCCACGAACACTCCACTCAAGAACTCAATTACCACCTTAGGGGTGACACTGTGCACAAACATTTGCTTGATCCAATGGGTTGTATAATCAATTAAGACCAGCATGAACCTCTTCCTTTCGCCTAATTCCTGCATAGGTCCAATGATGTCCATGGCCAGCTTACTCCATGGTTTGGTTGGCACCTGTACTGGAGATAATGGTGCCTTCTGCACCGCTTTGGATTTGTCGTTTTTGGCACACGTTCCGCAATCCTTTACGGCCTGTTCAGTCATTGCGTCCATCCTTGGGAACCAGAAACTGGATCTGACTCTGGCTTTAGTAAGGCTACGCCCCAGATGGCCTTCATGTGCTAAATCCACAACCTTCTTCCTGAGGCCCTTGGGTGGAATTACCCTGTGACTGCGATAGATTCTGCCTTTTCTGAAGCTCAATTCGTTCCTCACTTCCCAATACTCTTCTATGCCAGCTTCAAGATCATTCTTCTTGTTCGGCCATCCTTTTTCCATATATTTTTTTAGGAAATGTAACTCCCTGTCACCTTTCATCTCTTCCTCCCATTCCTTTTCCGTGATTGCGGGCATCTCCGTCATTAGTATAGGACTGTCCAAGGCTTCTTCTGTTTCCCCCGCTTCAGATAACTGGGACCTTGACAGAAAATCCGAAATCGTATTCTCCTTGCCCGGTACATACTCCACTTTGAAGTTGTAATGTTGCAGACCCGGGATCCATCTGCTGATGCGAGGTGTACAATTTTCTAATCCCTTCACCGAGAATATGAAAGTGAGGGGTTTATGATCGGTCCTAATGGTGAACCTTAAGCCCCACAAGAAGAACTTGAAGTGCCTAACGGCCCAGAAGCAGGCCAAGGCCTCCCTTTCAATCACGGAATAGTTCCTTTCAGGGCTTGTAAGGCTCCGGGATGCAAATGCAATAATTTTCTCCTCTTTTCCATCTTTCTGTATCAAAGTCGCGCCCAGGCCCTTGTTGGAAGCATCTGTAGCCAGGATAGTTTTATTTGATGCATCAAAAGTACCTAATGCAGGGGATGTTGTTAATTCCTCCTTTAATGATTCCACCACTGCATCATGTTCCTTGTTCCATAAGAAATCCTTGTCTTTCTTCATAAGCTCTCTCATGGGTTCACACTTGGCTGCGAAATTGTCGATGTACTTGGACATATACTCTAAAAGCTCCAGAAAGGACTTAAGTTCTTCTTTGTTCTTGGGACTGGGTGCTTCTTTTACTGCTTGGATTAAGCTGCTCTTAGGCCTGAACCCGTCCTCTGTTATCTTGTGGCCTAAGTACTCTACTTCCTTAACTTTTATTTTGCATTTTTCTTTCTTCACAGTCAGACCCGCTGCCATGAGTCTGCTGAAAACTTGTCTTATGATTCCATCATGTTCTTCTTCTGTCTGTCCATAGACAAGTATGTCATCCTGGAAGCACATGGTACGTTCGACTCCCTCCAAGATCTTTTGCATGGCTTTCTGGAATATGGCAGCTGCCGACGCCAGCCCAAAAGGCATCCGTTTAAACTTGTATGCTCCGAATGAGGTGATGAACGCTTTGAGGGCTCTCCACTCTAGATGGAGTTCAATTTGGTGATACGCCATGGACCGGTCTATCACACAGAAGTATTTGGCTGGGCCCATGGTGCTCAACATTTTGTTTATTTTGGGCAAGGGATATCTTTCAACCCATATATTGTCGTTTAGACTGCGCAAGTCCACACAAAGACGGATACCTTCCCCACTGGCCTTGGCCGCGATGACAATCGGAGCCAACCATTCTGAGCAGTTTATTGGTTGGAAAATGTCAAATCACATAGCTTGTGCAATTCCTCTTCTAGGGGTACTTTTAATTTGTGTGGCACTGGGCGTAGTTTATGTACAACTGGTCTTGCGTTATGCTTTAACTTGATTCTGTGTTGGAACTTGTGCTGACAGCCCAGTTCCTCTTTAAATAACTGTCCATACTCATCACAAATGTTTTCACCTCTCAGGGACCTGTCAGTGAGCAATACTTGTTCGACGCTATTGGGGTCTATGATAATACCCAGCTCTTTTTGGTGAACCCATCCCAGTAAATTTGACCCAGATTCTACTACATACACTGTACCATACATTTCCCTATCCTTAAAACGCAGCTGCACATTTTTCATGCCTACCAAGGGTATTTTCCCTTTGTTATATCCTGTGGGAGAGATGTCAGGCATTTCCAATTGATTGACATTGCAATTTTCCATAGTAATATAAACATCCTTTTTAAGTAAGGTGCATGGAGATGATGAGTCTGCGTACATTTCAACACATTGGTCATCAAGGAAGACATCACATTTTGGGTAAATAGAATTAACCGTACTATCTATGTCTTTTACTTGCAAGATTATCCTCCCAACCCTTTGCTCGATACACTTTACTTCCCTGGCTGTGCTCTTCTCCATATTCCTTCCCTCATTTCTCGTGTGCAGTTCACCATCTCTACATACTCTCGCAAAGTGCCCTTTCCTATTACATTTCTTGCACGTGACAAACCTCGCAGGACACTGAAAAAAAGTTGCGAAATGGTTATTGCTGCCACACCTGTAGCATTTAGGACCCTTCTCCTTAGACTCCCCTCTTACACTGTAATTTTCTTTAGACCTCACTTTACACACTTCATTACCGTCCTCCTCATCTTTTACAGAAGCAACTTCCTCTCCATTAGGTTTCATTTCCTTTATGCACCTTGCTGTATGTTCTACTGACTTGGCTATTTCAATAGCTTCTCTAAACCCAGGGTTCTTTGCTAGTAACTTCTCCTGAATACGTGGATTATTTGTGCATCTCACAAGTTGGTCCCTTATGGGAGAATCTTTTAAACTACCAAATTCACATAGCTGTGTCAATCCCCACAATGCAGCAATAACATTTTGCACAGACTCTTGTCTACCTTGACATCTTTTGAAAAACTTATGGCGTTCTAGCACCACATTTATCCTGTCCCCAAAATGTCTCTCTAACCTTCCCATGGTTTGTTCATACACGTCAACATCAGTTTATCCTCTCCTTCCTGTTCTAGCATAGGTAGAGACTCATAAACCTTGCGCCCTTGTCTACCCAAATTGTGTAACAATATGTGTTTCTTCCTTTCTGCCTTGTACTTTTCACCCCCAACCGCTATTAAGTAGGACTCAAATAATTTCACCCACTCCTTCCAGCTGATTTCAGGTTCCCTTATCTCATTCAGCAAGGGTGGGGGTTGACTCATGCTTGCTGCTGCCATGGCGCCCTCCAAATATACCTGGGGAAAGGCAAGGAGAACCTAGTACACCTCACTTCCCAATAGGATTAGGTCAACAAACGCAAAACCCGGAACCTACTTCCCCGCCACAGTTACACAAGGAAATTAAGATACATAAGCTATAACAGTCTCAGTTCCAGTAGTTGTGGAGGACACAGAGAGTTCCAGATCCACTGAGCAGTGAAAGATTTCACCCACCGCAACACTCTGAGGACTTGTACCTCAAGGAATCTACTGTTCAGCTTAACTGAGGTGAGGGAATATAGATGCCAAATCTCCCTCAAAGCAGCCTCGAAGGCGGCTGTCCCAAGGAATAAATACCGTCAAGGGTTAACTTTTTTTCTCAAAACACCCGGCCCTTAGCTGCTGGTGCACCGGGTGCTACGTAGGATTCTGGCTAGTCAGGTGACACACGATGTGCTGACAGGAAACACCACTCTCGCAGCCGGGTCACACCACCCCAAACCTGCACAGATCCACGGCAAGGAATACGGCCGTAGGACTTCCCTGCGCTGACTTGAACTGGGGCTGTGAAGCGCTGCAAGTACACACCTTCTCCTCAGACGATCGCCTCTCCTGACTCAGACACACGGAGCCACAGGAACTATCACAGCTCCACCTCTTAGCGTGCTCGGACTACACTGGCACCGCTGGACACCAACCACTTCCCCGGCTCACTGGCAGGGTACCACACAGAATTTAAGGTGCGTGCCACTCGATCCGCAAATGTTTAATGTCCATACACTGCGCCAACTGTACGTAAAGCAGTAGACTCCTTTCTCTACAAGTAGCACAGCAAACCAGGTTGCAGACAGCCAAGCCACAGTCCTGCACACTATTTAACTAGGTCCAAGGGTAAAGCTACATGTATAACAATACCGTTAGAGTCACGCAGGATGCCTCAGGATAGGAGATAAAACTCTCACTCCGGACTTCTTATGATGCAGACAACAGCCGATCCTCTGCTTACCAACAATGCGGTCCTAAACGTTGGACTGCGGTTAGACAGCAGGAATTCTGTGGCAGTGCTGAGTCGCAAAGTTCTTCTATTCTTCTTTTCCTTTCCCATGCAAGCTTTTTTCATCTTCTTCTGAGTGGTTGTGTGGAGAGAGCAATCAAAGGGGAGATGGTTAACTACTGCCCCCTGCGCAGTTCCATCGCCAGTGTTAAAGTATTCTAAAACTATGACAAGGACACTAGTGGAAGTAAGACCTGTTTATTAACCATCCACTCTCCTCACTGGAGAGTGCACCAACATTCTATTGCAAGCTTTAGGGCAAGGGATACCAACTGGGGAACAGGGGAGGGGTGGACAGGAGGTACCATTTGGGGATTAAAGTTACAACAACATGCCTACTCCCTCTGTGCTTTCAGCTAATGGATGTTAAGGAACCACCTAAAACTGAACTTATTCACAACTTAAATCATAAGTTGCGGGGTCTGGAATAATCACCACCCTATAACCATCAGGCCCCAGAAACAATGCCCTCCTGTAGTGGAATTTGCTGAATTAAACTTAACTTGATCATGTACTCCAGCTTATCATTGGTCCCCCAAATGGCCCCAACCACAAGAAACACTTTCTACAAAATGCAAACTCTTGAGTGCATTGCGACTCACCTAACAGTCTTCCAGAATCTGCATGTGGTGATCATACATATTTCTGTCTCTCTCAGATTAGTTGCAGATGTACAGATGTGCAATTGGTCAGTGTGTGTTGGAAACTTGAGCCTAGTACCACAGGAAGGGATCTGGTGTATGATGGTGCCACAGATGTGAGGTTTCTATAACATCTATAAAATGGAATATTGGTGAACTGTGTTCAGGGCTAGAAAGATCCCAAAAAACCCTGCTTTTCTCACCTTCCCGATTACTACCAGTGTGCCCATGAAACCTCACTCTTTGTGGGTACTTCAGGCTGCAGCATCACTCTACATACATGTTGTCTGGAGAAAAGCCTTAAGAGGACCAAGGAAAGCAGAACTAACCAAACCTGATTCTGAACATCCAGACAGCTCCTCAAAGAAGCAGGAGTGACGTAAAACTCATTCTACTGGTCCCTGTCTGATGCCAGAAATTAACTCTAAAAGCTGCGCTGTGGTATGACTATACAACAGCAGAGACTTGCTTGAGAGGGGAGTGCTAGAACTGAGATCTGAAGTAATCTGCAGCTAATTCTTGAGAGATGCCCAAAGGTCCCCTAGCTCCCTGGGGGAGGCCTTCTTAGACATACCAAAGAGGGCAGGCACATCTGATAAGGGGGAGAGGTGGGGCAGATTACAAGGTGCAGTAATACAGCACCTATATGAGGATTGTAACTGTTTTATGTGCTGTCAAGTTACATTTTAAGAGTGCATATTAAAGGGCTTTTTTCTACCAAAGTAAAAGAGTATGTTGGAAATTCGGTTATTGCACTACTGCATGAGTGGTGAGTGCTGAGTTTGCACACCTTCATGCTAGCTCGCAGAGAACCCTGTTAATCTTCATCGTCACTACAACTGAGAGCCAAGTGCTGAAGAGGTTGCACTTACGCTGTCTACACTTTCTACCAGGCTGTGTGTTAGGCGCCGGGAAACCCTTTTTGGGTAGCTGTTGCGCCGTATAAGTTGATAAAATAAATAAATAAATAAATAAACTTTTCCCAGTTTGCAGAGCCATAGTAGGATGGGTTCCTGGACATCAACAGCAGATGACCCATCCCCACAGGCTGAGGCCCAGTAACCCCTACTTCCTCTGGTGCCTCCGAAAGTGGTCTGACAATTGTCCGCAAGCAGTGAGAAGTCCTGTAAAATTTATTTCCCACTTCCAATGACAGAGCAATAAATTCAACTTATGCACCTTAAACCTACATAGTAACATAACAGATACAAAGTCGGTTGAGGGTAGACCTCGACTCTGTGTCACTAGATCAATTGAGGGATGGTTCCCATGACAAAATAAAAGAGGTCCTTGTGAGTTAGACTATATAGATAGAGAAACTGGAGGGGAGGGGAGAAACTATGATAAACATTGAGGAGGGTACCATCTCAGAAATCCAGGAAGGGGAGTGCTGTGGTGTCATTGACTCTTAGCCCCTTAGCAATTTTTTTCCCCCGAGATACTCAGCGTGTATCCCCAGATTTGCTTTTGAGTGTTTCCCTGGGTAATAAACGGGGCCGATTTCTAGTGTACCGGTGTTGCCTACTCCATGAGTAATTGATTTGGAATGGTTAATTCTAGCTGAGGTCCTGTACTTGCAGTTGGGCCTGCAGCTAAATAATGCTGACTTATTAGTGTTTCTCATTAAGCATGGGCGGAAAATCCGTTCCGCTCGCGGATTTTGTGGTTTTTCGGTAAATTCGCGATCCGCGTACGCTCGCGAATTTACCGAAAATCTGCAAATTCGCACGCAGCGGATTTTTTTTTCTTGGTGATACAATTTTGCGGCGTAAGTTCGCAATTGCGAACATGTAGGTGCGGCGGGCAGCAACAATCTCGCACTCGCGAAATTACAAAATTTGCAATTCTGCACAAGAAATCCACTAGCAAGCAGCATAGACCTTCTAAAAACGATGATTTTTATCAGAATAACTCCTCAGGTTGACATTGGCCTGCCCTTTTTTGGATTTGAGGCCTTTTGACTTTCTTTGGATCACTTTTGGATTAGAAATCAACTTTCACAAGTAAGTTTGTTTGGGGCATTACATTTGCTGTTCTGCAGAAAAACGAGTTTTGCTAAACTGAAAGCACTCAGCAGGTGCAAACGTTCAAATTCATCAGTAGTAACCATTCCCTGTAGTGCTTCCTGACTGGGGCCCCTCCAGAGTTCAGTTGCTAGTTGCAACAATTGTATGACCCTGCTTTGACCCTCACAGCCGGATCATAGAAGAGCTACAAGTAGGCCACAAAGGTCCTGAAAAAAAAAATTGCACTGCAACAGAAAGCAAATTACAGCTAAGAAAGCAGGTGCCAGACTGGAATTTTAAAACAGTGACACATTAATAAATCAACCCCAAATTAATTCATGTCAGTTGAAGCAGGGCAGGTGTGCTTGCTTTTTCCCCCCATAATTTACAGTGATGATGATGAACCAGAGGGTGGCATTGATGTACCAGAGGGTGGCATGGGTGAAACAGAGGGTGGCAGTGTTGAAACAGAGGGTGCTGTGAACCTGTGATGATGAACCAGACGTAGAAACAACATAGTCGCGACCGTTGCGTGCCGACAAGTAAGTTCACAATTGCGAACTGGTACAAAATCCTCGCGAACTGGCAGAAACCCTTGCGAACACTATAAAAACAAAAAAATCTGCAAATTCGCGAGAATTCGCGGATTTTGCGGATTGTGAGTTTGCAAATATGCAAATTCGCGAACGCTAGATTCGCAAAATTCACCCATGCTTATTTCTCATTTACTTCGGCTAACGGTGTACTTTAAATAATTTTCACACATTAAATTATTTTACTTTTCTCTGTTTCTTCTTGAAAAATGATCAATGAAGCAGAAGGTCTGTTCCCATACTTGTAAAAAGAGGCTAATAAAAGTTCTGACAGGTGCTCGTACTCTGTTATACCATAAGGAAATCTCACAGGTTTGCAGCCTTGAAGACTCGAGCTATAAACCTTTTAGTTATAGGAGCGTAAGCTAATGGATGGGAAAAGAAAAGGTTTAGACATCTAATGTTTCTTTTTTGCTTATGTTCTTTGGCCTCTCGTTTGAGTGAACTCTGGCAATTAGTGAACTATTCCTAAAAAATAAATAAAGCAACCTTCTGAGAAATCTGGCTCTTCTAAATCGAAAATGCCTTAAGTATCAGAAAATTGATGCAAAGTGGTGTGTCAAATTCACACCAGGGGAGCAAAATATTGGAAACCTACAAAGTTATCTAACTAGCATATGGCAAAAATCAGCCTTTGAAATCTTTCAACCTCAAGTGTAGCTTCTTTGCCTAGCCTTCTAAGTGTGCGAGAGGGATTTTCCTGGAGACTGTTCTCGTTCTTACTGATTGTCTTGAGTTGCTCTAATGTCTACAAAACTGCTGGCGAAATTACGGATAATATTTGCATGTGTATTTACCTAAGAGTTTCCTGTGAGTTTATTGTGCTTATTTACAGAACTAATTCCACCATTGATAATGAACAGATTCTCCCACAGTCTGTTCCTCAGATAATATGAAGCTATCATCGATCCTTCATGGTTTATCAATGTTTGGTGGACTCTATCCTGTATGTGCATGTGTGTCAAGGGCTGATGAGCAATAAGAGGCCTCAAATTCTCGTACACCTTTATGGATCATTCAGCTCCAGCCTTACTCAGAAGAGCCGTAAACTTAGCATCATTGGCTGGAAACCCTCATGCATCAGTGTGCAGGATAGATGGCAAACGAGGTAAAAAGGAGACTGCACCTGGCATGTTATCTATTTCAGGACCTTCATTGTATCCCTGTGAGCCAGAAAAGTTATCATTGAAACACTTTTAGAAGTTCGAACAATAGGTCGTAAAGAAGACAGAAAAGCTGCCTACATAAGGGGTAGTGGCAGATTGGTAGATAATAGACTAGACAATCGCGTGCTGTACTGATTGAGGATTGAGGTGGATTGCTCTCGTGTCACCTTTAGATGGGATTGATGGTTATGGTTTGCAGATTCCCCACCGATGTCCAATCATCGTTTTTTTGCGCCGCATTTGATTGAAGGACCTGAATTGGTAATCAGATGTATTACACACCAGGGAAAGGACAACCAAACCAGATGTGCCCAGATTAATGCAGGGCAGAAATGCTATTCCACAGCGTAGACGTCAGCTGTTACAGAATAGTTATTCATAGTACTCTGAGAGCTTTCCGGTTTGCACAATGAGCTTCAGTTAGATACTGAAAATGATGCACTCTTTCCTCAAAAAAAGTGTCTCCCCAGAGCACTCTAAAGCAACTTTTTCAAAATAATGTTCACAAGTTTGATGTTAGGTTCATAATGTCTTTTAATTTTCTTTAAACACGTAGTTCATTTTATCTTAACATGATTCATCTCATGTTTTAGCATTTCAACTCGTTGGCCCAATGCATTTCGGGCATAGCCCTTCTTCGGGGGCCCTGTAATGGGACAATGAATGCCCCGTAGTTCTTAGCGGATAACGTGAATCTCTAAATGTCTCTGGGGTGGTTCAGAATGATAAGATCATTCCTGGGCTTCTTAACGCTCCAGTTGCTTCTAATTCTTTTGCAAACTTGATGGTTTTGCGGCATATGGAGTACAGTTTTCCAATATCTGTCTTTGCTGTGCGGCCGCTATTGTATATTGTAAAGGGGGTGAGCCTTTTCGGCAGAATGTCAGCCTCCTCACGACTGTTGTCCTATTATATACAATAGCGGCCGCACAGCAAAGACAGATATTGGAAAACTGTACTCCATATGCCGCAAAACCATCAAGTTTGCAAAAGAATTAGAAGCAACTGGAGCGTTAAGAAGCCCAGGAATGATCTTATCATTCTGAACCACCCCAGAGACATTTAGAGATTCACGTTATCCGCTAAGAACTACGGGGCATTCATTGTCCCATTACAGGGCCCCCGAAGAAGGGCTATGCCCGAAATGCATTGGGCCAACGAGTTGAAATGCTAAAACATGAGATGAATCATGTTAAGATAAAATGAACTACGTGTTTAAAGAAAATTAAAAGACATTATGAACCTAACATCAAACTTGTGAACATTATTTTGAAAAAGTTGCTTTAGAGTGCTCTGGGGAGACACTTTTTTTGAGGAAAGAGTGCATCATTTTCAGTTTTCTCCAACCCTTGTACAGAGGGTTCCACCCCACGGGCACCACCCACTTGCTAAGAACTTTTCTTGAAGAAAAACGGAGTGCGTATCCCAACCCCCGAGTTTGGATTTGACCTTCAGTTAGATACAACGCAAATCAAAGCAGAGGAGCCATGACCACAGATGATTCCATAGAATTGTAAATGCAATCCCTTCCCACTTCTCTGCAGACGGAAGCCGGCAATGTGAAATATTTGTATATTTCCTTCTAACTGGGAGAATATTATGTGAAGCTGGGGTAATGAATGATTACTAAAAGGCAAAAAATGCCAAGCTCAGGATCATGAATCCAGCTGGAGTGACAGAAAACGAAATGTGGATGAGAAACCAGAGTCATGGAAGATAGCTAGGTGCAATTGCAGTAAATTAGAAGAAATGTGTGCGTGCTCTGGTTTTTTTTGCAGTAGTGTTTGAGATTTGCTAAAGGTTTTTTCAGAGATATTATTCAATTTGTTAAATTAGGTGTTTATTATCTACGCAATTGTAAAATAGAAAATACACATTACAGCAAAGGACAGGCTATCAACTCAAAGCATACTTAATTCAATCACTGCTGATAAATAATCTTTTTGAAGCCAGTGCAGAGCAAAGAATAAA
The DNA here is from genome assembly GCF_964263255.1 of Lissotriton vulgaris. Lineage (NCBI taxonomy): Eukaryota > Metazoa > Chordata > Amphibia > Caudata > Salamandridae > Lissotriton > Lissotriton vulgaris. The sequence continues at coordinate 391,818,264 of NC_141689.1, forward strand.
AACACACACACATACCCTCCCCTCTATGTGCAAGGGGGCCCTCTTATCCTTAAGGTAGACCCTGAAGGCTCCTACAAAAGTATGTGCGATCCCAGACTTCATGCAACCATTCTGGAAAGCCATGATTCATGCTCTCCTTGGCCGAGGTTTGGAGTAGGCCTGGATGGTGAACTCCGCTCTGTTTGCTGAGTTTTCTTCTGCGCTCCGCATAGCTTGTGCAGTGCAGAAAATTCTGCTCCACATAGTGCAGCTAAGTTTTTTCCCCGCTCGCGAATGGTAAGTTGGCGAGCGTGAGCTACCACTCGGGTAGAATTTCTTCCTCTTGCGGCAGGAAGATCAGCGTGAACGGCAGTTCGCACTGCACTCTGTCACTTGCGGAACTCTGCAGAGTTTTTTGGTCAATTTGTACGGTTCCACATAGTGAAGCTCAGCAAACTACGCCCAGGCCTGGTAAGCAAGATCACAATTTTGAAATATAGGTAGGATATGTGCATGTTCCTGTTGGAATGGAACTATCACACCTACCCAACTGAAAGTAGTGACGTGCAGTAGTCCTTGATTCAACTCCCTATTGTGAGATCTTGGAGAAGCCCAAAGACCAGTAATTTCACCCTCTTAATAGAGCACATTTATTGTCCTCTTTGTGGTGGAAATTCAGATTAGCTCTTGTTCCTCTTTACATAATTTGCAGTTTTCTGTAATAATAATATGTGCACATACAAAGGAGATTCCCTCATTTGAATGGTGGTATGTCCAGGAGTAAATGTAAGATGGTCCCCTTCTTGAATGTAGTCAGCTGCATTACAGGGCAAGCTGCACCATTTGCATTTGTATGTAGGTCAAAGTTTCCTTAATGATACTCTGTGTTTTTTGTTTTTGATACAACAATGTTTTCGTTGGGTAAAATATAAAACGGATCACTGACTAAATATCGACGGACACAATATAGACTACCCAAAATATCGATCCCAAAATATTGACAGACAAAATATTGAATTCCTATCTACAAACAGGTAAGTACCAAAATATCGAATCCAAAATATCGTTTAAATATATATACTTTGTAAAAATATCGATTTTCTTAAAAATAATGTAAAATAAAAAAACAAAAAAATAGCTAAAATATACTTAAAAATACTTAAATTACCATAAAATTTTTAAATAATTAATTTAACTTATATAAAAAAATATACAATCATATCTGTTAAAACATATATATATATATATATATATATATATATATATATATATATATATATATATATATATATATATATATAATAAACATAATATTAATAAAAATACACAATAGTATTACCGTAGGATAGCGGGAGTGTAAAAACTACTATTCCCACTCCAGAGAGTGCAACAGTAGGGAAATCGTTGGATAGCATAGGTGTAAAAATTACTATTCCCACTCCAAAGAGTGCAACAGTAGGTAAAGCATTGGATAGCGTAGGGGTAAAAATTACTATTCCCACTCCAGAGAGTTCAACAGTAGGGAAAGCATAGGATAGCGTAGTGGTAAAAATTAATATTCCCACTCCAGAGAGTGCATAAGTAGGGAAAGCGTTGGATAGCGTGGGGGTAAAAATTACTATTCCTACTCCCGAGAGTGCAACAGTAGGGAAAGCGTTGGATAGCGTAGGGGTAAAAATTACTATTCCCACTCCAGTGAGTGCAACAGTAGGGAAAGCGTTGGGTAGCATAGGGGTAAAAATTACTATTCCCACTCCAGAGAGTGCAACAGTAGGGAAAGCGTTGGATAGTGTAGGGGTAAAAATTACTATTCCCACTCCAGAGAGTGCAACAGTAGGGAAAGCGTTGGATAGCGTAGGGGTGAAAATTACTATTCCCACTCCAGAGAGTGCAACAGTAGGGAAAGCATTGGATAGCGTAGGGGTAAAAATTACTATTCCCACTCCAGTGACTGCAACAGTAGGGAAAGCGTTGGATAGCGTAGGGGTAAAAATTACTATTCCCATTCCAGAGAGTGCTACAGTAGGGAAGGCGTTGGATAGCGTAGGGGTAAAAATTACTATTCCCATTGCAGAGAGTGCAACAGTAGGGAAGGCGTTGAATAGCTTAGGGATATAAATTACTATTCCCACTCCAGAGAGTACAACAGTAGGGAAAACGTTGGATAGCGTAGGGGTAAAAATTACTATTCCCACTCCAGAGAGTGCAAGAGTAGGGAAAGCGTTGGATAGCATAGGGGTAAATTTCACTATTCCCACTCTAGTATTTTTTTTTTATAAATTTCACATAATTATCAATTAATCCATTAATAAAAATTAATTATCAATTAAGAATTTGTTATTTACCAATTAAAAATTAATTAACAAATTATTCAAAATAAATACCAATAAATTAATTAACATATTTAATTAATTATAATTAAATTACTTCCCACCCTATTCCCCTATAAACCCACAACCCGCTACAGAATTAAATTACGCAAACATTAAATAACATAAAATTAATTACTTAAAATAAATTACTAAAAAATATACACTTTTCACACATATACTAAAATACCAAACACTTTAAAAAATTCGTTATTATTAATAATTCGATATTTTTTATAACCTATATTATGTACTTGGATATTTTAACTGTCTATATTTTTTAAATCGATATTACATTACTTACCTTCAAAACGATATTTTTGATGTCTATAGTCCATTCGATATTTTGTCAATTCTATATTTTGGACTCGATATTTGTGTTCCACAATATTTTGGACTCGATATTTAGACCATATACTGTATAAAACACTTAGGGACCAATTGACAAGTGTTTGCTACAAATAGGTGTAACTTACGTTTGTAGAAATTCTGGCTTACTCCTTGAATTCAAAGTTAAGCCCCAGAAAAAAAATTGTGCATAATTTCATTGTTCAGCACATTTTGATTCTTTTTAACTTTCCCTTTGTTTTTCCTGTTTAGGAGTCAAGGCACTGTAGTGCGGTGGAAGAAGACTCGGAAGGAGACAATGACTCCGAAGAGTTTTACTATGGAGGACAGGTATTGAATTCTTATTTTTTAAACACAACTATATGTAAATAAACAATTAACACCCACTAGTTCATTACAAGTGAGCTTGTTAAAGAGATTTTTTTTTAATCTAAGGTGAAAAATCCATCATTACATTTTCGAAACTGCTGCATTCATACAAGGGAAATTTAGAATTGATGTTATATAAAAGCTATCCAAAAGCCTAATCTTGACCTTTAACCGTCCTGTAAAGTAAGACAACGGTAGCACTGTACTTCATATCGGAAACAAATCTAACATGTGCCTTGCAGCATGCAGAACATAAGGGATATGACACAGATCGTATGTTATCTATCAGTATAAACACCACAATATTAAACTCAGAACAGATATTTATGATAATGACACAATTGTAATCATGCAAACTAATGAAACCTTATGCCCACAACCTAGCTATACGTACTTCTAATACATGTGATCAACTATGTCCCAGAACTAAACATTTAGAATCAATGTATGTGCAGACAGATGAAATCCTGTACTAGTCTCAACACCCACAGACATTTCCAACACCAACACATCAGTTGACATTCCTAAGCATAGAGCAGCGTCAGAGCATATGAAACACCCAGTCTTTAGCCCGTCACCTGCAGAAAACCCCTTGAGCCGCTTTTACGGCGCAGTTGTATCACTTTTGTGACGCAGCGGCGGCGCAAAAGATGCACCATGGTGTGGGGTATTTACAACTTGACACATCTCCCAGATACGTCACGTTGTAAAGCCCTGCGCCAGAAGAGGCGTACCATCGCAGGGGGAGGCGTTCTGGCACAGGAACGCCTCCCAAAAGGGGCTGACTGAAATCTACAAGATTTCACTCAGTCACTTTTGGGCCCATGCTGCGTTAAAACCCTGCGCCTGCTTGAAGCAGACGTAAGGATTGACGCAGCATTGTGCACATAGGGCCCCCCTGATCATTGCTGGAGCAGCGTCGCGCTTGCAACGCAACTCCAGCAATGTGCCGCTATTACAGCACAGATGCGTGACGCATCTGTGCCGATTTTGCCCCATGGTGCGCCGCATTGTAAATGCGGCGCATCAAGGGTGGCGGAGCTGCGGCGCACAATTACTGGTGCATCCCTGCCGATATGCAGGGATGCGCCAGTAGTTGTAAATCTGCCCCATAGTGTATAAGTCAGATGATACCGTGGTTTGTGCCTAAGCAATAAAACGTGACCCCAGCAGGCCTGAGCAACAGGAGCCTTTAGATCTGAGCACAATCATGGATTCGAAAATCTTCCCAGTGCACTCTGCATTTGAAGTTGATGGTGTCCTTTAGGATTATGAAACGGAAAATATGATTTGCGTTCTCAGTTATGATATGTCTGATTCGTCAATCAGTTGGAATTCCAGTCTGAATGTGATTGTTAGTGTTCCTACATAACAAGAAGCCGATCGGTTTTGTGGTGCAATACTAACTGTGATCAAGACCTTTATTGATCTCTAAAATGAAGCATGATCCTCAGCTCAAAATCAAGCTTAACCACTTGAATGGGGTAGACAACCTGTTGACATCCACCACATTTTCTCAGTTAAAAAAGTCAGGACATAAGGGAAGAGCGTCTTTTGTGAGCCAAGTTTCTTTTTTTTGTTAATGTGATGCATAGTGCGCTGCATACTGCGTCATTAGGTGTGGTCTGCTTTCACTTAGATCAGTATCGGGGCTGGGGGAGGGGGTATTACTCTGCCCATGGAAGACTGATATGTGTGGGAGAGGTACCACTGGAATTCCACTCCCCAGTGATACCTCTCCCAAGATCTGATTAGGGATCACGCCTTGTTCACGAGCCCCAAGAATGGAATCACCTACTAGGCACCTGGGATATCCTTTGCGAGGAGTGCCCCTCTGGGTGTGAGTAGGTTCCCTCCTATACCATGGGTAGACTAGCATTTCTGCCTCAGGGGAGAGTCCATTAAACATCAGGGAATTTGATAAAACAAAATAAGGGTTGGGGACAACCCACACTGGCATCAAACAATGGCAGCACTCCTTATGGGCTCTAATAGCCTATTTGCACCCCTTACCATCGTTGGAGGGCAGATTGAGGGGTTATCCTGAATCTGACACTGGTCCTGTGGCGAGGTCAGAAAGCCCATTAAACTCCAGGGACAAATGGTTAAAAAAAATGGGTCTGGGTAAGTCTGGCAAAGGCATCAGGACATGCTTCCACGTGAAAAGAGGCAATACAGTGTTTCTGCCTCCCCCTGGGGGACCTGATAGAGGCACGTTTGACCTGACATTCGTGACATGCTTACCCCCAACTTCTAGCCATAACCCCTCCTGTTTTTTCTGACTTCGTTTTTGCTAGCTTTAAGACTCTATGCACTTTACCACTACTAACCAGTGTTAAAGTGCTTGCGCTCTCTCCTTTATGCATGGTGGAATTGACTTACACCCAATTGGCACATTTAATTTACTTGCAAGTCCCAAGTAAAGTGGTACCACATGTACCCAGGGCCTGTAATTTAAATGCTACTAGTGACCTGCAGCACTTATTGTGCCACGCACTCCAATAGCCCTTTAAAACAGATTACTAAAGATGTACTACAAGTGCTCTCTTTAGTTGAATTTGAACATACACTGGGTTGGTATGATAGATTATTAAACAACTGCTAGCCCAGCTTAAACTAGTAAAAGGAGGCCCATTCCCAATTATCAGCTTAATCGGCAAGGGGAATACCTGGTATGATGATGAATGTTGGGAGGGTAGAAGGGTGGTAAACAGGAGCCGCCAATACTCAAAGCTAAATCCAAGGGATATCAGTTTCAAGAACTGCAATGATAGCAGCTAAAAGTTACGTGGTCAAAAAAGGAGGGAGTTCCATATGTTGAACTGGACGGAAATGGTAGAGTCCTTGGTTGACAGGGACAGCAAGTGGTTTTGGTGACTAGTGAACTTTGTTATTCTCTAGTCGTCATCCTCTCTTGAGGCCTATAAAAGTGAGGAAGACTGGTTTGTTTTCATCTCGTCTTCATATAAGGGTGGAAGTCCTGAGACTATAGTAGCGGTGCAGTTCTGAAGTAGACGCTGAAGTGGTTGCGAATGTGCAGTTGGCAGTAGAACTGTCTGAAATTATTTGTAATAGAAAAGCTTCTAGGGCAGGTGGTCTAGATGGCCTTCCATCTGTGATATTTAAAAAAGACAGAATAAAATGGAGATCCATATTGAGCAGGTTTTTCCAATGGGTAATATTGACTGGTTGCTTTCCTGAATCTTGGATGGGAGCTATAGTGAAGCCCATTTATAACAAGCATTTACAATGCAATGGTTTTCACCTTTTGAAAAGTTTGAGCTATTGGCATTGTAAATGACAAAATTTGTATTTATATGTTGGTTTTGAAAACAGATAAATAAATGGCATTGTCATTTACAATGCCAATAGTTTAATCTCTGGCAAATGCCACACAAAAACACACAGACCCACACACACACACACAGACCCACACACACACACACACAGACCCACGCACACACAGACCCACACACACACCCAGAGCCACACACACCCACCCAGAGCCACACACACCCACCCAGAGCCACACACACCCACCCAGAGCCACACAGGTTCAAGTTCAAGTTCAGAAATTTGAATAGCGCACTACTCACCCAGAGGGTCTCAAGGCGCTTGAGGGAGGGAGGGTGCTTTACTTATCGAATAGCCAGGTTTTTAGCTGCTTTCTGAAGGAGAAGTGGTCCTGTGTAAGGCGGAGGTGAGTGGGGAGAGAGTTCCAGGTTTTGGCCGCTAAGTAGGAGAAGGATCTTCCTCCCATGGTGAATCTATGGATGCGCGAAATTGCGGCGAGGGCTTGATTGGATGATCGTAGTTGGCGGGTGGGAGTGTAGAATGACAGTCGAGTGTTGAGGCATTCGGGTCCTAGGTCGTAGAGGGCCTTGTGTGCGTGGGTGAGGAGACGGAACGTTATTCTCTTGTTGACGGGGAGCAAGTGGAGGTCTTTCAGGTGACCAGAAATGTGAGCTTGACGGGGGATGTCCAGTATGAGTCTTGCTGAGGCGTTTTGGATGCATTGGAGTTTGTTCTGTAGTTTGGCTGTGGTTCCGGTGTAAAGGGTATTTCCGTAATCCAGTCTGCTGGTGACCAGTGCGTGGGTGACCGTTTTTCTTGTTTCGGTGGGGATCCAACGGAGATTTGTTTGAGCATGCGTAGGATGTTGAAGCATGAAGATGAGACAACGTTGACTTGTCTGGTCATCGAGAGGGAGGACTCTAGGATGAAGCCCAGGTTGCGTGCGTGATCTGTAGGTATGGGTGCTGTACCCAGGGCCGGTGGCCACCATGATTCGTCCCAGGCAGAGGGGGATGATCCTAAGATGAGGACTTCCGTTTTGTCCGAGTTTAGTTTTAGACGGCTATTCTTCATCCACTCGGCTACTTCTTTCATTCCTTCGTGTAGATTGGTTTTGGCGGTGTTTGGGTCTTTGGTGAGGGAGAGGATCAGCTGGGTGTCGTCTGCGTAGGAGATGATGTTGAGGTTGTGTTGTCGCGCGATGGATGCGAGGGGACTCATGTAAACGTTGAAGAGGGTGGGACTGAGTGATGATCCTTGTGGTACGCCGCAGATGACTTTGGTGGCCTCTGATTTGAATGGGGGGAGGCGGACTCTCTGGGTTCTTCCGGCGAGGAACGAGATGATCCAGTCTAGAGCTTTTCCTTGTATTCCGACGTTGCTGAGGCATTGTATGAGGGTGCTATGACAGACTGTGTCGAAGGCGGCGGAGAGGTCAAGTAGGATGAGGGCAGCTGTTTCTCCGTTGTCCAGTAGCGTTCAGATGTCGTCTGTAGCTGCGATGAGGGTGGTTTCCGTGCTGTGTTTGGCTCGGAAGCCGGACTGTGAGGGGTCGAGAGATTTGTTGGATTCAAGGAAGGCGGCGAGCTGATTGTTGACGGCTTTCTCAATGACTTTGGCAGGAAATGGGAGGAGCGAGATGGGGCGGTAGTTCTTAAGTTCAGAGGGGTCTGCTGTGGGTTTCTTCAGAAGGGCGCTGAGTTCGGCATGTTTCCAGATTTCCGGGAAGGTAGTGGAGTTGAAGGAGCAGTTGATGACATTGTGGAGATGGGGTGCGATGATGGAGTCTGCTTTGTTGAAAATGTGGTGGGGGCATGGGTCGCTTGGCGATCCTGAGTGGATGGAGTTCATCAGTCGGATGGTGTCTTCAGTAGTGATTGGGTTCCAGGCGCAAAGGTTGTTAGAGAGCTGTTTTGGTTCGGAGGTGGGTGGAGTGGACTGTTCTTCGGACTGGTTTTCAAAGCTGTTATGTATGTCGGCGATTTTGTTGTGGAAGACAGAGGATAAAGAGTCGCAGAGGTCTTGGGAGGGGGTGATGTCGCTGGTGCCGACGGTGGGGTTGGTAAATTCTTTTACGATGTTGAATAGTTCCTTGCTGTTTTGGGCATTGTTGTCGAGTCGATCTTTGAATGCTGATTTCTTGGTGGATCGGATCAGTTGGTGGTGTTTGCGGGTGGCGTTCTTGAAGGAGGCCAGGTTGTCCGTGGTTGGGTTTTTTCTCCAGGCTTTCTCGAGGGTGCGGCAGAACTTCTTGGATTTCTTAAGGCATAGTTGAACCAGGGGACTTTTTTGGTGCCTTGCTTGATTTGATGGTTTTTCAGGGGTGCTAGTTCGTCGGCGCTGAGGGTAATCCATTGAGTGAGGTTGTTGGCTGCTTGGTTTGGGTCCGATGATTTGGCAGGGGGGTTTAGGTGAAGCAAAGAGGAGAGCTGGGCGGTGGTGATTTTGTTCCAATTTCTTCGGGGAATGGGTTGTGAGGGGTTGTGGGTCGTGGTCTTTTTGTAGTTGAAGAGAACGCAGCTTTGGTCCGTCCAATGGAGGGCAGTGGTGTGCTCGAAGGAGATGTGTTTGCTGGAGGTGAAGATTGGGTCGAGCGTGTGCCCGGCAAGGTGGGTGGGGGTATCAACAAGTTGTTTGAGTCCGAGATTGGCCAGGTTGTCCAGAAGGGTCGGGGTGTTGTAGTCGTTATTCTTTTCTAGGTGGAAGTTGAGGTCTCCCAGTAGGATGTAGTTCTCGGAGGGGAGGGCATGTGGGCTGATGAAGTCGGTGATGCCTTCGCTGAATTGTGTGGGGGGTCCAGGAGGTCTGTAGATGAGGGTGCATCTGAGAGTGTTCTTGGGGTCGGTGTGGATCTGGAAGTGAAGGTGTTCGGCGGTAGCGAGGTTATCGTCGGAGCTGGTCGTGATGCGGATGGTGTTCTTGTGAACGATGACAATGCTTCCTCCAGTTTGGTTGATGCGGTCCTTTCGAATGATCTTGTAGCCGTCCGGGATAGCAATGGCGATGTCGGGCGCTGATGAGGCGTTCATCCAGGTTTCTGTAAGTAAGGCAACATCCGGCGATGTAGTGTCGAGTAGGTTCCAAAGTTCAATGGAGTGTCTGTGAACCGAGCGGGTGTTGAGCATGATGCACTTTAGGTGGTTGTTGTCTGAGCTCTGTTTGGATTTAGTGGATTTGTTGTGGGTCCTGATGCAGTCAAACTTGCAGGTATTGCAGGTGAAGGGTCCATGGGTTTGTCCTGGGGCGGCTTGGTGGCAGTCTGGGAGTCGGCCGGGGTTAAGTGCTGAGAGGGTTGCGGCGTCGTAGGTTATGCGGGAGGAGTGGGTTTTGCGGGGGCCAGGGGGTATGGTGCTGGGCGCGGTCCAGGCGCGGACGGGCGTAGACGGGCTTACCTTTGGCGCACCTTCGGCGCGCATGGGGCGCGACCGCTGAGCGTGATCGCGGCGTGGAAAAGCATCTGTCATATGTGGGTAGTGGAGGGGGGAGGGGCGAGGGAGGAGCAGCTGGGAGGTGGTAGCGGGGTGGAGGTCCAGGCAGGGAGGCACAACAACAAACAACAAAATGGCTGCAGGCCAAAAGCGAAACTGGATTGGGGCACAAGGTAAAATAAACGCTATGCACAAATCACAATCCAACCTTCTAATAACGCTATGCACAAAGGAATTTATTCAGCTTAAGGCAGACAATCACAATACAATGCTGATGGAAGCGCACTTTCGAAATATAGCGCTACGATCAATATTTCAACAGAGAGCAGCAGACAGGCACTAATGCGCGTTTAACAGATAAAGCGCTACGCTGCAATAATTAATGGCAAGCAGGTAACAATTGCAATGCGGCTAAGGCAGTCTGGTAGTGCAAAGCGCTACGATACCGCAACAGTGCTGGGAGCTGCGTGGGGAGCGACCGCTTCTGAAGGTTTCAGGACGGTCACAGCGTGAGTGCAGGCAAGTAAAGCCTATAGTATCAGTGGGAGGGAGGAGCAGCTGGGAGGCGGTAGCGGGGTGGAGTTCTGGGCAGGGAGGCACAACAACAAACAACAAAATGGCTGCAGGCCAAAAGCGAAACTGGAATGGGGCACAAGGTAAAATAAACGCTATGCACAAATCCCAATCCAACCTTCTAATAACGCTATGCACAAAGGGAATTATTTGGCTTAAGGCAGACAATCACAATACAATGCTGATGGACGCGTGCTTTCGAAATATAGCGCTACGATCAATATTTCAACAGAGAGCAGCAGACAGGCACTAATGCGCGTTTAACAGATAAACCGCTATGCTGCAATAATTAATGGCAAGCAGGTAACAATTGCAATGCGGCTAAGGCAGTCTGGTAGTGCAAAGCGCTACGATACCGCAACAGTGCTGGGAGCTGCATGGGGAGCGACTGCTTCTGAAGGTTTCAGAGCCACACACACCCACCCAAAGCCACACACACACTCAGGAGAGCAAGCACAGCGAGGGGGCAGGGAAACAAGCACAGCAAGGGGGCAGGGAAGTAAGCACAGCGAGGGGGCAGGGAAGCAAGCACAGCGAGGGGGCAGGGAAGTAAGCACAGCAAGGGGGCAGGGAAGCAAGCACAGCGAGGGGGCAGGGAAGCAAGCACAGCGATGGGGCAGGGAAGCAAGCACTGCGAGGGGGCAGGGAAGCAAGCACAGCGAGGGGGCAGGGAAGCAAGCACAGTGAGGGGGCAGGGATGCAAGCACAGCAAGGGGGCAGGGAAGCAAGCACAGCGAGGGGGCAGGGAAGCAAGCACAGCGAGGGGGCAGGGGAGCAAGCACAGCCAGGTGGCAGGGAAGCAAGCACAGCCAGGTGGCAGGGGAGCAAGTACAGCCAGGGGGCAGGGAAGCAAGCACAGCCGTGCACGAGGGCCGCCCTTGGTCCCAGACCCGCTGGGCGCAGGGGTGGCAATGGCAGCACTTGACTGGCTCCTGCCTGCAGCTTCCGCGGCAGTGTCCAGCTCTCACCCCCAATATTCCAGGACGTCTTTCTAGCTGTCGAAATAAGTCAACTCAACATCTCAAGAAACATGACAGTGATGAACAGCAGCTTGTGAGCTGCATGCTGCAAGAGTCCGAACCCCTTGAGTGTAACTCAGCCTTTCATCGTCCAAGGGGCGATAACATGAGTAATGCGGACTGGCAATAGCAAGCATAATTTAAGCGCCAGGATAAATACGAGGCTCGGACTACGAAAGTGCTCCACATTAACATAATGTTTGGTTATTTACCAAAAGGACACATTTCATTTGCTCTGTGATTAAACCCACGCAACCAACTCTTCCTGCGGTACGAGCGGAAGGGCGTCATTCTGCCTGTCCGTGCCATAGGTGCGCGGGCAGAGGTCAACACTCTCCCAAACTTTGTTCCGCTGCAGCAGGGGCAACAGCTTTCACCACCAAACAATAACCCAGAGATATCGAGAGGTGGAGACAGGAAGAGCAGCACAGACAGAAGCCCCCCTGGACAGGGGAGGATGCCCTCACAGGCATTTATTTATCTAAGCCATGACATTTATGTTGCTGAAATGGTGCACAGACAAAATATCGACTCAAAAATATCGAATGGACAAAATATCGAGTTAAAAATATCGATAATAATAAAATATCGATATCTACAATATCGTTGGTCAAAATATCGATTAAAATAATGATAAAAAAATATTGAGTACAAAAATATCGACAAAATATATATAAATAGTCAAAGTAAAAAATTTCAATAATATGTAGAAAAAAGGTTAAAAAATAAAAAAATGTTATTAATAGTAATATAAATTGTAGTTAATGTTTAGGAGCGGGATGTTGGGTTAATAGGGGATAAGGGTGGGGAGTAATTTATTAATAATTAATTAATTAATTAATATATGTTTGTAAATATTTTTAATTAATAAATAATTGGTAATTAATTAATATTAATTAGTTAATTAATTAATATAATTTTGTACATATTTTTAATTAGTAATTAATTGGTAATTAAATATTATTAATTAGTTAATTACATTAATTAGAGTAATTTATTTATATACATAATTTTTAGTTATTGTTAATTAATTAATTGGGAAAAAATAATATTAATTATTAAATTAAATTAATTACAGCTAATGTGCTAATATATTTACTTTATTGTTATTGTTAATTAATAATTAATTGGTAATTAAATGATATTAATTAATTTTGGGTAAAGGAGTATTTTTAGGGTTCAGGGTCAGTTTTCAGTTTTTGGGTAAAGGGGTATTTTTAGGGTTCAGCGTCAGTTTTCAGTTTTTGGGTAAAGGGGTATTTTTAGGGTTCAGGGTCAGTTTTCACTTTTTGGGTAAAGGGGTATTTTTAGGGTTCAGGGTCAGTTTTCAGTTTTTGGGTAAAGGGGTATTTTTAGGGTTCAGGGTCAGTTTTCAGTTTTTGGGTAAAGGGGTATTTTTAGGGTTCAGGGTCAGTTTTCAGTTTTTGGGTAAAGGGGTATTTTTAGGGTTCAGGGTCAGTTTTTAGTTTTTGGGTAAAGGGGTATTTTTAGGGTTGAGGGTCAGTTTTGGGTTTTTGGGTAAAGGGGTATTTTTAGGGTTCAGGGTCAGTTTTCCCTACTGTTGCACCCACTGGAGTGGGAATAGTAATTTTAACCCCTACGCTATCCAACGCTTTCCCTACGCTTGCACTCTTTGGAGTGGGAATAGTATTTTTTACACTTCTGGTATCGTGCGGTAATATAATAGTATCTTATTTAATTATAGTATGTTACTATATATATATGTTTTAACAAATAAGATTGTAATTTTTTTTTAATTATTTTCATTTATTATTTAATTATTATAAGGTAATGTAAGTATTTTTAAGTATATTTTAGTAATTAAATTTTAATATTAATTTAATTTAACACTGTTTTTAATAAAGTCGATATTTTTTACATCTATATTATTGTAAACGATATTTTGTACTCGATATTTTTGTACTTACCTGTTTGTAGATACAAACTCGATATTTTGACTGTCGATATTTTGTCCACGATATTTTGGCAAGTCGATCTTTTGTCCCTCGAAATTATTTCAGTGATCCTGATGAAATATCACAGAGATGTATGATTACTATCTGAATATCCCCGATGGGTGTAAATATATTGTGGCTCATGCGTAAAGTTGCATGAAGCACCTTGAGTTACAGAACAAATTAAGTATTCCTCCTGCAAAGCGGGAGCACCGCCCAGTGCCCAAGAGCCACAATCTAGACAGATTTTTAGGATTCCACTCAAAACGCATGTCTCCCGCTTCACACCTGAAGCAATGCACATGTATTCAATACGCAATTCTTTCGGATATCCTAAAATCATGCTCTATGGCGAGTACGGAGGGAGGACATTGCAGAGGTCGATAACATCGATATACTTGAGATGCCATCGCAATATAGTGGGGGCTCAGGACTAGTGCATAACGAGGGCACGAGTCGTAGTGTGCACAGATTACCATAGCTGGTGAATTTAAGGGAAACATATTTTTTTTGCATTGAAATAGTAACGTCACACTAAGTATTTTTTTAAGGGAACATACATGTTAACCCACACGTGCATATATTTACACACACACACACACACCTGTATATCACGAGTTAAATTCCTCTCCTAATTGAAAGCCAGTCATCACAAAATGAATACCACACTATTCAATACGCGATTCTTTCGGATATCCTAAAATCATGCTCTATGGCTAGGATGGAGGAAGGACATTGCAGAGGTCGATAACATCGATATACTTGAGATGCCATCGCAATATAGTGGGGACTCAGGACTAGTGCATAACGAGGGCACGAGTCGTAGCGTGCACAGATTACCATAACTGGTGAATTTAAGGGAAACAAATTTTTTTTTGCATTGAAATAGTAACGTCACGTGAAGTATTTTTTTAAGGGAACATACATGTTAACCCGCACGTGCATATATTTACACACACACACCTGTATATCACGAGTTAAATGCCTCTCCTAATTGAAAGCCAGTCCTCACAAAATGAATACCACACTGAGCCTAGAACGTAATGTAGGGATGATTTAAGCGGCAGTAAAAAATTTTTATCAAGGAGTAACCCTTTCAGAGAAAAGGGATGGGGTTATTAGATGCTCTAAAACAACAAAAATTCCCTTTTCATAAGTTTTTGAAGAGGAAAAACTCCCTCTGAGGGATTTTCTACCGGCAGGTTAAGGATGGACCATATGGTGTATTCACGGTTGCTTAGAGAATAACAAATTTACATGCGTAACATTATTTAACACAAAATTTGTCTAAGGTTATTCAAAATCCCAAACTTTAAGGGCTCCAAACAAAATTACTGTACACTCGTGGCCTAAATAGGAATATGCACAATCACAGGAGAAATTTCATAACAAATGTCTTTATTTGGTGATTTCACCGACCAGTTAATTAAAAACAAGATACATTCACATTTATTTCTCACAAACATTAAAATCTTAAAAAGGGCTGAAAAAGTGTCACTTTTCAGCCCTTTTTAAGATTTTAATGTTTGTGAGAAATAAATGTGAATGTATCTTGTTTTTAATTAACTGGTCCGTGAATTCACCAAATAAAGACATAGGAATATGCACAATCACAGGAGAAATTTCATAAAAAATGTCTTTATTTGGTGATTTCACCGACCAGTTAATTAAAAACAAGATACATTCACATTTATTTCTCACAAACATTAAAATCTTAAAAAGGGCTGAAAAAGTGTCACTTTTCAGCCCTTATTAAGATTTTAATGTTTGTGAGAAATAAATGTGAATGTATCTTGTTTTTAATTAACAGGTCGGTGAAATCACCAAATAAAGACATTTTTTATGAAATTTCTCCTGTGATTGTGCATATTCCTATTTAGGTCACGAGTGTACAGTAATTTTGTTTGGAGCCCTTAAAGTTTGGGATTTTGAATAACCTTAGACAAATTTTGTGTTAAATAATGTTACGCATGTAAATTTGTTATTCTCTAAGCAACCGTGAATACACCATATGGTCCATCCTTAACCTGCCGGTAGAAAATCCCTCAGAGGGTGCTTTAAGCGGCAGACATAAGATAGGATTATAACGGAAAGCGGGAGGGGGCGGGAAAGACACGGACAGCGGGAGGGGGGCGGGAAAGGCACGGACAGCGGGAGGGGGGGCGGGAAAGGCACGGACAGCGGGAGGGGGGCAGGAAAGGAACGGACAGTGGGAGGGGGCGGGAAAGGCATGGACAGCGGGAGGGGGGAGGGAACGGCAAACGGCAAGAAAGGCGCTCACCTGGACTTCCTCCGGCGTTGGTCGGCCGCAGAATGACCAAATGAAACCTCGACGAGCGGAAAAAAAAACCCCGCCCACCGCCGCACTGACGTAGGCAAAAGAGAAAAATTCTACGGAACACCCACGAGTCGCCTCGCAGAATGACGGACGTCTCTCTCTTCCAATGGCTAGCCTCCATTTATGGAGCTAGCCAATGGAAGACAGAGGTGGAACTGAGGCCACACTGTTTCTAACATTAGATTTCGCCTGCGCCGAAAAGCTGCGCAGTGCGCAGCTTTCGACGAGGCGAAACCTAAAAATGACATAATTCGCTACATTGTGACATCAGCATTTAAAAGGAGGCTTCAAAATAGATCGGATACTTCATGAAATCAGGTGAAACTGGATCTTTAACAGTTCAGATGCTAACCAGTACTTATTAACAATAAACGAACACTGGTGTAAGTGAAACTGAAAAGCCGGTGCCTTCCCCCTGTCACTTCTGCATCTGCAGCGGCTGGCGAGCCTGTCAATCATACCAGAACCCGAGGGGCTTCACTGTTCCTCCCAAACAGTGTCGCTCTTGGGAGGTTAGTCATGGAGTGAAAGAGACAGTGTACACCTGGGAGCGCTTAGCCTGCTGCTGCGGTGCTCAGAAGACATAAGCTCCCACAAGCCACTCCACGGGCAATGCCAATGCCCTTGGCTATATGTTTGACCAAAATGGCTACTTAGTTTGAGGGCATGAATGAATCTCCCCGTCATGCCTGCACAGAACATGACGAAGCTGTCTGACATACACTCCAGCTGTGTCTTTTAGTACCAGCAGCAGCGCGGACCTTGCAGTGCCTCAAAAGACACCACGGTTAAGTTTTCTCATACCCGGAGTGCCCCAATCTGTCACTTCAGCACTTGCACACACTGTTCGCCATAACCCCTGCTAATCTAGTACCCCAATCCAAAAAAATCAAAGCAACGCAACGCAGTATTTGCAAGTTGGATATGTTTTATTACTATATGTCAGGGATACTTGATAGCAAACGTCACGCTAAGTATCTTTTTAAGGGAACATACATGTTAACCCACACGTGCATATATTTACACACACACACACACACACCTGTATATCACGAGTTAAATTCCTCTCCTAATTGAAAGCCAGTCCTCACAAAATGAATACCACACTGAGCCTAGAACGTAATGTAGGGATGCTTTAAGCGGCAGACATAAAATAGGATTATAACGGACAGTGGGAGGGGGGCGGGAAAGGCACGGACAGCGGGAGGGGGGGCGGGAAAGGAACGGACAGCGGGAAGGGGGCGGGAAAGGAACGGACAGCGGGAGGGGGGGCGGGAAAGGCACGGACAGCGGGAGGGGGGAGGGAACGGCAAACTGCAAGAAAGGCACTCACCTGGACTTGCTCCGGCGGCGGTCGGCCGCAGAATAACCAAATGAAACCTCGACGAGCGAAAAAATAAACACCGCCCCGCTGACGTAGGCAAAAGGGAAAAATTCTACGGAACGCCCACGAGTCGCCTCGCAGAATGACAGACGCCTCTCTCTTCCAATGGCTAGCCTCCATTTATGGAGCTAGCCAATGGAAGACAGAGGCGGAACTGAGGCCACACTGTTTCTAACATTAGATTTCGCCCGACGAGGCGAAACCTAAAAAGGGCAAAATGGATCAGCCAGCTAATTATTGCCTGATTTCTCTTTTAGATATCCTGTCCAGACTTTACGCCCAAACATTGTAAAACACCTAGCAGCCTGTGCCTTCAATACCAGATTAATTCCAGCGTATCATAGAGGCTTTAGGCCGGACCACTCCACGATGGATCACTGTTTCACACTGTGGGGAGTTGCAAAGAAGTCAGTGGAGCCAGTAGGGGGCCTTTGCTACTGTTTCGGTGACTTATAAGCAGCTTTCGACTGGGTGGACAGAGGCACGCATTGCCGCAAACAATAGCAGTGGAAAATATCTGGAGCCCTCTTGAGCGTGGAGACGAAGCTCCACAGTGGTAACTGGGTATAGATTGAGCTCGAAGGGCATGGAATCCTGACTTGAAAAATTCCGGTTGAGAACGGCTTGTGACACAGGTGTGTTTTAGCAACCCTGCTGTTTAGTCTGTTCATTGCAGACCTTCTCCAGATATTATGTGGTACGCATAGTTTATCACCAAAAGGTAGAGGTAGGCATATTAGTTTCCTCATGCACGTTGACGATCTGGTTGTGATGGGCCTCATGCCTAGAGGGCTGCAACGGAAGGTAAACACCCTAAATGCCTATTGTCTTGAAAACAAATTATCAATAAATGCTGACAAGATAAAAACAATGTTTTATGCTAAGAGAAAATGAAGATTCACGTGGTGCCAAGGTGATGTACATATAGAGCATGTTAGAGAGTGCAAAAATCTGGGTGTAACCTATTCAGACGATTTGAGGTGGGATAAACAAATCACTTCCTGGAGAACTGTTCTTTCCACAGTAGTGAATGGGGTGAAAAGATTAGAGCGTACAATTGGGAGCCATACCTTTGAGCCACTAAGTAAAGGTATACAAGGTAAAATAATCCCACAGGCCCTTTATGGAGCAGAGATGTTGGATTAGGATAGGCGGTATCATGGGAAGCTTTTGAAAATTCTTTGAAACTGCTCCTTGAACTTTCTAAAAATGCTATAATTCAAGCTGTAATGAGAGAGTAGAGAACTGTAGCCTGGAGTGCCCTGGCGAACGCCTGAGTCTTGTGCTTCTATTTTTCTCTTAAAGATTGGACGCCTGGTGATAAACTGTCAGAGCAAAGCGTAACAGAAATAATGTTAATTTACACTAATACAAATAATTGATGCAGAAGCGTCCGGGGGTCTCAGAGTTGCTCTTCGAAAGAGGGTAAGTGGCCTGGACTGACCTGATAAAGAGTGCAGTCTGGCAAAGTGCACTAGAAGCTAGCTGTAGAAAGGATCTGCACTATTTTAAAGCCAAGAACTCAGTCATTCCCTACGTAAGCTCTCAGGAGAGCACCACTCTATTCCCCTACTTGTATAACATTCTGGACAAGTGCCTACATAATGAAGTCTTGCACTTGAGGGTAGTAATTGACCCTGGGTGGCGTAGCCAGGGATTAAAAATAGAAGTTTATAGGAACAATGGGCAGTGCCCTTGTAAGTGAGGCAGGACATATTCATTAAGCCAAATATTGATGGATTGTGCATATGGCTGAGATACCCGCCACCCCCTCTCAACACAATCCCCAAGGATGGGAAACCGGAAACAGTTCTGAAGTTTTTGGAAGACGGGAGGGAGTGACCCTCCCGGCCGTATTTATTAAAATATGAAACAAAATTAAAACATTAAATAAACAGTTTCATATTATGTACAATTTCATTACCACATTGCGATGTTTGGCTAACCTTAACAGATTCTCTAATACAAAGGTTCTCCTAGCCGAACTAACATCCTACAAAACATTTACTTGAACTTTTTGAAATTGTACATCCTAACGTTTAAGGGCCAACGGCAAGGTCGTAACCGGTGTCAAGATCCCTAACCCAGAAATATCGCCCTCACTTGTGAGGGGCGGCCCAGAGGCGTACCTCAAGTGCAATTACCAATTTCCCTTGACTTGACGGGGGCCCCAATAAAACTCGACGCCACTTAGAGGTCGTACGAGGACATGTGTGAGGTATCTAGAAGGTAGCATAGACCCCCCCCCAAACCCCACACAACTTACCACATCTGCCGTCGCAGACGTCCTGGCCCCGGGAAATTCCACAGGAGGGGGCTGTAACCCCTCCTACACAGGAAGGGGCCTTGACCGCCTTTCCTTTTCTTTCGGCGACCCATCCTTAGAAGGGACCGCCTCCCCGTTGAGGGGCCAATGGCCACCTCCCCCGAGCGCTCCCATCCGTGCTGGGTGACGCCCACTCATAGGGATCTTCCAAATAGTGCTCACCGATCATGACCTTACCGCCCGACCAAAATAAATACGACAATGCTAACTAAATGACTAAACTAAAAAAGACAGTAGCAACTACAGTTTTATTAAAAGCATGCTTACCAATGAACACTGAAGCAGATTAACTTTATTTGCGAAACGTAACACAAATCGACCATTCTTTATTACACACTCAAAATCATCACGATAATACCACAACCTGTAAACGAAAATCAGAGTTTATCCATCAACTTTATTCAAAACCACTTGCTGTCCTCAGGGGCTGGTGGGTGGGTCAAAATTGGCTCTTCGTTCCGTCTCGAGCTCACGTGCAGCGAGGAGGTGCAGCTTCAGAGCACAGGAACAAGAGGATGCCTTCTGGTCTTGCTTCTCCTTTTATCCGTCTTCAGGGCGGGCATAAACCCGCCCCTGCCTGCCCCAAGGGCGTGGCCAGCCGCGTCAGTGTCTAGGCCAACCCACTCTAGGGCGGGAAAAGGCGCGCCCCGGCTACGCCGCTTCGGGCATACCAGCCGAGACTCGCCTCCCGCCCAAGATGGCTTCCCGGGGGGATCGTGGTACTCCGCCATACGTTCGGGGGGACCGAGTGGTCGCCCCTTTCCATATGGCTGAGATACCCGCCACCCCCTCTCAACACAATCCCCAAGGATGGGAAACCGGAAACAGTTCTGAAGTTTTTGGAAGACGGGAGGGAGTGACCCTCCCGGCCGTATTTATTAAAATATGAAACAAAATTAAAACATTAAATAAACAGTTTCATATTATGTACAATTTCATTACCACATTGCGATGTTTGGCTAACCTTAACAGATTCTCTAATACAAAGGTTCTCCTAGCCGAACTAACATCCTACAAAACATTTACTTGAACTTTTTGAAATTGTACATCCTAACGTTTAAGGGCCAACGGCAAGGTCGTAACCGGTGTCAAGATCCCTAACCCAGAAATATCGCCCTCACTTGTGAGGGGCGGCCCAGAGGCGTACCTCAAGTGCAATTACCAATTTCCCTTGACTTGACGGGGGCCCCAATAAAACTCGACGCCACTTAGAGGTCGTACGAGGACACGTGTGAGGTATCTAGAAGGTAGCGTAGACCCCCCCCAAACCCCACACAAATTACCACATCTGCCGTCGCAGACGTCCTGGCCCCGGGAAATTCCACAGGAGGGGGCTGTAACCCCTCCTACCCAGGAAGGGGCCTTGACCGCCTTTCCTTTTCTTTCGGCGACCCATCCTTAGAAGGGACCGCCTCCCCGTTGAGGGGCCAATGGCCACCTCCCCCGAGCGCTCCCATCCGTGCTGGGTGACGCCCACTCATAGGGATCTTCCAAATAGTGCTCACCGATCATGACCTTACCGCCACAGGCCGGATAGTTGACCGGCTATCCGGACCCCCCACAACACTCCTACCTAAAGGTCATGGTATAACGTTTTTAGCCATGCTAAGAAGTCTCCTATGAGTAACTCATTCCCCACCCGAGACAAATGCACTCCATCCCCCAAATACATACTGTCATCATTAATACACCCATGCGAAATAGAATGCAGTGTCTTGGAACGGAACAACCTACTCACTTTGTTATTAAGCTTTCTAACAGAATGATTTAAAGCAGGAACAGAAATAGCCCCCCGCCACACTTTTCGTGGGATCATATGGGACCATGCAATTGTGCACCCTGGAACTCTCCTCGCTAACCAACTTACAGTGGAAAGCATCGCCTCGAGAAGAAGTCGTCTACCAGTGGTGACCAAATCATTACCTCCAAGATGTACTATGATTACAGACGGCGGTGACCACGTCCGCCCTAGCAAACCCTCAAAGAATGATTGAAACTGGTCAATACAGAGACCGCCTCTTCCGTAGAAGGACACACTGTACCCGTATTCCCCAGCCACGTGAATCATGTCACCTGCCTTGAATACGTCCGCGGCACGTCTCACGTATGAGTGGCCCACGACCCACACCTCCTTTTTCACAGCCGGTGATGTCTGACCGCTGGCCCGGTGTTGGGTCGACTGCAAAGTCCGCCCCGCCTCGTAGGCTTGCGCAACTGAAAACCTAACAAAAACAAGAAGCGTGAGTACATCATTACAGCTTCACAACATGTGCAACCGCACATACCTTTTATAACAATTGGAGGACCAACGCCCCACCCGTTTAACTTGTTCCACATTCAGACCCCTGGCTGTAGCTTCTGTAGCAGCCCCTATCCGAAAGGAATTGGTCCCAAACTCGCCCGGGTTCAAGCCCGCAGCGGCAATCGACATCGCAAGCACCCGCTGAAACTGAAACTTTGTCAGTGGGGTGGCGTCAGCGTGTCTCAACAAGGTCCCCCCCCCATGATGCCGCCCTTCGTGCTAAATAATCTTCTAAACACTTTACCGGACACATGGAGGACCCGGGAATCCTGCGTATGAGTACGCAGTCACCCACCCCACTTTGATCGGTCTTGGACCTGACAAACGAGACAGTCATTGTCTCCCCTCTGATCAGGACGTGCTCCTGGCACAAACCTCCTGTCACATCCTGCTTGTTCCTTGCCACTAGTTCGCTTACCCGCATAGCCCCATGGAATGCCAGCGTAAAAGCGGCTCGGAATAAAACTGTCTCAAACTGAGATGAACATGTAGCAGGGAGTCTGGATAATAACTGGGCCAGCCTATCTAAACCTATCGGGCGCCTCTCGTCTACTCTGCGACCCTCAAGGCGTTGCCACCCCCGTAGCGCTTTCTGTACTACGAAAGACGCTGTCGGGTCGAGGATCCCATGAGCCCTAGCAACAAAGGAAACGGCAGCCCGATGCCTCTGAGCCGTGGCCACCGATTTTCCAACCAGATGTAAAGACATCAGAAAATTTACCACCCACTCCTCTTGGCCCCAAAGCTCCTCTCTATCAGTCCCCAAAAAGGCTAAATAGGACCGGAACGCCCCTTCATATGCCTTCCTCGTCCTGGGTGCTAAACTCTCTCCCACGAGGTTACGAAGTTCGGGGCACCGAGAGACCAGAGAGCTTCAGGAAAGGGTGCCGGCTCCGGGTCCGCTGTGGGAAGAAAACCCCAGAAAGCCTGCATACGAAAACGAGACAGTGCATCAGCCGCCTGGTTCATTACCCCTGGGACATGTCTTGCTTTGAATAGCACATTCAATTGCATACACAGTAAAACAATTTCCTTGAGCAGTCTCAAAATCCATTTGCATCATGCTGCCTGGCTATTGATACACTCGACCACGGTCATATTGTCGGACCAGAATACCACCGAGTGATCTTTGAACCCTTCGGGCCAAGTTCTCAGGGCCACTAAAATGGGGAAAAGTTCCAGGAAAGCAATGTTACTTGTTAGTCCACTGTCATGCCACCATGTCGGCCACTTTTGTGCAGACCATCTTGTGCCGAAGATGGCACCAAAACCTATGCTCCCTGCCGAATCCGTCCAGAGCCCCAGCTCCTCAGAGGACACGGCCGGTTTGTTCCAGACCACTCGACCATTGAAATCCGCCAGAAATGCCAACCAAATGCGCATGTCCTGGCGGACCTCAGCCGAGAGCCTTGTGCGATGATGGCCCTCGTTCAGGCCGACCATGGCTTGAGCAATCGAACGGGAAAAGGGGCGGGCCATTGGTATAACCCTCAGGGCAAAATTCAACTGGCCAACTAACTGCTGTAATTGATGCAGCTTAACCTTAGATCCATTTATACACATTTGCAGGGATGTCCTGAACTTTGACACTTTTTCCACTGGTAAACGAAAACAACCTTCTTCGGAGTCTAACTCGATCCCCAGAAACTCGAGGCAAGTGGAAGGCACCACAGTCTTACCTGGTGCCAATGGCACGCCAAACTGATTCATTAAGACACAAAATTGAGCCAGAGCCTGCCCACATTCCGGATCCCCAGCTGCCCCCAGGAACAAAAAATCATCAAGGTAATGCATCACATGTTGGAAACCCGTCTTCCTTGTGAAGACCCATTGTAGAAAACTACTGAATTTTTCGAAATAGGCACAAGATATAGAGCAGCCCATCGGCATACACCTATCCATGTAATAATGCCCCTGAAAGCTGAAACCTAGGAGACGCTGATCGTCTGGGTGTACCGGGAGCAACCGGAACGCTGACTCGATATCAGATTTG
Organism: Lissotriton vulgaris; assembly: GCF_964263255.1. NCBI lineage: Eukaryota > Metazoa > Chordata > Amphibia > Caudata > Salamandridae > Lissotriton > Lissotriton vulgaris. The sequence goes on from NC_141689.1 coordinate 391,841,941, forward strand.
GCCATCAGCGCCCCGGGCCCCAGGCGATTCAACATGGCTACGGCCTCATCGAAAGATGCGTACCGCACCGAACACACTTCCGGGTCTATCGCTTCGTTTACGGAAAGACCACGTGGGGCTGATAAATTATGTATCAGCCGAAACTCACCCGGGTCCTTCTTTGGGACCACACCTAAAGGGGAACAAACAAAGTTAAGAACCGGGGGTACACTAAACGGACCGGCGACTCGACCTCGAGTAACCTCCTTCCGGATCTTATCCTGTACCACGGTCGTATGCTGCAAGACCGATAGCTGATTTTTACATTTCTCTACACCTTGAAAGTCCCCCACTGGGATGCGGAAACCATAAGAAAACCCGTTCCGCAACACCCCAGCGGAAGTACGATCCGGGTATTCACTGAGCCAGGGAATCATTGCCAAGGTATCAATCGGGGTAGGTAAAGGCGCCCCTCGGACTATGCTAGACCTGTTTGGCGCCTCCTCTACCCCCGTTATCACCCGTTTTGGCTCTGCACGTGGACTCAGGATGGGATGATTGCCCACACCCACTACATTCGTGTCTAAATTTGCACGATCCCTGGGGCCTAGTACATTTACCCCTGTTGAAATTCCAACAAAACCCCTTTTTTCCTGTATTGCCGGCCGGCCTCGAGTAATTGTCGGTACCCGCACCTGATCGAAAGGGCGTCCCCGCATGCTGGCGGGAGGATTCGCCAACGTTACTCCCTACTAATGGCAATTTTAACATACCAGTCTCCTCCATTTTGGACCATGACACGGAATCATAACAATCCCAAGTTAAGTTTTTATCATGTTCTTTAGCCTTTCTAAACAGATTATCATAGCAGAACCAATGATTACCCTCGTGTGATACCGAGTACCCCATGATTCGCGACTGATAAATTGGCAATTCGGGTAGCAGATCGGGCCTTCGTTCCCCCAAGATCGATGTAAAAACCCCCCACGCTTTGCCCCAATTGCCAATGTTTTCATTTACCTTAAAGGCGGCCATTTTTGCGCGCCAAACACTCGGATGCATGAGCTCTTTCTGGCCCTTAACATGCTCCATCTCATAGTGATCAGTAAGCAACGAGAAGATGTTTACATACTCCCCTGCCCATATCTTCTCTTTAATAGCCAAAGGAACATGCTGACCCAACTTTTCCCTACGAGAGGGTGCTGACTCATCCCTCGCAATCGGCAATGGCCGCTTACCTGAACCGGACGCTGCCTCAGCTACTGCACCCGTCCCCTGTGGCTTCTCTACTGCTGCAGCCGGCGTGGACACCTTCGCTGCATCCCGTGACTCACGCAGTTGCTTCATCAGCACCTGCGCGTCGACAGCCGTGGCGCCCTCGCTACTTTTACCCAACCACGCTGCTAATTGCGCTGCCAGCTCGGACGGCATATCTTCCCCGGACACGGGGGTGACCACAACGGGAATCGGATTCCCTTCCTCCGGCACGGGAGTGGGTGCCTCTAGCGGGGTACTGGGACCCGGGATGTCTTCCCCAGCTCTTCCTCTCCTGGGCCTCTTGTTTTTCCCTCCCGGGGCTGCTCCCGCCAAAGGACGTTTTGGTCCCCCGTCCTCATTTTCATCCATTCGCCTCTTCAATTCGGTCATTTCTTTCATGAGAACGCGCAGCATCTGGTCAGTAGTCATGCGCTTTCCCGCCTTCTTCGGCATTCTCCAACAGAGTATCTGGAAAACAAACAAGAACGATTACAACGCTCAAAATTGGCTCTTCGTTCCGTCTCGAGCTCACGTGCAGCGAGGAGGTGCAGCTTCAGAGCACAGGAACAAGAGGATGCCTTCTGGTCTTGCTTCTCCTTTTATCCGTCTTCAGGGCGGGCGTAAACCCGCCCCTGCCTGCCCCAAGGGCGTGGCCAGCCGCGTCAGTGTCTAGGCCAACCCACTCTAGGGCGGGAAAAGGCACGCCCCGGCTACGCCGCTTCGGGCATACCAGCCGAGACTCGCCTCCCGCCCAAGATGGCTTCCCGGGGGGATCGTGGTACTCCGCCATACGTTCGGGGGGACCGAGTGGTCGCCCCTTTCCATTCTTCACGGCAAAAAGGAAAAAAGTTACTCTGACCCATATTTAAAAAATATGGAATCCAAATGAAGAAAATTGGTCCAGTTTGATACATAACTGGAGGTTCTGAGATGTAGCAATAGCCATTGGACAGTATTTGTGTAAAATCTTAAAGGCACCGGCAATATTCCCTTTTTTTTATTTTAACATAAGGCTGTCATGGGTGTTTTTTACTAAGTTGAAATGAAGGATCCCCTAATAGAAATATGTTAGAAGACGGGAATTATGTCTCAATCTGAAGCAAGATCAAGAGAGATCATTGAAGCTGCGATAAGCTGCTATGCACTTTGCTCTTTAGAAATGCTGATTGGAGTAATATGAATTGTTTGTCATTGACTAAAACCTTAATGTGTTTTCTGAAGTGCTGTAAATATTTGTGAGCTCTTGGGCTGGGAACTACATGGTACGGGGAAATTGGAAGTATGTGGGATTGAAAGATAATAATCATAAATTGTTATTTTAGGCTATTTCATATTTTTGGTATTTTCTATGAATTGTGTATATGTTTCTATAAGAATGTATTTCTTGGAAATAAATTATTTTTGACTTTACTTCCATTTATCTTTTGCACAGCATTAGTCCGCATTTGTCCAGCCAAAATGCTATATTTTGTCAATTTTGAACATCTTCCAAACATTGGTACCTTAAGATTCGTTTTGTGGAAAAAACGTACTGAAGGCTTAAGCACAAAAAGCCCAAACGTCAAAAAAAGTATCAGCACTGCAGGGGGAAAGCCCTCAGCAGCTACAAATTAAACCCAAGTCCATAGATAGCGTAAAGAAACAAACACAAATAAGAAAAAAAATAGGAAAGTGTATGTTTCAGAACTCCTAAAACTTGGGCAAGAGCAAGGGCTTGATTTGGAGTGACATGGTAATAGTAAATCCTCTGCCCTTTTTTGTGCAAACTCTTTTGGAGAATCTACCGTGCCATCCCGGGGATAATCCACCTTAGACCATCGCACTTGCTTTAGTCAGAGCTAGTCACTTTGGGAATGTGTGTGTAAGGAGGCATCGTTTTTTGCAAACTGTGAGAGGCCATTTCATATAAACCAAAGAGCCCAGTGTGAGCTACAGTTGTGGGCAAATGAATACCTTCTGTTTTTGTACTCTTTTCTCATATCCTCCTTGGATTAAAGGTACGAAGATGACAACGCATGCGATTGATTCGCAAATCGTGGTGTGCGGCATTGTTGCAGTAGGAAAGGAAAAGGGTTGGTTATATTCGATGGCCATAATCATCAAAGACAGTTTTGCAAGTGAAATAATTGCTTCATTAATGTGCGTGCAAAATTATACTCTGTTTACAATGTATTACTTCCAAAAAGAAATATCACATTCCCTTTTGCAGGTTAGTTTTGATGGAGAACTTCACAAGCACCCGCAGCTGGAAGCTGATTTGGCATCAGTGAGAGAGGTCTACGGATCCAGCGCCGTATCGCTCAGGTATTTAATCATTAGGGTCTGCTTCTTGAATAGTTGTGAATCTCGCCTGAAAATGAAAGTCATGTAAATGTTAGCATGGCTAGTTTTCCTTTGCAGTGTGTCCTTTGCTTATTTCAAGCTGAATGGCAGCAGTACTGCTGTCCTCTTGCTTGCCACTTTCAAAATTCTAACTGCAATCATCAAATATCAACACTTGCTTCCACATGAATATTTTTTAACACCCTCGATGATTTCTGTGAAGCACCTCGTAGATCATATGCACCGTTACTTCCCGCGTGTGGATGATATTAATTCTAAAAAGTACACACCCGTCTCAACCAATCCCTATTTGTTTAATTAATTAGAGGCCAGATGTACGACCGTTTCTTCCGGTCGCAAGCGGGAATTCGACCGCAAAATAGGTCTGGTCTATTTGCAAACCCTATTTGGCGAGTCAGAAACCTATTATCGACTTGCAACATAAGGTTTGCGATTCATTATTTGGAAGGGGCTTGCCAAGGGCGTCCCTTCCTAGTAGCTACTTGCACTTCAATGTGCGATTGTTTTGCAGCCGCAATTGCAAACCAAAAACACTCACGGCTTACCACCCATTTCAAATGGGAAGGGGTCCCCCATGGAACTACTTCTGCCTTGGGACTGGCAAAGAATATATTTTTTAAGAGCAGGCAGTGGACCCACAGCAAAGTTTCATTTTTAATCTTTTTAATGCATCCTGTTTTCCTCAAAGGAAAAAGGGCTGCATTAAAAAAATACCTGCTTTAATTGAAAAACCCCATCTGGCCACCATCCATGGGAGTGCTAGCTATTTCCAATGGGATTGTAAATTGCACCCGTCTCATGAATATTAATGAGGCACGCAATTTGCGACCCCATTAGGAATCGCAAACGGTGTCTGAGACACACTGTTATAAATTCCAATTTGCGAGTCACTAATTGTGAGTCGCAATACAACACAATTTTCGACTTGCAAATTGGAAGGGTCGTACACCTGGCCTTAGGTTTACTATTTTTGCAATCATTTTTTTGCTATCTTCTTCCGAAGGTCCCAAAAGTATCTGTGTCAATGGCCCTTGAAAGCAAAGATGCATCATATATGAGTAGCATGCAACAAGGATGAAGGGTCAGGCCTAGCTCAAATCACCATAAATACCAAGCAAGGACTCACCAAGATGGACATAGACAGTCATTACTCTGGTAAGCTATCGAAACATCAAGGATGTGGGTAGTTACACCATCTTTGTTAAAGTTAATGGGGACTTGTGTCACGATTAAAAACAGAGTTGCATGTCATTCCCAAAAATAGAACGAAAGAAACCACTGAAATAAAACAAATAAAAAATGGCAAAAAAAGGCAAAATCTGCAATAGGTGCAAAATCTAAAACACTGAAGATATGTTTCAACAATATAATAAAACTCACTGATTTACAGGAACACAACATGCACAGATACATAGCTCAGCATTTTTTTTATTAAAGCAATCTGTACATAAGAGGGGCACTGCTATTTGACCAGGTGCCTGGTGATCTATAACAAAGAAAATTATTGTTCATTCGAAATGTATTTTAAGATTACAGTGTATAAAGATATAAATGCATCCTTACTGGACACTAGATGCTATTACCTATTGGGGCAAATTGTATGAAACCCAATCATGTATTAAGGTAGCGCATTATATTGCTGCACAGCACTTTTAACAATGAATATGGAAGTATTTTAACATCAAAAGTGCTCTAGTGAATAACCAAAGTGTAAGCGCAGTTCTTGTGAAATGTGCAGGTGAAAACGTGTTAATAGAACAGTATCAAAATTAATTAATCAAGAAGTTTTGGCTGTGACAACTAAATTGCAGAGATTATGGTTCCTTCTAACGGTATCCCTGTCTGATAGAGTACAAATTGAAGGAACACAGTCCAAAACCATATAGTGTAGTTAATGTACATTTCAGTGCCTTAAAAAAAGGTTTTGTGGGGCCTTCATTAGGAAATGGGGGCCGGTAAATTGGCTGTTGCAAAATGTGATGGGCATTTCAATGCCTTAAAAAAAGGTTTGATGAGGCCTTCATCAGGAAATGGGGGCTGGTAATGGGCTGTTGTAAAATGTGATGGGGGAAAAAGGAAAAAGTACAAGATAATCCCCAAGGGTTGGAAAAAGTATGGCTTACAAGTAGTTTGGTGGGACTTCCAGGGGGGCACCTGTGCTACTTAGAGAAAACCAGACACAGCCAGCAAAAACACAAAGCAAATAAACATGACAGAAATGGAGGACAAATATCAAATGAGAACATACCCATTAAAAATAAAAAAACAACAGCACTAAACACTAAGGGGCCAATTACGATGTCGTTAGGAAAGTCTCCGGATGGGATTCGGTATTGCAGAATTCGATTCGGAACCCTTGTTTCATTACGAATCATACAGATTTTCCAACGAACGATTACAATGCTCGGAAACCATTCGAGCAGACCAAATCGGTTCCAAAAGGCATTCTGACAACCTGAGTCTTACCGAGCCGATTCGTGCAGCTCCATGGACACGGTTTCCAGACGAGTGATTACAATGACAGATTCGGACAGCCATTCCGATTTGGTTACCCGAGATAAACTGCTGCCAGACTGTGTCTTTGGGGGTGTTAGACTTGGGGGTCTCTAGTTGGCACAGGTAGGTAACGTTCCTGTAACCTTTGGTTATTCAGTGAATTTTCAATGTTTTAAAGTTTTTATTTCCAAACTGTACCCTGTAACCTTTGAATGTCGGTGTGTGAGTGGCTGTATAGGTAGGCAAATGGGTGTGTGAGCAGCTGTATGGGTCTCTGAGTGGGTGTGTGAGTGGGTTTGTTGGTGTGCTAGTGGAGTAGCTGTATGGGGTGAGTGAGTGTGTGAGTGACTGTATGGGTGAGTACATAGCTGTGTAAGTGTGTGTAAAAGTGTCCAAGTGGGTTTGTGAGTGGGTGTATGTGTGTCTGAGTTGGCCTGTGACTGGATGCAGGAGGGGGTGTATGAGTATGTGAGTGGGTCTGGGAGTCGGTGTTTGAGTGTTTAAGTGGGTTTGTGATTTGGTGCATGAGTCTCTGAGTGGGTGTGTGATTGAGTGCGTGAGTCTGTGAGTGGGTATTTGAGTGTGTCTGAGTGGGTGCATGAGTATCTGAGTAGGTCTGTATGTGGGTGCAGCAGTGTCGGACTGGGTCTGTGAACAAGTGCATACATTAAAATTAAAATTCAAAAAGCTTTATTCGGTACATTATACATGGCCATAAAAGCATTCTAATAATGAATATAAAAAAGACATACTATGATTAATAAAAAAGCCATTAATTCTTGTACGAAATTGTGTGCATAGATACAGTCCATTTTTTGATTAATAATCCAAAGATTTCAGCCTTTAGAAAGAACATTAAAATTGGTTAAAAAAAAGTCATTAATAAAACTTCTCAAGAGTGCATGCAGTACATTTGATTCGAGATAGCTACATACTTTTAGGATAGAGGGCATTATAACTCCAACTTCAGTCATCATTGTGTTCATAAGTTAATGCCTCTAGATAGGAGTATTTAACAACAAAGGGTGGTGATGGACAAAGTTTCTGAATTAAGCAGAATACTCTCACCCAGTCAAGAGATCAGGGCTAGATCCAACACCATTTTTTAGCTCACTGCACCATCCCAGCTCAGAACCTGGCTATATGCAAATTAGTCTGTTCCTGTCCCAGTGCATGATGGGAACAGGGCAAACCAAACTACCAAGCCAATTCTTACACTGGGAAGGAAATAAGCTTCCGGGGACAGGTTTCTGGCATTTCAGCCGTTGTCGGCCCGGCTTGCTTGAATCCTGATTGTGCAATGAGCAAGGGACTCACATCTGAGTATACCCTTCCACGCTTAGGGTGGACAAAATATTTAACAACAAGGGGTGGTGATGGACAAAGTTTCTGAATTAAGCAGAATACTCTCACCCAGTCAAGAGATCAGGGCTAGATCCAACACCATTTTTTAGCTCACTGCACCATCCCAGCTCAGAACCTGGCTATATGCAAATTAGTCTGTTCCTGTCCCAGTGCATGATGGGAACAGGGCAAACCAAACCACCAAGCCAATTCTTACACTGGGAAGGAAACAAGCTTCTGGGGACCGGTTTCTGGCATTTCAGCCGTTGTCGGCCCGGCTTGCAGAATAATAGGAAATGCAGAGTGGACTGAGGTGATTATCCGTCGCATGGGCAGTTTGGTAATATATGGTACCGTTTTCTGCACTTGGAAAATATGACTAAATAATGTAGGGTACCAAGCCTTAGTCTTGTTAAAAAGAACCTATGTTGGGTATTTCTTACTCTAATCAAATAAGGTTGTATGCCAATAAAAAGTGGACGCTCATGGTAGGAAATGATAGTTTGTTTCGAGCTTGATTCAGCATCCTTTACCAAATCCATTGAGGCATAAAACCTTATTTTCAACTCTTTGTTACTATATCCTTGTAGAGACATGGGCTCTTTACGCTCTAAGGATAATTTCCAGCTTTTTAATAGGGATTGAATAGATTTGAGCCAAGGTATTTTTCTACTATTGTCCAGAGTCAAACAGTCCAGTATCATATCCTTAGTAAACCTTGTTTCCTCTTTCGTCCATATTCCATACCATAAAGTAAGTCCAGCTGTTCTTATAAAGTCACTAATATAAGGAACAGACAGCTCGCTATGGACTAGACAATTTGGTGTGGAACTTGGAACTGCTATCAAACGTTTTAAAAATGTATTCTCCTGTAGTTGGAGGGTTGCAATATTAGACCTTCCCCAAAAAGCTGCGCTACAACTTGCAGTTGTAATTGATTTACTTCTATATAATGTAAGCATTTCCCTTATTGGTTTATTTCCTATTTTTGTAGAAAATCTAAACATACCCTCGATTGTTTGCATACATTTTAAGTTGGATAAGTTAATGTGCGTGCCCCTTGTGCAATACTCATTGAAAAATAAGCCCAAGTATGTAAAACTTGAAACTCTGTCAATTACGGTGCCGTCCACATGGTGCTTTTTAATCCCTGTTCTATTCTTGCCACAAATCATGGTGAAAGTTTTAGTCAAGTTAAGCTTTAAATCCTTTTCATTCAAGTGAGCAAACTTTACTATCAGACATGGCAGACCATTTGCCGTCCTTGAAATAAGGACAGCATCATCTACATAAAGGAGCACTGGGGTTGGACGAGCACCTACCTTTGGGGCATTAACCTTGAGATTCTGCAGGAAAAAGTCGACATTATTTATATATAATGAAAATAGAATAGGAGCTAAGACACACCCCTGTCTTATTCCCCCGGTTACCCTAAAATCATGCGTACCTTCACCCTTTAAGGCAAAACGAACCCTGGATAATAGAAAGGTATAAATCCGGGACAGGTAGATAACAATATCGTTTGGGACACCTAACTCAACCAGTTTTTGCCAGAGTTTACCACTTTTAATCAGGTCAAAAGCACTGGTGAGATCAACAAAACAAAGGTGTAAAGCCCCTCATTTTGCTAGGGTATACTTTTCCCACCAATATTTCCAAATTTAAACATTGTTCAATCGTCCCAATACCTCTCCTAAATCCATATTAGGCCTCTGATAGTATGTTATTTTTAGATACCCAGTTTTCTAGTCTTCCCAGCAAGACTCTCCCCATCAATTTGGAGGTAGAGTCAAGGAGGGATATGGGACGATAGCACATAGCCTTCCCTCTATCCCCTTTTTTAAATATGGGGACTATTATGCTTTCATCTAGGGTTGCATAAAAAAGTTCAATAAGAAGGGTGACCAAAATTCGACATCAGAGTTAAAGACGTCGATTGGGACCCCATCGGGTCTAGCTGCTTTACCACTAGCACTTTTATTAAGTGCCCCTTTAATTTCATCTATGGTTAACAGGGGTAGTCTAACAGGCTCGACTATAATGAAGTTGCTCATTTCTTTTGGCATAGCTGTGGCCCCTCCTGGGTTGAAAATGCTTTCACAGTATGTTATTCATTCCTCTGGTGGGACTACTACGTCTGTCTTTGCTGCTAAAATATCTCTAAAAAAAGGGTAATTGATGGTTTTCCAAAATAGGGTTGTATCGCGAGTTGTTGCGGCTTGTATTCGTTTTTCCCAAGCCTCCTCACAAATCTCACTTTTCCTAAGGTTCAGAGCAATTTTATACTTTCTCCTTAGGTTAATTAATTCGGAGTTATTCCTGGGTTTTATATTTAAGGTTATTTTTAGTTCTTTAATCAAACTTGCACATTCCTGATTAAACCATCTGGGTACCTGATTAAGCGTTTTATTATTTTGTTTTATTTTTAAGTCATCTGCTATTTCTATAATAATATTGGAGAAAGCTACAATAATATCTGAATTAGTGTAATAACTATTTAGGCGGTATCAATATCATGCAGTTTTTTCTCGATGAGATTATCCATAAACAGAATAGGATTTAACCCTGACCATTTTATTGACACTCCCTTACTACCTTGAGTCTCAATGTTAATATCGGCTGACTTCCCCCTTTTAGGCTGAGATATATTAAGCTTCAAGGACAGGGTTAAGGGATAATGATCGTTAAATAAACTTGCAGATATTATTAATGATTCCACTGAGTCCCTACACTGTTCTGAAATAATAAAGTGATCAATGGTAGAAGATGATCTGGCCCCTACAAATGTCTGAATGTTTGGCTGTCCGTCAGAATTGTCTATTTGAGTGTGTCTGAGTGGGTGCATGAGTGTCTGAGTGGGTCTGTATGTGGGTGCAGCAGTGTCTGACTGGGTCTGTGAACAAGTGCATCAGTCTCTCTGGGTATGTGAGTGTCTGAATGCCTCCTCCTGCTCGTTTTGATCTCTATTTTGCAACTTTCTGCTTATTTCTAACCTTTCTTTTGCCTCTACCTGCTCATTTCTGATCTCTATTTTGCCTCTTTCTGCTTTTTTCTGACCTTTAATTTGCTTCTTGCTGCTCACTGCTGAACTTTATTCTGCCTCTTTCTCCTCCCTTATGGCTTTATTCTGCCTCTTTCTCCTCCCTTATGGCTTTATTCTGCCTCTTTCTGCTCGTTTCTGACCTTTATCTTGCCTCTTTCTGCTAGTTACGGACCTTTTTTTCTGCCTCTTTCTGTTAATTTTTGACCTTTATTCTTTCTCTTTCTACCTTTATTCTGCTTATTGTTGCTAGTTTCTGATCTATTTTGCCTCTTTCTGCTTGTTTCTTACCTTTATTCTGTCTCTTGTTGCTCATTTCCGATCTCTATGTTGCCGCTTTCTGCACATTTCAGACATTCATACAGCCTCTTTCTCCTCTTTTCTCACTTTTGTTTGCCTCTTTCTGCTAATTATTGACCTTTATTTTTTCTCTTTCTGCTCGTTTCACATCTTTATTTTGCTGCTTTCTGGTAGTTTCTGACCTTTATTCTGCCTCTTTCTGGTCATTTCTCCCCTTTATTCTGCCTCTTGCTGCTCTTTTCTAACGTCTATTTGCTTCATTCTGCTAATTTCTGACCTCTATGTTGCCTCATTCTGCTAATTGCAGACCTTTATTCTGCTTGTTTCCACTCGTTTTTTATCTTTATGCTGCCTTTTTTGCTATTTTCTCAACTTTATCTTGCTTTTTCTGCTCAGTGCAAGCCTTTATTCTGCCTCTTTCTACTCGTTTCTTACCTGTATTCTTCTATTTTGCCTGAGACGGAGGGGGGAGCCTCAAGGCCACTGTGGTCCCTTCCGGATGCCTCCGACCTGTGGAAGCCGAGATAGCTCTGACAGACAAGAAGCTGCTAAACATGTATTGTTTCATCTGTATTCCTGCCAGCTTGATAGCTGGCAGCAAAACAGACGAAACCTCAGCTTTCACCTAGCGAGAGCATTTTGTCAGCTCTTGCTTACTGGAAGTAGGAGTGTTTGCTTTGTCTTGGCTCCCACCAAGTCAAATCAAACAGCTATGTCCCAGGGGTGGACACCCCAGGACATAGCGGGAGCTGGCCTTGTGGGGTGGCAGTCTCCAGTGTCATTATTGGCTCCAGGAGGGGGTTCACATGGTCCCCCTCTTTTCACTTTCATAAGCCTGCCCCAGGGGGGGGGGGGGTCCCTGTGGCTGAGAACGGCCTGGGGGAGCAGGCAGCCCCCTCCTTCTTTAAATAAAAGAGTAAGCCCTGGGAAGGTATTGGTCCAAGGGTCGGGCCACCCCCACTCTATATTTAAGGTGGGCCCAGGCGAGGAGGTGCTCACTGGAGCTCGGGGGATCCTTGCAGCCCTCCATAGCATTTATTTTAAGTCCCTTTGAGGTGGCATTCCCTGGGGCTCAGGGGGGATTCGCAAGGCCCACCCAAGAATTTAATGTGTAGCCCCGGGGAGGTTCCCCTCCTTCTTCATATGAAGAAGCTCCAGGCATTTTCAAGTCCTTGGCCTACAATGAAAACAAGCGCAGAGCCACATTTGTATTTCTTTTAATTCACAGCGATATTTGTGAATATTTTATGAAAATCGCAATGCTTTTAAGCCATGGCGGGGTACCAGGGGAACCTGAAGACGAAGGATTAAGGGTCAGGGTATTTCAACCCTGCCTCCTTTTCTTGTTTTTTGCAAGTTGGCTGCCAATACTCCCTGGTTGCGTTGGCAGACAATCAGAGCTCTGCATTTCCCTGCAAAAGCTTGTTATTATTTGTGAATTAGCCGTGATCACAGTAAGCCCTTGGAGAAGAGCCCCATGTGCCCCGTCCATTTTTTATTAAATCGCGGTGTTTCCCCAGGTCCTTCTTCACCCAGTGGCCCTTATCAAAACAAGCACCGGATTCAGCGCTTGTTTTTTTTTTGCCGCATAGTCACACATTTTTTGAATTTGCAGCAAAGAATTTTATTTTAAATGCTTTTTTTGCCCAAGGATTAGGGGGACTGGGCAAGGTATTCCTACCCTGTCCCCCTTTCTTTCTTTTTTTACGTTTTTTTTGGGACCAGTCCAAAGCAAGACCATAGGTTGGTTGCATGGATTTTTTTAGGTAGGGAGTCTCTGTTTTTAGAATGGGTTACATTGTTCAGAGCTCAACGGCCCACTTTGGAATGATAATCTCTTAGGATGTTGCACATGTTGCACATATTGTTATATATATATATATATATGCATTTTCCATCTTTTCTTACTTTCTCATGACAGCTTGAATGATTGCTCTAGCGATAATTTATTGTTTTTATTAATTGTTGGCGGATTCAATCGTCTCCCAATAAGCACACCTTATGCATTAACATGCTAATAATTTATGATTTGTTTAATTTTGCAGCAGTATTGTTACAGCTATAATTATGGCACATGCTGAAACATTTAGTAGATTTTAGAATACTGTGTATACTCCAAGATGGCCAACGCATTTCGTATATTGCCATACTGAAATCAAGTCTGTCACCTCAGTCTGTGTTTGAACACTGCATACAGATGTGGTTTCTTTTGGAATTTAAAATGTATGTATCGCAATGACCCCTATGACTGATCAAGGCCAAAGGCAGTAACGGGTTGCAGGAGCTAGTGCACCATTAAGGAAACCTTTTATTCATTCCCTCCTGCGTGCGCGTGACTCGTGTGTCTTCGATTATCCGAAGTACATGTATGTGTGTGTGTGTGTTTTTTTTTGCTGATCAGGCCACTTTTGCTCTGCGCATACAACACAGTTTCAATGTACAGGTAAGCATACAAATGCAATATATGGGTGCACTTAAAACAAAAAACAACACTTGATCCTTTCCTGAACACTGCCTGCATAAAAAAACAGGTTTAAAAACGTCAATGGTTGCAAATGTAAAATGTGTTTTGTCCCTAAATTGTGTGCAAATGTATTTTAGTTGCACCATGTATACGTAGTGCTAACTTATTGAGGCATAGTTGCCATTGGAAAAGGGGAAGAATTTCATTTTAGCTATCTATTTGATAACAAATTTCCAAAGGTACAGTGCATCCATTCGCTTATCAATACATTAATAATCCATTCAGCAAAAAGAACAAGCATTGGCAAATACAGTAGGTCGAGGGCTGTATAATGAAAGTGCCAATCAAAAAACTGGAGTAAAAAGCAAAGACTTATTTTAAGGTACCTCAAAACCGTAAACTAAATTTCATATTTTCATTCAATATAAATGCCCTGCATCATTTTACAATACTGTTTATGCAGGAAACTCTGAACATAATTTGAATGAAAAAACTTAGTATTAGAATTCAAAGGATAACACTTGCCAAGACCCACTTTTATGAGATCTGAAGCAAGCTCCAGCAGTAGCCCAGGGAGCAGATTTATGGACTTCTAGGAGAAGAGACGGTTCCTTTACAGTAATGCTAAGTACACCTTCTGTATTGAACCCCAGCTCAATGAGTGTAGCATCCAGCCCTTTACCGTGGCACCATAAAAACATTTGCATGACAAGGCCTGTGCATTCGTTTAAGATGTAGAATACAGTGGATAAAACGGAAATAACCCTTAAAATATGCTTTTTAGTAATTCCCCGGCAAACATATACCAGTTGCTGTGCTTTTAGAGACACACATGGAAGTATGGGGATAAAACTCCTTTGTTTGGTGGAGGAAGTCACACACTAGGGAGAGAGCCAGAAACACATGCCTTGTTATGAAGTGCTGAGTAAAAAACGAAGTTCCCTGAATGTGAGCAGTGGAAGGAATCAAGGCATGCTATGCTCCAGAGGAGAGACATACAAAAGTAGAGAATGGAAGACTGGCAAGTAAAAAGTGGAAATTAAGCCGATGAGAGTGACGAGAAAGCAAAACCAATGGAATACCATGTATATATATATTCACTGAAAAAACCATAGGTTTCACACCAGTTATAGTTAGCTGGAAATTTTACTGATATAAAACCATTGAAATTCCCACGTTATAGTTAGTCGGACTCACTATAACTTGCGCGTGCAATGCACTGCTGATGACATCACATATTACATCACTCATGACATGGTCAGTGACATCACTCATGACACCATCCTTGTGACATAGTGACAGACCTCCTTTCACTATAATGTAACCCTTGAGACACATATTCAAAAATAGAAACTGAAATTTTTTAAAAAATGGAGATACCTATATCAGTTACAACAAGCAATTCAGTAATTCCACTATCTATATACACATCCACTCATTCACCAATAGTTCTATATAGTCACTCATACATATACTCACTCATCATATGAAGTGATACACCTATACATCCTGTTACACACCGACATTCATCCAAAAGTTACTCACACACATATTCACACGTGCAAATAAACTATTGGACATCCATTTATTTGAATATAGAGTTATACACACACTTCCACCTTACTTCTATTTAAAATTACACATATTTATTCTCTTAAACAATCACTTATAGAAACACATACTTATTTAAACAGGAACTCTTACAATCTCTTACTCTCACATATACTCACTTATATACATCAATATTCATATATACTAGATTAAAACATATGTAGTTACTGATAAAGACACTAGTGAGACAGTCATTCACTCACTAACAAACACATATAGACACTCATCCACCCATACAGTCCTGTACATATGTTGTCTTCAAAACACATACAAACAAAGAGTCAGTCACTCATGCATCTATGTGCTAAGTAATACCCCCACCAAACCATATAGACACTCATACTGATACTAATAAAAATATCTAATAACCCATATACATACACATGAGTGGATGTGTATTAGATGGTGATATTACTGAATTGGTTGTTGTAACTGGTATGGGTATATCCACTTTTTTGAAAATATTAGTTTCTATTTTTGAATATGTGTTTCATGGGTTACATTACACTGAAAGGAGGTCTGTCACTGTGTCACAAGGATGGTGTCATCAGTGATGTCATGAGTGATGTCACTGACCATGTCATGAGTGATGTAATATGTGATGTCATCAGCAGTGCATTGCACGCGCAAGTTATAGTGAGTCCGACTAACTATAACGTGGGAATTTCAATGGTTTTATATCAGTAAAATTTCCAGCTAACTATAACTGGTGTGAAACCTATGGTTTTTTCAGTGAATTTAATAGGTTTTTTAAATGCTAATTCCTAACTATAACTGGTGTGAAACCTATGGTTTTTTCAGTGAATTTCATAGGTTTTTTAAATGCTAATTCCTAACTATAACTGGTGTGAAACCTATGGTTTTTTCAGTGAATTTCATAGGTTTTTTAAATGCTAATTCCTTTGTATATCGAGTTTCTAACCTTTTTTTTTTTTACAATTTGCTGTTTTTTTTTAAGTATTCATTTTTTCTTATAATTTTTTTCTTTTGCGCTCTGGGTGCGCGCTCCGGGAAGCTTTCAGCTAAGCTCTCCTGTAAGCTTCTCCGAGAGCTCATCTGAAAGCGCACCCAGAGCGCAACTGTCGTTCGTGAAAAAAAAATATGAATGAAAAGTTAATAATAATGCAAAACATTTCGTACCATACAAATAAAATTAGTTTTTTTTAATATGGAAAATGATTATGCATTTCTATAAAAGATTGATGACGTCACTTCGGCGCGCAACGTAAGTGCCCTCGGAAGCGCATACGTGCGCGGCGCATAAACGCACGGAAAAGCGCCTACGATCGCGCCACGTTTGCGCCCCGGAAGCGCCTACGATCGCGCTGCGTAAACGCACCCGGAAGTGCTCCGGAGCGCGCAGCGTAAACGCGTCGGGTCATGTGACCCTCAAATAACACTTTTCATTGGTTGCTAACAGTTTTTTTTTACAATGAATGAAATCCCCACCCATTTCCTTCACTTCTTCTTTCACTTTTGTGACTGAAAGACCTGCCTTTTTTGCTGCTCCATATTCCTGGATTCATCATGGCTGCCAGACCATCCAGCAGTGAAGATGACTTCATTGATGAAGAGCCTCCTACCCCAAAGGTGAAGGAACATTTCATTTGGAAATTTTTTAAGTTTCCAGAAGGCCAGAAGAAGGTGAATGCACCAAAAGTAGAGTGCAGGATCTGCAAACAGGTCCTGTCACGGGGTAACCCCCAAAAAAAATACTCTTTTGGGAACTTTACGATGATCCGACATGTGGAGAGGAGGCACCCCCAGAATTTTGCCCGGGAAAGTGTCAGGGCTCTGGCACAGGAGGTTCCCAGAGATGGGGCCTCTACATCAACAGGAGGAGCAACTTCTTCTGGAAGAGACCAATCTCAGGGGCAGGTAGCCAACATCCAACCTGCATTCAACCATGGGCTCGTCAGATGCAGATACTGCAATCAACTCCTCACCTATGGGGAGCAAAGTGTCCAGCTCATGGTTCGGGCATTAGAGAACCATCACTGCCCTTCCCACCCCTAATTTTTTTCTTTTCTTTTTGCTCCTGTTGAGCAGTTTCTATTCCCTGTTTTTGTTCCTCTTCAGTTAAAAGAAGAAAACCAAAAGTTCTTTTCAGAACTACCTCCAATTCTCATCAAAGAGCTATAATCTTAAAAAATGAAGAGTAAGTGAAATATAGTGCATTGATAATTGAAAGGAGAATGAGTAAGAAAGAACAGAAAGGTATGAGAGGTGAAAGGAAGTGAAGTAGGAGGAATGAAAGAAGGTGAGTGTTAGAAAAGAAAGTTATGACACAGTGAATAAACTGGAGTATTTCTGACATATCTGTAAACACAAAAGTAACGCATTGCAGGAGTGCGTCACAAAAGTGACGCAACTCCAGTAATGTGTCCTTTCACATGGAAAAAGCACCATGTGAAAGGTTTGCTGTGAAGCAGGCGCAAGATTTTGGCGCAACTGCATCCTAAAAGTGACGCACTGCGTCATTATTACCAAGCTTTTTGCAAGGAACACCCCCTCTGCATGCATTATACCTGACACTATTTTTTAAAAAGTGACGCATCTAGGTACATGGGTCACTTTTTAAAACTCTGCGCCATATTGTATCTGCATCAGGTATATTGTATGCAGAGGGGCAATCCCGCGCAAAAAGCTTGGTAATAACAACGTACTGAAATCTATGAGATTTCCCTGCGTCACTTTTAGGATGCTATTGCGTCAAAATTTTGCGCCGGCCTCGCATCACTTTTATGTTTACACATATGTCAGAAATACTGACGTATCTGTAGCTCCTTGCAACATGATTCGTCATACATTAAATATGACACATCTGGAATGTCATAAGGACTGTGGACAGAAAAGTGACGCATCACACCAGCAGTGTAATAAAATGTGCCTCGTTGCACTATATTTAAAGGATGCAACAGCATCCTAAAAGTGACGCAGTGAAATCTCAAACATTTCACTGCGTCGCTATTACAAAGCTTTTAGTGGGAGAACACCCCCTCTGCATGCATTATACCTCACGCAGATATAATGTGGCGCTTGATTTTAAAAAGTGACCCATCTACCTAGATACCTCACTTTTTAAATATAACGCAACGCGGCACATTTTTTTACACTACTGGTGCAATGCGTCACTTTTCTGTGCGCACTCCTTATGACATTCCAAGTAACGCATTGCTGGAGTGCGTCACAAAAGTGACGCAACTCCAGTAATGTGTCCTTTCAAATGGGGAAAGCAGCATATGAAAGGTCTTGCCTCAGTCTAACACCTGCTGTAAAGCAGGCACAAGATTTTGACGCAACAGCATCCTAAAACTGACGCAGTGAAATCTGAAAGATTTCACTGCGTCGCTATTACAAAGCTTTTTGCGGGAGAACACCCCCTCTGCATGCATTATACCTGACGCTATTTTTAAAAAGTGACGCATCTAGGTACATGGGTCACTTTTTAAAACTCTGCGCCATATTGTATCTGCAACATGATTCGTCATACATTAAATATGACACATCTGGAATGTCATAAGGAGTGCGCACAGAAAAGTGACGCATAACACCAGCAGTGTAATAAAATGTACCTCGTTGCACTATATTTAAAAAGTGACGCATCTAGATAGATGCGTCACTTTTTAAATATTGCATAACAATGCGCATTTTTTTACACCGCTGGTGCGTCACAAAAATTGACGCACAGGAAGCGCAAAACTAACAGCGCAAGGCCTTCATAAATATAATCCTGGATTTTCCCCGTGCTTCGCCGGTGCGCGTACCATGCGCTTCCCCCGCGCAAAACGAAAAAAAAATTTTAATGCCCTGCAGGACCCTATTTTAGTCCCTACATCAAACCTAGGGGGTCAGAGGGGGTCTACTCTTCCCCCTTATGGTCATTTGCCCCTTTTTTTTTCAAACCCCTTGTGTCTCGATTTTACCGAGACACAAGATGGCGGCCGCTCCGGACTGTTTAGAATGTTTACAGACAACTGAGAGCCAATCAGCTTCCTGCGCGCAAGTCGCGTGTCGCGCCGGGAGCGCTCACGGGTGCGCGCACGGGAGAGCGCCTATAGATATATATATTTTTTTGAACCTAAATTACTCAAAATCCACTGGAGCACATATCTTGAGACATAGCAAAGGCACATCGGGCTACCAGTCCCTACAATTTTGCCAAGTTTGGTGGAAATCCATTCAGCCGTTCGGGCTAAAAGTGAAATCGACCGCCCTATGGAAATTAACATGGGGAAAACGCGTTTTGGGACCCCCCTTTTATCTCGGCCCCCGCTTGACGAATCCCCCCCAAACTTTCAGGGAAGGACCGGACCGCCATGAGACCATTTTCCTGAAAATTTCAGGCAGATTCGTCAACCGGCGCCAAAGTTATTCAAAATAGAATGTTGAGATTTAACATTGAAAATTATCCTAACTATAACTACCTACTGGCGACCGCCAGTAGGTAATATATATATATATATATATATATATATATATATATATATATATATATATATATATATAATATATATATATATGTATGTGTATATATATATATACATATATTCACTAGTGTGTGTGTAGCTGTATGTGTATAGCTGTATTTGCAAGTAAATGGATGTTCAATAGTTTAGACAACAAAAAGCACACAGTGGATTTGCTACGTTTGGTCTGCACATCTGTGAATACTTGTTCCCCTTAGTAATAGTTGCAATACAATGTGTTTAGTACACTCTATTGGAGTGCTCTTTGGTATTGTGCTTATCCACCTTAAAGCAACAATCCACGATCTCCTGCTCACTCCTGGTGAGACGGAATCTCGTACATAAATTAGAAAAGGTACCAAGGCACATCCCTCTCAGTTGCTATTCTCCAAATATCATGTTCGCCATTACAACTCCAAAGACAAATGATTTCACCAGCTTCTGTATTCCTCAAAAAGACATGTACAATGTTAAGTATTATTCCAAGTCCATTTATTAACAATTCCTTTCTTTTGCCACACCGTCACAGCCGACGCGCGTTTCGCCCTCCGCGGGCTTTTTCAAGGCTAACAAATTGTATGGTGAGCATGTATCTTTTAGTAGTCAACAAGGAATCGTATGGTCTGTGAGTACATGGGTCCTTTAAAGCTTTTGTTTTAGTGCACCACGAATTCGGTTTAACACTTGCCAAGACCCCGATTTCCTTTGGTCTGACCAAATGAAATCGGGACTCCATACGAAAGCCGATTGAACACGAGATGGCGATGGGACTTATCATGGCTCCATCAGACGTTTAACTACTTGTTCACTGACCAAAGAACAGAAGGGCTGACACCATTCTACATAAACCGAATTCGGTCCCGTTAGCGCTAATGCCGCGAATGAAAACATCATCGTGACGTTTCACGTAGCCACGTCCGCGTGATACGCACGGCGTAAGCGCACCCGGAAGCACCCACGCGCATACGAACGCGCTACGTAAGCGCCGCCGGGCACGCCTTGGTGCTCGCCCCCGGGCACACACCGGGGCGTGTAACGTAAGCGCGTCGGGTCATGTGACCTGAAAATAACACTTTTCATTGGTTCAAAACAGTTTTGGTTTCCAAATGATGAAAGCCCGGCTCATGTGACCTGAAAATAACACTTTTCATTGGTTCAGAACAGTTTTGTTTTCCAAATGATGAAAGCCCCCACCTTTTTTCCTCATTCTCACTTTATTCTTTGAGTGAGGAAGACCTGCTTTATTCTTACAGATATGACTACAGTACTATCAGCAGCTGGAGCATCTGCCCCACCATCACCACCACCACCACCACATAGACCACCAGAAGATCACATTGGTGGTCAAGAAGAGGAGGAGGAGGAGGAAGAGGAGGAAGGGGCAAGGCAGTTCCTGCATGAAGACAATCCCCCATACAAACCAAGAGAGCACTTCATATGGGAGTTTTTCAAAATCCCAAGGGGTTTTAAAAAAGTAAACGCTGCAAAGGTGACTTGCCTCATCTGCAAAGCTATGCTATCCAGGGGGAACCCTGCAAAAAAATATTCCTTTGGGAATCATACTATGATACGACACATGCAGCGTTTACACCCTAATAACTATTCTGCAGCAGAGGTGAGGGAAATCTGCAGTAACCTACCCCAATCATCATCCAGAACCTCTACAACTAAAGAACCCACTCCATCGGGTCCAGAAGCAAGTGAGGTGATTCCCAATTTACAAACAAAGTTTGGGGGATACAAAATTGTTTGTATTTATTGTAACAAAACCATTAGTTATGGTGAAAAAAGCATTACACTAATCACTGTTGCTATGGATCACCACAAATGCCAGAGGAAACCATAATTTTTCCTGGTTTTTTTGTGCTCCAGTTGAGCCATTTTCAATTCCTTTTTTTTTGTTTCTCCCCTTAAAAAATACAAAAAAATATAAAACTGTTCAGAAAAGCCAAAAAAGAAAGAAATGTTCAAAAAAACAATAAAAAAAATGTAAAACAACAAAAAGAATAAAAAAACAGTTCTTTTTAGAACTACCTCCAATTTATAAAAAAGGCTTCATTTTTAAAAAACTCTGTCATTCTTTTTTCCTCATGGTACGCTCCCCGGTCCGCTCCCCGGTGCGCGTACCGGGCGCTCCCTCTGCAAAAATCGAAAAAAAGTAAAAAAAAAATGTTTGGGGTCAGGGGGGGTCTCCTCTGCCCCCTTATGGTCAATTAACCCCTTTGTTTTTGCCACCTCTTGTGCCTCAATCCTACGGAGACACAAGATGGCGGCCGCTCTGGACTGTTTGGAATGTTTACAGACACCCGAGAGCCAATTAGCTTTCCCTGCGCAAGTCGTGTAGCGCGCCCGGAGCGCTCACCGGTGCGCGTACCGGGGCGCGGCCATAGATATATATATTTTTTTGAACCTAAATTACTCAAAATCCACTGGAGCACATATCTTGAGACATAGCAAAGGCACATCGGGCTACCAGTCCCTACAATTTTGCCAAGTTTGGTAGAAATCCATTCAGCCGTTCGGGCTAAAAGTGAGGTCGACCGCCCTATGAAAAGTAACATGGGGAAAACAAGTTTTGGGACCCCCCTTTTATCTCAGCCCCCGCTTGACGAATCCCCCCCAAACTTTCAGGGAAGGACCAGGGCGCTTCCTCAACCGACGCCAAAGTTATTCACAATAGAATGTTGAGATTTTCTATTGACCGCCAGTAGGTAATATATATCCAAAAAACTCACTTCAAAGAAACGAGCAGAGGACACAGTAGAGGAATATCTCAGCGGTCATTTATTCACCAGTAAGACAGGGCTTAATGCATTTCGGCGTGGGCCTTCATCATGAGCCTGGTTACACAGGGCTGCACTCGCTCCCTCATTTGAATGTCAAAAAGCACTCCCATTGGCTGGAGTGAAGCAGGCTCCGTTCATGATTGCTACCAGCTGAAGTCCGGCTCATCAAGGACTCCAATTCCCAGCTTGCATCTTCAAGTAAGTTCCAATAGCAGAGCTGTCTTGTGCTCATGTGAGCACTGCTGTGCATGACAAAGGGGGGAGATGGCTAATGGTAGCCGAGTGGATCCCGCATTATCGGTGTTGGTGGCCGCCTCGAGTCCCCAACGCCTCAACCATAAGTCCAGCACCCAACCGGGCCGTGACACAGAGATACCATGATTCAGCATCCCCGTGCAGTCACGGACTGCTAGCTGCAGCGGCCACTTGTCAGGTCTCACCCAAGGTGGGATTGCAATATCCAATACGTTGAATGTCAAAAGAACAGCGGGCCAATTATTTTCGCAAGCCACTTCTAAGGCGGGTCCTCTGTGAACGCGCTACTGGCCAGCACGTGAAAATATCCAAAGAACTCACTTCATAGAAACGAGCAGAGGACATAGCGGGGATTATCTCAGCGCTCATTTATTCACCAGTAAGACAGGGCATAATGCATTTCAGCGTGGGCCTTCATCAGATGCCTGGTTACTCTGGGCTGCACTTTCTCCCTTCATTTGAATGTCAAAAAGTACTCCCATTGGCTGGAGTGAAGCAGGCTCCGTTCATGATTGTTACCAGCTGAATTCTGGCTCATCAAGGACTCCAATTCCCAGCTTGCATCATTCAGGTAAGTTTCAATAGCGGAGCTGTCTTGTGCTCATGTGAGCGCTGCTGTGCATGACAAAGTGGGGAGATGGCTAATGGTAGCAGAGTGGATCCCGCATTATCGGTGTTGGAGGCCGCCTCGAGTCCCCAACGCCTCAACCATAAGTCCAGCACCCAACCGGGCCGTGACACGGAGATACCGTGATCCTGCGTCGCTGTGCAGTCACGGACTGCTAGCTGCAGCGGCCATTTGTCAGGTCTCTCCCCATGGTGGGCTTGCAATATCCAATACCTTAGATGTCAGAAGAACAGCGGGGCCAATTATTTTCGCAAGCCACTTGTAAGGCGGGTCCTCTGTGCACGCTCTACTGACCAGCACGTGAAAATATCCAAAGAACTCATTTCAAAGAAACGAGCAGAAGACACAGCGGGGAGTATCTCAGCGGTCATTTATTCACCAGTAAGAAAGGGCATAATGCATTTCGGCGTGGGCCTTCATCAGATGCCTGGTTACACTGGGCTGCACTCCCTCCCTCATTTGAATGTCAAAAAGCACTCCCATTGGCTGGAGTGAAGGAGGCTCCGTTCATGATTGTTACCAGCTGAAGTCTGGCTCATGAAGGACTCCAATTCCCAGCTTGCATCATTCAGGTAAGTTTCAATAGCGTAGCTGTTTTGTGCTCATGTGAGCGCTGCTGTGCATGACAAAGGGGGGAGATGGCTAATGGTAGCCAAGTGGATCCCACATTATCGGTGTTGGTGGCCGCCTCGAGACCCCAACGCCTCAACCATAAGTCCAGCACCCAACCGGGCGGTGACATGGAGATACCGTGATCCCACGTCCCCGTGTAGTCACGGACTGCTAGCTGCAGCAGCCACTTGTCAGGTCTCTCCCCATTGTGCATTACAAAAAGGGGGGGTTGAACCCAAGCAGTCACGGGGACCTGGGCGATATCTGGTACATATAATAGGGGATCCCCACAAGAGAAGAGTGATGTGTCAAAAAACCAACAGTTATTGTTCAGACAACTTCATGAAACAAGAAAAACATCAAAAGTTTTTTTCAAACTGGGTACTGTAGTTTATTAACAATACCTTGAGGTAGTAACACATTTAAAGAATTGTATGCAATTATTGCAATTTTTGCCCGAGGAAAAGGGGAAGGGGGAAAAAAGGGGGAAGGAGGGAGTGCTCAAGGGAGTGTAAGAAAAGGATGGACACAGTTAAAGAGACAAGTGATGAGTACAAAAGTTACCAACACAATCAAAAGGAATACAAATGCATAAGCCCAAAAATCTGGGCACACAATGATGAATTATTTCACAAAGAACTTTCAACGGACACACAGTCAATATAAAACTGTTGAGGGCAAGTGCCGGAAGTTTTCAGAGGAACACCGTCAACGTTTCTTCCCCTATATGTAGGCTATGTTCAGTCCTTAGGTGGGGTCTTCATCAGGACATATGCGACAGGGGGAGTGAGGGGCAATCCTGTCAGGTAAATTAATAATAATAAATTAGTAAGTATTGCACCGTAGCCAGTGGATTCAGACTATGATGAAGATTTGAAATGGTAATTGAGAAAATTAGTTACCATGGAGTCGTGGCCCAACAGAGCTCAAGACATGGAATAATGATGGACTGTACAGAAGTCACAGGTCGATCACAGCGTGAGTGAATCGCAAAACTACAGAGGAGAAAGGACAACCAGTGAAGAGGGCCTTGGACATTACTATTGATTAAGCAAGCAAATTAATATAATATAACCCAGACCAGTGTTGGATCAGGTGGTTAAAGGTTTTAGGATGTTGGGACTGGTGGATAAGTCTACTACGTTGGTGTGGGTTTAAAGTATCCCCAAAAGGGCCTTTGACAGTAATATTAGTCAAATATTTAACTCCAGACCTGTGTCTGATCAGGTGAGTGGGTGTCAAAGAAGTCCCTTAGGATATGTGGGCTGGTGGATTAAGTCCAACGGGTTGGGGGAATTAACGGTGAAATTCAAATAATCCACATGAATTTGTAAGTATGGGACCCAATATTAAAAGCGGAACATCTGTCTCAAAACCAGGGTGATGGAATTAAAAGTCTTAGCAAAAGCATCATGGTATGATAACCCACGCATTTACGGGTGCTCAACATACCTGTGGTGGAAGGGATGCGAGGGCGAAATTGTTCCAACCGTTAATTTGTCGAACGAGCCCAGCGGTCTGTTTGAAGCCGGTAACTCGAATACCAGCGTGGATCGTGCTGCCAAACGTCGGAGCCGATACAGGGGTAAGTCTAAAAGATATCGAGGGTGAGCGTGTCAGGAGCAAGGAAAGTAAACTCCCACAGTTGAATAATGGATTACTGCTCAGTCAGCCACGCACCACTTCGCTGCTACTGCGTCCGTGGACAGTAACTCCGCAACCACTGCAACACGGAGTTTCAGTGGGCGGGGCCTACATTAAAACGCCAACAAGAAATGGAAAGGGAAGAGTTACTCCGCGAACACCCGTGTTCATCACTAGCAAACCTATTTAAAAATGGGTAGAACATTCGTAGAATCATTTTAAGGATAAGAGAAATTATTTGCAATTAATGAAATTTGTTTGGTGAGTGTGTACAAATCGTAAGGGGCTGTAAGCATGTGATGACAGAAGCCTACAAGCGGTATGTCGTAGTTACAAAGGTCATTCACAATTTGGATCAGGTCGATCATAGCACTTTTAGAAATATCCGCACCACTCTCAAACATGAGGTTGAAGACGAGTCATAATCTATTACAGTGGTCATTCACAATTATGATCAAGGGGTCATAACATTTGTTGGGACAATCCGCGCAACTCTCAGACATGAGGTTGAAGGCGGGTCATTAGGCACCTCAAGTGGATATGAAACATTAAATGTTATGAAGACAGAAACATGCAGAACCTTATGTACATTACAATGTTTGGAATAATTACAAGATTATTCAAGAAATACACAGAGAAACATGACATAATTAGCAATACCCATGCAACTCTCAAACATGAGGTTGAAGAAGGGTAGCTATTTGTGAACTCAAGAAAAATTAACACTAGCACGCGTCATGATTTACAGATGCAATCCCACGGTTCATACTGCCCACCCAGTATCTAGGAAGGGGGAGGGAGGTGCATTACTATTAATGAGAGTTCAGATAGGACTGCATCATTCTTTGTCAAATATACGAAGAATCTCAGTAACATGGTTACCCCAAGGCTGCCAACTGTGCTAAACTGCTGTCTTGCTCATTAAGGCCATTTTTGATTGAATCTAAGAGGGACATCCATTTGGATTCGTGGGTGTTAAGTACTGTCAGTATGTTGCCTCCTCTTCTCCCCAAAGAGACCTTTTTAATTACAAACCATCTCAATTCTGAGACGACATGTCCGGCCTTTTGCCAGTGTTCAACTAAAGGTGCACCAACAACATTGCAGCGTAACCTGCTACAATGGGATGATATACGTGTCTTAATCTTTTGTTGTGTTTGACCTACATATACGTGTCTACAGGGGCACAGGACAATGTAGATCACACAGCTCGAATTACAGTTTGTGTGGTGTTTTAATTTGTAAGACCGTCCACCATAGTCAAAGGTCTTAATCTGAATGGTAGTCTCACATGCAGTACAAGTGCCACATCTGTAGTGTCCCAATAATGGAGGTAGATTCCACATGCTTGTAAGAGTGGGTTGGCTCACAGGTTCCAAATATGAGTGGACCACCATGTCTCGTATGTTTTCGGCCCTCTTAAAGGAATGAAGAGGGAACTGGGTCTGCATGATCTCGTCTGATACAATCGACCAGTTCTTATAGATAATACGTTTCACTTCATTACTCCGTGTGGAGAAGGTGGTTACACAGATGATCCGATCCATTTCCGGTTGGTTCGTATTGTCCGGTTGCAACAGAATTTCGCGTGGATTATACCAAGCCCTTTTCCTGGCACGTCTCACCATTTTAGATGGATATCCCCGTGAGATGAGACGTTCACTTAGGATCTCAGATTCTAGGAGGTAGTTTTCACGAGTGGAACAATTTCTCCTAATTCTGAGAAATTGGCCGACTGGGAGATTGTCTTTAAGACCTCGAGGATGATGACTGCCATATTGCAGTAAGGAATTTCGCTCCGTCGGTTTCCTAAATAAGGTGGTCAATAGACAATTGTGCTCCACATAGATCGAGATGTCCAAGAATGGAATTTTTTCATTGCTTGAATCCATCGTACATTGGATATGGGGGTTTCTGGAATTCAGCCATATGTGAAAGTCTGCAAGGAGTGCCTTACTTCCCTCCCAGATGCAAAGGACATCATCTATGTATCTGACCCATAAGGTCAGACTACTGTGAAAGGGATTATCAATGGAAAAAATATGTTGCTGTTCAAAATGATCCATGAAGATGATGGCCAGATTTGGAGCGAAGGTAGCCCCCATGGCTACCCCCTTTGTCTGCAGATAAAAGTTTTCTTGGAAAATAAAGAAATTCTGTCTCATAGCGATACTGAGTAACTCGATTATGAAATCAGTCGGAACCTGGACCGGTGCCGGTCGCTTCTCTAAGACTTGTCTCATTACTTCCAAAGCATCAAGTTGCGGAATGCTGGTATAAAGCGAGACAATGTCTCCCCATGGTGGGCTTGCAATATCCAATACCTTGGATGTCAGAAGAACAGCGGGGCCAATTATTTTCGCAAGCCATTTGTAAGGCGGGTCCTCTGTACACGCGCTACTGGCCAGCACGTGAAAATATCCAAAGAACTCACTTCAAAGAAACAAGCAGAGGACACAGTAGGGAATATCCCAGCGGTCATTTATTCACCAGTAAGACAGGGCATAATGCATTTCGGCGTGGGCCTTCATCTGATGCCTGGTTACACTGGGCTGCACTCGCTCCCTCATTTGAATGTCAAAAAGCACTCCCATTGACTGGAGTGAAGCAGGCTCCGTTCATGATTGCTACCAGCTGAAGTCCGGCTCATCAAGGACTCCAATTCCCAGCTTGCATCATTCAGGTAAGTTTCAATAGCGAAGCTGTCTTGTGCTCATGTGAGCGCTGCTGTGCATGACAAAGGGGGGAGATGGCTAATGGTAGCCGAGTGGATCCCACATTATCGGTGTTGGTGGCCACCTCGAGTCCCCAACGTCTCAACCATAAGTCCAGCACTCTTACCGGGCCGTGACACGGAGATACCGTGATCCCGCGTCCCCGTGCAGTCACAGACTGCTAGCTGCAGCGGACACTTGTCTGGTCTCTCCCCATGGTGGGCTTGCAATATCCAATACCTTAGATGTCAGAAGAACAGCGGGGCCAATTATTTTTGCAAGCCACTTGTAAGGCGGGTCCTCTGTGCACGCGCTACTTGCCTTCATGTGAAAATATCCAAAGAACTCACTTCAAAGAAACAAGCAGAGGACACAGCGGCATAATGCATTTCGGCGTGGGCCTTCATCAGATGCCTGGTTACACTGCTCGCACTTCAAAGAAACGAGCAGAGGACACAGAGGGGAGTATCTCAGCGGTCATTTATTCACCAGTAAGAAAGGGCATAATGCATTTCGGCGTGGGCCTTCATCAGATGCCTGGTTACACTGGGCTGCACTCGCTCCCTCATTTGAATGTCAAAAGGCACTCCCATTGGCTGGAGTGAAGCAGGCTCCGTTCATGACACGGAGATACCGTGATCCCGGGTCTCCGTGCAGTCACGGACGGCTAGCTGCAGCGGCCACTTGTCAGGTCTCTCCCCATGGTGGGCTTGCAATATCCAATACCATGGATGTCAGAAGAACAGCAGGGCCAAATATTTTCGCAAGCCACTTGTAAGGCGGGTCCTCTGTATATATATATATATATATATATATATATATATATATATATATATATACATAGTCGGATGGGCATTTGTCCGTGAATGTAATTAAAATCTTTACTCTGCCACCTATTTGAGGTTTTGGATCTGCTTTTGTAAGAATCCTTTCGCTGCTGTTACGAGGTTTGGAGGTCTGCACCTGGTGTTCCGGTCATCCATTGACGCGAGCAGGAACATTTTCTTCATATATATAGGCTCCCGCATCATCAAGGGCTCAAGTCCCACTGGTTTCCGCCTTCGTGGAAGACTTTTTGCTATCCTGGTTACAGGATTGACTTGAACCTGCCTACTCGCACTGGAGAAGAAGGGGCGGAGTAGGTGTCTTTGACATCACGCAGGGCAAGGCAACATTGTTTTCAAGTCCCCGCTACAGAGTATCCTGTGTTGTGATAGGAGATGCGGTTGGGGACTCGAGGAAGGGGCTTGTTTCGAAATTGCCGGACTTTGGGGTTTCAGGCGGTGCTGCTCCCCCCGTCGCATTGCCTTCCAGCAGTTTCCTGTGCATGCTGGTACCTGTAGGTGCTGGAAGAGAGGCGTCCTGCAGGGGGCTAAGGCGATTGGTACTGACTAGCATGGGCGGCACAGTAGTTCACGAAGCAGGTTGTGGGAAGATATTTAAATCGGCATACTCACCTGCTTTCTGTTCGTCACACCCACGGCGCTGAGGAAGGCTGATATGATGCCGAAATACATTCGCCACTGCGGGTGTATGTGAACTTCTTTGCCGGTTTTGGAGAAATAAAGCTGCTTTCTACATTTCCCCTGGTGTGGCCTTTTCTTCCTTGGAAGAGTGTTCTGGACATTATCATTGCGCGATTTCCAGTGTCGCGCTCTTAAAGGCTCCTGCATCATCAAGGGCTCAAGTCCCACTGGTTTCTGCCTTCGTGGAAGACTTTTTGCTATCCTGGTTACAGGATTGACTTGAACCTGCCTACTCACACTGGAGAAGAAGGGGCGGAGTAGGTGTCTTTGACATCACGCAGGGCAAGGCAACATTGTTTCCAAGTCCCCGCTGCAGAGTATCCTGTGTTGTGATAGGAGATGCGGTTGGGGACTCGAGGAAGGGGCTTGTTTCGAAATTGCCGGACTTTGGGGTTTCAGGCGGTGCTGCTCCCCCCGTCGCATTGCCTTCCAGCAGTTTCCTGTGCATGCTGGTACCTGTAGGCGCTGGAAGAGAGGCATCCTGCAGGGGGCTAAGGCGATTGGTACTGACTAGCATGGGCGGAGCAGTAGTTCACGAAGCAGGTTGTGGGAAGATATTTGAATCGGCATACTCACCTGCTTCCTGTTCGTCACACCCACGGCGCTGAGGAAGGCTGATATGATGCCGAAATGCATTCGCCACTGCGGGTGTATGTGAACTTCTTTGCCGGTTTTGGAGAAACTGGTGTGGCCTTTTCTTCCTTGGAAGAGTGTTCTGGACATATATATATATATATATCGCTGCACGCTTTCTGTGTCCAATTGCGGTGTCAGAAAAAGATTGGCCGGGACTCTGGTATCCGTTTCACAAATTTTATTCACCAAACCCCCCTCACCCCTTACAGACGCGTTTCGCCTTTACAGGCTTCGTCAGTGTAACGTTAGTGTGAGATTAAAATCACCATTTTAAAGCCATTGGTCAGCTATACACTTCATGGACATAAAAGAAGGACATATCTTGTACAGCATTTTAGTGGCCATCTTATAATGTGCAAATTGCATTACATCTCAGGCTGTGCAATGGTGATTAACGTGAAAGTGCATTGTGCTCATTAAAAACAAGAAACGTTATAAAACAGACAATTTTTTTCTTTCATAATTTCATTTTTCACAGTAAGAATAAATGGGTCAACAATTGAGATATTTACAACCATTCTTTTCTCAATGTGTCCGTTTTAGGTTATTTAGCCCTGAATGGGCGATTTTTACAACAGTGCAAAAAAGAGACTTTTAAGGCATGACAGATTGTTGGGAAAGTAGGGATGTTCTCCAGTTCTGTTTCATTATCTACTATAATTCCCAAATCATTGTGACACTCTACTAGTTATAAATGAACCCACAGTTCTTCATTATTATTTAAACCCCAAGGAGTTGTAGTTTTAAGACTAATGATGTGCTTAGACTCCAGGATACGTAGAGACTTGTCCCTGTCCCCTCCCCGTTCTAATTTGGGGGCCTGATCAATGCAATAGAAACTTAGTTTCTCCCACTTGCTCTGATGGTGTTGTGCAAAGTGGCGGGCAACTGGATATGATTTGTCGTTGTTTGTGACTGCCCGCATATGTTCAAGGATCCTAAGTTTCACTGGTTTAATAGTGCTGCCAATGTATCGCAGCTTGCAAGGACAGGTGAGACAGTACACAGTGTACTCTGAGTTGCAATTAAGCAACTGCTTAATTTTTATATTGGGTTTGTTATCGCCTGTGCGATTTGGGTATTCAGATATTTTGCCACTAAATCTGCATGCCTTACATTTGAGACAGGGGAAGAAACCAACCAATTTCGATATTTTGATGGGTTGTGCCAATGATCTAAAATGGCTGTGGACCAAATGATCTGCCAGAGATGGACATTTTTATAGGTGATTAGAGGCTTTTTTGGCAGATTTTTCTTGAGGACTTTGTCAGCAGTGAGTATGTGCCAGTGTTTTTGGAAGATATTTACTATTTCACCTGATTTGGTGTTAAATTCCGTTATCATACAGACCTCATCAGGTGCCTCTGTCTTCAGTTTGGGAACAAGGAGATCCCTCCTGTTTGTCCCAGAGGCTACAGAGTATCCTGTGTTGTGATAGGAGATGCGGTTGGGGACTCGAGGAAGGGGCTTGTTTCGAAAGTGCCGGACTTTGGGGTTTCAGGCGGTGCTGCTCCCCCCGTCGCATTGCCTTCCAGCAGTTTCCTGTGCATGCTGGTACCTGTAGGCGCTAGAAGAGAGGCGTCCTGCAGGGGGCTAAGGCGATTGGTACTGACTAGCATGGGCGGAGCAGTAGTTCACGAAGCAGGTTGTGGGAAGATATTTAAATCGGCATACTCACCTGCTTCCTGTTCGTCACACCCACGGCGCTGAGGAAGGCTGATATGATGCCGAAATGCATTCGCCACTGCGGGTGTATGTGAACTTCTTTGCCGGTTTTGGAGAAACTGGTGTGGCCTTTTCTTCCTTGGAAGAGTGTTCTGGACATATATACATATATATATATATATATATATATATATATATATATATATATATATATATATATATATATATATATATATATATTACCTACTGGCGGTCGCCAGTAGGTATATATAGTTAGGATTTTTTCCCTATGGGATTTCTGAAAATTCTATGTCTAATAACTTTGGCGTTTGTGGACGGAATCGGCTGAAATTTTCAGGAAAATGGCACATTTTGTTTCTGAGCAGCTCCTGGAAATTTGGGGGGGTTTCGTCAAGGGGGGGCTGAGAAAAAAGGGGGGTCCCAAAACGCGTTTTTAACATTGAGTTTTCCATAGGGCGGTTGGACTCACTTTTAGCTCGAACGGCTGAATGGATTTGCACGAAACTTGGCAAAATTGTAGGGACTGTTAGCCCGATGTGCCTTTGCTAGGTCTCAATATATGTGCTTCAGTGGATTTTGAGAAATTAACGTTTAAATCAAGATATATATCTGTAACAGCGCTCCGGGCAGCGATCCGGTTCGCGTACTTTTCGCTTATCGGAACTTTGCGAAGCGAAGCTGATTGGCTCTCCGGTGTCTGTCAACATTCTAAACAGTCCGGTGCGGCCGCCATCTTGTCTCTCGGTAGGATCGAGAGACAAGAGGAGGCCAAAACAAAGGAGGAAATGAAGGAAAGGGGGCAAGGTAGACCCCTTCTGACCCCCTAGGATTGATGAGGGGATATTATAGAGCCACGCTGGGCCCAAAAAAAAAAAAAATAAATCTGTTTTTTTCGCCGTAGAGACGCGTCTTAGTACGCGAACAGGGCAGCTAACCGGGAAGCTAACCGGCAGTGTAACGGGAGTCTGACGAGTAGCTGATTGGCTGTCAACATTGTAAACAGTTCGGAGCGGCCGCCATCTTGTCTCTCGGTAGGATCGAGAGACAAGAGGAGGCCAAAACAAAGGGGGAAATGAAGGAAAGGGGCAAGGTAGACCCCTTCTGACCCCCTAGGATTGATGAGGGGATATTATAGAGCCACGCTGGGCCCAAAAAAAAAAAATCCGATTTTTTCGCCGTGGAGACGCGTCTTGGTACGCGAACCGGGCAGCTAACCGGCAGTGTAACGGGAGTCTGAGGAGAAGCTGATTGGCTGTTATCATTGTAAACAGTCTGGAGCGGCCGCCATCTTGTCTCTCTGTGGGATCGAGAGATAAGAGGTGGAAAAAAGGTGTAAATGAATGAAAGGGGTAAGGCAGACCCCTCCTGAACCCCTAGGATTGATGAGGGGGCTATTAAAGTTCCCTGGGGGGTGAAAAAAAAAATTCGATTTTTCGCGGTAAAGGTGCTTCCTGGTACGTTAACCGGGCAGCTAACCGGCAGCGTAACGGGAGTCCGACATATTGTGTTTTTTGAACGTTTGTGATATGTGCACGTGTGGATTTTGTCTAATTAAGGTTAAAAATATATATATATATCTTTAAGCGTGTTTTGGCGCGCTTACGTTTTGGGTTTGGTTTGCGCTGCAGAGACGATACGTCACGGTTATGCGATGCATCATGAGGCGTCTCACGGGCTACGTGATACGTCACTTAATAAAGAATATATTTTACAGCTATAGATATTAGCTTTTAAAAAACCAATGAAATTCACAGAAAAAACCATAGGTTATAGACCATATATAGTTAGAAATTTGCATTTACAAAACCTTGAAAATTCACTGAAAAAACCATAGGTTATAGACCATATATAGTTAGGGATTAGCATTTAAAAAACCTTATTTTATTTGCACAAAACCATTGAAATTCCATATATAGTTAGTTGCACTAACTATATATCGCGGACCCGCAATCCACTGCTAATGATGTCACATATTACATCATTCATGACATGGTCAGTGACATCACTGATGACATCACTGATGACATCTCAAATGACATCACTGATGACATCACTGATGACATCTCAAATGACATCACTGATGACATCACTGACATCTCATTTGACATTACTGATTACATCACTGATGATATCATTTATGTGATAATACATCTTCAGACTCTAATATAACCTTAGATACACTCAGTGTAAACAGGCACTCACAGACTGTCACACATCCATGGAGTTACTCACACACCTAGTCAGTCATGCAAAGAATCAATCACACCTCCATTTCCTCAACTATACAGTTATACACACCTTACTTATTCAAACATATACTAACACATATTTACTCTCTTATACAATCCTTGATACAAGTTCACAATGATTCATACAGCCACTCTCACATTCACTGGCTCCTATGTTCAGTTATTTATATATGTCAACTCTCACATGGAGTGTGTTTTACATATGTACTTACTTTGACATGTAGAACTGAGATATCCATTCACTCACCAATATACTCATGCACACAGTCAACTGTCCATACAGCTGTTTCTACATGCACTTTTGAAGCCATACACCTAGGGAATCAACTGCTCACACATCTATGCACAGAGTTATACACCTCCCAGCCACCCACACACATACTCAGTCTCCCATACAAATACTTGGGCAACCATTCAATAACCCATATAGTTACTGATATAGCTACTGATTTAAACATGCAGCAGTTTACAGAAGAACATAAATAATGATTGCCAAATTAAGACACTTTAATCACTAACCCATGCACTCAGTGAGACACATTTAATCATTCTCTCATACAGTCAGTCATGCACCTACTAAATCCTTCATCCAGACACTTATACATCCACTCATTCTTCAATATGTAAGACATATTTTAACTTTACAGAAACATACAGTCACTGGGTGTTGTCATCAGTGATGTCATTTGAGATGTCATCAGTGATGCCATCAGTGATGTCACTGACCATGTCATGAATGATGTAATATGTGACATCATTAGCAGTGGATTGCGGGTCCGCGATATATAGTTAGTGCAACTAACTATATATGGAATTTCAATGGTTTTGTGCAAATAAAATAAGGTTTTTTAAATGCTAATCCCTAACTATATATGGTCTATAACCTATGGTTTTTTCAGTGAATTTTCAAGGTTTTGTAAATGCAAATTTCTAACTATATATGGTCTATAACCTATGGTTTTTTCTGTGAATATATATATATATATAACCTACTGACGGTATATAGAGTTAGGATTTTTTCTCTATGGGACTTTTGAAAATTCTATGTCTAATAACTTTGGCGTTTGTGGACGGAATCGTCTGAAATTTTCAGGAAAATGGCACATTTTGTTTTTGAGCAGCCCCTGAAAATTTGGGGGGGTTTTGTCAAGGGGGGGCCGAGAAAAAAGGGGGGTCACAAAACGCGTTTTCAACATTGAGTTTTCCATTGGGCGTTTGGCCTCACTTTTAGCTCGAACGGCTGAATGGATTTGCACGAAACTTGGCAAAATTGTAGGGACTGTTAGCCTGATGTGCCTTTGCTGGGTCTCAATATATGTGCTCCAGTAGATTTTGAGAAATTACCGTTTTAAAAAACAGATATATCTGTGACAGCGTCCCGGATAGCGCTCCGGTTCGCGAACTTTTCGCGTAACGGAACTTTGCAAAGCGAAGCTGATTGGCTCTCCGGTGTCTGTCAACATTCTAAACAGTCTGGAGCGGCCGCCATCTTGTCTCTTGGTAGGATCGAGAGACAAGAAGAGGAGAAAAAAACGAAGGGGGAATTTAATGAAAGGGGGCAAGGTAGACCCTTCTTGACCCCCTAGGAATGATGTTGGGGTTATTAAAGGGTCCCATGGGGCAAATAAAAAAATATTATTTTTTTGCGGTAGAAGCGCTTTCCGGTTCGCGAACCGGGTAGCGAAACGGGAATTCGCCATTTTGTGTTTCGTTTTAATTAAATTACAAGATGGAGGAAAAACAATGTGAGAAATGTGTATAAGGGGGTACGGGAGACGTATCCTGACCCCCTATGTTTTCTGAGGGTGGCTGAGGATGCTCATATATGTTGATACTTGTCTTCCAGCGGCTGCGCGTGAGCGTTTTTTTTTTGCTGCGTGACGTCTGTTAACGTTCGATTCGAAGGAAATCAGGAAGTGTTGACTGCCATTTTGACACTGCGAGTAAATATATTGTTAAAATAATTGTTATAAATTAATTCGTATTGATAAACATTGTCTGCGCCATCTTGCTTTTTTTCCAATGCCACACTTTTGTCGTGCACGGCAGCCATTTTAGATGCCTTGACCAGACCCACTCTCTGCACGCCGCCGATCCTCAGCATGGCTTCCCACCCCCGCAAGCATCTCCCCCACGCACTGGTCACCCCCGCTCTCTGTCTTATGCATGGGCCATAAACCTCCCCCCATCTGCGCTGCTCTTCCCTGAGAATCACACCCTGTGCCCGCCCGACACCTCCCTTTCACCCTATTCACTACCGCACCCTCTGACATTCCTCTTCCTTTGTGTCTGATTGTCCAGGCCGGTCCCAGGCTATCACCTAGCCCTGCGGATGTAGTTTATGGCCTCAACTGTAAAGAATCACCCCTCTTCAAAGGAGTTACAGTAGATCAAGGCACCCACCCGATGAGATCCGTCACACCACACGCGTTCCTACTATCTGATAACGATCCTGTATTGTGATTGGGGAGGGGATTCTCACTGTGAGGGTGTGTGGGACCGAGCCTGAAGCGGAAGATTCCAGGGATGCCTTTTTGTACATCAAAGTCTTCACAATTATGTGTCACATTAAAAATATATAGCACTCCAACAAAGTAGTAGGATTATAACACTTTAATAACTTATAAATATATACAACGCACCAAAAACAGTAAACACGTTAAAAAAAATTTTTTTGAACAGAAGCAACAATGGTCAGTAGCGGTCTGTTGTGCGAATAGTCCCAGGTGGAGGCTCGTCTGCTGTAGTGGGGCGCCCCTTTACCGTTTCAGTTGCCATTCAGCGGTTTTCCGCCCGCTTTTGCTGCACTGTGTCTCATCCGCCATTCAGCTGTTTAACGCCCGCTCTTGCGGCTACAGCGTCTCGCTCACCATCTAGTTGAATTGCGCCCACTCTTGCGGTGCAGCGATAGGCGGCTGCCACAGGACTCTTAAAATGGCGGCGGCTCTTCGGATTTGGGCCTGGTCCACTAAAATGGCCCTGGGACACCTTGGAACTCGGACGCTTGTCTGCTAGGGCTTGGGGCCCATTCTCGAAAGCGTCCCCTCAGCCTTGAAGATTCTACAAAAGTCTTGGGGGCCCCCGACTCCCGCAGGCTGCCGGTGGGGAGCGGCTGCCATGATTGCTTGCGGAATGGCCACGACGGAGCTACGAGATGGTGGTGCTCTCATGCTGACGCCAGCTTCAGTCTGAAACATCCAGAAACACTGTAGACTATCAATTCGATGAGTTCCGGTGGAGCCCCAAAGTGACCCGTTAGGGAAGAACTTGCCTTCCCCTTTTTTGAGTGATGGTTCTTGTTGCCTGTCCCCTCTGTTGTCATCTAACGGAACCTTTTTGGATTGCCGAGTGAAAAAAAAAATGGTGGGGCTTTCATCGTTTGGGAAAAAAAAATGTTTTAATCGAATGAAAAGTGTTATTTTTAGGTCATATGATCAAGCATTTCATCATTAGGAAACCAAAAGTAAAATGAACCAATGAAAAGTTTTATAAACAAGTCACATGACCTGTTATGCGGCTTTGGGCTATAAAAAGCCTACAAAATCCGTTGGCCTGTGAGGCGCCGTCAGTAGCGGACCGATGTGCGAATAGGCCAGCACAACACGCCGAGATCCGGATGGCACCGAGGTGGTGTCCAGCAAGTTGCCGCACTGGTGTGGCCATCCTACAATGCTGCGCCGAAAGACGGCGTGTCAAGCTGAGTTGCGGTTACTTTTGCTGCTACAGTACGCCGAAGGCAGCACAACGCGCCGCGATCCGGATGGCACCGAGGTGGTGTCCAGCAAGTTTCACTGGTGTGGCCATCCTACAATGCTGCGCGAAAGACGGCGTGGGGTGCCGGGGGGGGGGGGGAGAGGAGGCGTAAACGGACCTCTTCCGCCTCCCCAGGTGAAGGCACCTCATCTGCAGTTGGGCGCCTCTTAGCGTTTCACTTGCCTTCCAGCAGAGTTCTGCCCGCTCTTGCGGCACAGTGCCTCACCCTCCATCCAGCTGAGTTCCGCCCGCTCTTGCGGTACAGCGTCTCGCCGCCATCCAGCTGAGTTTCTCCCGCTCTTGCGGTACAGTGACTCGAACGCGCCGAGATCCGGATGGCACCGAGGTGGTGTCCAGCAAGTTTCACTGGTGTGGCCATCCTACAATGCTGCGCCGAAAGATGGCGTGGGGTGTCCGGGGGGGGGGGGGGAGGCAGCGCAAACGGGCCTCTCCCTCCTCCCCAGGTGGAGGCACCTCATCTGCAGTGGGGCGCCTCTTAGCGTTTCACTTGCCTTCCAGCTGAGTTCCCCCGCTTTTGCGGTACAGTGACTCAGCCGCCATCTAGCTGAATTGCGGCTACTCTTGTGGTGCAGCGATAGCCGGCTGCAACAGGACTCTCAAAATGGTGGCCAGCTCTTTGGATTTGGGCCTGGTCCACTAAAATGGCTCTGGGACACCTTGGAACTCGGACGCTTGCCTGCTAGGGCATGGGCCCCATTCACGAAAGCGTCCCCTCTTTTGACTGATTGTTCTTGTTGCCTATTTCTTCTGTTGTCATTTAACGGAACCTTTTTGGACTGCCGAAAAGGGTTCTGGTCCGACCGCTGGTTGGTGGAGACATTTTGACCATATCCTGGACCTGCCCGGCCTCGCCCAAAATGGCGCCGGTATAAATGGGACTCGTAACTCCTTGTTGTGTACTGGTTGCCCAACCTTGATATCACGAGATACGTATGCAGTTTTGAAGCACATGGCGGGCGGGGCCGAGAATTGATTGAACATTTGGACATCCCTATTGATATTAAGTTCTGATGTGTTATTGATTACTGTACTATTGAAAGTTCGAATTAACGTCACCCATGGTACTTGCCCGCAAATGTATATCTAGATAATTTTATTGTAACTGGCCCTGTCGTACTTTAATTATAAAATGTAGGTCCACCGATTGCTTGAATGTTAGACACCTTGGTTCTTGCAACCTAATGGGTCGCCCGTTACGTTCTTCTACAGTGTAAATGTCCCCTCATCATATACGATTTCAGTTTGCTCCGTGGCCGGCCCACGTGGTTATAGGCCCGTATTTGTATACTGACATTTTCACAATAAAGGCTTTTAAAACAAAACATGGTAGTAGTACCTACATTGGTAAAGTTTTGAATAATAGCCACTGTTTTCGAATCAGTAAAAGGCAAGTGAAATAAAGCAGTCCAATTACATGACGGTTAAAAGGTATAATACGCAGGAACGCAGTAAAGATAAATGGTCAAGGGCTGTTGTGTTTTCTACTCCTGCAACATAAAGTGATTGATAAGAATCTGATATTCATGCCTATCAGCGACTAAGACAGCAGGCCGAGCCTCTTTTGCTCAACGGCTCCCTCATGGGACGAAGAAATGCCCTTTTTCTCGAAAAAGGAATATTTTACTTGCAGGACAGTTGTAAATTTCCCGGGAAAATACATTAGACTGGAACATTGTTAGTGATAAACTGTAAATGCATCTGGGTCCTTTGCTTTACAAGTCAGAGTGAGAAAAAAAAGGTGGGGCTTTCATCATTTGGGAAATTTTTTTTTCGAAAGCAATGAAATGCGTTATTTTTAGGTCATATGACCAAGCCTTTCATCATTAGAATAACAAAAGTAAAATGAACCAATGAAAAGTTTTATTAACAAGTCACATGACCTGTTATGCTTATGTTACGCGCTGCGCGCCGCGCTTTGGATCGTTTCCGGGAAGCTGCGCCTTGCGCACCGGAGCACTTCCGGGTGCGCTAACGCGGCGCGTCATATGACGCATTACGCGACAACGCAGGTCCAGAATATAGTCAAAATGTCTCCACCAACCAGCGGTCGGAACACAACCCCTTTCAGCAGTCCAAAAAGTTCTGTTAAATGACAAGAGAAGGGACAGGCAACAAGAACCATCAGTCAAAGAGGGGAGGGCAAGTTCTTCTCTACCGGGTCACGTTGGGGCTCCACCGGAACTGATCGAATTGGTAGTCTACAGTGTTTCTCGATGTTTCAGACTGAAGCTGGCGTCAACATGAGAGCACCACCATCTCGTGGCTACGTTGTGGCCATTCCGCGAGCAATCATGGCAGTCGCTCCCCACCGGAAGTCTACGGGAGTCGGGGGTCCCGGTGACTGTTGTAGAATCTTCAAGGCTGAGGGGACTCTTTTGGGAATGGGGCCCATGCCCTAGCAGTCAAGCGTCCGAGTTCCACGGTTGCCCAGAGCCATCTTTGCAGGCCAGGCCCAAGTCTGTGGAGCCGACCGCCATTTCGTGAGCTCCGTAGCAGCCGCCTGTCACTGTACCGCAAGATTGGGTGCAATTCCGTTGGATGGCGGGTGAGACGTTGTAATAGCAAGAGCAAGCGCAATTCAGCTGGCCGAGCGAGGCACTGTGTCGCAAGAGCGGGCGCAAGTCAGCTGGTCGAGTGAAGCGCTGGGGTGTAGCTGAGAAACCTCCACCTGGGGAGGTGGGGGAGGCTCGTTCGCGCCGCCTCTCCTTTCTACTGCACCCCACGCCGTCTCCTGGCGCAGGTATATGTGATGGTCGGACCAGGGCACCGCAGGACGTGTCTTCAGGTCAAACGGATTGTGGGACAAGGTGTGGAGCAGGCGCAATTATCTCGGGGGCCTCCGTCAAGTGGTTCAGGGAGGCACCGCATCACATTGTTTTCCAATGCAGTCAGGTCCACAATTAGCCCCCATTTACTTTGAGAATAGTGAAGCTGTAGCAGGTGCAAATAAGCTTCAGACAGTGTTACAAGCGTTGCTCCGAACCCTTAACTATGGCACCCAACATCCAGGACTTATGCCATTTGTGCAAGGCAGTGACATCGAAGCATCTCAGGGACCAAGCAACATACCATATCCAGAGTCCTTCCCACAACCTCTGCCTTCCTTCTTACCTAGTTATTGTTCTTTCACTCCCACTCCAGGCTTTTAGTCTGTGGATGGAAAACCATGAACCTACACTCACCTATGAAAATCTTACTATTGATGGTTTATTTTGAGCCCAAAATACAAAGGCTTGTTTGGATCGATGTTGCAGCAGACTGCCATGTAAATAGTTATTTAATAAAACGTTTTAGCCTGTTACTTTGCTGGTGTGTTGTATATATTTATAATATTTGCATAGTGTTTGTCGTTATTTTGGGTGGGGTGGGCGGCGGAGCCGAGCTGTCTTGCAGCTATCATGGTGTCGAGCTCAGTTCCTCTCACTAGTTTCGTATTTGTCATGAGGGGTTGTTCATAATGTTTCTATTTTAGCGAGGTCAAAAAGAGATCCCATTAGTGGCCTACTGATTTTGCTTGATTCCTTTTGTTTTTTTAACAATTTTTCACTATCTGCAAAGACTAAACAGAGTATTGCGACTCTGTGCGTGTTTGTAAATAGAGAATGAACCAAAGAGAACCAATTCCAAAACAATAAATGCTAGGATAACAATCAATCAAATGGAGAGGGAAGCAGGCACGACGGATTACAACGGGGGCAAAGGCCTGTGTTACCTACCCTTCACTATCTGCAAAGAGAGAATACTCCTAAAAGAAAAGAGGAGGAGGGGGAAGGGGGGGCAGCGTTCAAAGCACATCAGCGTGCATAAATACGAAAATGTTTTTACCTACCACGTACTTGACATTTTACAGCTTTTGATATTTGCTATTAAAAAACCATTGAAATTCAATGAAAAAACCATAGGTTATAGACCATATATAGTTAGGAATTAGCATTTACAAAACCTTGAAAATTCACTGGAAAAACCATAGGTTTTAGACCATATATAGTTAGGGATAAGCATTTACAAAACCTTATTTTACTCGCACAAAACCATTGAAATTCGCATATATAGTTAGTTGCACTAACTATATATCGCGCACCCGCAATCCACTGCTGATGATGTCACATATTACATCATTCATGACATGGTCAGTGACATCACTGATGACATCACTGATTACATCGCAAATGACATCACTGATGACATCTCATTTGACATTACTCATCACATCACTGAT
Source organism: Lissotriton vulgaris (assembly GCF_964263255.1). NCBI lineage: Eukaryota > Metazoa > Chordata > Amphibia > Caudata > Salamandridae > Lissotriton > Lissotriton vulgaris. The sequence continues at coordinate 391,883,973 of NC_141689.1, forward strand.
GATATAATTCATGTGATAATACGATGAACCTCTTCAGATTCTAATATAACCTTAGATACAATCAATGTAAACTCACAGACTGTCACTCATCCATGGAGTTACTCACACACCTAGTCACTCATGCAGAAAATCAATCACACCTCCATTTCCTCAACTATACAGTTATACACACCTTAATTATTCATACATATTCTAACACATATTTACTCTCTTATACAATCCCTGATACAAGTTTACAATGATCCATACATCCACTCACACATTCACTGGCTCTTATGCACAGTAATTTATATATGACAACTCTCACATGTACTGTGTTTTACATATGTACTTACTTTGACATGTAGCACTGAGATATACATTCACTCACCAATACACCCATGCACACAGTCAACAACCCATACAGTTGTTTCCACATGCAGTTTTGAATCCATACATCTAGTGAATCAACTGTTGACACATCTATGCACAGAGTCACACACCTCCCAGCCACCCACACACACACACTCACTCTCCCATACAAATACTTGGGCAACCAATCAATAACCGATATAGTTACTCATCTAGCTACTGATCAACACATGCAGCAGTTTACAGAACAACAGATATAATGATGCACAAATTAAGACAGTTTAGTCACTAACCCATGCACTCAGTGAGACACATTTAATCACTCACTCATACAGTCAGTCATGCACCTACCGAATCCTTCATCCAGACACTTATACATCCACTCATTCTTCAATATGTAAGACATATTTTAACTTTACAGAAACATACAGTCACTGGATGTTGTCATCAGTGATGCCATCAGTGATGTCACTGACCATGTCATGAATGATGTAATATGTGACATCATCAGCAGTGGATTGCGGGTGCGCGATATATAGTTAGTGCAACTAACTATATATGCGAATTTCAATGGTTTTGTGCGAGTAAAATAAGGTTTTGTAAATGCTAATCCCTAACTATATATGGTCTAAAACCTATATATATATATATAGCTAATCCTGTTCAAAAAATCCAAATGACAGGCGCTGGCACTACGGAAATTTGCCACTGTAATTTATTTTCACAAACGAAAGCTTTGACGCGTTTCGGCGGCGAACTGCCTTGCTCATATATTTATATATATTGTGTCTAAGTAATATCCATATTGTAATAACGGAATCTGTCATTGTTTAATTCGTAGGGAATATGGAGCTATTGATGATGTGGATATTGATCTACATGTTGATGTCAGCTTTCTGGATGTAAGTATAAGTAACGCCAAATGCCTTCTTGTTTAATGGAATAAGTTAACATTCACAGTGTCTACAAATTTGTTTAGGCCTAGCTTATTAATTGCTAAAACTAAATATGAAATAGTTTGGCAGAAGTCTCATAAACAATAGCTGATAACACTTCTGCTTTCAGTTTGGAAGGAAACTATCAAAAGTGTTGTAAATATTTGTATATTCATTTGACTCTCATCCAACCTGAAAACGTTTTGTTCTATAATTCTTTCAGATCTGTCTATATCTATAGCTATCTCTCTCTTTCTCTCTCTCTCTCTCTATATATATGTATATTAAAAGGAGGTGCGGGTTTAATTAGGCACACAGAGGTATGTGTCACCAAGGCACCACCTGTAGTCAGGTGCTAAACGGCAGACCGCAAATTTGTTGAGGAGCAAGAGCAGCAACCACTTAGCCCCGATGCCTGGAACTGCGGCAGACTTGGGTGATGTGGCTAGAGGTGCTCGCCGTACTGCCAAGCACTTCACTATAGAGCCAGTCAAGGGTTTGCCCACAGAGCAAAGGACCACGGAGCAGGGCACTGCCTCTGAGCAGTGGGAGCACGGAGAGAGGCACTCATTCCATGAGGTGAATTTGTTTTTTAAAATTAGAACTGTAACTGTGTTTGCCTGCACACAAAGATATCACAAACACTTACCGAGCAGGCTGGGCATTGACGTCAACCAGGATGCCAGTCTGTTGTAAAGCGAGCTGGGTGTTCATTTCCGTCTACACATAGATGGGTGTTCTGCTGTGCAAACTCACGTTAGGCCAGATTGAAAAAGGCCGACAAAGGCTAAAACAGGTCTTGGATAACACAGTTTAACACATTTTATAATTCACAGCCCAAACAGACTGCCAGGACTCTTTTGTTGTTTATCCATATATATGTGTGTGTGTGTGTGTGTATATATATCAAGTCATGGCAACCTCGCCAAGAATACAACAAAAAAAGCAAAAATCAAGGAGTAGAAAGCGCAAGAACAGAAGATGGGCAAACAAAAAACAGCAGACAACAAAAAAACAAACCTAGAGAGCCAACAGGAGACGATGAATGATATCATAGAACAAAAAAACACAATAATTAATCTTTCCGATATGGCTCTTACACCCAAAGAAGAAGAGACACTTACATTAGGTCTATTGTTCTGCAAAAGAACAAACTTTGACTATACACAAACCTGTATAGACCTACACCAATTTATCAGAAAACGTAAACTGCGCAAACATTTCATTAACTTCCAAGAAAAAAATATGAATCGAGACATATATAGGGGAACTTCTAAGACTAAAGGGAATCTGCAACAGTGAAGAGAAGTTCAAAGAGGGAGCGACAGCTATGTTGGAACGTTTGAGGGCCAGAGGCTATAAGGAATCCACCCTTTCAAGAGCTTTAACAAAAGCGCAAGAAAGGTCTAGAGTGTCCCTTCTGTCACCTAAACCCGCAGAGCTTGACAACAGTGATCTAGCGCCTAGGCTCAACATTTCATATAGCCGTCAACAAAGACAAATTAAAGCGATCATCAATAGGCATTGGCCTATTTTAAAAACCGATGGTGTTTTAAATTCTAGAGTACCTGACAAACCTGTTGTTACCTTCAAAAGAGCCTATAGCATGCACAGCAAACTAGTTAGATCTAGCCCAGAGCTAGTCAGTGGCAGTGACTGGCTCACCAAAAAGGGCTTTTTCAAGTGCAGCTCATGCCGTGCTTGCAAATTTGGGCAAAACACCACCCACTACGACAATCCTTTTTCCGGCACCAAGGTGGCCATTAGGGGTAACTTCAATTGCCGCACGGAGTTTGCTGTGTATGTCTTAGCGTGCACCTGTGGCCTGAACTATGTAGGTAGCACCATGTCGCAGGTGCATGTGAGCATATTGCAGCATCTCCGGGCAATAGTCAATCATGACTCCACCTACCCCGTGGCACGTCATTTTGACATGGTTCACGCCAGGGACCTGGCGTTTTTAAAATACTATGTCATAGATGCAGTACCTATCTTGAGACAGGGGGCGATAGGGACAAAATCCTTAGAAGATTAGAGACTCAGCACATTGTGGCGTTAGATAGTAAGCAACCAAATGGACTTAACGCGACTGAGGATCTACATAACTTCCTATAAGTAAGGGTTTTGCTAGGACAGTAAACATCCCCACCTGTATATGTGTCTCCCCCAGCTACATCTAGGAGGGTTTTGCTAGGACAGTAAACATCCCCACCTGTATACATGTCTCCCCCAGCTACATCTAGGAGGGCGAGGCTTTCCTGCTTATTGAATCACCGACTAACTTTGGCTATATATATTAATTTCAGAATGTATCGAAGATTCTGATTTTTGATAGCCCACTGAGCTTTTGTGTCAAACACACACGCCAAACAACGATAATTTGTATATATTTCAGATACACTGACAATGCGTGTGTTTTATCTACACTGCTAATACTTCTTTTTTCCTAGTCTTTTGTTGGGACTGTACATAATATCTTATCATTCCATTTTCCTTTTTGCTATTTTATCATTTTTGTCACCTACACGGGCACAAACTCATAGGAGCTCTTAGTTAGAGGTGATTAAGTCACATTAAGTGTACATATTTAGTCACTTATAGTTTTTGTAAATATTTGTACATAGGTCTTAATATTTATGAAATGTGTAAATTCATGAATTATGAATTTTTAATAAATATTGTAGACATTAGCTCGTGGGCATTACACAATTTAGCTGTCACCTATATGTACCATCTCATGATTTAAGGCTTTTACGTTCAAATTTTGATACTGGATTGCGAATTTGTACAATTTGCACTAGGCACTTTATATCTGTCCTTTGGACTACTGCATTCAGGCAGAGATTTTTCCAGTACCAGTCACTTTTATAGCCCGCATGCCGGGCGTTTCTGCATTCAAGCAGTTGTGATATTCTTATAGGCCTGTATAGAGATTTGTGCAATAACGTCAATTGGGAAAAGGACAATGTTCAAAAATGATATATATACATTTTTGGTTTTTACATTATGACTGATTTCACATGTGTTTATAATATGTATTTTTGTATGTAATGTATTATACACTATATGCGCATATATATTATCTTTTGTATGACACTGCTGTGATTTAGTGATTACACTACATTTTCAGTCGTCTGTATTCCCTATTTTAATGGTTGTACCTATTTCTATTTCTATGCACTCAGTCATGTGATACACAACAGGAGGTGTGGCCCTTAGGAAGGGTCAGGGGAAAAAAAGCATATAAATTTGAAGGCGGACTGTTTCAACGGTGTGTGAACAAGAGTACAACGTACTCGAAGCGCGTCACTTGAAGGGTCTCAAATAAAAATATCATCCTGCCTGTAAAACGTGGGGTCTGCTTTCTTCTTTCGCCGCGCTGCTAGCGGGGAGGTTCGAGGATTTGTGCTACATATATATATATATATATATATATATATACATATAACATATATATGTACAGCGCATTTCCTCTAATTGACCTGGCTGACCTGGATTGCCACCAATGGCAAGGCGACTTGTTCTACCTCAAAGCGGATTGGCTGAGAATAATGTGTCACCGGCATTTGATAAAGACATTGGTTGTCGAAACGCGTCATGCCACACATTGCAGAAATAAATCCCTTTCCCGAAACCCAGCTTTGTCTCTCCGGTTCTTCATTGCAGGAATCGTGGTTTTTTATTCAATTGCGCGCCAGCCCAGGGGCGCACTGGATGAGACCCGTCTCTTCAAGCGGCTAGAGGCACAAGGGCAGCTACGGCACAACTTATAATTATCCAAGGAATTGGAAGCACTCTGGTCCACCGCGCTCCCACACAGCAAGGCATCCGCTGCACCCCAGCGGTCTGTGACTTCACAGAGGAGCCAGGATCACTTGTTTTCTTGGCTGCAGGGTGCGTTGCAGGAGTCACTAGCGGTTGAGGCGTTATGGTGACTCCGGGGAGAGGTGACGGTTTCAGCAGCATCACAGCCATTCCGTTTTGCATGCGTCTACACCCATCCAGCACTCAAGATGAGATACAGTAGTGCCAGGGCGAGCAACTTACCTGACTTTCCTGGAATGATGAATGTTGGGAGTTGTAGTTTGCCGACGCAGCTACAGCGCATTTCCTCTAATTGACCTGGCCCACCTGGATTGCCACCAATGGCAATGCGACTTGTTCTACCTCAAAGCGGATTGGCTGAGAATAATGTGTCACCGGCATTTGATAAAGACATTGGTTGTCGAAACGCGTCATGCCACACATTGCAGAAATAAATCCCTTTCCTGAAACCCAGCTGTGTCTCTCCGGTTCTTCATTGCAGGAATCGTGGTTTTTTATTCAATTGCGCGCCAGCCCTGGGGCGCGCTGGATGAGACCCGCCTCTTCAAGCGGCTAGAGGCACAAGGGCAGCTACGGCACAACTTATAATTATCCAAGGAATTGGAAGCACTCTGGTCCACCGCGCTCCCACACAGCAAGGCATCCGCTGCACCCCAGCGGTCTGTGACTTCACGGAGGAGACAGGATCACTTGTTTTCTTGGCTGCAGGGTGCGTTGCAGGAGTCACTAGCGGTTGAGGCGTTATGGTGACTCCGGGGAGAGGTGACGGTTTCAGCAGCATCACAGCCATTCCGTTTTGCATGCGTCTACACCCATCCAGCACTCAAGATGAGATACAGTAGTGCCAGGGCGAGCAACTTACCTGACTTTCCTGGAATGATGAATGTTGGGAGTTGTAGTTTGCCGACGCAGCTACAGCGCATTTCCTCTAATTGACCTGGCCCACCTGGATTGCCACCAATGGCAATGCGACTTGTTCTACCTCAAAGCGGATTGGCTGAGAATAATGTGTCACCGGCATTTGATAAAGACATTGGTTGTCGAAACGCGTCATGCCACACATTGCAGAAATAAATCCCTTTCCTGAAACCCAGCTGTGTCTCTCCGGTTCTTCATTGCAGGAATCGTGGTTTTTTATTCAATTGCGCGCCAGCCCTGGGGCGCGCTGGATGAGACCCGCCTCTTCAAGCGGCTAGAGGCACAAGGGCAGCTACGGCACAACTTATAATTATCCAAGGAATTGGAAGCACTCTGGTCCACCGCGCTCCCACACAGCAAGGCATCCGCTGCACCCCAGCGGTCTGTGACTTCACGGAGGAGACAGGATCACTTGTTTTCTTGGCTGCAGGGTGCGTTGCAGGAGTCACTAGCGGTTGAGGCGTTCTGGTGACCCAGGAGAGGTGACGGTTTCAGCAGCATCACAGCCATTCCGTTTTGCATGCGTCTACACCCATCCAGCACTCAAGATGAGATACAGTGGTGCCAGGGCGAGCAACTTACCTGACTTTCCTGGAATGATGAATGTTGGGAGTTGTAGTTTGCCGACGCAGCTACAGCGCATTTCCTCTAATTGACCTGGCCCACCTGGATTGCCACCAATGGCAAGGCGACTTGTTGTACCTCAAAGCGGATTGGCTGAGAATAATGTGTCACCGGCATTTGATAAAGACATTGGTTGTCGAAACGCGTCATGCCACACATTGCAGAAATAAATCCCTTTCCTGAAACCCAGCTGTGTCTCTCTGGTTCTTCATTGCAGGAATCGTGTTTTTTTATGTATATATATATATATATATATATATATATATATATATATATATATATATATATTCACAGAAAAAACCATAGGTTATAGTCCATATATAGTTAGGAATTTGCATTTACAAAACCTTGAAAATTCAATGAAAAAACCATTGGTTATAGAACATATATAGTTAGGAATTTGCATTTACAAAACCTTATTTTACTCGCATAAAACCATTGAAATTCCATATATAGTTAGATGCGCTAACTATATATTGCGCACCCGCAATCCACTGCTGATGATGTCACATATTACATCATTCATGACATGGTCAGTGACATCACTGATGACATCACTGATGACATCTCAAATGACATCACTGATGACATCACTGATGACATCACTGATGACAACACCCAGTGACTGTATGTTTCTGTAAAGTTAAAATATGTCTTACATATTGAAGAATGAGTGGATGTATAAGTGTCTGGATGAAGGATTTAGTAGGTGCATGACTGACTGTATGAGAGAATGATTAAATGTATCTCACTGAGTGCATGGGTTAGTGATTAAAGTGTCTTAATTTGGCAATCATTATTTATGTTCTTCTGTAAACTGCTGCATGTTTAAATCAGTATCTATATCAGTAACTATATGGGTTATTGAATGGTTGCCCAAGTATTTGTATGGGAGACTGAGTATGTGTGTGGGTGGCTGGGAGGTGTATAACTCTGTGCATAGATGTGTGAGCAGTTGATTCCCTAGGTGTATGGGTTCAAAAGTGCATGTAGAAACAGCTGTATGGACAGTTGACTGTGTGCATGAGTATATTGGTGAGTGAATGGATATCTCAGTTCTACATGTCAAAGTAAGTACATATGTAAAACACACTCCATGTGAGAGTTGACATATATAAATAACTGAACATAAGAGCCAGTGAATGTGAGAGTGGCTGTATGAATCATTGTGAACTTGTATCAATGATTGTATAAGAGAGTAAATATGTGTTAGTATATGTTTGAATAAGTAAGGTGTGTATAACTGTATAGTTTAGGAAATGGAGGTGTGATTGATTCTTTGCATGACTGACTAGGTGTGTGGGTAACTCCATGGATGTGTGACAGTCTGTGAGTGCCTGTTTACACTGAGTGTATCTAAGGTTATATTAGAGTCTGAAGATGTATTATCACATAAATGATATCATCAGTGATGTAATCAGTAATGTAAAATGAGATGTCAGTGATGTCATCAGTGATGTCATTTGAGATGTCATCAGTGATGTCATCAGTGATGTCACTGACCATGTCATGAATGATGTAATATGTGACATCATCAGCAGTGGATTGCGGGTGCGCGATATATAGTTAGCGCATCTAACTATATATGGAATTTCAATGGTTTTATGCGAGTAAAATAAGGTTTTGTAAATGCAAATTCCTAACTATATATGTTCTATAACCAATGGTTTTTTCATTGAATTTTCAAGGTTTTGTAAATGCAAATTCCTAACTATATATGGACTATAACCTATGGTTTTTTCTGTGAATTTCATTGGTTTTTTAAAAGCTAACATCTGTAGCTGTAAAATGCATTCTACTTTAAAACCCAAAATATATTTTAGATGTTTATTGATAATTTTAATTGAAAATTTTTTTTTCTTCGCTTCCGGTAAGCGAACCGGGAAGCTTTCCGTTAGCTCATCTTGATGCCGCGATCTAGTACGCGAACCGGTAAACGTTACGTTAGCGGAACTGTGACGCGTCGCGGAAGCGCGACGTATCATTGTCGCGAATGCGTCTTATGACGCGCCGCTTTAGCGCTCCCGAAAGTGCTCGGGACCGCGAACCGGAAACGATGCGGGACGCGGCGCGCACCGCGTAACGTGAGCGGAACAAGTCATGTGACTTGTTTATCAAAGTTTTCATTGGTTCATTTCACTTTTGGTTTCCAAATGATGTATGACTAGGTCATGTGACCTAAAAATAACACTTTTCATTGGTTCCGAACTTTTGCTTTTCCAAAATCACGTAAACCCCTTCTTCTTTCCTCACTCTGACTTTCATCTTGGTGAGAGAAAGACCATTTTCCATTTTGATTACAATGGCTTCTATCTTTGCTTCAGCTGGTGGACCCCCACCACCACCTCAACCTCCTCATGACAAGAGAGGACCACCATCTCAATTCATCTCAAACAGAGAGGAAGAAGAAGACGACTTAGAAGAAGAGGACACTGATGAACCTGAATTTATTCCGGAGTTGCCCCGTGTTTCCGGAAGGAAAACAAGTTTCATTTGGCAATTTTTCTCAATTCCTCGAGGGGAGAAGAAAGTTAATGCCAAATATGCCACCTGCCTAATTTGCAAAAAATAGATTATCTCGAGGCACAGAGAAAAAGTATAGTATGGGCAACTATACTATGCATCGCCATATGGTCAGGTGGCATCCATTAAATTACAGCCGGGCAGAGTTAAGGGATCTGCAAGATAATCCCCCGACAACTCCTGTGGCCAAATCAACTTCTAATATAAATTTGACTGTAAGAGAGGCACAGGAAACTGTGCCAAACATACAGCCAAACTTCAAGCACATGAAGTTAACGTGCATACATTGTGGTGCTATGCTCTCATGTGGCAACATGAGCGTAAACTTAATAAACTTGGTGTATGATAACCATAACTGCCCTAACCCACCCAAGCAGTAATTTTTTCTTTGCTCCTGTTGAGCCCTTTTCGATGCCTGTTTTTTTGTTGTTTCCCCTCCATGAAAAACACAAAAAAAACATAAAACTGTTCTAAAAATACAAAAAAAACAAAAAATGTTCAGAAAATAAAAAAAAATAAAAAAAACATCAAAAACATTAAAAAAAAGTTCTTTTCAGAACTACCTCCCCTTTCAAATAAAATTGCTAGAATGTTTAACACTCTAGCAAGCTCTATTTCTTTTGGTTCGCTTCAAGTTCGCTGACCGGTTCGCGAACTTGAAGCGAACCAAAAAAATATTTTTTAAAAAAAAAGAAGAGTTAGTATAAGGGAAGTAAACAGAGAGTAATGTAAAAAGAAAGACAGCTATAGAGAGTAAATCAGAGATAGTGTCAGTGACATCATCAGCAGTGCATTGCGGGTAAATATTTTTTCATACTTTCAATCTGTAAAAGAGAAAACATACATTTCCAAAAATATTACTACATGTATTTAAAAATTACAAAAGAAAAGGGAAAAGGTTCAAGAAGAAACACTTTTTAAACAATTTTGACATTTACAGAAGCCTCTGCTTCTCTACGTCCCCTACACAATCCTAAAGATATATATTTTAAATAAACAGTATCTTCATGCTGATGAACTGAGACCTATTTTTGAACATGGTACTTCTTTTGCACTGCTGATGTCTCACAATAGTGATGCAATAGCAGCGCAAAAAAGATGTAAAGCCATCATAAAATTGTCTCTAATATTTTAAATGATAGTTTCAGGATGCAAATAAGATGTTTGCTTTGAAGAGCTTTCTTTGAGGTGAGGCCTATTCCTTTTTTTTAAAAAAACAGTACCCGGAAATACAGCACTATAAGCATTAAAATTGACACTTACAGAAGACTCAGTTTTTCCATATCTACCTCACATTTCTAAATGTATATCATAAGTACAAACAGAAGAACATTAATTATACATGTTATATGGTTTATTTTTGCTGTTCTCAGAATGTATCAAATTTCACTTAAATCAGTGACTTGAACGTATTCATCATGTAACAGCGGGGAAAAAAAACACAATCAAAATGACTGTGTTTAAAAAACCCATACAACCTAAGAAATCTGATTTCAAAACTCCTTAAAATTAACTTACTTTCAATGACGTCGAAGGATCTCCTATGAACAGCATTCACTCTGTTGTGCTATAAATATTTTCAGCCCGCCACTTTCTGAAAGAAAACCTCCATCGATACGAAAAATATGTTACATAGAAGAAAAGACTTCTCTCATTCTATCACATGTTTCCACTAGGCCAAATCATGTTGCCGCGATTCGCTACTCTTGTAATTCTTCCAATCAAATCCCGACATTTTCTATTTTCGCAACTTTCTAAAAAAAAACATTTGAGATTATTTTCACAATCCTGGACTACTAATATCTTACCCTTCTTTGTCACTCATGTTCTCCTTTTCCTATGACACCACTGATACTGCTTACTATGAAGCAGACTTACTTGCATCAGATTTATATAGTTGGATTTTTAAATTGACATTATAATTAAAAGTTTTGGACCAATAATCTAGACAGCATTGCAGACTTACATTCCCTCTACTTCATGAACCTTTTGCAATTCTTCACAGGAAATCCCGAGATTCTTTCATTAAAATTTTGGTTTTAAAAACACCAGGTAAGAATTTTTAAGGTCAAACGGCAATTTTTTTTGAAAGTTACAACGGAATCATTGCAGAATGACCAGCCGTTTCGAGACTTTAAATAAGCTGTATAATGTCCTGATGTTGTTGAAGGACCATCGTGATAGATAATTGCTACAGTTACAAAAGTCCTTCCTGATATTGAAAGCTGAGAAGCCACAACATTTTTTATTAAAGTTGACAATTTTGATCCATCAGGCCTACATCGTTGAATCATTAAAATGACATACTGTCCATATCTACGTATAAATAATGTTGACATCATTTCAGATTTACATTGGCTACACTCCATGTTGTGATCCGCTGCATTTACTAGCTTATTAAAGGAGACTGATTTACTGTCTGGCAAAGTTAAATATATAAATCTTTCTGAGTCTACACTAGTAGTACTTGATACCCTACAATTCTCGCAGTCATGCTGCCATTGATAAGAAAGCCCAAACAGGTGATCTACATCTACACCCTCATCTTGCAATACATCAAGCATATACATTAAAAACTCCTGACAATCTTGCTGATTATTTTCAGAGAAGTCTGTTTGCCCTGAACATTCATCTAACAGATAACGAACTTCAGACACACTTTCTACTTTTGTTCGATCACTGCTACATTTCTCGAAAACAGAATTCAATAAACAGCATAAAATTTGTTCTGAATGCAACAGAATCTGTTCTTTTAAACTCTCTAGTGAAAAGAGAACATTAACCACTACATTTGCATAGCAGTTGACACCAGAACTGTTTTCAAATTGAAAACCGACAACATCTTCAACAGAATCCACTTTCTTTCTGCTAACAATTTTCGGTTCATTGACTTTTAGTCTTTTTGCAACAACCTCCCTACTATTACTGATATTTCTACGTTTGCGGCCTACCACACGTTTCTCAAACAAAGGATATTGAGGCAAATGTGGCGCATACTCTCTTCTTAACCTATTGTATTCCTTAACACAATCTAGATCCGCACAAATGTTTGTGACATCACAGTCAATCAAGTACAATCCTGATAAAGTTCTTACTCGTGACAATGCCACATATGCCATACCCTCCTTGAACACAGAACTGCCAGTATTCACCAATGCACTGTCTACACTTAAACCTTGCGATTTATGAATTGTTACCGCATATGCCAAGCAAACAGGAAACTGTTTACGGCGAACATATAAGTCTTTAACAAGCAAAAACCTAGCAGAACAACGACCAATTAGCTGTACTTCCTCAATGCCATCAAATTTAATTTTAAAAAATTCCATTCCATCTCTATTTCTGTACTTCTCAAAATCAACAACATTACCCATTGATCCATTTACCAGACCTCTTTCAACATGTAAATTTCTTCTCAAAATGATTCGGCAATTTAAACACACATTCAAAGTCTTTTCAAAACCCGCTGTTTTAGATATAGTCTTCTCTAATGAATCCAATTTTGATTTCAAATTTTCTGACAAAATAATTGTTGATCCCATGTGCTCTATTTTGTCAATAGCTTCAAGTTTCACAATCTCTTGCTTTTCTAAATTCAACATTTTGTTGTTGAAGATGGCACATTCTGCAAGAGTTGGCATCAAACATATTCCGGATTTCTTCTCAGTAATTTTCTGAAAAATATTCTCAGCCACAATCTCTTGTTCGGGATATAAATTTGAAAGTAATCGTGCATTCAAAGCTTCTTTTCCATGCTCGGTCACTTTTCCAATTCTAATATCTTGTAGAATATTCTTGTAATCTTCATCTTTTGCCTGACGCATATTTTCATGCAGTTCAGCATAATTGAAGTTTAACCATATATTGACGTTGCCAATGCTCCCTAGGCACTTCCTGGTATCTTCATGCGTGAGTATTTTGAACACAGGTTCTCCTTTTACTGGTGTCAGCTGCAGAAGATCTCCGAAAACAATGATGTGTTTGCCACCAAATAACACATCATATTCAGTTTTAAGTACTTCTTGCATTCTCAAATGCACAAAGGCAAGCATGACATTGGAAACCATGCTTACTTCGTCAATGATAAGTAGTTTCATTTTCCTCAAGACTCTTGAAACTTCACAGCAAGCATCCCCAGATAACTTGTGATATTGTAATTTGTTGTCATGCTCCACCGGCAGCATCAGTAGACGATGCAAAGTAATACCTTTAATGTTATGTGCTGCAAGTCCAGTAGGAGCGGTGACAACACAAGACAGCGATGACTCAGTCCTTTCCTGCAGATAGCATGAAATTGCTTTAATAAGGAAACTTTTTCCAGTTCCCGCTTCTCCACTCACATACAGTCGGACAGGCTTCAACGATGTACATGAGCACTCTTTCTTCTCATGACTTAATCCATGCTCAATTTGCTTGGTAACTTCATCATATATTTTCCTCTGCTCAACATTGAGTTGTTTTTCCAAGTCTTCTAAGTTAACTGAATCCTCCTGAGCATGTGCCATGGCTCTTTCCACTTCATTCATAGCAGTGGCAGCTTCATTTTCGATAATAGGTCCTCCAAGTGGATCTTGACTCAATGAAACAGAACTCTGACTGTCCTGAGAACTGTCTCTGGCAATCTCGGCTGCAATCGTTGCTTCCTGCTCAATTTCCAAAGTTAGCATTTCTTGATATTTGGGAAAAGCAGGACATTCTATGCTATCCTTAGCAGCAGTGAAAGAGTCTTCGTAACAGAGGAAATCTCCAAGCAGTTCCTCTTCTGCACGCCAAGGCTTGAAAAGTTGCAAAAGTGCTAAATAGAAAAACTCCTTTGTTTCTGAAGATTCGCCACTCAATTTTCGATGGTTTACTAATTGGCATTTTCTTTGCTTGACCAGGCATCCCTCACTTCCAATTACAGCATACACTCCTTTCTCAATATCTTCTTTGATGTTCCTCTTGAATATATAATTTTGTAGAACCTCATATAGACAAACATTCTCAAGGTGACTGCTTCGATTTGGATAATATGTATCCAACATGTTGGTCTTCAAAATGTCGGTACTGTTTGGTTCCTTTTCTGCCAAATATTCAATTTCCCGGACAGGTTTTAGAACCCGATTTCGCGTTGCAGCAAGACCAAGACTCGCCCAAACAATACTCCTGGATTTGGCATAGAGACTTGCTGAAGACAATCGATCTGAACATTCGTAAGCTCCGATTTCTCGATGCGACAACATCTTCAGACTGAAACTGTACAACTTCTTGCTGAGGCTCTTTTCATGGGAAATGTCCTCCCACATATCCTTCAGTTCTGTCTTTTCTTTTTTGGTGATGTAAGATGTCACATACCGAGCCACAGTCATACGGTTGTCACCCACAAACTGTATATCCATGTTAGCATTCCAAATGGACAAAATCACTGGGTTGTAGTCGTTGATGTACTTGGACTCTTCGTTCCTTTTCAAATTGTATGTATTTTTGGGTGATTTCCTCGTCACATTATGTCGCAGTGAAGACATCAAACTGTTCACTTTTCCTTTAGAAATCACCGGTCGTGGAAAGCTGAAACGACATTTGGTGTAGAACTTGTCCTTGTTTCTGAATTTACGACGACAGTACTTTCCACAACGATGGCTTTGGAAACGTAAAACTTGTTCTCTTAGGCTTTTCTTCTCCGTTGCGTTTGGAACAGCACACGTAGAATACTGTTCTATGAAATTCATCACTAAGTCATCCGGATCTGTTCCAAATTTAGGTGCATCCTTGATCCACAACAACATATGTATATGAGGAGCACCTCTTGCTTGGTACTCCTTTCTCCAGAAGAAATCCAACACCTCTCCAAGAGGTGGATTCTTCTTATTTGTGATGAAAGACATCATAGCTTCAAATCTATGATTGAAGTACCTGCATACATTCACTGGATCCAAAGAACACAGTTCTCCAGGTGTCTTGAATTCAATGTTTTCAATATTTCCATTTGCCTCTCGTAGAAATTCAAGTAAGTCTTCCCAGCCATACTCGGCACAGCTCAGAGTGAGGAACCATGTCGGAGTTCCTAAGTTCCTCAGCATACATTTTAAATCACCATGACGACGGTACCAGTACTCATTAGTACCACGCTGACACGCCATGAGATTAATTAAGTGAGAATCCAAAATACTGTCTTGGACATTGACTTTATGCATAAAGTCCCTTGCCGAGATATTTCGCATCTGTATACCACTTTTTAAGATGTGGTTCACTGCATATGACAGTCCAGACAGATCGCTTTCAAACAGGAGATGAAACAAATAGGGAATGCATTGACGAAACCTAGGATCGTCTGCATACAATCGTAAAGTCCGGTATTCAGACGCAGGAATTTGATGAGGTCGCTCATCATATCTTCCTCCTCGACCTGTGGGAAATAGCTGTGGGAAACACCGAGCTTCCAAACTTTCCTCCCAAACACTAATGGGACTCCCTTTAGCTTGTTTCATTTGAAACAACTCAATAACATTCCCCATGACTTCCTTGGAATGCAAAGGATGAACACTATAATGTTCATATATTTCTTCACTTTTAGAGGCTTCTACTTTCTCAATTTGGCCAGCACACAAATCGCTATCCTCTTCATCACTTACTTCCTCTTCTGCAACATATACATTCTCATAGTACTTATTATTTGTCTTCAAATACACTGTTGCTTTTTTGACTTTCCTAACATCCACTAAATCTTGCCATATTTTCTTATTCTTTGTCGGAACCCCATTAACTAAGATAACCAGAGGTTCCTCTTCCACTTTTTCTATTCCAATTGTGTTAATGTTTTTGTTCAAATCTAGAGGCAAATAAACAACTCTTCCCTTTAATCCTCGCTGTAAATCTGCTGGAGGCAACTTCCCTGTCTTTGGCTCCATTCTTACAATAGCCTGAAAGGGATGGATACTTTGAATCAAAATACATTCATAAGTATTTAAATCCTTCAATTCAGAAGGAATCTCAACCAATTCCAGATTATTATGAACTGCCCTAGCAGGCATCTGGTTTTGGTTTAATTTATTACAACAGTAAGTACACACACGTTGATCCGATCCTAAATCAAAATAATTTTCTACCATCAAGTATGTGGCAAAATCCTTCCATTCACTATTATTTTCCCTTTCACTTTTTGCATATAAATCCACTACTTTAGTCTGATTCTTATAATAAGTGCGTCGACAACATACACAAGTGAAATTAGGCCTCTCACTTGATTTCATCTGAAAAGTGGCAATTTCCTTCTGAAAATTATCTGTACTGGAAACCTGTACATTATCTTCAACATTACCCTCTACTTCAGGGTCAATTTGAACATTCTCATCTTTACTACTAAAGTAACAAAACTCAATTTCTTCACAAATATTCTTCACATCTATTTCTGAACCATGCAAAAGAGCAGCACATAATTGTTTAAGCATAATTGCTGGACTCTTAGCATAATACAACATTCTCACTAATTTTCTCACTTTATTATGATGCACTGCTACCATCCTGAAATGATGAAAAACACTCTGGCATACTCTTATTAAATGTCCGTATAAAATCATAAAAAGCAAATTGATTGAAACCTGTAGCACACTGCAAATAGAACTACACTTCCAAATGTACACAGGACCCTTAGGACGTCTTCCTAAAACCTCATCACTTAGCACCTCTTCTGTCTCTGTTGTCACAAGTTTTTCCTTTTCAACTGGACAACCATCCTTCACTTCATAAGCTCGACCACTGGTGTCAACTGCAAACATCAAATCATTATCCTGAAAATAACTCTCCTCATTAAAAAATGCCTCAGAACTTGAACTATGCATCCATTCTCCGGAAAAAACTTCACAAAAGTTACTACGATTTACTACTCTCTTCCATCTACTGTTTGTTTTGAAATCAGAAATTACCTTGCTTAGTTTCCTAATTCTATTGATTACCAAAATAAACAACTTTCGCTTAATTTCAAAAGCATGATCAATAATTTTCTCTACATTTTTCTTCTTCTTATAAAATGCCGCTTTCTGTTGGCCTTTTTTAATATTTCTTAATAAATTAACTATTATCCTGTTACGGAACATTCGATGTCGAATGTCCCTAAACTGTTGTTTCATTCTACTATCATGCACAGAGTTATCTCTTCCTCTACCAATAACATTTTTGATGGGTCTTTCCTTTCCATTTAAATTACTCTTCTTTTTCTGAACTGAAACATTTTGGCGAAAAATACTTTTTTTACTAAAAATATTTTTTAAGAATGATTTTGTGCTCTTACCCGGAGCTTTCTTGGTGTTTTGATAAGTATTTGGGGAAGAGGACTGCTGCAATAAAACATCATCCTGCTGTCTTTGACGTTTTCTAGCCTTTCTAATTCTATTTTTCGTAGGCATTTTTCAAATTTAAAAAAGATCTGCAGTTGAAGCTGTGGAAAAATATAATAAAAAATGTTATTAACCACTATTACCAAACAGTAAATGAATAACAGTCATCAAAAACTTAACGCCCTACTTATTATTTAACATAGAAAATCTTTTGCACCAGCACTGCATCACAAGGACATTTTCAGTCATTTCCTCTTGAATGCAGGTATACAATTGATTTATGTGCCGTGTTTATAAACGATTTTTTGAAATCAATTACATTTCTGGATATGTACTGCTAGAGCTTTATAGGTTACTTTGGGTCATATTTATAAAGCATATGAGTGTCTATAATGTTATTTTTCCTTTTTAAATGGAAAGCGTTCTTCATGGTGCAAGTTTCTTATAAATACGCTCCCACCTGCGAAATGGAACTTTGCGCGCAGAAAGCTGATTGGCTCTCCGGTGTCTGTCAACATTCTAAACAGACCGGAGCGGCCGCCATCTTATCTCTCGGTAGGATCGAGAGAGAAGAAGAGGTGAAAAACGAAGGGGGAATTTAATGAAAGGGGGCAAGGTATACCCCTCTTGACCCCCTAGGAATGTTGTTGGGGTTTTTAAATGGTCCCGTGGGGAAAATAAAAAAAATATATTTTTCACGGTAGAAGCGCTTTCCGAACACCGAACTGGGCCGCAAACTGCTGGCGAAACGGGAATAGGTATAAGGGGGTGCGGGAGACCATTTTGTGCTTCGTTTTAATTAAATTACTAAGTATAAGGGGGTGCGGGAGACGTATCCTAATCCATTATATTTTCTGAGGGTGGCTGAGAAGGCTCATATATGTTGATACATGTGTTCTAGCGGCTCTGCGTGAGCTTTTTTTTTTCTTTGCTGCGTCACGTCTGTTAACGTTCGATTCGAAGGAAATCGGGAAGTGTTGACAACCAATTTGTCAGTGCGATAAAATATTTCGTTATAAATGAATCCTTATTGATAAACATTGTCTGCGCCATCTTGTCTTTTTTACAATGCCACAATTTTGTCGTGCACGGTAGCCATTTTAGATGCCAGGCCGGTCCCAGGCTATCACCTAGCCCCAGCTGTAGAGAATCCACACATACCAACCCTCCCGATTCAGGCGTCAGACTACTGATTTCAGTGCTACTCTCCCGCCTCCCGATTCCTGCAACCAAAAACGCGGGGGTATATTACCAACCACTAGCGATAACTTCTTTAGAGACAAAAATTATCGATTTTTATCGCAGATAAACCTTGCTATTAGCAAGGTTTATCGCAAATGCGATAAAAAACGGCCGCAATGCATGAATATCGCTGAAAAGTCAGCAATATTCATGCATTATCCAGCAAATGCTCTTAGCCATGTTATCCACCTCTCATTGGATAACATGGCTAAGAACTGCTCGCAAATGCGATAAGAAGCGGCCGCAATGCATCAATATTGCTGAAAAGTCAGCGATATTCATGCATTATCCAGCATATGCTTTTAGCCATGTTATCCACCTCCCATTGGATAACATGGCTAAGAACTGCTCATGGTCCCATGAGGAACGCTTTCCATTTAAAAAGGAAAAAATAACATTATAGAAAAGAATCGTTTTCAAACACAACATATAAATCAATTGTATACCTGCATTCAAGAGGAAATGACTGAAAATATCCTTGAGACACATGAAAGCGTTTTCTGGAATGCCCTAGCACCATTTTTTGGACATTATTAACATGGCTATGTAACTCCCATAATCAAAATCTAAATTTGCCAAGCGCAGGTGGCAACGTATTTACAAGACACTTGCCCCATGAGGAATGCTTTCCATTTAAAAAGGAAAAAAATAACATCAAAGACACTCAAATGCCTTATAAATATGACCCAAAGCTCTAGCAGTACATATCCAGAAATGTAATTGATTTCAAAAATGGTTTTTAAAAACAACATATCTGTTTCAGCTTACATAAGAGACCATGGAATGGGCTTCATATACAACAATAACTTGTGTTACTGCATGCCAGAATGCTACACCGAATATGCAATTACAATTTCTCAAAGTAACAAAATCTATTTCTATATCACTACAGACAAAGCCACAGTTTAAAAACACTGCTTTCTTCATTATTTTCTCCTTAATTCATACTATTCTCTATCTAAAATAAATAAATCTTTTCTCACCTTAGCAAATACTTTTTGAGTTTTGAAAACAGTCTCAGAAATACACCAAATTGTCTTCAGCAGAAGAAAAAGGATGCACTCCAGAGTCTGCAGCTATTGAAAGCACAGAAATACAGATATTCATTTCACATATCTCTCATATTAGCCAATCATAACTCTTCCCTCACTTTTTTCAAATCAAAACCCTTCCCCCCTCTGCCCTCTCTGCCTTTTTTCCATAGCAACGACCTCCTGGAAGACCTCTCATGTTTGCAAATTCACACAACAATGTTTCAATTGAACTCTGAACTCTCAGTGCACCTGCGTATCCAGTGCAATCTTTCATTAAAAGTTTCTTCCTTGACCATTCAAATTACATCTTTCAAAGAACACATCCATGCACCCTAACTTTCTGTTTTCAGAAATGGAAATACACCAATCACTGCTAATGAATCATTAGCATTGGAAATCCACAGTTTTTTTTCTTTACAAACTCCTACTGTTTCAACTGCCCTTTCATTACCACACTTCATCTGACTGCAGCACAACCTTCTCCCACCATGTTTAACGTCTGGATTGTTGGACATAGTTACATCCACTGGGCTCAAAGGTATGCCGAGAACAGAAATTTACACAACCTCAATTTACAAGATGTGGAAATTAAGTGGTTGGGCCAAAGAGGATTAAAATGTCACCAATTGATACCATTGGTGAAAACCTTTATGCATTTGCCAAAACCTGACCTGTTAATTGTGCACTGTGGAGGTAATGATTTGGGCACTTTGACAGGGGTAGGTCTGGAAATGCTATTAAAGGACACCTTTGAGCAATTAATGGCACTTTTTCCTCAAACTGCCTTGGTATATTCCAATATATGCCAAAGACAGAAATGGAGGTGGTCCAACCAATTTTGTCCACAAATTGAGAAGTCGAGGAAGCATGTAAACAAATCTGTTTCAGCTTTCATGAGAGACCATGGAATGGGTTCCCTGTACAACAATAACTTGCGTTACTACATGCAAGATATCTACAGAGGAGATGGAGTTCACTTCTCAGATGAGGGCAACAGAATTTTCATTCTGAATTTAAGAATGTGCATTGGTACCTACTTATAAATACCTAAATGTACCATAAACCCAAAAGCTCTTCTCAGAGCTACCCTTCATCTAATCACTCACAATTATTATTTTTTTCTAACTTTTTTCACTAATTTTCCACAAAATACGCTCCCCGGTTCGCTAACCGAAAGCTAACCTTGCGGAATTTTTTAAAAAAATGTTTTTTTTCCGCACATTTAAACCTCCTCAGCCACCCTCAGAAAACCTAGGGGGTCAAGATAAGTCTACCGTGCCCCCTTCTACACATTCTGAACATTATTTGCCCTCCATCATGTATCTTAATGCGACCGAAACACAAAATGGTGGACTCCCGTGACGCTTAAGGTTCGCTAACCGGGCCGCTTTCCAGAAAACGGTCCTAAAAAAAGGTGGGAAAGTAATTAGCAGAAAAACGACTAGAGACACTCTCACCAAATATAGATTACCTCATACTACATAACAATCCCTTTCATTCTCACAAATTTGATTGAAATTTCATTTAGCCATTTGGCCTGTAGACCTATCTAAATACCCTGAGGTAAATTACTTCACAAAACACATCTAAAATATTGGAATTGACAACCAATGAAAACTTTACTTTCATTTACAATTTTTATTACCTGACATTTGATTGGTTATATACCTGAATATATATAAAGGAAGAGAAGGAAACACAGCCATTTTCACTGCTACTTCCTGAACTACATTTCAAGAGCCTTTTCACCTCCCTGTAAAGTTATTTGATAATTTGTAAGTGGCACTTTAAATTAATTTGTAAAAAACGTTTATTGATAATTATTTACTGACCCCCTGCTATAGTTATAGATACAGATAACCTCCTCTGTTACATTTATTGATTGACTTACACTTCTCTGCTATAATTATGAATTTACTTACTTTAACTTCACTGTTAAAAAAACAGAACAACATGTCTGAACTTAAACCCAACAGTGCCCTAAGTCTTCTAATATAATTTTTTTTTAATGCAATTTACAGCAAAAAAATGGAAGGGGAGCACGAAAAAACTAATGTTTCCTTCGAGATTACATCCGAAGACATTGTAACTGAAGAAAATGTGGATGAAGATTTTATGGATCAATCTTTTGACGAACAATTTATTCAAACCTTACAAGAGACAGAAACATCCATGTTCGACGAGATACCAGATGATATAATGCTGGAAGTTTTAATGAACTATGAAAATAATAAATAATTTTTTTTTAAATCAAAATAAATAAATAAATAAAAAAACGAACAAAAACAACAAATAATTAACATACAGTATTAGAAAAGTCTATCATTCTTTTATCCTTAAAGTACGCTGCCCAGAACGCTTTCCGGTTCGCGAACTTGGCGCTTACCACGCAAAAAAAAAAATATATATTTTTTTTTTGGACCCTCCTAGGCCCTTTTAAAACCTCCACATAAAACCTAGGGGGTCAACGAGGATCTACTATGCCCCCTTATGGTAATTTCCCCCTTTGTTTTGGCCTCCTCTTGTCTCTCGATCCTACCGAGAGACAAGATGGCGGCCGCTCCGGACTGTTTAGAATGTTGACAGACACCGAAGGGCCAATCAGCTTCGCTTCGCAAAGTTCCGATACGCGAAAAGTTCGCTAACCGGATCGCTGCCCGGAGCGCTGTTACAGATATATATCTTGATTTAAACGGTAATTTCTCAAAATCCACTGAAGCACATATATTGAGACCTAGCAAAGGCACATCGGGCTAACAGTCCCTACAATTTTGCCAAGTTTCGTGAAAATCCATTCAGCCGTTCGGGCTAAAAGTGAGTCCAACCGCCCTATGGAAATGAACATGGGAAAAACGCGTTTTGGGACCCCCCTTTTTTCTCGGCCCCCCCTTGACAACCCCCCCCCCAAATTTTCAGGGGCTGCTCAGAAACAAAATGTGCCATTTTCCTGAAAATTTCAGCCGATTCCGTCCACAAACGCTAAAGTTATTAGACAAAGAATTTTCAGAAATGCCATAGGGAAAAAATCCTAACTATATATACCTACTGGCGACCGCCAGTAGGTAATATATATATATATATATATATATATATATATATATATATATATATATATATATATATATATATATATATACATTGACTGAAAACCCATAGGATTCAGGGACTTTATAGTTAGTTGGACATTTTACTCGTAAAAACCATAGAAATTCCCCCGTTATAGTCAGTTCAGCTAACTATAACTCGCGCCCCCACAATGCACTGCTGATGACGTCACGTATAATTATTTGAGAAATAACAATCCTAGGCAATCCACATATATAAAACTAGCAGCCCGCCCCGGCATTGCCCGGGGCAGAAGGGGGCTGGGGGCAGCATTTTAGGCTTCTGTGCACTCCCGCCCGGGCCCCCGCCCGCCCCGGCATTGCCCAGACCGCCTCCCGCCTCCCGCTTTTAGGCTTCTGTGCACTCCCGCCCGGGCCCCTGCCCACCCCGACATTGCCCAGACCGCCTCCCGCCTCCCACTTTTAGGCTTCTGTGCACTCCTGCCCGGGCCCCTGCCCGCCCCGACATTGCACAGACCGCCTCCCGCCTCTCCTTTGCCTTACCTGAGCCGCCGATCCTCCCCACGCTTCGGACTTCACCGCCACTCCTCGCCGCTCGTCACCGCTCCTCCCTGCCTGTCGTCATCACGCACGTCTAGGTCGCGGTCAGCGCTACGTCGCGGCCGGCCCTAGTTTTAGGGGACTACTTTATTTTTAAATTTTAATTTTTCATTGTCATTCTTAAAGCGTGAATGAACGATCATGTCTTTTATATTCTTGTTACGCCGATGGGCAAACAAGGGTTTCATCAATTTAGATTTTTGGTCTGGATTGCAGTTTAGAATAAGCCAATTGGCATTAATTACTTGTTTTACTTTAGAGTCTACAGTAGAGTGTCTGATGACACATACCAATTGTTGATTCTCTCTGGGTGCCTCTATGTTTGGGGCGCAGTAAGTGATCACGATCAAAAAACCTTGCTCGCTTATAGGAATCACATACTAAGCGATGTGGGTAGCCTCTTTCTATGAACTTACTTCTCATAATTACTGCTTGCCATTCAAAATCTTTAATGTTTCAACAGTTTCTCCGAACTCTCAAAAAAAAGGGAAAAAGGGATGCTCTGCCTTTGATTCCGGGGGTGAAAGCTTGTAAAATGCAGCAGAGTATTTCTAGCAGTAGGCTTTGTGAAAAGATCTACTTCCAACTTGTTATTCTGATGTTTTATTAAAATATCAAGGAATTCTACTTCGTCTAAACTCATGTGGGCAGTGAATTTAAGATTCGAATCTATCGCATTCAGCCAATGCAGAAACTCAGTTAGAGAATCTTCCCCATTGGTCCAGATAAAAAAGATATCATCTATATATCTGGACCAATGGGAAATAGACTCAAAAAACGGTGCAATCTCATTGTGTATATATTTTCGTTCAAATGATGCCATGTAGATATTGGCTATAGATGACGGCACTGAAGCGCCCATACTTACACCCTTAATCTGGCGATATATAGCATGTCCAAATTCGGAGATATTCTCAGACAACACAATGTTTAGACAAGCTAGAATGAAAGATTTAGGACATTGGATCTGAAACTCATCTATAAACCAAGTTGTAGCTTCAAGTGCTTCTTACTGGGGAATATTCTATAGAGTGACTCTATATCTAGTGTCACCATAATGTCATTGTTAGGGTTAAAAATTATACTTTCAATTTTATTTTTCATGGCCCCAGCATCTTTGATGTAAGATGGTATTTCTGAAATATGAGGGCATAAATAAAAATTAACAAATTTGGACAGAGGTTCAGTTACAGTCCAGATAGTATATATTATAGGTCTATAGGGGGGATCGTGTAGATCTTTATGCATTTTTGGTAAACCATAAATGCACGCAGTTTTACCTTTATGGAAGTTTATGAAATCAAATTCTGTTGAGGTGATCTCCCCGGCTAAGAAAGCCTGGTGAGAAAGAAAGTGAATATTTTTTGATATTTTTGCTAGAGGGTTCTGCTTAATTGTTAAGTAAAAATTCTTGTAGTTTAACATCATATTCATTTTATTTTCATAGTCTTTGGTGTTTATGACTACTATCCCCCCTCCTTTGTCGCAGCTTTTTCTAGTGAGGGTGTCATCTGTAGCGAGGTGGGTAAGGGCTGTGATGTCACATATTAGATCATTCATGACATGGTCAGTGACATCACTGATCACATCTCAAATTACATCACTGATGACATCATCCAGTGACTGTGTGTTTCTGTAAAGTTTAAATATGTTTTATATATATACCATGGTGTATTGAAGAATGATTGGGTGTATATGTGTCTGGATGAAGGATTTAGTAGGTGCGTGACTGACTGTATAAGTCAGTGATTAAATGTGTCTTACTGGGTTAGTGACTAAACTGTCTGAATGTGTGCATCAGTATGTCTGTTGTTGTGTAAGCTGTGGCATGTGTTGGTCAGTAGCTACATGAATGTCTATATGGGTTATTGATTGGTTGCCTGAGTATTTGTATGGTAGACTGACTGTGTGTGTGGGTGGCTGGGAGTTGTGTGACACTGTGCATAGATGTGTGAGTGGTTGATTCACTAGGTGTATGGGTTGAAGAGTGCATGTGTAAACAGCTGTATGGGCGGGTGAGTGTGTGTATGGGTGTGTTGGTGAGAGATTGGATGTCTTAGTGCACATGTCCAAGTGACTACACATGTAAAAGGCAATGTATGTTAGAATTGGAGTATATAAATGACTATACGTGAGAGTCAGTGATTGTGAGAGTGGCTGTATGGATGAGTGTGTACATGAATCAATAATTGTGTAAGAGAGTAAGTATTTGTTAGTATATGTTTGAATAAGTGAGGTGTTGTGTGTATAACTATATAGGTGAGGAAATGGGATTGTGATTGATTCTTTGCATGGCTGACTAGGTGTGTGAGTAACTCCATGGATGAGTGGCGGTGTGTGTGTCTGTATAGGTGTATGAGTGCATACGATAGTGTTATGTTGATGAGTGACTGTATGTTTAAGTGATTGTATGGGTGAATAAGTGGATGTGTCTACACCTAGCAATCAGTTAGTGCGTTTGTAGTAACTGGTATTGGTGTGTCGATGGTTACGAGAATGGTAGTCTGTTTTTTACAGTGGGTGTATCAAAGGTTATATTAGAGTGTGAGGAGGTGCATCGTATAATTATGTGGATGATGTCATCAGTGATGTCATTTGAGATGTCATCAGTGATGTCACTGACCATGTCATGAATGATGTAATTTGTGACGTCCTCAACAATGCATTGCGGGGTTGCGAGTTATAGTTAGCTGAACTAACTATAACGGGGGAATTTCTATGGTTTTGTATGAGTGAAATGTCCAACAAAATATAATGTCCCTGAAACCCAGGGGGCCAACTAGCCCACCAGCTGCCTCCAGTAAGCTCCAGGGAGCTGTGTTACAGAGTGGTGTAAAAAGGGGGGTGGCCTTGGACAATCTCTTTGCAAGGCAACTCCCTGGCGCTTGCTAAAGGTACTTGGTGAGCTAATAGGACCCCAGGGACCCTAAGGATTCAAGGGGACTTAATCACCCAAGTTAAAACGGGCCACGGGTGCGTTTTTACATTGGTGCAGGCAGGGGGCGAGGCCTGATGTGACAAGTGTGCAAATGCGCCCTGTGGCACATTTTAAGTTAGGGGATTTAGTCCCCTTAAATCCTGAGGGTCCTTGGAGGCTAACTAGCCCACCAGGTACCTCCAGTAAGCGGCACAGAGCTGCGTTGCAGAGAGGGGTAAAAGGGGCGTTGCCTCCGAACACTTCTCTGCAACGCAGCTCCCGGTACTTTGTGGGCTAGTTTGCCACCAGTGACCCTCAGGATTGAAGGGGACTTAATCCCCCAATTTTCAATGTGCCAGGGGGTGCGTTTGCACACTTGCTATGTCTGGCCCCACCCCCTTCCCTGCACCATTCAGCAATGTGGCCCCTGGCTCGTTGTAAATTGGGTGATTAATTCCCCTTGAGTCCTGAGGGCCAACTAGCCCACCAGGTACCTCCAGTAAGCACCACAGAGTTGCGTTGCAGAGAGGTGTCAAAAGGGGCGTGGCTCTGAACACCTCTCCGCAACGCATCTCCCTGGCGCATACTGGAGGTTCTTAGTGGGCTAGTTGGCCCCCAGGGACCCTTGGTATTCAAGGGGAATTAATTCTACAACGCTCCAGGGGGCGTGTTTGCTGAGTGATGCTCGGAGGAGGCGGGCCCTATCCGCAATGCTGGCTTGTTAAAAAAAAAACTATTTTAAGAAGGGGGCTGTGTGGCCCCCCTTCTCTTACCCTTTTTTGGGCCCTGGGAACCCCATCCCCCAGGGCCTGGCCCCCGCGATTTAAAAAAAAAAGAAAAGGAGGCCTAGGGGGTCAGGGTGTTTCTACCCTGCCCCCTTTTTGCTTTTTCCGCGTTTCTTTTTCTGTTTTCTTGTGCTTTAGTTCTACCGAGGCACAAGATGGCTGGCAACACTTCCTGGTTTAGAGTGTTGACAGACAGTTTTTAGCCAATTAGCATGCAGCTCGTGCTCGTAATGGTATGCTTACTGTCCTCGGACGGTACGCGTATGGTACTTCGTCTATAGATATATCTATGAATTTACTTTGAAATTTCTAAGGAACTACTGAACAAATTTACACCATTTAACAAAAAGTGTAATATGCGAACCAAACTCTACCTTTTTGCCAAATTTGGTGTAATTCCGTTCAGCAGTTCGGGCTGTAGCCTCACTTAAAGAACCCTATTGAAAATTGCATGGGGAAACCACGTTTTGGGACCCCCCTTTTTTCTCGGCCCCCACTTGACAAATCACCCCAAAACTTTAGGGAAGGAGCGGAGCAGACCATTTTCTTAGAGAATTTTTTGAAGATTCGTCGACTGGCGCCAAAGTTATTCCAAATAGAATGTTGCAGAGTTCCTAATGAACTAGGTCCTAACTATATATACTACCTACTGGTGACCGCCAGTAGGTAATGCATAAACATATCCATATGTATATAATCTTCTCCTGTAGCACAGATGTCTTCTGCTGTTTGATTGCCAACACATTTTCCGTTTTTCAGATGCTATTTTCTGTAACTGAAATCTGTATCTGCATTAACTAAACCCTTAAAGCCTTGTAATATTGGTAATCAGCTGCTAATATCTAGCAAAGTTTTTAATTTATTTGAACCTACAGATTTTCTAACACTGAATCTCCCCTCAATCGAATGTGGTCTTAGTACATTGAGTGCTCTAGTTTCTTTATTTCTGTAGCACGGAGGCCATCTATTCCCACAGAGCGCCCATGTGTATCTCCTACTACTCACAAATGTAACCGAGCTCAGTGTGATTCAAGGAATACAATTACAAATTTCTCATGCAAAATGTTGCTATGTGTTTTTTTGTTCTAAACATTGAGTCGCAATTAAGTGGAGTCTTATATAGTTACAAGTTTATTACAGTTTGTTTACTGTACACACGTTTATGTACAGGCCAATTTGCAGCAACACAGATTCAATTATACGGGCAAATGTTTTGCAAAATCTGCTTAATTAAGAATTCTACTGTGTAAAGAGATTCCATAGTTTGAAAATAAAACATTTACATATATCCTCTTAGTCAACGTGTTTTTTTTGTTAAACCAGCATTGGTGACATGAGTGACTGCATAAATTACCCTCTCTTATCCAGTTTTGTAGAATGTAAAGTATTTTATGAAACCCATTTACTTAACAATTGATCTCAAATGGCATTTCCTTAATATTAAAATGGAATTCAATTAGAAAATGAATCATACTTTATGCTGGCACGTAGCCATTTAAGCAGGCATTACTTCTCTACTGTGGGCCCCTATGTGGTCTCCTTTGATTTGTCCATGATTTCCATGTAAATGGTGTCTGTCACAGAGAGTCCCCATTTAAACAGTTGTATGAAAAACATTGAGTGACATACTGTATATCAGAAAAAATAGAATTTTTGTCATTCTCTTTTGTTGAAAAATGTTCTGTAATTTGCAGGAAAATGCTACGTAAAATAAACTTTGGAAAAGAGTAAAGCATTGTACCATTAAATACAAAAAGAGAGATGAAATGATAGAGAAATGGGGTAGATATATGGTGACTCCAACCATTAAAACAGTGCAGAAGCAGAAAATGCAGCTGGACTAAACCCTAGTACTCGCCATCCTCACATGTATGTTGTGTTTTCTCTTTTGGGGAAAATTCAACTTTGGGGAAAAGAATGGTGCTCAGGTATCATCTTAAAATAGATTATCTTATGTGGCAGGTTTCATTTGTAAACAACATTGTTTGGATTATAGTTCATTGGATACATTGCATTCTCACATCAGCTTTACCAATGTAAGTAGTTTTAAGTGCTTCAAAAATAGATGCCAGTCCAGAAGAAGCTCACTTTGATTTGCATGTGAACTTTTATTCAACATCATAAAGCATCATGATAATATAAAATGTTTTGGAGTGACGTATACAGTTTTCAATAAAAGTAATAATTGGGACAGAGAAGTGCCATCTAATTTCATTTTCTTTACACTTTACTAGGAAGAGATAGCCATTGCTTGGGATGTGATCCGCACAGAGCCTGTAATAGTGCGACTGCACTGTTCGTTAACACAGTACTTAAATGGACCAGGTTTGTGGATGTTTTAAAACTGTCTTTATTATATTTCGCAATATGTATTATTAGGTTTCATAATATAATACTTTTCTGAGATGATTTGCAATCTGTTTGTAAGGCTGTATTATTATCGAGTTAAGTTGTCACTCGTGTTTTATATTACACTGTTTTAAAGTCTTTGAGGCACTAAAACCCAAAAATGACTTTAGGGAAGGAAGTCTTCACATGGCAAGAAAAACTGTACTGCTCTGTCCCCGGTTATGCTGGATCTTTGCATTCTTGCTATTATTTACAGGGATCTAGCTTCAGAGTGGGCCTGAATATGGTGCAGAAAAACTTTTACACTATTTTAGTTTGCCTGTAAGTGTTTTGAGTGCCTTCAATGTGTGATTAATATGAACTCTTTGTTCATGGATAATTTTGAGTTTCTCTAAGCCCTGTTTACTGACACATATATACACAAAGTAAGAGTGCTCTAAGCAGAACCAAAGTAGTGGTCTGGATGCGGCTCTGTAAGTAGATTGGAATATTGGACGATCTTAAACTGGTATTGCTTCCAGCAGTGTTTTAATTTGCAAAGAGAAGGTGAGTTCCATGCTGAGCCAAATGGAGAGAGTTTCATTTTGTGGACAGTCTTGGTTGTTACTCCTAAGAGTGAATACACATCTTGGTGTGTTTAAACTGGTGACAGTACTACCTAAATACTACGCAAGTAATTACATTTCTTCCCAACCCTTACCTTGATTTGAGATGGAAAGAGGGGCTTCAATGCCTTAGATAGTCTGTAAATGCCTAGGTCATAATCGGTGATATTGGACCTGGTTTCTTTTAGCAGGGTCAATCCCAGATTTTGCCTTCTGTTGCTGAACCCGTTTTTGTTAGTTTTAGGATTCAGTGCACTTTTGCCACAGTTAACCAGTGCTAAAGTGCTTGCTCTCTCTCCTTCAAACATGAAAAATTAGCATACACCTAATAGGCACATTTCATTTGCTTGTAAGTCCCTAGTAAATGGTACCACATTTACCCAGGTCCTGGAAGTTAAATGCTGCTATTGGGTCTGCAGCACTCATTGTGCCACACCCTTTTAAAGCATGTCTCAGGCCTTACACTGCAGCCTGTAGTGCAGTTTTAATCTGCCATTTCGGCCTGGCGAAGACTTTTTAATACTTATAAGATGCCCCTGGGGCATGGTGCATTGTATATAAAAGTTGGTCACTGCTGTAAGGCGTATCTCTGCCATTGACTAACACCGGGTTACTGTATTGCATTAAATAATTGATAACTTGGGATTGGGAGCACATAGAGATATGCTGCTTTCACTCAAATACATTGTAATTTAAAATCCACTTTATTGGTAAAGTTTGTTTTTAAGTCACTGTCCTAAAAATGCAACTTTTAGAAAGTTGGGCGTTTCTTGTCCTAATCATCTGTGCCTTCTCCCAGTGCCAAGTCACATGACTGTAAATGGCTCTGCTGTTGAGGTTTGTGGACTGCTTCAAGACAGTGACACATAGGTGCTTAGGTGTGGAGAGGATGGGCCATCCTGATAGTGTGACTGGGAGTGGCTGTACACAGGCCCACTTACATTTCAAAGGGCTTTGCTTCCTGCACACACATAAGAATTCAATACCAGGCATGCCCTGTCTTTTATAACCCCGGACAGTTTGGAGCCTTGACAGGAAGCGGAAGAACTTTACAAAAACAAATGTGGTGTAGGATAGGGAGTCCATTCACACAAAGACTGGCACCAGGTATGGATATTGGACCTCCAGAGCCACTCATCAGAACACTCCTGGACCTGTGGACATCAAAATAGAAGAACTGCCCTGCTACTGAGCACTGCTTACCTTCAACCCAGGCTAACCTGAGTGACACCAATCGTCAGTTGGTTGACTTCCTATGTGAACTGCAGGGACATAACTATCTCCAAAGTCCAACTGTTCAGCTGATCTGCTGCCCTGGACCTGCCTGAGATCTGCTGGCCTCTCCTTAAGTGAGTTTCTGATCCACAACAGTCCTGAATCCTTGGCTGGCATTGGTCTGATCTCCTTCAAATAACAAGAGGTGAAATCCTGAAGTTGGGTTCTTTGCAACTGTGAATGGGCCCCTTAACACCAAGACTCTGCCGCCCATGATGACTGCCAACGCCAAACTCCGGTGACACCTGCTGTTTGTGCTACAGCGACCGCCAGCGATGACCGGCAGCATGAAATCCCCACTTCATGCATCAGCATCGACAATCCACTGTGAATGCCACTGAGAAGCTCCAGCAATGACCATCTGTAATGCCTGACCAGCTAGCTCTTTGCACTACAGCCACAACAGCCCATAATGCCAGGGCTGCCCTTCATGCAACAGCAATGACCATCCGTGACGTTCTGCCTGTTCCACGCCGTCTTTTCCACTGAAAAAGGAACTATTCGCACCTGAGTTAACTTTTTTTGCTGAACTAACCTGGTCCTTGTATACGAACGGTGCTCCATTGCGGGCAGCCTGAACCTGTGACTTTCCCCCGGTATTTAAATGTGCCGCATTTACAATGCGGCGCACCATGGGGCAAAAACAACACAGATGCAGAACACATCAGTGCCGTAAAGGCGGCGCAATGCTGGAGTTGCGTCGCAAGCGTGACGCAGCTCCAGCAATGCTCTGGGGGGCGTATTCTTCCAATGCTGCTCAAGCCTTACGCCTGCTTCATGCAGGCGCAGGGTTTTGGCGCAGCATTGGCCTAAAAGTGACTAAGTGAAATCTTGTAGATTTCACTCAGCCACTTTTAGGAGGCATTCCTGCACCGGAACGCCCCCCCCCCTGCGCAGGAACGCCTATATGTGGCGCAGGGCTTTACAAAGTGACGCATCTCCCAAACTGCTAGTTTGCACTCCAGGCATCGAGCCCTATCTTTCTTTTTATTTCAGTCATGCCAAATTGTTTTATCTTATTATATTTAGGGGCCTCATTAGGATGGCGGACGGACCTTCGTCCGTCCGCCACCCCAGAGTAGGAGGGACCGTCCGCAGGGGCAGCGGCGGTCCCTCCGTTATGTGTTGTGTTATTTGGTATTTATAAAGCTCGCAGCTACTCCCAAGAGTGTCCCAGCACTAGGAAAAAAAATGGCAACATAACATCATAAAGAAAATCCACGAACAGCAGAACCCGGCAGATCATAATGCTGAAAAGGCCATGTTTTCAGGTTCCTCCTAAAAGCAAGGCGGTCTTGTATCTGTCTAAGAGAGAGAGGTAGGCCATTCCATAGCCGAGAGGCGACTGCTTAAAAGGCTCTTCCCCTACCCGGGATAGCAGAACCTTCGGAGTCGAGATCAAAAGCTGAGCAGAGGACCTCAAGGTACGCTACGGTATATAAGGTTGACATCTTTCCCTAAGGTAGTGGGCTCCAATCTTATGAAAAGCTTTAAAAACTAAAACTAGAGCTATAAAATGTATTCTTTTCCGTACCGGATGCCAATGTAGGGCAGACAGTAGATGAGTCGTGTGAGTCCTAGGTCCTCTAAAAATGATGGCCCTGGCCGCCACATTCTGGATTACCTGCAGTATGCCAACTAAGTACTCTGGTAAGCCCAAATACAGGGAGTTAACGTAGTCCAGTCTCGACACCACCAGGGCCTAAACTACTGTTTTCATGTGAGAGACTGGAAGCAGGGGGAGAAAGTTCCTCAACATTCTCATCACCCCAAAACAGGCCCCTGCCACCGATTGGAATTGCGCCTTCATGGAAAGGGCAAAACAAAAGGGGATGATGGATGGAGTGTTGAACATTGTAAGCACTCACCCCCAGTCAAATGATCAGGGTTTAATCCAACATCATTCTTTAGCTTACTCAGCTACCCCAGTTCAGACATGGCCATATGCAAATCAGTCTGACCCTGTGCCTCATGTAACCAGTCCAGCCTGAACCACCAAGCCATGACTTCCCTGGACCGGAACACGCATCCTGGGACTGGGTTCTGGCTAATCAGCCGTCATCAGCCAGGCTAGCTTGAAACCAGTGGCAAAGTGAGAAAGGGACCCACTTCTGGGCATACCCTGCCAACTTAGAGTGAACAAAGCAAAACCAAAGGGGATGATGGACGGAGTGTTGAACATTGCAAGCACTCACCCCTAGTCAACTGATCTGGGTTTAATCCATCATCATTCTTTAGCTCACTCTGCC
This sequence comes from Lissotriton vulgaris, assembly GCF_964263255.1. Taxonomy (NCBI): domain Eukaryota; kingdom Metazoa; phylum Chordata; class Amphibia; order Caudata; family Salamandridae; genus Lissotriton; species Lissotriton vulgaris. The sequence continues at coordinate 391,917,582 of NC_141689.1, forward strand.
ACCCCACTTCAGACATGGCCATATGCAAATCAGTCTGACCCTGTTACTCATGTGAACAGTCCAGCCCGAACCGCCATGTCTGAACTGCCCTGTCCTGAAGAAGACCCTTACGCAAGGACCCCTCTGGGGTCGAAACGTGGACAACTTACTACCTGAATTACAAGCTCAATGGACTAAATGTGACAATTAACATGTATAATTGAGCCATGTCTACATACAGAAACAGTTGGCCTATGTTAGGCCGGAAAGGTTCCATTTCATGTGTTAATGATGTACATATGTGACTGTACCCTTTTCCTGTCCTTCACTCACTGACTCACCACCTTCTATCTTACACTCTTTTTCTCCCGCACATTGAGAGCACTGTAAATAATTATTTCACTGTTATCCTTTGGAGCAACTGTGTTGCCATCTAATGCTTTGAATTTATCTTGCATTCAATGCCTGTTAAACTTGTAATTAAATATGACAAGGGCATTACATTAAAAAAATTAGTGATGAATGCTTTTGTGCTATTAAGTTGTATTACAAGTTTCTACCACGATCAGGTCTTTACTGTACTGCTTAACAGACCCAGGTCTGGTAGTTTTACGTGGGTCCTGTAGTGTCTTGCTGGACACGTTCTAGTTGTTTTACTTTGTAACCCTACACTGTACACCCACCCACCACTAGTGTCACGAGTCAGGTGACCCAGTCAATAAAGGGGCGGAGCGCACGTGCTCTTGGCCCATTAACTAGCAGACATGACATTGGCGACGAGGAGTGGCTGTGCCCCGGCGTGCAAGAGCCAATGAAGAAGGGGGAGAGAAGGCTGCTCGCCGAGAGGGCACCACCTGAAACGATTGGCGCCGGCCGCCGAGAAGCCCGCAGGGCGTGTGCTGAGCCCCGGGCCTGAAAGTTAATGAGAGAGTGACCGGGAGCCCACCCCGCACCTCTCTAGACCTGCCGAGTGCTGCTGAGCTGTCGGAGTGCCCACGGAGATAAGCGGACCGGCCAGAGCCCACCTGCACCGGCCGCAATTGTGTGACCCCAGACGTGTGGAGGAATGAGGCCCGCAGGCCGAAGGTGAGCCTATGCGCGGGTGCAGCGGCCCCAAGTAAAATAAGGCCAGCGGAGCCCACCCGCAGCGTCCAGAGACAGAAATCGAAAGCGGAGCCCACCCGCAACCTGCCGATAGTGACTGCACCAGCCCCCTCCCCCGCCGCACAGTGTGTGAAAGTGAGGCGAGCACGGCGGCGGGGTGAATCAAACACCATGATAAGCCTGCAGTGTGTGGAGAGCTTGGGGCGTGAAGCGACCCCCGCGGGACCGGAGGCGCCGCCTGGCGCACGTGAAGTTGCAGTGGGAGCAAAGACTGGGAGTGGAGTAGCTAACCACTTGCCCGCCCCCCCCCCCCCCTCAAGCAACCCGCGTCACCCGCCTCCTTGGCCACTGACAAAAGTTGACCGACCCCAGCAGAGGCCGCAAGCAGCCTGTAGCGCCATCCAGCCCCCCCGCGCAGCCCATGTGCCGAGAGAGCCTCCGGCGAGGGGGCTGGAGATGCCAGTAAACACTGTGTGTGGCCAGCGCCACTAATTCCCAACCAAAGCAACTCACCTGAAGGTCAGAGGGAGTTGTCCTGCGGTCTCCGGCCGCCCATGTGTGTCTGGGGGGCGGCAAGATCGTCGAGGCTTCAGGAGAGAAGCGGGAGTGGCCGGAGCAGGGTCGGTGGAGCGCTGATGATAGGGAGGCCAGTAAAATAGGTGCAGAGGAAGCACCCTCCACGAGCTGCTCCCCAGCACTCTGCCCGTAATGAACCGGTGTGAAAAAAAATGAAAAGAAAACAACTTTGCCTGCTCCACGAAGGAACCGAACAAGGCTCCAGAAAAGGGTATAATAAAAGGGCATGGACGGCCATTAGTTACCCTACACTATCATCTAGTGGAAACCTGGTGTTACTGCGCCAAAAGAAATAAACAAGCCTTGCACAAGTCAAGAATTAAACAAGCCTAGCACAAGCCAAGAAAGGGATTTACGGGGGAGGAAAGCAAGCCTGCAGCAACGCGGATGGAGACGTCAACCCATGCTAACTGCTAAGGAGAAGTGTGGTGACGCCTGGTGGCCACAAGTGCTCACCGCAACCGCAGTGGAGACAACAGCATCACGCTGGACAGCAGTAAGGTTCCAAGACCGCCTACCGCAAGCAGCAAAGTGCAAGAGCAACCGAAGGAAGCGCGCAGGTGTACCCAGGACGCGGATGGTACACACCAGCGCCTGAGAGCGAGGAAGCCACACCCAAAGCACTAGAAGATGTGCGCAGCAAGTACCCAAGTACTCGAAGAAGCATAAGCAGAAGTGCAGCATGCACGTAGAGTAACACGACGATACATCATTCTAAACGGCCCGGAGACGCCAACAGTGACTGACACCAGCACTCGCCGCATGCAAGCTAAGAACTAGAGGAATATCTATATGCCATTACCGTTTGAAAATACAATGATAAAACGGCCCCTCAGTACCGACGTGCTAGCCTAGTTAGAAAACGTTTCTTGATGTGGGAGTGAGCATTCACGTGCTTAGATTGGTTTTATCGTGAGGCTGTGCACTCAGCACAAAAGGAATATATTTTTCCTCTGCCCATGACTCGATGAGCATTTTTAACTTGGACAACGTTTGATGTATGCTTTTCGTATCATGAACTAAGCACCGTTGTCTTCTACAAGCTCCCGAAAAATCCGTTTTGATTTAATTTATAAATCAGCCTACTATCAGACTTGAATCAATGATTGAAGCATCATCTGATATTGGAACATCATCCAACAAAGTAGGAATCATAGCTTTTTGCTATTTAGTATAGATTGTGGCTCCTGAAGAAGGCGTATGTCATTACGCCGAAACGCGCGTCGATAGTATTGATTTGCCACTTTTTTTGCTAATTTTAGATGTCTGTGTTGAACATTAATGCTTATGTGTTTTTTTAGGTATTACTTTATTGTAAAATTGTGATGTTGTTTTATATTAATTTTTGATTGAATATTTCTGTATTGTCAAATTGTTTTTATATTTGAACAACTATTAAAATAATATATGAACCTTTTTTTAATTTCTTTGTTAAGAATTCCTTATTGTAACTACACCCAGTTTAGATGGTTTGATTTTATACATACATTGAGTAACACGACAACGCCATGGAAGATAAAGAAGCGCAAGGAGTAACGCTACACTGAAGATGTACCACGGACGGTACGAAGTGAAGCACAAACTTGCAGCCGCCATGCACAATGACGTGCAATGAAAGCGCGACGCAAGGTCACTAGGCAACCAAAGGAGGCGAAGAAACCATGCACGGGTAACACCCCAAGAAGCACAAAAGCCTCACCGACAGCGCACGAGAGAGCGTGCCCAGCGAAGAGAAGGTCCAAGGAGTGGTGACGTAACCCTCCTGAGACAGCGAAGCACATGAAGAGCGCTGACAAAAGCTCGCCAACACAAAAGCACTGCAACAGAAAAGGGACAGTGATCACACAGATCACTGGAAGCATGAAGACTCACGAAGAGGAAGCCGACCACCCAGTCTGGTCGCAAAGAAGAGAAAAGCCGGCCACTTAGCCTGGTCGCAAGGAGATGAAATCCGGCCACCCAGCCTGGTCGCAAGGAGACGAAAGCCGGCCACCCAGCCTGGTCGCAAGGAGAAGAAAGCCGGCCACCCAGCCTGGTCACAAGGAGAAGAAAGCCGGCCACCCAGCCTGGTCGCAAGGTGAAAAAAAAAACAACCATCCAGGCTGGTCGCAAGGAGGTAAAGCCGACCACCCAGTCTGGTCGCAAGAAGGTAAAGCCGACCGCCCAGCCTGGTCGCAAGAAGGTAAAACCGACCACCCAGCCTGGTCGCAAGAAGGTAAAGCCGACCACCCAGTCTGGTCGTCAGGAAGATGAAGTCGCAAAGAAAAGGATGACCAGCCCGCCTGGTCGCAAGGAGAAGAAAGTCGCAAGGGAGATCGTCCATGAAGAAAGAAGGGTGACCACCCAGTCTGGTCACGAGGAAGACAAAGCCAGACAATCGCATAGAAAGAAAAGGAGAATCTGACCAGCAAGATGGTCGCCAGCGAGGAGAGACCTGGCAGGAGGTCTGCTCAGAAGGAAGGAGACGTCCGTGAACTGAGTGATCAAGAGAGCATCTGGAGGAGGACCCAAAGAGACGGACGCAACACCTACAAGAATCAGAAGCAACAGGAAGCAAGAGAGAAGATTGAAACGACTGGTCCAGTCAGAATAGCAGAAGACAGTGTCCAAGAACAAGGACAAGACCAGAGGGAAACAGGTTGAGTGCACGCTGCTTGGAGAAGCCTGGTCAGGAAGACAAAGACAACAAGATGACCGGACTGCGTCGCGAAAAGGAAGATAGAGAAGTAGTGGCACTACGCCATAAAGGAAGGAGATGAAGAAAGGAGTCATGTGGCACGACGCCATCAAGAACAACAACATCCAGAAAGGTGAGGAGAGGTGTGACAAGTCTACACACCCACCAGAAGAAGAGGTGACACGCACCACAACACCGTGTACAGTGACCCGCAGGTCCAGGAGAACATTGATGGCACTAGGAACAGAACAGGCATCTACTTACAAGTTCCCCGACGACCGGCCGACTACAGGAGAGTACGGGCTGGACCATTGGTGACACCTACCTTTGGGATTGAGCGGAAGATTCGATGCGGAAAGCATTCAGACGTCCGGCTGAAGGAGAACTGATCACTCCACACCAGCACATGGATATCCAAGGGGCAAAGGCCTCAGGAACACCGGTGGCAGAGGGTCCTGACAAGAGAGATGTATCCACCGCTGTCTATCCTGCAATTCCTGGGAAGAAGAGGAACTTGTGCGCAAAGGCAAGAGTCAACAGCCACCCTCCAGGTGGATCTACTGACTGCGAGGTAGTAATCTCATCTCCTCCTCCATTCACACCCAGACTGTGAAGTGGGAGCAACGCTGCAGAGGACACCCAGCCCAGTGGAAACCTGAAGAAGAGGGCCTCCGGGACATCTTGTGGCAGGAGAACACCCGCGAGAGGGGCGTCCCAGTGAGAGGGATGTCCTTCAACCACTCCCTCCTTTGCAATGTGAAGCCAAGCTGCCTTCAGTGATGAGACCAGAAGGACTAGTAGAAGATAACATCCCTCAAGGCTAACATCTGGTCATCCTGTTCGGCGTCACCCCAAAAACAAGATCTCAATGGACTGAAGAACACACTGCCATGGCGCAAGTCCAGAAGAGCACGCCCACCGAGAACCAGGACACCGAGCCCAAGAGAACGAACGATTCTGCTGCAAGTTTCCACCGTCATCATCTAGCAGGCAGCTGAAGAGCCTCCTTCTAAGTTTACGAGATTGCATATTTATGTTTTTCCTCCCACAGGTTCGGACTTTGCTTTTCCTCAATTCTTATTAAAGTTTGGGAGGAATGTAGTGTCCTGCTGGACACGTTCTAGTTGTTTTACTTTGTAACCCACCACTATACACCCACCCACCACTGGTGTCACAAGTCTGGTGACCCAGTCAATAAAGGGGGCGGAGCGCACGTGCTCTTGGTCCATTATCTAGCAGAGTATCATGGTGTCCGCCGTGTCTCCATTCATCACCATAATGCGGGCCTAGGGCCCGACATTACAGGTTCCCACCTTAAAACTAAACACGTACATCTTTACAGTGGCATAATCTGTGCTGGGACATCTTTAATATCAGGTGTTTATTAATGAACAACATCTTATTTTCTGCAGTGCCCACCGTGGATGTTTTCCAGATCTCGACAAAGGAAAGATTTGGGTTGGGACATCAACTAAAAAAGTAAGTTGAGAAAATGCATGTCTCTTATAATGTACCTATAGTTTTTCATATTTCTTTTGAAATCATTTTAAATACGTAAAAGAGATTAGCTTGATTATTATATTATGGAAAATAGAAAGAAATTCTTACCAAGGGACCACATCACCCGCACTTGCCCAGGCAGTTGGGCGTCATCGTCTAAACAACTAGACAACACACTGTTTAAAAAAATCCTAAAACAACAAACCATAGCCTATACATGTAAGACGTCCAAGAAATTAGCAAGTTTTTTTTACAAATGTTACATAAAATGTTACATAAAACAGAAAACACAGGTTGCATGTAGACTCAGCATTGCATTTCGTACCTACAAGCTAATGCATGCCCAAGAAAATTCACCATAGAGTAATGTGTGTGTTAAGAAATATCAATTTCTAGTTTAAAATGAAATAGAGATTACCCTAACGAAGATAAAGGGGCAGATGTATCAAGGCTTTTGCGACTCGCAAAGGCCGAAATTCACAGAATTTCGGCTTTGCGACTCGCAAACGGCCTTTTAGGATGATTTGGAATGTATGAAAAAATCGCAATTTAAGGAATCGCAAAAAAATTGCGATTCCTTATTTTGCCATAGCATTTAAGGAATCGCAATTTTTGCGATTCCTTAAATGCTATGTATGTAGCAATTTCAATTTGAGATTTTTGGTTTAGAAATCGCAAATAACCACCAACATGCGAATTCTTTAAAAAAAACAAAAATTGTCATTTCTTAAGGTGGCATGTGAGGCACACACATGCCCAAAGTCAAGACGAGAATTGAGGACACATCAGTAAAAAAGAATCACAATACCTAACTACAACACAAGAAAAAGTACCTTACTTTTTCACAATTCCCAAGATGCAAAAGAACCGGATTCCACCTCCCGGTCGTCCCATTGTTTCAGGGATTGGTTCTGTTTTAGAACCTCTATCTAATTTTTGCGACTTCTATCTGAAACCCATAGTCCAGGGTACAAGTACATACATAAGGGACACCACCGACCTCTTAGGACACATCGAAGATCTCACTTTTGATCCCAGCAAATGCTTTCTAGTGAGTCTAGACATAGAAAGTTTATACACGAGTCTCCCCCAAGATGACACACTAGGGGTTTTGAGAGAAGCTCTGGATACCAGTGATTGGTCCTATAACACGCCTAAGACCCTCATACTGAAGTTTGCTGAACTTGCATTAAAACAAAATTACTTTGAATTTGAAGGCCAAAAGTACCAACAAACCTTTGGTACTTCAATGGGAATCACATTCGCTCCTAGCGTGGCAGTCCTATATGTCTACAGTTTTGAAAAAAGATTTCTACTTTCCAATCCTCACATCATGAACAAAATCCAATTTTACAAAAGATATATTGACGACGTTTTCCTTATCTGGGAAGGTACTATGGAATCATTGCAAACCTTTCTTAACTGGATTAACGGTTGTGATCCCAATTTGAAATTCACTAACTCCATCAGCAAGAGCACAATGACCTTCCTGGATTTGGATATTACTCATGAGAATGGGAAACTGGCAACAAAAACTCATTTCAAGCCAACTGCAAAAATTCATTACTCCATTATACCAGTTTTAATCCCCGCCCATTAAGAGAGAACCTTCCCTATGGGCAGTACCTGAGCCTGCGCCGAAATTGCTGCACTCTACAGGACTACAAAAACCAAGCACTTTCCACTAAACTCAGCCATCGAGGTTATCCGGAGAAAATTACCAGAAAAGCCGAAAAAAGAGCAAGGAACCAAAACCGTGAAGGCATGTTGGAACCCAAAAAACCTGGAACTGAAATAATTCCACTAACTTGTGTAACAACATACAACCCGGTGTCAAATCAGATAGCCAACATAGTCCAAAAACGCTGGTCAATACTTAATTCTGGGAAACTTAATTGGGAAAAACCCCTGTTCTCATACCGGAAAGGTAGAAGTCTGAAGGACACCTTGGTCCATACTAGTTCGCCACAACCCCAGCATGAAGCCAACACAATAACCAGCACATGGGGCCTACCAAAAATTACAGGACATCATCATTGTGGAGACTGCAGTGTATGCCATTGGACCACGACCACAAAAACACTCAACTTGGAGATTGGTAAAGTCTGTGAGATGCGCAATCACACTAATTGCAATTCGCAGAATGTGGTTTACTTAATCACCTGCCCATGCAATCTAAGGTATGTGGGCATGACGAGCCGCAAAGTCAAGACGAGAATTGTAGAACACAGAAGTAATATCCGATGTAAAGGCAACATTTGTCGCATGACAAATCACTACCTGGAATTGAATCACACCCCTAATGACATGCAGTGGGTTGTCATTGAACAGTTACCTCGCAGTACCAACAATATCCAACAAGCCTTGTTGGACAAAGAACAAAGGTGGATATATCGTTTGTCAACGCATATCACCGGCCTAAATGATAATATTCCTTGGAATTCCCTTATTCGCTCATAAGACTTAACATCATTCCAAGAATCTGATTCATTAGCGTGTCTGAAGTATACATAAGATTTACTCATTAGAGTGTCGGAAATATACAATTCCCCTTAAATTATAATATTATTATGCTTCCTTGTCACTGTCAGGCAGCTACATCATAGCTTAATGTACACCTAAGTGAACACCCTAGTCTACCCTACCTGCACTGTATGCAGGAACTTCTGAGTAGCAGGACCACGGTCCCACCCTTTCTGTACCTAACCGTTATACTTCTGCCTAATAGGGCCATTTTCGCCATTAAGATTAAATATTTGACCTAGTAACAAATATTTGACCTCGCCACTAAGATTAAATATTTGAATTAGCAATAAATGCCTCTTTACAAAATCTAAATGCACTTTTTATGGTATACTCCTTTATTTCTTTATTGCCATCTTTCGCTAATAATAATTTAACTTAGTCTCTAACATGGCCCAAGTGATTCATCTAAACAATCTTTTAGTGGTTTGGGTTCCATACACATCTAAAGAAACCCATTTCAATATGGCCGCTAATATCCTCCTTTTATGCCATTCATGCCGATGCAGTCCTCACGCAGACCCGGGCACGCCCCCACGTGACAGCGGAAACGCCCGAACGTAATGACGCGCCTGTGAGACCCGGAAATGCGGGTGGCTTCAAGCTCCCGTATATACAGCCACAAAACGGCAATTCGCCGCCAGCCTTTGTCCCGGGGACACACATACTAGGTGTAACGGCGGAATACTCGGATTTACCAAGTAAGAAAAAAACCATGAGCGCGGCGGTCTTTTACCACCATGCTCGTTTCACTCAGAATGCCACTATATTTCTCTCCGTAAATCGTTTAGACAAACTTCCCATTTCTTGTAATCCTGTATACTTTCAGATCGTGATCTGAGAGAGGCAATACAAAATACCCCCGCATCCTGGGACCAAGATTAGAAATTCGAATTCTGGATAAAAGTATATATCCCGGTTGTTGACAGTAATCAATGCTTTATGAATGTTTGTATGCTAACTAAAGTAAAAATGTGCATGATCAGTTTTGCACAAAATCAACTAGGTTTCAGTTGATTTACCCTTGATCTATCACATGTGTTACCTTTTACAACAATAGGCCCACACTGTTACCCACGCCACAAAGTATTCATTAATAACATAGGCACCAATCCTATGTTGTGATTTGAATGTATTGGTTGTGTGTTTTTTTGCATGGTAAAGGCATACTTCATGCGTCCATCTGACCACTCGACAACCACGTACTATTCACCAGTACTGTCGATATTCACAGCATGACAGATATTGCACAATGGATATCACCATCCAGCACTGGGGAATATAGGCTTAAGTATAGCCTACGCTGGAAACATATATCTAATACCAGTATTCCATAATGTATTTTCCTTTAAAGGTATTTTTGAGAGGCCAACAAAACGGGCGGTCCTCTCGGCATGACACACATTCCTTAGCGTGAATGTAAATATGCAATACATGTGATAATTTTTTATCACTCACTTTATTCTCACTTATTCACACTGTTTTTGAGAGGTCCTGAAGAAAGCCCGATATATTTTTCCCAGAGGCTGAAACATGTCGACCATCTGATGATACATACAGCTACACATAGTGCCTGTAAGAAATCATCCACTCTCTATCAATTTTAACCATACCCCAGAACTCCGAGAATAAATCATTTGACAGTATTCTGGAGGTATTTCTAATGATAAATACATACACTTAGTCGCCCATCACATCACCTCAAAAAAACCTGCTCCACTGTAATTCAGGTGTTGAAGCACAGCCAGGTGGCATTCGGCCGCCTGGCTGGAGCCCGATGATGAAGCATGACACCAACCAGGTTGGTGTGTGAGGGTTTTATTAAACAAACCTTAGAGGTGCTAATTTTCACATTGTCAGACATTATTTTTGTTCCTGACCGTCTTCTTTTGTTCTACCTCTCCAAGTTGTTTTGCGAAATAAATGATAGGTGTCTGGGTTTAAAGCAATGTATTCGTAAAAAGCTTTGTAGGCAATTCAAACCAGAACACCGTACTTTTTGACCATCATTCCCTGGGAATGTTTATAACACTGTTCTTGGTCTACTTTCACTACTCTACTCTTCGTCTTAAGGTATAAAATCGTGAACTTTGAATTCCTATATATAAATCCAAATATAAGCTTATGCAGGAGACTCTTAATTACACGCACATTGCGGCAATCAGGGCCCACAGCCAGAATATATTTTTCCTTTAATCGTTTTCCTTTATTTTCTTGATTGTAGTAGAGTTGTGTTGAGTCTGAACACAATTGATATACTATTTATGAGAATCGATGAGTTATGGATATGGTATTTTAATTACTGAGAATTCAGCACTGTGTTCTAAGAGCAATCTCAAACGTCGTCTTCCTAAAAACTTTGTAATTTTGCCTTTGCATTGTTGTCCGTGAATTTGCAACCTGGTAAATGCAATGTCTTTTGCTACTAGAAAAACACAGACCTCTTATAAACCTGTATATAATTGTCTTATTCTTATCTTCAAATAAATGCGAATATCATCTGTAAATTGCAGACAATACCTATTTCTCACAATCATTTTTTGCGTCCATATTTTCTGGAGCAGCTTGGAAACTTAGCACAGCTGATTGGCTTCCTGTTATCTATTATCGAAGCCAAGTCCACTTTTACTGTATGTCGTATCTTGACCAAAGAAAGACAGACACTTCTTTATATTTCAAGGAGCTTTATTCACTGCATCCTTCTCTGTCCCTGTCCCTATTCTATCTGCCCCTTTCCTGCCTACACTCCTCCTCTTCCCCTGGCCCTGGCTAACTCCACCCACCCAACTACTAGACTGCTAACTCTGTTACATCTCCCCCTTTCTTAACAAACAAACAAAATAACAGACTGGCTCAAATTTCTTCAATGAGTCTTCTTGGACGTTGAATGTCTCGGCTGGATCGCAGGGACACGATTCCAGTATCAGTCCCAGAGTCCACTTGAGGATCTCTTGTCTGACTCACACTCTCTTGATGAGATCGATCATGTCCTTCATTGACCGGCGTTTCAGTCATCTTTGTGAGAGCTTCTCTCATGTCCGGAGTACACTTCTTAAAATGTGACACATTCCTGGTGATTCGTCGATGATCGGACTCCGCCATTATCATGGTGCCCTTCTGCTGAGTAATCAGTAAAGGTTCCGTTCGGAAACGGCAATGTTGTCTTTCTTTGTTGGTCTTGTTTGACAATAACACAGTCTCCTTCGTGTAGAGATGGTGATCTCGCTCTCCTTCTTGCATCCGCACATGATTTCATTTTGTCTTTGCCGTGACTGTCCGCCACCACCACCTCTTGATGAATACGGAGAGGGGACACCGCTTGTAGAGCTCCTTCCCAGGTCGGTATGCATGTCCTTATGGGTCGCCCTAGCATCAGTGTGGCAGGACATTTTCCAGTGGTGGAATGAGGGGTCGTTCTATATGCCCTGAGAACCTCGTTGAGAGCCACTTGCAAGTCCTTTTTCTCAGTGGTGGCTTGTTGAAAAGTCTTTTTAAGTGTGGCCATGAACTGTTCAATGGTGCCATTGGCCTACTGCCATAGAGGTGTGACTTTCCTATGTTTGAAATTCAAATGCTTTGCAAAGGCACTGAACTCGTGTCCATTGAAAGGAGGGCCATTATCTGTTCTTTGGGAACACCCCATGCCGCAAACACTTCATCCAACATGGTGAGGGTGCTGGAAGCACTTGTTGATGACACAAATTGAGCAATGGGGAACTGTGAGTATTCGTCAATTATAGCCAAGACAAATTTGCCTGATTGCAGAGGTCCATAAAAATCCATGGCGAATTCTTGCCACACCCCACTCGGTAGTGTGGTCATTTTTCAATGGAGCAGGAGGATCTCCACGATTGACTAGCTGACACTGGGGGCAGTCCTTCAGGGTTAGCTCTACCATCTGATCAAGGAGGGGAAACCACACCCGTTCCCGGAGAGCTCATTTTGTTGACAACACTCCTCTGTGACCTTCATGAGCAAGGTTGACAACACCCTGTCGTAGTTGCTTTGGGATAACAATCTGCTGATCTCGCAGTAACAACCCATCTGTGGTAGCAGAAAGTTAATCACAGACATGTCGAAAAGCTTGCATTTCTTGCCTGTCAGTCGGATCACCGGCTTCTTCTTCACTTTCGTGTCTCCACCTGTTTGTCTGGAGCTGACGTAGCAACTTCTGTAGAATGACATCTTGTGCAGTGGCTTCCTGAATGACTTCCACAGGAATGGCTGGTGGCTGCGCTTGATCCACCACGAAGTGGATATACTCCTCTGCAATGGAGAACTTGGACTCAGACGATGCTTGTGGGTGCCGCGACATGTAGTCGGCTGGGTTCTCTGATTTCCCGGGCTTATGTATTATTGTAAATGTATATTCTTGTAACCTCAGACCCCATAGTTCAATCCTCTGTGGCATCTTGGATCTCGGGTTGCCAAAGATTGTGACCAGCGCCTGGTGATCAGTGATCATGGTAAAGTGCTTGCCATAAATAAAGACATGAAAATGTTCACACGCCCATACGACCGCAAGACTCTCCTTCTCGGGTTGAGAATATGCTTTTTCAGGATCTGAAAGGCTGCGACTGGCATAGGCAACAATACGTCTTTGATCAGAGTCATTTTCATACTGCGCCAGAATCGCACCCAAACCCACGGGGCTGGCATCCACTGTTATCTCAGTTTTCCTGTGAGGACTAAAGTATGATAGATTACCGGCAGACTCCACCGCCTGCTGGATTTCCCTGAAAGCCTGTTCACACTGGGGGGGACCAAACAAACGGTTGACCTTGTTTTGTGAGAGTCCGAAGCGGATGGCTAATAGTTGCATAATCTTTTATGTAGCAAGCACAATAGCTGGCCATGCCCAGGAATGACCTCAAGTCGCTAACATCTTGAGGGCTCTTGGTCTCATTCAGAGCAGTTACCTTTTCCGGGTCGGGCTTCATCCCGGCACCGGAGAATATGTGACCGAAAAACTTGTCTTTGTTGAGTGTCAAATTGGCTTTGAGCAGGGCATGGCACACCCGATCTAGAGCCTTGTCATGCTCCTGAATGTTAGATCCATACACAAGGATGTCGTCACTGTAATTTAAGGTGTTGGGGACATGGTGAATGATCTGTCGAATTGCCTCCTGAAAGATTTCTGCAGCCGAGGAAATACCAAAGCTTAGTCGTTTGTACCTAAATAGTCCAAGGTGGGTTGCGAACGTAGTGATGTAACGAGATTTGACATGCACCTCCAGCTGGTGGTATCCCTTGTTCAAATCGAGCTTTGAGAATACCCTCGCTCCATCCAATGCAGAGATCATGTCGCTGAGATGTGGCCCAGGGTGACGCTCCCTCTCAATGGCTGTGTTGGGGAGCCGCATGTCGACACACAACCTCACTTTGCCAGAAGTGCCTTTTTTCGGTACGATGACTACCGGCGACACCCAGGGAGTTGGACCGTCAGTCCTTTCAATGATGTCTGCAGATAAAAGTTCTTGAAGTTCATCCTCTACAGCCTGCTGGAGGTGAAACGGTACACGTTGGGGATGTTGCACCACCGGTCTGATTTGTTCATTTATGTGAAGGCGAATTTGGCACCCCTTCATTTTCCCTGATCCGTGGAATAACTTTGGGAATTTATGGATAATGTCCGGATCATCGCTGACCCTATAGAGAATCTCAACAAGTCGGAGGCGCTCTGCAGTAGGTAGGCTGAGCAGACAGTCGGCCTCTGGGCCTTCAATAACATGAATGAAAGCTGGTATGGACAAGGTTTTGTGTCTGAGTGTTGTTGGAAACTTCCCCAAGCAGGGAAGTGGCTTCTTGGACATCCAGGTGAATACCCGGACATGTGCAGGAGTCAAGGGTAGCTTCATCGTCTCATATTCAGTGACAGGAATGTAATTCAGCAAAGCTCCGCTGTCTAATACAAATTTGGTTTCATGATTCCCCACACTGATGTCTAAACGGGAATATTTCTTGAGTTGGTCAGGGTCCGCAATCATGTTCGCATATTCAACTGTATATTCAGAATCTCTGGATGTTGATCTAGAGTCTCAGAATGACGATCTCCGTGTCCACTGAGATCTTCGTGATTCCCGACTGGAATGTGACGAGCCCAAGGATGATTTCGGCCTGTCCTGGACTGCTTTTATGTGATGTTTTCTGGTGTCGGAGCGAGATGGCCACATTGTTCCACTCTGTCTCTCCTTTTGATATTCCCCACACATCGCCTCGAAGTGATTCGTCCGCCCACATCTTCGGCATCGCTGACCCATGGCAGGGCATGCATCGACATGTGGATAGTCGTATCCGCATCTATAGCACCTTTTTGTTCTCTCTGGTTTCCTTTCCCTTTGACCTGGGTCACGCCTCCTATGCTCAATGTGTCGTTGGCGGGACGACAGCCAAGGCCTCCACTGTTTCTCCCTTGAGCTTTGACGACTGCTGCTTCTGGCCTGTACTCGACACACCTGTTCTTGGCTTACATTCCGTCCAGTCTCAATGCTCTTAGCATGTTCTTCCGCCTGGTCATAGACGCGAGTCATTTCTTCAATGTCATCTAACTCATGATGTTTCCTCAGCAGCCGCCTCCGGAGTGTCTCAGAGTGGCATCCATCAATGATTTGTGATTTAATGGCAGCGTCTGTTGAAAAGGTGTCAAACTCACAGTGTCTCGATAATCGACGCAGTCTGGTAATAAATGTGCTCATTGCTTCTTCTTTTCCTTGACGTGCCTGATGAAATGCATGTCGTTCATAATCGACATTCCTTTTGTGGAGGAATTTCTTGTTTAGGGCTTCACGCACCTTGTCATAGGTTCCTGCGTCCGCAGGAGGAAGGTCTTTGATTATTTTACTAATTTCTCGGCCCGCAAGATTGCGGAGGGCAATCAATTTTTCCTCATCTGCTGTCACCTTTGATCCCTTAATGTAGTCCTCAAAATCCTCAAACCACTCCTGCCATCTGGGGCCCATGCTCCCTCCAGTGGTCAGAGTTAAGGGTTCTGGAGGCCGCAGATGTGACACCCCCGTGATGATTGGTTTGACTTTGTTTCGTTGTGGGGAGGTGTTCGGAGTCACCATTGTGTTAGCACGTCTTTTCTTTTTTTTTGGCTTGGCACGTGTTTGTTTACTATTTCACCTGTACTTTGGCTTGTGCTGGCTTATTGTTTCTTATTTGCATGTACTCGTGCTTGTTTGTTATTTCTTACTTGCTTTGGCTTATGCTTGTTTATTATTTCTTGCTTGCTTTGGCTTATGCTTGTTTATTATTTCTTGCTTGCTTTAACATGTGCTTGTTTATTTTCAACTGTTCATGTGCATCAATGCTTGTTTGTCACTGGAGCGCCTGACTTCAAAATGGCCGCTCCCGAATTGCACAGGGATGTCCTTTTAGGTTGCCTGACCGCTCACTTGAAACTCCCATTCACCACGAAGTTTGGGGCTGCATTCGATTTCCAGGCTCACAGGGCTCACATGGCACTCACCGGCAGCTTTCCTTGCAGGCAACAGGTCTCCCTCAGTCTCTCTTGTGCTTCTTGTCCACTTGCACCTTCAGGTAGGGTTGGGGTCAGCTCCCGATTTCTTTCAATTGTCAGTATGCCGTTCCTCATGCATCGGGGGTGAGCTCCGACTTTCGGCAATCTCGGCCCGGGGTTTCTAAACTTCCCCACGGCTCTTCACACTGCTCCAGACGGTCTCAGCCTTCAGGGCTCTTCAGGAAGTCTGAGGTGGGCTCCCAGTTTCTTCATTAGCCTTGCATGGCTCCCGGGCTCACTTTCACTTTTGGGCGCGAAACGGCGCCGGGTTTAAGATTTCATTTAGCGCTCGACCGCGCTCCTCTCACACGGCTCCACACGATCGCTGAATCGCGGAGCTGGGACACTGGCTGCTGGCCTCTTCTTTTAGGCTGCAGTTTCCTCGGGGCACATATGTCGCAACCGCGACTGTTCTTCAGACGATGCCCCAGGGACAGGACGCTGTTTCCAGGGTTCAGGGAGAGCAGGCTGCGCATCCCACCCTCGTCGCCAGTTGTCGTATCTTGACCAAAGAAAGACAGACACTTCTTTATATTTCAAGGAGCTTTATTCACTGGATCCTTCTCTGTCCCTATTCTATCTGCCCCTTTCCTGCCTACACTCCTCCTCTTCCCCTGGCCCCGGCTAACTCCACCCACCCAACTACTAGACTGCTAACTCTGTTACACTGTAGTTCTCCAGCCAAATATTCTTCACTTTTGTGATGCTTGTATGGATTGATGACAAGATCATGACTTTTGCTTTTTCAGTTTTGGCTCAGTGGTGATTTAGTGTCGTCTTTGCCGTCCTACTGCTGTGCCAAGAAGATACTTACGGGAGGGATGTAAAATTGTAATCTTTGTCGTTGGTCAACTTTGAGGGCATGCACAATAAATGGATTTTAAATGTTGCACCATCAAAATCTGGATTTTTCCTTATACTGGTTAATTTAGATGAAAGGGGGTTAGGCATTTGCTAACATTTATGTGTGCATTTTAATGCAGCAGTAGAGCACGTATGCTTTAGTTTCCATAAGTTTTTGTTTTTTCTCACAGAGGAGTCATTTATTTCTGTACCCTGGCTGTTATCTTTTCCTGTTGTGGTAAAATATTTTACAGGTGTTCGTTTGCAGACCTGTTATGGCCATTGATAAATACTTTTGGGCCTGCATTCAACAAACAGACCACCTGATCTCTGTACAGTCTATTTTAACTCAATCTATGACCTTTATTCACTGATGATCCATGCACACACTTCATTCATCTATGTGTAATGTTGCACCAGAGATGTGACCAGTGCGTGGAAATGTTTACTGTGTGTTGCCTCGCAGGGGTGGGTGTTGTATTTCTCCTGCTCCGCAGGACGGGGTGGTTATAACCTGCTGAGTCACATGGGCTAACGAAATAAAACTCTGTACTCTTGGTTGTGGTCTTTAGGGCGGACCCCCCAGAGGACGAGAGAGCAACCTAACCTATCTATGGCGCCATTTATTTCTAGGCCACATCACATGTCTAGAGTCGTGAAACTCTCACAAAAACCCCATGCCATTACAAATTGGCGGCGAGGGTGGCTGCGCTCTCCGTCAGCATCGCCTGGTGTTAGCGTGCCCGTGGTCGGTGGCTGCATGGGGCACGCCACTGAAGGACTCGCACCACTGGAAGAGCCTGCCGGCACATGCCAGCTGCCCTTATGCCCCCTCTATACAGACAATGCTGCAGAATCAATGGCCTGTCAGGGCCCAGTGCGCGGAAGAGATTTCGTCTGCGTGGACGGTGCAACTGGACCGACGGAATGTCATTAGCAGTCAAGGGGCTGAAATTGGTAGGGCACTGTGAAAGACTGCTGCTGCTCCAGCTCTCACAAGTCTTACTACTAGGGACAAAGTGGGGGCAAAAACTGAGTGCATGGTTCCCTGGGAAGCCCTCACATCTGCCAGCCTTCTGTCTGCCTTCTGTCTGGCGTATGGTGTATAAAAAGTGGAGCTGCCCTACAAATACCTGCCTCACAGTCTTAGGGTGAAAAGAGGCCTGTAAACAGAGATCTAAAACAAAAAAAGTGAATAGTAACTGTGCTGACCAGGTCTATCTCAGATGATAACCCAGTAGGGCAGAGAGAAGCCCCCAGCATGTCACCAGCGTTATCAACGAGCAATACAGCACAGCTCAAAGTGTGCTACAGTGTCCAACATCCCTACCATCAAGCCCTTCATCATTGAAGGTGCCCCATTGGCGCAAGCGTCCAGATGGAAAGACTGGATAGAGAGAGTGGAACTATATTTTCAGGCAACCGAAGTTGATGATGCTAGGAAATTAGCCATGGTACTACACCTCGGAGGCAAGGCCCTTCAATTAATCTCTAAGACGTTCCCCGAATCAACTCCAAAGTTGCACAGGACCCTCATGAGAGCAGTGAGTGTGTACTTTAAATCCATGGCTAAACAGGACTATGAGCATTTAATTTTCTGTCAGACAACAAGCTGAATACTCCACTGGCATGTTCTACACCAGGGTGAAGGAACCTGCAAGCTTGTGTGGGTTCGCCAATGAGGGTGACAAAATTTGAGGTCTGTATATCGGCGAAATTAAGAGAGCCCATCCTAGAAGAATCCAGAAAATTCCTTGAAGACATTTTGATGAAGGGCAAGACCAAAGAACTGTCCAAAGCTTGTGCTTCTCACATGGAAGCTGAGCTCCAAAAGAATGTGAAGTCATACCCAGTCAAAGCCGTCATGTCTACACCGTCACCCAGAAGACCCAAAACTGGAAGTTCTGCATCTAAACCCTGTGGGTATTGCAGGTATTGTGGGTATTGCGGTGACCCCATACATGGCCCAAACAACTTCCCCACGAGAGGAAAAAAGTGTGCAATGTGCTGAAAACACAATAATTTTGCTAAAGTATGTCGCTCAAGCAAAAGGCTGATGCCTTGAGCAACTGTCAACACAGTGATGGAAGTGCAAGAACCAGGCAGCACGTGTATGGCAATGAGGAGTCTGAACACATTGTTTACTCGGTGTTCCCCTTAGGAACAGCGAAGTAAACTCAGTGCCATCTTCCCCAATGCCAGATACAAGTAGGAGCTAATCCCGTGCTTGCCACTGTAGACACAGATGCATCAATCAACCTGCTATCTGCCGAAGCTAGATGCTATAACCCCTGCCGTGTCTCAGCAAAACAGTGATTAAAGTCTTTGCATATGGACAGAGCAAACCCCTTGTCATCAGAAGGAAATTCCGCACACCCATTACACATGAAGCACAGTCTCTCGACTCTCTTGCGTACGTCACAGAAGAAGGCCACGGCCTGTTGCTGGGGATCCATATGGCGAAGACACTGGGATCTGTCAATTTTGTCTTAGGAGTGCACAAGGAAGAAGTGTTACACATCTTAGAAGACTTTCCTGAAGTGTTTGAAGGCATAGAGTGTCTCAAAGAGAAATTAAGCTTCATATTGACCGCTCAGTACAGCCTGTTACCCTGTGATCCCGGAGGATAGTATTCCATCTGAGGCCCCAAGTTGAAAAGGAGCTAGAGAAGCTGGAAGCAGCTGGAATCATAAAAAAAGTGTTGGCGCCAACCCCATGGGTGTCTCCTATTGTTGTGACTAGAAAACCAAAGTAACCTGGTGACATGCTCATATGCGTGGACATAAGGCTGCCAAATGTAGCAATCAAAAGAGAAAGGCAGCTTCCCCCACCGTTGACGACCTATTAGAAGAGCTGAGTAATGCATGCTGGTTTTCTAAAGTCGACCTTTGATCTGGTTACCATCAGCTCAAGGTAACAGAAAGATCAAGGTACATCACAACTTTTTCAACCCATGTGGGTCTGCAACATTATCGCTGATTAAACTTCAGCATCTCCAGTGCTACTGACGTGTTTCAAAACATGATACAAGAGCTACTGGTTGTTCTCCCTAGAAAAAATAAATAACAGCGATTACATCTTGGTATATGCTAGATCTATGCCAGAACACAATGATCGACTAAGGAGTATCCTCCAAAGGATCAAGGACTCAGTACCCACCCTTCATCAAGGAAGAAGCGAGTTCTTGAAGCAACGCTTACGTTTCTTTGGATACACCTTTTCATCTGAAGGTGTTGCTCCAGGACCTCACAAAGTCAAGGACATCAAGGAAGCAGTCCCTCCAGCCAGCATATCTGAAGTCTGCAGTTTTCTGGGCATGATCAAGGTACTGTGACCGGCTTATCCTGGATTTCCCCACCCTGACACAACCCCTGCAAGAGCTCAAAAAGTCATACACCCTATGGCATTGAGGAGAAGAAGAGGAGCAAACTTTTCAGCTGAGACCATGCACAATGCAGCTCGTTCGGCTGACACCACGCTGATGTATTTTGATCCGCAAAAGGAAACCACCATTGGGGTGGATGCCGTTCCCATGGTACTAGGAGCTGTCCTAATACAATGACAAGAGAGTAGGCAATGGGCCGCAGTAGCTCTTGTGAGGTAGTCCCTCATGGATAGGGAGCAACAGCACTCACAGATTGAGAAGGAAGCAGTCGCTATACATTGAGGGTGTAGACATTTCTATTTGTATGCGTACGGCCAGCTGTTTGTGGTCCCCACGGATCACAAACCTCTCATTCCACTGATCTGAGAAACTGCCTCAAAACCCCCACCGCGCAATGAAAAATGGATGCTTCAGCTACAAGAGTACAATTTCCAGGTGGCATATCGGCCAGCACCAAGAACCCTGTGGACTATCTATCTCTAGGCATCACCTAGCTGCCACCCCGGGAGAAGAAGAAGAAGCCACTAAGACTGAAGAATATGTATGGTACCTATCTGACCAGTCTCAGCCCCTAACGATCTCAATAGACCAGATTTGAAAGGCCACCGACCATGATGAATGTTTGCAGCAAGCACTGGCAGTGGTCCGAGATAATCAGTGGCATCGCTTCAAATAAAGGTGGGACCAGTGAACGTCTGAGCCTCCATGCCTACGGGGGAGTTTCCACAATGCTCAGCACAAGCTTGTTGCATACCCTGACGGACGTCTCCTGTGAGGGCACAGGCTAGTCATCTCCACTAGCCTCACTGATCAAGTAGTGCTACTCGCTCATGCTGGCCATCAGGGAATGGTCAAAACAAAGAACTGGTTGTGCATGAAGGTGTGGTTTCCGCTGATGGATGAGAAGGTAGAACCCTGGTGAGATCCTGTCCACAGTTTCAAGTCACCAGCTGAACCCCAGCTCCAGCCCCAGTCATAACGGAAAGCGAACCCAACAGTATGGGTATTTGCCAGCTTGAATTTCAGAAATCTACCGAATGGACGGTATGCTGTGGTGATCATTGATGATTATTCTAAATACCCCGAACTAGAAATTATTGAGTCACAAGGTGCTCATGAAGTATTGCCAAAGTTGGAGAAGACCATGGCCACACACAGATTATACGAGAAGTGCGAACTGACAATGGTATGCTGCTTCATGGTCAAGAGGTGACCGAGTACTTCAAGTCTGTGCACATTGTCCACTGGAGAGTCACCTCTTCCTGGTCGCAGGCAAACGGAGAATTGCACATGCCAATCAACAGCCCTATATATATTCCTTCCTCTGTGAATATCACCAGACGCCTGATTCCACCACAGGGCAAGCCCCAGGACATCTGATTATGGGTCAAGTAGTGAAGGATTCTATTCCCCATCATCCGGAGTGGCTTCCTAGTCCGAGTGATAATCAACGTGTCCTGGCCAAACGTCAAAATGTCAATGCTCAGACCAGTCAACATAGCTGAGCCAAGAAGGTTCTTCAAGTGGGCGATTTGGTTTTAGTGAAGGACCGGTTTCCCAGCTGTAAGTTCAGGTTGCATTCTGAACAATCTCTGTGGAGAGTTACTTACGTTCATGGCACAAAAGTGACTGCCATACGAGGCGCAGAGGAAGTGTCTATAAACATTTCATACTTCAAAAGATTCTACGCACCTTGCGCTGCAAGTCCTGAGCTGGATGTGAATGTCCGTGGCTGATGTGTTGTCTAGTGACTCTCTAGAGACAATGGGAGAGGAAATGGAGGCGAACAAACCAGATAAAAGTGCTGCTGAGCGGGAGAGTTCTGTGTCTCCAGCTGTGCCCAGAAGGTCTGATAATCGCACCCGGTATCGCCTGAGGAGTAATCCGGCCCCCTCATCTCGCTTGAAAGACCATGTTGTGTTGGTGTCTGTCCTGAGAAGAGCCCTGGTCCCGGTAAACGTTTCCTGGGAAATTGTTGCAGTACAGAAGTCCCTGTGTGGTGACTTTCATTACCTGTGACATTAAGCAGTTGTGACTGTTGTGTTGTTAATGTGTAACTTTTATGTTTGTGGTTATTTCAAAATGAAGGAGGAATGTAATGTTTAGGGATGTTCCCCCAGAGGACGAGAGAGCAACTTAACCTATGTCTGGCATCTCATCATTTCTAGGCCACACCACATGTCTAGTGTTGTGATGCTCTAAAAAAACCTAACTACATTACACTATGTACGCCTCTGTGCCGGTTGTTTGTGGCTCATTCTTTGCATATATTTAGTCTATGTGTTTATACGTGCCTGTACGTCTACAGTCTGTGTGCATGGGTTTCTTTATCTACATTATGTAGCTTTATGTTAGTGTCTACAACCATTGTATATATTTTATACATGTGTATGGATTTGTGGCTCTAGCTGCATGTATGCATGCATTTGTCCCTCTTACGATGCTTCCGTTTTATATGTGCCTCTCTGTGCGTGTCGTTTACGAAAGCAAAACCTAAGTTCGCCAAAGCTTGTTTAGTATACATTGTAGACCTCTTTTCTGGCTATTATTTTCTCTTCTACAAATTAACTGATCAAAATTGAACGCTAAATGCAAATGTAACTTGCTGTCTGCCATGCAATGTAACCATTGTTGTGCTTTGTAACTTCTATAGACTTATAGCCACCATTTAACATTGGCATGTAATTTTTCAATGAGGATTATGTGTGTTTCCTATGTGATTATAGCACTTCAGTCCTCACAACTCTCAACTGAAGTCCTGCGCATTACATTATATAGTCCAAAACCAAGTATAATTTACCATATCTTCCAGCAGACGCGTGTCCCACAAACTTTTCAATAAAACATCTATCCAAGTGGGTCTGTATATCAGGTAGTGCATTAAGGACCCCATGAGGGACGGTTGTATGTGTTCTAGACAAAAACAGCACAAATGAAAAAAATTGTTTTGATAAATGTATTTCATGGAACCTTATTGACGATTTTTTCTTTATGAAGGTTTTTCACGAGGTTGATGAAACCAAACTGGAGAACACCATTCTTAAAGAAACATTTGTTTCTTCCTGTTTCTTATTTTTCTTTGTCTCTTTAATGGGGACGAGACTTATCCCAGCACCTCAATCTCATGTTCCTTACACCTATGCTCCTCTCCCGCTTCCTTCTTTCGTTTCTCTTAGCCCCTTTCTGTCTACCCCTAATGCCGCCCCTCCTTCTAAAACTGCATTGAACCTTTTGTTAAATGGACATATACCTTTTCCATAAAACGATGCCATTTTCTTGGGAAAGGTATCTGTCATTTTGATATTTCTCCATATTTTCGCCTACCAGATTTTGTTAGGATGATTATTTTCATTATGGAAGAAATGTAAAAAATTACGGAATTCCCTCACCTTATAGTCTGCAACAACGGTGCAAGATTCCTCTTAGACAGCTATATTCTCATCTCTCCTGCCAGCCTTCTAGGAGGTTTACCAGTTTGAGCTTTAATGTTAGAGGATTACTTACTTGCCAGACCTATGCTATTTCTGAGGTTACCCTGTGCATTAGAGACATCCTAGATGCTATGCTGGTACATTATACATCATTAAGTTCCTTACTCATACAATATACATAGATCACTTTTTCCTAATAATTTGGAAATACAGTTTGCTAGGATTGTGAAGCACAACTAAATAGCTACCTAGTTTTCTCTTCATAGACCACGGGCCAACAGTGTGGTAGTTTTTTGCCGAACACTTGTTGTACTGACCATAGAAGATTAACCAAGATGTGTTTTAATTTGCAGGATTATGCAGACATTTGTAACACAACAGTGGAAACAAAGTAAAGAAAAAATTAATTGTCCGCACAAGAAAATAACTGACAAGAAAGTGAAATCTCCTCTGCACATCTTTTCTACATTGCGCAGGTAATAGAAGTGCATATTATGATTGCATAGACTGTGATTTCTGTAGTTATATGTACTAGTAGGGAACTGCATTGTGTCACCTCGGTCAAGTTTACCTTCTACATTGGTTCACTATCAATTTTTACATTGCATAGTGCTGTCTTGAAAAAATGAAATGCCAACCAGCCTACTGTGGGCAGTTCTTTAGCACTAAGTTTGAATAAACTTCCCCCTACTCTCAATTATGTTTAAATCGAGTATACATTATTTCATTTTTGTTCATTATTTCCTAAATTTAGGCGACAATGGAGCAACAGTAATACTCTCCTTCCCTAGTGCCCTAGTGTCTTCTTGTGATCAAAAAGCACAAATTGATCATTCTCACCCCCTATCAATGGTTTAAAATGTAAAGGTTTCAGGCCTTATGGCATTTATTCGTATCCCTCACTGCTTACTAAGGTATTTATAATGCTAACTTTTTCCAGGAATTGTTGACTCATACAAGTACAAGTTCACCCCGAGGGTGTGAAGACTGTATGACTGAAAATCATCGGTTTAAAATATGAAAGTTTTTCATTAAGTCTTTCATCTATGAATATGGAAGGCTGCACTTTACCACATCTCTCCTGTGGAAACTCTTATTATCCAGCGGTTGACATAGCACACGGGTTCCATTCTTTGTAATAACGTGAGATAATGATCAAACTGTTACATATGGATCATTGAGAGCCAGACCATTAAAAACCTACATGAGACATCTTGGTCATATATCTAGTCCAGATTATCTAATTCCTTGTGATGCACTCAGATCAAGAAACGTTCATATAAAGAAGGAACATGTTCAAGAAAGGGAATTTATGGACTGCACAGTTACCATTTGGCTTCTTGGAGCTAGAATAATTGGAGGCCACGGTCTAAAACATACCAGATGAGAAATAACATAAGTGTGATTTGGAAGAAACGCTGGGATTTGGGAACCTTTAAGATGGATGTTGTGCAGCTAACAGTATTACAGTTCTAGAGCTTGGGGGCAAGACCAGAAGAAATACCCCCCTAGCCTAGCATGCCTGAAGTGTGTTTCTTGCAGGAGGGACAGACCACTCAATTAAAGATATGTGGACTGTTAGAAAGGACTTAACCTTTCCGTAACACATCTAGGACCTGCTACGGGAAGCCTAGTGGACAGTACATAGCATTTAAAATGCTACTCGCCAAGAAACATGACACTAGTCCTGCCCTTTTGTCTTTTGAGATTAGGTTGAATTTTGTAAGCTTCCTGGCCAGATGGGCCAATATACTCTTTTGTAATTTATTTAGCAAGGGATAATGACTAGTCTCAAATAAAATACATTTATAAACAGTCAGCCTACTAGATATATGCCCCAAACACAACTGTTTTCTACCCAGAAGGAATAAGTAAACGATGTCTTTCACTGTAGATAACATTGATGTAAAAAGGAAAATACTGTGATGATCTTGTTTCTAAGAGAAAAATCTTTATCAACGAAGAAGTCATGGTCCTTACTTTTAGGATAGGACTAGGAAGAGTATCTAAGGCCAGAGGTCAAAGAGACTTAAGGCCTATACTATGCCATACCGCTGCGGTCTCCTGACCACCTGACATATTATGATGTCACCAGTGGCCAGCAGCTGTGTTTCTGACGGCGGGGAATATTTTTAAAATATGAATATATACATTTATAGTATATCCTAACATAGAAAACTGCCAGTCATGGGGTGCTTTGAGTGCATTGCCCTAAATTTGAACAGCTTTCAGAAATACAGAGAATTTTGGGGAACTTTACTGTCTTTGTTTCACCTTTCGACATTATATCTTGTGATTATTATACCATGATTGTCAGCTTGTCTCTTAGGTTGTGTGTGATGCATATCCTAAATATTCCTTAAATTAATCTAGACTTTAGCACTACTCACAGCCTCCTTCATGCCCAAACCAGTGTGCTAGACCTTACCAACTACTTCTGCTAAGCTGTATACACTCACCAATGTCAGAAGTGATGCAACCAATTTTAGTATATCACAAATGGCCAACATTGGATTTAGTTATAATTAGGTCTCTGACATATGGTTTCGGGACAACAAGAGTATTATATCCCAACAGAGGACATTTCATAACTCCTCTTGGGGGTACAGTGTAATGAGGACAATGTGTTGACAAGCATGTTTGATTGTCAGATCTAGTTTGCTGTGCTGTGGTTTAATAGTGTGTAGTGTAGTTGGATCTGTACATGGTTTGGTAAGAAATCGTACTCAGGTGACATGTAGTATGGTGTGAAATTAGGTTAATATTAGATTGTGCTGAGTGACATGTGGGATGATGTCTTGTTGAGTGGTGTATCGTGCAGCGGCTGTGCTGTTGCGTGGCATGGATTTGTGAATTATAGTGTCTTTTGATATTGAGTGATTTTTGCACTTCCCAAATTGGTCATGTACATTATAATTAGCATACAATTAAGATAAGAGTAAGTCACATGAACCCTTTAATATATACAAACTGTTTAATGCCGGTGCTGACATTCCACTAGGAGAAAATATCTCGGTTCTAGCATTCTAGTTCTTTGGTGCAAGGAAAGGAAAACCAACATTCTCTATTGCACTCTGTGGACAGAAATCAAATATATCACTGTGAATGAATAGGTTTAATGCAATGGTTTTCGTAAAGCATCTTTACATTTCTACTGGGATTTACAGATGGAAATTCATGGAAAAATTGACTTAAGAAACCTGGGCAGGCCTTTATGGCGATCCCATCAATCATGTGCGACATTGCATTGCATCTTTTATGCAATATTACCTATCCATATTCGGTCCTAAACTTCTCATGCTACATCCTTTTTATATTGTAATAAAACTTGTATTTATGTGATGTGATTTAGACTGCCTAGAAATCCTCTATGACAGTTGGAAGGCTTTAGAGCCCACCCTCAATAAACGGTGCTCTCCTAAGCATGCTCTTGAAAAATAGCTGGGGAAAATAATGTGTGTACTTCTAATACCAAACTACACTTTTTTTAAATAATGCTACTTCCATCCTAACCTGCAAGGACATCAGTCATTTATTAGATCTTTAAATCATATCTAAATAGGACCCCTTCCTTCAAACTATTTGTGCACTTGTCATGATGGAAATGCAGATTTGAGATTTATTTGGGGAATATAAATTGATGTGTTATATGTACTTGGAGGGAGAATTATTGTACAATTGAACATAACCTGGCCTCTTTGTGCAGGCAGACATTACTGTTTTGTTTTCTATTTCCACTGAATGCTCTAGTTGTAGGATTTAGGATTGAATCACTGGTTGGGTGAGACACATATTTATAAATGAACATGAAAAATATGCTTTCATTCTTCGTACTAGGTTTAGTAGGGAACGTTTAGTTATGTTTTTGGATAAATGTAACTGGGCTTAATCCCACAAATTAGACACTGAAATACCATATTGAGTGAGGATTTATTGACAGGTCTTCAACCAAAAATAAAATGTATATAGAAGTTGCCCTGCTGCATGTGTTCCATTGAACCATAGCCACTTTGTTAATGCTGACACAGATAGGTCAAAGACCAACTTTCACAATGGACATACGGACAGTGGAGGGGAAACTGGCATGACATCATACATATTCCAATAATCTGTGCCAAGAAAGTAAGTAGTCTATTTCCTAATCTTCCTAATTGTGTACATGAAATTAAATACTTTTCATTTTCAGTAATATTAGTATGTAATAGGCTAATTAACATTATATTATCTTAAAGAAATCTACTGTGGTCATGTGTAATAATGTAATAACAGGATGGTTTGTTTTAGTTTTCACTTTGTCTTTGAATTGTGTCCATGCTTTTTAAGGTCGCCAAGTTATCCACCACCTGGATGTGGTAAAAATAAATCCAAGTTGAAAACCGAAGATGAGGGCATCTCCAAAACTCACAAGCTGCTCAGAAGGACTTGTTCTAGCACAGTAAAGACTGAAGATGGTTGTTCCACTAAGTCTCACAGAAGCTTTGGCCGTTCTTTGTCAAGTGACCCAAGGGTTGAAGAGGCAATGACTTTAAAGCAGCACAAGCTCTTGAGCCGCCCTTGTTCCGCATCTGGTAAACAAGAAGACTGCATCACTTTAAAGCCACATAAACTCCTGACAAGATCATGCTCTGGTGACCCTAGATGTGAGCACAATAGCACCTTGAAGCCCCATAAACCTTTGAACCGTTCTTATTCCAATAACCTTAGAATGGAAGAATTAGATGGACTTAAGAACCACAAGTTACTCAAGTCTTACTCTAGTGTCCCCACATCATCTAAAGGTGAACTCTTGAAGGAACCCATCACAGAGGGCAGAAGGCTCTCTCTTACCTCAGGGTTAATTGGCATCTTAACTCCATCCTCATCATCGCAAACTGCTGTGCGTATCTTGAATTTTTAAAACTCTTTTATTCGTCAACATAGGTTTAATGGAGGCCTGAATGTGATAGACTGTATAAAAGGATTGAATGTGGTCTGTGAATGGGCAGAAAATCTTTTTTACCATATCTTTATCAATGAGCTAAGAACTGTGTTTTTAGGTCTGAATACTGCCAATTTTATTTAGGAAATTCTCTAGAAAGAAAATATTGACCATTATCAGTGCGCAGACGCATTCAGTCCTTTCCATGTTTGGTTATTTGATAGTCTTTAGTAGGTAATTTATTATTGAATAATGCAGGTAGAGTATACATCGTGGTGTTTAGTGTTGATATACTAGAATTTTTGACTTGTGCATTTTTATGCCATTTTTTATTTTGTACCCATGAAAAACTCTATCCAGTCTATACTTCCACCTTCTTTTCTAGACAAGACTTTCCCTTGAATCTGTTCAAGCTGAAGATTGTTTAGTAATTCTGACAGCCCAACTTATTCCAAAAGCTGCAAACTACATTTGAGGTCTAGCTACGAGGTCGTCATTCTTACTTACCTCTATAAGTGTGGAAGATGGAGATAATTCTCAATTCATGAATATATTCTTTTAGCCTGCTCATTCACACAAGTAACATCACGTAAACATTTAAAATTAGTCATTGCTGCTGTCATAGTGTATTTATTTTCTCCTTAGGGCCTACTGCTCGTTTACATAGCTGTATGCTATATGTGTTATCTATCTAATCTCGAATCTGAAACGTAGATGCTCTGGCTGCTAATTCACACCCACTTACATTATTCTGCACCACTTTGCCTCTACCTCTGCATTCCTTTCTCCACGTCAGAACAAAATGGGACTATTGCTGCCACAGATTTTCTACATGACTCCCTTTATCTTCTTTCTTGTTCAGACATTTTTGTTTGCTATACATTGAAAATATTTATTTTTATGAAGGATTATGCTTCAATCAAATGCTGTTAATAGGCGGTGTCAACTATTACATATTTTCAGATTTTCTTCCACAATCACATGGAAGAGGAACCACCATCACCCCATGCCATCCCAGATCTTAATCCCATAGCCAATTCTTCCTGAATATGAGAAGATTAGGTAGGATTAGGATTGGCAAGCACCATCTCCATGTTTCACTATGGTCCAAAGAACAGATCATCTGAAAGGTCATGGGAAATTCAAGTGTCCTGCATCTTCATTTTTATTGTTTTGATTGCTCACGGGATTACAATTCAATAATTACTTTTTTAAAGGGGATTTACTGTCAATGAACCGCTGGTTTCAAATACTAGATAGACTCACTTGAGTTTTATCAATACGGCTCAAAACAAGTGTCAAATAAATCCTTCTGAACTCCCCTGAAATTGAGATTTTCCTATTTAGATGCATTTGTAAACGTGCAAAAAAACAATAATTGTCTGCAAAGCCAAGACACTAAGTGCTATACACCTGGTTGACTCCTAAATATTATTATATTATTTATGAAAACTTCCTCCCATTGTTTATAGATGTCCTGTTTTTAAGTCCAATAGGGCGGTATTTTAGTAAATTATATATATATTTTTGTGGAGTTTTATATAGCACGAACTACACCCGAAGGTATCAGAGTGCTGTACCTGAGCACTAGTTACGTTACAGAAGGATACATTCAATTTTGTTAGGCACGGGGAGATTAAGTGATTTGCCCAGAATAACAGAATGTTGAGCGTCCCTGCCAAGACTCGAACCCAATTCCCCAACTTCCAGGTCGACCACCCTAGCCGCTGGGTCACATTCTCTCCCCAAAATGTATTTATTTAAGACAAATCATTTCGGTCAGATCTTGTGAAAACGATAATCTGACCCAAGTTCTTCTGAGAATCACTTGTTAACATTTATATCCACCTTTCTGAAGCTCCACAATACTCCTCTAAGAAATGAGGGGTACATTTTTGAACACGCAGTTATAAAAAACTCCAAGATCAGCTTCTAAACTTCAAAGTTTTTTGGGTGATGAGTGCAAGCAAGAGGGGCGCGAGATTGCTACTAAAGTAGTTTTGTATATTTGTTCCTTTCTCCACATTTCTTGGCCTGGAGTATCTCAAATGATTGCAGGTTGTGCCATTGACCTTCATGCACAAAGATTTACCCGGGCACAGACTGTATATCTGTGGAAAGTGTTGAAATGGTCTTAGTGGCTTGAATGGTTTTTACACTCTACCATAACATTGTATAAACTATCTGCCCACCAAACCATAAAAGAACATGGTCAAGCAGTCTCTCTTTTTTTCACTGCTCAGCGAAAACCATTGGACTCGGCTGCTCAAATAGCTCTGAGCAAACTTATTCAAGCAGATTTCATAAAAGCTGAAAGACCCACTTTTTAGATTAGTTTTCAGCTTACGGCAACTTGTCTGTTGGTTAACATAGTTCTTCTGTAATTCCAGGATTGCCTTTGACTGCTAACAGGTCCATGGGGCTCTCAGAAAGAATGGTATGGTGTTCATACATAAAAAATAATAAATAATATTATGACAGTGCGCCTCAGGCCTTGTCGTTCAGATTCCAGTGGTGCCTACACCATATCTGACACCCATGCCTATCTCTTACCCTGAGCCGACAGTGTCTTTCTCCAGGCCTGTGTCTCATTAGGAGATTACCAAGGCACTTCCTCCAACTTTGGATGAGCCCAAGCCTCTTCAATGATGCCTGTACTCTTGTAGGTTGGATGCCTTGTTCAGTTCAGATTCAAGGACTTAAAGATGATCCACATGATGAGAATGTTGACAAGGAGATGGACGATTTACTTCCCACTCATTAACATGTGCCGGCTTATACTTGCTACAAAATGCCAGTGGTCCTAAAACCCCCTTGGGACAGAACTGGCCTCTTCATTGTTGTGCCCCGCTGAGGAGAGTGCTTTTATGGTAGTAATCTTCAGAGCAGCAGAGGTTTTGGATCTCTTATTGCTTGCCATAGAGACCAAGGCAAATTTACTGACTGAACTCTTGCAGTCTGGGTCAGCTACTTTAGAGCCCTTACCTTCTTTTAGCAAGGCTTTGTTAGAAACAGGCATCATAGACCAGCCGCAGAGAACCCAGTCTTCTTCACCCATCCCCCGACTACAGAGACCATGGTGGTTCAGGCTTCAACAAACAAAGTGCATTCCCCACTGCACCTGTGGACAGTTGAAGCACATTGATGTATTTGGCAAAGGAGTTTTTACGTCCTCCAGTTTGGTACTGAAGGCTCTGAATGCCTTATACAATCTAAAACAGATACTCATGCTGAGCGAGATTTGCCTAGTATGATATTGCTTTTCATCCCTGACAAATTCAGGAACACCTGTGCTTAGACTAACCAAGACAGACAGGACGCATGCAAATATGTACTGAGGGACCTGGACACAATGACTATCGCTCCATGGATGCGGGTGCTGTCATCAAGCATCATACCTGGATGCCTTCTAGAGACTTTTCTGGTGACGTGCATGCATTCCTTATCTATATATATATATATATATGCCATTTGATGGGTTGAGGTTTCTTGTGAAAAGGTTGAATATATGCTGGAGTGCTTCAAAGACAGCAGGGCTACAACCCACTTTATATGCCTCTTCTCACTGGTCCATCAGGTCCGTCAGCGATACAATGAATTCAGAAGATACTCTTCAGGTTTCACCTATCACCAGAGGAAGCCTACGCAACCCATACAACAGCCAGCAAATGACTTTAGGGGATAGAGAGGGGTGGTGGTAGTCTCCACGGAAGCATTCCTCTTCCTTGACCTCCCCTGCTTCAGCGGTGACTAAGCTGTTTTGATTCCCTCTTCCATGGGAATTCATTTTTTCTATCTCAGCTGGTATGCTGTAACTTCAGATCAGTGGCTGCTACAAATCGTTAAGCATGATTTTTCCCTTCTCTTTAAAATGGACTCCTCTCATGCGCCACCTGTTTCGGGTTTGACTTCATCAGATCATGCCTCCATGCTGTCACAGGAAGTTCAGTCTCCACTTCCCAAAGGAACCATAGAGAAAGTCCCAGAGGTAGAAAAAGACAGAGTATGTCACGACAAGGATCTATTTTCTTGTGCCAAAAATGTCAGAGGACTCAGGACAATTTTGAACATTCTCCTGTTGAGCGCTTTTCTTTGAAAGGACAAGCTAAAGATGTTGGCCCTGGACTAGGGTTTTTTCCATCCTAGATCCAGAGAAACTGGATGGTGTGATTAGACTTGTAGGATGCATACTGTCATGTACCCATCCTGCAGTCATACAGCTACTTCATTCAGTCCATGATGGGTTAAGAGCAACTCCGGTTTGCTGCCTTCTCCTTTGGCCTGCCCTCAGCCCTTCAGGTGCTTACGGAGGTGGTGGAGGTAGTTATGGCCCATCTTCTCAGGTCAGCGATACTTGTATTCTTATGCCTTGGCAACTGGGTGCTAAAGGGGGGCTTGCCGCAGTTAGTTGCGGACTACGATTACACAACTGTTACCTTTCTGTCATCCATGGGGTTTTTGCTTCAATGGGTCGACATCTCACTTGCACCTTCAAAAAAGGATCCTTTTGATAGGGGCCATCCAAGACTAGTGGGATACAAAGCTTTTGTGTTTGTATTTTGTGGTAATACACTATATTTGGGCTTCACATTTTAATGACAGCTTATTCTTAGCTAACACATGTGGGATGAAAAATAACTAGGTAAGTCTCCCCAAGGTACAAATACATTATTATGTGTTTTTGCCGAGCTAAAGCCTTAATCCATGCAGGGTGTAATTGTGATGCAGGCCATGGCATACCGCAATTCAAATCAACTAGGCAGATCAAGAAAATATTGTCCATTTGAATCTAAATTTAGGAAGTCACATACAGCATTAAATATACTCAAACAGACAGCAATAATTAGGAGCCTTAGAGTAAAACATTGAGCTGAGTAGGAGATGGTGGACTGAGGACATTCGTCCACCATACCATGTTGGCAGTGGTGCCCACTCGTGGTGATTTGATGAGTTTTATTGACAATGCAAAATAGATTTTCCACCCTTACAACGATCTAAGTTTTCACTTACACTAAAATGCAGAATTCTGATATGAATGTTCCGAAACGTTTCGATTTGTATATATTTAGTTGAGTAGCGATCTCCGCCTACGAAAGGCCCTGTTTGTGCCCGTCCAGGTGGACATTGTGCTGCCTCCTCCCAAGCATGAGGACCTGTGTGTCCCGGCTTATGCAAGGAAAGACTCCATATCTTGACTGCATGTTTGACTAACATCAAATCTGAACAGCCTCACTTCCGGAGTCCCTTACTACTTCTGCCACTTGCACAAACATGGCGGTTAAATGAGGCATGCTCTTCTCTGCCACCACAGAGGAGCCAGAACTGACGCGCCGCTGGTGAAATCACTACCTAGAGCTTTAAAAATCACCAGCTAGGTTCAATCTCAACACTCACACCTTCCTCCCTCTGTTCCTGTCTTAACTGGTCAGTCCACTTAGCCGGGAACGAGAAACACTTCAACCAGAAAAGAATGATGGGAAACTCCCGTTGGAGGTCCTAATGGTGACCGAATGACCCTAATGGGGTAGCCCTGAAAATGGACCTATGTGAGAGTATCCCTGCAGAAGCTTACACCTAGGGTATACGAAATGCTTGCCCCACTGTCGCCAGCCTTACACAGCCTCACTTTTTAATCACAGTTGAATATGACAATGTGTTTTTTTATCTTCAGAATACATTTTTGCTGCTGTCATTTCTCTTCAGCATCATTTAGGGTTGGTATTGTAAAGGATAAAGAAATATCTCGAAGCCTAGCATTTCGGCTGCATAGGAACGCAACAAATACAAGAACTAATTATTCCTTCACTGCACTGCCCAAAGACCTAGGCTCCAGACAATTTTAGCCGTTTAATAATCCAAATATTTTGTTTAAAAGGTGAGCATGCTCGGTTGTCAGTGATCTGCGTTTTAGTGGCTAGACTAAGAGGTTTCAGAAGGGCAGTGTTTACTTTGCATGCCCTACACTGGATCAAGGATGTCTACTTGGCAGACTAACAAACACCGACCCCAACGCTAGAGCAAGCAGACACAGCGCTGCGGAGAGTGCCAAGAAGAGTTAATATGCTGTTCTGCTGGCTGTGAACACAGCACTTTGTAGTGAACACAGTGACTCTCTGGCTCTGCGCACCTTTGGCTCTCGAGTGCTTGAATGCTCAATGACAAACGGAGCCTTTAGCCCTGCCTAATAGAAGCAACTTACCTGTTAGGAAGGAATGAAGAATGCTGGATGATGCGATCTGTTCTCTTGGCCTCTGAACTCTGCAGCTAGTGCACCCCAACGCTCCAGCAATGCATTTTATCGGATGCATAATATTAATGCTTCATCTAATTCTCAGATTCGCAGTATAAGCTTTTAGTAATTCAGAACAGTGCCTCTGTTCTCCATTACAATACTTTTGTAATTCGCGGCCACATGTTCACATGTAACACATCGTGTCCCTCTGATTGGTGCAAAGCTGGGCAGTCAGCAGGTAGGGCCACTTACCTCAAGTTATAAAATATATCTGCGCAAATCCACACTTGGAGGCCTGTTCCACATTAAATGCCACGTTGCACTCCTACGTCTTCCCCTACTTGTGCTCTGCCAAAAAGAGAGATATGAGGCACTTTTGAGGGATTTTGCCGCCTCTTCTCTAACCACAACACAAATAGAATTATGGAAGGACGCACAACCTGATGGGAGAAAGCGTCTACCGTTGATATGCATCAGGGACGCAGGAGGTAACTAGAGGAGAACCTCTGTAGTTTGGGAATAGAGGAGGCCAAAGCTAATAACAATACAGGCAATAGATGGCAATTGCTAATAAGTGACCGCAAACTCTGTGTCGGTAAATGCAGATCTTAAAGTTGGACCGTAGTCGGGAAAACGTATTTTGAGGGAACATAAAGCACAGAGTTTCGAGAAGAGTAGCTCTTTGTAGAGGGTGGTGGTTGGTGGCATCATCTCCACTTCCAAGTTCAGAATCCCTCTTACTCTGTAAAATTAAGGCAGAGAAGAATGAAGAGCAGGTAGGGCATTCTGGCCAATAAATGTCGTAGGCCTGAGATGGGTGTGCATGATATGTATGGACGAGGTGGTGCTATTAATGCGTAAGTGGTCTACGACTAGGAACTCATTCTGATCAGTGTCATGAAACTGGAGAAGTTTCCTTCAGGTTAGGTTGTAAGTGTAAGACATTTTTCAACCATAGATTCCTCCTTAAATAGCCTGGGATTAATGCTCATGAGACAGAGTTAAGAAGCACGGCCAAGGAAAACCATTGGACCCAGTCCTGTCAGGGATGTGGTTGCATCATCTCCACAGATGAGTTAATGGAACTGGTTTTGTCTACTCGAAGTGCAATGGTGGTTTAAGATGGCCATTATTTGCTCATCATGACGCTTTGCCCGCGTGTCCAGTAATTTGGATGGCATTCATGTTATCAGAACTACACAAGGAAAGTTAAGATTGAGAACTATTATCATTTACACTTGGGTAATGGATTTGGGTTTTTTTTGGTTTCTGTTCTTATGTGCTGAAGACGTAGGCTATCTATTTAGTTGTGCTTTTCGAATCCGTTTGAGAGATTTTCAATGAGAATTAGTCTTAATCACTACATATTTCTTTCTGTTCTGTATTGTATTGTATTGTAATTGCATTTATATAGCTTTTACTACCCCTGACGAGGCGTCAAAGCGCTTTTTCCCATAGAGGATTAGTGTTGAATTAGTATATTGAAATATGCAAGTACATTTTAAGTGGTGTATAGGTTATTCAGTTATTTGGATTTGGAATGATAGCAGGATAGAGGAGGAAAAAGGTTTGTATTTAAATAGTGCTTGTTGACGCACGCTATGCAGGAAGCCCATAAAGGATTAGTGATGAACTAATATGGTGAAATATGAAGTAATTTCAATGGTGGATATTTAGTCAGATTATTTGGAGTGAGAAGGATAGCGGAGGGATAAAAGGGGAGGAAAGGTTTGCATTCATATAGCACTTGTTAACCCTGATGGGTGTTGATGCGCTTTTCTGGCGAGTAGCACGCCACTCTGGAACCCATAAAGGATTAGTGTTGAAAATTAGTATAGTAAAATATGAAATAATTTGAGCAGTGGATGTTATTCAGTATTTTGGGTAGAGAAGGGTAGGTGGCGGGATAGAAGAGCGAAAGAGGTTTGTATTTATATAGCGCTTGCTACCCCTGATGGCGTTTGTAAGGGCAAGTAGCACACTACTCTGGAACCCATCAGGATTAGTGTTGAATTAGTATGGTGAAACATGAGAGTAATATTAGAGGTGGATATGTTAGTCAGTTATTTGGATTGGGAAGGGTTGGGGAGGGGTAGAAAAGGAAAAAGGTTTGCATTTATATAGCACTTGTAACGCTGACCGGGTGTTGAGACTCTTGATTGGCGAGTAGCACGCTACTCTGGAACCCAATAAAGGATTAATGGTGAATTAGTATAGTTGAATATGGAATATGGAATTTAAGAAGTGAACATGTTAGTCTGTTAATCTCGATTGAAAAGGATAGTGGAGAGATAAAAGAGTGAAGATTTTTTTTTATTATATATGTTTTTTCAGTCGGAGCAGTAGGAGGAGGCTTTTGGATGAGTAAAAAGGAGTTGGGGGGAATCAGAGGGAAGAGTTTAGAAAGGTTTGTTTTAGGGGATCGGTATAGTAAAAAGAGGTGTCAGATGATGCAAGGAGGGGTAGAGTAAGAGAGAGTCTAGAAAGGGTTATTTTGGCGATCATAGTAGTGTTTGGGGTTTGGGATAAATGAGAGAGTGGATGTAGAGGATATATTAATAGATGTATAGGATGAGAGATAGGGTAGTGGATTGGAAAGAGTAGTAGAAAGAAGTTTGAGATGATTCAGAAAGTTGGGTTAGACGATATATTGAGCGAAGTATAGGCTGAGAAATAGGGTAATCAATTGGAAATGCTAAATTAGAAGACAGTGATAAATATATAGATCCATAAGTACATTGAAAGTATATGGATACATAAAGAAGGTAAGTATATGTAGATTAATGATATTGTTAGGAGGCACAGGATGAGAAATATGGTAGTGCATTGTATATGCTTTTTCAGGAGAAAACTAACAGACACACAGATCCAGGTACCTGGAAGGTACATAGATGCACAATGAAAGTAAGTACATGTAGACCAAGGATGATTTTAATTTATTTAATATTATTTATTTCTATCAACAACATAATTATTTTACATGTTTATGCAAAGTAATACACAAAGATAGGTACATATCTATAGTGAAAAACAAATGCTTATATACAGAGGGATATGCTGTAAATTTCTGTTTGCGTATGGTGCTTATGTGAGGAAGAGCCAAATCTTGAGAAGTTTTCTGAAGATAATGTGGTTGTTGGTGGACCTTATGTTAGGGGTTAAAGAGTTCCATAGTTTGGCTGCTTGAACTGAGAAGGATGTGCCGCCCATGGTTTTTTTCTTCTATGGTGGGATTTTGAGGCGAGATGCTCCTTTAGAGCGGAGGTTCCTTTGTTGAATGTGATTGGTGATTTTATTCCTGATGTCATTTATTTGACAAGTAAAGGTGTTCGGTTCTTGAGCTGAGATTTTGGAAATAAATGTGTTTTTATAATTTGGTCCAAACCATAGCAGAGCAGTACATCCACTAATTTAATGTTATTTTCTTTACAGCTCCTACTGAAACCTTCACCGGGTGTAATTGTGACTGTATTTAGGTGAAAAGGAATAATGTGAAAAAAACAAATGTCAGGCATGCAGTAGACAGTACTTCTGTCCACACTTCCAAGTAATCGCAACTAATCACTGTTAATGATGTTCCTATTGTGTTTTCTTCTAGCCAAATTATGGTGCAAAATGCATTCCAGTACGAGAACTTGGCTTCCTAGTTCAGGTAGGAAAAACAGTGCAAGATGGCGCAACTGCTGGCTAGGCTATCATTTATAATTTGTGTCATACTTTTATTTATTTGTGTTTTTTTCTTAGACTATCAAATTTGCTGAGCAGCGGATCCCTGTGTTGAATGAATATTGCGTGGTTTGTGATGAACCTCATGTTTTCCAGAATGGCCCTATGCTGAGAGTAAGTTTCATATTAGTGTGGCTTGGTATTCACTGCATGTTATTTGTTTTGCTTACTTCATCATAATGGGTATGCAGATACAACGCATATAGGTACAAAGTGTGTAGTTTAGGGTTTATGATGTCACCTCCGAGGTGTTCAGTAATTTTATATGTGACATTCTATTTGGTACAGTTAGTATGCTAAGGGATGCAGTGTTACAAAAGTAATCTGGCCACCAAGCCATGTTATCAGGCGCTATAAGTATGCAGGTCCTACAATATTTTACTGGGATCCGGCCATCCTCATTGTTATTCCCTGCACATATCCCGCTGCATTACATGCACCCACAAACCTCTCTTTTATCTGTTTCAACAATGATAAAGTCCAGAAAATAATCTAATTTTGTAAAGAAGGGGACGAGGAGATTATGAATTCCAATAAATTTAGCCAATTAAAGCAGATTACTATTACTCTCCTTTCTCGTATCTCTGCTTTTCTAGATGATGTGGCTTATTGGAAGTAGTATTCCGAATACAAAGTATCAGGTTAGCAGAGTCTGATTTCCGATTTATAAAATGTGGTATATATATTACCTACTGGCGGTCGCCAGTAGGTAGTTATAATTAGAACCTAGTTTCCATAAGAAAAGCCTTTTTTGATTTGCTAATAACTTTGGCGTCGTTTGACGAATCTTTGCAAAATTCTCAAAAAAAAGGTCTTTCCAGGTTATCTCTAATCCTGAAAGTTTGAGGGTGATTTGTTAAGTGGGGGCTGAGAAAAAAGGGGGTCCTAAAAAGAGTTTTCTCCATGTTAATTCCCATAGGAAATTTTATTACAGGCTACAACCCGAACTGCTGGACGGAATTGCACCAAATTTGGCAAAAAGGTAGAGCTTGGTTCAGAAAGCGACCTTTTTTAAATGGTGTAAATCCGTTCAGTAGTTGCTGAGAAATTAAAAAAATAAAAGTGAAAAAATTAATTTCCCATGGGAAACTTAAGGCAAGGCTGAAGCTCGAACCTCTGAATGGAATGACACTAAACATTTCAAAAAGGTAGTGCTTGATTTTAAATGGTGTAAATCTGTTCAGTAATCGGTAAGAAATTAAAAAAATAAAAGTTTCGATATCTGGGGCAGCAGTGGGTTCCCGCACCCTCCCGAACATGCGCTTGACTGTGATTGGCTGTCACGACCATAAGCTTTACTGTGATTGGCTGTCAACACTCTAAACCAGGAAGTTTTGGCAGCCATCTTGTGACTCGGCAGAACCAAGTTACAAGGAAACAGTCAAACAAAGAAGTAAAGAGAAGAAAAGGGGGCTGAGTAGAAACATCCTCACCCCCTAGTCCTGCTCACATGGGTCCCACAAGGATCCGCAGGCCTAAAAATATTTTTTTTTTTGTAAAAAAAGTCAGAATGCGCGCTGGGTGCGTGAATCCAGATGGTAAAAAAAGAAAAAAAATGGATCAGGATCTGACCCCTTCATTTAAATGAGTCCCCGGGTGGGCCAGGTTCTGAGGGCATTCCTATAATTATATTTTGGGGGCTTGCGGTGCCTCCGCAGGTGTGGGGACCGCCACCTCCCATGTAAATTAGGTGCACACGGACCTTCCACAGCCCAGGGGATTGCGACCTCTCCGGGGAATGTTTTGTAATTGTTCGGGGAGCTTTGAGGCCACCCAAAGTCCTGGGGATCGGCACCCTCCGGGCCTTTAATTAAATATGCACGGTGGGCCTCAAAGGCCTCTGATGCCTCAGGGACCACCTCCTCCCTAGGGCTTTGAAAATAGAGGGAGGGGGTCGTGCGGTCCTCCTCCTCAAGCACTTGATGGCCCTAGGGACCGCCAACCGCCGGAACCTGCTCCTGCAATGTCCCGGGGCTGTGCTTCCCTGGGACATTTCCATTTGCTATGACAGGGCGGGAGCATGACTTCCACCCTGTGATAGTAAACGCTGGTTTGCTTCATTGAAGCAAGAGGAGGAAAACCTTGTCTCGCTTCAATAAAGGAAGGAGAATTGCTTTTGGGCGAGGGAAGCTGCATGTTAGCAGCTACCGTTGCCCAAAAACAATGCCAATTTCCATAGGAGTAGATGAGCCGGCGGGACCGTGGGGACATTGGGGTTGCCCCCATGGTCCCAAACAGAGAGGGCAGGCCCTGGGAGATGCACAATTGGGACAATTGCAAGCCTCCATTTCCCAGCACCGGGTGACACTAAGGGGCAGATTTATGCTAACTGGCGCATCCCCAGGGATGCGCCAGTTATTTTGCGCCGCATTTACAATGCGGCGCACCATGGGGCAAAAACGGCACAGATGCGTGACGCATCTGTGCCGTAAAGGTGCCGCATTGCTGGAGTTGTGTTGCAAGTGCGACGCAGCTCCAGCAAGGCTCGGGGGTGCCCCATCTTTACAATGCTGCATCAAGACCTACGCCTGCTTCAAGCAGGCGCAGGGTTTTGACGCAGCATTGGCCTGAAAGTGACTGAGTGAAATCTTATAGATTTCACTCAGCCACTTTTGCGAGGCGCACCTGCCCCGGAACGCCCACCCTGCACAGGAACGCCCACAAGTGGCGCAGGGCTTTACAACGTGACGCATCTACCTAGATGAGTCACGTTGTAAATGGGTCGTAGGGATGCGCCACATTTACGCCGCAGTTGCGTGACGCAAACATGGCGCATTCCCAACATAAATCTGCCCCTAAGTTTCTCAGCCAACATCTCACCCCAGAGAGTTTGGTGGTAATGGCCTTTATGTCAAAATGCTCATTCCCTTCCACCCCTCCGAATAGGGAATCCAAGAGGTTGGATGCATTTGGGAAGAAGTTGTTTTCTTCCTGCAGCCTGGCACTGTGGTCCGTGAATACCACATGCTTATTGGGTCGTTTAATCCATTCTCTTTGGGAGACGGTTGTGCAAGTGCTGCCACAAGTCCCAGAGGAGGTCCGGGCTGTGCTCTCCCAAGCTGTCAAGGATGGAAGAGATGCAGCAAAATTCACCATACGGTGTGGCCTAGATACGATCGATTTGCTGGATAGGTCGATTTCAATGACGGTGGCCTTGAGGCGCCATGCCTGGCTTCATTCAACTAGCTCCGCAGGCGATATCCAAACCAATTTGATGGACATGCCCTTTGATGGAACCTGTCTTCTTGGGGAAAAGGCAAACTCAGTCCTGGTCAGGTTCAAGGACTCTCAAGCTACGACCAGATATTTGGGCCTCTCCTCCACACCCATGGCCAGTCTTCCTTTCATCCTTTATGTGGCAACAGAAGGGGTTTCTAGCCACGTAAACCCTACCCTAACCACCGTCCTGCACAGACTGCCCAAGCTGTGCGAGGACGTGGACGCGATATATTCTGAGCTCGGAATGGAGGCCAGAACTTATCAGCCACACTGCCCCCAGCAGCCACCAAGCACTCCTAGACTGATTCTGCAGGACCACACTACTCCAGTTGGTGGGAGAATTTGTCATCATCTCCCCCACTGGAGATCCATAACATCAGACAGGTGGGATTTGCAGATCATCCAGGAGGGCTATTCTCATCCTTTCCTTCCTTTCCTTTCCTTTCCTTTCCTTTCCTTTCCTCCCAAATCAGGAACGGCTGACAGAGGATCGTTTAAAGTTGCTCCAAGTGGAGGTTAAGGCTCTCTTGGCCAATTGAGCTAAATAAAGGGTCCCTGGTTTCAGAAGTAGGCAGTGGCTGTTTTTCCAGTTATTTTCTGATTCCGAAGAACAAGGGGCTTCGGGCCATTTTAGGTGTTGAGACCGGCAATCTCTTCCTCAAAAAAGAGAAATTCAAAATGCTTACTCTGGCTCAGGTTTTGTCTGCCCCAGACCAGGAAGACTGGATGGTAGTGTTGGACCTGCAGGACGCGCAGTTTCACATTCCCGACCTGCCGGGCCACAGGGGTTACCTCCAGTTCAAGGTAGGCCATGAGCACTTTCAGTT
Source organism: Lissotriton vulgaris (assembly GCF_964263255.1). Lineage (NCBI taxonomy): Eukaryota > Metazoa > Chordata > Amphibia > Caudata > Salamandridae > Lissotriton > Lissotriton vulgaris. The sequence continues at coordinate 391,960,044 of NC_141689.1, forward strand.
TACCATGCTCCCTTTCAGCCTTACCATTGCCCCTCGGGTGTTCACCAAGGTGATGGCGGTGGTTGCCGATCATCTGCGCAGATTAGGGGTGGCAGTCTTCACCTGCCTTGATGACTGGCTGTTGTAGGCGTCCTCACCCCAGATAGTTATCTCCCTCCTTCAGACTATAGCTAACTGTTACAACCAGCCTGTTGGTACATTCCGTCCACCCCTTCTCCCTGACCCCTGTTGGGTCCTTCCACCCTGAAGCTCCCTGTAGAATGTTGAGGTGTTCTTCAGTGAGGAGAGTGGATGGTCAATAAATGAATATCCTTCTACCAGCTGTGTCCTGTTTCTTAAGTATTTCCAACTTCCAACACTGGCGACAGAACTGTGCAGGGGGCAGTAGTGACCATCTCCCCTTTGTGTGCTCTCTCCACACACTGGCATCTAAGGACCCAGAAGTAAGGAATTTATCACATACTGGCTTTTCAAGAATGAAAGCAGGAAGCAGTATCGCATAGGAGCATTGCAAAACGTAAGTTGACCTCCTGGATGAGCTACGAGTGGTTACTGTATGAGCGCAGTATAAGTGATTCTAAAGAGGCTGAAGGAGAGCGGATGGTATGTCTCTGAAGAAACCTGACCCGCTCTGAGTGCGACACGTTCATCCTGATGTGAAATATACCCAGTGTCACACGTACCTTGCTGTTGCTGAGGGCCGGCGTGAGCAGAGTGGCGGCTTAGCGAGTGAGGTCTACGTGCATGGGTTGGTGGCAGCGTTGACAGCGAGGGCTCCTGCCAGGGCGCTTCGTCTTCGTCCACGTTTATGACGAGTTGTGAATTGTGGGACTTTGGCGCTGTGGAAGAAAGGCTTTTTTGCCTGTGAGAGCGGTGTCCTGGCATAGCGGCGCATCGGAAGCCTAAGCCCGCCCTTTCCTTTCTGAGTCCCTGAAGCTGACTATATCCTGGGTTGGCGGTGTTCCTTGACGGCGCCTGCGTGTTACCTCTGATCGTTCTCTGAGGAGAGTGTTGTGTGCCTGATTTCCGCCGGGGGAGCAGTGCCAGCGCATCAGGTTTTAAGGGCCGGATCTTTCTTCCAGTCAAACCCTGTTGACAGCGTCTGCATCGGAAGCTTGTTCAGGCCGGCAAATTTAGTTACGTGGCAGCTGTTTGGCACCAACTCGTTTTCTTCAAGGATCTCCACGGACATCGAGCGGACAGCGGTGTCACAAGGAAGGGAACATTTAGTAAGGAAGCCTGCACAACGCTAGCTAAGCGACTGACTGTTGGTGCTCTAGTAATTAGTGTGATTTCGTCAAAACAGACTAACTTTTACCTTTGCAGCGTTTTCTGCTCCGTGTGTTGGTCCAATTTAAGGAGGGATTGTGTGTATTGTGGAAGAAAAAGAAAAAGCCTGACCTAAGTTGTTTTGCATGCTGGGTAGATTCATCTTCCTAAGGTTAAAAAAAATGTCCCCCCTGTATAGTAGCTTTTGGTCTTATTTTCCTGGTTCACAATGGCAGCAGCAAGCATGAACCAACCAACGCCATTTCTAAATTACATAGGGGAACCCGAGATAAGCTGGAAGGAATGGGTGAAGCTTTTTGAGTCGTACCTTATAGCCATTGGGGGACAGAGGTTCAATTCGGTAAGGAAACAACACATCCTACTCCATAATCTGGGGGTGCAAGGGCGCAAAGTGTATGAAAACGTACCCGTGTCAGAGCAGGATGGTAATGCTGTGGGGGAAATCGATGTGTTTGTGCAGACCATGGAAAAGTTAGAGAAACACTTTGGGGATAGGATCAATGTGGTCCTAGAGCGCCACAAATTCATTAAAAGATGTCAAGGTAAACAGGAGTCAGTACAGAATTATATCGCAGTTTTGTGGGGAATGACTCAGCTATGTGAGTTTGGGGATCTCACTGACTCCCTAATAAGAGATCAATTAGTGAGGTGCACTAATAATCCACGCATCCAGGAAAAACTATTAGCTAAGAATCCAGGGCTAAAAGAAGCTATTGAAATAGCCAAGTCAGTGGAATACACAGCAAGGTGTGTTAAAGAAATGAAACCAGAAGGGGAGGTAGTGGCTACCATTAGTGATGCAGAGGAGAGATTTGATGTGTACAAAATGAAGTTTAAGGAAAATATCAGCACCAAGGTAGAGCACAGAGAGAAGGGTCCTAAGTGTTACCGGTGCGGCAGTAACAACCATTTTGCCACCTATTTTCAATGCCCAGCCAGGTATGTCACTTGTAAGAAATGCAATAGAAGGGGGCATTTTGCCAGAGTGTGCCGTGATGGTGAGTTACACTCAAGAGATTATGAAAGAAGTAATAAAAGGGGTGCAAATAAAAAAGTAAAATGTATTGAACAGAAAATGGAAAAGTTTATTTTGCAGGTAAAGGATGTTGATGACACCGTGAATTCAATTTATCCAAAATGTGATGTATTAATTAATGATGAACGTGTTGAAATGTCTGCAGATTCCTGTTCACCGTTCACGTTGATAAATAAGGATGACTATGTTTCCATGGGGGAAAATAAGATTAGCGATCTAAAAATTCCAGATATCTCTCCTTCAGGATACAATAAGGGCAATATACCCCTCCTGGGGATGAAAGATGTACAGCTTCAATTCAAAGATAGGAAAACCTATGGGACAATTTACGTAGTAAAGTCTGGTTCAAACCTTTTGGGATGGGTTCATCAAAAGGAGTTGGGAATCATACTGGACCCAAATAGTGCAGAACAAGTCTTGCTTACAGAAAGGTTTCCGGGAAGCGAAAAGATCTGTGAAGAATTCAAACAACTGTTCAAAGAGGAGCTTGGATGTCTGCACAATTTCCAACATAGGATTAAACTAAAGCACAATGCCAAACCTGTGGTGCATGGCCTGCGCACCGTGCCTCTTAAACTGAAAGAGCCTCTAGAAAATGAACTGCGAAAGTTGTGTGACTTGGACATTATTCAACCCATAGACTGCTCCGAGTGGTTGGCCCCCATTGTTCTCGCAGCCAAATCCAACGGTGAAGGTATCCGCCTCTGTGTGGATTTGCGCTGCTTAAATGACTGGATCTGGGTCGAAAGACACCCTTTGCCAGTCATAAATGAGATGCTAAGCACAATGGGCCCTTCAAAATACTTCAGTGTAATAAATTTATCTATGGCGTACCACCAGATCGAATTGCATCCAGATTCAAGGCCACTTACGGCGTATATTACGCCATTTGGAGCTTTTATGTTCAAAAGGATGCCGTTTGGCCTTGCGTCAGCGGCAGCCATTTTCCAAAGAGTTATGCAGAAGATCCTCGAAGGTGTAGAACACACAATGTGTTTCCAGGATGACATCTTGGTCTATGGAAAAAATTCAGAAGAACATGATAATGTGCTAAGGCAAGTCTTTAAAAAGCTCATGGATGCAGGCCTAACAGTCAAGAAGGAAAAGTGCAGAATAAAAGTGCAACAAGTCGAATATCTGGGCCATTCCATCTCAGAACAAGGGTTTAGACCAAAGGGAAGTTTAATCCGTGCAGTGAAGGAGGCTCCAAACCCACGTAACAAGGAGGAACTCAAATCCTTTTTAGGACTCATGGAGTACATGTCCAAGTACGTGGACAATTTTGCTACAAAGTGCGAGCCCATGAGAGAGATGTTAAAGAAGGACAAGAACTTTGTGTGGAATTAGGAGCAGGAGGCTGTGGCAAATGCTCTAAAGGAGGATCTACTCAACTCTCCAGCGCTTGGTACGTTTGATTCGACTAAAAAAAACATTCTTGCAACAGATGCATCAAACTATGGATTGGGTGCCACCTTAGTCCAGAAGGATGGTAGTGAGGAAAAGATCATTGCTTACGCGTCCAGGAGCCTTTCTCCACCGGAGAAAAACTACTCGGTAATCGAACGAGAAGCCTTGGCGTGTTTTTGGGCGGTCAGGCATTTTAAATTTTTTCTATGGGGATTGAGGTTCACTATACGGACGGACCACAAACCCCTCACGTTCATATTTTCGGTGAAAGGCCTGGAGAACAGCACCCCACGCATCAGCAGGTGGATTCTGGGATTGGAACATTTTAATTTCAAGATCGAACACGTGCCGGGCAAGGAAAATACTATTGCAGATTTTCTCTCAAGATCACCTTTACCAAAGGAAGAAGAACCTGAGGAGGCTCTGGACAGTCCAATAATGATGATGGATTTTCCTGCCATCACAGAGAAAGAATGGGAAGACGGTATGAAGGAAGATAAAGAACTCAAGGTTTTAATGGAGCAAGTCAAGAAAGGATGGCCTAACAAGAAGAGAGATGTTGAAGCAGAACTAGAAGAGTTTTGGGAGGTCAGGAATGAATTGAGTGTCATTGGAGGAAAAGTGTACCGAAACAACAGAGTGATTCCCCCCAGAGAATTACGGAAGAGAGTTATAGACTTGGCGCATGAAGGGCACCTTGGGCGAAGTGCCACCAAAGCTAGAGTAAGAACAAATTTTTGGTTCCCCAAAATGGACACCATGACGGAAGAAGCCGTAAAAGAGTGTGGGGCATGCGCTAAGAGTGACAAGTCCAAAATAATACACAAGTCTCCACTTTCTCCAGTAAGTGTCCCAAACAAGCCATGGAGCAAGTTGGCATTGGACATCATTGGACCCATGCAAAACCTAGGTGTGCAAAAAAGGTTCATGTTGGTCCTGATTGACTATACTTCACATTGGATAAGGCAAAAATTTGTGCACAACATCAATACCAGATCAGTGATCCAATTTCTCAAAGAAGTGTTCTGTGAAGAAGGTATACCCTCCACATTAGTTACTGACAATGGGGTACAGTTCACCTCCGAGGAAATGCAGAGTTTTCTGGAATCTTCAGGCATAAGACATGAAACCACAGCCCTCTATTGCCCCAAAGCTAATGGCATGGTGGAGAGAGCTAATAGGCTTATCAAAGAGAATATCCAGCTAGCTACTGTAAATGGACAATATGTAGAGAACTGTTTGAGGGAATGTCTGTGGGCTTATCACACTTCGCCAAATAGAATAACTGGAGTCTCTCCTTTTGTGTCTTTATGGGGGAGGGAGCCTAGTACAAAGTTAAATCCCAGTTGGTTAAACGGGGGCGAGGTCAGGGATGTAGATTGGGAGGAGGCAGGAGAGAAAGTCAGACAACATCAAACTAAGTACAAACAGTGGTACGATAAGAAACATGGTGTTAAGGTTCAAAGGTGGGAAGTGGGGGACATGGCGCAAGCCAGAAGGAACACCAAATTGGGAACCGACATCAGCAAGTTCTACTCCCACAGCAGGATTGTCAAAGTGTTAAAAAATGTAGTACAGTTTGAAAATGGTCAATGGTGGAGTTTTGACAACATTGTAAAAGTGCAGCCATAACTTTTCCTCCTAGGTACGCCTGTGTTTCTTCCCCCCCCTCCGGGAAGCTGACAAGTGTTGCTAACCTGTAACTGACGTTATGCCTTGTTGGTACTCATTATAAGGAAGGGAGATGTGTTACAACCAGCCTGTTGGTACATTCCTTCCACCCCTTCTCCCTGACCCCTGTTGGGTCCTTCCACCCTGAAGCTCCCTGTAGAATGTTGAGGTGTTCTTCAGTGAGGAGAGTGGATGGTCAATAAATGAATATCCTTCTACCAGCTGTGCCCTGTTTCTTCAGTATTTCCAACTTCCAACACTAACCTTCTGCATTCGCGGGGGTTCTCCATAAATGTGCCAAAGTCACACAAAGTCTCCGACACTCCCTACATCATAACTGTTCTGGACACAGTGCGGTTTTGGGCTTATCCTCCCTAGCAGTGAGTCCAGGATTTGCAGACTATGATTCTGATATTTCAGCCTCTATCCTTGATTTTGGTGAGACTGACTCTGAGGCTGTTGGGCCTCATGTCCTCCTGCATCCTGTTGGTAAGACACGCCAGATGGCATATGTGGGCTCTGCAGTGGGACTTGCAGTTCCATTGGGCACAGCATCGGGGAAACCTCATTGACGTCATTCAGTTCTTAGAAGGAACTGCAAAATATCTGCAGAGGTGGTTAACAAACCACAATTGGGTCATTCTCTCCCTTCCCCAACCATATCTCACAGTCGTGATAGATGCATCACTTCTGGGATGGGGCGGCCATCTGGGAGAGGAGGAGATCAAGGGACACTGGTCTTCTCGGAGGAGAGGGGCCTCCACAAAAATTTGTAGGAGCTCCACATTACCGCAGTGGCAGCGGTACTGTGAGCTGGAGTTTCCAAGGCACCTATCGCTCAGCAGCGCCTTTTGCCATGAGTGGAGCTCAGGCTTGTTGTACGCCTTTCCACCAATAGCCCTTCTGCACAGTGTTCTGAAAAAGATCAGGAACGACTGGGCCCAAGTCATTCTTGTGGCTCTAGACTGGGCAAAGAGCGTCTGGTATCCAGAGCTTCTGAGAATGAGTGTTGATCCTTTGATCATGCTGCCCCTTCAGGAGGATGTTCTGTTGCAGCAGCACAGAATGGTTCTCCACCCAAACCTGTCAACTCTGCACCTCCATGTGTGGAGATTGAGCTGCGGCAGATGATAGCTTTTGACCTTTCTCCCGAAGTCTGTAACGTTATTCTGGCGCCCCTCCAATAAGACTGTTTACGCCTGCCGTTGGCAGAATTTTGTGTTATACTGTACAGAAAGGTCTATTGACCCTCTTTCTGTTCTCTTTCTACTGTCATTTTATTCAGTCTAACCCTTGCCCAGCAGGGCTCTGCTTTGGGAACTCTCAAGGGTTACCTTTCTGCTTTTTGGGGTTGCCAGACCAGCCATCTCTCATCAAGTCTTCAATTGTAAATAGATTTCTAAAAGGGCTGGCTCACTTATTTCCACCTATGGCCTTTGCCATGCCACAGTGGGACCTTCATTTGGTCCTTACCTATCTAATGTGTGCTCCTTGTGAGTCTTTGCACAATTGTCCCCTCCAGCAGTTGTCCATCAAAACAGCCTTCTTGGTAGACATCTCATCTGCCCGGAGGGTGGGTTACAGGCATTATCATTCTCGCCTCCTTACCTTATGTCCTTTCCCGATAAGGTGGTGCTTCACACCAGAGCTTCCTTTTTGCCAAAGGTTGTGACCCCATTCAATCTGGGTCAATCCATCACTTTGCCCCCTTCTTTGCTCCCCCACATACCTCTAAGGAAGAGGAGCGTCTCCACCGACTGGACCCAAAGAGAGCATTGTTGTTCTACCTTGTCCACACAAAAGAGTTCTGGGAGGATGACCAACTCTTTGTGGGGTACGTAGGATCAAAGAAGGGAAAGGCAGCGAAGAAAAAGGACCATCTCTTGCTAGGTCCTTCTTTGCATCAAAATCTGTTGTGCCTTGGCAAAGAAGCAGCTCCCTGAGGGATTAAGAGCCCATTTCTCCATGGGAAAGGCTGCGACAATGGCCTTGGCTCGGGGTGTCCAAGTCCAAGACATCTGTCAGGGCTTCTTTGCACATGTTTGCAAATCATTACTACTTTGATGGTCAAGTACGCAGGGACGGGCTTTTTGCCCAATTGGTCCTGCAAGACTTCTTAGTTTAGGATGCGAGTGGGTAACCCACTGCCGGGATGGTATGGCTTGGGTATCTAATTCAAAGATAAGGAATCAGCAGCTAGAAGTCTCTATCAGATGAACAAGTTACTTACCTTCTGTAATGCATTATCTGGTAGAGCCTCTATCTAGCTGCAGATTCCTTACAACCCTACCCATGCCTCCTCGCTTTGCGGACTGATATTATATGACCAGGGTTGTTTGCCCTCTTTCTTGGCGCTAGTTTTGCACGTGACTATGTCAGTTACTTCAGGGATCTGTGCTTATGGCATGGAAAAAAACTAGAAGTACTGACATCCACGCACCTGGGTGGAACCTATATAGGCACTGTGACAACATAAAGGACGCCGATGAGATCACGCGGAACCGAATGGAGCCACCCAACGTTGCACGTATAGGCTATTGCTCAACAAAAGTTTCTGTATCTAGCCTGACACCAGGGAAATTCAAAGCTAAGGGATTTGCAGCTAGATAGAGTCTCTACCAGATATGGGCCGTCAAGGGGGTGCACTTGCCAGGTCAATATGGCAGTTAAAAACTGTGCGCGCAGACACTGGATTGGCAGGTCTGAGACACATTCACAGTACTACTTATGTGGGTGGCACAACCGGTGCTGCAAGCCCACTAGTAGCACTTTATTTACAGACCCTGGCACACTCAGTGCGCTTTAGTAGGGACTTACCAGTAAATCAAATATGCCAATCATGGATAACCAATCAGAATCATAATTTACACAGAGAGCATATGAACTTTATCACTGATCAACAGTGGCAAAGTTGCCTGAGTCCTATAACCAACGAAAACAGGGTCAGAAACATAGGAGGCAAAAGGCAAAAAGTTTAGGGATAAACTTACAAAAAGGGTCCGGTCTAACAAGGACGAACAGTTCAAGTCAGAGGGATACAACCAGCTGCAAGAGGTTTTTCCTTCAGCTGACCAGTGACAACTGGACCTGGACTGGACCCTGCTGTTGGCCTCTGCCTGACACCCTGTCAACTTTCCTGCATCCCTTGTGTGGCTTTAAAAGAGTTCTCTCATGCTGAATTTGGATTAAAGCACTGAAGTTAGAAGGTAACATTTTTGATCAGGATGAACCTGGTTGGTGTACCTGACCCGCGCTTCATCTAGGTCAGTGTCAAATTGTGTCTAGGTCCTGGTATAGTGCAACCATTGACTATCATTAGCACTTCGTGCTACTTGGCGCTATTTTTAATTAAAACCTTTTTAAAATAATTTCAGTTGATATGTCTGTAATCTCCTTATTGGATTTTTGTCATTTTGATATGTTTTTGTTTATTACATTTTACTATGTTTTTTCAAATTTGATGTAGATTTTGTATTATTTTGCATTTTAACTTCATTGCTGTTTTGGTACTGTGTAAATACTTTACTTTACACATTGCCCTAAATTATGCCTTTGTGCTCTGTGCCATAGCCAGAAGAGAGTCGAGCTCAGGTTAATTTAGTGAGTTTGATGGCTCACCAGGACCTGTGCTGTGATTATTCCTTGAGGTGAGTAGTCACCCACCCCACTAAATAAATCCAATTTCTTACACACCACCATTGTTTTGAACATAGAATAAAAGGCAAGTTTGCTTTTGGAATCAGCCGTGTGCAAGCCTTGTTCTCGGGATTTGTCCCAACTGGATTTGCACTAAAATATCACTTATGTGCTTTGAGAAGGAGTACATAAACTGACAACAATTGTCGTATTAATAAGTGAAATTGTGCACGTAGATTATTCCTTGAACTCAACATCGGTTCACACTGCTGCAATCCTATTTTCATAAATGTTTAATTGACATTTTTTCCATCTTTGAAAAAAGAGCTAGACAGAACACTGGTATCGAATTTCTGAAGTACATTCAATACTGCCACCTTGTGGATTATATGTGCATAGCTTTGAGATAAAGCATTCATGAAAAGGTCATCCAATTTAATTTTTAATGTAATATCTCTTCTTGTAGTTCAAGAAAAGTAAAGCGTTGTGTAGCTGTGTGTACACGTGCTTATTAGCTGCTTTCCCTTGATTTTTAATCAAAAAGTTTGGCAACTGTTTTTTTTCCACATAATAACGTTATTCAGTTATAGTTATGCCGAAGGATAGCTATTGGCATTGCTATCAAGGGATCCAATGCAGCGCCGACCAACACCCTCAATCATTTACAGGGCCCAACCCTTCAGAGGGCCCCATTCAGCCTAAAGGCAACGAATATGTGTGCGTTATTGGAGACTTGGGGCTCATTGTCACTTTCTGCAGAGGCACCCCATCATTTTGGGGTACATCTTTGATTATTTATTCAAATACTAGCCATTAAGTAAAAGGCAAACATCTTCCAGTGTGTCTGTTGAGGACTAAAACACTGAACAGTTTGATAAAAATCAAGGGGTTAGAAAACGAATGAAGATCAACTAACGAACCGCTTTTGATATTCAGTATGCAGTAAGTGTAATGTGATTCATTTACCAATTCGTTTCTGCTACGTATAACACTGAACATTGATTTATTATGCTTCTGTGTCTGGAGGAGAAATCCTGAGAAGAAGGGATGAGGGAGGGTATAGCAAAAACGTGTGTATCCAGGGCTTTTAGTTTCTGCATTATCCAGTTACTTTTGATTTTACAAAAATTATCTGTATAATATGCTTACTTAAAGGGGCTTTCAGCCAATTCTTTTAATCCATTGGTCTATTGTTGCGTCATTCACATTTTCTTTCCGCCCACTACAGCATACAGCATAGGGCTGTGGGTCAGCCTACTCCAGCCACTCCTTAACTTCATTTTGAGTGACTGCATTTTAATCTTTCACAAGGAGAATATCTGCATACAAGTTAGTTCCATTGATTGCCAGTGTTTTTGTTTTTACATTATATATTTTTTTCTTTGTACTTAGAGCCTGATGTGATAGCAGGACACTGTTGATGTGAGCACAGGGCACATTCAGCCTTATCAGATCCCATCCCCTGCTAATGCTGTTGTATATTCCTTTTGCTGCTCCCCTCACGCAGACTATGAATACAAACTAATTAGTGCTCTCTGTCTTTGCAACCCTAGCCATCTTTCTTTCCTCCTTTCTCTCTTGCCTTCCTTCCTTCTTTAGGTCGAGCATTCAAGACCTGTTGTAACTACTCTTGTTAGCTTAAAGCCACCCCCTCCTTTCTATTTGTTTGGTTTAGTGTCCTTTAAAAATCCTTGCTTGCTAGTGGTCAGTCCTGCCTCTTTGTCCCTCATAATTCACTTTCATTCCTGCCAGGTGTAATGTCGCTATTACACCCAATAAAGACGCTGCAGCAGTTATATGATTAACTGATATTTATTTAGTTAATCTTCCCTAAAGAGCGCTGAGCCGCTATCCCCGTATTCTCGGCTTTCGTGCCACTCAATACGCGATGCGTGCGCAGCCGCAAACATGGCCGCCAGCACGTCACGTTGACGCGTGACGTGCAACAACTAGACCGCGCCACCACATATCTCCCTTTCTTCCCAACAATGAAACTGTTAACTCACAGTCCGCCGTTCATGTCAAAGTCTCGGAACCTTGCTGGTTTGACCACCGCTCTACCCCTCCGGGTCAGTCTCACCAGGGTAGGTGGGGTCTCCCCTTCCTGAGTCCCTTCGTTCCATCCTCCACTTCCAAGCGCAGCCGCGCTTCCATCTCGTCTACTCATTGCCCCTTCACTCACAGACCCCTGGTTGCCATCATCAGTCCTCTCTCCTTGCTGTTCTCCTCTTCTCACGTCCAGTTCCACCTCTGATTGTTCTTGCTCCGCGGTTCCTTCCTTCACGTCTTCTAGGTCTGCTCCGCCTTGGTCCCATCGTAGAACTCTGTTGCATCTTGCCATGCGAACCTGTGACCACACGTTTCCATTACTTAGCAGAGCCGCTCTGCCCAGCACTTCCTTGACCTGCATGGGCTTACTGTACTTCCTGTCTCCTTTCCTTTGTAGCGTGGCCAACTTTACTCGCACCCGTTCACCTTTTTGCAATTCTGTCTCTTTCACATTTTTCCGGTTGTTGTAGTGTCTCGAGTAGATGGCTTGTGCCTTTTCCAAGTTGGCTCGCACCACTGCAGGGGACCACTCGCTCGTTATGGTTTTTTCCTTCCATACTCGATTGTCTCGGGTGAATGGTTCGCGGCCCCTCAATATTTGGAAGGGACTGTAACCTGTCCCTGTGGGGGTGATCCTGTATGGTTGGTGGCACCTAGGATAGATGCCAACTCTCAGCGCACAACCTCAAATGAAACAGATGAGTTTCTTCAATCGATCATTCCAGATTAAATTCAAGAATTAAACCAAAATCATTGTTGAATTCTCCATGTTTAATTTCACATGTGTCGTTCCTCCAAATCAATGCAATTTCATGTCATGAATAAATCCAATCAACAAATATGGGTGCGCATTATTTCCCAATGCATTTCGGATATTAAATCCTTCATCAGGGGAATCCTGAAAACAAGATAAAATGAACTAAGTATGATCCTCGATGGTAGAAATGTATTTAGATGAGGTTACCAATGTGATAGATATCCTAGTTGAATAACGTGCACAGTATGTGAAATAAAGTGTCATCAAAGCACCTCAATGTAAAGTGTCCATCAATGCCAGAGTGAACGAGTAACGTAGTCAAAAGGGTGAAAATCAAATAGTGCTCAATGAGTGAAACGTGCACACGAAAAAAGCTGAAAGGCAAATGGTGCTCGGCAAACGAAACATGCAAATAAAGTGTCTGCTCGTATATTTATTAACGTTACGCGCAAAACTACATCAAGTCCGTTATCACCCCAAGATAAAGCGCAAAATAAAACAGAAGTAGCGTGAGCATTAGTCCGCGATTCAAATTAGACTTACGATGAATTGAAGGCAAGAACACGCGTCTTGCTGTTGGCGTCCTTCGCCATTAGTTGGGAAACGAAGTGCTCGGTGAAAGCGGAAATGTAACAAGGGTGACGATAAAAATAGAAAAAGGACCATAAAATGCGGCGGCCATCTTAAAGTGGTAAAATGAACCGTAAATCCCCATATGTGAAGAGGGAGGTATGGTAATGAAAAATCGGGTGCAAATAAAAAATGAACAATACAAGAACCAAGGTGCAAAATAGACAGAACATAGATGGATGAACACATAATAAATGTGATGGAAACATAATATAAGACATAGATTAAAAATACAAAAATGAGATGTCAAAAGTATAAGAAAAACATATTTTCACAGGTAAACACTAGATATCACATCAGTGAAAGCAGTTGCATTAAAGATAGCATTGAAATTCCATCCGATCATTGAGACCAGATGGTTTCATAGTTTGCAGAAATTTAATCCAGTGGTTTTCACGCTGCAGTAAGAAGTTATTGTTGTCTCTGTCGTCCCGCTTATTCACCACTTCTACAGCAGCGAACCTTAGTTGACTGATGTTATGTCTACTTTCCTTAAAATGTAGTGCCAGGTTTGATTTAATGTTTGCTGTTCTTATATTGCTCTTGTGTTCATTTATTCTTACTTTAAGCTTGCGGGTGGTTTTGCCAGTATACATCAGTCCACAAGGGCATTTGATCACGTATATGACATTTTCAGTGTCGCAAGTGGCATTCAATTTGAGTTTCACATCTGTGCCCTTCATGGGATGTTTTAATACAGGGCCTTTGATCATGTTGTTGCAGTTCTGACAATTGAAGCACGGTTGGTTCCCTTTGTAGTTGGCATTAGTTTTGATTCTAGGGTTTTTTATAAGCTCCTTTAGGTTATTTCCCCTTTTGTAAGCAAACAGTGGTTGTTCACTGAAGATTCCATTAAAATCCTGTTCTTGGCTGATGATCGGCCAATGTTTCAAGATGGAGGTTTTGTAAGCCCTGGAGGCCTCAGAAAATTTGGATACAATTACAGATCTTGTCTTTTGACTTTTTTGTTGTGTGGCTAATGCTATCTATGTTCCATTGATGTCAAATCCTTATACACAAGCATCCCACATGACCTCGGGATGGAAGCAGTGGAGAACATCTTATTACAATCTGACCTTTCTAATGATTTCCAAATTTTCTTGATGCAACTGATGCACTTTACTCTTTACCAGAGTTATTTCTCTTGGAATGATCAATGCTTTGCACAATTGTCCGGGACTTCCATGGGCAATTGTGCTGCTCCTGTCTATGCCAATGCATTTATGATTTATTTTGAGGAGAACCATATCTTGAATCAGACACCTTGGATTCAACATGCCATGTCATTCTTGCGATACATTGATGACATTTTCGTATTGTGGAAAGGAGATCATGAATCTTTAACGAAAGCATTAACGGATTTGAACCATATCAATGATCGCATACAGTTCACCCATGAAACCAGCCAGGACACCATCACATTTCTTGATGTGCGAGTTACAAAGGTGCGTGATCATCTTGAGACCGACCTATATAGGAAACACACTGACAAAAATAACACGTTGCATTACAAATCTTACCATCAAAGATCACTGAAAAATCATCTTCCGTTTTCACAATTGTTACGGATTAAACGGATTGCATCTGACAGTTACAAGTATGAAAAACAAGCTACTGAAATGTTGACACGCTTTTCCAAAAGGGGATATCCTCAAACCATTTTGATCAACGCTAAAGAACGATGCGATAGCATCAAAAGAGAGGAAGCATTAGCCACACAACAAAAAAGTCAAAAGACAAGATCTGTAATTGTATCCAAATTTTCTGAGGCCTCCAGGGCTTACAAAACCTCCATCTTGAAACATTGGCCGATCATCAGCCAAGAACAGGATTTTAATGGAATCTTCAGTGAACAACCACTGTTTGCTTACAAAAGGGGAAATAACCTAAAGGAGCTTATAAAAAACCCTAGAATCAAAACTAATGCCAACTACAAAGGGAACCAACCGTGCTTCAATTGTCAGAACTGCAACAACATGATCAAAGGCCCTGTATTAAAACATCCCATGAAGGGCACAGATGTGAAACTCAAATTGAATGCCACTTGCGACACTGAAAATGTCATATACGTGATCAAATGCCCTTGTGGACTGATGTATACTGGCAAAACCACCCGCAAGCTTAAAGTAAGAATAAATGAACACAAGAGCAATATAAGAACAGCAAACATTAAATCAAACCTGGCACTACATTTTAAGGAAAGTAGACATAACATCAGTCAACTAAGGTTCGCTGCTGTAGAAGTGGTGAATAAGCGGGACGACAGAGACAACAATAACTTCTTACTGCAGCGTGAAAACCACTGGATTAAATTTCTGCAAACTATGAAACCATCTGGTCTCAATGATCGGATAGAATTTCAATGCTATCTTTAATGCAACTGCTTTCACTGATGTGATATCTAGTGTTTACCTGTGAAAATATGTTTTTCTTATACTTTTGACATCTCATTTTTGTATTTTTAATCTATGTCTTATATTATGTTTCCATCACATTTATTATGTGTTCATCCATCTATGTTCTGTCTATTTTGCACCTTGGTTCTTGTATTGTTCATTTTTTATTTGCACCCGATTTTTCATTACCATACCTCCCTCTTCACATATGGGGATTTACGGTTCATTTTACCACTTTAAGATGGCCGCCGCATTTTATGGTCCTTTTTCTATTTTTATCGTCACCCTTGTTACATTTCCGCTTTCACCGAGCACTTCGTTTCCCAACTAATGGCGAAGGACGCCAACAGCAAGACGCGTTTTCTTGCCTTCAATTCATCGTAAGTCTAATTTGAATCGCGGACTAATGCTCACGCTACTTCTGTTTTATTTTGCGCTTTATCTTGGGGTGATAACGGACTTGATGTAGTTTTGCGCGTAACGTTAATAAATATACGAGCAGACACTTTATTTGCATGTTTCGTTTGCCGAGCACCATTTGCCTTTCAGCTTTTTTCGTGTGCACGTTTCACTCATTGAGCACTATTTGATTTTCACCCTTTTGACTACGTTACTCGTTCACTCTGGCATTGATGGACACTTTACATTGAGGTGCTTTGATGACACTTTATTTCACATACTGTGCACGTTATTCAACTAGGATATCTATCACATTGGTAACCTCATCTAAATACATTTCTACCATCGAGGATCATACTTAGTTCATTTTATCTTGTTTTCAGGATTCCCCTGATGAAGGATTTAATATCCGAAATGCATTGGGAAATAATGCGCAACCATGTTTGTTGATTGGATTTATTCATGACATGAAATTGCATTGATTTGGAGGAACGACACATGTGAAATTAAACATGGAGAATTCAACAATGATTTTGGTTTAATTCTTGAATTTAATCTGGAATGATCGATTGAAGAAACTCATCTGTTTCATTTGAGGTTGTGCGCTGAGAGTTGGCATCTATCCTAGGTGCCACCAACCATTTAGTGATTTCCACACCTTCTTGTCGGGGGGTGATATCTCCGCAGCACACCACAGAATACTAACTTTGGTACATCGAGGAGTGCGTGCCCCACACCTTCTGCTTGGGTGATCCTGTATGCCCACACCATGTGCCATGTCTCCCTTTCCCAGTCCTTGTTATTGGAGATAGCTTCCTGGACTGATCCCATCACCACTCTGTTAAATCGCTCTACTAGTCCGTTTCCAGCGGGATGGTAGATGGACGTGTGCTTGGCTAGAATACCATTCCTCTGCATGAAGTTGCTCCATTTCTCTGATCTGAATTGGGGGCCATTGTCGCTTAGGATCGACTTTGGAATACCTTCCCTCACAAAAGTGTCAGCCAGGAACTTTATGATGGCCTCTGTGTCCATCACCTCATCTACCTTCAACTCTGGCCATTTTGAGTACCTATCCATTAGGACACACACGTACTTTTGGACTCCGTGTACATCTAGGATCGGGCCCAGAATATCCACTGACAACTCCTCCCACGGATTGCTCGGGGGGTCAAATTTGCCAAGAGCTGGGCGTAGTGGTTTAAGTGTTTTATCTGCCCCTTGGCACTGTGAGCAGTCCCTGACATGCCTCTCGGCCCTTACATCCATCCCTGGCCACCAGTAGTTTTGCTTGGCCCTCACTTTCAATTTTACTATCCCCAAATGTCCTTCATGGAGCATGTCTAATAGTTTGGGGATGATGCTTGCCGGGGACATGACCTTCTCCCCCCTGTACACAAACACTCCTTGGTCATCCATCGACAACTCTTCCCTGACTTCAAAGAATGGTTTGAGGTCCCCACTGGCATGTCCGCTGGATGTTAGCACTTTCAGTAGGGGCTTATGATCCGTTTTCAATTGGAACTGTGTGCCCCATAGGAACTGCCTGAATCTGGTCATAGCCCACACGACTGCCAGCATTTCTTTTTCTATTACACTGTACTTCTTTTCTGTTTCGCTCAGTGTGCGGGATGCGAAGCTGAGCGTCTCCATCCTTCCTTGGCCTCGGTCTTGCATCAGGACCGCGCCCAGCCCCTTGTCGCTGGCATCAGTGGTAAGCACTGTCTTCCCTTGGGGGTCATATCCTTGGAGTGGTACTGCCCCTGCCACTTCTTTCTTGATGACTTCAAATTCCCCTTGCGCTTCCTCCGTCCAGTGGAATTCCGTTCTGTCTCTCGTCAGCTGCCTCATGTGATGGGTCTTGGAGGCGAAGTGCTGCACAAACTTGCTATAATATTCCGCCATACCTATAAATGACCTGACTTCTTCTTTGTTGGTGGGCGGTGGCGCTTCACAAATTGCTTTCACGTTCTCTGCTTTCGGGGTCACCCCTCGCACCCCTATTTCGTGTCCCAAGTAGGTCACCGACTCCATTCCTATCCGGCACTTGGTCCATTTGCCTGTGAGGCCCTTACCCTCTAGGATCTTCAGTACCTTGCTGAGTTTCACATCATGATCTGGTCTGTCTCGCCCCATTACCAGGATGTCGTCCTGGAAGTATTGGACGCCATCTGTGTCTTTAAACAGTTGGTGCATCAGCTTCCGGAACACCGCAGCCGCTGAGGCCAGCCCGAACGGCATACGGCGGAACTGATAGCACCCAAATGGGGTGATGAACGATGTTAGTTTGCGGCTCTCCGGGTGTAGTGCAATCTGGTGGTAGGCTGAGGTCAAGTTTATAGTGGAGTACCACTTGATTCCCCTGGTGCTGGCCAGCATCTCTCCGATTCTAGGCAAGGGGAACTTCTCCACCACAATATTCTTGTTCAGTTCGCGCAGGTCGACACACAGCCTGACCTTCCCGCTTGGTTTCATTACTATCACCAGGGGCACCAGCCACTCCGCACTCGTAATGGGTTCAATGATCCCTTTCTTCTCTAAGTCATGTAGTTCTTCCTGTACTGCTTCTCTCACTGCCAAAGGCACATTTCTCACTTTGTGGGCGACCGGTACGGCATCCTCCTTCAGGATTATCTTGTGTGAGAATTTCTCCATCCTTCCTACCGTGCCTCCAAATACTTTGGGGTACTCATTTTTCCATTTGTCGAGGTCTGGCCAGGTTTCCAGCTCCGTAAGTAGTATTTGTTCTTTTCCCCCAGGGTCCAACTTGATGCCCAGGTCGCCTTGGTCCAGCCATCCTAGGACCGAGGGTCCTCTCTCCGATATGTAGAGTTTGCAGAAAGCGGACCGGCCTCTAAACTCAAATTTTAACGGTCTGAATCCTGCCATGGGTATGCGGTCCCCATTATACGTGACTGGGCGGATATCCAGCTTCTCCAGTTCTGGGCCTAGATGTGGTGCAAAACTCTCCTCCCACACCGCTCTCTGGACGATGGTGTAGGGTGAACCCGTGTCAGCCACCACGCTTATCAGTATTCCTCCTATCGACATTTCCAGGACAGGTTTCGTTGTTCTTCTAACATCCACACTCAGCACTTGGCCATCCACGCTCATCACCTGATCATAGATGCAGAGTACCGTGACAACATCCTCCTCTGTGCCTTCTTCTTGTTCTTCGCTTTCTTGGCCGATGTATTTCACCATGCCTTTAGAGGCCTTCTTCCGACATACCTTCTCATAGTGGCTCACTATGCCGCAGTACATACATTTGGCGCGGAATGCTGGGCACTTCCTGTCGTGCGCCTCGTGGGACCAGCTCCCGCACCTGTAGCATGATTTCTTGTTGCTTCCTGCCTGTTTTCCTGGGGGGCCTGGGTTGCCTTGCCATTTGTTGGGTCCCTTCACCGATGACCCCTTGTACTTGTTGACCCTGCGGGGCTCCTCTTCGTCTACTCTGCTTACCATGGCGCTGGGCGCCGTCTCCTTCTTCGTTGCCTCCGCACACCTGCGCGCCAGTTCTGCTCTTTTGACGATTACCATCACCTCCTTTAGTGTGGTGTCCCCGCTGGCCCATAGCTTGTCCTGCACTGCTGTGCTCGTGGTGTGCATCACCACCTGATCTTTGATGAACTCCTCTTCCCAATTGTCATATCTGCACGTGGACGCTAGTCTCTTCAGGGCCGCCATATATTCCTCTACCTTCTCACCTGGGCGTTGTTTCCTTTGCTGGAAATTAAACCTGTCCACAGATGCACACACCGCGGGTCTGTAGTGTTCATTCTGATAGATACATCTGCTGTGTGGATTCCTCACCTTGTGAATATCCCCCTTGCGCCAGCAACGTTCGGAAAATTCTTCGTAGCACGCCGGCGTGGACGACGTCATAGGAGCACGGCATCGCGCGCGACTCCGTCTGACGTCACCGACCCCACATAAGGCCCACGTCGGCGTGATGACGTCAGTTCCCTTTTTTCCGCGTCGTCGACGCTAACGGTTTCTGGGATCTTCTGCGATACTTTTGTATCTTTTCTCTGTTTAGCTGTTATTGTTTCTCTGTTGGAATTCGCTTCATCGCCGAAGATGTCGTCGAGGAAGACAGGTTTCAAACAATGTGGTTCCTGTTCCCGGATGATGTCGATCACCGATCCGCATCCCGACTGTCTGTGGTGTCTTGGTTCGGGTCACGATGTCAAGAACTGTCGTTCCTGTGACAAGATGAACCCCAAAGCCTTGCGAGAGCGGGAGGCGAAACTTCTGCTTGCAAAGGTGAAGGAAAGAGAAGCCGGAAGGTCTTCGAGGTCAGTGTCCATGCGCTCGAAGTCGAGACAACTGTCGCGGTCGAAGTCGAGGTCGGCTTCGAGGGCCAAGTCGAGGTCGAGAGAGAGATCAAAGTCCAGAGGGAGATCGAGGTCCGGATCCAAGTCGGCCTCGGGCCATGCTTCGGGCTCCTCGAGAAAGAAGCACAAGAGGAGTAAACATCACTCCAGACACCACTCTGGCAAGGAGTCTTCGGATTCGAGGAAGAAGTCTCGCAAACATCACAAGGACTTCGTGTCTCCTTCTCCAGCTCAATCTCACGTTGGTTCTCCAGTTCATGAGCCGGAACAGGATCTGGAGTCGCACCATTCATCGGTGCATGAAGAAGAGGTTCCTCGAGCGCCGACTCCGGTTGTGGAGCCTGAAGAACAAGAGGGCCAGGGTGCGCCTTTGCCGGATCAGCCTCCTTCGGAGCGGCCGTTGGGTTCGTACCCACGCTTTCCAGGTCCAGGTCAGGATCCCTCGCAGTTTTTAAAAGCCATGTTTGGTGTTTACTCGAGGGCGATGTACCCCGCTGGTGCGCCTATGGGTCCCATGGGTCCTTTGTCTTTCAATTTGGGTGTGCCCCAGGCTTATGCCCCGGCCCCCTTTATGCCGTTTATGCCGACGCCTTGCACTCCTTGGCTCGGTACGGCACCGCCGAGGTCGTCGACTTCGCATGCGGCTTCGCCGACTCCGGATCGGCCTCGAGGGGACTCGGATCGTGGCGCTTCCCGTCCTCCGGCTCCTCGCTCGACGTCGGCTCCGGCGCCGTCGGAGTCGGTGCCGGATCCATCGACTTCGGTCCGTATGGAGTGGTCGAGGCGCAGGGCTCAACGCCTCTTGGAGGAGAAGGAGTATATGGACTCCGAGGTTGAGGAAGGAGAGTTGCAAGAGGGGGATTGTTTTGAAGACCTTCAAGACGCAAGTGGCTTGGAACTTTCTCCTGAGTGGGGTTTGCCAACCGTTTCTGACGCTCCATCTAAGGACTTGGCACCCTATCATGTTGTTATTAAGAAGGCTGCAGAGTTGCTAGGCTTGACTTTGCCCACAGTTGAATACAAGCCCAACATCCTTACGGAAGTTTTGCATTCGCCTTCTTCTATTGTGGAGCCTACACTTCCTTTTACGGATGCATTGACTGTACCAATAAAGGAGGTCTGGATGAGGCCTTTGTCTGCTCCTGCGGTTTCCAGGTCAGTGGCAAGGCGTTACAGGGTGGCTCCTGATGACCCTGAATTTCTTTCCTTGCATCCTGCACCGGAGAGTTTGGTAGTGCAGGCCGCCTGTTCCAGCAGGGCTGCGGGCTCTTTCCCTCAGGTGCCGGCAGACAAGGACTCGAAAAAGTTGGACCAGTCTGCTAAAAAGATTTTCTCCTCGGGTAGCATGGCCTTGAAGTCCACCAATGCTACTTGCCTCTTGGGGAGATACGTTCATGCGTTGATGGACTCTGTTAAACAGCTTTCTTCTAAGCTTCCAGAGGACGATAGGAAGAACTTTAACGAGGTGGTCGCTGATACCCAGGCTGCGGCTCGTATGGTTATACAGAGTGGTATGGACACGGTGGACTCTGTTGCCAGAATTATGGGCTCTACTGTTGCTACAAGAAGGGCCGCATGGCTAAAGTCCTCCGATTTCTCTTCTGACGTTCAGTCTACTTTGTTGGACTTGCCATTTGATGGGACAGGCCTCTTTGGCAAGAAGGCTGACGTAGCTCTGGAGAGATTCAAAGACAGCCGGGCTACGGCGAAGTCTTTGGGCCTTCAGACAAGGGGCTCTGCGACTAGGAAGTATAGGGGTTTTGGCAGATCCAATTTTCGTCCCTACAATCAAGGACAGCAGCAGCAGCAGCAGCGTCAGAATCCTCTCTATAAATCCTACAGAGGAAAGCAAAGGGGCCGTGGTCGTGGACGCCAGGCCTCCTCCTCCTCCTCCTCCTCTTCCTCTAATAATCAACCCCCTCCCCCTGCAGCAAAGCAGCCCTAGATCCGCCATTCTGGATCATGTGGCTCCGGTGGGGGGTCGGCTTACTAATTTTCTATGGGATTGGGAATCTGTTACATCAGATCTTTGGGTTCTCAATCTCGTAGAACATGGGTATGCTCTTCCTTTCCAGGAGTTCCCTCCCAATTACCCTCCTTGCCAGGGTTTTTGTTCGGAGGACCACCTTGTTCGCTTGCAGGAAGAAGTCCTGGCTTTGTTCAAGAAAGGTGCGATAGAGGTGGTTCCAGAGCAGGAAAGGGGTCAGGGATGCTACTCCCGGTATTTCCTGATCCCCAAGAAGGATGGCAGGTTACGTCCAATCCTGGCCCTCAGGATTTTGAATCTCTATCTCAGGCAGGAGAAATTCAAAATGCTCACTCTTGCGCAGGTTCTTCAAGCGCTGTTGGAAGAAGACTGGATGGTGTCGATCGACTTGCAGGATGCGTATTTTCACATCCCGATCCTGAAGTCGCACAGGAAGTATCTCCGATTTAAGGTGGGATCGCAACACTACCAGTTTGCGGTCCTTCCGTTTGGTCTTACTACTGCGCCTCGAGTTTTCACCAAGGTGATGGCAGTGGTGGCTGCACATCTCAGGAGGTCGGGGATACCTGTATTCCCGTATCTGGACGACTGGCTGATCAAAGCGGAGTCGCCCAAGAAGGTGCTTCATCACCTGCAAGAGACATCGCAGCTGTTGTTCAGGTTGGGTTTTTCGATAAATGTACCCAAATCTCACCTGGTGCCCTCCCAGCGCAACCTGTTCATAGGTGCGGTACTGGACACTACTGTATGTCGCGCATTCCCTCCTCCGCAAAGGATTCGCGACATACAGGAAATGATTCCTTTATTTCACAATGGAGCGGTTGTTCCGGTCCTGAAGGTCCTTCGCCTGCTCGGTCTGATGGCTTCTTGCATTCTCCTGGTCAACCATGCACGCTGGCACATGAGGGCACTCCAGTGGTGCCTCCGCAGGCAGTGGTATCAACACAACGGAGATCTCGGGGAGTCAGTGAGGATCTCCAGAGAGACTGCAGCGGATCTGTCTTGGTGGGGCGTGGAAGGCAATCTGTCTAAAGGAAAGCCTTTTCAGCTTCCACCATCGGTGGCCACGGTGATAACGGATGCATCCACTCTAGGGTGGGGTGCTCATCTGGGGGATCTGGAGGTCAAGGGTCTTTGGTCTCCAGAGGAAAGGTTGCTTCACATCAACCTTCTAGAGTTGCGGGCGATACGTTTGGCGCTCAAGGCCTTCCTCCCTTCCCTTCGCGGTCAGTCGATCCAAGTCCTGACGGACAACACGACCGCGATGTGGTACATCAACAAGCAGGGAGGAGTGGGGTCGCGGTGTCTCTGCAGAGAGGCTCTGCGTCTCTGGTCCTGGGTTCAGGACCACCAGATTTGTCTGATGGCAAATCATCTGGCCGGGGTTCTGAACGTACGTGCGGACATTCTCAGTCGGCAGTTCTCTGCCGATAACGAGTGGAGGCTTCACCCGGAGGTTGTTCGCAACATCTTTCAGATGTGGGGGACTCCTCGGGTGGATCTGTTCGCCACTTGCGAGAATGCTCACTGCCCGTCATTCTGCAGTCTCCAGTATCCGATGCAAGGAGCATTGGGGGATGCGTTTCAGTTGAGTTGGAGAGGTCAGCTCCTTTACGCGTTTCCTCCCATACCCTTGATTCCTCGGGTTCTGAGGAAGATTCGCCAAGACCGGGCCCAAGTCATATTGGTCGCCCCGGATTGGCCAAGAAGGGTGTGGTACACAGATCTTCTCCACCTCTCCTCTCACCCGCCGCTCCGTCTCCCTCTCAGGGCAGACCTCCTCTCTCAGATGGAGGGGCAGGTTCTACACCCCCACCTCCAGACATTACACCTTCATGCCTGGAGATTGAACGGGGCAATCTGAATTCTTTCTCTCTCCCTCACGATGTGGTGGATGTCATACTTTCTGCCAGGCGTGACTCCACCAAGTCCA
Source organism: Lissotriton vulgaris (assembly GCF_964263255.1). Taxonomy (NCBI): domain Eukaryota; kingdom Metazoa; phylum Chordata; class Amphibia; order Caudata; family Salamandridae; genus Lissotriton; species Lissotriton vulgaris. The sequence goes on from NC_141689.1 coordinate 391,983,572, forward strand.
TTTATTCGTATAGGTGGACTAAGTTTCTATCTTGGTGTAGGGAGAGGGATGTTGACCCGTTAAAGGCTCATTCATCTGATATCTTGGTATTTGCTCTTTCTCTGGCACGGCAAGGGTTTGCTGTTGCCACTGTCAAAGGTTACCTTTCGGCCTTATCGGCATTTCTCTGTTTGCCGGATCAGCCCTCTCTTTTTAAATCACCTGTGGTATTAAGATTTTTGAAGGGACTCACTAATAAGTTCCCTCCTTCTCCCTTTATTGTTCCTCATTGGGACTTGAATCTTGTGTTAACCTATCTGATGGGTTCGCCGTTTGAACCCTTACACAAGTGTCCAATGAGGCTTCTTTCTTTTAAGACGGTCTTCTTAGTTGCAATTACCTCGGCAAGGAGGGTAAGTGAGCTTCAAGCTCTTAGTTCCAAGCCCCCGTTTTTGTCCATCCATGCTGAAAGAATGGTTCTTAGGACCAGGGCTGCTTTTCTGCCTAAGGTGGTTACTCCCTTCCACCTAGGTCAATCCATTACCCTTCCTACCTTTTATCCTCCCCCTCACCCTTCCAAGGAGGAGGAGAGGCTTCATCGCCTGGACCCGAAGAGAGCGGTTAGTTTCTATCTTGATAGGACTAAAGACTATCGAATAGACGATCAGCTCTTCGTGGGTTTTGCTGGCTGCAAGAAGGGCAGATAGGTGCACAAGCGCACACTTTCCAGATGGATTATTCTCTGCATCAAGATTTGCTACTCTCTGGCGGGTAAGGACCCTCCTGAGGGTATTAGAGCTCATTCAACTAGAGCAAAGTCTGCTACTTCTGCATTGTCTAGAGGTGTTCCTGTTGAGGACATTTGTAGGGCCGCGACTTGGGCCTCCCTCCACACTTTTGCGAAGCACTACTGCTTGGATGCTGAGGTGAGGAGGGATGGCCACTTCGCGCGCTCTGTTCTCCAAGATTTCCTGGTGTAGCAGAGTGGACACCCTCCTCGGGAGTGGGGACTGCTGTGGGACTCTATTCACAAGGTGAGGAATCCACACAGCAGATTTATCTATCAGAAGAACAAGTTACTTACCTTCGGTAACGCTTTTTCTGGTAGATACAATATCTGCCTGTGGATTCCTCACTGACCCACCCGCCTCCCCGTTGTCCACTCTGCTATACCTGGTGTTATGTGCAAATGTAATTATGGTTTTATCTGATTTTGTATAGTTTTGCACTTTAATTGCATTTGATTTGCATGTACTGTGTACATTGTGTATATATATATATATATGTACTTGTTGGTCCGTCCGGGTGCCTCGAAGGCACGGAAAAAAGGGCGGAACTGACGTCATCACGCCGACGTGGGCCTTATGTGGGGTCGGTGACGTCAGACGGAGTCGCGCGCGATGCCGTGCTCCTATGACGTCGTCCACGCCGGCGTGCTACGAAGAATTTTCCGAACGTTGCTGGCGCAAGGGGGATATTCACAAGGTGAGGAATCCACAGGCAGATATTGTATCTACCAGAAAAAGCGTTACCGAAGGTAAGTAACTTGTTCTTCAGGTCATCAATATCGTGGGCATACACATCATCATCAGTGCTTCCTCTTTGTTTTGGCACCTGGCTCTTATAGATTCTCAGACCTTCCGGGCCTAGGTTGAGCAACAGGATGCGTTTTTTTCTCTTGGGGTTGAACTGTTCCTCATTCTCATCTTCCAAGACCCCTATGAAGTTATCAATGTACTCTCTCCAGTCCTCCCACTTCATTAGTCGTTCCCCTGGTCTGGGCAGAAACTGCACTGGCGCCATTGCATATCCTGCTTGAGCACTCATCTTCTCGCTCTTGATCGGGGGTTGTGTGCTGCCTTGGCTTCTGGGACTGCCCGGTGTGTTGTCTAGCTTTTCTTTACTTGCGTGGGACTGGGGACTACCTGTGTCAGCCCCCTCGCTCATTTGTAAGGCAGCCAGCGCTGTTCTCCCTGTCTTGTGGTTTGTTGCATGATCTGGCGCGCTTTGCTTTGTGCCTCTGGGGTCTGTCCCCCCCCCCCCCCCCCCCCCCCCTTAGCTTAGTTGTTCTACCCTTCTGGGTGATTCTGGGCTCTGCCACGCTCTTTAGAGTAAGGTACCTGTGTGGTAGCTGTTGGTCTCTTCTTGACCACTTGTTCCTCTGGGCCACCTGGCTCCGTGGTCCTGCTCGCTGTTGCCTGTCTTCTGTCCACCGGTGTGGGTGATGTTTCCCTCGGTGACTTCTTGTAGTGGGGTTCGTCCCCTGTAGTGGGTAGGGATCTACCATCCCACCCTCGTCGCCATTGTAATGTCGCTATTACACCCAATAAAGACGCTGCAGCAGTTATATGATTAACTGATATTTATTTAGTTAATCTTCCCTAAAGAGCGCCGAGCCGCTATCTCCGTATTCTCAGCTTTTGCGCTACTCAATGCGCGATGTGCGCGCAGCCGCAAACATGGCCGCCAGCACGTCACGTCGACGCGTGACGTGCAACAACTAGACCGCGCCACCACACCAGGCAGCAGGGACTAAGTACTGAATCACTACACGTTGATTGTATATATGTTGTTTGGGTATCTATTTTCTTCTTGGGTTCCAGCTCAGAGCCATAGCTGCTTGCATTTTATGATCTTGTCATGACTCTGAGCTCTGCCTTTCTGTATAGAGACATGGGCAGGCTCTCTGGTCGCACAGTTGCTCTCCCTGCCTTTCGATTTTGAGCAAGATTGAAACAGGCCTTTTATTCACTCAGCAGGGATATATGAAGCAGTTTAAAAGCACAATTCGACAAATCACCAGCAGGAAATTTGAGTGTGTTATTCTTCGACAAGAATATGCTCACTCACAGCCAATCGCCGTTTGGAGCTGCCCTGGGATGTGTGGCTGTAACTAGACTGTACCAAACCTGTATGTGGAGGAAGAAAATAAGTGTGTTTTTATCCACAATCAGCAGCACAGCATGTCTCTCTTCAAATATTAACAATATAGCAATTTAAAGACAAAGAACTGGTGCCTTTAATCAAAAAAAGCAGCATTTTAGTGGAACATTTCCCCATCCTCCTCCCTGCCTTGGTAGATCCCAGGGCCAACCCTCTTCCACTCTTCTCTGGCTCAGAAAGTGCCAGGCAGCTGGAAAGGGTAGGGTGACTGTTTGTGGCTTTCTTTGCCGGGCTCTCACCCCTCGCTACCAGAGGATTACTTTAGGTCCGTACAAGTGGGGCTGACAGTCCTTCACTGCAAGTTATCTTCATAGGAGGGAAACGTGCTGCAACTTAAACATTTGTTAACTTATATTTCACAAAAAAAGTGTTGCTTACATTATTCATTTGGCACAAATATGTCATGTGTGTTTCTTGATTTAACCCAGAAATACTCCCCTCCTTCAGTATCCCCCCACCCCCCCCAACCACCATCTGTCATCACCTACCTTGTGTGCTCGGAGTGCCCTCCATAGCATGCCATATTTATTTACTTATTTATTTTTGTATGCCTGTTAGGCATGGAAGCTGAAGTTTGAAAGGACAGGGAAAGGGAATAATGAGGGGGCACAAAGTGAGAAGGTTCTGGCTTCTTTGAAAACCCTTTACCTTCAGGCGCACTGCTAGTTCTTAAAGCAGCTTTGTGTGGACATTATTTTTTAAAGTAAAAGCGTTGGTTCCCATGTACGCTTTAGTATTACCCCTCCTGTTTTTTTGTGTATACTTCAATATCCCAGGTTAAAGGATGCTCAGTGTATCCGCAATAATGCTTGCCTCACGTAGTGTTAATTCTCCAAAATGAAGCCAGAAAATCCCAGATAATATCTATAGTTCATTCTCTATAGTACTGAAACAGGTATACGATTTTGACCAGTTATTTACTTTATGTGAAGCATTCTGATCTGCCGTGTTGTTAGACACGTATGTGCTAAGACCTGATTCACTACAGTTTTGACTCAATTTGTTTTTTTAACTGACACTGGCATTTACATTTATTTTTGTGAAAGGTCTCATCTTGAAAATGGCAAAGTGGCTTAACTTAGACATGGATTTCCACTGAAATATGAAAATACTATTCCAGTTTCAGTTTCAGTTTCATAAATCTTTATTTCGGTATAATTGACCATAAAATACATCACAAAATAAAACACAATAAAACATTAAAAACCGACATAATGCATAATTAACATAGTACATGGGACTTCACTCATAGGATATTCAATAATAATCTGACTAACACTGTGGATATCTGACTCTAATTAACCAAGACCAGCCTAAAAATGTAGCTACTGATATGACCACAGGGAGTGATGTTACCATCCCTAACAGCCTTAGGGCCTCTTTGGCCCCTCTAGTGTTAAGCTTTCGACAAATTTGTTTTAGCCATTTATTCCGTGGGGCGACATATGCAGGACAAACAAAAAAGAAGTGGCCCACAGTTTCCTCCTGATCTTCACACCATGGACATAAATTCCCTAACCCACCCCTCCATTTATGTATAAACGATCTCAGAGGTAGTGTTCCTATTCTAAATTGATGAAAAAGTTTTCTATCAATGCTCTTTGTTATGGCGTCCCAGTAACTTTCCAGAACTGGGTCCACCTTATGGCTCAAAAACCTACCAGAAAGAGTTGGCGAGCTATGTTCCATAATCAACTTATTTCTATATGCAGCCCAAAACTGGTCCTTAAGATCCTTTTTTGAGGGGAACACACTAGTCCTGGGGTCGGACCATAGCTGAATAAGGCCCATATCTGACAGGATAGATTTAACAGCTTTGAACCAAGGGAGATTACCACTACCCACTATTTGTCTAAGATCTTCTATTCCCACAGCAAATATAGCCAATTCAGGGGTTACCCAAATTCTCCTCCATAGTAGAATAATTCTCAGTTTTGCCAATTCCTCTATTGGATGACAACCCAGGTCCAACATTAAAGGAAGCATAGCGGTCGATTGAGGAAGACCCACCAAGTTTTGTAAAAACTTATTTTGTATTTTCTCAAGTTGGGAAAGGTCAACATAGCCCCAGAGATCTGCTCCGTATATAATGGCCGTTCTAATCTTGATGTTATATATTTTGAGGGCTGGGCTCACTCTCTTAATTTGAGAGGATCTCTGCTCCTTGACCAATGTCCCACTCAACTGTGAAAATTTTAGTGACAATACATGCATCTGGGCAGTCTATCTTAATCTATGGTCTAAGACCACCCCCAGGTAAGTCATCTCATTTACCTGTTCCAAATGTATGCCATTAACACCTTGGCTGCTATGGGTTTTCCCGCTGGGTGCTACGATATCCAGATCCCCATTATTCTTGACAAAGCCAGCTCGTCATAAGCACAGGGCAGGTAACACCCATGACGAGCTGGCTTTGTCATCAGCACTTAAGGGGTTAAGACTAACCTGGCCTGATCTTAATCTATTTTTAGTAAAAACCATAAACTTGGTTTTACTTGTGTTGACCTGCAAATCATTGGCATCACAGAATTCTACAAATTTGTTAAGTGCCAGTTGTAGCCCCTTTTGTGTTTTTGAGAGTATGAGCGTGTCATCCGCGAAGATGAGAAGTGGAACCTTCATACTGCCCAAAGTAGGAGCGTCAGTCGGAGTATCCGAAAAATATGCAACAACTCTATTAATAAATAGAAGAAAAAGGGTAGGGGCAAGGACACATCCTTGACGGACTCCCCGTGTCACTGGAAACTTTTTGGTGACTTGGCCCTGCATACCCCATCGAACCTGGGCATAGTTCTTCTCATGAAGTCTTATGATAATGTCCAACAGATCCTTCGGCAATCCCATTTGTATCAGAGCCTCCCACAGTTTGGTTCTTGAGACCAAGTCGAAGGCGGACTTTAGGTCCACAAAGGCCGCATAGATCACTCCTCCACTTAAGACCACCACCTTCCAATAGATTAGTAAAAATCTTAGAATCTGATCTATTGTACTTACACCGGGCCTGAAGCCAGCCTGCAAAGGTGATAGTATTGACATTTCGTCCATCCATGCTGAGATCTTAAACAGCCCCATCCGAGAGATGATCTTTTGGATGGCGTCAATAAGGCTAATCGGACGATAGTTTGCAGGCAGGGAGCGATCCCCCTTTTTAAATATTGGAAGGATTTCCGGCCCCTGCCAAGAGTCGGGTATCGGGGCTCCATCTGCCACGGCGTTAGCAACTTTCAATATATAGGGGACCCAGACTGCATGATCAGATTTAAAAAGATCTGAAGGAATGCAGTCTATGCCGGGAGCTTTCCCCCCTTTAGTCTGGCTTAAGGCCAGCTCTACATCCAAACGATCAAAGAGGGGATCTGAGCCCGGTGTTCTTAGAGGGGCCACCCGCATACTTACTATGGGGGCTACTAGAGAACCAGAGATGCTAAACTGTTCCCCAAAATATGCAACCCATCCTTCTTCAGTTACATGATTAGAAGGGATTTGAGACTCATAGGAATTCCCCCTCTTGAGAACATGCCAGAACCTCATTTGACTAGAGGATAAGCTCGCCTCATAAAGATCCTGCCAGTGTTTGTCGTCCCAAGCTGATTTGGCCTCTTTCTGGCACTTTTTATATTCCTGTCTACCCTTCCGTATAGCTAAACTGTCACGCGACTTAAGTGCTGCAAGTAGGTCAATATGGGCTTGGCGACACAGTCGATTATACCATTTGCCCCCACCCAGTGATGGTCGGGTTTTTTTTCCAGTTTTTTTAGAAGTTGAAAAATGCGATTTCAAAAAGTTAAAAAGATTATCATGTAGCCCACAAAAATCAACAGGGTCAGTCGTTTTCTCCATAGCAAGCGAAACCTCCACGACTTTCCGTGAGATTATACTTAGGGTGGTGGGCTCCTCCGCTACCCTACGCCACTGTACCCTTCACCACTGTACCCTTCTTCTATCATTCTCCAAGAACACATCAGCTGTGGCACATTTATGGGAGAGTCCCATCCGATGGTTACTATCAAGAGCTAGGCTGAGTGCCAAAGGGTTATGGTCACTCTCAGGGCGATCTACCACTAACATATCAACCAGTGAGGACCAACACTCTGCCCTAATGAGAATGTAGTCAATCCTACTCGTTCTATGGCCGTTATCAAAAGTATGTTTCCCTTGTTTGTCAATGGATTGGACAATGGATTTGTAAAAAGGTTGTCCAAGGCCTTTGGTGCACAATTCATCATTCTTTCAGCTGCTTCTCTGGTCCCAGTGGTAATTCCTCTTCCTAGGTCCTCTACACAGTGCTAGCTGCTTCGCTGGTCTCATCAGTAATTCCTTATTCTACGTCTGCTAGGCAGTGCTGCAGCTATGTCTTCTGTTGTCAGTGGTAATTCCTCATTATTAGTCCTCTAAGCAGTGCTGCAGCTGCTTCTCTGGTCCAGTCAGGGACTTCCCCCATTATATGTCCTCTAGGCAGTGCTACAACTGTCTTTCTGTTCCCAGTGGTAATTCCTCATTCTTAGTCCCCTAGACAGTGCTGCAGCTGCTTCTCTGGTCCTATTGTAACTCCTAAATTGTAAGTCCTCTAGGCAGTGATGTAGCATTGTCTCTGTTCCCAATGATAATTTCCCATTCTTAGTCCCCTGGACAGTGCTGCAGCTGCTTCTCTGGTCCCATTTGGTAATTATTCATTCTCTGTCCTCTGGATAGTGCTGCAGCTAAGTCTGTGTTCATACATCCACTACACTCCACACCAAAACACATGGGTAAAACACGTTGTCATTTACAACATCAAAGCACTAACTCTAAAAAATGTGAGATCTATTAAATTGAAAATGCTTGTCCTTTCTTGCCATATTTCTTGCTTTCTTTCTCGCCATATTCCTTCCTTCCTTCCTTCCTTCCTTCCTTCCTTCCTTCCTTCCTTCCTTCCTTCCTTCCTTCCTTCCTTCCTTCCTTCCTTCCTTCCTTCCTTCCTTCCTTCCTTCCTTCCTTCCTTCCTTCCTTCCTTCCTTCCTTCCTTCCTTCCTTTCCTTCCTTATTTCTTGCCTCCTTTCTTTCCTGCCTGCCTCCTTCTTTGTTTTCTTGCACCCTTTTTCAAATGCAAGAAGCATGCGGCTAATGCAAGACATATTGTATTGTTTTGTGGTCTATGTTAGCCAAGAGCTTTTGATTTTTCAGAAATTATGTGTAGACCATATTTACTTTTAGGAGTATGCAGACTCCATCCTTTAGTCTGTGGCTGGGTCATTTACATTGTTCTTCCACCCACCCCAGCATGCATAAAGAGGAAGTGCGTCACCCCACTTCAGCCATTGACTGACTTCACTAGCCTGATAGAAAGCTCATGGGGCGGAAGCCGGGAGATTAGATCACATTTTAAAATTGTACTTTCTTAAAAATTGTCACTTTACTTGCTGTTCTCACTCAGCCCTGAGCACTCCCCTCCTTCAGAATCGCCGTTATCACCGCGCAGCCGATGTTGACGCTGCCGCTGGTTTGAACAATCCTTTTGCCAACATCAGCGAGGGCAGAGAGGCCACTCCCCCCGCTCGATACTTAAGACGTGCTGAGCCCCAAAGCACGCACTATCCTGACAGAAAGCTCCTGAGGCGGAAGCCGGGAGATTAGCTCACATTTTAAAATTGTACTTTCTTAAAAATTGTCACTTAACTTGCTGTTCTCACTCTGCCCTGAGCACTCCCCCTCCTTCAGAATCGTCGTTATCACCGCGCAGCCGATGTTGACGCTGCCACGGGTTTGAACAATCCTTTTGCCGCCATCAGCGAGGGCAGCGAGGCCACGCCCACTGGCCAGAGGCCAACCCCCCGCCTGCTACTTAAGACGCGCTGAGCCCCAAAGCACGCACTAGCCTGACAGAAAGCTCCTGAGGGGGAAGCCAGGAGATTAGCTCACATTTAAAAATGTTACTTTCTTAAAAATTGTCACTTTACTTGCTGTTCTCACTCAGCCCTGAGCACTCCCCCTCCTTCAGAATCGCCGTTATCACCGCGCAGCCGATGTTGACGCTGCCGCGGGTTTGAACAATCCTTTTGCCGCCATCAGCGAGGTCAGCGAGGCCACGCCCACCGGCCAGAGGCCACGCCCCCTCTCCCCCCCCCTATTAAAATGTGCCTGGGCCTTCGACGCGCAGCGGACGCGCCGCCAGCGCGCCGAAGGCAAGCCCGTCTGTGCCCGTCCGGGCCCAGCCGGGCCTAGGGCCTAAATCCAGGCCTGATTCGCTAGGGGGGACACATCAGCTACACCCGAGGAGACCTCATGTTACTAAGACCCCTTAAAAACACGAACTGTCATTATATATATAACGGAAAAAAGGTATTCCGCACCTGTGATATTTGCAGCCCACCTCCTCCCACCTATGAACCCTACTCCCTCCAAATGGCCCTCCTGAACTGTAGATCCCTTCCCAAACATTCCCTTGAGATCAATTCTCTACTGCAGGACCATAAACTGGACATCCTGTTTCTCACTGAGACATGGTTGACACTCAACTCAGAGGCCGATATTGTAAGTGCTCTCCCCCAAGGATTTTTAATCCACTATCAGATTAGGCCCGTTGGCAGAGGAGGCGGTCTGGCTATACTATATAGAGACAACTTCGTATGTAGGATAGCGGCATCGCTGACTGCGAGAGCTGTCATTTTCTTATACAAATCTCACCTACAGTATCCCTCTCTGGCGTACTTATATACCGTCCACCTGGATGCCCCAGACACTTTGCTAGTGCCCTGATAAAAATGGTTACAGTCTAGACAGCCTCTACTCCTAACTTTAAGATCTTGGGAGATCTTAATCTCCATTTTGATGACCCTCTGGACCAGGTTGCGAATGACCTCCACCTCGACCTCACCTCCTATGAGCTGGAACTTATCAATACAGAGGCGACCCACAATAAAGGACATCTGCTTGTCCCAATTTTCACCAACGCTCTTGCTTTGAAAGGTTCGAGGCATGTGGGCTGCTGAATTCATATCTGTGCATAGTCCGCCACCTAGTGTTGGGTCCGGATGATTGCACATTGTTGTCCTGGAAGAGTCTTCGAAGTATCACGAGATAGGTGGCTCCTCCCCTGGACTACAGTGCGCATGGGCATCGCCTCCATCCCCAGATTGTTTTTTTCCGCCATTGGGTTCGGATGTGTTTCGGTTCCCTCTATCGGAACCGATAGTTGTTCTACTTTTACTCGAGACCAAAAGGTCTTTAGGCTGGGCGTCGGTATAGTTGCGTTCGGGTTTCTTACTGACTCTCAGCTCCTATCTCTTACTGCCCTTCCACGTGCTTTCGACGCGGACGGGCCTACACTACACCCTTTGCTATGGAGCGGACTCCATTCAAGAAGTGTCCGCTGTGTCATTCTAAATATTCGCACCTCGACGTGCACCCCGTGTGCAATACATGCTTGTCACCGGATCACCGTGAAGACACCTGCATGGCGTGTTCGAAATTTAGAATTAAGAAGACTTTAAAGATTCGCCGGGCTAATCGGCTCCAGGCTCAATTGTCGGCTTCGGCACCCCCACCTGATGACATCTTCCAGGAATCTGTCGAGGGAGAAGACGACGTACAAGGGTCGGACCCTGGCCCCGCGTCCGAGGAAGAGACCTACGACGCGGATGAGGAGGCCTACGACGAAGCCTCCGACGAGGTAGGGGACGACGAACTGGCTTGTGCCACGATGGGTGATAGCTCGGAGGAAGAGCATCCCCAACCAGACTCCGGGGTTACTCCCCATCATACGGCCCAGGTCGAGGGATCGCCTTCAGGCCTTACCCAAGATCTAACTATGAGTCCTACGTCCCCGCCTCCGGGCCCGGTCACGGACATTTCTAAGAAGAAACCGAAAGTGAAGCCAACTGGTCTCGCACCCTCGGATGCGAAACCGAAACCGAAAGTGGCGTTGGTGAAGAAGGTTCTGGAGGCGTCAACTTCCACGAAACCCAAAATGGCCGACTTGAAGAGCCACGCCAAAATGGCCGACCAGAAGAGCCACGCCAAAATGGCCGTCCCGAAGCCCTCTGGGTCGGCGCCGAAGGTGAAGGCCTCCGACGCGGCTGCGTCGGCACCGAAAGGGGTCGCGGACCCGAAGACGGCTTCGAAGAAGCGTCACGCAGACGGTGCGCCAGGCCATGGGGCGTCGGCACCGAAGAAGAGGCCTACCGGCGATCGGGCTCTCGGAGACGAAGAATCGCTCGAGACGGTTCAGCCCTCGGCATCCCTTACAAGGAAGGTGGGAGAATCCTTAAAGCGGATCCAACAGTCCACTGTGGTTCCCAGCCAGGACACTGTAGTGCCTAGGCCCACGCCGAAGCCTGCCAAGGAACAAACGCCCATTCGTTTTACCCTTCCTCCCAAGTCGGCGCCGAAGGCCTTCGCGCCTAAGCAGGGCGGACACTCTCAGGAAGTATTGACGCCGAAGGCTGCCTTGGTGGTGTCGAAGCTTCGGCTCCAGCCGCTTGCGGTGGCGGAACGTCGTGAGGTGATCATCGACGCCAACACCGGAAAGTTGTCGCTCCTCAAACGAAAGATTACGTCGGAGCCGGCCTTGGAACCTTTTAGGATTCCACTCAAGAACAAGAGGTACTCTGCGGACTCTTCGGCTCTGATGGAACCTCTGTCTCCACAAGCCCTGGAACACTCGCCGGCCCATTCCCCCGTGCCTGATGTGGACGAGGAAGAGGCCGAGTACACCTATCCTGCGTACTCGGATCCGGAAGAGGAGCATGTGCCCTGGACGGCAGGAGGCGACGCAGACGACCCGCAGTCGGGGCAGGACACTCAACTTTTCGCCGCAAAGACGTCCCCGACAGAGGACTCGGCGGCCTTCAATGCATTAATAGAGAGAGCTGCAGCGAACCATGACGTCGAACTGCACTCAGACCCCGTGGATGCGGACTTCTTAGTCGACACCTTCTCGGTAGCCGAAAAACAAGTCAAGACACTACCAATGCTTAAAGGGGTGCTGAAGCATGCACAGGAGGTATTCAAGGAGCCCACCCGGGCGCGGGTGGTCAATCCTCGCATCGACAGGAAATATAAAGCGGCGCCCACGGATCCCACGTATATTAAGGGACATTTGCCATTGGACTCCCTGGTGGTTTCCAACGCTCGAAAGAGGGCGAATTCGCAGACTACTGGTGACGCTCCTCCCCCGGACAAAGAGTCCAAGATCTTTGAGGCATCAGGCAAACGCATTGCTGCACAGGCAGCGAACATCTGGAGGATCTCTAACACTCAAGCCCTGCTTGCACGTTATGACAGGGCCCATTATGACACATTAGAGGCCATCCTACAACACTTGCCTGACCAATATAAGGAGGCGGGGGAGATGCTCATTCAGGAGGGTAAACTCATTACAAATGCATCCATCAAATGTGCCCTAGATGTGGCAGACACTGCCTCCAGGGCTATCAATACAAGTGTGTTACTTAGACGTCATGCCTGGCTTCGAATTTCGGGGTTCAAACCCGACATACAAACCACAATATTGGGTCAAACAGTGAATCCTGACCATCTGTTCGGCCCTGAGGTGGATGCCTCCCTAGAAAAGATGAAAAAAGATACCGAAACTGCCAAATCTATGGGGGCTTTACAAAGTCAGCAGTTTCGGGGTAGTTCCTTTCGCCGCTCCAATTCAAGAGGCACCTCGAGGGGACAGGCATCCCAGTCCACACAATACTACAAGGGTAACACCCAGTCCTCGTATAACAACAACAAGGGCAGGGGTGGCTACAGAGGCAATAATATCAAAGGCAGGGGACGTGGAAACAATGCATCCAGGTCCACCACCACCAACAAGCAGTGACGTCTTGTCACTTCCCCCCGATCACACGACACCTGTCGGGGGGAGACTCCAGCAGTTCCTGCCGGCGTGGAGGTCCATCACCACGGACAGGTGGGTGAGGTCTCTTATCCAGTACGGGTACTGTCTAGAACTTACGTCCATTCCACCGGACATACCGCCAAGAAGCCGTGCTATGTCCGACGAGCACTTGACCTTGTTGCAGCAAGAAGTTCTGGTCATGCTGCAAAAAGGGGCAATAGAGCTCGTTCCATTGCAAGAACGGGGAACGGGGGTTTACTCCCTGTATTTTCTGATCCCCAAAAAGGACGGATCACTCAGGCCGATCCTGGACCTCAGGCCCCTGAACTGGTACATCAACTCGGAGCACTTCCATATGCTCACATTGCAGCAGGTGCTTCCCCTGCTTCAACAGGGGGACTTCCTAGCAACGCTGGATCTGAAGGATGCCTATTTTCATATTCCCCTGCATCCTTCCCACAGAAAGTATCTCAGATTCAAGATCTTAGACCAGCATTACCAGTTCAGAGTCCTGCCGTTCGGGGTCACCACGGCACCGAGAGTATTTACAAAGTGCCTAGCGACTGTGGCGGCGCATCTCCATCGCCAGCACGTCCATGTCTTTCCATACCTAGACGACTGGCTTATTCAGGCAAAGACGGAACAGCAGTGCGTAGATCACGTGTCACGCACCATTCACCTCCTGCACGATCTGGGATTCTCTCTGAACTACCCGAAGTCCCATCTCCAGCCCGCCCACGTGCAACAGTATCTGGGCGCGACGATCGACACTCTGGCAGCCACTGCGCAGCCGAATTCAGTGAGAATCGCCAGTATCCAGGCGCTGATCCTACGATTCAGACCCCAACACTCGCTTCCAGCGAGGGGGTTCATGCAGTTGATAGGCATGATGGCCTCCTGCATCTCCATTGTCCCGCACACGAGACTACATATGCGTCCGCTTCAGGAGTGCCTTGCACGTCAGTGGACTCAGGCTCATGGGCAACTGACAGACCTAGTGTTGGTGAGCGGTCGGGCGTACAACTCTCTGCATTGGTGGAATCCACAAAACCTTTGCAAGGGCCGACCATTCCAAGAGCCTGTCCCACAGATCATCCTGACGACGGACGCCTCTCTCCAGGGATGGGGAGCGCATGTACTCCACTACACTGTGCAGGGACTATGGACACTTCAGCAAAGGAAGATGCACATCAATGTGTTGGAACTGATGGCAATCTTCATGGCCTTAAAGGCGTTCAAAGTACATCTGTGCAACAAGGTCGTGTTGATCCGGACGGACAACATGACGGCCATGTACTACATCCAGAAGCAGGGAGGTACACACTCTCCACAGCTGTCTCATCTGGCTCAGAGCATGTGGAAGTGGGCCATTCAGAGGAACATCTTCCTCATGGCAGAGCATCTCCCGGGCAAGGACAATCAAATGGCAGATCTGCTCAGCAGACACAGCCATCAGATGCACGAGTGGGAGATACATCCATCAGTACTCCAACCGTACTTCCAAAAGTGGGGTCATCCAGAGATAGACCTGTTCGCCACAAAGGAGAACGCAAAATGCCAAAGCTTCGCCGCCAGGTTCCCACACCCCCAATCACAGGGCAATGCGATGTGGATGAACTGGTCAGGCAGATTTGCGTACGCTTTTCCCCCAGCACCTCTGATACCGCTGGTGGCACGCAAGCTCAGGCAACACTCGATGACGCTCATCCTGGTTGCTCCAACGTGGGCTCGCCAACCATGGTACACCACGTTTCTGGAACTCTCCGTGGTACCGCATCAAAGGCTTCATCTCACTCCCAGCCTTCTGACGCAGAGCCATGGCGACATTCAGCACCCAGATCCGCAACAGCTCAACCTGGCGATCTGGCTCCTGAAGTCCTAGAGTTTGGCTACCTCAATCTTCCTCCCGATTGCATGGACATCATTCGGGAGGCAAGGAAGCCCACTACTAGAGCTTGTTATGCGGCCAAATGGAAGAGGTTTGTCATCTACTGTGTGGACCACAGCATTGACCCGCTAGATGCTTCCATTCAAAACATCATATGTTACCTCTTTCACCTGTATCGATGTAATCTAGCGTACTCTTCCATCCGCATTCACCTGTCTGCTATGGCAGCATACCTCCAGAATAGGCAGCACCTGTCACTCTTTAAGGTCCCTGCTATCAAGGCTTTTCTGGAAGGACTCAAAAGGGTCATTCCACCAAGGACTCCACCAGCTCCAGAATGGAACCTCAATGTGGTTCTTACAAGGCTGATGGGTCCTCCCTTTGAGCCACTGCACTCTTGTGAGCTCCAGTTTTTGACTTGGAAGGTTGCGTTCTTAGTAGCAATTACATCGCTACGGAGGGTAAGCGAGCTGCAGGCGCTCACCATCCAAGAACCTTTCTTCCAGGTACATGCTAACAGGGTGGTGCTCCGCACTAACCCTAAATTCTTACCCAAAGTGGTCTCACAGTTCCACATGAACCAAACAATTGAATTGCCGGTGTTTTTCCAAAACCCAGAGACACTGGCGGAGCGTATGCTCCACACTCTTGATGTGGAAAGGGCCTTGATGTACTATGTGGACAGGACAAAAGATTTCCGCAAAACCAAACAACTCTTTGTTGCTTTTGCCACACAACACAAGGGAAATGCAATCTCCAAAGCGGGGATTGCTAGATGGATAGTAAAGTGCATTCAGATCTGTTACGCTAAAGCTAAGCGCACTCTCACTATCCCACCAAGGGCCCACTCCACTAGGAAGTTGGGGGCCTCTATGGCCTTCCTAGGTAACATTCCCTTAGAAGACATCTGTAGAGCAGCCACATGGTCTACCACACATACTTTCACTAAGCACTACTGTGTAGACGTGCATTCCAAACAGCAGGCAGCTGTTGGTCAGGCTGTTCTAAAAACGCTTTTTCAGACTGCTGCAGCTGGCACGGGCGACCGCCGTTAATGGAGGGACTGCTATGTATTCTATGCACAGATATGAATTCAGCAGCCCACATGCCTCGAACTGCAAATGCTACTTACCAGTATGCATCTGTTCTTGGCATGTAGGGCTGCTGACATTCATATCGCCCACCCTCCTCCCCGGCGCCTGTAGCAGCTGCAGTATTTATTCATATACACACATATGCTCATAGCATGGTCATCACTCACTTTCTTCACTCCATCTCTGCCAATGGCTAAAAACAATCTGGGGATGGAGGCGATGCCCATGCGCACTGTAGTCCAGGGGAGGAGCCACCTATCTCGTGATACTTCGAAGACTCTTCCAGGACAACAATGTGCAATCATCCGGACCCAACACTAGGTGGCGGACTATGCACAGATATGAATGTCAGCAGCCCTACATGCCAAGAACAGATGCATACTGGTAAGTAGCATTTGCACTATCTCCCCCTTCCCTCTCCCGTGGACAGACCACTTCCTGGTCCCTTACTTTTGGACAGTCAGGACCAAGCCACCACAACCCCCCAAAAAGCATGTCATGGACAGGGTCCGGTCCAAACTCTCGGTTGAGAATTGGATCTGCAAATTAGAACATTCATACCCCCCTCCAGCTCTCGACCCTGTGGTTGCAGATGCTAACTTTGAAACCTGGCTCACAAGCTCTCTGGACTCCATTCTCCCCCAAAAAATTATTCACAAAAAAGAGAAGAGAGCCGACTCAGCCCCATGGTACACGCCCGAGCTGAAACTCCTTAGAAAAGGATGTAATAAGCTGGAGCGCTCATGGAGGAAAGACTGGGCGGAATCCAGCAAAGATGATTACCGCTCCACCATGAGAGCATATAAGGCAGCACCAAGAAACAATTCTTTGACGATAGAATCAAAAACTCATCAAACTCTTCCAGAGAAACCTTCCTTATCATCAAGGAACTGCTCAAGCTACCGGAACCTCCTCTGACTCAAGACATCTCAGGGTTCAAATGCAACAAATTGGCGAACTACTTCGACGCCAAAATTTATAACATACTAGCCACATTACCCCAAGCCAATCCGGGAACTGACACCAGCTTCCAACCAACACCGCCCGACATTCAGCTCGAGGCTTTCGGTCCAGTGTCAGTGGACGAGGTACTTAAAACCCTGGCCGTAGTCAAAAGCGGCTCCCCTAGTGACCCGGTACCCATGCGAATCCTGAAGCAGATCGCAACCACCATTGCCTCACCAGTCACTGACCTCATTAATGCTTCGCTTCAGCAGGGAATGGTCCCACCTGGCTGGAAGAGAGCTACTGTTAAAGCCCTTCTTAAAAAGCCTCTCCTAGACCCGGCAGTTCTGGCCAATTATAGACCAATCTCTCTTCTCCCGGGACTTAGCAAAGTCACGGAAAGACTGGTCAATCAAAAACTGTCACAATTCTTAGAGTCCAACGGCCTTCTCAGGAGCTCACAAACCGGCTTTCGTCCCGGACAGGGTACGGACACCGCCCTGCTGGCAGTCGTCGAGGAGACAAGATGCATTTCTGACAGTGGTAGGGACGGTGGTAGGGACTCCCTTGTCCTGGCTGACCTCATTTCTTACCAACCGCACTTTCCAGGTATGGGAGAACAACTCACGATCGGCGGCAATCCCCCTCCAGTGCGGGGTACCACAAGGCTCATCCTTAAGCCCCAAATTATTCAATGTGTACATGGCTCCACTGGAGGAGGTGGTCGCCCCTTTTGGAATCAAAATTGTGAGCTATGCTGACGACACCCAACTGGTCGTCTCCCTATCCTAACATGCCCAGTGCCCGGATTCCCTCCACTTCTGCCTATCTAATATCTATACCTGGATGTGCAAGTCCTCCCTCAAACTGGATGGGTCCAAGACCGAAATCATGCTACTAGGGCATAAAGGGCCCTCTTTGCCCCCCAACATCTGGCCCACCTGTCTGGGGGAACCCCCTGCCCCAAAAAATGAGATCAAAAGCCTTGGGGTCTGGATGGAACAGGATCTCTCTTTTAAGACCCAAGCCAAAAAAATGGTGGGAGCCTGTTTTGGCCTCCTCCGATCAGCTCGGAAGGTTCTGCCACTTCTTCCATACTCCTCTAAGAAACTGCTTATCCAAGGTCTTATCCTCTCCAGACTGGATTATAGGAACGCCATCTTCCTTGGTGCACCAGAAACCACCCTTAACAAACTCCAGCAGATTCAGAATGCGGCAGCACGGCTCCTCACGGGCACCTCAGTCAGATCATCAGCCAAACCTGCACTTAAACTGCTGCATTGGCTCCCAATACGCGAAAGGATAAAATTCAAATCCCTATGTATCGCCCACAAACTGTTGCAGGGTAATGGGCCCCCCATACTGAAGAAATTAGTCCTACCCTACAAAGCCAACAGACCACTTCGCTCAGATGGCGAGCATCTGGTCATTGTGCCCAGAGTAAAAAAGGCACGCACAGGAGGCAGGCGATTCTCGGTTAATACAGCTAAACTGTGGAACTCCCTCCCCCTGAATCTACGGGCTGAACCCTGCCATCTGCGCTTTCGGAAACTCCTAAAAACACATCTGTTTCCTTAATTCTTCTGCATTTATCTCTCTGTTTTTTACCACTTCGATCTCTCTGTTTTGGTTTAGCGCTGGGATGCTTCCGGGTAACTATGCGCTCTAAAAATCTATATTCATTCATTCATTCATTCACTTCACTTTCACTTTCACTTATACTACCAACAGAAGGAGATAGGAGTGTTCTGAGTGGATCCACAACTTTTCCTTCTCTGATCTCAAAATCAAATCAGTATAGAGAGAAATCACTAGTTGGTTGAGTTTATCTCAAACCATCCAATACATCCCAGAGAGGAATACTTACTTTTTCCTAAAAGGACTCTTGCCCACGAGAAATTCCTAGTGCTCACTTCATCAACTAGTCCTCACCCAGAAACCATTTACTTTGTGGGTGTGCACAATTTTGTAATCAAGGGAGCTCTTTTTAGGATTGTTGATAGTGTGATCTAGGAAACTGTGTTTACATTTTCCTGATGCTCCCTCACTTCAGTTGTAATGTCTGCCTTTAGCCAATTTTTTTTAGATTAATGAGCGCCTAATAAAACAAGAATTGCCAAAAGACCGGCGGCCTGCACCAGTCCTATTGGCGTTCACGACGCTGAAGCCCAACATCCCAGAGACACTGCTTGAGAGTCCTGGTTCCTGAGCACAAGAAGCTCACCACCTCATTCTCGTGTTTGTAGAATGGATCGATGCCTTCGCCTATGTAGATTTAGGACAAAAGCGAAGATTTTTCCCGTGATTTTTCTTGCAGTAACCATAAATACTTGCACTCTGTGTAAGTAAGTACTCCTGTGATTAAATCCCTGGAATTTAAAGGCAACTCTGAGGGCTGTGGGCATTAGTCTCTGGTTACCCCACAAGGACAAAGGTGTTTGGGAGCTAACAAGGATAAGCAGACCTGTGAATTAGAATGTCCTTTCATGTGGCTGTGAAAGTGTATAAGATCCTGTGGAAAGAGGCAACCGCATATACCTGGGAGAAGTCCTGAAACATCAGTGGTAATATGACTTTTGCCCATGTGCTTTAGAGAAATGTGTAAAACCCTGCAGTGTCCAAGAAGCCTTCTCTGACATTCTGAGACCTTGGGAAAACCAATGAAGACATTATAGAACTATTTATGAAGATATTGGGGCACATGCATCAACATAAGGAATTGCGATTCCTAAATAGCGATTTTTAAGGAATTGCTATTTAGGAATCACAATTCTTTATGCAACTAGGAATCACAAAATAAATTGCAATTCCTGCACATGACCTAATAGTGATTCATTAATTGTGAATCACTATTATGTAATGTCACTCCATTCATTACTATGGGCCTGTATGGCCACATGCTTCTACCAAAAAAAACGGTCGCAAACGGGCAGGTTTGCAGAATCTGCCACTTTGCGACCGGTATTTTTGCATTTGGAATGCATCATCTCATATGCAAAAATCACAATTTAAGGAATCACAACATTTGTGATTACTTAAATTGCGATTGCATTTAAGGAATCAAAATTGGCTTTTTGATGCATGTGCACCATAGGCCCTTATGAATCAATGGAAATGCATTCTCAAATTGCGATTACCATATTGGTAATCACAAATTGCAAATGCAATTGCAAGGGTGCCAGGGCGCTCAAGGCCCCCCTGATGCACCCCCCATAATGTAAGTGTGCACATGTGGCGCACACACATGCCATCACTTTGAAAAATTTACTTTTGTGCATTTTTCAAAGAATTTGCAAATTACCATCAACTTGAAGTTGAGTGTAATTAACGTTTCCTAAATGCAAAGTTGCATTTAAGAAAGACTTGATGCATCTCAAATAAATGTACTTGCAATTTAGGTAATTGCAATAAATTGTGATTACCTATATTGCGAATGTAAAAAGGTACATGCATTGCGAATCGGCCCGTTTTGGACCAGAAAAAAGCTTGATGCATGTGACCCCTGGTCATTTTATTTTAACAGCCATTTCTTTTACAAAACAACTACATTTGTTGCAAGTGAGAAGCATTGAGTTGTTCTGTGCCAAATATGTATTGCTGTTTACTAGTGTCTATTTTCAGAAACATAGCCAGCTCATTGTTGTGTCTAGTTTTAAATTTCAAAATTAGCTTTTGATTAAAAAAGCGGCCCCAATATTTTGTTTTTTAAAAGAACTTTTCCTCAAATCTGCACGACAATGGTGCAGCCATTGTTGAGTGGATCAAGGAAGGTGTTAACCACACAGTCTATGAGGTAATGTATCCCTAGAAACAAGATTCAAATCAGCATGTCAAAATACAGTCAATATATAAGGACAGACTCAAAAGGGATTTCAGGATAGGAATTTGGAAAAACGATGTAGATTTATTAAAGAATGACATGCAATACAGAAATTTAAAACATGCAAATGCAGTAGTATTCTCATTAAAATACATAGAGATTATTTGCCATGAAGGCTCTCACTAATAAGCTGAGGAAGGCAACAAAATGGAGGGATGTTTAGGGTTTTTTAACAATACAAATGTAATTAAAACTCTAGAAAAAAATGTACTTGGGTGAAACACTGGACTCAACTTCTAATAAGAACATTGGAATCCAATAGCATCCGATATGGTATAACTTACATTAGTACAGCACCTTCTCATTATTCATTATCACACGTAATACACCAAACTATAGAGGGGTAACTGTGAATAATGGAGGCCATTCATGAAGAGGTTCTCAGTGGCATCTGATAGACAATAAGAGTATAGCTTGAGATGTCTATAAAGTAATTAAGAACCAGATATAAAGCATCTCCATCATTCACTGCTTGCTCTTCTTAATTATATATTATTTGTAAGTCCTATATACCAAACAAACCAACCAAAACAAGCTTTAAGCATATTGGATTTGTGGTGTTCTGTTTTTTTCTGAAATATGTGTAAACATAAAAATTAAATAGAACGATGCTGGTGAGGAAAGAAAATAATGTTTATTTGGAACTATGTGTTTTCTCTCTATTGCCTGCTGAATGAAGCTTGCAGAATAATGCTTCACCACAGGAGATAAACAGGCTCTCTTTTTCAAAGTTTTGACATATTGCAGCAAATAAAGAGATTTCCAAACGCTTGTTCGTTACAACGGGATATAGGACTATACCACCTTTAATGTCCTCCAGGTTTTAATAATTTAGAATGGTAAAATATCTAAAAAAAATGTAATGGGAAACATATGGTTTAACGAAGTCTGTTTCACAGTGGTTCAATTCAGAAAACCACAAGTGGTCCACTGAAATAGTTCACGAAAGAAGATAATTTCCCCCTCTTAGGATTGTATTACCCGTTCACACTGTGCAACAACACTGCATGAAAAACGTTTACTAAAAGTACCTTTATTTTACTTTCAATAATCAAAATAAGTTCACGCAACAGTAGCACAGCTAAATGCACAGTATATTTCGTTATGTGGAACCAATGCCCACTTTTAAATAAGGGATACCAAAAACATACTAGGATTAACAAATAAAAGAGGGTAAGAAGTTAATTTGAGAGAACTTGGGGCCGAATGCACAAAGGCTAGCTTGCAAAGCAGTATTTTTGTATAGAGACTGCTTTGTGGCACAAATTCAGTTTTGCCAAAACCACCATTTGCAAAAAGTAACTAAAAAGTCATGCCTCATTAATATTCATGAATGAAGATTCCTTTTGGATGGATGGGAGGCTGTCAGAGGGAAAAACCTTCCATCCCTTCATTCGCCAAAGTGCTACTTTTTACAGATTGAAATCTCAAATTTCATTGAGGGACACCGGCAGTGGTCTCTGAGATGTAATGGGAAAAAGGTGTGGAAAACAGAGTAGATTTTTACAGTTGGTTACCAGCAGGAAAAGGGATTTTGATTGCTACTTCTAGCATCATGGCATCTGTTGCAAAGTCATCCTTGTGCCCTGGATACCCCTATTGTTTGTTGACTGGTACTGGTAGCATCTGACTCTGACTGTCCCTGTGCTCTGCCTAACCAGGACCAGGGCCAGTGCTATGCTGAAAACACACTTATAATACAGTGAAAACACCTACATACACTAGGGTACACTATGGTTTAGGGTACCCCTATGATTGGCATGACTTCTCCTGTAAGGCCCTAGTACATAACAGAGCAAGGAGATCAACACTACTTTTAAGTCCCTAGTATATAATAGGGCATGGCAGTTTAGAGGCTAGTAGCCCTTTCTGCACTTTATGTGTGCATTCCTGAGGCCTGAGGTCATTGACATCAGGAGGGATGCTGTGTTTAGCAATAACTTACAATTAAAAAACACCTGCGTCAGAGATCCTTGTGCGTCCAAAATTTCAAGGTAACTCTTGGGAGTAATGTTCCTGCTAGAGAGAAACATTGAAGTTTTGTCCAGTGGCAATTTTGACATACCATAAAGTAGCCCAGAGAGTTAATATGCCTGCTATAAAGAACGCATACAGTGCAGATCACAGGTCTGTATTTTACGTGGATATCTGAGTGGATTACTTATTTTGTCACAGAGATCCTTTTGTTACCCCAGTTGATAAGATACCACCTAATATAGAACAGTAGCTGTTACGAAGTGTCATCAAAGAGCTGCATGCAAACTGCATAAAATGTGTTAGTATTTCATGATTTCTTTCCCCAGTCTTTTATTATCTATTCCTAATGTTGTTAAAAAGGGTTTGTTTGGGTATATATACCTTCTTATTAAGAAATCCAGCCTTTATCAGTGCTTTAAAATAAATGAAATATATATGAGAGAAGGCCTCTGGAGAGACGAGGGGCACTACAGCCTGAAGGTAATTAGGGCATACGAGTAGGAGGTCATGCAGGGGGCAGTCAAACATGACTGTCGTACTGGGCTCCACTAGTGCTAAATCCGGCCCTGATTTGTGCTATATATTATTGATAATCCACAATCTAGTCAATGTGGTGCACACCAGAAACTGCTATTCTTTTCATGACTAATAAACAGTATTCACTCCAAACCAAGTCAGCTTTCTATTTTAACATCAATCAACTCTTTTGCAGCTACTTAAAGTCTGAGTTTTGGAATACTGTATTCATCTGTCTCCTAATCAAAATAAGGAATAATGTGTCAAATATGTACAAAAATATTTACAAAACCATATTTTCAGATGTCCGTGATAGGCCAGTAGGCACATGCCTTGTTGATGGGAAATTACTTTCACTTACATGACTGTAAATTTGCAATTCAGATATTGCACAGTAGGATTATACCATCACAAAATTTAGCATAAGCTGTATGTAGGAAAATGCCTCTTTATGCATGATCACCCCCTTTCTTGGGTCTGATGCAAATGGTTTTATGACTCTGTGCACTGGGACTCTGCTAACCAGTGCATGTGCCCCAATCCCTAAAGCATGTCAAAATTAGCTAAACTCCTAATTGGCATATTGACCTTACCTATAAATCCCCAGTATATGGTACAAAGTATACCCAGGACCTGTACTTTTAATGTCATTAGTGACTGAAGCACAGATTGTGCCATTTCTAAAGTAACAATTCAAAACATGACTGCAAGCCTGCCACCAGTAATCTGGTAGTGGAGGTTTAAACTGTAAATTTGACCTGTCAAAATAACCTGTTTTGATGGGTCTATACCCTCTTTATAAATACTAACAAGTCACTCTAAGTAAGCCTTGATGTCAAATAAGGCAGGGCGCATGGTATTTAAAAGCAGGACATGTAACAGTTTAACATAAAACATGTCCTTACAGTGAAAATGCCCCGAAGGCTATTTTTACAGTAGCAGAGTTAGCTGTCAATAGCAAAGCATTGTGAGCTAACGTTAAGCTAATGTTATCTCCGCCTAGTAACCATTAAAAGAGTAAATTTTTTGACTTTTTAAAACATTTCATACCTATCCAATGTATTGCTACGGTCAAATTTGTATTAAGTATTTTAAATATTTTACAAATGGGCACTGTGGAACTGTTTGCAGTAGGACACTCAGAAACCGCTGCAGAAGTTGGTAGTGTTACCCCTGGAACCTTTTCCCTTGTCAGTTAGGCGGGAGATCAGGAGTCACCCTAACCAACAGACTAGAGTCAGGCATAGATATGGCAAACCTGGGCACCCCTTCAAAACACTACTGGACCTCTGGAAGACAGAAGGAGGACTGCCCCTGCTGTTGACACCTGTGAGAGGAATTCTAAGTGCTGGTTCTGCTCTCACTTATACTCTGGACTAAGATGGGGACTCTGAGGGTCAGTTGACTGACTTCCAATGAAGCTACAGGGACATAAAAACTGCAAGATACCCACTTCCCTGGAAGTGCCGAGCTGAACAGTTTTTGCACTGGACTTGCAGTCGACCTTGCTGGTGGCCCTCTAGAGGAGTACATTCTGACTGCCAAGTAGTGTTCCTGAGGACCTGGAACAGATGGCGTTAAAGTGAATTTCTCCTAACTAACCCTAAAAGCTGGAACTTACAAACTTAGAGGCCTCACAATCTCAGTTTTAAAAGAGTGCAGTGCAGTGCACTATCCGTTAATTCATAATCTTGTTTATGATTCAGACGACTGTTTCTTTTCTCTGTGAACGTATTTAATTGTGTTTATTTCTAGTCATGAAAATATTGATTAGATACAAAAATACAACTTCATTTTAGCACAGTTGATTTCATAGACCAAGACTTGATATTGCTTGTAACACGAATGGTAGGATTAAGATGCAGATAGCCACAATTATCCTTATTCTGCATTTTTAAATTATCAATGTTACGTACATTTTAGACTTGACATGGCGTTCCACGTCTTGTATTTGTTCCTGAAAGGTCTGCTAAGTAAAGGCTTCAAACTTTCATGATTGCATGCAGGCACAGATACATGCAGAGTCAAGTGTACAAATACATTTGATTTTTTTTTTAAATAAAACATCCATCTTTAGAAAAGTTGTGTTATGTGAGCACAACAAAAATAAACAGTACTTTTTCAGTTAAAAATATTATTGAGTTCTATGCATGCCGGTCTATATATGTAGTAAATTTCTACATGTGCTAGAGGAAGGGTTAACATGTGTACCTTTTTTTTTCAGCCCACAGTATGTGAACGGGAACTGTGTGTATTTGCATTTCAGACACTAGGTGTTATGAATGAAGCAGCTGATGAAATTGCTACTGGGGCCCAGGTAGCTGTATTCATATTATTACATTTGTGCGTCTTTTAATTCTAAAAGTATCTACTTGCTTGCATTTCTTTAACATCTTTTCATAGCAATAACTAACTATAGTGAAATTGTTGTTTAGAGTATTTATGATTTGATTATTAATAAACTAACATTTCTTGTTTCTACAGTGTTTAAGATACAGTTTATGTTACGCAATTAACTTAGATACTGCTGGCATCTCAAATACATCTCTTGCTTAAAAAGCAGGTGTCGCAGGGATTCCGTTCTCATACAGAACTGTGTATAGAGACTTGGAACCTCAGTGAATTAGAGTGTGCCAAAACTCACCTTAGTACCCATAATACCCTACCAGACTAGCTACAGTGTCTCATTGGTGATTACAAACCCCCAATGCTTAGACAAACAAGAACATGGACTTACTACACCTCAGGTAACGTGGAACACATGAACACTCTTGCGTTATACAATCATTTCAATCCAGAACAAGGAGTAAAAGAAGACACTTGCATACTTGAAATGTTTATTCACTAATGCAGTGTTCTCAAACGCAGTATCTTAGCTTATAAAAGCAAACATATTATAAGAAACAAAGTAATCAGCATAGTCACTAGTCCATAGAACACATTGTATAATGCTAAAAAGAATAGGGTTCAGTAACACCTAATTCTCACCCTCCATAGCTAGTATATTATATTATATTATATCTAAGAAGGTCTCTTTGGGTTTTAGCAGGGCGGCCCCATACCTCAAGATCCTAGTGGTAAGGGATCACATCAGCTTCCACCAGCTCTCTGCATGCAAAGCACCATCAAGTGTTTTTCTATGCTCTTGTGCAAAGCAATATAAAACGCGCCTAAAGCCAGAACTTGGCCGCAGCTGCACGTATGTTATGTCTAGGAACTTGCGAAGATCAGACCTCACAACAACCACTGTGTTGAGATATCCTTGAAGGTTTCTGCACTCACTGTACAGACACAGCTCACCAAGCAAGGCTGATATCAGAGTAACAACATATTATTCTCGCATGAATCAGAACATTCTACTATGGCTCAAAGCTAAGGCAACAGCTTCGTGTCGTGTGCAGAAGCAGCAGAAAGGCAAAATGGTGTTTAAACTCCTAATAAGCTCATGCTAACTTAACACAGCATATAGGCAATGTATATCTATATAACACCCTCCCTTGATCCGAGCACGGATAAGGTAAGATAAGATAAGATAAGGGACTCAATTTTGTAATGCAGAGTTCAATGAAGTAGTCAGTTCAAATTCGAGTAGGTGAGGAAAAATATTTTAGTCAGCCAAAAAAACAAAATCTCACCAGCATGTCAATTTAGTGTTCACTGTTATTAAAGCCAATAGGTCTGATACAAAAATTGTCCATCATAATTTAAAAAAAAAATTGGAAAAAGTTTCATGATATCAAAGGCCTCGATAGAACTCAGCCTAATACTGAGTATGCAAAATAAGCAGCAACTGCTTCCAGAAGGAAGTCACTGTTATCATCCGAAAACAACTCAGCCATCCAATTAAATAGTTAGAAAGAACATACATGCTCTTCAATTACCGGAGCCTCTAGTACCATCAGAGGACAACTCGGTGGGTTCTCAATGAAGCAGTGTGCCAAGAAGTCTTGCGCCGCTGCAATTATATTCCAACGACCCAGTACTCCACGCATCGCTGCAAAGGTCATAATCCCTCCATCAGAACAAAGCAATTCATGAGTAACTAAGGGACTCATGAGATGATTAAAATCCACTCCAGGAGACCACCAAATTGCAGAGACACAAATCCAGGGCCCAGTTGAAATCGCAGCTCAGGCAATGAAAGACAGGCTGGACACAGGTAAAATAGGAAAATCGAAACGATAACCCATATGCTGAACTTAAGGTGGCGAGTGGCAGCGTACCATAGTACTCAAGCATTCTGTTGCAAAACAGTGCTAACCGTGACTGCTCGTCTTGGAACACAGGACGGGCATCCCTTTTGAATAAAACAAAAAAGCACTAGAAAGCCTGCAGCCAGCGCCAGCAAAACGGGAAATCCACCAAATAGGCTGGAAAAGATTGAATGAAAGAAATCAGGAATGACTCCAAATATCTTTTGGAAAGAAGTCACTAGACCACTGCTCACTACTTTAAAAAAGTGCGCTAGCCCCGATGTGGAGGATGCGTTAAAAATGGTATGAATCAGCTCACCGAAATATAATGGCCGGTCAGTATTTAATAAAGCATGCACTTCAGGGCCGGACTGAGACCAGCAGCCAGCCCTGGCAGGTTGCTTCTCCACCTGGTAACTGGAGGGGAGGGGGTTGTTACCCGCAAAGCACTGCTATCGCTTTTCTTACAGAGGTCCGATTTTGAAGCGCTGCTACAAAACCGGCACTCTGTAAGAAAAGCGTCCCCCTGCGGCCACAAAACCGGCCCCCACCCCTCCAGCCCACCGGGGAAATGCCCGGTGCCCGCAAATGCCAGTCCGGCCCTGATGCACTTCTGTGCGGGTGTGAGCTACGTGAAGGACAAATGTTTCACGATCAGATGTCAGGGCAACTTCTTTTTGTGACAATAGGGCTCTTATTCTACTCATCTTATTGAACTCTGCTTTTAAGGTTGGAATCCTCGGCCAGATGGAAACATCCAAGTTTCCATGCGGGGGTGGATACAACACATTTTTACAGCAAACCACACGCTAACTGACTGTAACTACATAAGCAATGCCTTTTAATAACCCACAGCAATCTTCATTATTTAAAAGTAAATAACTACTGTTTGCTAGTAATAAAAGTGGGGACAATAACGGGCACGGGTGTACCTTTTAAAACACATGCTAAATTAGGCCGTTCCTGATTACAAGAGCCATGCAATTGTGTGTGTCTACACATTAATGAGTGATCTGCTGTTTCCGTGCACTCTTCACCTTTCAGCTAAACCTCTTTTCCGTCCCTAAGGCATCTGTAAGTGAAAGGGAGCGTCCAGGATTCATGTAAATAGGAGCTACCAAGAGGATCGTACCTACCAATGGCAAAATATTTCATGCAATTTGTAAACTGGAAAAGTGCAAATGGTAAAGTTATTAACCTGTGGATAAGCCACGTAGCAGTAGTGGCCTCTGCCACTGAAAATGGTAAAGACTCCAATTGTTCAATGTGTAACATGGAAAAAGACGCATCTCTCATTGAAAGCAAACGTTGCTTCTCAGTCAAATTAAATGGGACAAAAAGAGATGAAACATTCATGTAATTCCAAGGCACTTTTCCGGCCTTCAGCGTCTGCAGGGTCCATGCAAACTGCATAATAGAACGCAATTGATTTTGACCATGGTACAAAACAGACACATCATCATGTACAATTTCAACAACAGAGGACACAATATTATCCAACGTGTAGATGCGGGAGGAAAGTGTGTTAATGCTGTTATCCACTACTGCAAGCACTTTCTCTAAATTAGCTTGATCAATAGCCCTAAGGCGGGTAGCTGCTCAATCTGTGATGTTTTCCAGAGTTCATTATAAACAGCATATATCCATCTTCTAGATCTACCTCTTGCCGGGCCTTTTATGAAATCATTCAAATCAACATCGTCAGTCAGTTTAGACAAATGCAGTTTAACTGACGCCAATGTAGTGTGTTTGAACCAATTCTGACACAATTTTCCTACTGAATAAGTGGTTACAGAATGGTCACTCTCAAAACGGGGATCTACTCTGACCTGTGTAAAGCTATCAGCCAGACCCAAAAAACTATGCTGGCACGAATCTGCACTTCTGTGCCTCATCAACCAACCCTTGGGATTCAAACTGGATATGTTGAAGGACGAATTTCGTAATAGAGTTTGTAATTCTGTAATTGAAAATGTTGTTGAATTTTCCCAACCTGAATATTCTTCCAAATCAGGGAAGGAAGGAGTATTCAATTTTTTAGAAGTAGCCAATCCAAAGCATGTTGTCTGAGAGATGGTAGAATTCAAAAACAACAAATGATTTAGGATGAGTCATGCACGGTGCAAAGTCTCAGTGCCTTGTACCTGCCAACTTTTAGAACCCCAAACTGATTTAAGGTCAATGGTTTCCTTCCACAACTCTTAGCCTCCAATAGCTAGCTGGTCTAGAAAGGACTTTGAGTACAATAACTTAGTATCGGTAAGACTAACTTTGGACATGGATTTTTTCATCTTTCTAAAATAAAATAAAATCAGTAAAATAAGTGTACTTTTTCAAAAATGTACTAGAGCTGCCTCTTAAAGGAGCTGGGCAATGCTCCCACTGTGTATAATTTACAGAACTTCTCCTGGAATTAGTTTTTTGTAGGTAGTGATTGCCAAAATGTTGGAATCAAAACAAATCACCATAATTAGCAGATTCTAAATATAAATCTTCAGCATCAAAGGCAGCATAATATTTCAAATCAGCAAACAAAGCCTCTACGGCCTGAACATCCCAATCATCAGAACGTATGTTTTGTTTAACTACATCCCCCATGTTAACTCTAAGCACATTAGGGACATTTATAACTTCAGTGGGCCCATGGATTTGAAATTTAACAGCATCCCAGACTATTCCATCCAGGACAGGCCAAGCAGTGATGTTAACAAAAACCAAGTCTCTCTTCAATCTGTGAGCAGAATGTGACGAGGAATAGGGCGCCAATGTTCCATTCAGATGTCGAATGTTCTTTCCTCGACATAGTGTCCATTGATGAATCGGAAAAAATAAAACACAAAACCAATTGACATAAAAAGGTAAAGTGAAAAAAGCCCCAACCAAATGTAAGTCCAAGGGGGCATCCAAAAATGTTTTTTAAACAATTTTGCATAGGCCCTAAGCCTTTTGGGCTTTCCTGAAGTGTGTGAAACAGTGTCAAATGAAAATCTAGATTCAGTCGCTAAACGAGTTTGCAAATCAGGCATCAATAAGTCGGTTGGGTAGGTGTAGTCAGTTTCATCAAGTTGAGTACCAGGCAAATCACTCAGTAAAGGTATAGAAACTGCAGGCATCTAAGGGCCAACTCCGGCGCATGATCCGAAGCAGTGGCCAACACAGAATTTCTCACCATCGAAGGACATGAGACTGCCGGTGTCATGCTAAGAAGAATCGGCCACTCTGTGTATCTTGACATTGTCAATGGAGATATACCTGTTCTCCTTACGACCTGGAAGTGGTGGTAAAATGACTGTTCTTGTGCCCTTCACACCAAGCACGGGAACTGGAGCACCGTATGAGGGGCCAAATTCCTTCTTGTTATCGATCTTCTCCTGAACCAGTTCTCCAACTTGGGGTAGCCAGCCAACTACCGGGATCTGCAACGCATCATCCGAAGTGGAGGGCAAATGTTCCTTTGCAAGACTGTCTCTTGTCTTTTGTAGAGTCTGTAAAACATTGCAATGTTCATCTACGTCAAAGGAGGCAGCAACAGCCACCGAGTCTAGACCGTCAAGGTCCGGTACATACATCTTGATACCAAAGAGCATTTCGTATGGGGTCCGCCCACCCAGAGACCTTCTAGGGAGATTATTAAGAGCACGCTGCACGCCATTAAGATGGGCCAGCCAGTTTCTGCCAGTGCCTATAACTCGAGCTGTCAGTGATTGCTTTAAGTCACGGTTCATTCGTTCCACAACACTATTACCCTCAGGTCGGTATAGAGACGAAAACGTGACTTGGACCCCCATCGAAGCCATGGCATCCCTATACGCCTTAGAGGTGAAAGCAGGACCCTGATCCGAATGGAAGGTACCACAGGCAAAAATCCCTACAAAGACACGCAAATCCCCAATGACAGTCCGTGAATCAGCGCTGCGATGAGGCCACACCCATACAAAGCGTGTGCATGAATCAACTGCTACTAAGATGTACTTATACGCAGTATCAGAAGAAAAAGGACCGCAGTGATCTAAATAAACACAAACTAATGGTTTATTAGAAATAAACAACTGTGTTTGGGGCGGGCGCTTAGCAGTTGAAGGCTTAATCTACTAGCAAATGTCACATTAAAGGACATAGTCATGTGTCTGTTTTTACAGTCCCCGCCACCAAAAATGTTGTTGTAACTGAGACACAGTTGCTGAAACTCCCGCATGCACAGATGCAACACCTTCATGGGCCACTGTGATCAGTGTATGTCTGTGATCCGAGGTGGGAATCAATATCTCCCCAACATCAGGAATTTTCACATAAGGAACTTTATCGGCACTTGTGGTATGTGTACTTCGAAGGGAACCCCACAGGATATTTACCTCCCTTCTCAGAGGCAGCAACAGCCGCCAAGATATCATCATCAATCTCACTTTTGGACCGTGTAACTGCTGCAACTAAATATGTCGATACTGCTGATTTTGCTGCTTCATCAGCAAGCGAGTTGCCAACAGCATGAACTCCCACGCGCTGATGACCGAGAGTATGAATTACAAACACAAGTGGCAACTGCTCTTTAAGCTCAGCCACTCGGACCCAGATCATTTTATGTTTTTTTGTGCTACCCTTGGAATCATGAAAATCATACTGAATCCAAAAGAACAAGTTTTCATTGTAAGACTGGATCCAGTAGTAAGAATCACTTACGATTAATGTCGTCACACTAGAATCAGCGTACTCTAATGCAAGCATCAGAGCACGAAGCTCTGCCAATTGTGCGGTGCAGTCCCCTAGAGTCTACGTGTGCACGACTCTGGACTTGAACTCATCGTTCACCATGGCACCTACCACAATGGCGAATGCGGAATCGTAGGCGTGTTTAGAACCATGCGCAACCTGCGCCGAACCATCAGTTTATATGATGCAATGGAAATCCTCCAAAGCCCGCATAGCCAAAGGTGCAGGATGAACAAACTCATATTGCAAGAACTCCTGCAACCGTAAGAAGGCATCAAAAATAAACGTGACATCCGGAGACGTCAATGATGCTGCCCATTGTATCCACTGAGGGTGCAAAGCTTTAGAATTAGGTACACTGGCTTTCGTAACTGCTTCCAAAGCAGGACACGGGGTCACAACTAACATGCGTTTTCCCTGTGAGAGAGCGCGTTCCTTCAGAATCGCCATCTGTACAGCTGTCAAAACTTTCTCCACAGTCGAAAATCGCATTTCAGCCGAAGTGTACAAGTGTGACTTGTAAGCAATAGGTACTGTGTCTCCTTCGTCAAAAGTAAGGTATGTGAAACCCACCGTCCCAGGGATGATTCTTATCACCAGGTTGGTGTGGTTATCACAAGTCAATAAGTATTTAGAAGCGAGCAGATCAGCCTGCAAAGATTGCAGTATAGCCGAGTGCTCCGGCAGCCAGTCTGATTTGGTAAATGTTGGTTGTATCAAAGCATACAAAGGCTTGATATGCTGGGCATATTCAGGTATTAATGTCCTTCCGAAATTCAAAAATCCCAGCAAAGACTGTAATTTTTTCAGAGTTGTCAGAGTGCGCAATTGTGCGCATTTCTCCAAGAAGTGAGGTGCTAATCATCGACCTTCATTGTTGAGCTCGTAGCCCAGAACCAACACTGTGCACTCTGCAATGTGCGATTTTGCAAAGTTGAATCTGTAACCGAAGACTGCAAAGCTACAAATTAAGCGGTCAACTCGACACAGATGCACCCACAGTTCGTCATTTGTGAGATAAATGTCATCCACTTACGAACAAGCATCTGGGTCAACTCTCTCCAAGAGAGAGACTATGCGGGCAGCAAACACCTTAGGACTATTCTTATAGCCCATTGGTAAATGTTTGAAATGTTTTTGGACACCGCCGCAAGTAAAGGAGGTCCATTGGGAACTCAGACCATCCAAATGTTGGGCATAAAAACCGTTGGTTTTAAACCGCTTACGTACAAGACCATCCACTAAAGCAGAGCCATGAGAATTTTGTACTGCACAGGTACGGCAATGCGAGTTTAAATGCCGGTAACCCAATACCAAACGATATGAACCGTCAGGCTTGGACACAGTAAAAAGAGGGTTATTCATTGGTGACACACAAGTTTCAATCACTCCTTGATATTCCAATTGTTCAAGGATTTCCGCAACGGAAGCCTTAGCTTCGCGCTTTATGGGATATTGAGGTTGAGGCTGAGGCATAGACCGCAAAGGAATTTCGTGGTGTGGGGAAAATATATCCCATCCACAGTGTGTACTTTACAGAGCCGGCGCAAGGGCTTTACCTCCTCCCTTCTCGGAGCCGCGAGCACAAAAGGTGGGGGCCAGTCAGCCTCCGCTAACAAAATGTCATAGGTAGTTGTAAGATTCTCCCAAAATACCCCTTCTATGGTACGTTGAATGTCACCTTCAATGAATAGGACTATTTCATAAAGTCTGTCAGGGGGAGCTACTCTAGTGTCAGCTGTCTCCACAACAACACAACGGTCAGTCGCTGTGACCTTCAGTAGTGGACACAGGGCCTCTCGCACTATGGTTATCTCCTCCGCACTGTCCAGCAAGGTCAGAGCCCATGTCTGATTACGAAGCTGCGTTCTCACTATCTGTGGCATATCTATGTGCTGTTAAAGCTGCGACTTTCTTTTTCTGAAACTGGGGTCTCTTCGGTGTAGAATCATCCTGCTTGCCTTTACCGTCTTTCGGGCAGGGCTGGTCGCGTCCTTGCTGACCACCCCAACCCCTGCCGCCTCCTCCACCACCGGTCGAAAAGGCCAATGACTCCTGAAAAGAACGAGGAGAGCGTTGATCAGAAACCTGAAAACGATCATGTGATTTTATCATCGCACGATCGCACAAGTCATAAACACGTTCTGTGGGCGCAGGCAATGGAGACGCAGGACGAGACTCCTGTCTCTGTTGTTGTTGTTGCTTTCCCTTTTTTTGTTTTTTCAGCCAATTTTGTTTCTTGGTCTTCGGCTGGTCGTCAGTTTCCGACTTCTGCCCTTGGGGTTGTTTTTTCTCTTTAGTAGAAAAAGGCTTGAGACCCCTACTATTGCGGCCCACAGTTTTATAAGCCGCCCCAATAATCCCCGCCAACTGTCGGGGTTTGTGGGCATCGGGAATCGCCTGCAAAGCATTGGCAACCTGAAAGTTCACTGCATCCCCCTTGACATTTGCAAGTATGAGATCGGAAACCACATCAAAGGTGCCACAGAGGCGCATACCCAATTCAACCGCAGCCTCAGGTCCGTGCTCATCCTGAACACGTTTAAGGACAGTCGGCAGGACAGTCATAGACAGAGTGCCGTAACACCTCGTGTATACCGCCGCAAATGTCTTACCCCAGGTCTCACAGTCACCGATTTCAGGGGTCAAGTCTTTCGGTAAGCTAATTGTCAGAATCCTGTGTTTTTCACCAGGAGTCGTGTTAGGAAATACTGTTTGTAGCTGGTCAAACTTCTCGGCAAGCCAGAAAGGAAAATCATCCTTTTCTTGGGCGCGCTTGCCCATCACAGCGTTGACCATAATGGGACTGAGTTTCATTCCGCCCTGCCCGGCAGGAAGCGCCGCACCACCCGGGGCCCCACCCGGGAGATTACGGGTAATGTATTGGACTAACGACCGAACCACGCTAATTGCGACTGCATGTAGTCGTCTTAACTCAATCACATTATACGCTCCGTGTTGAGGATGAGGTGTAAATCCAGCCAAAATAGGCAAATTTGCGCCCGGAATGGACAACGGATCTAACCTCGGAGCTGCTAAAGCATGGGGTAAGGCGCCATCAAACCAAACGCAATGCTGCCAAGTATCTATAGGAATCTCCTGTGCCCTATACAGTGCGTATTCCTGTGGCACAGCGGTGGGAGTGTACGTGTCGAATACACGAGTATTTGCGTTCATAGCTGGGAAGGTCACCCATGAGTGGAAAATCTCATACGGGTAAGCCACCTCTGCACTCACTACCATTATCACGGCCATACCATCTTCGGGGACATTATAAGTCTGCAAATGATTGCGCACCGCAATGTGGCTATGTTGGGCAATGTCCACCGCGGCCATAGTGACACAGAAAGAATGAGGTACAAGGTAAACTTTGTAACACAACTGGGTAGTAATTCAAGGAAACCGTTTAGAAAGATTCAAGCTTGAAAAGACCTATGTAGATATAGGTAGGTTTGTCCGACACTACCGTTAACCGGAAACAATAGTGAATGGGTTAAGGACCGAATGATGTACTACTCAAGTGTCATGTAAAAAGACCACCAACGATTGGGCATTATGTCTCAGGGATTCGGTTCTCATACAGAACTGTGCATAGAGACTTGAAACCTCAGTGAATTAGGGTGTGCCAAAACTCACCTTAGTATCCAAAATCCCCTACCAGACTAGCTACAGTGTCTCATTGGTGATTACAAACCCCCAATGCTTAGACAAACCAGAACATGGACTTAGTACACCTCAGGTAACGTGGAACACAAGAACACTCTTTTGTTATACAATCATTTCAATCCAGAACAAGGAGTAAAAGAAGACACTTGCATATTTGAAATGTTTATTCACTAATGCAGTGTTCTCAAACGCAGTATCTTAGCTAATACAAGCAAACATATTATAAGAAACAAAGTAATCAGCATAGTCACTAGTCCATAGAACACAAAAGGTGAAAGCATGGTATAATGCTAAAACGAATAGGGTTCAGTAACACCTAACTCTCACCCTCCCTAGCTAGTATAGTATATTATATCTAAGAAGGTCTCTTTGGGTTTTAGCAGGGCGGCCCCTTACCTCAAGATCCTAGTGGTAAGGGATCACATCATCTTCCACCAGCTCTCTGCATGCGAAGCACCATCAAGTGTTTTTCTATGCTATTGTGCAAAGTACTATAAAACGCGCCTAATGCCAGAACTTGGCCGCAGCTGCATGTATGTTATGTCTAGGAACGTGCGAAGATCAGACCTCACAACAACCACTGTGTTGAGATATCCTTGAAGGTTTCTGCACTCACTGTACAGACACAGCTCACCAAGCAAGGCTGATATCAGAGTAACAACATATTATTCTCGCATAAATCAAAACATTCTACTAGGCTCAAATCTAAAGTAACAGCTATGTGTCGTGTGCAGAAGCAGCAGAAAGGTAAAATGGCGTTTAAACTCCTAATAAGCTCATGCTAACTTAACACAGCATATAGGCAATGCATAGCTATATGACACAGGAATGTTCATTTTCTTGGGTTAATTACTGGATAGTTAAAAACCTTCGGGAAAAACAGTCAGAACAACAAAATAATAGTAGGAAAAAATACCAGGATGGGAATAGCTAAGGAATCACCACTAGAGAAATGGAAAAGGCTATAAAAGGGAATTAAAAGTAGGGATTTCTCCCCACTCCCCCGCCCATAACGTAAAATAATATTGTAAATGACAA
The DNA here is from genome assembly GCF_964263255.1 of Lissotriton vulgaris. NCBI lineage: Eukaryota > Metazoa > Chordata > Amphibia > Caudata > Salamandridae > Lissotriton > Lissotriton vulgaris. The sequence continues at coordinate 392,020,221 of NC_141689.1, forward strand.
AAGGCACAGGTTAATTAAAAAGGAGAAGAACAAAATAGGTCAAAGAATGGAAAATGACAAAATAGCATGTCCAAACAGGAATTGAAAAGATTGAATTTGAGGACTAAATTCAAAGTTCCATAAAACTGTAGCAAGGTAAAGAAAAATTTATAACTTAGCATTCTGACAGTAATTACACTGAGATTAGTCACCAACGAGTGATTTGAAGAAACTAATGAACTTCACAATAACAAATTGAACCAACATGTTGTCTTTTCTTACTTTGCATTAGTATCTGGTTTTTTATCATTACTAATAATGGACTGATTAACCAAAACATTCACAAAATTCTGAATTCCACATCTGTGAGATTGAGTCTAGCAGATCGTTGACTTCTACAGATTAAATAAAATGATTTATTTCTCACTGTAGATTTGCTTGCATAAGCTTGCCTATGTACGTTACTGCTGCAGGCCATCACCGGGCAGACAATGCACAAAATAAATTCTTGTCTTGTGGAGAAAATGTAAACTAATTGATATGAATGTATTAATATACATTCATATCAATTAGTTTACATTTTCTCCAAAAGACAAGAATTTATTTTCTCGAAGAATAGATCTTTTCCCCCACACCTCCAAGATTTTTGTTTGAGCTTGTTCTCAATTGTTGGAAATAGGCTAACTTTTTTTAGCACATTTACAAGGTTCCAAGCTGAAAATGATGTGCAAAACGTGCAAATACACACAAGAAATTGAGTTTGTGGGTGATCCGTTCACTTGTCATGGAATTCTTATCCTTTACCTTTCCCCCAGCAGGTTTCTTTTCCTGCCTCTAAATCCCAGTGTCCAACTGCTGAAATACAATATTTTCGCAAATTAACCCCATTTGGAAGTTCTATCTGTGATAAAAAATTTGCACATCCTAAATGTAATATTCATATTCATAAATTGTTTTCTAACTGCTGAATGAGGGAATCTACTTGATATTTTTAGATGTGGCCTAGAGGCAGCTTTAGCTGTTTGATCACCCTCATGTTATAAAAGAAATTTTTAATGAGAAACACATACATATGTATATTCAAAGTACTGTCATTCTGCCTACCACAGCTTATGTCATGGGGAATTGGGTCAGATCACCTCAGCCATTGACTCTCTTACCAAGTGGGTGTACATTTTGACTGATCACAAGTGCACATCCACGAAAGAGAATGCAGTTTAGTGTCAGGTAATGGGCCAGCAATTTACTTTTCAAATTATTTTCTATTTTTTTTATATTGTTTTTATGATTTGAGAACATGATTTCTGTGACATGTTTCAAAACTGAAAAGTGGTTCTTTACCTGTTTTAAGCATACCTGCTTGATAAAAAGTACCTGGTCCTGTGTTAGTAAACTTATATTAAATTGTAAAGGTTTAGTTTAAAAATAATATTACAAGCCCACGGTTAAACAACAAGTTTAAAAAAATATTTTTGTGCCATATATGGCTGCAATAAAACAGAAATAACAAATATTTAACCATAACACCTGCCTGCCAGTTTGTGGACATAATATCGGGTCATACATATTGAGCTAAACAATTATCAAGTTTTAAATATTGTGTCACATAAATATCATGATGCAGAAATATTGTTTCAAAAATATCACTTTTTTTAACATAAGTAATATTGTTTTCAAGAATATTGCAGTTGTTAGTATCTGTTGGAAAACGAGGCAGTGTCTGTGAGGCCTGCAAAAATAACATGACTACATTTGTCCTTCACTGGGAACCAAACACCCAATTGTAGCGCCTAACTCTAAGAGGATAGCGTTGCAGAGCAGTCTAAGGTGTACTCAAGGAAGTTGGTGTGGGCTAGTAATTGCCATTTGCAGGTGCACAGAAATAACACTCAATAATTGATTGTCCTGTCTGTACTTTGCTTTATAAAAGTAAGAGTACATTTATTAAACACATGCACACACTACTCAATACTATGCACCAATTTACATATATACATAAGCTGTTGGAATTACTTTGTGACATTGCATAGCATCTCCACCCCTCCCACAGTGGGGTGGGGTCTAGTACCACCACTCCAATGTATGCACATCATCTTGCCCCCAATGCCGTTAGGAGCGAGGGACCTGCGCACTGGCCCCATCTCAGTGGTGACCCACTGCATTATCTCAACAAGCATTTAAAATAGTTTACTCTGCCTTAGTGACGCATAAACCTGACTGAGCATTTCCTACTGACCATGAAGTATACAACTCTACATCTTAAGGGCTAGCATTCTGGGTTCTTCACCTAAGCGCAGCAGCAAGAATACATGTTTAAGCATCACTTTAGATTGACAGTACTCATCACATTTGTGGATCATTAGAATGCATTGCAATTACAGCCCCTAAAGGCATCACAGATGAAATCACAGAATTATGCATGTCCAGCCAGACACCCTAGCAGGAATGTCTGAAAACACAACCCCACTTTGTGTATGATGACATCACCTTACACAGGTACTTCACATTACACATCTTACCTTCAGTCCCTCTAAAAGAAATAACCTCAGTAAATGCATTTCTGGTGCAATTACACCTCTTCACCTCCGGGGGATGCCCTTCTCCAGACATCCCCAACTCAGCCCTTTACTCCTTGATGCTCTTCTCAATGCACCCTCAGCTGTAGAACAAAAGTTCCAGCCCAGAAGGTGTTAAATGCTGGCTGAGCCCTTGAGGGGTTATTTCTTCCAGTTCCCCGGGAGACTCAGGGAGGGACTTCCATTTTGGTGCTGGGGGAGTCTCTGTTGCTCCTACAGCTCCCCCCTGCATCCTGGCACACATGTGGTGATGAGCCCGTTCTCCTGGGGCCACCACAAGCAGAGAAAACAATGGGTTTTCCTTCCAGGCCAGTCCGGGCCTGCAAGGCATTATGGGCGCTCCCTTGTGCCATATACACAAGGAAGCTGCATATTATAGTAGCGGCTCCCACCCTGCTTCGGGGGGAGACGTGATTGTTTTACCAGCAGCTTCGCCGCATCTTCCATTATCGATAGGGGGCCGGTCCCACCTGGACCCCCAGGAGATATGCCGCAGCTCGGGGAGACGACCCGCAGCTGCTTCTTCGCGGTGAGTGTTCTGTGCGGCCCGGGGAGCACACCCCAGGCTGCTCTTCCTCTTGTGGGGATCCGGTCTCACCCGGGCCCCGCATTACCACTTTGTTGGAGGGCAGCCCGGGGAGCCCACCCCTGGATGCCCCCGCCGGTTCCCCCTCTGGTCAGCACCCTTGCGTGCTGCTGGGGAGCGGCCCCTCCATTGCGGTCTGCCCGCCAGTGCGGGCAGACTCGAGGCAGACTCAAATGCTGCAGGTGTCCGGCGGAGTGTGACGGCAATCCTCCATCCTTCCGGCAGCCGCGGGGATCGCGACCGCACTCCTCCGTCCTCATCTCTTCGGGGCCCGGAGATGGGGGCACTCTTTGGCTTTTTCGGAGTGGGATCCTGTCACTCAGCGGGGGGACATCTTCACGTGGAGCACAACAGTGCTCCCCACCTTAACTTCTCCTCCGGGGGCCACATTGGGCTCCTGGCCACCCTGCCTTATTAAAAATCTTCATGGGGAGTGCGCCGGCCTTTGTGGGGCCCGGAGATAGAATCCCGGGCCCCAGGCACTTTTCCCAGGGGGAAGCAATGGCGCTCCCCTGCTCCAGTTCTTTCCGTGGGCCAGGGTGGGCTCCTGGTACCCCTCTTTACCAGCTTCACAGGGAGCCCAACGGTGCTCCCCGGCTTTGCTTCTTTGTGGGGCAGCCCCCAGGGAACTTACCCACCCCGGGGGCCCATTCAAGACTGGCAGCAGAGCCCCACGCGCTTTGTCGTTGGTCTTCTTGGAGGTCAAAGGTCAGCTACCTTCTGGGGGCATATCTCATCCCCCAGCTTGCCGAACTGCGCCATTTACACCTCCTCTTGCTCCTGGTGGTGCTCTCCAGTCACTGGGAGCATTCTCCTTCACCCTCCGGGTCTCCCAGAGGGTGGATTCTGCAGGGGGCTTTCTTCACTGGCTCCCTGCACCAGCCTTTTGCCTGGCTCTCCTCCTGGGCCTCTCTTCTCCCTGCGCAGAGGGCCCTGCTTCTGCGCACAGGTCCTGGGCTCTTCTCTTGGTACTACTCAGGATCCTGGGACAGTCAGGGGGTTGCTCCTTCCAACTGCCCATTGCGCCAGGCTCCAGCACCTTCGGCCTCTGCAGACCACACCCCAGAGAGCTTCTCTTCCTGTGCAAGCACTTTTTAAAAGTTGAGTATGGGGCTGGCTTGAACTCTGTGTTTGTCCTATCAAACAGCGACACATCACTTCACTGCCCCTGCTCCTGTCTTCCTGCCCTGCCTCTGGGTTTGTTCAAAATGACGTTGTCCAGGGTCTCTTGCCACATGGTCTCTGAAAAAACCCCTTCGGCCCTCGCTGCCTTCCTCCCGTGGTTCAGCCTGGTGCATGGCACCCAGTGATAGCTGCAGATGGATAAGCCTGTAGCCCCACCCATCTTCTCTTTGTGGAGAGGAGGCCTTACCTTGTGGAAGAAAGGTTATCAATCCATCCTGCTGAGGTCAGCCCTCAGCCAGGCCCTGGTTATGACTGACTCAGAGAAATGTGACAGTTCTGGATGACCCAAAAGCAGTACAAATATGACTTTGGACTCTGCAGAATGCTCCTTCTCACATCTGTTACATCAGACTTTAGTGTGTGTCTGGAATCTGTGGGCCTTAGAAAAGTAAAACTAGCACATGTGCTCCCTATCCCCATACAAAAATAATGGAATACACACAGAATACACACTGTAAAGGACACTGACTCTCCCTGGCTTGTTTCTTCCCACTGTATAAAGCCTATTCCATGTCACCACCCCATTCTTTATATGTCCTGCCACACCGGTCTGTCTGCACCTGCTCCTTGGCTGTGTACGCTAGGAATCTCCCCAGCGCAGCCCCTACACGTGTGCACATGCATGTACACATGTGTCTGCATGTAACCAGCCCAGTGTCCCTTACTCCAGCTACTGCGCAGTGGCCTGGTCAAGCCAGGGGGACACCAGTAAAATCCCCATGCAGTCTCTTTCATTATGAGTTCACTGTGGGTGAGTCCCAACTTATGAGCCTCCCCCACAGTAAAAGCTCAACAATTAGATGCTCAAAAAGTGAAAAATCCAGATGTCCCATAGTTTCAGAACCACCTTCTAACACTATTGTTTTCAATAAATTAGTTGTACAAAATATTGTTTTTTAAGAAAATGAACCCTCCGCCCTGCAAGACCACAGCTCCCAACAGCCTTCACAACTGGGAGTAGGATTGTTAACGTTTTCCCTCCGCCCCTTTGTAATAAAGGGCGCCTCCTACCGCACAGCGGGACTCACCATAAACCCTCCATCCTGCAGGACCACAACTCCCAGCAGCCTCCGCTATTGGGAGTTGGATTATTGATGTTTTCCTGACGTTATCCCGCTCCTAGCCCTTATTACAGGGCACCTCCTCCCACACGACGACGGCTGAAATGCCAGAAACCGGTCCCCAGAAGCTTGTTTCCTTCCCAGTGTAAGAATTGGCTTGGTAGTTTGGTTTGCCCTGTTCCCATCATGCACTGGGACAGGAACAGACTAATTTGCATATAGCCAGGTTCTGAACTGGGATGGTGCAGTGAGCTAAAAAACGGTGTTGGATCTAGCCCTGATCTCTTGACTGGGTGAGAGTATTCTGCTTAATTCAGAAACTGCGTCCATCACCACCCCTTGTTGTTAAATACCTCCTCCCACATGACGGGACTCACCTTGAACCCTCCACCCCGCAGGACCACAACTCCCAGCAGCCTCCGCTACTGGAAGTAGGATTCTTGATGTTTTCCCGCTGTTATCCAGCCGCCAGCCCTTATTACAGGGCACCTCCTCCCACATCGCGGGACTCACCTTGAACCCTCCACCTCGTAGAACCACAACTCCTGGCAGCCTCCACTACTGGGAGTAGGATTGCTGAGGTTTTCCCGCTGCCAGACCTTATTACAGGCAATCTCCTCTCCTAATAAATTGAAAGATATATTCACAATTGTTAATGAGCTGCCCCATCCCGATGGAGTCACAATAAAACCCATATCTACCCAAACGCTTTGCAACTCCTTCAACACTTTTTTTATCAACAAAATGGCTGCAATTAAAACCAGTTTTCCTGCCATTCGTGCTGATGAGGCACACCCAACAGTGCCTAGAAACCCCTGCTCCCTTAATCAGTTTCCGGCAATCAGTAGATAAGCCCTTTTGAAACTACTGATCAAAGTGAAATCTGGATCCCCTAATGATAGCTGTCCACCTTATATTTTAAAACAAGTTTTTACTTTAAACCCTGAGCCTACCCTCTCTCTACTGAATGATTCATAGACACAGGGCTGTTCCCCCCGGAGTCTTTAAATAGGCAATTATAGTTCCCCTTTCTAAAATAACCTGGGGCAGACCACCTGATCCCGATTAACTACCACCCTATTTCCTTGCTTACCTTCCTGGCCAAGGTATTCAAATCCCACGTGGCAAAATGCCTCTGTTTATTTATTGAACAGTCTCAATACCTTGACCCCACCAAGCAGGGTTTTGTGCTTCTCATTCAACTGAGTAATACTGACTGTGCTGGACAAACTACGGAAGGAAGCCGACAAGAGCCCCCCCAGGATCTAGTATTGTTGGACCTTTCCACAGCATTTGACTCGGTCGACCGCAGCATTTTAGTGGACCGTGTCAGGGATGCAGGACTCCAGGGTTCGGCTCTCAGCTGGATTGCATCCTTCCTGGAGGACCGTTTCCAGTCTGTTTGCCTTTCCCACTTTAGAGCGCCTAATATTAAATCCACATGCGGAGTGCCACAGGGAACTTCATTATACCCGCACCTGTTTAACCTGTTTAACCTGTATTTACTCCCTCTGATTATGTCCTTAAGAAAAAGAAATGTGAGCGCATTCCATTAAGCAGACGACCTGAAACAAATATTTACCATTGACAACACGACCGATTCTATGTCTGAATTTCAAACCACCATGCTGCACATTCGTAATTGGTTGAATAACGACCATCTAAAGTTAAATCTGGACCAAACCGAGCTGATCCTGATAGGGGGCGCTCGAAATCCTTGGAGCTCACATTTATGGCCAGATGAGCTGGGATCTCCCCAACCCCATCCTCCTCAGCTAAGAGCCTTGGGGTTATAATCAATTCCGTCCTATCCATGAAGTCCCAGATTGGAATGGTAGTCTCTACCTATTTCGTACAGTTGTGTAAGATACGGATAAATTAGCAGACTTTTTATTGGGAAGCATTGGTGCAGGTTGTTCTGGCAATGGCCATTTCCCACATAGACTACGCCAACTCTCTGTACTTCAGTCTAGTGCTATATTTAGTCAAAAGACTGCAACATGTGCAGAACCAGGCCGCTAGAGTGATTTTCCATCAGCCCAGATGGTAAAAATGTTCCCCTCTTATGAGGAAGCTGCACTGGCTCCCCATACCACAACGTTGTGCCTTCAAAGTAGGGTGTCTCATTTTTAAATCCTTGCATGGCATCTGCTCAAAACTTGTCTCCAATCTTATTCAGAGACACATACCCACCCACAATCTGCACTCAGCCCACATGAACCTACAAATTAAAGCGGATAAGAGGTAGCAGATTTACGGTGCTAGCCCCCTGCTTCTGGAATACCCTTCCCCTTGATATCAGGTCATGCACAAACATCCTGAGATTTAGGAGACTTATCAAGACATGGCTGTTTACTCAGGCATATGAATAACTCACCAGGACTCAGGCTAATCCTATATATAGCACCAAGACACAAACCGGTGTATGGACGCTGTACAAATAACTTTAACATAACATAACATAGCATCATGGGCCTATCCACGCCCGGAGGAAGCAGGGCTGGGTCACCCCTCTTTCACTTGACCCCATCCTAAGGCACAGTGCCTGCCTCTTATACCTGCCCAGCACTGCGTGCTGTCCTTGTCCCTGTGCTGCCTGCTGTCCCTGTGCTGCTTGCTGTCTGTCCCTGTTCCCTTGCTGCCTGCTGTCTCTGTTCCTCGGATGCCATATTTCCCTATCTCTGAGCTGCCTGCTGTCCCCACAATGGCTGCTGTCCTTTCCTCTGTGCTACCTGATGTCACTCATTGTCTGTTGTCCCTGTACTACCTGCTGTCCCTATCCCTGCGCTGTCTGCTGTCCCAATCCCTGCACTGTCTACAGTCCCAATCCCTGCAACATCTGATGTCCCTGCACTGCCTGCTGTCCCTGCACTGCCTGCTGTCCCTTCACTGCTTGTTGTCCCTATCCCTGCGCTGCCTGCTGTCCCTCCATTGCCTGCTCTCCCTGCACTGCCTGCTGTCCCTATCCTTACGCTGCCTGCTGTCCCTGCCCCTGCACTGCCTTCTGTCCCTGCCTGCTCTCCCTGTACCTCCTTCTGTCTATATTCCTGTGCTACCTGCTGTCCCTGCTTTCAACTGACCTCGACCAAGTCATCCAGAACTTTGCCACATGGGTAACCGACAGTGGCAAGAGAATCGCACAACTAAATCCTACAAAATCCAACCAGACCTCCAAACATTCCAGCTGGTACAACCCAGAACTCAGGACCACCAAGCACAACTGCCACCAACAAGAGAAACAATGGCGCTCCACCAACAACTCTGCCGACAGAGCAGCTTACAAAACAGCCCTCAGCAACTATCACTTCACATCAAAGAAGCCAAGAAAACAGCCATAACCACCTGCATCGACTCCATGGCCGACCACACAAAGGAACTCCTCAAAATAGTCAAAGAATTCTCCAAACTGAAAGCCATAGAGAACACCATCCACCCCTCCCAAAAACTCTTTGCCACATTCTCAGACTACTTCCACAGCAAGATCACCAACATCAACAATGTCATCCTGCAACCCGTGGCCCACATCCCCAACAACCTCAACCAGCCAGCACACATCAGCCAAACCATTACCACGTGGTCCGCCCTCATTGCCCTGACCACCTCAGCCATCATGTCTTCCATCTACTCCGGGGCACCCATTGTCCCCTGCCACCATCACCTTTATAACCTCGCAACAAGCCCAATCAGCACTCAACTCACCAGCATCCTTAGCATCTCCATCCCCACAGCAACCTTCCAAGACTACGATCTCAAAAAGGATCGTATTATCTCCCTGCTCTCCTACCCGGCCAAAGTACTCAAGAAAGCCATCAACCAGCGGCTCATCGAATTCCTGGGGCAAAACCACCTAATGGATGCCACACAATCAGGATTCCATTCCAACAATAGCAATGAGACCACGCTGATCGCTGCCACAGACAACATCAGAACATTCCTCAACCATGGAGAAATGGTGGCCCTGATTCTCGTCGACCTCTCCGTGTCATTTGATACCATCTCCTTCAACAGCCTCATCAACATCTCCCCAAACAGCCTCATCAACAGACTGTACAACAGAGGCATAGAACAAGACTCCCTCAAGTGGATCATCTCCTTTCTTACATGATGTATACAGAGTATTCGACTGCCTCCATTCACACCCACACTCAAAGACATCATATGTGGTGTACCACAAGGAACCTCCCTCAACCCCACCCTGTGCAACCTCAACATGACCCCCCACGCAGAAGTCATCAGATCTTACGGACTCCATATAATCTCCTACAGAGATAACAATCAACAATCAACTGATCATCTCCCACACTGAGGACCCCTCCAAAGGCAAAACCAACTTCTGCGACACCATGAACAACGTATCCAAATGGATGAGAGACAACTGCCTCCAACTAAACTCTGACAAAACTGAAGTAGTGATCTTCGGGAAGAACACTTTTGCTTGGGACCACAGCTGGTGGCCTGCAGAACTCGGACCTACACCGACAGACCATGCATGCAACCTCAGCATCATCCTCGACAGCCAACTGACCATGAAATAACAAGTCAAAAAAGTTGCCTCCTGCTTCTCCACACTGTGCATGCTCTGCAGAATCTTCAGATGGATCCCAGTCAATACCAGAAAGACTGTCACTCAGTGTCTCGCCACCAGCTACATCGCCTATGGCAACCCCCTCTTTGCCGGCATCTCCATCTAGCTCCTCAGAAGACTCCAGACCATACAGAACACTGCAGCCAGACTCATCCTTGACCTCCCTTAATGAACTCACATTGCCCCCACCTGAAGGACCTCCAGTGGCTCACCATCCAGAAGAGGTGCCAGTTCAAGATCCTCAGGTACACCTACAAATCCCTCCACGACCTAGGACCTGTCTACATCAACATCAACCATCAACTGAACTTCCACCAACACTCTAGACACCTGTGGTCTTCTTCACTCACCTCGCACAACCCCTGCATATGTCGCAGGCACCGCGGTGTCCACTCCTTCTTCAACATTGCTACTAAGACCCTACCCTCCAGCTCCATACAGCCCCTTCACTAGCAGTCTTCAGAAATAGACTTAAGACCTGGCTATTCGACAGGGACAGTGCCCAGAAACCACTAGGGGTGACAGTGCTGCACTCTACAAATGCTGTTTGATTGATTTATCTTTATTCATTTTAAATAATATTTTAATTGTATATGTTATATATTGTTTGTATAGTTGTAGTTAATGTTTTTTAAATAATGTTTGTCATTTTAAGTCATTTATCATTTTAATTTAATTGCCAATAGTCATTTAAAGCTTCGTACCTGGTGAGGTGCATGGGGTACAGTGTGGGAAGTTAATTAAGTATAATTAATTTTTTTAATGAATATTAATAATTTCATTGATAATTATGTAAATTGTGTAATTATACATTTTTAGGTGCCACCTCAATGCGCTGACATCAGTTCTTTCCACGCCAGCTAGCGCATATCCCTGAAGAGCTCTACACTCTCTTTTCAACGTTTTGCTGATGTTGTTTGGTGTGTAGGTATTTTCATCAATTTCAAAGAAGACTTCTGGATTCAAACTAAGTGCTGCCTGCCACTGCCCCATGTTGGTGACGGATCCACACTTTTTTTGTCTCTGGAGCGCAACCACGACTCAACGTCGTGCTCTGACTGCCGGGCCACGGTTCCAAAGGGTTTGAGGGAACAGTTTCTAAAACTATTGCGACCTGGCGTTCGAGTCCACATTGCTCTCCGCAGAGTTCTCATTCCGGATTAAGTAGAGAGAAAGGTCCGGGCGCAGCTTCGAGAGTCCGAAGTACTCGTTCCTCTGCTCTTAGTCGTCGAGTCGGTCAGGTAAGTGGCATAAGAATCACAAGAAGCGTGCTTCCTCTTCTTCCCGTCTGTTGGCCAATGTGACGGAAGAGCCTCGATGCACTAGGCCTCGTGCTGCTGAACCTGCACCTGGGATGGCACCGCTCCACACGGCATTTCCAGGAGCCAGAGCAACACCCGCCCAGCTTTAAGATTCCCATGATGCCATGAGCTTCATGTTTGGGCAACCTGACCCTCCTAACATGCCTCAGGCTCCAGAGTCTCAGGACGGGCACCATCAGGTTTCATACCGGCGGCTCTGGCCCTAGCAAGGATTGGCCCAGTTCTCTGCGCCAAGACTCCTGGCGCCCCAGCCCCATTCTTATCCCCCAACAACCTGGACCAGTGTCTTTTGACACTGATTCCTGCACCAAGGCCACCCTTGGGTTTTAGGTCTTTTCCTTAGCCTTATTTTGAGGGGCTAGGAATGAATGAGGATTGGAAGCAGCAGAGGGGCTCCTGCAAATTGGCTTATTAGTAACACCCATTGCCCTACACCGGGCGATCCAATATTCTCACCAGTCATACTATCCCTGAGAGCTTGGTGGTTGAAGCCTCTACCTCACAAGGTGTCCCCACTTCTGCACCATCGGACAGGGAATTTAAGTGGCTGGATAGTTGAGACAAGAAGATTTTCTCTTCCTCAGCCTTGCTTTGCAGTCAGTGAACTTTGAATGCCTCTTGGGGCATTATGCCCACTCTGTGTGGGAAATGGTTGTGCAGGTGCTGCCATAGGTTCCATAGGAGACATGGTTCTTTCTCTCCCAAGCGGAATGGGACAGGTAAAATGCAGCCAAGTTCCCCATTCATTGTTAGTTTGACTCTACTAACTAGCTGGGCAGTTCAATGTCGTCAACTGTGGCTATTCAACAACATGCCGGCTGAGGACTTCTGCCTCTTCTGAGAATGTTCAGGCTTCCCTTATGGAAATGCTCTTTGATGGCAGACATGGCCCTGTAGCGTTTTAAGGACTTGAGGGCTATGGCCAGGCCCTTGGTCCTCAAGATGACCACCCGCCTCCAGTCTGCTTTTTGATCCTTTCGTGGCTCCAGAAGGGGCTTGCAGCCGTACCAGCCATATCCTAGCCACAAGACTGTGCAAGTTCAGCAACCTCTGCGTGGCTGTGGCCATGGCTCCTTTCAACCAAGTGGATGTGATGGGCAGAGGTTTAATCATTAAACTCTCCCCACAGCCTCTTAACTGTCCGAGTCTGGCCCTTCAGGCTATTGGACAGCCGGTTGGTGGCAGGATCAGCCATTGCCTCCACAACAGGCAAAACATCATATCGGACAAGTGGGTCTTCTGAAAGGGCTGCTCCCTCTTATTCGAGTTTACCCCTCCCTCAATGCCTCCGACTTACAATCGGCTGATGGAGGACCACCTTACCTTGCTTCAGGAGAAAGCCAGGGCTCTCCTGGCCAAGGGAGCAATTGAGAGGGTTCTGGTACCAGAAGTAGGCTGTGGTTGCTATTCTGCTACTTTCAGGTCCCAAAAATGGACAATGGCCTTGGTCCTATCCTAGATCTGCGGGTCTTCAGCTACTTTCTCAAACAGGTTTAGTTCAAGAGGCTCACTCTTCTTTGGGTCTTGTCTGCCCTAGACTCCGAAGACTGGTTGTTAGCATTTGACTTGCAGGATGCCTATTTTCACATTCCCGTCCTGACTGCTCATAGGCGTTACCTGCAGTTCACTGTAGGCCACAAGCACTTTCAGTTCACAGTACTCCCCTTTGGCCTTCACAGCACCCCCTGGGTGTTCACGAAGGTGATGGTCCTGGGTGCAGCTCATCTGCCCCGATCAGGAGTACCAGTCTTCCCATATCTATATGCTGTTGTCTCCCATTTCAAGACTACAGCGAACATCCTGCTTTCTCTGTGGTTGGTTGTCAATGTGCTGAAGTCACATCTGACTCTATCTCAGATGGTCCTTTCATCAGAGCAGAGCTAGACACAGTGCAGTTTTGGGTATGGCGAGTCCAGGATATTCAGACTATGATACCGATGTTTCAGCCTCTGTCCTGAATTTCGGTGAGAATGACTCTGAGGCTGCTGGGTTTATTGGCCTTCTGCATCCTGCTTGTGACACATCCCGGATGGTTCTGCAGTGGGACCTGAATTTGCAGTGGGAGCAACATCAGCGGAATTTCTCCGACATGGTTTAGATTTTGGAGGAAACTGCCTGGGACCTGCAGTTCTGGCTGACCGCCCGTGGTGGGGTCAGAAGTAGACCCCTATCCCTTCCCACTCCGATCTCACAGCAGTGACAGATGTTTCACTCCTGGAATGGGTGGCTATCTGGGAAAGGTGGAGAGCAGACTTAAATCAACTTGCTGGAGCTCAAAGCTTTTTGCCTTGGCATTGAAAGCTTTTCTCCCTTCCATCAAGGGGACGTAAGTCCAAGTGTTCATGGACAACACCACCGCCATGTGGAAGTGCAACAAACAGAGGGAGGTGGGATTATGGACCCTTTGTCGGGAGGCCCTGCGTCTCTGGACATTGCTGGAGCAGCAGGGCATATCCTTGGTGGTTCAACACCTGGCAGGCTCCCTGAATGCCAGGGTAGACAACCTGAGCTGTGGATGCGTAGAGGATTGCGAATGACATCTCATCCGGGTGTGGCTCTAGGTCTTTTCAGCAGTGGAGAGAGTCTTGATTAGATCTGTTTACTTCCACCAAAGGCACGATATCAGCAGTTTTGCGCATTGGAGTTTCCAAAGTGGTAGTTGCTCTGCTCTGGACACACTTGAGGGGTACCTTTTGGCCTTGTCTGCCTTCTTGCGACTGCCAAACCAACTCTCCTAAACTAAATCGCCTATTGTAAACAGATTTCTGAAGTGGCTTGTACACATGTTCTGACCTGCCCTATTCATCATGCCACCGTGGGATCTTAATTTCGTTCTCACCTTCCTGATGTGCGCTCCGTTCAAACCTCTGCACAACGGCCCCCACGGCTGCTTTCCACATAAACTGTCTTTTTAGTGGCAATACTGTCTGCCAGGAGGGGAAGCAAAGTGCAGGCTCTGTCATCCAAGCCTTCTTACTTGACCATCTTCCCATATAAGTTGGTGCTCCTCACTGGGCCTTTTTCTTACCGAAACTAGTAACACCATTCTATGTTGGGCAAACAGTCACCTTACCCTCTTTCTATGCTCCTCATCACCATCTAAAGAGGAGAAGTGACTCCAACATCTAGACCCAAAAACAGCATTGTCGTTCAACCTTTACTGCACTGAGGAGTTCCTGGTGGGCAACCAACTCTTCGTGGGGTACCTTGCGATGGGTCATCCTCTGCATCAAAATTTGCTACACTCTGGCCAAGAAGCCTCTGAAGGCTGGAGGGCTCATTCCACAGCGTTACAACATGGTGTTCCAGTCCGTGACATTTGTCAGGCAGCAACAGGGGCATCACGGCACCTGTTCATTAAGCACTACTTCCTGGGCAGTCAAGTCCGCAGAAACAGTCTTTTTGGATGCTCTGTCCTGCAGGATTTCTTGGTATAAACTTGCCTGCAGTCCCTCCTCCATGGAAGGTATTGCTGGGGTATCTATTCTAAGGTAAGGAATCTGTGGCTAGATGTATCTATCAGATGGACTAGTTACTTACCTTCGGTAACACCTCATCTGGTAGAGACATAATCTAGCCAGAGATTCCATACTGACCCACCCATCCTCCCCGCACTGAGGTCAGGTATTTAGGTCAGGGCTGGTCCTTTTCAGGGTCCTAGTTATTCTGTACACACCACTGTCACTGCGCTTAATGGCTCTGTGCACCTGACATGGAAAGTCATGAAAAGTAGCTGATGTTACTGCACCGAGGTGGCGCCTATATAACTGATGAGGAAATCACTTCTGCCGTGGATGACGCACATGAGGTCCCATGGAGCCAACCGATGCCACCTACTGGCGTGCAAGGTTATTGCTTTAGCAAAAGTGACCGGATCCAGCCTGATACCTGAAATAATAATAGGTAAGGAATCTGCAGCTAGATTGTCTCTTCCAAATAAGGTGTTACCAACAGTAAGTAATTTGTCTATTAATAATTATTTTATTATTAATTATGTAATTCTCAATTAATTATGCAAGTTGTGCAAATATATTTTTCAAGTTATATTTTTGGTGTTGGTCGGTTGATTTGTAGGAGTATAGGGTTCGAAGTTAGTTAAGTAATAATCGATTAATTAGCTATTAATGTACTACTTTTTTAATTGCTCATTATGTAAATTGTATAGCTATTATATTTTTTTATTTTATATCTTAAGTGCAGGTTGTTGGGTTTGTAGGTGTATTGGGTGAGAAGTTAATTAAGTAAATAGGAAATATCAATCAATTATTGATTTTAATAAAATATGTAATGTATGTATAATTATGTAAATTGTTCATTAAATATATGTTTATGTTTTATATTAGATGTGTGCTGTGTTTTTAAGTGAAAGAGTGGGATGTTATTTAAGTCATAATAATTACCAAATAATTATTACTTTATTATTAATTATTTTATTTATTACTCCATATGTTAATTGCTTCATAATATTTTATTTTCATTAATTTAAATATGGGCTGCTAGGTATGTGGTAGTATAATGTGGTAATTCAATTAAATAATCAATCCTTAGCATTTTTGTATTTGATATAAATTTTTACACTTTTATAATGTCAATTTTGTGATTTCCTTTATTTTTTTTTTAATTGAAATTTATGTCAGCAGACAGACACATGATGGCTCAATCAAAAAAACAGAAAATATCTTCAAAGTATAGTTAGATTACAAATCAATTGTACAAATTAAATGCAGCTTACAAGCATTCATCGCTATTACATTACTACATGGCATTTTGTTCCTATAGGTGAAAAAATCATAAAGTACATTCATTTATTTCCATATTTTCCTTCAAATTACGAGCCTATCCACATTGCAATGGAATGCCACAATTTACTCCCCTGTTCTTTCCTTCTGATTCCCTTAGTTCTGTATAGTGCCATCTCGAGATGATATGTGGAAAGTAGTCTAGTTTGCCAATTAATAAAAGTTGGCAATGCCTCATCCAGCCATTGAGAGGTGATACATAAACGGAAAATGGCCATACAGATAAATACAAATCCCTGCTCAGCAGGCGACCAATCATTCAATACATTTCTTGACACCCAAATATCACCAACGTTGGTGATATTTGTATTGGTATGCCCAGGTTAACCGTAATAAAAACCTCTACGTCTTTAATAAATTTAGAGAGCTTAAGACAGGAAAAAAACATGTGGGGGGCGTCACCCGCATACAGACCACACCGGTTACAGCTAGTCACCCTACCAGAATTCCATTTGGCCAATTTCCCAGGTGTGTAATATAATCCAAAAATTTATATAAAGTGCTGAGACTTTAAGGGTTCGTTAAACAGAACATTAGTTGCAAGCTCAATGCTTCTTATGAGGTTAACCCCCTCCATCCCTCCATACGTGTATTAAAATATGGTATGTGTTTGAAGTGATACACTTTCCATACTGCTGCACAGACTAGAGTGGAAATAGTTCATTTTACCCCTCCTGAGTCCTATGCTTTCCCATCTGTTGCACTGACTGGAGTGGTAATAGTAAATGTTCCCCTCCTGAGTCCTACACTTTCCCCTCCTGTTGCGCACACTGAAGTGAAAATACTAAATGTTACTCCTCCTGAGTCCAGTGCTTTCCCTACTGTTGAACTGACTGGAGTGGGAGAAATATATTTTATCCATCCACAATCCAACGCTTTACCTACTGTTGCAGGGACTGAAGTGAGAATAGTAAATATTACCCCTCCTGAGTCCAACGCGTTTTTTACTGTTGCACAGACTTAAGTGGGAATAGTCATTTTTACCTCTCCTTTGTCCAACACATTCCCCTACTGTTGCACAGACTATGGTGGGAATAGAAGTTTTTAATCTTCCTTCGTCCAACACTTTCCCTACTGTTGCACAGACTGGAGTGAGAATAGAAAATGTAACCCTTGCCTAGCCCAACGCTGTCCATACTGTTGCCCAGACTGTAGTGGGAATAGTACATTTTACCCCCCCGCCCCCCTGTATTCCAACGCTTTTCTTAGTGTTGCACTGACTGCAGTGGGAAGAGTAAATGTTACCCCTTTGCAGTGCAACGCTTTCCCTACTGTTGCACAGACTGAACTGGGAATAGTAAATCTCACCCCTCTTGAGTCCAACGCTTTCTCTACTGTTGCACACACTGGAGTGAGAATAAACATTTTAGCCCTACTGAGTCCAATGCTTTCCCTACTGTTGCACAGACTGGAATGGGAATAGTAGATGGTACCCTTCCTGAGTCCAACGCTTTCTTTACTGTAGCACAGACTGAAGTGGGTATAGTAATTTGTACGCCTCCTTACTCTAACCATTTCCTACTGTTGCACAGTCTGGAGTGTGAATAGTCTTTTTATTATTCCTAGAATTTAATAGTTGTGTTAATATTGTTTAAATATATATTATTAATATTATGTGGTTGTGTATTTTTAATTGTGTACTTTTTATATATATATTTAAACTGCCAATTATTTTCATTTTTTGCAGTTTTGTTAAATATTATTATTGCATTTTATATGTTCATACATTAGTAAATAAAAAATAGACAATCATAATCTAAATGTAAATTACTATTTTTACTAATAGTTTTCAATATACATGTGTATATAAGCATATGCACTTGCATATATGTATGTGTAAGTCTAAATAAGTATATGTTTATATATATTTCTTTACAATATATTAATGTTAAATGTGAAAACATTTAATATTTACTATTTCTAACTATATATATATATATATATAAATATATTTAAAAAAGATTTTGTTTTGTATATATCAATTCGATATTAGTGTAAAACGAACTTTTTTTTCAATATTATTGTACTTACCTTTAAAACTATAGGGAGGTGATATTTTTGACAACGATATTTAGAACTCGATATTTCTGTAGGTCGATATTTGTGATTTGAATATCATGTAAGATCCCCTATAGGCTTTGTAAATTCTCTCTTTCGCAGAACTCTCTTAATTTTATCTCTAGTGTAAATGTGTTCTCAGTATTTGCATTGAAAATAAAATTAGTTTGCTAAAATGTACACTACCTATGAAGTGATTGTGTGTTTTCTCTTTTCCTTTCCAGGTGGTAGATTTGCTTGTCTCTATGTGTCGGTCTGCTCTGGACTCTCCTAGGAAAGTCGTTATTTTTGAGCCATATCCTTCAGTGGTAGATCCTAATGATTCTCAGATGCTTGCCTTTAATCCAAGGGTAAATATTTGCCAAAGCTGTTGCATTTCTTAATTGCTCTTTAAGACTTCTGCAGTGATATACACATCAGAATCAAGGGATGCCCGCATTTATGTATTTTCAACAAGGCCGTCTATCTTTCTATTTTGGATCATTATCTTGCCTTCAGATAATGTGTTGTGTAAAGTGTTGTTTGGAAATTCTTATACATCTTTTTATTCTAACGTTTGACACGGTAATGTGGTTTCCTGCAAATTTAATTATTAGTGCAACTTAATACAAGTCATAGTGCCTCGTTTGGTTGTCCCTAACTTGTTCTGATTTTCTCTTCTTTCCTTGAGACTGTTTGAACTACGTCATGAAAAAGACCATCAAAACTTCCCTCAAAGAATGTAGCCTATGTTTTCATTAGGTGATTTGGGCGGTAGCCAAAGATTCAGAGCCCAGATATATACGGAGGTCGAACGTTTTTCACTCACCCCCAGAATAACGTCATTGTTAAGTTAAAGCCTGTTCCAACAATGTTAAAGCCTGTTCCAACAATTTGGTATTCATGAATTTCTTGATTCGAAGGTAACCAGCTTCAGGTCCAAGGCCAATGCTCTCCCAAAGTGGCATACAAGGCACGTCTTCCCAATAACTCACTTGTGATCAAGAGCTTGGGAACCCCTTGCAGGATTGCGGTTGGAGTGTTCGGAAAACACAATTCTTTTCATTCCAGTTGTAGAGAAGTTGACTGGTCTGGCTGACCCTGAATATACAGTGCAAAACAGGTTGAGAAGAGGGCATTCCCCCAGATGCATCAAGTATCCATTTTGCGATTCCTTATTAGCAAAAAATAAGGAATAGCAAAATGCTATGCAAGAAGAAATCACTTTAAAAATAGCGATTTCTTAAAATTCCTTAATTGCGACTCGCAAATTGCGAGTCGCAATTAAGGAATACCTCCCCATTCATTCCTATGGGCCTAGAGGTCGATAGGAATGAATGGCAAGACATTCTCAATTTGCGAATCGCATATAGCGAATCGCAAAATGAGAATTCGATTTCTAGGGTGCAGGGGTGTCAAAAGGACACCCTGTTGCACCCCTGAAATTTATCTGTGCACTTATGTTGCCCACACACATGCCTGTGTGCGCAACATGAAACTTTGAAAAATGCACTTTAGTGCATTTTTCAAAGTTTTTGCAAATTACCATGAAGTTGAACTTCATGGTATTTTGCGAGCCCTATTACCGAAAACGCTATTTTTTTTAACTTTAATGCATTGCATTGAGATTCCTTAAATGCAAGTAATCGCAATTTAGCAAATTCTTAATTTGCGATTTTTGCATTTGGGATGATGTATCCCAAATGCAAAAATACTGGTCGCAAAAAGGCAGATTCTGAGAATCTGCCCCTTTGCAAGCGGTTTTTAGCTTCATGCATCTGGGCCATAGTGAAGTGACTCGAATTGACATAAAATAGCTTTGTCTGAAAGCTGGTTTCGCACATTGTAGTTTAAAGTTAGATTGGTATTGAATTTAATGATAATTTGCGAGATATTTAGCTTTTCATTTTCATTATTTACTTGAGTTAAAGTTCAATTGTGTGAAAACATAATTCTAATAGATTTGTAATTGCACACTTTCCCGGTGTCGAGGTGAAGTTATGATGTCCTGGTTAGACCATGGTCCTTAATTCTAAGAAACAAATATAAATGTGAACTTTGTTGGTGGGGACTCCAGCTCCTATAATCCCTGTTGGTGGAGGTGGTGAGAGGAAGCAGGTCCCCAAATTGCATGTGCTGTAAAGGTACACCCTCTGTCTTGCAGCGCAGGACACAAACTTTGTTGGTGGGGACTCCAATTCCCAGGATCCCTGTTTGTGGAGCCGGGGAGAGGAGATGGGTCACCACGCTGCAAGCACTATAAAGTACACTATCTGCCCCGCAGCGGTGGATGCATGCTGTATGCATGCTCACATATTCTCATAATGGAGAAAAGAAAAGCAGCCAACAGCCCCGTGGGCCTGGAAAACTGAAAAAATTTATGGAACATGTGGCGTTCACTTGTACATGCAATGCGATTGATGGTTTGATTGAAGAGTTGGAGTCAATTTTATAGCCTGCTCTGCTAAGCAGGCATTACCACCTGCATGCAGAGCCCAATCTCTTATCTTTTCACAAACAACTAAAAACCCATCTCTTTAAAAAATCCGTTTAATTTCTTATTGCCCCAACGAACACTAGTCCGCAGCGCTAGGATGCCTAAGGGTAGCTATCGCGCTCTATAAATGACTTTTTCTTTTCATTTCATTCAAGTTAAATTCCCATACTATTATTTGCAGATTATACCCTAATAATATTAAGAACCCCAGGTGGCCTACAAATTTTGCTTGATAAATTCTCAAGCTTCTGCAATTCACAAGGATTAGAAATGAGCACTAATAAAACAAAATGTATGTATGGCCTTTAATCCCCAGAGGTCTTTCAGAAGGAAGATTCATATCCAGGGCAGGGAAGAAGTTTAACTACCAGGGGGTTCGGCTGACAAATACATTGTGATGGTCCGCATAGAGCGTGAAAAAAGGCACTTTGCATATAGCTGAGACTGTTTTGAGGACCTTAAAATAGAGATTCATCGAGCAAAAGTGGTTAAGGCAGCACTCTACAGTTCTGATGTTTGGGGTTTTGCAATGTATCCCAATTTTCAATAATTGAAAATAGATTTAGTCGATATCTCACTGGTCTCACACAAAATGCGCCCTGGATTCTACTACACTTAGGGCTATATTCACAAGAATGTGTGATAACTACCGTAAGAATAGCTTAACGCAACTTTCAACATCGGAGCCTCTTGCAGGAAAATAACCACATGTCAATGTGGAATTCACAACAAGGAAGTAGCATGCGATAGACACCAGATAACGTGGGAAATGTCCACGTGAAAATCAACGCCAATCTGCTAAATTACGATACGCGAACGCTAAAAAACATGCGATGAGGCCAAACGCAGTACAAAAAGTTTCGAAAATCAGCAACAGGCCTGCCAATCAGACGCGTCTGGTGGGACAATGCACCATAAAAACCACAGAAAAAATACACCAGAAACAAGCCAAAGCACATTGCAACATGGATGCACCCTGACCCAGCGCAGAGGCCAACTCGAACCCCACAACCCCCACAGACTACCAGCAATGTACAACGGGGTCTGGGAAGGCCAAGGAGAAGAGGGAGAGGAACATGGGGTGCAGACCGCAGGAAAACAAGACCTGCGTCACGGAGGTGCAGAACACTACCAGCAACTGACCCACTAGCAGACCATCTGGATTGCAGTCGGAGTGCCGAGGAGGCCAATCCAGAAGGCCAATAGGCGCCGGCATGATGTGACTACCTAAGCCAGGCACCAACCCGCTGCCAACAGGAAGGCAGCAACGGCGACAGGATGTGGCAGTCCAGCACCCCTGGAGTAGTTGGAGTAAACCCAGGCAACAGTCATCAGTGTGGGGACGGTACAAGGAGTAGGGAGTATGGACACAGTTTGAAAGGACCTGACACAACATCAACAGGAAGTGAATAGGGACGGGTGAAAGGAGAGATGGGCACAATAGCATACATGTACAACGAGGCGTAGCACACTGCCCACCCACAAACACCCAGGTTAATGTCCCAGATCCCCTTGGCACAAACTGCACACCCACATTGATGACAACGTGGAACAATGCGCATAGCCGACACTGCAGAACAGAGGACACAACTGGCTCCGCACATGCACAGAAACATGCCCACTACATCTGACAGTGCCGGAAACAGTGAAATTGAAATGTATGAGTATGACCACACATCCGTCATGTAGTTCAAATGTGCACTGTCCCACAGAAGAATCCAGTGCCCCCAAACAGTTACAATTTACATTGGCATACAGTCTGCATGCAAACCATTACAATGCACCAACACATATGTCAACACAAATGCCACAAGCACCTCCCCTACACATCGCAGACGGGCACACAACACCTCCAGCAGAGCACAGAACACAACACAACAGTGATGCCAGAAAGGACCACCACACCGTCGACACCAACGCCCTACAACAACCCATGGATATCTCACGCAACCCCCCACCAGGACCCGGCCAGCCAAGCAACTCAGGGGTGAACACCAAGTCTGCAACAGACTACACCGCAAGAAGCACCCTCAAGCACAGCTGACTCAACACTTCACCCACTCACACATGGCACCCCAATGCTATGTGTCAGCATGCCAAAGGGAGTTGGCCCAACAGGTGTGGGTGGGGGCCAAACCCATGGAATGTGAACCAGGCGCATGCGCTCGGCCCCTTAATTGGTAAGGCCACATGTACAGTGACGCCTGTGCTAGATGTGTGTGGGGTGAGTGTGCGCCTTACCGCACGGAATGTCTGGTTCTGACAACCACTTGAACATTGGACACCAGTACAACGGAAACAAAAAAAACATACAATACAGAGTTAACTGCTGAGCAACATGGAGTGAGCCGGAGAAAGTCCAGAGGCAGCCAACATGCAAACAGAAGTATCCGTGAGTTGCAGTGCACTGGGCTATGAACCATGGAGATGAGCTCTCTCATGAGAAGAATAAGTCTTGGATTGTGTCCCTTCAATATATTCCTGATGCAGATGCAATGGGGTGTGTTAGACGTGCATCATCTTCCCCATCAACATCTCAGGGCCCCCACACTGTTTGAGGTGACATACCTGCGCAACCACTCCACAGCACAAAACACAATCAGCAACGGACAATGGCCTGCGGTGCACTGAGTCACTGGCACCTGGAGTGTTGAGCAGGGTATCAGGCTGATGATGGCATCCACAACAGGCCTGAGCAACTCGGAAGTCTGTCAGGACCACCGCTTCAACTCTGGCAGACAGCAGTTGGAGGTGGTCCTTGCGGTGGTGGCGTGTGCCTTGTGCAGTGATGCATCGTCCGGGCCGGTCTGGACTCACTTTGGTGTGTGAGCCCTGGTGGGATGTATTTGGGCCTGGAGGATGCATACAGCGCAAGGCCACAGAGTAATGGCGTTGATGACCCCAAGGCCTACGCCTCAGTGGCCAGCCAAATGTCTCCAGAGAAGGGGTCCCGGACAGGACCTGCACCGAGTTAGTGGCTCCGGATGCACTGTGGCCGCCACAGGCACCCAGCCACGGGATGGTGATTTGCGGTGCAGTCAAATGGGCCATGCGACCTGAGCTGGTTACCATCATTGTCCACGGTGTATGTTTCAGAGTGTTTTGGGGGACAGTAGAAGGTGTCCTTCAGGGCAAGACTCCAAAAGTTTTGATCTTATCCGGAAGCAGCAAATGGAGGAGTGGAATGCGATAGCCCCCTTGCCACCACCAATTACATATCAGCTGTATGAGGATGAAAACTGCCCCCTAGTCCATAGGCTTAGACGCCACAACAGCTCGACCAGAGCGTGTTCATGAATGTTGGGGAACAGACCGGAGTTGAGTGGGGGTGCAGTCTGCAATGATGCCGGTACACTGATATGAACTCCGCCATTGCTGAATCATGACTCTGTGACCTACTGGACCACAGTGTAGGCCAGAGGCAATGGTCAGCAGTGGCCCACAGCCACGTATTGTTGGCTTGCGATGCACAGCGCAAGTGACACAAGGGCAGTAGTCAGTAGTGTAAGAACACCTCCGTAACGATGATCCTTTTCTCTCCGCAAAGATGCACGGCATCAACCTCTTACGCCTCTTCTTGCGTGCAATGATATATAATCTGCCTTTGCATACTTGATGTTCAGTACGGAATCTGTGGCCTACTCGAGCACAGCCTAGGCCGAGAGCAGTGTAGGCCGCAGGCAGCGGTCAGCACAGGCCATTCACGGAGTGTCGCCGGCATAGGTTGGTGGCCCCACCGGCCTGCGTAGTTCAGGTTCAGTGACACCACGTATTCAGTCAGCTCCGTGACTGTGACCTGGCTTTCATCTGGACTGAGCTGCCTCTTCCTCTTACTCCTCACCGTGCGACCACTGGTGTGGTCAGACTTTGTGAATCGTGACTAGGTGCTGGATGTTAGACCTACTGGTCCGCAGAGTAGTCCTGGTCCCTCATCCATGTGTTGCCAGCTGGCGTTGAATAGGGTTTGTGGCAGCAGATGTCGCTGGATGGCATTGAACTGAATTTGTGCCACCATGTGTCGCAAGATGCGCATATGTAAGTATGCCTCACGGATCAAAGGGAGTCTGGCGCTGTGGCCGCTGTCCTGGATTTGGGGTCACTGCCATTCAGGGGCCAGGACATAGTTTCACATTTGGGACACACTGGGCCGGGAGGGCACCGGTAGAACAACTCTAGACTAGATACTGGAAATATATTAACAAAAAGTGTTATTTGAAGTGCTCCCTAAGCAGCTTGACAGAAAGATTTCTCAATGTAAAATGCTTACCGCTCTTTGAGCAGTTTCTTGATAAAATTGAGCCTCCTGAAGCGACAACTTTAGATCATAAATTTTGATACGGTATGGCTACTTCGCAACGGCCACCATGCTCCCTCTGCTGAAGAAGCAATCTTTGGGCCCCAAGGACCCAAACAACTATCGCCCGATTTCCAGACTTTTCGTTGCCTGCTAAAGTACTGGAGAAAGAAATGAATATCCAACTCAGTAACTTCATTTTGGCGAACAACTCCTTAGACCCCTCGCAGTTTGGGTTCAGAGCCTTTCACAGTACAGAGCTGGCCCTTATAAAATCAACGGAGGAAATCAGAGAGGCCGTGGATAGGGGAGGAAGTGCCATCATAATCCTCCTGGACCGATCCGCGGCCTTCGATACAGTCCACCAAGGGGTCCTGCTGAATCGGCTCTCGAACATTGGAGTTAAGGGTTTAGCATGGAAACTGCTACAGATAGGTCCCAGACCATGGATCTTTACAGGAACGTCTCTGACCCCTTTTCGCTTCCTTGTGGGGTGCCACAGGGCTCTTCTTTGAGCCCCACGCTTTTTCATATCTATATGGCCCCCTTGACCAATATCATCCGGTCGTTTGGGTTCCAGCTCACCTCCTACGCTGATGACACACAGATTGTGTTGTCGCTGACGGAGGGAGCAGAAAGAGAAGCAGGGGACAGGTTTCAGAAATGCATGAGCCCTATTTCCATCTGGATGTCAGCCAACTGTCTAAAGCTTAACTCTAAAACGGAGGTGATAAAGTTTGGCAATAATCCCTGGGTCTGGACACCGGACTGGTAGCTGGAAGTGCTGGGGGCCTGCCCAACACCTTCCAGAAAAAGCCAAGAATTTGGGAGTCGTAGTGGACAATAAACTTACTATACCAGGTGACCTCATCCTGCTTCATGGTCCACAGAATAATCAAAAAAATCAACCTCTTCCTCTCAGCCAGCAACCTATGGACGGTTGTTATGGCCCTGATTTCGTCCCGTCTGGACTATTGCAACAGCCTTTATATTAATGTACAGAAACAACACATGCACAAGCTGCAACTTGGCCAGAATGCGGCAGTCAGATTGCTGTTGGAAACGGCTAGGTTTGCCTCGGTTAGAGATGAGCTTAGGAGACTACACTGGCTCCCAATCCCACTGAGATCTCGGTTTAAGACCCTTTGTGTGGTCTTTAAAGCAGTGAATGGTATTGGCCCGGAGTTTCTCAAGCATAAACTCACATGGTATGTCCCTAGCAGAACCTTGCGCTCCTCTGGTTCCAAACTAGTTCAAACATCCTTGTTTAAGAAAACTAATTGGGGAGGCAGAAGTTTCTTTCACTGTGCCTCCAAAGCATGGAACGAACTCCTGCTCCAAGTAAGAAATGCCCCTGATTTAATCTCCTTCTGCAAGGGTCTGAAAGCTTGGTTGTTCTCTCAATAACAGCTCACAGATGTCCCAGGTAATCCAGTACTCAGCGCCAGGACACCCCAGGGTAGCAGTGCGCTTTATAAGTATAAATAACATAACATAACATGAGGTGTAGTCAAACTTTCCCTTTAACGCACCTTTATTTATGGAGCATGCTTTTATGTGGGTGTTTGGCTGGTGGGTGGGCGGTTATTGATTTTCAGATTGGGTTTTATTTTCACTGACATGAACACTGACATGTCCTTCAGTAATATTGGCTTCTGCAGAAGAAGAAAACTGGAGCGTGATGGCTCGGTGAGTTAAATGTTCGCTGCTCTCTAGGATCTGGAGGTCAGTCGTTTGAATTCCGAGAAGCTAACACTGCCTTCCATTTTTCCGAGGTCAGCATTGGGCAATAGTGACACCTGAGGCCGTAGACTGTACCCACGTACAAACACATATGGGTGCATTATTTCAGAAAAGTTGGTATGAACAAAGGGCTACATTTATCCAGAAATCGCGCAGCTCAACGAGGCCACCTTGCGGCTCGGCATGAAAGGGAAATGGCATAAATGTGCTGTATTTAATATCATATGGCGCATTCCTGTTGTTTCCTTGCTCTGGCTCACAATGTGCTGCTTAGCACCAACCAGGCGCCCTTGCACCCAAGTGCAAGAGTGCCTGTGTTGTAAGCTGGATTATTTTTGTGCAGGAAGGGAGACCTTCCTACCCAAAAATAATCCTCTGAGACATTTTCAGAGAAATAAAGATTTTTCTCCACATTACGCCTGACCTGGAGAGGCATATCATTTTGACGTATTCTCAGTTCTAACAGTAATGGTAAATCTGGGAATGCTCCAAAATCGATATGTGGATGCATGGGAACACCCATGCTCCTCCCAAGGAAAGTTTCCCTGGTCAGAGTTACACAAGGCAGCAACTTGTGGTGCTTTGCATTACTCTACATTTATCAAGCCAGGCAGGGCCATGCAAGGTGGCCTTGTGTGGCTTGATAAATCTAACTTATTAATTCCATCACCCTTGCACCCCATTGCTTGGTGCAAGGGCATCATCAACTCTTTGATGAATTTGCTCCAAAGTACATGTGATAACTCATTAAGACTAGTTCAGTGCATGGGCTGCAGAGCTCGAAACCAGAAAGAAGTGGCTGGTGCTCCATGCTCCCAAGCTCCCCCTGATGATACTTATTTAGTGCAGATGTCTCCAACCAGTGGATTGATCGAAAGCTAGCTACCAGTTGCTCACAGAAACCTTCAGAGTAGCTCCCAGCCTTGAGTTCATTTTTAATTAAGAACTGCAATAAATAAGTGTTGGGTTTTCCTTTTAAAGTTAGTGAAAGGCTATGTTTACTTTTTGTTATTATCAGGCTGCAGATAGCAGAGTCTGACAGTGAGCAGTGCTGCACTCATGTGTGTCACAGAGGTTCAGATGTGAAGCACTGGGGTATTTAACTCTTAAATAAAAGTTGTTCTCAACTCCGTTTTGGAACATGAGAACACATTTATATTTCTGACTGCTTTCAAATGAGAGACAATTAAAATGATTAGTTAACTTGATTAAGTTAACTCTTCATTTTAATTTCCTCCCTTTTACAAACAGCAGGCATCTTGCTCCCAGTGGCTGATAGACAGAGTGCCATAATTATAACTAAAAACTATAGTCATTTTCTTTTAAATGGGAGAAATTTAAAGTGAAGAAAAATGTTTCTATGATAAAGCAGTAGTCGGGGAAAGCATACTTTTCCATGACACTCAGTTCATTTTTGTAGTAATGAAAATTTGTTATTTTGATCAAGTTTGCATTTTTTCCAATCAGCACATTTTCTTATTTTAACTTACC
The DNA here is from genome assembly GCF_964263255.1 of Lissotriton vulgaris. Classification (NCBI taxonomy): domain Eukaryota; kingdom Metazoa; phylum Chordata; class Amphibia; order Caudata; family Salamandridae; genus Lissotriton; species Lissotriton vulgaris. The sequence continues at coordinate 392,048,376 of NC_141689.1, forward strand.
TTGTTTCCCCTTTTCTACTTCATAAATAACTCAAAAAGAAATTTGTTTCATTATATTTTGTGGAAAAACGTGCAGTTTCTGCAGTAGAACATTACTTTTTATTAATCTTGAATCAAATCTAAATGGCTGACATAATGTTAATATCTAAATATTTCTCTTCTGTAGATGTGTATCGAAGTTTCCATGTTATATTTGTTGAATGACTTGCTTCTGCTCTCTGCCCTCAATTTTGCGGGCTCTCTTCACTGGCTTCAACTCAGTAGATGCTAAGAACTTGAATGTGCTTTGAAAATGCTCACATGCAATATCTCTAAAATTATTTTTATATATCTCCTTTACAGAAGAAAAATTATGAACGCGTTATGAAAGCACTTGACAGTATTACGTCTATTAGGGAAATGACACAGGTCTGTATGCTCACCTTTACGTGTTGTCTTTGTTATGATGGGCGACAAACACTTTAATGGCCTTGATTCTTGTTCTGAAAATGTTTAATAAAGAGTTGTGCTACAGTGAGCCCATTCCTGATAACCTTGATTCTTTAGGCTAGCAACTCCCATGTACATCCATTGAATAGCTGCCACGTTTTCATATTGCTCATTTGTGACATTTCAGTGATTTCCGTGAAAGTATGAGTGACATTCTACTGTCAAACGTGTGGCACTTTGAGTGACACTTTTTCACAAGTAAAATAGAGTAACGGAAGGGGCACCTTCCTGCACAAAAACAATCCTAAGAGGCATTTTCCTCTTTCTATGTGTTCTTTCAAATGCAGCGCACATGGAAAGTGGAAAAAAAAGCAGAAAAAAAATATTTCTCCTCGTTCTGCCTGTTCAGGGGAGGCGTAAGGTTTGGGCACTGCCCCAGGTTTACGTGATTATGTAAATTTGGGACAGCATCAAAATCCTTGAGTGCTGCATGTTAAAATCCACTGCAATGCCCATGGAATGGCTCCTTGATGCAGAGGAAGGCAAGGTAGCGACTTGTGCTGCTTTGTTTTGCTCCATATCTATGAGGCCATGCAAATCCACATCATAGATATGGTTGAGAGGCTTACGCTGCCGGAGTGTCAAAAAAAGTGACGCTGTGGTGGCGCAAGCCTTTCATAAATAAGCCCCTTAGATTGTCATTCCTAACCTTACTAATTTGTTGAGTTCTGCAGCCTCTACAAGCCTCATTGCGTGATGAGCTCTTCAGTTATGGTCTTCTGCAGACGGAGAAGGGGCGTGCTAGGTCCAAGACCAATGCGGCTTACGCTGGCTACACTGGCTGGCTCTGAGAACCAATATATTACCTACAGTCCCTCATGGAGCATGTTAGGTGCTAGAATTGTAAAGTGTGACACATCATTTTATTACGGTGATGAGAACACCAGCACCAAAATAAGTTACGGTAACCAGTAATTGTGGTACTTTGCCTGGCTGCCATTGTAGCTTTACAATAAACATGAATAATGGGACTGAATCAACGAAATAAATGAAATACTCATAGTAAGATTTCAATTCAGAAACTCAGTATTTACTTTAACTCCATGAGTAAGCATTTGCCAGGCTGGTGGGAGATGTGAGTTTAATGAAAAGTAGTGTACAGACATGTTATGGTGTTCTCACGTCACCAACTATGTATTTTTGCTTTCTTTATTAAACATACATTCATTATTTTATTTTAAGAGTTTTATATAGTGCGAACTAGACCCAAAGTTTCGTTACAGATAGACACATTCTTTTTGGTTAGGCACAGGGAGATTAATTGATTCGCTCAGAATCACAGGATGTTGAGCGTTGATGCCGAGACTCAAAGCTGGTTGCCTAGCTTCGAGGTTGACCGCTCTAGTCATTAGGCTACATCCTCTACATACATGCTATGTGAATTTGTGTTAGCTGCTATGTAGCTGTCAAACATAATCAGTCCTCATCAAGTTTTGCAGTGATGCATACCTCATGTTGCAAAGTGACTCCTTTTTGGGATGCATCTCTAGTTTTTCTTTTTCTGGACTCCCTTGCTTTAATCTTGAACTTTAATACTGGGTTGCTGATATCTAGTTTCCAGTGTATGTGTTTGTAACCCTTAAAACATGCCCAAACTTGGATAAAACTAGATTAGCATATATCCTATAAGGCCTTAGTATATGGTGCAGAAGTACACCTTTGGCTTAGAAAGTTAAATGCCACTTGTGGACTGCATCTATTATTGTGCCATTGTAAGGAAATTGATTAATTTTTGTGGTAGGCGACTGCCCTCATTTAGGATTCATCACAAGCCTTGTCAGGGTGAACCCTCCAAGACACTAAATTAACCTGAGCTCAAACCCCTCATAGCTTGGGTTCATCCTGACACATTGCATTTTTACCCTTGTTTATGATAAGGCAAACAGGAACGCCTTCATAAGTAGGCAGGTCATGGCCAGGAAACTTTTAAACCATTGGTGTAGTAGTGAACCCCACCCACTAGCTAGTGCCAAGCATAAATGTGGCATCATCCCCAGATACCATCGTCAGAACACATATTAGACCTGCGAAAGAACAGAAACGGAGTGGATATGCTCTCTGACCTGAGAGGAGCCACAATGACTGAATGTGCTCCCTCTTGTACCCAAGACAAAGAAGTTGACTCTAAAGGTCAGTTGGATGATCTCCTGTGTGGCAATAGAGACAGATGCTGCAAGAGGCCTTTTTCGTGGATGTCCCAGCTGGCCAATGACAACTGGACCTGAACTGGATTTTGCTGTTGGTCTCTGCCTGACACCCAAAGAGTCTCTAAGTGCCCTTCCCGGGAGCCTTGTACATGTACTCCTGTGGTTGATTGGGCATCAGAAGGAAGTTTGGAAACTCTGAAAAATGTTTCCTCCAGATCTTTTGGGTGCCCTGTATGAGAAAGGTATCTGAACAGCAGATCCACAGCATTGGGTAGAATGTCAGCTTTGATCAGGGTAAGGCTCCCAGCAGCACTTTGAAAATCAACTAAGTCCCATTCTACGTTGGGATTTAGAACATTTACAGCAAGAAGTCTTCAAAGCTTCGGGGTCCAGCGAGACCAACCTGCTTCAAGTATCCGGCCTTCAGTTCCACAGTTTCAGTTACAGTTTTTGTGGCTCCCTAACTTTAACCAGGACCAATCCACTTCCATAATTAATGATTGGTAGGTGTTTAATTTCCTCAGTTGTAGCAAAACCTGAAACCTCAGGAATGTCACTACCATGCACTACGGCTATGTTTAGATTGTGTGTTATCTAAATATTACTACATGTCTCTGAAGCTTTTATGTCAGGCAATATAATTGGGGAACTAACATGTACTATTGCAATTGCCTTCCTTCCAAGTAGTCTGTTGAGGGTTAGGTACTAAGGGTGGTTGCGAGCTTGTTGGCAAGGCTGGCCAGGATTTAAATGGTGTAGGACCGTGGTGGGTTATCTGTAGTTCTCTTTTGATCAGTTTCTTATAGGGAGATTATGACACCTTTTTCTGGGGTCCTGCAACGGTCAGTGGCTTCTTGCCATTTTTCTGTGTAGACCCTGATGCTTACTTCTGGTTTCCCATGGCCATATTATTGGGACACTCATTGATGATAGTGAAGGTGCTCCCTCTAGGTCCCAACTCACTCGGGTTAGTGAACAGTGAAGGTGTACTCAGGAGGTGGAGTGGGTTCAAAAGTGAAATTCAATAGGGCATAGCAATTAGCACTTAGTAACCATCCAGGAAGTGCTAACTGTGGAAAAGCAAAATGACTTTAACAGTTTAAAAAATTGAGCAGTTGAAACATACCAGAAGGCAAATGTTGTTATAGCTAGGGGTTAGGCATCTGCCAGTGACATATGTTTTTGTATGGGGATTGCTTAAGTTTGATCTGTTAAGCAATCATGTCTCTGATGTCTACCAGCACCCACACTAAGGCATTTTAAGGGTGGGCAGGAATTTAGATGCTTGGACTCTGGACCTGTCTCTGCACTATGGGTGCCGCACAGTAATAATAGCTGGAATAAAAAGTGTCACCTCTAACAATAATATCCTAATAACTTGTAACTTCTTAAAATGTCAAATCAAACACCCACTACTCGAACAATTCGGATCGCTCCCTGTGATGTCTTTGTTGCTTACAGTGGTGTTAGGGCTGGGCGTAGTTTGTGAAGTAGCGCTTCGCGAAGCTATGCAAAGTGCACTTCGCACTACGCAAGCTACGCGAAGCACTACGCGAACAACGTAGAACCCTGTTTGCACTGTGCAAGATGCCGTTTTCAATGATTGCACTGTGCGGACAAGCATCCGGCACTGTGCAATCATTGAAAACAGCATCTTGCACAGTGCGAGCTGTAGTTTTCTTCCGCTCAAGTAGATTTTTACTCGAGCTGCAGCTTTCTCAATGCTGACTGGTAGTTTCTCATCGCGAGCGGTCGCAAGCATACGCGACCACTCGCAATGAGAAACCTGACTTCCCTGCATTGAGAATCTCGCCGGGAGGTTTATTTTCCACGCTCGCGATCGGCAACTTGATGTTGATGCTCGCGAACGAGGAAAAAGTCTCGCTGGGATGTCATTTTGCTTGATCGCGGTCACCAACTTGATGTTCAGGACCAAGAGCAAGCAAAAACTGACCGCTGCACTACACTATGCTATGCTACGCTACGCTTGTTTGCACTGTGCTACGTGCAGTTCGCGTAGAGCGAAGTAGCGCAAACTTCGCAAACTATGCGAGCGTAGTGTAGTGCTTTGCCCAGGGTTAGTGGTGATGTACCGTTGGCCCAGAATCTGGTCACTGGGGTCCATTTGGGGACAAAGTCCATCATCCAGACCACCATACTATCTAGGCTGGATTACGTTAGTGCTCTGTACTTAGGGGTTACCGGAGCAGAGACACAGCACCTTCAAAGAATACAAAATGCGGCCATCCGACTACTGTTTGGGCTCCCCAGGACCTGTCCCACCTCGGAGTTCATTAATAGATTTCATTTGCTCCCAGTGGAGAAGAATGTTCTTTTTAAGCACTGTGCATTGCACACCGTATTCTTAATGCTCAATCCCCTGAAATCCTTGCAGACCTACTCATACCTTATACGCCCACTCGTCTCTTGCGCTCTTTCAGCCAGCATCTGGCGATCATCCCATAGGGTAAGAGAGCCAGAGCCGGAGGTTGCTCTTTCTGTGCTTTAGCTCCCTAACTCTGGAACTCCCTTACGGTAAACATCAGAAGCATTCAAAATCATGCTGCCTTCCGCAAGGCCATAAAAACTCACCTGTTCTCTAAATAATTGGTTGTAGGCGTTCTTCGGCTCAGTCACCTATTTTCTGTCTGTGCTTAGCGCTGGGACGGCCCTTGGCTGAGGCAGCCATGCATTCTTATAAATTTTATAACATAACATAACATGAAACAGGAGTCAAGTGACCAGTTAAGGACCAAGCTGCCTTTGTGCTTTTCAAGGTCACTGATGGACCTACTGTGTCACCTTCAAGTGGTAAGTACAATGTGTGCTTTTCCATTAGGGCCCTGTACCTCTTAATCTACTGGATTTTCCATTGGTGGGGGCACCCATAGGACCTTGAGTACAAACTGGTTCCTTAAGTTTGGCTAGTGGCAGTGACTTCAACCACTGATGTCTCTGGAATTCTAAGTTCTAAAATGATGATTCAAGTGGCTCTGGAATGAAAGCAAACTCCTCTAGCCACGGAATCAGATGTCACACTAAAGTGTGAATGTTAACATTCTCTAGTTCCCTGTAGAGGAGAAGAAAGGGAAATACCATCCCCCTCTTGGCACTGAGTGTGTCAGGGAACTCCCTCATGACAATAATAGAGGATGCAGCAGCTCCAAAATCAACATGCTCTGCTTGCTTTCGCTAGGATGGCCTCATCCTATTGATTGGCAAGCAGGTCTTCCAGGCAGTTGGGTCTTTCATAGGTCTTTCCACAGATCATGTCACTCCTTCTATCCAGCACAGTCCTCCTTATGTTCCAATGTAAAAACAGACAGGTGATAACTGAGACTTCCCTAACCTAGGACCAGTGTTGGTGTGCCAAAAATCAGCAAATAGTCTACCCTAAGCGTAGTGTCTTCTTTCTTGCTGTGGTGTGTAGGCTTTGTTTATACCAAGGCTGCAAAAATGAATTACCTGCTGAGGGATCCAGTACTTATACTCATTGATGTCAGTGGTAGGATGTCAGTGCAAAGCTCATTGACTGCAACATTCAAAGGTTTTCAGCCCAACCAGTCCATTTTCTCTTTGTTGCTGACTGGATTTTGTAGGCTTCTGATCACAGAATCAACGGTCAGACTAATTCAGACTAATTCTGCTCAATATTGTCCTCGGACTGAGGCCTGCATCTGCTCCCATTACCATGGATGAGGGCCTGATGTAGGAAATGAGAAATTGTTGAGATTTACCAAGGGCAACCCCATGTGACTCTTTGACAATGTCTTCCTACCCCTGATACACAGGCTTTGGAAAGGAGCACAGGAAGTATTGTTTTACAGGCAGGGAAGTGTAAGAAAGACATCACCAGCTCGATATAGTGAAGATCACCATACACACACACACACACAAATACAAACACACACACATAATTACTTTCTCTTGCATACACACTTACTCCCGTCAAATGAATCTTAATATTCACCAGTACTTCTTTAGATAGCCATGGAGTGGATTGGCTGACTAACTAGGTGAAGAAAACCCAAGGTTGTCTAAATCATGTGTGACACCTTCTCACTTGAACAAAAAAAGTGATGGGAGTAAAGCTTGCAAATAGTCTAAACCACTGGCAGTCACTGTGGATAGTATTCCCATTCATAATTGTTGGCCAACTCTAGACTGTGTCCCACTATATGCAAATCAGTACAGACCCTTCTCCTCCTGGGAACAATACATCCCAAACTGCCCAGAGAGCCCCCTAACAAAAGGAAACACAAAAAACCCTAGGATGGTTTTGATATTTTTGTGTCTCGTCAGTGAAGTTTAGCTTGGATCCTGTGGCAGAGCGAGCAGTGGATCCCACGTCACGGCATCCCCATGGCCACTTAAGGCATTGCATCAAACACTCACAAAATATACTGGGGGGAATGTTTGCACATAGTCTAAACCACTGGCCTTTGCTCCATGTAGCATTTTTCATGTTGCCCCCAGATTACTGCTGTGCACACACATTACATTTGTCAGTTGTATGATGATTGGCAGTTACTCAATATCAGGCATTATTTTCCCATTGTAGCAGAGATCCATAATGTGTACAGTAGGGCAGTGTATGGGAGTGACATAATGGATAACTAGAAACACATATTGTCATTATCATTAAAAGTGATTACTTTATCTTTTCTGTGATGCTGATGGTTTTGGTAATTGCATTGTTTTAGTGAAGTAGAGATTCTGAATTCTACTCCAAAAGTGAGGCTGAATTTAATGTTTTCAATTATATTGATTCATATGGTATTGCATTCTAGGCACCTTACTTGGAAATCAAGAAACAGATGGATAAACAAGATCCTCTAGCCCACCCTCTCTTGCAGTGGTATGTAGACAATGGTCTTCATATGTGTGCATACAAATATATGAATTATGTCTGCATTGTACATTGAGTGTAAAAGCCCTTGAACACACACTGCCTCCTTAAGGAGTTTCAAAGAAAGTGTTTAATTTACAAAATTATAATTATTTAGAGCTAAATATACTAATACTAATGTGCACCCTATAATGGGTTATCTACACACCGACTGGTTTGTGGATGGGTGTTCAATTTAAGAAAAAACCTACGTACTAATAGACATCATCTCAAATACTCTCAATTTACAGACGTCACAATTGACCTGCTGAGTGAATATTAATTAGGTAAGTTGCAATTTGTGATGTCTTGTGATGGGCTGCAAATGGAGGAATGGTGATCTTGGAATGGAGGCCTAGAAAGGACAACAGACATCCATCCCTCCAACTGCATTCCCAAACTGAAAACATTTTAAAAGCTGCCCATATCCATTAAAGGGATAGGTACTGCTAAGTGATATTTCCTGCTTTGGAAGACATCTGTGACAACAAAAAGTGATCCTCTGGAACGCTGCCTGCTCCCCCAAAACTGTCTGAACTCGGAGGTTAGTGAATAATCAGAGGTTTGCAATTGCAGTTATAAACAATTAATACATACTGTCATGACTCACACAAAAGAGGTGGATGTCTCTTTCATTGCCTCTCCTGTTTGGAAAGGATAGCAAAACCCTTTTTACAACTTAGAATGTGTTTTCAAACACGCAAAATATGGTTATACATTATATAAAAAACCTTTATGTGGTTGCAAATCCTGTGATTTTTCAAATATTATGTTTTGTAACTTGATCACTTCAAGTTTATGCTCATCCTCTCATTTCTTCTCTCTTTTTTTCCCTGTCATTATGGATCTTAAAACCCCCCTTAAGTAGGCGTTATAGGCGTCCCAGACCATTTGATGTTCCGCTGAACCTATATTTGCATGAAAATATATCTCTGATTTTTCTCTTAAATCTCGACTACCCCCTCATCCAAACAATGGTCTTATCTACTCTCCATCTTCCCTGCCCCCCATTTTGCTTTATTGTCAACACCAGGGCAACAGCAGAATGATTCAAAACCATCGGGGGAACATGAGCTATCTCAATTACATCTCCACACAGCTCTTGATCTACTAAAAAATAATCAATACGGGAGTGATGTCTGTACTTTTTACTGTAAAAAGTAAGCTCCCTAGCCTCACTCCGCCTAATACGCCAAATATCAGTCAGATTAAACTCCTTCATCACACTTTTTAGTCCGGAGAGTGATCTTGGTGAATTTGTATACTTAACTTTTGAGGTCCTATCTAATCCTTTATCCATAACCAAATTAAAATCTCCTCCCTTCACAATAGGTGCTTTTGTCTCTAATAAGCAGGATTCGATCTTGACTAAAGCCTCTGGGTTATCATTATTTGGCCCATAGTATACTGCACATACCAGAGGCCGGTTATGAATTACAAGAGTCGCCACTACCCATCTCCTGAACAATCAGTTTTATAGTTGACTAATCTTATTCCGTTATTTCTTTTGATAATGATGGCTACTCCAGGAAACCCCGTCTGGTCGGAACATGCTGCCTTCTGGACCCGTCTACACTTGTCAAACCATTGTCTGCATTCAATGCTTTCAAGATTTGTTTTCTGTAGAAATGTGATTTGGGCTGCGCTTTCCTTAAGGTTTTCCCTAACCCGAGACACTTTCCATCTTGATCCCAACCCGTTCACATTCCAAGTTAAGAGATTAACTACTTTTAACTTATCCATTCTCTGAACCTAAAATGCCAATTGTTACCCTATAATCTTGGTTCCAGCCTATGGTCATTTCTGATCTTATCTTCAGCCCTTCAAGGGATAAGCATATGAGGACTATTTATTTTAATCCCCCCCCCTGCTCCCCAAACCCAGTGCGCCCCATTACCTCCGGTAAACACCCTCTCCGGACCTAGGGCGATACACTCCACCCTTTGCGATCTCCCCCATCCCTCCCAGAGAGGCAAGTCCTAACCAAAAAAGATATGTGAAAAAAAAATATAGAAGGAAAACAAAGAGAAGGAAACAGCCTATCTGTACCATTCTCCCATATAAATACTACTAGCAATGAAACATTCTTTAAAGGACTCAAACCCTATTAGCATAAGCTTATATCTCATATCTTATCAAACCATCTGTGATAACAACATATCCACTTCTTCTGAGTTGCTTATGTTATACATTTTGTTTCGCCACATGATTTTTAGCATTGCTGAAAATTTTAGCTGAACCGGAGCTCCCTTAAATATTATGTTTTGTGACTGTAATAGGTCTTTATACATTAGCTCCTAAAGAGAGTGGTAGACAATCTAGATATTCATAAATTGAAGAAGGTACAAGTCTAAGCCAATGAGATTTGTAATATTGTACTGAGAAATCACAGTCTGTACATTATGGCGTTTGGGATTAAGAATTTGTATCTATTTGTTTTGCCAGGAAATGTACTCCATGAACATAAAACATAACAAGCACATTTGTAAATGGCACAATCACCACCAGAAGTGTTCTTTGTGGCTGTTGACAGTTAACCAATATTTATTGTTACCAGACTCAATGGTTCTACAGTTAGCAGTTTTTGAAAGGCAAGAGGTTGAGTAAACCTGTGACCACTAGAAAAGAAACACAGTCCTGCAAGTGGGCTCACTATTCCAGCAAAACACCAAATTTAGATATAATATGATCATGACAAATACAACTTTAAGGAAGCAACCTAGATAGGTACTATTCTATCACTCAGCACACACAAGACCTACTGATCCCTTTTATTTTGTGGCTGATGTAGAATTTAACTTTATACTAGTTTGTTGATATGTTGCTTGTAATACGACTTTAATCACACTCAAGGCACTTTACAACATGTACAAGATCTGCTTTTCCAACAACCTATAAACAATGGCACTTCTGTCCTGTATCCATCATTAAAGCAACCATATTGAACATTCTAAATGAGCATTGAATGTTGGAAGAGTGTGAAACCTCTTTACTCCTATGTCTATTGGTTGCTTTAGACATAATCAACTGAAGGGTTTGATTGAGCACTGAGGCACTCCATGTACTGCCATAGCCAGGTCCTAAGTTGTTCTTTTCTCACTAACTAACCAGAAGTGGTAAGAATAGCGAAGTATGTTTCTGAAAGAAGAACTGCAATGTAATGTGCTCTTTCTCAGACCTAGACCTGTGTCTTGTTCATGCCAACGATCCCCACTGCGTATGTCTGTGGTGTCTTGATCACGAACACGATTCGCAAGCCCCATCCGCATCCATGATGACACAGAGCGGGAACAACGTTGAGTGATGCCGATTCCAACGTTGACATAACCCAGGGGTTCTATGTTGTTGCCTGAGCACTTTGTTGACGTGCTGTGCTCAGGAGAGGAATGGGAGGAGCCTGGAGACTCTCTTGAGAACCAGGATGTCTCTGATGAGACAATAGACTGGTATGGGGAACTCAGCGAAGCCAGTGGTCTGGATACTTCCCGAGACTCTGGCATGCTCTCACCACCTACAGCGGCTACGGAGGAGGGGGCGTCCTATGCCAGGGTGGTTAAGAGGGCAGCTGAGGTCCTAGGACTGGAGCTGCCCTCAGTGCAAGTCAGGACTCATCTGACCGAGGTGCTTCAGCCTGGGGCTTCCACTTCTGTACCCCTATTGCCCTTTATTGAGGCATGAATTTTTTAAAAAAATCATGTTATTTATCATGATTATCTGCGTAGCAGAAGGTTTTTAACATAAATAACTGAGGCTTTATGTTAGGTCTGTGCTGCAGCTGTGCAGCACCAAGCCACATTGTAATGCTGGAGAAGAGTTATTCTACTTGGCAGCCATTTAAAATGCTATATTCCACATTTGTAGAAGATGGCAGTAGCTATGTTCAACCTTTACCAAGACTTGCTCTTTTTTTTTACATGTGGTGTTGAAAGCAAAACAGCCCGTGCAGCACATTGTAACTTCATTTATATTGTCCTTAATACCCTAGATGAGGCGTTGATGCACTCTGTGACGAGTAGCACCCTACTCTAGTACCCAAAGTTAGTGATTAATGTAATTTTATTGGGAGTTATTGGGATTAGTCATGTGCTCTCCAAGAAAAGAAATCCATGCATTTATTCTAGATTATTTATGGTAGATCATAAATAATACCAGTTACGTGTGATTATTAGTGAGGGCTATGTAGTTTTAGACAAATGTTTGGTGTGATAAGTAGGCTGGCAAAGGTGAGGTATTGTTAGTTTGTAAGGATAGTGTGAGAAATTGGGCTGTTTATGAAGGGGGGTGAAACCCTACTAAAGCAACAACCTCAATTCCTATCAGGGTGAAACACAAATAGTCACTAAATCAACCTGTGCGTACCCCTCTGGTAACTTGGCACAAAAGCAGTCAGCTTTAACTTAGAGATAATGTGTAAAGTACCTATGCAGTGCTTAAACTGTTTTAAAGTGAAAACAAAACACAAGAAAAATCCCACACCAATATATAAAAATAGAGTAACATTGCATAAATTATTTGTCACCTAAATGTCAAAAATCCAGTCAGTGGAACCAGAGATATGCAATATTAAAGATTTAAGCAAAAAGCACAACTCACTGTTATCTGGTTATTTGAGACTAGGTAAAAGTCACAAGTTCAGGCTGACCAAGATGGAGTGGAGGTCAGATACAGGGACCAGGGTAGTCCAGCTGAAAAAGTTAACTGACTCAAAGTCCGGTGCGAATACTTCACTGTGGAGGAGGCCACAAGGAGCCGGAAGAGCACCACACATGGTCATCGCTGTAGTGCGAAGAGCTGGACGGGCAATGCGGACCGTCATCGATGTGCCATGAAAATCCTGTCGGTGTTGCAGACGATTGTTGCTGGAGCTTGTGTTGGCGGTCACTATAGGCTGTTGATAATGTAGCACAAAGTGCAGATCTTGTGTTGCTCTCGGTCGCTCTAGGGCAAAGAGTGGGTTCGCCTGAGCTCCGCGTTGGTAGTTGGCGTGGGCGCCAAGATCTTGGTGTGAATCAGCCAATTTGCAGTGACAAAGAGACCACAACGTCTCCTTTTCTTCCAGGAGGAGCACAATTGTTGCCACACCAAGGGTCCAGGACCTGGGAGGCATCTCCTGGAAAACTGGAACTTACTCCAGCAGAGGCCAGCAGGGCTCAGGCAGGTCTAGTGGCAGGCCCAGAAAGGTCCAGTGCAACAAGTTATCTGAGCAGCTGCCACACCACATCAGGAGCTTGTTATGTCCCTGTAGCTCAGAGCAGGAGATTAGTATGCTGACCCTTGGAGTCACTTCAGCATATGTTGAAGGGGGCAGGTTCAGTTTTCTCTGGCACCAGGGCAGTCCTTCTTCTGTAATATCTACAGGTCCATGAGGGTACGGGATAGTTAGTGTGAGATTCAATATTTACACATGGTGCCAGCCTTTAAGTGAAAGAAATTTCTTGACTTTTCCCCACATCTGATCCTGGAATTTCCTTTCCTCCCCTGCGCTGGTCCCAATAGGGCCGTGCGCTGGTCCCAATTGGGCTGTGCCCTTGTCTGATATCTGAGCTTAGAGAGGAGATGAGTGTTTTTGATGCATGTCATTGTGGCTAGTAAGTGTTTAAGTTTGCACATGCTTCCTAGTAGCAAACTGCGTTTGACAAATAAAAGGTGAATCAGTTAATCACCACACCTTCAAGGCTCATTCATTCTTTCAGACTGTTGACCTAAGGGATATGATTGACAGTTTTGAAAGCAGTCCTCCCCTGATCCCAATATGTTTGGGGTCATCAAACATTAGTGTGAAGTTCTTCGTATGCGTGCTGAGGCAGCTCCTTTGGAGTACAAGTGTAGTAGGTAACAGTTCAACCCCTCTCGCCCTGTCAGGATGGCCCATCCTGCCAACATCCAATCCCTTTATTGTATACCTGTTTGATAGGAATAGACAAAGGCCAACTACACCTAGTCATTTGACCGAGGTTACAGACTGCAGGCACCAAACTGTCAGGGCAAGAAAATGTCTAGTATCTAAAAGCGCCATTTTCAGAATTGACACTTAAGTGCCTACTTTACCATCAAAGAGGGTTTTAAACTACAATTCCATGGGCACCACTGGTCTTGGTTCAGGGAACATGGCGGCTGCTATATAACCGGCTGCGGGCTTGCAGGGAGAAGCGTTTGACTCTTTGTGTGGCGTAGTCCTTCTTCACTGATTCACCTCCCCCCCAAACCTCTGTTTTTTCCGTGTCTTTTCCCCGTGCCTAACTGTGGCAGCAGTTGAGGTTTGATGGTCTGGCTGTGTCTGGCTCTTGCCGCGGTGAGAGTTGACTCCTTCCTAAGGTTCCGGGGCGGGGGAGCCGCGCTGGGAGAGTGAGACGAGAATGCTTTGTCACTGCAGAGCAGCCGGCGCACTGTTCTTTTTGGCTGCCACTGCAATGTCAGCACAGAGAGGGATGTCAGCCGCCCCTAGAGTATCTTCTGGCGCAATTTGGAAAAATAAGGGAAGTGATACTCCCATGTGAGGTAGGAATGCTATATTTTACAGTGAATGGTGTGTTGCCTGTGCAAAAGTATGTGGATTTCCCTGGGTCAGTTGAACTGAAAAGCAGCTTGGCTTTGTGCCCTCTGCCCATGGAGGAGGGAAGTCAGCATCTTAAAAATGACAGGAAGGTATTGGAAAAAAGTTTCTAGATACACTCTCCGTACGTGAGCAATAACCGCAGTAGTGGGTGCGTGTCCAGGCCCTTTTGTGGTAATTACCGCTGTTGGTCATATTGCAATGGAGCAAAATGTCATAACAAGGCGAACAACTGTGGAACTTGCTACCAAAAGCCGGAAAACTTGGAAAAACGACTAAACTACCTGTAAAAAGCTCTTGGGATAATGGGAAATGTGCAATATCCACTCAGGTTAAGATTACCCCCTCTCCCAAGTCATTTTATAGAGTTTTTGCCTCTCCCGGGCCTCAGAGTGAAGGCAGAATGGCTAATTTGGACGGAGGTGGAATTGTTAAACTATGGATAGGGCTGCTGAGATTGCTAAAGATGTGGGAACAAGCAGCACAGAGTGGAACGACTCCAGATACGAATAAAGAGTCTACGGTAGATTTAAATAATTTAGCACAGGTACAAGTTCAGGTTCCCATCTCTAACCGATTTAACGCCCTCGCAAATATGGATGTGCCTGGTCTGGTGGGAGGCCTCCCCTGCAGGGAGCAGAGTCTGGAAGTGTAGCAAAGTGGCAGTTGCATGAGTAGTCAATGGCCTTTAGTTTTCTGGGCTTAAATGAAGAGATGAGGAATGGAGTTAAGATCACTGAGATAAACCAGGCAGACATTCAGGCCTGCTGTGTGGTCCTGGCCCAAAAAACTTGAGGAGCTGGCTTCTTGGACAGATGTGTTGGAAGTAGAAGTGGCTACTATGAGACAAGATTTAGCAAAGAACACTACCGTTATAATAAGTCTTCTGCTGAAAGCAAACCAGGGGTGAAAGGATGATCCGGAGACTTGTAAATCACTCTCGTAGGAATAATCTTAGGCTCTTGAATGTTCCCGAGGCCGCTGAGGGATCTGATATCAGGGCATTCATGATATCCCTGCTACGAGACACAGCTTTGAAGGATAGGCCTGATATCAGCCTTGACACTGAGATTCAGAGGGTGCATAGAGATCCGTTCAAATGGAGCCTCCAAAGGCATAAACCAAGATAAATAAATTTACTCTCCTATTCAGTGAAGGAGACAGTTTCGAGCGAAGCTCTGAGGCATGGCCCCTTTCAAGTTGGTTCATACTCATTCTCCATCAGATATGATGTCTCCTGAGCTACTGATCAAAGGAGGTAGGAACTGAGTAAGAGGATGGAGGAGTTGAATAAACTTGGATCAGAAGCACAATTGAAATTTCTGGCTATGCTTCGGATAATGTGGAACAACCGTATCTACAACTATCGCTCGGTAGAAGAAGTGGAGGGGGTAATTGATATTATGAAAAAAAGGAGTGGTTTCTTGATCTCTATTAAATGGATGTGGGGGGGGAAGACAGTGGAGTGAGTTGAATTAGTGCGTTTAAAATTGATCTCGCCTCCTTGGAGCTCATTAGGCATCCATGCCTATCAGTAGTGGGATGATTGCCCAGGGAGAAGTGAGAGGTGATGGGAAAAGGGGTGAGAGAAGACACAGAGTGGGGAGCAGGGGGAAAAAAGATAAAAAAAATAAGTCCTAAATGTCATCTAGATTTAAATATGCAATGAGATGGTATAGAATTTGCAGACTTCTAAATCGAGAGGAATTTAGGGTAATATTGTATTCAATCATCCAATATGGAGTACCTATGATTTCAGTGAGACACCATCTGTGGTGAAGGCCCCACCTGGAATTGAGAGTGGTAGAGCCAAGAGCGAATGCAGCAGACCGCGAGATGCACAGATAGAGCAGTCAGAGATTTGCAGACGCTACGGTGATATGAGGACTAAAAAAAATACAATTACTTGGGCACCAAACATGACATTTCTACCTATTCTCAAACAAAGATTATCATTTATTAAATGTGATATGGTAACCTAGTGTTATCCTAAGGCAGAAGTAGGCCTTCCAGTAGTGAAATCAGATTTAAGAGTTTTTCACTACCATGACATGCAAATTCCCCACTTTTTAAATAGAATGTGACCTGCTGTATGTAGTGTATTGGGCCTATCTATCTATAAAATGAGGTGAGAGCTATTGGCAGAATTATAAAAAAGCAAGATTAAGGGAAACAGGTGTAAGACTGAGAGGAAGTTAAACTCCCCAATAGAAGACATCGAGAGATCGGTAGGTAAGGAGAGGTTAACTCTGAAGAAAGAAACTAGAGCAATTAATTGTAATTCAAGATCCATTATTCATGCAGGACTTATGGAGTATAATGAGAGAAGGCTTTCTGACATAGCAAAGAAACAGCTGGATGCAAGCTATAGAAAGAAACATTGCAGACTTATTTTTATGCACTGGTCTCTACATTACTAGTGAAAAAATAATTGTAGCAGAGGATGTGTTACTATGACTGAAGCCCACTACAACTGGGTAAAACTACCCAATCACACCTTCTTAGCCGAAGGCCAAAATCACTGGAAGGTTTGTGGAGGTTAGATAGATCTTGTAGAAATTAACTGTAGGAGACTAACCCATTTGGCTTGGTTATGTTGGACAAATTTCAGGGTCAGTATCCCCAAGTGTATGAACACCGGTCTGACAGCAGAGTCATACCTGCAGGCTCCCTTGCTTTAAATGGAAGGGCATTTAAATGAAATCTTAGATTAAGTTCCATAAGAGAAATCTACACATTGATCTGCACAGCATACTTTGGAGAGATTGGGTATTGATGCAAATTGATGGATGCTCATTTACAATCACACCAGTTCGTCATAGGAATATCACAACGTAGATGCCTTCTTTGGACCAATGTACCTGAAAATCACTGACAATAACCTATTCAATAATAATCTACATTCAGATACATACAAAGTCAGATGATGTCAAATGTTTAAAAAATCAAGCTTCTGTTTTGTAAATGTTTTAGTTGCTTTTCATATCTTCCTGTGGAGAGGCATGCTATAGACTCAACAAATGTCTTCAGTCTTTAGTCCCCATTACATTTAAAGCAGGGCTGATAAAAATGGAAAGGTTCATCCTTACTATTGCTCTTAAGATCATTTGATTATACCACATGAGCAATTTGGAATTATTTGCACACGTGTGTAGAAAAACAAATTTATAGAATACCAACTCTGAGAACTGTTTCAGCTAAACTGTTATTTAAAATTTGACAGAATTACTTATTTTTCAAAATTGCCTTTTATATGTTTTCATTCACTTTTCCATATATATATTTTATTGCATCCCTTCTCTACCTGCATGCTTTTTAATTGTTTATTGGATTTTCCCCTAGTATTTTTGGTCAAATTCATTTTTCCACTAAAGGGATTTTCAATAATTTGGTCTTATATTACTTTTTTTTTAAATGTTCATACTACATCTAGCAATAGTATCAAGTATTAATACAAAATCAGGATATTACTAACAGAACTGCTTTTCCATCTTTAAAATCAGATTAGTATGTGAACGGTATCAAGGGCTTTATATCAAGCATGTTGTGGGCACAAAAGATGCAGGTATACTTCTTGGGCTGAACAGGAAGTCATATTTGCACAGGCCCTGGGCAAGACTTATCTCTCTAAGTATTACTCCGTGATCTGCAGTAGATACAAATATGCAGCTCATAGCAATCTGCTAAAAATACAAGCAAGATATTTATTTGTATGTCTGGCAAGAGACTTTAACAAAATGTGTGTAGTTGGCATCAATATTTCATCAACTTCTTTATGCGTCTGTTGGTTGCAGAAACCTTAATCACTTCTTACCTTCAAGCTAGTGGCAGGAGGTAAAAGGAGTGTGGTGTGAATGAATACTTGTGTTCATAAAACTACTACATCAGACAGGTAGAACCATAAGGCACCCGTGTGTTATAGTACAGGTATCTTGTAAGACAATTTGTCCAGTAAATAAAATCTGCAATTTATTTCAAGAAGGAGAATTTTAAATTCTTCCATTATTTCACTTTACCACTGCTGAAGAGGGTGCAACATTGTTTTATGTTCTTTCTAGGGCAAACTAACTTATTGAGAATCAAGTCAATTCTTTCACATCCAGAAGTGTAGAAACATTACCTCCATCTCACTAAATGGTAGATGAGGTTGTATGTCTCTCCTACACAATTTCTGCTCTGAGATAAAAAGGAATTTACACCTGGACTGCATGTGTCCATAACTGAGATAAGACCTTCACTTCACAGCATACCATTGCATTTTGCTGCAATAATATTGACTGGCTTTTCATGGATTGCCACTTGTTCAATATTCCAGCGTTCTCATTTAAAGACAGGTATTTATTCCTTCACAGGGAGGATTTGAAAGTAGTTCCTGTTTATCATTGCATGCCTTGTATTGGCCTTGTCTTGGGATTCAAAGGCATAAAACACCTGGTTGGTTTGCAATTCAGTTTGACTTCACCTAACAGCAAGATGTTTTTGTAGACTTATAGATGTACCATCACATATCTGTTCACCTTTCTAAATTACAGATTGTATTTGTTGGGTACTGGTGGTCTTATATAATTTGTGATTGAGAAATTAATAACCTTTGTAATATTTTCTTGTGTTAAGGGTAATTTCAAGTAACCGGTCTCATATAGTGAAATTGACAGTCAACAGGGTAAGTTTTTTAATGTAATTTTAAAAATATGTATTGATGATAACAACAATTGTGAATTGATATTTTAGAGTATGACACACCAGGATGTATATATGTAAGCGCCTAAGTGGCACAAACATAGCTACAAAACAATGGAGCTATGTACTCTCTGGATGTTTCAGAGTAGTGCAGAAATGGGCGAGAAGGGTAGTGGAGCAGAGTTGCAGTATAAAGGTTAGGTTTTACAGTGGTGAATGGAAGATTGCTGGGTGAGGATACAAGGAGGCTCAGGACAAAAAGACAAGTGACAGGTGTGGGTAGGAATGGTTAGGAGTGGTCGAGCAGCTGAGTGGTGATATGGAGAATTCTATGTAATATTTACCCCTGAGTGCCAGCTTATAAGCAGTATCCATGCTAAGGTTTAAAGCCTTTACTGTGAGGGTTTCAGTGGAGCTAAATGGCCAATCATTTTTAATAAAAACAGCCTGTTATCTGAGGACTTGGAAATGGACTGGACTAGCAGAACAAATTAGTATTTTTAAATTCAGCTTTGTAATTGTGACAAAAATTAACAAGCTTTGGCAAAGCGAACAGGTTCACTTGTTATACAGGGGCATGCATGTGCATATATGGCAGCCATCATAAATTGCTTTTCCATAAAGCTTAAGAAGAAGCATTCCAATGTGGCCATTTTGAAAGGCTGAAAACACATTTAAATGTGGCTGTCTGCTTCTGTATTAGCAAAACCAAAGGAAATGATGGACGGAGCGTTGACAATACAAGCACTCACCTCCAGTCAACTGATCTGGGTTTAATCCATCACCGTTCTTTAGCCCACTCTGCCACCCCAGTTCAGACATGGCCATATGCAAATCAGTCTGACCCTGTGCCTCATGGGAACAGTCCAGCCCGAACTGCCAAGCCAAGCCTTCCCTGGACCGGAAATAAGCTACCGAGGACCGGGTACTGGCATTTCAGCCTTCTTCAGCCCGGCTTGTTTGAATCCAGTGGCAAAGTGAGCAAGGGACTCACGTCTGAGCATACCCTGCCAACTTATGGCGAACAAAGAAAAACCAAAGGAAATGATGGACGGACCGTTGACAATACAAGCACTCACCCCCAGTCAACTGATCTGGGTTTAATCCATCACCGTTCTTTAGCCCACTCTGCCACCCCAGTTCAGACATGGCCATATGCAAATCAGTCTGACCCTGTGCCTCATGGGAACAGTCCAGCCCGACCTGCCAAACTATGCCTTCCCTGGACCTCAAACAAGCTACCGAGGACCGGTTTCTGGCATTTCAGCCTTCTTCAGCCCGGCTTGCTTGAATCCAGTGGCAAAGTAAGCAAGGGACTCACGTCAGACAATACCCTGCCAACTTATGACGAACAAAGAAAACCAAAGGAAATGATGGACGGAGCATTGACAATACAAGCACTCACCCCCAGTCAACTGATCTGGTTTTAATCCATTACCGTTCTTTAGCCCACTCTGCCACCCCAGTTCAGACATGGCCATATGCAAATCAGTCTGACCCTGTGCCTCATGGGAACAGTCCATCCCGAACTGCCAAGCCATGCCTTTCCTGGACCGGAAACAAGCTACAGAGGACCGGTTTCTGGCATTTCAGCCTTCTTCAGCCCAGCTTGCTTGAATCCAGTGGCAAAGTGGCAAAGTGAGCAAGGTACTCACGTCTGAGCATACCCTGCCAACTTATGGCGAACAAAGAAAAACCAAAGGAAATAATGGACGGAGCGTTGACAATACAAGGAGTGTGGCTCAATGGTTAGAGCGGCAGACCCTGATGCAGAGTTCTGGCCCGGGACCAGGGTTCAATTCCTGCCTCTGCGGGTCTTGGGCTCAGTTTCCTCGGACCTGACAATTCTCGCCTCGGTGCCTATTCTAATCATGAGCCCCACGCTGCAACTCTGGGCAATAGCTTGCTTAACCTCCACACCGTCCCCAACAGCGCTAGGATGCCTGGCTTCACCCTGCGGGTGCCCAGGAGTGGACACTTCACAGGGAATGCCAGGAAGGGTTCCACAGCGGTATGAGTAATAGCGCCAGGAAACCGCTTGGTGACAGTGCGCTCTACAAATACCTTGTTATTTACATTTACATTTACATTTACCCCCAGTCAACTGATCTGGATTTAATCCATCACCATCTGTATTAGCAGCAGGCAGGCTGAGTGTGGTAATTGAGCACAGGGGGGTAGTTTGTAAATTAAAGGACTGTGAGCCAGAGATGGGGGGTCCAGGAGAAGGAGAGGGAGGGATACGATATAGTCCCCTCATTTACTGCAGTCCAAGGTTCTGACAGCTTCAGTGGAGGGAAGCTGGTCATCCAATGAAAAAATATGACTTTTTACAATGAATTAGAGCATATAAAGACACATGTTTCTCCTCAGAAATTTAGAAGTTACCTTGGCTTTGATCCTGAACCAAGTCTGTAACAACATTTACAAAGTAAGGTGTAGTGTTAGCAGTTAGATCTCAATGAAGGAATTGTCATTATCACTTTTATGTAAGATTTTCAGGTTATCCTCATAAACTTCAAAGTTGCTCGACATTTGTGTGATTCCTAGCAGCCTCTCACTAGTTTCCTCAGTCCAAAAGGGGTTTATGAGCCAATTGTCTGAAAATATAGTGTGCCAGATAACAGTGTTACAGATGTAAAGGCTGCAGTATCAAAAGCCCCTTGAGGCGTAACTTTGTTTTTTAATCAGTATGACTGAAATACTAGTTCTTAGTTAACTTACTATCTACAACAACTACACAAAGCAAACGGGCACAGTGGCCTTGAGCTACTTCATTGGGTCATGGCAGAATCATCAATCTACATTATCACATTCTTTCACAACTGTGTGCATTCATCAACAACAGATTCCTAGAGAAAGCAGCAGTCAGATAACGGGTGATTACTACTTGTGGATGCATGGGACCATGTATATTACGCCTTTCACAAGCGTAACTGCCCCCTGGTGCTGTAGACCATACAGGGGGCCAGGGAAAGTGGAAGAGATTATATGTAAGAGATTCTGGCAGAGCTTATCAGCTGAGCCCTCAGGATAGGGGAAAGTGAATCCTAGAGAGGAGATGAGCATTTGATAACGCTTATCATTAGTGTCTAGTAAGTGTTTAAGGTTGAACATGTTTCCTAGAGGCAAACTGGGTTTGACAAATAAAAGGTGAATCACACCTTCAAGGCTCATTCATTATTTCCGAATGTTGGTCAGAGGGATACGATTAACAGTTTTGAAAGCAATCAACAGGTGTAGAAGCACAAGTACGCATGAGTTTCCGGTCGAAAAAATTGAGTGGTTCAGCAGTTTGTAGAATAACTATTTCTGTGCTTCTGCCATTCTGAATCCATGTTGAAAATTGTCTAGGGAATTGCTAATTTGGATCTGATACGATAATTGTAAGCCTACAGAGAATTCTATCACCTTTCTCAGAAAGGTCAGCTTGTTATGAGGTAAAATTGTTGAGACCATTAGTATTTGCTGATGTTTTCTTCAAAATAGGTGACTCTTCCAATTTTCAGATGGTCAGGGACCATATACTTGCGCAAGTGACAAACTTAACAGAATAGTCAATATTTCCAGACAATATGTAAATAGAGTGATGTGAGAGTTATACTTTGACTATAATTCTGAATACCTAATTCTCCAAGATTTTATTGAAATAGGTCTAGGGCCTAATTGAAGTAGTGGCAGATGGTCAGTCGTTCTTCCATGGGGACAGAGTAAATGATCTGTCCCCTTGGTGGAGGGACCCCACCCACCAAATATATATATGGCCGCCAAGCAGGGAGACATTTATAGGACATTGGAAAGAACGGTTGTTCGGCGCAGGGTTGTGTCAGCATGACACAACCCTGCACCAAACAGTTTTCATTTCAAAAGAAATTGGCCAAACTTGTATTTCTTATAGAAAATAGAAAGCAATGCTCCCATCCCGATGGAACTCATCTCCCATTGCGGCCGGAGCATTATTTGCATGTTACTGTCATTCACCTCCAGTGTTTGCCTGGTGGTGCTGGACAGTAAAAATAGATTGGCTATATGCCCCCCTATCCTGATTGGGTGGGCGGACACATG
Source organism: Lissotriton vulgaris (assembly GCF_964263255.1). Classification (NCBI taxonomy): domain Eukaryota; kingdom Metazoa; phylum Chordata; class Amphibia; order Caudata; family Salamandridae; genus Lissotriton; species Lissotriton vulgaris. Next base: position 392,071,197 of record NC_141689.1, read on the forward strand.
GCTAGTTTTTCAGCGGCCCTGACTCAGTCGGAGAGGTTTCGGTATGGTGGTGACAGAGTAGTCACCCCATAGCCATACCTAGGGTCTGCCGACATATAAATGTGACAAATGGACCATTCTTTTGGTGGTATATACTCCGTCGCAAGAATATACATACCACCAGCATGCATACCAGGCACTCAGTCATCTGAGCTTGACATTGCAACATGTGATTGACTTGAGGGTGAATGATTGGAAGAAGTGAGTGTTTGATGGGACTTATTGTCTCAGCAAAGAACTTTACATAATCTTCACTTTTGGATTTGTGAAAATGTGATTTTATGTTACTGGGATTTTCAGCTACTGTCAACATATGTTTCCGTGATTGTTGGGGGTGCCCAAAATTGATTTGATATGTTTGGACTTTGCTTGCAGATGTGATTATTTTATAGCATCTTCTTGCTGTCCTAATTTAAGTCTGATTACAAGGAGAGGGGCGGTTGTCTCCAATTATTTTTTATTCTTCTCAGATACTTTTTCCTTATATGTTTTATGGAACCAGGGGGCAGAAGCCTTCGGTCTATTCTTCTTTCTTTTCAGACGTGTTTAGTCCTTAAGATTTACTTTTACACAATTGTAGTTAAAGTCATGACTATTTCCAATACGAAGAAGATTTTCCTGCACCCTACTTTCTAGTATATTAATGTTGATATTCTTGGTGTCCAAAAATCATGCAGTCTCCTTGATAGGATTGGTTTTTGGGTCAAGGTAAGGGTTGTAATGTTTACAATTACAACTTTCAGCAAGTACTTGTAGGTGCCTGTGGTGAGCAGACCTGGCTTTTATGGGGCAAGTTACACGGATGTTCTTAAATAGTCTAGCTCACCCATTAATGTCTTTCACTGAAGACCACTTTGTTTGATAATCTGTTAAAAGACATTTGATTTAGCCAGTTAGGTTTGGGGTCTAGTCATGCCTTAGTAAGATAGATGTGATTACAGTAGTAGAGTCCCTGGATGTGGTAGTCCAGGCTCTCCATTTAATTGAGGTTTGAGCTGTGGAGTAGCAAATGGGGGATTCACCTTAAGGCACATGTGGGTTCCAAAATCCTTAAAATTAGAAGACGTAGAAATGTTTCTTGCAAAGTATTTGAGAGGGATGATATTAGGGTGTAGGTAGAGAGAAAAATGTGGAAAGGACATGGGGAGTACGACTTCAATTTGAGGGATTGAAATAAGTTCCGGCCAGTAGGAAACTGGGGAGGTGGTCAGTAGAGCCAAATTAGGTAAAGGGAGAGAAAAGTAGCTTGTATGAGAACTATGTAGATGGAGTGAACACAAAGGGTGCTTGAAGATGTAGAGACCACATTAGTGACCTCATGTTACCTGTTTGGTCTGAAGTACAAGGGGTTGTTCAAGAGACACAAGATGGGTGAGGAGTATAATTAGTGTGTGTAAACTGTTGGGGAGAGAACCCAGGCGTAATACTAACACCTGAAGAAGTGATAATGTAACTCTGTGCAGCTTGATGGATACCTTAATCTCTGAGGTGAGAGAGGTGGAGACCTAGTAGCTTATGTCCTTAGGGTGTATAATAGATATTCAGAACCTGAAAAGGAGGAGGGGCAGCGTCCGTGGGCTTCTCGCATCAGCTGGGCTCTGCCAGGGACAGCTGTTCTGCTCCAGTATTCACCACCACCGTGTTTGCTTAAGGCAACGTTGGTATTATTTATACCTAAAAGGTGTTGAGTTTGACGTAAGTTTTTGGACATAAGACGTCAATAAAGATGTCACTAAGAACTGGTCGTTCTTACAGTGCTTGCAAGAGTTCTATTTCTAATCAAAACAAAGCAAGCGGGGCTTTCCCAGGTTGCTGGGGGGTTTGAGCTGTCGAATGAACTCGGTGTGTTATCTAGGAATCTGAGGAAGTGGCTTCTGCTGTGTCATGTACTGTAATGAGCTGCAGAGACGAGTTACTGAAATATGGCTCTGATCGTTTATGCCATTATAGGGATATGTATTGATTATAGCCGTATTGGGGCATGAGGTCACAATATTGATCGGGGTCCTAGATAGAACACAACAGCACAGAGCAATACACAACATAAGGCGCAGCCAGCAGTAAGGCGACTCATAAAGCTTCAGTCGCACGTCCCTGGGCTGAGTCCCCTTTTGTAAGGTTCTGGCAGGGGTCCTGTCACACTCTACCGGTGCGCCCTCCACACAAACAGCAAGCAGCTGCGGTGGACCGGGGTCAGAGCGGGAGGCGTGCAGCAAAAAGGTGAGCTGATGCATCTTCTGACACGAGAGTCAGTTTAAAAACAATTCTCACAAAGGAAATAAAGGTTTTAAAAAAGTGCACAGAGCAATACACAACACAAGGCGCAGCCAGCAGTGACGCGACTCGCAGAGCTTCAGTCGCGCATCCCTGGGCTGAGTCCCCTTTTATTAGGTTCTGGCAGGAGGACGTGTCTCGCTCTACCGGTCCTCCCACCACACAAACAGCAAGCAGCTGCGGTGGACCGGGGTCGGAGCGGGAGGCGTGCAGCGAAAAGGTGAGCTTAAGCAGCTTCTGACACGAGTCAGTTTAAAAACAATTCTCACAAAGGAAATAAAGATTTTTAAAAAGTGCACAGAGCAATACACAACACAAAGCGCAGCCAGCAGTAATGCGACTCGCAAAGCTTCAGTCGCGCGTCCCTGGGCTGAGTCTTCTTTTGTAAGGTTGTGGCAGGGGGGCGTGTCTCGCTCTACCGGTCCGTCCTCCACACAAACAGCAAGCAGCTGCGGTGGACCGGGGTCGGAGCGGGAGTCGTGCGGCGAAAAGGTGAGCTGAGACAGCTTTTGACACGAGAGTCAGTTTAAAAACAATTCTCACAAAGGAAATAAAGATTTAAAAAATGTGCACAGAGCAATACACAACAGTAACGCGACTCACAGAGCTTGCTTTTAATCACTTCTATACCACTCTTTAATAAATGACAGAATTTAAAACACTGGCATGTGTATGGGGTTTTTAGCTATCAGGATCCCCCACTCCTCACAAACATTCCTGGACAGTCCCTCTAATAACAAAAGCCGCCCGCCACTAGAGCATTCTCTGGCGGGCGGGTCTATGATGAAGCATGACACCTAACGGGTGTGTCTGGCTATCCCGTTCCTTTTTGGGAACCGATGCACAATAGAGAGTTTAGGTGTGCCTCGATGGGCCATCACTGGCAGGATGGGAGGGCGGAGCTGGGCACAGCCCTTCTTACAGTTGAGCTAGCTGTGTTCTACCTCCATGCAAAGCATACCCCCTGTAGTTAGTCTGGAACAAGGGCTGGGAAGGTAGAATGCCTAGTGATTTCAAAGGGAAATCTCTCAAAGCTTCTCGCACCTTTAAGAGGGAGGGCACAAGATATAAATATCGGACCTCAGATACTACCTCTTCAGTACACTTTTGGACCTTAAAATACTCTGTCAGGATGAAAGACTGCTGTGCTGGTGAAGGACTGTCACTTTACTTCCTTGCAATGCTTAAATGATGCCCTCTTGCTTGGCTGAGAAGGACTGGACCTTCATCTGTTGAACCCAGGACCTCAGAGTGACTCTAAATTCTAGTTGGCTGGCCTTCTGACTAGAGCCTCAGGAACAGAAGGCTCCAACACCCTTGAACCCTGCACCTACACTCTTCCATCTGTGAGTCAACTCTTCCAAGTGGTGCCCCAGTCCTGGACCCTTGGAAGTGGGCCCAAGGTGCTTTGCCAGCCTCTGTGGATCAAACAGAACTGAAGAATCTACTTGGCTGCACGGTGCAACCCAATGCTGAACCGACGCTTTGCTGCTGCTGCGCGGTTTGGACCGGTCACAAAGACCCGCATCACCTCCGTAGTCTCTTCAGAACTGCTGCTGCATGATGCATCCTTGGCGTAGAATATCACATGCGTCGTTGACTGCAGCATCGACGACAACGCCGGACTCCACATCACAGCTCCTCTGAACGAATGCATTGTTGCAACTGTGTGATGCATCCCTGATGCCGAACTGCGTTTCACAAGCCATCATCGATTAAATCCCCAACATCGACGCAGGACTCACAATGCAGCCTAGGTGCATTTCGGAACCATTGCATCACTTCAGCTATGCAATGGATCCATGATGAGTATCCCGGCAGCTCTCTGCAAATCAGCTTTTTCGGTACTTTGTTTAGTAGGACTATCTAGGTCCTTGTAGCCGAGGTCGCTCTATAGCGGATGGCCTGAACTTGTGACATTGCCCCAGTCGAGGCACGACCAGGTATCCACAGTTGGAACTTTTTTTTGGTATCATTGAACTAAAATCTATAGAATTGCATATCTCCACTAGTACTGATTGAATTTTTCTAGTTTTCATCTTATTTTATTTTTTGAAAATGACTGTTTTTCTAAACTAGTATGGGGCCGCTTGTGGTGTGTTTTCACTCTGTTGCTGGCTGAAGTGTTGTAAAATGCCTTTAAACCTTGTCTCTGAGTAATGCATGACTGGTCTGTGCCATGCTACTTTAGGGTTGAGCATAGGTTAATTTTGGATTTGCTCTTGACTTCATCCTGAGAAGAATTGTGGTTGCTGCGTGAGAAGTTTTTCTCCCTCCTCAACCAGTAACCTAATTTTTTACATGGTGCATGTATCATAATAATATTTTGACTAATATCAATTGCTAGGTCATGGTAACCTCATGTTTTGTTTATTTTACAGCAACTGAAGTTTATGCACACTCCCCACCAATTTTTGCTCCTAAGCAGTCCACCAGCCAAAGAATCCAATTTCAGAGCTGCTAAAAAACTCTTTGGAAGCACTTTTGCATTTCAGTAAGTTTTCATTTTTTTGGGTAAATAACTCCCACAATATTACCCTCTACATTACGAATCTGTGACTACAAAAATAAATGTTCCTACCTCCTTTTAGTCAGCTCTATGTCCTTTTTTTTCTTTTCTTACAGAATGTATTAAACTGTTTTCTCTTTTCAAAGAACATCTGCTCTTACAAAGTAACTTCATGTATTATAATATCAAAAATTAAACATGAATTAGGCTTTTACTAAGTAGGTCTCCTTCCTTATTTTTTTCTGTAGGATAGCTAGTTGCATTGTTGGTTGTCCCCTAAGACCCGCCTGAACTATTTAAAGAAAATATGAGTTTGTTCATTTATAGCTAAATGTGTTGTTAATGATCTACAAGGCTTTGAATATGGTTAACATTTAAAAATACATTGGTGCTTTAAATACAGCTGACCACTCAATACTCGTCAACAATGTAGACTTAAGAAAGAGAACAGTACAACATCATTTCTGCATGCCATGAAAACTGATATGAAAATAGGAGCTGAGCAATCAAACTATAAATCTGCATGGTGTACAAATGATCAAGGGCCTTCTCTATGGGTGTGACCAAATAGAAGATTGTGTGAGTTGGCATCCAGCCCATCCTGGCCGCACAGGACGTGTGCCCACCATCAACACTTTCAGTTAGAAAACCTGGGTGATACCAGTGTTACCCACCTTTTATTGCAATTAGTTTCCTTCCATCAGAAGCCAGTAATCACTCATGTCCCGTACTTCTCGCTGGTGCGCAATGCTTAAAATGGGACAATAACAAACTTTCTCAATAGTAAATAGGTATTCTTGGATAGTGACTACCTGCACTTTATAGTTGTGTTTCAGGTAATGAGAGAGCATATCTGCCCAACACATGTACTCTTGTCTGCATTAGTCACACAAGCCTGTTGCCCACCTAAGCCAGTAAATGGAGGAGTTACTGTTGGGTTTCTGTGAATCACATACACAGTATATTTAAAGAAAATAAAATGATTTTCTAATCCTACAAATACTGAGGCAAAAATGTGAGTTCTGCAAACCATTTAAATACTGCACTCAAAATAGTCAATCTTCAAAAGTGAAATTATTCAAAAATTCATCTAGATTAAATTGGACAATTATGTCTGCCATCAGGTGTTAGCGGTTGCATTGCAGAAGTTAAAGCATGTGCAAGGGCGGAATTTTTATTATGTTTGTCACATTGAAGTCTCAGTTGTATGTTCCATAAGAAATACACCTGCCACCTCTATTATTTTGTTGAGAGACACATGAGTAATTAGATTGTTCAGCCACAAAAATGTTTAGCACACCTAACTTGTCTAAAAAACACACTGAAATAAGTGCAGATGATATCTCTTTCTCTCCAATAACAAATGAGGCACATTAGGGTAACAAAGACAGAGTCTTACGTTCCCTTAACTACAATTTAGATGGGAAAATCTATTGTGTTAGCCCATTCCCATTTAGCCATAATCTTTTGTACAGGAAATTGTAACATCAAAACCATAAGACCGGTTGCTATTACTTAACGTTGGGATCAAGCATAGTATCTTTTCACCTGTAATTTTACCAAAAATCTTGATGAAAAATGACCCATTTTCAATCGTCCAATCAAACTCACATAACTGCATTGGAGTAGAATGCTAATTGTTAGTTTTATCCTGTATGTAATACCATGCAAGCGTACCACCCTTGATCTCTGTCCTCAATGTTTGCCACCCATAAAGCAAAACTATTTACGAATAGTGTGTTTGGTTGCCTCTGTGATAATCATACCAACTCAATTCTGATTGATTTCTGTATGGGACACCTGCGGATCACACTTGACTTTGTTTTGCATAACCCTTACATTCTATTGGTCTACAGAGAAGAATGAGGACTCCACAATAAAAAATAGAGAGCAATACTAGTTGTGGTTTTCACGGTGATCACCCACAGAGGACCCAGTGTTTTTTCTAGAGTTCCTGAAGCATTCCTTTTTAAATGAGCAAAGCTCACCATGTCATAAGCTTGCCAATGGCAGCCAATATCAACGTAATACTTCAATTACTACAGTTTTGACCTAACATACTTATACATTCCTGTATTGCTTGATTCACTATTTGAGCACTGGGTTTATGTACTTGAGGGTAATGATGAGTTGGACTACGAATACTCAGATCATTCAGACTACGGAGTATGAATATATGCTATGCAGGATCTTCAAGTGGCTCCCCCAAAGTACTAGACAGTCGACTGGACTACAGAAATGAACCCTACTAAGGAATCAACGCACACCTTATCAAAAGACTCCAGACCATCGAGAGCACCTCAGCATGACTCATCCTAGACCTCCCGCGTTGCACCCACATCACCCTCACCTCATAGAACTCCACTGGCTCCCAGTGCAGAAGAGATTCCTCTTCAGACTCCTCACCCACACATTCAGAGCCCTACACAACCTCGGACCTGCCTACATCAACCGTTGCCTTAAATTCCACATTCCCATTAGAGAACTCTGGGGCATATTCTCAAGGAGCTATCGCTGAGTTATCGGCGCTTTATCGCAGCCAAAGTTGCGATAAATTTATCTCCGCATTCACAAGCTGGTGATAATAGCCCATATCACCAGTTACCTGTGATAGCAACCGCAAAAAAGCATTGCCACAGATGACCCCCGCCACTATCGCTAATGAGATGCAGAGTAGGCTTTCCCGTGCACAAAGCCGCGACAACACCACTCCGCAACATTCTCAACGACCAGCCAGATTGGCGAGAAGATAACAAAACATGCGATAAGGTGCATTAGCTGCATGAAATTAACACCTGCTCTGACCTGTTGTAAAGTTTGACCACAGCCTACACCAGAAAAGGGAGCCAAGGCCAGAGCCACACCTGACTGGCAACAGATGCCATGGAGCCACTGAGCATGCATGCCGGACACCCAAGAGGGCAACAGCACCCACGGTCACCATCCCCAGGACCACACCCCACCCCCAAACCCTACTGTCCCCCCCCAACACTGAGGCAGCACTAACAAAGCCCGCGACCCTCAGAAAAGGCACCAACCTCACAGACCCAACACCAGAGAATGCCATTGCCCTCCACTGGCACAAAGGGATCACCATTGCCCACAAGCTGATGGTACCAATACAGCCCACCTCAGACAAAGCTGCTGGCCGTGCTGCACGTGTGGGCCACTGGTACCCTCCAACCAACAACCGCCAGAGTGGGAGAAGTTTCACAGCCAGCCTAATACAAGTTCCACACAACAATTGTGGGTGACATCATCAGCTTGGTACCCCACTATCTATACTTCCCCCACACTGCGCAGGAACAGCTGGAGACAAAGCAAGGCGTCTACATCATAGCTGGCGTCCCACACATTGAGGGGGCAAGTGACTGCACACATGTCCTACTTGTGCCCCCTGGCAACACTGCACACAATAACCAAAACAGAAAGCACACATGTTCAATCAATGTGCAGGCAATAGGAGACCATCTGGGAATCTCCACCAATGTCGACACCAACCACCCAGTCAGTGTGCATGATTCCTACATCTTCCGACAGTCCATCATCAACCAGTAATACCAGGGTGGCACTTACTGAAAAGCACTGCTCGTTGGCAAGTACCAAATAAACACACCACACACCTCAACTCTACAATCATGAAACTCATAACACTGGGAATGCACATGTTACAAACTCACATACAACATGCCCACCCACCAGACATGACAGCACAATTCACTGTGGGAACCTTGGCCAGGCATGCACATAACCCATCAATGGCATAGTACCTCAGCCACACAATAGCAGATTGTGGGGAGAGGTGGGGACCAGGCATGTGCGAAGGAGGCAAGTGACCGATAAAGGAGATTGTACACAATGCCAAGTGTGGCGTTGTTGTGATGGCCAGTCTGAAGTATGCAGACCACACACATATCCATGCCGATATACACCATTGGTTTTTGGAGCGTAGTGGGAAGTGGACACAACCATGTCACCCCAGCCAGTGGGGAAGATCACCTAAAATGAGCTTCATCACAAAACAGTAAAGGACAAGTGCTTTGCCAATTGACGTAGATATGTCTAACTAAAAGGCATGATATTTTTGCATATAAATTCCTGAATGTGCTAATAGCAATATGAGAGTACATATAGAGATGGTATGTATACCTCCATTTTTGTTACGGCGATTTACAAAATGTTTCTATTTTTTAATTCTAATGCGTTTGCAGTAATCACAGTGAAAACCAAGCAATGATGGTTTGTTTTTATCTCTTCTCGAAATATGTTCACTGTTTAAAAGGTCCATCCAGTGAACAGTAGCATAATACATCTGAAAACCCCAGCTAATTTCAACAAAGCAACATTCTATAATGGTTGCTTTTGGTGTTTGGTAGAGCTACAGGACTGGATAAAGAGAACTGTGTTTATCATTTAATTCTGCCTTCTACAAGGAAGTGGTCTCCAGATTCACTTATCCATTCCGTTATCAGTTACCCTAGGGTGAGTGACACAGACCACATAATTAAGACTAGGCACCGCTCGTGCAAGCTAAATGTAAGTGGGTTTAAAAAAAAAAAAGTTGACACTAGATACGGCAGACTTAATGTTGAGAAGCATATGCTGTTTTACACAGTCCCTTTTTTTGTCTGGCTTGACAGCTTAGCTGTTTTATTGATCTATTGTTAAAGTTCTTTAAAATATACAGAGTGGGCTTTGGCTTCAATTAGAGGCATATTTCCCTCTCACTTCATGCTATTGACTGTGATCCAGCAAAAGGGCAGGATGAACATTTTACAATCAACAATATTTTTCAAATGGGCCTACATACACATTCATGTTTCCTGACTGTTTCACTGGGTGTCAAGTTTTATATTCACTTTGATCTTGATTAGTCAATGCCTAACTAATCTTCACAGATCAACACTCTTCCTTTGGTCAATGGACCATTAGTCGAGTAGTTGATGGTGATATTAACAAATTATCTAACTATCTTACAAATCTTAATGAAATAACCGCAGACTCTTGGTTAAGATTCAATGAATTTGATCTAAATCTCAGTCAGAAGAGAACGCTCATTTGTACAAATTCACAGTACAAACTCTGTCAACTTTCATGGGAGAGAAGATTCTATTTGTCAAATACATTCAATTCACAGACACATTCAACAATTTAATACATTGAGAGTGGATAGATGGAGACACAAAAGACATAATAAAACATATATTTGCAAAAGATATGCAAATTTAAGACTGAATAATATTTACCTAATGGTGAAACGGGAAAACCCAACCCTCTGGCCAAAGGACTGGCAAAGTTCTCCTGATGAAGGATCAGGGGACAAAGACTATAGGACAGGATTAGGACAGAATAAGACTTACTAAACTTCTATAGAACCCTGATTCACCGGAACACATCCGTTGCTCATACTCTCTCCCTCCTCGATATTCTTCCGGCATCTTCAATCTAATCAGGCTTTCTTTCAAGGGTGAATCTTCTATGGCATTCAAACCATTCTAGATGTACCCGCATCTGAGTCCTCATTTAGGTCTGAACTGGATCTGGATCTAGACCCATAACTTCATGCGATGAGCCCAAAGGAAACTTTTCAATAAAAAGTATCGTCACAATGATCTTACAAGAGTTAAGTGGCTTTAAAGTTTTGCAAGCACTTGAAATCTCACAGCTGCATGATAGATTGTTCATGCTTGAGGAGAACTTATTTAACATCCCCAAAATGATTACAGAAGTGGAGAATCGTGTTTCTGACCTAGAGGACAATATTGCAGCTATGCAAAAGGATCTTTATGTGCTAAATAAAAATAAACGCCAGATGGAGCTAAAACTCCAAGATCTTGAGAATTATAAAAGATGATCCAATCTGCGTTTTGTCGAAATTCCAGAATTTATGGAGAATGCTGATATGGTGGGGTGGTCTGCGACACTTCTGAGGAAGGTAATCCCAGCGCTACAAGGAGATCTCATAATCACCAGAGTCCACAGAGTTCTTGCATCTGAATGCCAAATATCCACATACAATTGTAATGAACTTTTAAGACTACAGAATGAAGGAAATAATTCTAAATACAGCAACTGCAAAGAGATCATTCTCTACTCCTGAGATTCAAAATTTCAGAATCTTTTCTGATATGTCCGCAGCCTCAGCACATAGAAGGAAGGATGTTATCAAAATGATTGACTCCTTTAAGACTAAAGGAGCTCAAGCATCAGTTGTTCAACAATCCTGGTTAAAACAAAAATTATTTATCTTTACGGACATACCTGAAGCTCAAACCTTTTTGGAAAATCTGAGTGCTACGTAAGAGAAAGGACACTGTAGTCATAAGCAGGCTTCATACTGTTGGAACTGGCCCTTCTTGCAGGGTCATCCCCAAACTTTTTGCTTCTTCCTCCCTTATTTTTCCAGACCCGTGGCCATTGGCAATAGGACTCTGTGCAATTTACCACTGCTGATCAGTGCTAAAGTGCATATGCTCTCTGTGTAAATTGTTATTATGATTGGATATACATGATTGGCATATTTGTATCACCATGAAGTCCCTAGTAAAGTGCACTGGGTGTGCCAGGGCTGGTGATGACAAATGCTACTAGTGGGCCTGCAGCACTGATTGTGCCACCCACATGAGTAGCCCTAAAATGGTGTCTCAGGCCTGCGACTGCAGTTCCTGTGTGCAGTCTAGGAACTGCCGTGTCCCCCTGGTCAGTGTCCCCACTGACCAGGCCTATCCCTTCCCTTTTTATGCACATTGGTCACCCCTATGGAAGGCCCGAGGTACCCCCCTGGGAAGGGTGCAGTGTATGTGAAAGGTAGAGCATGTACTGGGGCAGGTGACATGCTCTGGTAATGAAAGGCGGCCATTTTCGTTTTTCACTATTGTAAGGCTACCTTGCTCCATAGGTTAAAATGGGGGATGCTGGCTACAGTGGCTACCAGCATTTCTTCCCATAGGAACACAATAGAACATAAGAGTCTAGTATCCCTGAACTCAGAATTTAATAACACATCTTTTAGGAAAGGTTGTTTTTAGATCCTGTGTTTGAGAACAGCACTTTTAGAAAGTTGCTGTTCTCTTGTCTGACCCTTCTGTGTGCCTTGGCATGTTTGTGTATTGACTGTCTGGTTTGAGAGTGACAGGGACTCGGGATTCCCCGGGAGGCTGGCTGAGTCAGCCCTAGGCTGAATGACTGCATTTCCAACCTGAGTGGTGGGAGGAGTTAGCACCTGGGCCTGAATAGGGCTGTGCCTGCCTTCCACAATGCTGGCTCCACCTCCTGCTGGGTGGCTGACGACCCTGCCCCTCACTCTGAAAGGAATGGAGAAGCCAGGCAAACAAAGTGCTCAAGCAACACCCAGAACTGGTTCAGACCGGGCTCAGGGCCCACTTGCACAAAGAGAACAAAGACTTTTAGGGGTATAAGTACAGGACCCCTGACAACAGAAAATTAGATCATCCTGGAATCAAGAAGGAACCTCTGCCAAGGAGAAAGCTGAATCTGAAGAAGGAAGACTGTCCTGCTGTTGCTCTGCTGTACTGACCTGTTGCTTTGCTGCCAAGGAGAGGGGGAGGACTTCGCTGTGGTGCTGTGTCCCCTGTCTTAAAGAAATCTCCAAGGGCCTGAGAAGAGCTGGCTCCCTGTTCTGAAGCCCCAGGAACAAAAGGACTTCACCCCCAACATCCCTAAACTCTGCTGAATGAGTTCTGTCCTTCCTAGAGTGCTTGATCCAGTTGTGGGGCCTCTGTAAGTTGTACCTGTGCTGGGATGCTTGAAACTAAGCTTGAGAGACTTTTGCAATTGAAAAGTGTCCCATCGCTCACTTGAGGAGCGCATCCCCGACAGTGCGAGAAGTTTCCCGCCGCCACAAAGGTCGAGATCGTCGTAGCGCCTGTTGCCGCTGTCAGAGCTGTCGCATCCGTTGTTTGCGGGACGCACCCGATCGGTGCGGGAAACCTAACATCGCTGCGAGTGTCGTTGCAGAGCCTGTCGTCGCTGGGTGAGATCGCCGCACTGCTCGCTTGCGGATCGCATCACGTCACTGCGAGTGTCGTCGCAGAAACCATCGCATCGAGGAGCTGCGAGAGAGAAGATCACCGCTGGTCCGCGCATCGTCGCCCCGGAGATCGTCGCAACTCCAGAGATCGTCGCTCCGTGCCTTTGCGAGAACAAACTTCCTACGGAACCTACGCACCGGAATCCATACAAGTGGCCATCCTCCCCATACAGACCTGATTTGTCCCAACACGCCCCCTGCTGCAGCAGGGCTGTCGCATCACCTCCCCAGGGTCTCAGGAGCAACGCATCGCTTGTTTTCCACCGCACCAGATTCTGCTTTCGGAACTTTGTCACAACTAAAGGTACTGTGTCTGAAACGTGATGCAACTGTGAACTTTTCACGCAACTGTGGATTATTTTATCGCAACCTAAAGAACTTTTATTACAACCTTAAGAACTCTTTTGAAACCATATTCTTGAACTGTGTATGTTGGATTTTTGTCGTTTTGGTCTTGTGTAGTTTAGATTAAATACCTTTATGGAGTCAGTTTGTGGGGTTTTCACTGTGTTACTGCGAGTGTTGGTACAAATACTTTACATATTGCCTCCTGAATAGCCTTGACTGCTCGTGCCGAGCTACCTAGAGGGTGAGCAGGGGTTATCTCAGAGGGTTTCCTCCTTACCCTGACTAGAATCAAGGGTCCCTATTTGGACAGTGGTACCTACCTGTGCCAACTAGAGACCCCCAGTTCTAACACATACTATACAATGAATTGATAAAGATCTCTTAGTTAGGTGGACATGAGGTGAATCAGGAGATGCATAAGGATGCAACAAGATGGCATCCAGTAAAAAGAGGGGGAAGGAGGAAATAGTGGAGAAAGCGGGGAATTACGTCCTTTGAGGGTGGTGGTGGAGGGGGTGAAGCATTTAGGAAAGAGAGAGTTCTTGGGCGAAGTTTTACTGCTTCAGAATTTGTATAATCATTACAGAGAAAACGTCAATATACGGTCTATATTTTTTCAGATACTGAAACATACTATACACTTTGGGGCCGATTAGGATGGCGGACGGACTTGCGTCCGTCCGCCACCCTTGAGGAGGAGGGAACGTCCGCAGGGGCTGCGGCGTTCCCTCCGTCCTGATTAGGATGTGACCGCCAGGGTGGCGGTCACATCCTCTATATTTAACATTGCGGCGGGTGCAGCTTCAAGCTGCACCCGCCGCAATGTTAAAAAAGCATGTGTTACATTTACATGCACAAAGCGGCAGGGACCGCACGGTGCCTGCCGCTTTGTGCACGCAAATGCAGGGGGGTACCATAGGTACCCCCCATGTGCACCCCCCACCCCCCATTCACCCAGGGGGCCCGCAACGGGCCCCCAAAGTGAATGTCCGTATGCTTTTCCATGGCGGAAAAGCCGCCTTGGAAAAGCAGTTTTACACAAACATCATAATATGGCGGACGGTGTCTCATAGACACCGCCTGCCATGTTATAGCTTTTCCGCCGCGGTCGGAAGCCGACCGCGGCGGAAAAGCGGCGGACGGAATTCCAGACCCACCAGCCATCCTAATTTGGCGGTGGGTCTTTGGTGACTCCGCAGAGGATTTTCCGCCTCCTCCGGGCCGGAGGTGGCTTCCGCCGGCCCGGAGGAGGCGGAAAATCCTCCATCCTGATCGGCCCCTGAATGTGGATAATGCACATGAGGTATCTTATGTATCTATGCTTCCCTGCACTTTACATCTTAGCTGCTATTATTAAATGTTAACTTTGCACGTTGGATGGCCATCTTCTAGGAAGTGGCTTTTTAAGAAGTTATGCTGTCAGATACATGGTAATTTATATAAGGTATTTTAGGTATCTATGGTCTATTGCACGTGACATCACAGCTGCTATTAAGACCTGCTGCTCAAATCAAAATTTGCACATTAGATTGCCATCTGCCAGGAAGTGGCCTTATAGGACCTCTGACGTAGAGTCTGAAAACATGGGCATCGTCGAAAGAATAAAAATGCATATCTGTAGTGAGTAAGTACTCAGACAATATCTTATGGTACCATATTGATTATACCGCTAGAGTCAAAGAGGTATGTTCGATATGGTATCATAAGATATGTATTTTTATTCTTTAGATGATGCCCATGTTTTCATACTCTACGTAGACAACTGATGAATATTCTATTATTCTTCTGGCTTTGTTTTATGTCAGCACAAGTCACTTTAAGCACATTAGACACTGTTAGGTGTTTTTTCGGGCACTCACAAAGCATTAAAGCATACCTTTTGAAACACCTGACAAAGTATAAAAATAATGAATTGGAATAAACTAACAATTCTGTCTTTTAATGCTAATAGTCTTAACAATAGGCGTAGGTCCTATGCAATTCAGAGCTGGCTCAAGGGGCACAGTCCTGATGTTATTTATTTTCCAGAAACGCATTTCCGAAGTTTATCCAATGCTAGTAAAATTTTTAAGAACTGGGAGGGGTGTGGGCATTTTTTTAGGTAAGCATGTTCAATTTCATGTTAATGCATCACACTTACACCCGGGCGGAAGATGGACTTCTATCCATGGAAAATTAAATCAGTTAAACCTTATACTGGCCATAATTTATGCACCTGTCGTTGATGATCCACTCCCTATTCATGGACAGATTATATGGCGAGGCGATTTTAACTTTTTTCAGTTGATTCGACAAACATAGAACGAAAACAAAATAAAAAACCTCAAGTCTCCATCGCCCTGCCTGATTTAGATATTGTAGACAATTGGCGCCTTAAATATCCAGATAAGCATGGGTACTCATGCTATTCGGCAAAATATGACTCAGCATCCAGAATAGACTTTTTTCTGACCTCACATAATCTTTTAGTTAATCAATATGATCATATTCTAAATGCTTTTTTGGATCATGCTTTAATCAAAATGGAAATCGCTGTTGGGAGCATGGACAAAAATGCATCAAGAAGATGGTATTTTAATAAACTCAATTTAACAAATGAAATGTTGTGCACAGAAATAGATAACAAGATTAGTACCTTTTTTTATATAAATATTCCACCCCAATTAATGTAATCTGGGATGCATTTAAGGCCACATTAAGTGATACAATCACCTTGAAGGATATCCTGAAATAAAGGGCCAAAAAAGCGGAAAGAATGAAGATCGAAACAAGACTTGCCCACGCATATCAGGAGTATACTATGAACAAGTACTCAAACACTAAGCAAGAGTTACTAGAAGCAAAAACAGAAATGAGAGAATTTTACTAAGGGTTGGGAGAGGTGGCAAGCAGGACTTACATCCAGACAGACTATGCGGAGAGTGAATATACAGGGAAACTTTTAGCATGGCAGGCAAAGGAGAAACAGGTGCGTAACAGGATTAAGAGCATCTGGGATGAAGCGACTAAACACGTTCAACCAGAACTTTGGACAAAGAAGAGGCCTTCCTTAAGCACTATAACAGAATATATCAATCAAACCATCATGCATCCTCCAAATCCATTTGCGGTTGTCTCCATAATTTGCCAGTTCATAACTTAACTAGGAACTTTCAAGAGGAATTGCTAATTGACTTCACGAAGCAATAACTTGACATTCTGCTATATGCATCAACGTTCGATTTTGCGAGTCCTTAATTCCGAAGTTTAAAGATTTGCATTTAGGGACTCGCAAAATCAAATGCATGTAGGATTTGCTAAAATATTAGCAATTCCTAAATATTCCTTATCTGCGACTCGCAGGGTGTGATTCGCAAATAAGGAATGACATCTCATTGATTCCTATGGGCCAAGAGGCCCATAGGAATAAATGGGGAGGAATTCTCAATTTGCGATTAGCAATTACCTAATCGCATTTTGAGAATGCAATCTCAAGGGTGACGGGTGTCCAAAGGACACTCTATTGAACCCCTTAAATTGACCTGGACACAGATATTGCACACACACATGTACCAAGGACAAGTGTGTGTGTGTGTAACATACAACTTTGAAAGATGCACTTTAGTGCATTTTTCACAGTTTTCGCTATTTACCATGAAGTTTGATTTCACGGTAAATAGCGACCCCTATCAGAGAAATCGCTAGCTATTTTACATTCATGCATTGCATTTAAGGAATCTCAATTTGAGATTCCTTAAATGCAATCGCAAATAGCGATTTATGCATTTGGGATGATGCATCCCAAATGCATAAATACCGGTCGCAGATGCATGATGCTTGTTGCATCTAGCTGTTAGTCATAAGCTCTTTGCCTAATTGTAAAGCAACTGGCGAAGATGGCCTTTTCGCAGAATTTTTTAAAAGATTTGCTTCAACTCTCAATGTTGACTTTTTAAAACTTGCTTACCATCTTCTGAAAAGTGGTGACCCTCTGTTATCTTTCCGCACAGCAGTAGTGGTTAGCATCCTTAAGAAGGATAAAGATAGCAGGAATGTTAATTCTTATAGGCCCATTACCCTTCTTAATGTTCACTACAAAATCTTTACAAATCTTGTCACTAATAGGCTAAATAGAATGGCAGGCTCACTTATTGATACAGACCAGTGTGGGTTTGTAGCTGAGAGACAGCTCCATACCAATACGATTTTTTTTATTAGAAGCACTGTTTAGACCGAGGCCCAGGTTTGTTTTTTAGATGCTGAAAAAGCGTTCAATTTAGTTTCTTGGGATTGTCTGTTTTAAATTATGGAAAAGTTTGGCTTCCAAGAGGAGTTTATACAATGAATCGGCTATACAAGAACTCGCAGGCACAAATTAATTAATAGGCACATGTCTAATAAACAGAGGCACTAGACAAGGGTGTCCTCTTTCTCGATCTTTATTGCGTTATTTATAGAGCCCCTAGCAATAGCAATGAGATAGAAAAAGGCGTACACGGTCCCTGTTCAAGGGATGACAAATGTAAAATTTTATGCTGATGACATTTTCCTCTTTTTAAATTCTAAATCAGGAAATCATGAGGATTTTCTCGGACTTCCAAGCAATAGGAGGCTATAAAATAGACAAGTCTAAAACAGAGATTATACTGTGCAATTGTCCCATCGACTCTCTATTGCCAGAGTTTAGACCTGTCTATAACACTCGCCCAAAGAGATACTTAGGGATCTACGTGACGGAGAAAGTAGAAGACATATTTCATTTGAACTAGACACCATTGCTTAAAACAGTGAAATGCATGTTGGTACAATGGAACCAGCTCCCACTATTAATATTAGATCGAGTGGCACTAATTCGTATGTCTATTCTTCAACTATTCAACTTCCTTTTTAGAACCACTCCATGTGCACTACGAGCAGCTTTTTTTAAAGAGTTAAATAGTATGTTTTCTACTTTTTCATGGTCTAATAAGATACCAAGACTGGCAATGAGCATTTTAATCCACCCTGTTGCAGAAGGAGGGCTGTCCCTTCCAAATATTAGGAACTACTATCACATGACCTTCGCACACTATATCTCCAGATTTTTCTTATTGGACCCCCTGGAGGCAGATAACTTTTTTATAAATAAGATCCTAAAGAAGTATAATATTGTTGACCCCACAAGAATAAACAAATACCCTAAGAAAATATGATACAAGACTCTCCAATGGGTACTTAAGCAAAAATCTAAATTTTTAACATTTTACAGTATTCCAAGAATTAACAGTTCGACTAGCCTGTCCCATATTACATTGGGGAGAGATGTCTTTTAGAGATCAGTATTTTAAAAAAATGGGAAGAAAAAGAGTATGTACAGATTCGTGATTTTATTAAAGACAACTGTTGGAAGTCATGGTCAGAGACTGAAATGGGACTCCTACACTCTAAAGTAATGCTAAAATGGTCATTTATTATAATAAAACCCTTTTTGGAAAGATTTGATATAAGAAGTGCATCTTCTAGACCAGGTATCAGCGAAGCCTTTGTTTTCCCGACACAACGGATGGTTAGCGCATGGGTTAAAATCTTTGAAAAAAATAAGTCTCTCCCCCTATATGAAAAAATCTGTGATAGATGGTGAAAAATGGAAGAGATGCAGGTCTCAAAATCAACCTGGTGCAGAGTTAACAAACTTATGCAATTCTACTCAAAATGGCTAATCTATAGGACCCCTTCTTTCCTACATAATATATATCCACAAATCGAGGACAGGTGTTTCCGCTGCACAAAAGAGAACAGTGGCACCTGGTCACACATTGTTTGGAAATGTCCGAAAATCAGTAGCCTCTGGGAAGGAATTGAAAATTATCTCAGATTCACCTTAGACGTTGCCATCTCCATTGACTTATCCATTGCAGTTCTGGGTTACTCTCCCAATAGAATGCTAAGCACTACACAAGAAGAGTGCCTATACATTGCAGCAGTAGAGAGTGGCCAAGCTATGGAATTCCTTACCGCCTACTTTGCGGCATATCGAATTAGAATTTCTATTCAGGAAGGCAGTTAAGACCTGGCTTTTTAACTTGGAATAATTCTGGTGGATGGCTGGCGTTTGACCATTTATTTCGCTGTCACTTGTTGTTAAAGCGCCGGGACACCTCCTTTGGGAGGTAGCTGTTTGCGCTTTACAAATGGCTGTATTATTATTATTATTAGTAGCAAGATCCATAACTTTACAGTGCTGGCGAACAGATAGGATACCTTCTTTCCAAGCCAAGAGAGCGGAATTAAGTAAAATCAAAGAATTGGAAAGAAAATATGCAATACGATCAGGTTCACTAAAGAAGTTTGAGAAACTGAGCTCTCTGGGGGTCTAGTTCAGAGTTAAGGGATTTTTTATTGGAATGCTTATAATCGTTGAGGAGATGGCGGGGTCGTAGTTTGAACAGCTAAGCCTGGTACTTAAGGGTCAACTTCCTCCCAATCTACTGTTAACTTATCCTATGCACTCAGGCACTTTACACGTCCTTTATATTATACTATATGACTGCCCAGTTACTTTTCTGCAACAGGGTTATCTGAAAGATCGTTGCAGTATGTTTATTCCTAATGTTTAGCACTTGGCACTTTATCCATTTGTGATATATAATGCTGTACATGTCTGCCCAGTCTCTTTTCTGCAACAGGATTATGTGAAAGATTGTTGGGGTATGTTTACTCCTAATGTTTATCACTTTTGCAGTTTGCACTATATCCATTTGTGATTTGTAATGTTCTATTTTTTCTCTGTCACATGTCTACTTGTAAAGCAGTTTCAGTATTCTGATTATTTAGCATTATGCACTTTACTTGACAATTCTGTATCTCTGTAAATTGCTTGAACTCTCAATAATAAAAAAAAAGGGTGAATCTTCCCAGTCTGTTCTCTTGCCACTCCCTCTCGTCTCTCGGATCAGTGAGAAGTGTGGCTCAATGGTTAGAGCGGCAGACCCTGATGCAGAGGTCTAGCCCGGGACCAGGGTTCAATTCCCTGCCTCTGCGGGTCTAGGGCTCAAATTTCCACGGACCTGATAATTCTCACCTCGGTGCCTATTCTAATCATAGAGTCCCACTCTGCAACTCTGGGCAATAGCTTGCTTAATCTCCACAACAGCCCCTACAATGCTAAGGATGCCTGGCCTCCACCCTGGGGGTGCCCAGGAGTGGACGCCTCACAGGGAAAGCCAGGACGGGTTCCACAGCGGTATTCGTACAAGCGCCTTGAGACCCTTGCGGGTGAGTAGTGCGCTATACAAGTATCAATTTACATTTACATTTAGCAATCTCCAGCAGCACCCTCAGCACCAAAGCACTTTGCACTAAGCAGCAGGCAAGCACTCTTAATATTATGGTCACCTTAATTATAGCCTTCATTTCTGCTTTCCCTTTCTTAAAGTTGCAAATATCGGTGAAATACGGAATTTGATTGGTCGAGAGTAGGGGAGTTCACATCATACTATGCTGACACCGCTAATTTATTAAGACACCTTTGTTTTGTAAAACCTCCCCCTTTAGCTCCTCCATGACTTCCTTTCCCATACATCTTTTGTAACAAATTAAATATCATTTTATTCAAGCTCCATTGACAAATAGCGCACGTTCCCATGTTCACACAGCTGCTGTCCTTGGTCTTTGGCAGTTATTGAACTTTTCTGGGCAACAGGTCACAATACGTTTCTTTACGGACATGCGCAATACAATTTTTCTTCCAGCACAATTTCCTTGCATTGCCAAGGTATACCGGCCCAAATGTACACTATTGACAAAAGAATCATAAACAGTTGTTAATTTCTCAAATATGTGATTGTCACTGTTCACAGCCCACTTCTACTCTATCCCATGTTAAATTATTTTTCTTTAAGCAAAAGCATTAGCAGAACAAGCTTCTGTTAAATTCAGGCAAGCATATGCCAGGCACTCAGTGCCTCAAGACCTACAATTAGTAATTCTTGCACATGCGTGAGAGTTTTCCGGCTCAAACAGGTTAGTTCCATGATTACTTACGCGGTTCTGGTTTGCACATGTGCAAAAGCGTTTTTCGGTTTCAATCAGGATTTAGTCGCAAAGCATATTATTCTTTGTTATTCAAGCATGCTTAAAGCTCTTTCCCCCATATGTGAATGTTGTGTGCATGTTAATTTTCGCTTATTTACTGTTTCTAGTTATTAGTACACGTTAACGAGAGATTGATCCGAGCAAGTTTCTTTTTCTCGAATCCTTCCTCCATCAACTGTTCATCATACATTAAATTCCCTATGTCATAGACACATTCTGCTCTACAGAAAACAATCTTTGTTTTGTTCATTTCTGCAGGATTTTTGAATTACTTATGCATAACTCAATTTGGAAGCCAGACCTATTGTATTTGACAATGCCTGTTTGTTTTATACGAACTATGTTGTGTTTCAGTATGAATTGTAAGTGTTTTCCACTTAAGTGTATTTAGCCTAGACTTTGTTTGACACCCCATTCACTTTTTTGTGAGAACTAAATTTAGCTCTATGTTTTCTATTTTTAAGCGGATCGCACATTGAAAACTGGCACTCTATTCTGAGGAACGGATTAGTGGTTGCTTCCAATACGAGATTACAGGTAACCCACTCTATTTCTAAAGGCAAACAGTGTTACAACCTAATATGTATTCGTTAGAGCTCTATTGCACTTTTTAATCGCATATTGTTGACATTTGTATTGCACTTAAATGGTCTGTAATGCATTGTAAAAACAGAGTCTAGAATCCTTTACTAATATGATTTGCTAATAATTCGTGTTGTGTAAATATTTCTTTAAGTATCTTATAACACATACAGCACTTCCGCTACCTTATTGCCTATTGTTAGTTTCATAGGACTCCAACTAATATGTATTACTTTTCATCATAATGCTATTCTATTTAGCAAACTGAAGGATGAAATGCTGAGTCTACTTGTGCCTTACATTGACATCAGATGAATGCTTGCTTTCTCATTCCTAACTTTTTTATGTCTGAACTCGTCCTTTGAAAGTAATGTAATTAATGCCTTTGTGTCAACATATTCTCTTTAGTGGCTGTTCTATGCCTTAATACAGTTTCTAGTACAAGGAAGTTTTAGCATGACATAGTCTTTCTCCAGTATGATAAATGGACATGTATTTGGAAAGGAACTCTTTCAGTGAATATTTCTTGCATTTCACATTCTGAAATGTGTCTGTCCTGTCTCACTTTAGAGCATATTAATTGAGCCCTATATTTCTGTGACTTTCCACCTAGCTCATGTCCGTAGGACCATGTCCCAGTTTTATGATCCTGTCAGTGTACTACTTCCAATTTGTAATTTTCGTTTTGTAAAGAAGGCCTTTACAGCTTGGCACACAACATATATGACCACAGTACTGTTTGGTGAAGGGTCTCCTCTTCCCTGCTTCACCAAAACCTGCTAATATAGCTTTGTCACTTTTAAGTTAATCAATGTATCACACATTCCTAATATCAAAGAGATGTCTGAAATGAATGCCCATTCTGTTCCGATATAGGTCAAATCTATGGATAAAGACCTAGTTTAGAAGATCAGAAATCTCCTCCCTTTAGGTTCTAACACAGTTGGATCACATTTCTGACATTTACTAATGTAACCATGATATCTGTTTCTGTCCGCTGTGACCTTTTTTGGGAGACAACTGTCCAGCACTGACTTCTGAAGTTTTAATTGTGTACTGATGACTAATTTCTGTATGTTGTATGTATACATTTAGATGCTTTTATGGTAATTAGTTTGACTGAATAAACAATTTTTATTGATAATTGATAGTATGTACCTATAAATATGCTGATCAGGCTGATCTTTTTCAGCTTCACGGTGCAATGTACGGAAATGGGATCTACCTTAGCCCTTTGTCAAGCATATCATTTGGATACTCAGGTGATTATTTAACAAATGTTGGTAATATTTTTGTTACATTTTCCATTGATTTACCTTTTTTGAAATTTCAAAAACTAGAGCACTAAATATTTCCGTTGTTTTGGCCAGATTGTACTGATATAATGTAGTTGATTTCGCAGTCTTATTCTTTTTCCTTCAAAGTTGTGTTTCTGTATTTGTGGGATGATACATTTGTTGTACAAAGTATTTGAAGCTAAAAAGGCATTTGTCTACGTGCTTGCCTAATTATATCCTGTAATTAATATCACAATTGTTCTGTTTCTTACTAATAATTGGACTTTCTTGTGTATTTTAAGATTCCTGTACTAATGTTTCCTTGGCTGCAAATTGCCACTTTGCTATCCCACTATTAGCACTCATGAGCTCGTTAAACACTTACCTGGTACCAGATCACTTGAAAAGAATTTTGGATGATATTTAAATATTCAAAAGCAAATTTAGCTGGGGTCGATGTTGGCACAGTCATATAGTATTCATTGTTGCTCATGGTATTTCATTAAATGATGTATGTGCAAGGGTGAATTGCACTGCTTGTCATATTTAAATATTTGTTCCCAGTCTAAAGCATTACAAAAGGAAAACAGATACATATATCAATATTATACTTTGTAATAATTCTGACACAGCAAAATAGATTCCACTTTCCATTTCAATAATAACTAATATACATCTTGCATGTCTCATAACAAATATCAGATCAAGGGCAGTAGACATTTGGGAGCCTTGCTGGCCCTTCAGAGAATGGCTAGCACTTTGCCTGGTCTACCACCACAGAAGCCCCACTTTGCCAATAGGATGAGTGATTCCAGAACCCATCATTGGGTGACACCGCTTCCTTCTCCCGTACCCTGTTGACACACAAGGCAGGCAAGCTCTTTGCTCCCATATATTTATTGTTTTGGCCAGTAAGGGAGCTCATCAGTAGCTCCATCAAGACCCTGGACTGTCTCTCCCATAGGTGGCTGTATTTTATTCTCACATCTTCCTAAGAAGCATTTAGTCATGTGCTTTTAGCTAGCTGCTGCATTTTTGCTCTTTGAAAATTGTGCTCATAGGCAATACATTCATAGACATAATATAATAAATCACCAGGTGTGTGTCCTTTGGTAATGCTGTCTATTTTGTCCAATACTGTAAATGCATCTATAGCAAAGCATGCTTCCCTGCTTATCTTCATCCTTTTATGAAATACTCATCTTACTGTTGAGTGCTGTTCTTAATATCCACTTTG
This sequence comes from Lissotriton vulgaris, assembly GCF_964263255.1. Taxonomy (NCBI): domain Eukaryota; kingdom Metazoa; phylum Chordata; class Amphibia; order Caudata; family Salamandridae; genus Lissotriton; species Lissotriton vulgaris. The sequence goes on from NC_141689.1 coordinate 392,095,565, forward strand.
TTTATTGTGTTTGCGTCATGTAACCCTCAGGGATGAACAAGAAGCACCAGAAGGTGTCACCCAAGGATGACCCACCTTCAAATAGTAAGGGCGGTAATACAGTACAGGTAAAACAGCACTGCAGGCTTGTTTATTTTTTCCAATATTTTAGTCACCTGAAATATTAACCCTTTGATATATTGAGAGTTACTGATTTACAAAATACTGCATGATGTAACATACAGTGTCATTTCGAACGTTGTCCACACGATAGGAGAAGGCCCAAAGCAAAGTTCAATCCTTATTCCCTGCATGCTGATGATGGTTACTTGATGATTGTTGGTAGGTTATACTTACTGGTGCTTGTGCAATCCCTTGCAACCCATTGAATATAACATACATAAGGGGACCAAGGGGTTGACAATGTAAATTGATGTATGGTTGTTGAGAGAGAGGTATGCAAGTATCATAGCTGAGCAATGGAAGAATGCCTTTTCTCACTTGTTACTAAAGTTTTGTCTGATTTATTTAGTGGCCCATGAATGGTGGAAGAAACAAAGTTAAAAATATATTTCCTTCATGCATGTACCAGTAGTTCTGACTTGTGTTGTACTTACTCTATAATAAATGTGGTTTATACATATATTGTATAATTTTATTCTTTGTGTTTTTTAATCTCCACTTGTAGTGTATTCATTTTAAATATATTTAATGCAGTAACCTTACCCCTATATTTATGTGATTCCACCTGCTCATGTGAGGAACCAAAAGAGGTTTATAGATGTTGAGGACACCTTGCTTTTTTTTCTTTATACTGAAAAAGAGATGTCTTTGTTATAAAAATTTGCTACATTGTTTGTCAAGTGGATAGAGGTTAAGCTTAAACAAGGACATTTACTAACTATTTTAACTCCTACAATGTATGCTCTAGGCGCTGCCACTATCCTGATATTTGAGAATTGTATCTTATTGTCAGGATACTAGAGTGTTCGGGCACTTGTATGTATCAGTCAATGAATCTGTACTTTTAGTTGGCCTCTTAAAATTAATTTTATTCTCAGTTTTTTTATAGAGCAAACCGTCTTTTCAATTAATACAGCATTTTGCATACTCAGTTTATTCTGATGGATACTTTCAACCAAAGGTTCCTCATTTAAAATATCCAGAGGTGCTAGCTTTGATCCGGAAGATTTGAAAGCAATGATCCCACACACAGGGAGATGGCACACTTTACAGAGACTCCGCACCTCCCCAGAAGTGACAGCTGACCCACCTAGAAACACTATCCCTTACACTGACATTAGTTCCTTTTTTTCTGCCCTCATCTCTGTCAGTCTTTAACAACTCCAAACCTGAAGCAGTCTACTAGGAAATCATTTGTACAGTATTCAAATGTGCCATGTCTGCAGTAACTAGATGTCAGCCACAAACCATCATGTGGTGTGTATGTGGTGCTTGGGCCCCAGCCACGAGTCTATAATATGAGTGTGCCCTCATGCATCGTGGGGTGATTCAGCACAGAAGTCACTGAACACAAGAAGATGTCATAATCGAAGCACAACTCTTGTTCTAAGTTACAGGCTTGGTTGAAGTCCCAGTCCTGAGGCCGTTTCTGCTCAAAAATATTTCCTGGAACAAACAGGCACGATCATCAACAGTTTTTGCGGGCGCAAACAGTGCGATTTGCAAAAATGGGCCATTTGCACCCACAAAAAGGCCTATTGCGATGCAATTCATTGCGATTTCTTAAATTTCGATTGCATTTAAGGAATCGCAATTTGTGATTCCTTAAATGCAATGCATGTACCCATTAGAATTAGCGAATTCACTATTTGGGGCCGCAAAATACAGAGAAATTACTCTGGTCTGTATTTTGCAAAAACCTTGAAAAATGCATTTTTCAGGGTTTCAAGTTACACACACACATACCCTTGGGGCATGTGTGTGCGCAACATGGGTGCACATCACAATTTCAGGGGTGGAACAGGGTGTCATTTTGACACCTTTGCGCTCTTGAAATTGCTTGCGCAATTTGCGAGTACCTATTGCATGCAATTTCCCATTCATTCCTATGGGCCTATAGGCCCATAGGCTCATAGGAATAAATGGGAAGCCCTTCCTCAATTGCGACTCTCAATTTGCGAGTCACAATTAAGGAATGCTTAGAAATCGCTATTCTGATAGCCATGACTAAATGCATAGGCTTTTGAGAGTCCCTAATTGCAATTCCTTAATAATCGCAATTAAAGACTCGCCAAAGCCTACTTTGTTGCATGTGCCCCAAAGTCTTCTGGTAAGTCTAAATCAAACTATAGACATAAGCACAAAATGGTTAAGCAAGTTTTGACTCCCATCCCATAACTTGGTCACTTGCTATCTAGTACAAAGATGTGAGGGCCTCATGGTAAAGTTTGTACTCTTCCAATGTCCAAACCAATGCTGCAGTTGTGACCTAATTTCTCTGGCCATCCTTGACCTCACACCAAATAGGAGCCATCAAAGAAGTCATACAGCAGATCTTTGTTGTACTACCAGCTGCTTCTGGTGCATCTTCACTTCCCACCGAGCAGCAGGAGTCTCTAGTTAGACTTCTGTCTGGTAATATTTCCCTAAAGCAGCCTTCCCTTGCTGGCCCACTACCTGGCTCACTCTTACTCTGGCACAAATTTCGAACCCAGTGCCAAGGTCCACACCAGTTCGTCCTGCACTGGCAGTTATTGACTCCACTGGCATGATCCAAACCGATCCAGGCATATGTCACAATATAAATTTAAGAAATAGCAACATGCACTTACACATCCAGATTACAATATAGTACCTCTGCTGTGACAGCAGTACCATCAGAGGATTCATACCCAGTGTGAAAAGCACCCAAGGTCCCTCAAGACACTGATGAAGAAGAGAAAGAGAACACGTTGCTCCCCCAATCATTATACCAAGGTTTAATTGTATGTAGACTTCCAAAACATCAATGGGCTAGATACATCTCCTGAAATAGAGCTAAACTTGCCATTTGTGGGAGACACTAGAGTGCCGGCTGCAAGATGACGGCCACATAGTGGGGCTCTGTAGGCTGGATGGACAATCCGTTAATTATCCTGGGGATCGAGCATCCATTACAGCCTGCAAAGGAGAGGAAGCATTCCTGACCAGGCACTGCAGCTGATGACCTCAGTTTGGGTGACTTAAACCGCTTGGACAGAGTGCAGCGGTGTAAAAGCGAAGACGTGGGTGCTGCCTGTGGCAACAAGGTGGCGGCTCTGATCTGAGTAAGCCAGTGCAGTGAGATCAGCCCCGGCACGGTGGCCGGGAAGAAACTGAGGTGAGAAAAAAGACGGGCGGCTTGGCCTTGGATATCCTGCTGCTTCTGGCATGAAAGAGGATGCTGGTCAGCAGGCCCTGTTCCATCCCTGTGATGTGGTGAAGTGGAGGATCCCAGTGAGGCCCAAGGAGGACGGAGGCAGTAGGCAGGCACCCCACTGGAGTCTCGTGTACGGCTGGCCCACTGAGGGACCAGGGCGGAGGTGAGACAGGGTGCACGTGAGCAGTTGGGAATCGTTGCGTGACTTTGTGCCGGGCCCGGCGGTATATAACCAGGCTGTGAAGGGCCCTGACTGCAGTGGCGACCTCCCCAAGGGGTGGAGATGACGTTTGGGCACTGCAGGCTGGTCTAGCAGAGTGGCACAGCTTGGTGGACTCTGGGCACCCTCTCTCCCTTTCGTCCTCTCCGCTGTGCTTGAACTGGTTGTGGATCCTGAAAGGGGGCTGTGATATCATTGAAGGGTGCCTGCAGTCGTGGAACATCGGGAGGCAGACTCACACTGCAGTTGTGCCGTGATGAGGAGGACTAAGGGCTGACACTGCGCAGGCCCATCAAGGCCTGTTCCTGTTGGAACGAATGGGGCTGCTACATGGGTGGGAGGGCCCGGTGCAGACTTGCACCCCAGTAGAACAGACCCCCTGCATCTGCCACAATTACTCCGGCGGAATACATGTCCTGGTTACGTGGGACAAGCAGCAATCCATAGGCAAGGGAGATGCGAGGCTACCTAAGGTCTCATTCGAGCAGCGCAAACCCCCAGAGGGAACACCCCTCAGCAGAGGAGCAAGCAGAAACAGCAATGAACCCCTCATCGACCACTAAGCCAAACATTTGCGAAAGGTTTACAGACCTAAAGCAAATCAACCTTAAAATGTAATCAATATCTGACCTCTTGGTTCGGCACAGTGATAAGGTGTCAAATCACGATGAGTGCATCGCTGAGGTCGAGCAATAGACCTCTGCCCTGGAAGATGATGGCACTGTGACCCGTGAGAAATTGCTGCAAATGGAGAAGGTTCTGTAAGTAATAAGGAATAAAAATGAAGACCTGGATGCCAGGTTGCGACGCAATAATTTGAGAATTCCTGGAATCCCAGAGAAAACAGCAATGACCCGGATTGAACACTATGTACAAGAAATGCGCATATCCCTCTTTGGTGATGCCCTGTCAGCGGTCTGCATAGTAGAGCGTGCCCACAGATCCCTTGGCCAGAGATCACCCACCTCCCCTTGGGAGCCCCCGCCAGACCTCAAATTTCAAGACTAGAAAACTATAGGGATCGCGACATTGTGCACTGCGAGGCTCAAGACTTGCAGGAATCTAGATATCAGGGCAATGCAGTTTCTTTTTTCTCCAATTTCACTTTATCCGTTCAAGCCACCAGAAGAGACTTTGTGCCAGTAAAAAGACCGCTGCAGCAACAGGATATTAAGTACTCTCAGCTCTATCCAGCAAAGCTTCGTATTTTCAAATCTGGCAAAAACTAATTTCTCACCGATCCTAAGATGACCGCCAGTTTGTACACAGCCTCAGGCCTCCCAAATCAACTGCACCTGCATATAAGGACCAGGTGGTAGAGGACCCCTTAGCAAAATTGATTGAAATCCTGACTGAGCACCATGAGGCAGGCTGGATTGGAGTCTCAATAGCCTGGCAGGACTCAAATCTTTCTGTGTCCTACCACAGGCTATACCTTCCTTACACACAAACCACACAGGAATCGGACACGGTTGCCTGACTGAATGAGAGGTTGTCCCTCTTTAGTGTTATTAGTCCAGCCTCTCAGCATCAAATCGCTGGGATATGCAGAGGCCCCTGGCATTACCCTCTTGTATGAGTCCTATTTTTTACCTTACAGTTGGCCCTTTATGGCCCATTCAGGGTAGGGGAAATGTCTTTCAGCCATGTTGGGCAGCTGTAGTGGGTGGGGGGGGTGGGACTTTTGGGTGGGGGTAGTTTATACTAGTTGTATTGCTCCTTTTCTGTTCTTTTTCCTTGCCCATTTCCCTTCCCGTATCATCAACATTTGAAGGGCGCTACCCTAACACCGGCATACATGGATCTATGGGACTGCATGCATGGGTGTGAATGCTAACAGAGTGACCACACTGAAAGCAGTAACATGGAATCTGCTTGGCCTGAATGATTGTAGAAAGGTGCGATTGGCTGCGCGTATCTTATACGTCATGGTGCGGCTATCTGCTTCTTACAGGAGTTGCATTTAATGGGTGCCAAAACGTATAGCAGTTTACTCCAATAATGCTAGAGGTAACGGCCATTACTCTTAGGAAGGGGCTCCCGTGGCACACTTGCACCGCAATATGCATTCCCCATGTGCGCTACCTTACAGTTGCTAGGGTGCTTAGAGGCCATCTGGTTAAGTCAATATCAGTGTACGGCCCCAATACAGATGACCCCCTTTTCTTTAGTCAGGTGTGGCAGCTGGCAGAGTCCCAAGGGCCCGGAGCGGTTTTATTGGAAGGGGATTTCAATGTGGTTCTCAACTCAGAAAAGTATACATCGGGCGAATTCTATCGACCTCATCCATGGGGGGGCGGAACAGCTACTAGTCCTCATGGAGGACCATGAATTGGTAGATGTCTGGCGCCTTCGACACCTTTAAAGTAAGGAGCGACCTTGCATATCAACAGCTGGCCCTACATGGTCCCAGAATTTTATTTATTTTTTAATTCTCTTTTTCTTTTTGATAGTACAGTGGACGGCCTTTAAGCCACATCATAATGACCATTCTATATAATTTAAACTTAGGCTCTGTACAACTCTATGCTGGAGTAAGATCAATTTCCACATCTGCTGTACGCAGTTCCTCTGATGGAGACACACATAATTCACCATGTTCAACATTCCATTTAGCCCACTTGTGATCCCATTTCTTGGGACACCCCCTATTCTAGAATACATCTTTCTCTGTGATCATCACATTATCCATGTCGTTAGCCCATTTCTGATGTGTAGGCAAATCCCTGGTACCCCATACCAGAGCAAGGACGAATCCTAGTGATAGTTTAGGAAGAAGTGGACCCCTATATACTAATAATGCACATGCTATACATAGGGAAACTCTCTCTCTCTCTCTCTCTCTCTCTCTCTCTCTCTCTCTCTCTCTCTCTCTCTCTCTCTCTCTCTCTCTCTCTCTCTCTCTCTCTCTCTCTCTCTCTCTCTCTCTCTCTCTCTCTCTCTCTCTCTCTCTCTCTCTCTGCCTCTCTCCCTCTCTCTGTCTCCCTCCCTCTATCTCTCTCTCTCTCTGCCTCTCTCCCTCCATCCCTCTTTCTCCCTCCCCGGTCTCCCTCTGTTTCACTCACTCTGACTGTCTCACTCCCTCTCACTCTCCTTCCCTCTCCCTTCCCTCTCCTTTCCTCTCCTTCCCTCCCTCACCCTGACACCCCTTCCTTCCCCCTATTCCCTCTCTCCCTCCCTCACTCCCCTTCCCTCACTACCTCACTCCCTTCCCTAACTCCCTCACTCCCCTCTCTCCCTCCTTCCCCTTCCCCCACACCCCTTCCCTCACTCCCCTTCCCTTACTCCCCCACTCCCCTTCCCTCACCCCCTCCCTCACTCCCCCTCCTTCACCCCCTCCCTCAATCCCCCCTCTCTCACTCCCCTACCCTCACTCCTTTTCCCTCACTCCCCTTCCCTCACTCCCCTTCCCTCACTCCCTCCCCTCACTTTCCTTCCCTCACTCCCCTTCCCTCACCCCTCCCTCACCCCCTCCCACACCCCCTCCCTTACTCCCTCCCCTCATTCCCTTCCCTCACACCCATTCCCTACACCCCTTCCCTCAGCCCCCTTCCCTCACTCCCTCACTCACTCCCCTCACTCCGTCCTCACTCCCGCCTCACTCCCTACCTCACCCCCTCCCTCAGCCCCTCCCTCACTCTCTCCCCCTCCCTCACTCCTTCCCTCACTCCCTCCCCTTTCCTCACACCCTTCCATCACTCCCTTCCCTCACTCCCTCCCCTTCCCTCACTACCTTCCCTCACTCCCCTTCCCTCACTCTCTCACTCCCCTTCCCCCACACCCCCTTCCCTCACTCCCCTTCCCTCACTCCCCTTTCTCCCACTCCCCTTCCCTCACTCCCTTCCCTCACTCCCTCTCCTTCCCTCACTTCCTTCCCTCACTCCCTCCCTTTCCCTCACTCCCCCTTCCCTCACTCCCCTTCCCTCACTACCTTCCCTCACTCCCTCACTCCCCTTCCCTCACTCCCCTTCCCTCACTCCCCTTCCCTCACTCCCTTCCCTCACTCCCTCCCCTTCCCTCACTCCCTCACTCCCTTCCCTCACTCCCCTTCCCTCACTCCCTTACACCCCTTCCCTCCCTTCCTCACTCCCCTTCCCTCACTCCCTTCCCTCACCCCCTCCCTCACTCCCTTTCCTCACTCCCTTCCCTCACTCCCTACCCTTCTCTCATTCCCTTCCCTCACTCCCTCCATCCCTCCGTCACTCCCCCTCACTCCCTCCCTCACTCCCCCTCACTCCCCTTCCCTCACCCCCTACCTCACTCCCTCCCCTTCCCTCACTCACTTCCCTCACACCCCTTCCCTCACTCCACTTCCATCAGTCTCTTTCCCTCACTCCCTTCCCTCACTCCCCTTCCCTCACTCCCTCTCTCCCTCCCTCACCCCCTTCCCTCACTCCCCTTCCCTCACTCCCTCACTCCCTGCCCTAACTCCCTCACTCCCTCACTCCCCTCTCTCGCTCCCTCCCCTTCCCTCACCCCCCCTCCCTCCACTTCCCTCACTCCCCTTCCCTCACCCCCTCCCTTTCCCTCACTTCCTTCCCCTTCCCCCACTCCCTCACTCCCTTACCTCACTCCATCACTCCCCTTCCCTCACTCCCCTTCCCTCCCTTCCTCACTCCCCATCCCTCACTCCCTTCCCTCACCCCCTCCCTCACTCCCCTTCCCTCACTCACTCCCTCACTCCCTTCCCTGACTCCCTTCCCTCCCTAACTCCCTACCCTTCTCTCACTCCCTTCCCTCACTCCCTCCCTCCCTCACTCCCTTTTCCTCACTCCTCCCTCACTCCCCCTCACTCCCCTTCCCTCACCCCCACCCTCACTCCCTTCCCTTCCCTCACTAACTTCCCTCACGGCCCTTCCCTCAATCCGTGTTAGAAATGGGATCCCGGGCTGGCCAGGGCTTGCGCCAAAGTCAGTCAGAGACCACCACTCCTAAGTCAGGGCAAGGGAGTTACACGCCAAGATAACTCCTGCTCACCCTCTAGGTAACATGGCGCGAGCAGCAAGGCTAAACTTGGAGGCTATGTGAGTTAAGTGTGTGCGCACGCACCCCCAGCAACAACACCCAAGGCCCACCACAAAGGAAACTCCACATAAGGTTATATATAAAAATAGCCTTTGTATTATACCAAAACACATTACATAAAACACACACTTTACAATGTGCCAACAGGCACGGGCAGAATTTACAGGGGATATGTACAAGACAGGGCCACCAGGACCACTGTCAGGAATCAGCACATGTAATCTTAGAATACTCTTCAGAAATAACCCTTCGCACATAGATTAATCACTTTAGCACAGAATATAAAAATAAAGCACACAACCAGTAATCACTGGTAATAGGTAAGTACCGCCTACGCAACCCTAACCACTTCAGGGGAATGTCACGCAGGGAACTAGGACCTCACTAGCAACACCTGTACTAGGAGAAAAACAACCACCTAAGTATCACAATACCTGTAGGGGTATAAGCACATTACACATGATGCATCACAACACATTCAGAGGTGTAGGGAAGGAAAACACATGATGAAGAACCTACATTCAGCGGTGTAAAAATAAGGCACATGATGCATAAAAACACATTCAGAGGTGCAGTAACACACAATTGCGCAAAACTCACATGAGCCACCACCTGTGGCTGTCCCTAGGCCCTCTGGCCTTGTGGGGGCTAGGATGCCCTATGTCCTAATGTCAGGGGCCTAAACGTGGCAGCTGCCCACCAAGTGCTGGGCAGCTGTGAGGTCAAGGATGGGGCCCATACTGGAGCCTCTCAGGCTCTGCACAAATGACTGGGCCCCCTTGAGCCTCTCTGGGCTCTCTGCAAACGACTGTGGTGCTTTGGAACCTCTCGTGGACTCTGAAGAATGGTGCCCGGTGTGGGGGGAGCGGCCCGCTGCCTGCCGGGGCCGCTCTACCCCCTCCAAATGCACCCCAGAGTCTCGCAGGCTCTAAAGAAATACTGCAACCTTGATAGAGTCCCCCCTTCTGGGGACTCGCAAATGCACCGGTCCTTCCTGAGCCTCTCGGGGCTCTGCCACGCACTTTGCCCCCGAAGCCGTCCTGAGCTCTCTGCCAGAAATGTGCGGCTTGAGCCTCTCTTAGGCTCGAAAACAAAGAATGCGGCCCGAGCCTCTCCGGGCTCAAAATGAAGAATGCCAGCGAGCTGCTTCCTGGTGTCCCAAGTTCCCGCCCCAGCCTGCCTGACTTCCGGTTCGGTCGGGCGGCGACGGGGACAATTTCACGGGGCAATGCCGGGTGGGCACCGGCTGTAAAGATCAATAAAGTGCTCCGAAAGCGCTTGCGAAAAAATAAAGCGCAAGGTCCCTGGCAGGGTGGGAACCTGCCAGGGGACTTTAAAATCGCCCAAAAAGCGGCATGGGCAGCCGCGAAAGGGAAATTGCCGGGTGGGCACCGGCCTCAACAACCAAAGCACTCCCAAGCGCTATTAAGGCAAATACAGCGCTCCCAGTGCTAGAGGGGAAAGTAAAGCGCTCCCAGCGCTAGGGGGGGCAAGAGGGTCCAGAGAAAGCGCTCCCCAGCGCTAGTTGCAAGGTCCAGACCAAACAAAGTTCTTTTAAGTAGGCAGGGGGGCAAGGCTGGACCAAGAGCCAGCTCACTGGGCCTCCAGGCAGGGAGGCAGTCCAAGTGGCGGTCCTCCTGCCCAACAACAGCAGCAGCCCCCTCAGACAGGATCCTGGAAGAGAACAGTTTCTGTGGGGACACAGCCCCATTTTTATACAGTTAAACCCTTTGTCTGGGGTGCCGGGTGAGGGGAAGAACCAGTCGCAGCTGGTCTGTGAGCACTCTTGATGTGCTCAGCCCCTCACTCTATTCACTGGCAGGGCTAGGGTCGTTAGACGCACCACAGGGGGCGGAGCCAGCATTGTGTGGGGAAAGCCCAGCCCTATTCAGGACCCAGGTGCACTCCTCCCCAGCCATCAGCATGCTAATCTCCAAACTCACCACCGGGCAGACCCATCATGACTCATGGAGCCTGGCATCCCAGCTAGCCCCAGCCAATCACACGCCAGCACCTTTACAGCACACGCACAGCCATGTGTAGAAGTGGCACTTCCACGCTAGACACATACACGCCGCACATATCATTGCGCAGCATTCAATCTCACGAATTCGCAAATACCAAACTCGAGCCTGCACACCCCACGCATCAGGAACTACCAGGGACACAGACATCCCCCATGCATTCCTATGGGAGGGCAGGCCAATCTCACACATGCACTCAGGGAGCGCACGCACTTTACACTGCGCAACAGTGTCGAAGTGCGCAGAGACCAGAAATCACTACCTCCAATTCACATTCACAAAGCAAAAATGTTTAGGGGTGAACCTGCCAGAAGGGCCAAGTCCAACACTCCCCTTCCCTCACTCCCTTTCCTCACTCCCTTTCCTCACTCCCTTCCCTCACTCCCCTCACTTCCCTTCCCTCACTCCCCTTCCCTCACTCCCTCCCTCTCTCCCCTCACTCCCCTTCCCCCAATCCCTCACTCCCCTTCCCTCACTCCCTCCCCTCACTCCTTCCCTCACTTCCTTCACTTACTTCCCTCACTCCGTCTCCCTCACTCCATCTCCCTCCCTCCATCTCCCTCCATCTGTCGCCCTCCTTCCTCTGTCCACCTCCTCCATCTGTCTGTCTCCCTTTCTATGTCTCCATTTCTCGGTCTCCCTTTCTCTCCCTCTCCCTCTGCCTCTGTCTTCCCTCCCTCCCTCTGTCTCTGTCCCTCTACTTCCCTCTTTCACCCTCTGTCATCTCACCCTACCTGTGTCTCACCGTGTGCACAGACACACAGCCCCATCCTAGCACTTCACAGGTCTTTAAAAAGACCATTTGCATGTGAATGGAGCTTTACTGTATTTCACCTCCTCTTAGCGCCCCTGCAGCTCCACTCTGGCCTCGCTGGAATCAATCGCCCGGCCTCCCACAGAGCAGCAGAGTGTTTGCAGACACTCTTAGAAAACACGGGTACGATGATGTCTCATGGTCCGTGGGCCGCCACGGAAGGCTTGACGGCCCGCGGGCCGTACTATGAGTATCTGTGATCTAAGCCATTATTGTCAATTAATGACACCCTTACTGACCTATGCTTATCTGTCACTGGAGCTGTGGCTACGCAACATAGATGGGCCCTGGTGACCTGGACTTCCTAACTAAGCACTCTACACTAGAAAGTGTCATTGTCCAAGCATCAACAAGTAAGTGCAATCCCTTTTTTTTCTGATTTCCCTTCAGATAGAAAATCAAAAAGAACTGATGAAATCAAAAAGAGTATATTTTCTTCTACCAGTCCACAATGGGGCACATGCATCAAGCATTTTACCGGTCGACCAGTGTAATGCTATTTATGATGCATCAAACCCAAAGCCATTAGCAAAACAGGTAATCGCAATTTTTGCGATTACCTATTTTGAAAATGCAGTTAGAGAATTGGAAATTCCGATTCCCTAATTGCAATGCATTATGCATTTGTAAATTGCGTTTTCGCTATTTGGAATCGCAAATTAGCATAAACTTCGAGGTGATGGTCCATCACGGTGGCCTTTTCCCCTTTTCCCCTTGATATTGCACGCGCAATTTGCGATTACCTATTTGGTAACCGCAAATTGCGAATGCTGTCCCATTCATTCCTTTTGGCCTTTAGGCTCATAGGAATGAATGGGAAAGCATTCCTTAATTGCGGATCGCAATTTGCGATTCGCAATTAAGAAAGCCAATATTTTAGCAAAACATACATGCATAAGGAATAGCGATTTCTTGATAGCGATTCCTTAAGAATCGCTATTAAGGGATCGCTATTCCTTAGCTTGATGCATGTGGCCCTATATCTATTAATGCAGTTTCCTTTCTGGGGAGGTACACCCATGCAGTGTGGTACATTACCAGAGACATCTTGCTGGTTGTTCCAGAGGACTTCAGGGTGTCACTAGCTCAAATTATACAGGATGGTCTGGATGCTGCCAACTATGTGATCTGAGCTTGCCTGGACACTACAGACTGCATTGACAGAGATGTTGGCACCAGTGTTAAGTTCAGTAGGAATGCCTAGTAGTGCTAAAATAGGTTTCTGGAGACATGTCATTCGATGGCTTCACGTTCTTTGAAGGAAAGACTGTTGGAACAATCAAATGATTCAAGAATAGTTGGAACATAACATGATCTTTGGGCTATTGACACAAGCTAAGCAATTTCCCCCTCCAATACAGAAAATTTAGAGGCTATTCCAGGGCACTAACTTATATAAACACAAATCCTCCTTATGTTTACTGCAGCAACCAACCCAGTCTTTTCAAGGCAGTGAACATGGCATCAGCAGGCGTTGTTTAAACCAACAGGCACAGTTTAATACTCCTTTGGACTACCTCACCAACTGTGGTGGCTGATGGATATCAACTTGATGTGCGGCTGGCCACACTTTGTCTCCCATCTGGAGTTCACATTGGAGACAGATGCGTCACTGCTGTGTTGGGGTGCCATGTGGGAGAGGTAGAGATAGAAGGCCTCTTGCCTCTGGTGATCCATCCATAAAAGCCTTCCTGCTGTCCATCAAAGGGAGTCTGGTGCAGGTCCTCACAGACAACACAACCTTCTTCTGGTACATCAACAAGCAAGACAGAGTAGAGTCCTGGATCCTGTTTCAGAAGGAATCACTCCTCTGGATTCGGCTGGTCCAGCAGAATATCTTCCTGGTTGCCAACTACCTGGTGGGTCTATGAATCTCAGAGCACATGAAATGAATAGGCATTGTCTGCCAGATCACAAGTGGCATCTTACCCGGAGGTAGCACAGGGTGTTTTCGAGCAGTTTGGCACTCCCTGGCTAGATCTGTTCGCCACTGTTAAGAATGAGCAGAATTAACAATTCTGCAGACTGGAATTTGCTCCACAGCATACATTAGGAAAGACATTTTTTGGGAATGGAAGTAAGGGCTCCCTTATTCATTTCCTGTCTCAGGTTCTGAGTGAAATCAAGATAGACTAGACCCAGGTCATTCTTATCACCTGAACTACACCAGGAGCCTCTGAGCATTTGTCCATCAATCAGCCTTTGGGTGGATCAGCAATAGGTCAGGGTCTTGCAACCAAGTCTGTTCTACCTACATCTCCATGCATGGAGATTGAGCAGCATCAGTTAAATGCATTTGACTTGCCAACGAGGTGTTGGGTGTCATTCTCACTGGCAGATGCACTCCCACAAAGTAAATCTACACTTTACCAGATGTGTTGCCTGGTGTGGTGCATGTAACACTGATATTTGCAAGGCTAAGCTACCTGATGACCTGTTACTTGTTCTTTTGCCAGACCAGCAAGGCCTTATAGCAGGCCAGATAAAGGCTATTTGCTGGCCCTTTTTGCCTTTCTGTGTTTGCTTGGCCCATTGTGTTTAAGTCAACAGCTCTGATGTGTTTTATAAAAAGCTGGCCTCGCATGTTTTTCCCCAAAACCATTTTTTATTCCCAGATGGGAGCTAACCCTGGTCTTAATATTTCACACCCTTCAATCCAATGCACTGCTGTTCTTTGAGGTTGTTGACATTAAAGACTGTCTTCCTCAACACCATTTAATGAGCATGCTGTGTGAATGAACTGCTTGTGCTTTCAGTCCAACCACATTTTTTTCCAGATAAACTGATACTGAGGACCAGGACAAAATTCATAATGAACATTGTAACCCCCTTCTACATTGGGGACTCAGTTACTCTGCCAGTGGTTGTTGTGCTGCCTTACCCCTCAAACGAGGCGGGAGATCCTCCATTATCGTGACGCTAAAAGGTCCTTGAGCGTTTTTATCGACCACACAATGGCCCATTGTGCGTATGATCAATTTTTAAGGGGTTTCTCTGGGACAAAGAAAGTGAATGCAGTTCAGAAAACGATACTGTCTCGATGATAGTGTTGGAAATAGATCTTTCTGGAGTTTTATCCCAGATTTTTGCCTTCTGTTGCTGAACCCATTTTTTGTTGGCTTTAGTACTCTGTGCACGTTAACCCTGCTAACTTGTAGTAAAGTTTTTGTGTCCTCCCTTTCAAACTTGTTCAAATTTGTTTACACCTAATTGGCAAATTAAATGTACTTATAACTCCCTAATATGTGGTACTTCCTGTACCAAGGGATGCTAAATTAAATGCCACTTGTGAACTGCAGCACTCATTGTGCCACCAACCAAAGTAGCATTGTAAAAAAACGTCACCAGGCCACCCCCTGCAGCCTGTGTGTGTGTAGGTTTAAACTCCCATTTCAAACTGGCAATGCACTTTTACCAGGCCTAAACCTACCTTTTTAATACTTATAAGTCACAGCTAAGGTAGGCCCTAAATACCCATAGGGCAAGGTGCATGGTATTTTAAAGTTAGGACATGTATATTTAATGTTTTTGATCACCTGCCAGTGAAAAATCTCCAAAGTCAAGTTTTACTGTGGCAAGGCATGCTCTCCCTTGGGCTAGTACTAGGTACACTGTTACATTTATTAGGTGATAAAGTTAGTTTGAGAGCAGCTAGAAAAAGTATTCAAGGACTCATTTCAGTATCCATTGAAATCCAATTTAATGGTCAAGTCGGATATTAAATTACTTTTTAGGAAGTTGTCATTTTCCTGCCTAAAACCAAAAGGCTTTCCTGCGAGTGTATAGATGTCATGAAATGCAGAAGGCTGTTCCGCGCTACTGCAGGAGCGCCTAGCGTGTGGGTAGGTTTGCAAGCTCTGGCTGCACGCACGATAGGTTACCATACCTTACTGTGCTGCCCCACGGGAACAGACTGCGGGGCCCTTTAGGGTCACCTTTAGGGTCACCCCACTACCGCAGAACCACTAGGCCTGCACCCTTACAGACCCAGAGAGGTTGTATTTACTCCTTTTTTCTTTTCTTTTCACTGTGTAGTACTGTTAACTTGAGGTCCTGAGGAATTGCAAATTAAGCAAGAAACATGTCGACCTGACCAGAGGGTTTGAGGTAGTTCCACTGTGCCCCTTACGGTCTCTACCTCCCCTCCCACCTTTTAACCAAGGGAATCAGTCACGTGAATAAATGTCCTTGTGAATTGATTCACCTTTTTTAAATCACTATCCCCACACGACTACACCTTCACCTTACCCCTCACATGCACACAACCATTGGCTGGAACAAAAGAACTCCGACAAAGAGCGCCTTTTAGGCGCCCACCAGACATTGCAGCGCCAGTCTGACGAGGAGGAAGAGGCCAATGATGAAGCTTGACATCTAGCTCGCTGGGTGTGTGAGGCCTCTCAGTTCCAACAAGGGAGCTTTCTGCTCCCTGCCTCTACTCTCCTAATATACATACACACACACTCCTACTTCTATCTTCTCAGGGAACTTTGTACCTTCTGCATTTCATGATTGACTGGACATGTACACTGGACCCCGCTAAATATTGTCCAGAACTGGTTCCCCCTATTTGTACCGAAGTGTATAGATGTCACCTGACCCCTGATGACTCCAATGGTGAGATGTGTATTGCTCCCAGAAATTAGACCGAGGACCCTCTGAGTGTAGAGGGTGATTCTCCCTTTTCAGGATGGCCTGGTGGGCTGTGATCAGCCCTTTCATCAGTGTCAAAGGATGTCTACCTTGTCACTGGCAGATGAAACCCACACCTAGGTTTGCCTCTCCTTTGTCTCTTCATTCATGGATGGCACAAAACCCAGTGGGGGTAGAGGAACAAACCAGAACTAGTTTAGGGGGTGGTAAAGGATTGCCCTCCACCAAAGGGCTGGCACTGGGTATAAAAGTGGCAGCCTCAAACCTTCTACTCAAAAAACTCCTGGACCTATGAAGATCAGACAAAGGACTGCCCCACTGTTGAAGCTCAAAGAAGACTGAACCTGCTTGCCTTGAAACCAGGATGCCAGAAGTGACTCCAAGGGTTAGTTGGCTGACCTCCTGTTTAAGCAACAGGGACAGAACAAGCTTTCAGATGCTAGTTTCCTGCAATTGCCCAGCTGTCCCAAACCAGTTTGGGCCTACAAAGCTCTCCATAACACCGGACTCCAATACCTCAACAAAGGAATCTCCTTCCAAGCCCCCAAGAGATACCTTTGCCCTGCTGACTTTGCCCTATCCACGGTACCCTGCATCCACAGGGCCGTGCAGGTGGCAGATCCTTCTCCTACCTGCCGGCCAAGACCTGGAACGAACTCACCTCAGCATGCGATGAAGCCCGACACCGCACCAATTCAGAAAGGACCTCATGACCTGGCTCTTCGAATGATCTACGGAGCTGCTCACGTTCCCTCCCCCCCAGCGCCTTGAGACCCTCACCGGTGAGTAGTGTGCTTTAAAACCCCTGATTGATTTATTGATTGAGTTGGACATGCCCTGGAGCTTGCTGCTGGTCTCTGTTGGGGTGAGTCTTTACCCCCAGGTGGTGCCCCCCATAGTCCTGAATCCTTGGCTGGTGTTAGTGTTCTCCTGCAGGAAGTGGGACTACTTGGAGAACAGAATGAGACCAGGATCGCTATCAAAGTCACAGCTGTCGACGTCAAATTACCTGTCTGCCTCAGCTTTCTGGTTTACTCCACTGAAGGTGATCTGACTTCCAGAAAAGTTCCTTAGTCTCGACGTACAGGGCTTTATAAAGACTAACACCGAGCAGTACCTTTTTGACTTTGAAACCTCTCTGGGCATATACTATGGACTTTGCCAGCTTGAAGCTTTCCTCCCTTTGTCAACAATCTTTCCTGACCTCACTCTTCAGCAAGCCACCATCCTTGAGCCCCACTTTGGATACAACTTGCCCTTTTGATGATCATTTATTCTCCATATACGTTTCTGAGTCCGAAGGTAAACTTTCCAGAAGCATAAACCTGGTCCCTGTATTTGACGCCAATCCATGGCATTCTTCCTCAACTGCTGACTTTTATCCAGTCTAGCACAAACTGATAACCACAGTTGGAGCTTTGTGCCCTTTTGGCACTATTTTAAATTCAAACTTTAAAAATTCATATCTCCTTTTCCACATGTTGGATTTTTGTCATTCTGGCGTAATTGTATTTATTTTAATTTACTCTATTTTCTTGTGTTGGGTTTTAACTATATTACTGTTTAAGGACTGCATAAATACTTTATGCATTGCCTCTACTTTAAGATAAACTAACAGAGGGTTTAGCACAGGTTTATATAGTGACTTTTGTGGTTCACCCTGACAAACATTGTGATTATTGTTTGAGGTGGGTTCTCATCACCTTAACTAATACTCCAGTTTCTTATAGAGAGTATTGATATTGGCTGGGCACTGGGCAAGAAGGAGCCTCCTAGGGCCCTGTGGACAAATTCTGCCAGGGTCAAAGCTACTACAACACCTTTGACACAAGGGGTGCCTGTTTTTGAGATCTGCCAATAAATGTGCGCCATAGTTGTCACTGAGGTCCAAATAGGAACAAGTTATTTACCTCTGGTAATGTGCCTTCTGATATATACTTTAACACCCAATCCCTCACATTCTTTCCACCTTCACATTCTGTGGAGGGACCTTTTTAGATCTAAAAAGATAGGAATCAGCACACTGCCTCACAGTTTGTTTTATGCTCTGCTTCTGAGGGCACAGAGGGAGACAATGCAATAAATGTACGTCAGTGTTTAGGAGCTGCACTTATAAGTGGCTTTCCACCGTCACTTCGAAAGTGGTGTGAAGTCACTGTAAAGCCACACGGTGTCACCTACTTACAGGAGAATTGCCGAAGAACCCCCCAGATCTACTCTGGCACCTGGGTATTTTGTAAAAGTGAGCAATCTGGGATTACATCATTATTTCCATATTCTCTATTATACTCTTTCTTTTCTAATAAAGTACTTTCATATAATCAGCTATTTACATTTTAACATCAGTGGTTGGCATGCTGTCCATTTGCTTCTTTTGCCCAAGTCATAACCCATTTACAAAGGCTAGGAATGATTACAATAGCATCACATAACTTAACATTTCTAGTGGAATCACAACATAAAATAAATACAACGTATTAGCACCATTTTAGGAGAGGGAGTGTGAAGGCTTAATGTTAACTAAGGGCGAGCTCCTACAAAGCCAAAATATTGTGATTCCTATTAGGGAAATTACAATATGCAAAAAATACTTCCATCTCCATTTTTAACACGTGCTTTCTTACACTTATTAAAAACTTAAAGTAAGTAAAATGTAATGATTATTGTGATACGAAAATGAAGAAATTGATTTAAATCATGCTATTAAGGTGGAATAGTAATTCGAAAAATAAAGTAAATCAGTGGGAAATGGTGGACCAGAAATGGAGCATGGTCTGAAACCAGTTGTTGAAGACAGGGAAGTAGTAATACTTCACAGCCGACCAGCAATAGAACAAGGTCTGGGAAAGGGTTGGCGGTAAATCCCAGTCAAACATTTTACCCTGAAATGTATACTTTTCTGGATGTGGAAGATGGTGGGGCAGGGTCAAACTCTGAATGGGACAACCTGCTAATATGTGGCTAATGATGTTGACTCCTTTTCATCCACAGTAGGGACTTTTAGAATGTTTGTACAGGATGGGATAACACAAGTACATATAAGGCACCAGCTGGTGTGCTGGTGTCCGTTCCATGTTTTGCAGTTCCTCATCGATGTGCATCCGGAACTCACTCAATAATTCACCGAAAAAAGACTCCTCTTTCAAACTCGACAAGACCAAATGTCTCCTCCAGTGGTCTCTGGGTTTAAACCCTGCCGTAGATGCTGTAAAAATGTCTTTGTCAGGTCTGCATGACATCTATATAGGGCGTCTTTAATCCTACCTTGATCAATAGGTCTGCAACTCCTATTTTTTTCGTGCATTCAAAGAACAGAGAAAGGGGGGACAAATTATTTTTGACCAAGGATACTAAAAGATGGCCCCTATCTCTTTGAGTCATATCCTTAAAGAGACAGCAAAGGATCTAGAAGAAAAAGTTAATCACAAATTATGCACTGTAAAAGAAAGGCTTATGCAGCTAGTGCACATATATGTGCTTTTAATAATGTTATCTTTTTTAGATGTAAATGAGAAAGATTGCTCCTTCAGACGTACTTCCCAGATTATAATTGTGTTGTCAATGTGCCAAAGGCTTGCACACATGTATGCCTAACCTATGAAATGTCAACTTGTACACAAAAATATTTAATCGGACAAGTGCAGAGCACCTGAAACTGGGGTCTGATTAGTAGGCCCTAGCCACTTCTGATAAGTAATATAGACCAGAAATGTGTATAAAATTGAGGAGAACTCAGAAAAAGATACATTGCCCAAAACAATAAATGATGAGGCATTATGTGTAGGTTTATTATCATTATTGTGTCTGTACTGTAAATGTTTGTATACTTAGGATGTGCTATATAGAGAATTATAATGTTTTGCCATTCTTGAAATAAACCCACAGCATTGTTTTTAATCCCACTATTGCCACCTTCTGAACAAACATGTTGGTTTTAAGTACCCTTTAAGTACATTAATGTTTTGCTTCAAGGAGATCATAATTATTGTGTACTGTTTTGAAACAAATGATGGAATAATATTGAACTGTGTGAATGGTTTAAGTAATGAAAGCATTACAGTGCCCTGTATTTGAGTCTATATTTTGTGAATTTATTTAATGATTTTCTCTTATTTCTTTTGGTTCTTTAGTCACAGAAAAAGGGCCAGCAGTCCCAGTTTTTGCAGAGCCGTAATTTAAAATGCATAGCCTTATGTGAAGGTAAGTCCTAGCAAATCCTAGCAACTGGGACATATAAGAGTGCTCACAGGATTTAAAGTTTGAAGTGTCCTTTGTTGGTAGCGTACTATAATAATAATCCTATGTATTTGTGTAAAGACAAAACCCCTCCTATAACAATAGATAAAACAATACGAGCAGTAAAACTCAAAGGTCATTTTCACACGTTTTATGCACCTGTTTGCAGATAGATTTGATTATTTTGTAAGCGTGTATGTGATCAATAGAAGGTCATGGCATTTCAAAAATGGTTACACTGTGCCATTCACTTTACATTATGGCTTTGGTGATTATGATAAAATAGGCCCTACTTAGCAAACAGCTAGATATGTCAGCAGCAAAAACAGCTTCTCTAGTCCTTGCAGGAGCTTCACATCGAAGACAAAACACCCCCTCTTCCCCCACACATCCCCTTCAAGCTAATGGTGGCTCTCAACTAGCAAAATTCCACAAAGCTCTCAAGACAGTGCTAGATTGATGTATTGTCTTTACCAAGGTTGTTTAGTATGGTTATAGCCAGTTAATTACAGAAGGAAATCTACATAGAAGAAGACATTAAGTAAAAAAGCAAGAGTACTTGATCCAATCAACAATCTTCATGCCATATTATAATTTTGGTCTATGATATTAAATGTTGGCTTGAAGGTGAATCTTCAGATCCAGAGGTGACATTTAATGCCAGTGACCCCATGTTAACATTGGTACCTAACGTGAGGAATTGTTTGCATCAGTGTCTTTGTAGAATGACCAAACAAAAACAAGGAGAAGACGGACAGAGCGCTGAAACCTTTCAGACACCCCTAGTCACAGATCTGGGTTGAATCCATCATCATTCTTTAGCTCACTGTGCCACCCTAGTTCAGACCCAGCCATATGCAAATCAGTCTTGACCCTGTCCCTTATGGGAACCGTCCAGCCCGAACTGCCAAGCCAGGGCTTCCCTGGTCTGGAAACAAGCATCCTAGGACCGGTTTCAGGGTAACACCCCTCATCTGCCAGGCTAGCTTTAATTCAGTGGCAAAGTGAGCAAGGGACCCACGTCTGGGCATACCCTACCAATTTAGGCTGAACAAAGAAAACACAAGGAGACGATGGATGGAGCTCTGAAACTTTTCAGGCCCTCACCCCCAATCACAGATCTGGATTGAATCCATCTTCATTCTTTAGCTCACTTTTCCACCCCAATTCAGAGCCAGCCATATGCAGATCAGTATTAACCTTGTTACTTACGGGAGCAGTCCAGCCTGAACTGGTGAGCCAGGGCTTCCCTGGACCAGAAACAAACATCTAGGAACCTGTTTCGGGGTAACACCCCTCATCAGCCAGATTAGCTTGAATCCAGTTGTAAAGTGAGCAATGGACCCACGTCTGGGCTTACCCTGCCAACTTAGGGACAACAAAGCAAACACAAGAAGATGATGGACGAAGTGCTGAGACCTTTCAGACACCCACCCCCAGTTGCAGATCTGGGTTGACTCCATCTTTGTTCTTTAGCTCACTTTACCACCCCAGTTCAGACCCAGCCATATGCAAATCAGTCTTGACCCAGTTCCTCATGAGAACAGTCCAGCCCAAACTGCCAAGCCAGGTCTTCCCTGGACTGGAAACCGGTGTGATGGTAACACCCCTCATCAGCCACGTTAGTTTGAATCCAGTGGCAAAGTGAGCAAGGGACCTATGTCTGGGTATACCCTGCCACCTTAGGTGAACAAAGCAAGCACCCGCCTCTAACCTGTATAAAGGGATGTTGTCATCCCGTCCGTGCAGCGGGCGGGTGCAGCGGGCGCGCCAAGGGCAAGCCCGTCTGCGCCCGTCCGCAACCGGACGGGGCCAGGGGCCATGACCCCTGTCCATTTCCACAGCCCTCATATAAGATATAACTTCAATGAGCTGCTTAGTCTGAGACCTTTGGCAAAAAGGGAATGTGCCCATTTACATCACCCTTTAAATTTGCCCTTTCATTGTCGATACTGCCATCTCTACCCAAGAGGCACTATGTCAATTGAACATCAGCAATCTTTTAAAATATTTCTTCTAAATTGTAGATCGCTGCCCAAGCATCAAACTGAAGTATCCTTACTGCTCGAAGAGCATAATCCGGATTTAGTCTTTTTCACAGAGACATGGTTAACCCCTTCGTCTGTGCCCAACCTCGTCCAAGCATTACCACAGGGCTATCAAATAGCCAGGACAGACCGTACTTTAGGAAAGGGAGGAGGCTTAGCCATAGTGTTTAAAGACAGTTATATCTGCCGATGTATTTCCACTTCTATTCTGGACTGTGAAAGCATGTCATTTAGCTTGGAACTGTCACCAAACTTAAATTTCTCCGGAGTTTTGGCCTACCGCCCCCCTGGCTTGGTCAGACAGTTTCTAGACTCAGCTCCCTCAGCAATTGCAGATTTGGCCACTACATCGGCCAATTTCACGCTGCTAGGTGATTTAAACATGCATTTCGAAGACACTGCTGATCACGCTGCCCAAGAACTAATTGCCGGCCTATCTGCATTACAGCTGATCCAACTCGTCCCCTCACCCACTCATGTGAAAGGACATTTACTAGACCCAGTATTTAGCAACTGCCTGAGTCTAGTGATAGAGCCCCCTATTGTCCTCCCAAGGACAGACCATCAACTTGTCCCGCTAATTTGGCGCATCCCTAAACTGCCTGCTCTTTCGACAGGATTACGGGAGGCTCGAGATTAGCCCAAATTGTCAACTGATGAGTGGACGCACGAGCTTCAAGCCTCAATCCCCCTTATCACCACAGATCCCACAGTAGCCAATGATACTTTCAATAATTGGATAACCCAGTCATTAGACACCATTCTCCCAGTGGTAAAAACACTGGCTAAAAGATGCAGGATGTCAGCCCCCTGGTACACCACAGACCTTAGGGAGATTAAACGGAGGTGTAAAAGGCTGGAGAGGAAATGGCGTCTGGACTATACAGATCTAGACAAAGCTGCATATAGAAATTCCATCAGGGACTATAAATTGGAGATTAAGAAGGCTCAATCCCAGCATTACAGGCAAAAGATTAATGATGCTAGGTCCAATTCAAAAGAAATATATAGGATAGTAAAAAGTCTCACTGTCCTTCCCCAGACTCCCATAAACAGTGATAATTTACAAGTTCGCTGTAATGAGCTGGCAGACTACTTTTTTTAATAAAATAGACCTTATATACTCTGCCTTTCCAACCACCCTACCAAAGAATCTAGTAGCCACTTCTGACCGCTCCAAACTTGGTGTGATAGATAGTGTGTCACCAGTGCTGGAGAATTTCCCTTTGTTGCATTCGGACCTATTAGCCATCTTAATGACCCAGGTAAAATCAGGCTCCCCCGCCTATCCCGCCCCTCCCAGTTTTTTAAGGACCGTCAGCCAGACCATCCTCCCGGTTATGCTGAAGGTACTCAATGCCTCAATTTCCATTAACACAGTTCCTTCTAAGTGGAAAGAAGCCAGGGTAAAGGCACTTGTTAAGAAACCTAATCTGAGCATTAATAACTTCAGCAATTATCGTCCAATCTCCCTGCTTCCTTGAGCCAGTAAGCTACTGGAAAAATATATCAACAGCCTTCTGACCAATTTTCTAGAGGAAAACAGTCTCCTTGATCCCTCGCAGGCCAGCTTCCGCCCCAAACATGGGACGGAGTCGGCTTTACTGGCGGTCCTGGAGGAAACAAGGGGCATATTAGATCGGGGAGGATCGGTGGCAGCTATACTCCTCGATCTGAGTGCCGCTTTTGATACTGTAAATCACATAATCTTATTGCAGCGCCTCCGGGAAATTGTGATTCAAGGAGGAGCGCTGGAGTGGATCTGTTCATTCCTATCCAATAGAAAATTTCAGGTCTTCGAGGGAGCCACCATCTCTACCAGCAGGCCCTTGGACTGTGGAGTCCCGCAGGGTTCTTCATTAAGCCCGACGTTGTTTAACGTCTATATGAGACGACTGGCTGGGATCGTCCGTCCGTATGGTATTAAGATCGTGACCTACGCGGATGATACCCAGCTGGTGGTCTCCCTCACGCGGGCTCGGGACCCTGTGGGCACAGTGGACCTGGCGGGATGCCTGAGTGAGGTCAGCAGCTGGATGACCCTGTCTTATCTCAAACTTAATGGGGATAAGACAGAGGTCGTGATGTTGGGACATCCAGCTCCATCCGCGATCAACCAGATCTGGCCAGCTTGCCTGGGCACTCCTCCAGTCCCCAGGGATGTCATCAAGAGCCTGGGTGTCTGGCTGGACAAATCCTTGACGTTTGACCATCAGGCCGTTGTACTATCTGCCACCTGTTTTGGCCTCATTAGAATGTTGAGGAAGATTCTTCCGCTGTTAACCTTTTGAGGCGAGACAAATTGTGGTCCAAGGACTGATTCTCTCGAGGTTAGATTTCGGGAATGCGCTTTACCTTGGGGCCCCGGATTTAACACTAAAGAAGCTACAAGTGATTCAAAATTGCGCGGCTCGGACCCTGCTCCATATCCCCCGCAGGACCTCTGTGAAAGCCGGACTAATAAGAATACACTGGCTCCCGGTGAAGGACAGGATCAGTTTCAAATCTCACTGTGTCGCCCACTAATCCTTTTGGGAAACTGGTCCAATGATCAGTCGCCCTTTATTTACTCCCTACCTTCCCAGCAGACAGCTTCGGTCTACCAACGCCTTACTTGCTGTTGTGCCAAAGGTTAAACGGTCCAGATCAGGAGGTCGTTCTTTCTCTCTGAATGCGGCCAAACTGTGGAACAGTTTACCTTTTCACCAAAGGTCCAACTCGGACCTTACCTCTTTTAGGAAACACTTGAAAACTTTTCTGTTCAATAAATAGTGTGTTTCTGTTTTGCATTACAGCCCAACTGAGATTACTTGTTAGCTATCAGCGCTGGGACGCCCCCGGGCAGCTATATGCGCTTTACAAAACCCATTTTCATTTCATTTCATTTTCATTTCATGATGGACGGAGCATTGAAGCTTTTTAGACTCTCACCCCAGGCACAGATCTGGGTTGAATCCATCATCTTTCCATGTCGAGGGCAGACACTCATAGACAGAGCTCCTTAACTGAACAATGTATGTGGGCCAAAACTCCATGTCTCCACCAATAGAATACACAGTTAGAATCTCCTCACAGCCAACATTGTCACATCCTCCTTTTACAAACAACTCTCATAGCCCCATTCCAAGACAAATGGACAGAGGGCATTTTACTGCACCGTTAACAAATAAGTAAAGCCCTATATCCTTCTAACAAAGACATATTAGGAGACCTCCCTCCACCTACCACCAGCATATATTTAATCTTACCGGCCCCAGTGTTCACAACTAGAAGGTTTCCCCCTGCTCTCATATAGGTAAACTCTCTTCCGAAGATTGGCTAAGGAAGAGAGGCCTGGTGAGGGAATTAATTTGAGTGGTGTAACATGAGTAGAGTGAAAGACAATGCACAATATCCTGTATTGGTGTCTAAAGGATTCTCCCATCTAAAATGTATTGTGGCAACCTGGAAAATAAGCCTAAAAATGGGGGTAGAGGAATGAGCCTTTACCTACATTGGCCCAGAACGGATACACCGAAGCATAACCTTTAACCTTGCTTTCTCAGCAGTAGAGCCTATCAAGTGACACATATTCAAACATTCCAGATTCTAAACCTACCTAGACTTCCATACACTGCACAAACAACTAAATCAAACCACAGGCTCCCAGGTAGTCATTTTAGAATTTACAGTATATAAAATGTTACTAAACAAAATTACATCCTAAAAGAAAAGACCACCTCACATGTCAAAGTCCGTAAAAAAAAATTGAAATGAAAGGTGTTACATGGGCGGGTGGCAAACAACCTTTATGATTTATGTACAATATATAGGTCTACCATCTGACTCTGTCACAGAAATAACACATTTCCTATTTTGCATGTTCAATTAACTCATGGGGCTTTCCTGGACCTTGTAATATAGTTCAGTTAAAACAATTAGCCTCTCACATGTGAATCAATGATTTCTATAGGAATGTCCAGAAATTTCCTTTTAGAGTTGTGTCCTCATGAGATGCAGTCATAGATTATATAACATATATATTATAGCATGATAATAGATAACAGGGATATGTAGCCCACATATTTATTATCTCTGGGCAATTATGTTTAGACTGGCAGTAATTTAGTAGGTGTATTTTGGATTTTCCTATGTGTCTATAGTCAATTTCTCTTTCATTTTGTAGATATAGTCTATCTGTGCATAATACCCATTACCATATTTAGCACATCCTTCTACCCAGCTATGTTTCTTGAATCACAATCAACTATAATACTCACTCAAAAAGTCACCAGTGTTTTTCTTCATAACAGAGTATTCCCATGTCTGTTCTGTGATTGAATGTTTTCTCTTGGCTAGATGCAAAATTTATATTTGAAATAATTGTTTTTTCCTTACATTTGCTTTTTCATGACTCAAATTCACTGTATATTTGTAATGTGATCAGAATTTTGTAGCTAAAAATGGTCAAGCCTTTCAAGAAAAGAGTTATGATGTAGTGATGAATTATTAAAAATACATATATTGTCTTCTTCCTATGCAGTTATAACCTCACCTGATCTGCACAAACATGGAGACATTTGGGTGGTTCCTAACACTGATCATGTCTGTACAAGATTCTTCTTTGTGTAAGTGCCGGTTCAAACCTTGATATCCTCTCTTTGAAATTCATTGGTTCGCATTTACCTCAAATGTATCCTTTGTTTTGCACATTATACTGATATCCACACTGTCATCCACAATTCAACTTCTGTGCTGATGATACAGGTGCATACTTGATTCTACTGTCAGAGGTCACAATGGTAAATAATGTTCAAATCATAATGAAGTATATGTGAATGAATCCATTTTCTATGTACAGCAGTCATTGAAACCACTTTTTTAATGAGCATTATGATTCTAGCAGTTATTTGTGTAATATATATATATTTGGCCCCGGGTGTCCCACTCACAAGGCCTAGGCGTCAGGTGTATCTGTACCCTCCTCCCTTGTATCTTTTTTAAAAAGCAGTCTCAGGACAGGTGACTAAGTCCCCGAGTTCTGCAAAGGTTGTCACAACATTTTCTTTCATGCTGTGCGCCACAAATTAGAGCACCCGCTCCTCCTGCAGTGCCACTCCTGCTGGACGGAGGTGGCCAGAGGAAAAAAAGACCCCTTGGCCAATCAGAATGCTCTATTTTTTAAGTTTGGGTCATGGGTTTCTCGGGAGAGTCTTTGGAATCAAACCATCTACAAATACAAATATTTGTCTACCTTAATTTCGCATAAAACACTGCATGGTTTATCTAGCTTCCTGCATTGTTTATCTAGCTTCCAACTAAATTTAGTATAATTCCGTTCCGCCATTTGCACTGTAGGCCTTTTCAAAAAAGTCTATGGAAAATGCTTAGGGACTTTGCGTTTTGGGAACCCGCTTTTTCTCGGACCTGCTTGACTGATCACCCCAAAACTTTTCATGAAGAATCTAGGCAAGGACGATTTCTTTGGATGTCCTTGATGCCCACGGGTCTTCTGGAGAATCTGAGTGAAGCATAGACACAGACGAGGCTGAAGACTTCAAGAACAGCAAGAACAGGAGCAACAGAAGTCTTTCTTGATGCAGTCTATGTTCCAGTCGAAGCCCAAGTATCCAGCGGGTTGAAGAGTGTCTTGGTTTCAGAGGTAAGCCGTGTTCCACTACAAATCTGAGGACCCACCCACAAGGGAGCCCTTAAGTACCCCAGTAAAAGGGTTGGAACGACACATGGGTCCTTCCCAGTAGAGGGGCTGGACAGAGGGGAGGATATTACACTGTCCTTTGTCCAATTTCACGCCAGAGTGGGAACCAAGGGACCCTGAACTTGCTCAAACCAGAGTATTCAAGGAGGGCACCAAATGTGCCCATCAATGCAGTCTGCTAGCACTGGAAGGCGCACCATCCCAGACTCATACACTAAGTCCTGTCTCTGAGGTGGTCAGGCCTCCCTGTGACAGGAAACCTATTGTTTTAGCTTGCCCTGCTCGAGCTCAGCTTAGGAGCAGGAGAGCAGAATCGTTTCTGTGGTCGGCAGAAGCACTAGCTGGCTGCCAGACTCTAAAAGGCTGGTACCAGGAGTACAGGGGGCTCTCCGAAAGGGCACCCCTGTACTTGGGATCATACCCCCAACACCTGAAGCGGTGTTTGGGTATGATTCCAATATGTTTGATACCAAACATCACCATATTGGGCTCAGCCATTATATAGTTAGACATCTCGTAATGTCCACTATATATCTTAAAATGGTTGACAGCAATTACAAAGCCTGGAGAATCGACTCCAGAGTTTGTAGGTGTGTCCTGCTCATGCAAGGGCACACTTACACTTAAAACCAAACACCCTTCCTTTAGAGCTGAAGGGCCTTCCATGGGTGTGGCTTATAGGTTTTATTTGTATTGACCTCAGATATGAAGAAACGTGGGAAACATCCTTTACAACGCAACTTTTACCACGCAGTGCCTTTACGACGCAACTTTCACAACGCAAACCATTACAACGCATTGCGCTGGTGGGCGCTCTAGGATAGGGAATACGTTTAATTTACTATCCAACACCTTCCCCAGTGTCCACGGGGACTGGAGTTGGAATAGTAAATTAAACTATTCACTATCCAGCACCCCAAAGCGATATGCGTTGTAAAGGTTTTCATTGTAAAAACTGTGTTGTAAAGGCATGCATGGTAATAGCATGCGTTGTAATGTCATACATCCAAGAAACGTATATCTGTTGTGAGGGGTGCAAGTACCAACTCACGCAGGCTGCAGTGGCAGGCCTGAAGTTAGAGCTGAAGTAGACTCCTAGGGGTGACACAATACCTTCTGCTGCCCAAGGGAGACCCCTGGTGTAACTATTCCCTGAGTACCTCAGAACCATATACTAGAGACTTACAAGGGTACACCAGTAGCCAATTGTGGAGGTACAAAAGTACCTAACAAAGCCATATTTGGAGAGAGAACACATATGCTGGGGTCCTGATTAGCAAAATCCCAGAAAACTACAGTAAAAGCACACTGAAACCAGGCACAAAGTGGGGGAACCCATGAAAGCAGATCCTTCCTTTCATACACTTAGTCAAAGGAACAAGTGCAAAGCAAAAGTCTTTCTTTCTCCGCCCATATTAAAAAACTGGCTGGCTGTTGCGTCGGTCTTCTTAAGTCTCTGCGGTCCTTTTTCCCGCTGCTCCCTCAAGCGGCTAGAGAAACTGTCACATGCGCTCTTATCCTTTCCCGCCTGGATTACGCAAACGCACTCTTTGTCGGCTCCCCCGGCTATCTGCTTAAAAAGCTTCAGTTAATCCAGAATACGGCTGCAAGACTGCTATTGGGTATTCCAGCATGGAATAGCGTGTCCTCTCTTCTTCGCTCTCTTCACTGGCTTTCTGTGGCTGAGAGGGTCAGGTTCAAATCTTTAATGTTGGCCCACTGTGCTCTCCATGACGTTGGGCCCCTCTATCTTCAGAAGTGGTTTTCCTCTTACTCCCCGGCTCGTGCCTTGCGATCTGCGACCGAGTGCCTTGCCCGGGTGCCTCGCTTTAGGCTTCAGATGATGGGCGGCAGTTCCCTCGTGGTGAAGGCCAATGTTGCCTGGAATACCCTCCCCTTTCCCTGAGGTCCATCCAGAACCCTGCCATCTTCAAAAAGAAACTTAAGACTCACCTCTTTGTTTGTTAATTTCCTCTTGTACCCTCTCAGGCATTGCACCAGGACACTCTTGAGTAGCCGTGCAGTATACAAGTGGACTTAACATAATATAACATAACATTTAGAAGTACCTAAACAGTTGATTAAGAAAGAAAAATGACCCAAAGTAAATACGACACAAATACATAATAAATATCTCTTATTTGTGTGAATTTTCACATCAAAATGAACAAAATCTATTGGAGGGGTCTTGAGATATAAATTATTAAGCACATCGTAAATCAAACAAGTATTGACAACTACCTCGGTCAGCGCTTACTTGGAAAACTTCTGGAAAGTTGTGCTTGGTTACTCCAGCCTGCTTTGAATGGCCAACTCCAACAGGGAGCAAGTCATAGAGCCCAGTAAGGCTTGGCATGATAGATGCCTTGCAGCCAAAACAGTGTCCATCTACAGAAAAAAAAATTTAGGGGATTTTACTGTAAGAGCATGTTAAACACATGTTCCACTTTTAAAATATAGTTCCCTGTCTTAGGGTTAGATAGGCCTGCATTAACGGTGATTGATATATCTAACCCTTTAACTGCTCCGAGCGTTCCGCGCCAGTGCGGAACGCTCTATTGAGCAGGCGGGGCCGCGACGGCCAACGGACAGGCGCAGCACTACAAATGTAGTGCATGCGACGGACGTTGGCCGTCAGAAGCAGCCATGAGGTTAAAACGGAGGTCTGTACTTTGTCATTATTTTAAGTAGCAAAGTACCCCTTGTATCATGTTCTATGCAATTATAAGTTAACTTGTATCAGTTTCCAGTTCTGGGTGAGCCTATTATACATATACCTTTTAAGGGTCATAGCTTTGACGGGGGTGTGTTTAGCAGGCCTCAGTGCTCTTTCAGAGTCGAGAAACCAATAGCATCAGCCAAAAACGTTAGAGGTGATCATGTGAAATTTTAATTTAATTTCCTTGCAAACAACCTATCAAAGATATTGATTTGCAATCTGGTCTTGTTAAATACGCATATGTTGCTGAACTGGGGTTGCTTATAGAATAATGGTGACAGTTCAAGTATTCATGATCGCAGGAATAGATTATTCCAAAAGATTAATCAATTGAAATGTGTTTATTTTCTAGAATATCTAGAACTGTCATGAGAAATTCCTGGGCACCTTCTTGAAAGTTTCAAGTAAATTGTGCTTACCTGTATACATATCAGCAGTATCGCAAATACCCATCGCATAAAGAGGTGCATGCTTACATTGTTCTCATTAAAGGTGGCAGTGCTCTACATAGTAGCTTATCTATGTTCTCAATTTTGTGAAGAAGGGGGTTAAAGTGAAACATAGCATTTACATGTATGTTACAGTAGCAATTTACTATAGATAAATTAGAAAACTGAGATCCTACTGTATCCTTTGCTTTGTCCACTTTCAGATTGTCCTGTTGATGCTGCTCTACCTGTGTAACTTTTTTTGTCTTTCTAATCTACTCTACTTTCATCAAACATCAGTTTGTTGGAGAATGTACGATTTTGAGCAATTAGACATTGACCCGAGCAAACCTCTCAGTAAATTGTTCTCTCTAATACAGAAGATGTCTGTATTTACTTTGCTTTCATCAAAATCAAGAAGGTTCAGTGCAGAAAGTGACCTAATGCATGACAGTGCATTTCGTCCTGAAAAGGTTTTGAACTATATTTATCATTCTTACATCCAGACTTAATTCGTGTGATTTATTTATGATAACAACATAAGCTAAACACATAAAAAAGTGTTCTGGCTCACATACCGATCTTTTACCAACAGGAATCTAGCACTGCACGTACCTATTTATTAGGGGTTCCTCTATATGGTCTGACCTCACCAAAACTGACTCAGTCAGTTCTGCTGGGATATTTAATTAAGTCTGCCATTTTTCCCATCACTCTGTTCAGTAGTCCCTACTCTACTTTTAGATTATGGTTCAAAGCAATCCCTGAATGTTAACAGTGGTTTAGAAATTTTACTAAACCAACTGTACTTAAAACTGACTTCTCTAGTTTATCAGTTTTTTTACCCACTTTTTAACATAGTGGTAAGTTTAATCTTTGATGGGCCATCTTGTCTATTGAGCCAAGCTGAATAATAACTAAGGGTGGACGTAGTTGGCAGAGTATCACTACACAGAATTCTGCAGAATTGATCAAAAACTCTGTAAATTCTCTGCAACTCCATTCCATCTCACCACAATATATAACACAGAAACCTCATAAATAACTCTGGGCCCTAGTCACAGAAATAACTTAAGACAAAATCCTAAACTTACTACTTTTGGTATTCACAGAAGTTAGGATTTTGTCTTAAGTTTGTCTTAAGACAGACTTAAGACGGACTTAAGTTAGGATTTTGTCTTAAGTCTGTCTTAAGTCTGTCTTAAGACAAACTTAAGACAAAATCCTAACTTCTGTGAATTCCAAAAGTAGTAAGTTTAGGATTTTGTCTTAAGTTAGTTCGGTGAATCGGGCCCTAAGATATTACATGCTAAAATCCATATAATCATCTCACAATAGTGAAAATGAAAATACAGCAAGCAGTGAGAGAAGTGATGATTTTGATGTCCTCACTAACCTAGGGAGAGAACCAAACAAATGCTTTGAACACAAAGACCACATAATGCTGAACGATTGGTGGTGACCCCAAGCACAGTTATGGGCAAAAACAAAATACAATCCCACCCAAAAGCCCTGCAAAGTATTAAGGGACAATATTCTAGGGTGCCGTGAATATTAAGCAGAGATGTGATGATTTTGGGGTCCTTCCTAACCTAGGGAGAGGACCAAGCAGATGCCTTGAAGACAAAGAGCACATCATGCTGAAACGATTAAGTGGTGGTCCTATCCTCCTCGGACCACCCCAAGCACAGTTATGGGCAAAAATACAATCACAACCAAAGGCACTGCAAAGCATTCTGGGATGATATTCTAGGCTGCAGTGAATAATATAGTATACCATGTCAAAACATTCCTCATGGGGCATGCTCTTAGGCTCAGCTCAGAGCTAATACTATAATATTCACTAAACTCTAGAATCTCGCCCCATAATGCTTTGCTGGGCCTTTGGTTGGCATTATATTTTTACCCATAAGTTTGCTTGGGGTGGTTGGAGGAGGATGGGACCACCACAATTTTTGAGCAGGATATGCTCTTTGTGTTCAAGGCGCCTGCTTGGTCCCCTGGGGGGGGACCAAGCAGGCGCCTCAAAATCATCACCTCTCTCATTAACTAATAATTTTCAAAGCTCACTTTTGTGAATTAGTTACATGCTTAGTAGCATGTAAACGTAAAATTGTTTTATCAATGAAATATGGGTGCAGTAGCATATTCCAGAGTTTATGCATGAAGTCCGTGTCTTAATTTGTAATTTGTAATTTGTAATTTATATTTGTATTGCGCATTATCACCAACGGTCTCTAAGCGTGAACAGAAATGTCACATATCTTTAGTAAAAGAAATATTAATTATCTTTGCATGCTTAAATACATATTGCTATCTCACAAAAATGAAAATATAGCAAGCAGTGCCCTTAATTAAACATTAAATAATTCTAGCTTTACATACTAAAATTCATAAAGTCATCTCACAAAAGTGAAAATGAAAAATAGCAAGCAGTGAGAGACGTGAGGATTTTGGGGTCCTTCCTAACCTAGGGAGAGGACCAAGCAGATGCCTTGAACACAAATAGCACATCATGCTGAAATGATTTGGTGGTGGTCCCATCCTCCTAGGACCATCCCAAGCACAAGTATGGGCAAAAAAACAATCCCAACCAAAGGCCATGCAAATCATTATGGGACGATATTCTAGACTGCAGTGAATATTATAGTATCCAATAGCAAAACATTCCTCAAGGGGCAGGCTCTCTGGCCCACTGAGAGCTAATACTATAATATTCACTAAACTCTAGAATCTTGCCCCATAATGCTTTGCTGGGCCTTTGGTTGGCATTGTATTTTTGCCCATAACTTTGCTTGGGGTGGTCCTAGGAGGATAGGACCACCACTGAATTGATCAGCATGATATGCTCTTGGTGTTTGAGGCATCTACTTGCCCTCCCCCAGGTAAGGGGTGACCCCAAAATCATCACCTCTGGCATTGCGTGATGTTTTTTAAAGTTCACTTTAGTGAATTGGTTATATGCTTTTGAGCAGGCAAAGGCAAAGGCAAAGGCAAAGGCAAAGGCAAAGGCAAAGGCAAAGGCAAAGGCGATTTACCAAAATCGTTGTGGGTACAGTAGATAACTCCATTTCCTAACGGAGTTGGTATTCTTGCATCAATTCCGTGTTTTTAATGAAATGCATAGTTATCAAATCTCCGCAACGTTCGCAAGCGGAGCGGAATTCATTGCCCAAAATTAATAATTACCAGTTTCTGTAACTGTAACATTTCTGTATTAATCTGTGAGCACTGACCATATCTATACCTCTTACTTATTTGAAGTAATGTAGAAGGTATGTTATAGAATTTATGAAGCTGTTAAGTTTGGTGCAGCAGGCAGAAAATAATGGATTTTGTTCTTGTTATCTTATTTGTAATGTGCAGGAAAGTGATCAGTGTAGAGTAAAACATAGGCACATTCTGTCTTCTTGGTGTGATTGGCAAGTTCTGAGAGAGAATGTATTTATTACTAAAAAGCTTTAAGGCCAATTATAAACTTCTGGTCCAAGATTTCTGGGCTCAGCCCAATCCTATAAGACTCACACTACCTCACTAATGCAAAACAACATACTGAAAACACTGTTAGAAATT
Source organism: Lissotriton vulgaris (assembly GCF_964263255.1). NCBI lineage: Eukaryota > Metazoa > Chordata > Amphibia > Caudata > Salamandridae > Lissotriton > Lissotriton vulgaris. The sequence goes on from NC_141689.1 coordinate 392,130,343, forward strand.
GCCAGTGGTATCTGTTGGTCCTATTCCTTTATTTGGTACTGAAAATCCGATGCTGGTAACCAACACATTTTTACCTTAGACTGAGTTCATCCTTCTGACATAATGCCCAAATAACCATCTTCAATAATTTTGGAATCCATTTTAACAACACTCTGACTAAATGGATTTTGACCCTTGAAATAAAAGAAGCTGCAGCAAAAAGCAATGTGTCTACCATTAACATTTTACTACTTTCAAGCACAGATTCACAAGTGCACATTTGTGAATGCCTGTGCTTGCCAGCATTAACAAATTAATTAGAGTCCGGCCTAATGGTTTTGCCACTGCTTACTTTTCCTGTATTGTTGGTTTCTATGCAGTAACAACATGCTAGCACATCTGCTTTTGTAATTGTTGTTGTTGTTGGCTAGCATTTTCATATCCTAGAATCGACTATCAGTATGGCATTGCTGTGCATTCTGGTATTGCAGGTTTGACACCTTAGCAGCATGCAGTCTGATACAGTTTTATGGAGCCATCCAGTCAGTGATGTATTTTTTCATCTGGAAAGAGAACAGCTAATATTAGACTTTGGAGAGCAGTTTTAGTTTTTTGACTTACTACACATATGCTAATGCTTTTCACATGCTGTTACCCTTGAAATGTGCATCTTGTTTTCAGTTTATTCAGCATATGCGACATGTAGCCATATATTCCCATTCCCAATATTGCCTAAAGAGTTCCTTGTTTGCTCATGCAGCAGCTTGTTGAAAACTGGCTTCCCTTTTACAGAAGTGAACTGAGGATGGGCACTAACATTATCACATGCTTTCCTCCAAATAGTACTTCATAGTTTGTTCTAAGAACTTCATGCATCCTCAAGTGAATGGAGACCAGCATCAAATTGGAAACCATATTCACCTTTGGATTTTTTTTCAGACCCTTATGGCCAGCATCACCAGATAACTAGAGGTACCTCAGTTTGTTGCGATATTCCACATTATAAGATGTTAAAAAGTTATACCCTTTATTTTGCGAGCAGTGAGACCAGTGGGTGCTGTTACCACACATAAAAAGTTTCAACTTTTCTCTTTTGTTCTACGTGTGCATTAAGCACATGTCTACTTGACTACTAACATGGAGAAGTGTTGGCTTGTTTCAGGTACATTCAGTTTTCCCATACTGAACTCCATAGTAAGCCAATGCTGTTATGTCCCTGAAAACCTTTAACAGCTCCTCATTAAGTTTTCTGAATTCACTTTTCACCTGATCCATAGCATTTTCGACTACATTCATAGTTATGGCTGCCTCATTTTCTACCATAGGATGACAGAGTCTATTGTTTTCTGTGTTCTAGCTCACCTGAAAACTGTCTTTCGCAACTTCAGCTGCTACTGTTTCCTCTAATTGAATTTCATCATTCAACATTTAAAAAAAGTTGGAAACACTGGACACTGATTATGATCTTTCAGTGCATTGGAAACCTTTACATAGCAGCCATGGTGACCTAAAAGGTCTTCTGCACTAAACTAAGATGTAAGCAATTACAGAAGAGCCATGTACAAAAATATGATTTTTCTGCGCTCTCACAACGTAGACTATGATAATTGAGACTCGCTCTGTTGTCTCTCTGTAAACAACGGTTGGAGCCTGAAACAACGATGTAACTTCCATATTTTTCTCATCATTGTTTCTATATGCCTAGAACCAAACTACTTCAAACAGTCATAGGTTCTATAATCAACACTTCTATAGGGATAAAATATGTCAAGTTAGTTTTCTGTTACCTTGTATCCTGTACACCTTCAATAAAGACTATATAATAAAAATTAAAAATAAATAAAACTGTAGTTTTCCTTGTCTTAGTACTCTATGGTCCTGAATGAGCAAGATACTGGATCTCTGCAAATTACTTCACACTATTTTTCATTTTGACACAGGACCTTAACTGGCTCAAATGACATTCTTACTCTTGATGTGTAAGCTAGAACAACTCAGTTAATCTGACGCTTCACGTGAGCCTCTATACTAAAAGCAACTTCAGACGGAAGTTATACAACTTCTTACATAAAGAGCTCTCTGCTGAGATCTCTTTTCATACATATTTAATTTATCTCCTTTCAGACTTTGTTAGACAGGAATTGGCATATTGTGCTAAAGAAATGGAATTATCTGCAATAAAATGACATCAGAACATCGATATTTGCATTTTACATTGACAAAATGATGAGGTTGTAGTCAATAATACGTTTGGAATCCTCACTTCTCTTTACATTGTATGTGCTTTTGGTTATATGCCAGTGACAGAATGTCTGACTGCAGACTTGAAGACTTTAGAGATAACAGGCCTAGGGAAACCAAAGTGACGCTTTGTGTAGTATTTCCCTTTTGCTTTATATCTGCAACAACAGTACTTTCCACATATGTGTGGCTGTCAGTCTGTCAAAAAAACTTTATTTGGTTTATCGCAACCATAAAGCATGCAATACATAATTTATAATAATCAATATTTTAAAAGCCTGGTATTGCCAGTAAAACATTTATTCAAATGTTTACAATTTTTATAAAAATTCCAGTCCTGTTCCAACAACAATTAGTTATTCCATGTCCGCTTTCAGTAGGAGGTTGTCCACCAGTGTCATGAACTTTACGCCTCAGCAAATTAAAATATTATATGAACCACCCATCCAGCTTGTTACAGCCTGCCTGCAGGTGTGGATGTTTAATTCATTTAGAGCTCCTTTTGGAAAGGGGCGACCACTCGGTCCCCCCGAACGTATGGTGGAGTACCCCGATCCCCCCAGGAAGCCATCTTGGGCGGGAGGCGAGTCTCGGCTGGTATGCCCGAAGCGGCGTAGCCGGGGCGCGCTTTTTCCGCCCTAGAGTGGGTTGTCCTAGACACTGAAGCCGCCAGCCACGCCCCCGGAGGCGGGCGGAGGCGGGTTCACGCCCGCCCGAAGAAGGATAAAAGGAGCAACAAGCCAAGGAAGCATCCTCTTGTTCCTGTGCTCTGAAGCTGCACCTCCCCGCTGCACGTGAGCTCGAGACGGAACGAAGAGCCAATTTTGACCCACCCACCAGCCCCTGGAGACAGCAAGTGGTTTTGAAATAAAGTTTAGATGTGGTAACTCTATTTCTTACAGGTTGTTGTGATTAAAGTGTGGTTTTAGTATGCAATAAAGTGAATGATTCCTTACAGTATGTTTTTCGAATAAAGTATTTTGCACCAGTGTTGATCAATGATGTTTCAATAGTCATACTTAAAGCGGTTATTGTTTTGTTTTTAATTTAGTATTGCTAGTTAATGTCGTATTTATTTTGGTCGGGCGGTAAGGTCATGATCGGTGAGCAGTAATTGGAAGATCCCTATGGTGGGGGCGTCACCCATTACGGATGGGAGCGCCCGGGGGGAGGTGGCCATTGGCCCCTCAACGGGGAGGCGGTCCCTTCTAAGGATGGGACGCCAAAAGGAAAGGGAAGGCGGTCAAGGCCCCTCCCTGGATAGGAGGGGCTACGGGCCCCTACTGGGAATTTCCCGGGCCAGGACATCTGCGACGGCAGATGTGGTAAATTGTGTGGGGTGGGGAGGGGGGTTTACGCTACCTTCTAGACACCTCACACGAGTCCTCGGACGACCATAAAATGGCGTCGAGTTCATTGGGGCCCCCGTCAAGTCAAGGGAAATTGGTATGTGCACATGAGGTACAGCCCTCTGTGCGGTCGCCCCTCGCAAGTGAGGGGGTAATTCTGGTTTAGGGATCTGACACCGGTTACGACCTTGCCGTTGGCCCTTAACGTTAGGATGTACAATTTCAAGTTAAAATGTATTTGTAGGATGTTAGTTTCGGCTAGGAGAACCTTTGTATTAGAAATATGTTAAGGTTAGCCAAACATCGTAATGTGGAAATGAAATTGTACATAATATGAAACTGTTATTTTAATGTTTTGATTTTGTTTCATATTTTAATAAATACGGCCGGGAGGGTCACTCCCTCCCGCCTTCCAAAAGTTCAGAACTGTTTCCGGTTTCCCATCCTTGGGGATTGTGTTGAGAGGGGGTGGCGGGTATCTCAGCCATATAGGAAATTTCTTCTTTCGTCTTTTACAATGACGCAAACACACATCAAGTGGCAAATAGATTCTGTGAGGTATTCACATAAACAACAATTTTCAACCTGGTGTTTACTTTTCCAAGTGGGAATCAAGTCCTCCGAGTAATAATCTCCTAATCGGTACAGCATAAACCTCATTTTTAATGTTAGTCGAAAATGAGCCGCTAAATAGGCTTGCAGTTTTAGCTTTGTATATGAGTTTATTACAGCACAGGCGTGTCGGCGTTTGGTTAATCTACTTTTGTCTTCCATAAAGGATAATTTCTTGGCCGTGGCATTGCACACTCTGATAAATGCTGTTCTTTTCATCTTGTTATTCCAAGCTTTGTCGATATCTAAAACTTTCAGGGCTGTAGCCAAGTAGTTGTCCCATGTATTTGGTGTTTTCTGATTAAACTGAGCCCTTATTTTGGTCCAGCATAGATTATTCAGAGATCCAGGTACTGATGCTCGGAATTTCCAGCACAGTTTTGCAAAAGTTGCTTTTTTTTTATATTCCTGGTCTGAAGACCAAATTCCAGGCATATATGTGCTAGAGATGCTCCTTTAGGAAGGTTAAAAACTGCTTTGTATACTTTTGTCTGCAGCTCATTTAAAATATCGATTTCTTAACCATGCCATATTTCAAGGCCGTAGGCCAGAGTTGGGAGTAGTTGGGCTGCAATTATTTTCAAGAGGTGATGTGGGAAGGACATCGTAGTTTCTTGTACAGCTGTTTATAGGCAAAAATTAATGATTGGGCTTTTGTTTTTATATCTTCTTTTTGCTCCGTAAAGGACATACTTCGGCGCACTTTAATACCCAGGTATTTATATGATTTAATTTCCTCAATTTGTGCGCCCTTTGCGTACCATTTATGTTTTCCGGGCCTAGGGCGTGCTAGTCGCACCACCTTTGTTTTTTTCTTATTTAATTCCAATCCTAAGTGATCAAGAAAATCGGTCAAGTTGTTGATTACTCTTATTATTTTTTCCTCCGTCCACTTCTGCAAATTATGTAGAATACATGATGCGAAAAGTTTTGCCTCAAAATCGATCAGGGCAATGAGCCTGAAGTTTCCAGGCTTAGTCCGACTGTCATTTTTATAGATTGGATGAAATATGTTCCCTCTCCAGGAATACAGCATCTTATTCTCGCAATATAGGTGGTTAAAAAGTGGTGTGAGATAGTTAGCCCAAAAGTCAGGATCTTGCTTAAAAGAGCATTTGGGAGGCCATTTGGCCCTGCGGCACCCGCAGTTTACAACTTTTTTTATCACTACTTTTAGGTGATTTGTTGTTGTTAGGGTTGTTAGCTCTTGAATGATGGGTTTCATTTGGTCTCCTTCCGATTGCACTTTTTCCAGTATGGGGCGTCCTGTTGCAGTTGAACGGGGATTTGCGTGCTCCGATTTATATAGACCTGTTTCTTCCCACTTATGTGTGTCAGTTTGTGAGTTATTATACAATTTGTCAATATGTCGTATCCAAGCTGACTCACTTAATCCCGCATTTTGGTGCATTCCTATTCCTTTTGTTAGATTATTTATTAGACCCGAGAATTTGCTGCTGTTCGGCAATTTGCTTGCCCATAGCAATTTTTCCCAAAGGTTTACAGTATGCACCCTTTTTGGATCCCTACACATTTTCTTGTATTCCTTTCTCATTTTTATGATATTACTATTGACTATTGCTATTATGTGACTAAAATCTTGCTGTCTACCTGTTTTGTTCTGGGACTCATTTGGAATCTCACAAGTAGCATACTGCTCTATAAATGACGAAAATTATTTGTCACTGGGGCACCTTTTACCCACAGTAAAATGTGAATATGTGGGACGCCTCTCGCTTGATACTCCTTCTCTGAAAAGTACAACAACCTCATCAAGTGGTCATTTATTTTTGCAGATGAATTTAAAGTATAGCTTGAAACCTATGGTTGAAGTAACTACAGACATTTCCTGAATCCAGCTAATACAGTTCGCTAGGTGTCATAAAATTAATACCAGCATTGTTTGAGTCAGCTTGCCTCAGAAACTCATGGAGATCATCCCAAGCATACTCACACATTTGGGAGTTTCAAACCTGGTAGGTGCACCTAAATTAAACAACATGCACTTTAACTCGGCATGCTGACTGCATCAGTACTCGTTTATACCATGTTGACCAGGAATGAGATTTATGAGTTTGCACTCGGAAATTTCGACATTTAATGAATTTATATGAAGCAATTCTGTGATATTAATATTAAGGATTTGTGCTCCTGTTTTGAGAATGTATGCTGTAGCACAAAGCAGCCAGTTCACTTTCAAACAGAAGATAAAAAAAAGGTATTCAACGTTCTGTGGATCTTCTTAATATTGTCTAGTTGAACTATACTCAAAAGCTGGGATCTGTACTCAATAATCATTGCAACAACCTCCTCTTGCTATGGAAAACCAAATTGGAAAACAATGGGCTTCTAAACTCTTTTCTCATACACTAATTACTCGGCCTTTTGCCTGCCTCATTTGACACAACTCCAAAGCATCACTGATGACATATCTAGGCAGTGGGGGACTAATACTGTGTTGTTCATAGATATCTTCCACTTTAGCAAAATCTACTCTCTGCAACTGACCACTCTCTCTAGACTTTGAAGGCTGCGTACAAACTGAAAACAAATGTTGATCTGTGTCTAGATCTTTGTGACACTGGTTTTCTGCTTTCAAGTACTCTAGACTTGTCTTCACTTTATCTAAGCTAAAGAAATTCTTGCCAAATGTTTCTATACTTTTTGGTGCACCATTCATGGCACAGCATTAAATAAAACTAAAACCATTTGTTGTTCTTCAATTTCTTGACACCAAGAGTTTCAGTGCTTTCCTTCAAATCAGTGGAAGGTGTACTACTTTCCCTTTAAGGCCTTTCAATAATTCACCTGAAGGTAGCTGTGCAGTTTTTCGCAGCAGATTAACTGTAATTTGAAATGGGTGATTAGATTGGATGACAGTACCCTCATAAACATTCAGCTGCTGAAGCTCTGCAGGAACTGAAGTGATTTGTAAGTTAATAGCCTTTTGCAGGCATTTTATTATTCAATTCACTGACGCATTATTTGCAGGCAACTTGGTTGATACATAGCTCAAACCGTTCCTCGGCTATTAAGTTTAGAGCAATATTAAACACTTCACCATATCTTGTTCTTCAGTTTTTAGGTTGAGCCTTGGCAGCGCGCATACGTTGTCTGCAAGACCTGTGGTAATCAGTCTACAGAGGGAAATTCCGCCTCTTGGTTACCATTGGCTCACGTCTGCATCAGACTTCTTCGGTACGTCCTCATTATTTGGCACTCCAATACATCATTTAAGTCTTCTACTTGGGAGCCCCCGGCTAACTACAGTTCCACATTTTTGCTTTGCCACCTGAATGATCGTTGCTGGTTACAAGCAATCGCCCTTCAATTTGCACATTCATAATATGCCCCAGACGCAACACATATGTGCAGTGACTGACTTCTGTACAGTCTCTATAGTACATTGGCATTAAACCTGACTTTTCCATACCCATGCTTTCAAACTCAATCTGTAACTCGAGCTAGTGCGACCAGAATTACATTTCCCAGCAACCCAGTGGGCTTAAATCATCGTACTTCCTTCCTGCAGGCTCATCATTTTCCACATTTATAAATGCACCCAAGAATGGGAACAGCAGCAAGCAGAGCTGACTGGTAGAAGTTACAAATAGTTCGTTCCATCAAGAACTGCAGCTATTTTTCAGTTGACATACTTCGTAGTGTTCCTTCAACCCCCACCGCAGTTCCCTCTCAAACGTATTGCGTTCACTTGCCTCAGGCCGATCATCATTACCATTGATATACATGCTCAATATGTTATGTTAACTAGGTATTTATAAAGTGCACAGCTACTCGATGGAGTGTCCCGGCGCTAATAACACAAACAGAATCACGCAGAAGGAAATAATAGAAGTTACATTTATGCTATCTCTTAAACCATGCACTCTGCGTTTCTTTGTTAAATAGCATGTATGGGCAAATGTTAAATGTCGTATACTTGTAAAGCACACAGCTGCCCCAGCAAAGGGGCGTCCCGGCAATGTATACCGCTGGGGAACCCATCCTGGCTTTCCCTGTGAGATGATCCCTATTGGGCACCCCCAAGGTGAAGCCAGGCATCCCCGGCATTGATGGGGCCGTTTGTGGAGATTAAGCAAGCTATTGCCCAGAGTTGCTGAGTGGGACCCATGGTTGGAGTAGGCACCGAGGCGAGAATTATCGAGACCGCTGACCATGGCCCAAGGCCCTGCCGCGTCGGGAATCGAACCCTGGTCCCGGGCCGACCTCTGCTTCCGGGTCTTCCGCCTCTAACCAGTGAGCCACACCACTCCACCTTAATTAGTTACGGATGTCACCAGTATGTTTTTCTTTACGAATTATTAATTGAGACTTTAATGGTTCGGAATTTATTATGACGTTTAACTTGAAACACGATTTTGGTGACAGACGCAACTTCCATTGCACTCTCTTTGACTTTTAATGTTCGTGTTTGTTTTGTATGCAATGTCTTGTAATGTTACTTTTTCTGTGTATGATTCAGCTCTATATTTTACTTGTTATATGTTTCTAAGAGAATATTTCTCATAAATCTAACTTTGAGCAGATGATTAATTACTTTTAATATCTCGTAGCATGCACCAAGTTACCTGGTTATCATGTGAGTGATATCTTTCTCCTGCACTATGTGATGAATGGAAAAAGTCAATATGGACATTTTTGAGCCCTTACAGGAGATTATGGGGGCGCTCCATTCGCCCCAGGCATGCATGTGTGAGGAGCGGCTGTCTGCTTCTCAGATATGCTTTTCTTTTCTTCTGTTGTTCAAAAAGTTACCTAGCGCCGTGCTTTTCGTTTGGGGAACCACCATGCCCCTGATACATGTAGTGATATATTCCGTGCATTCTCTGAGTCACTTTCCCTGCTCTCCTTAATTTCTGAGACTTTGCTGCTAAATGTAACCCTTTAGGCTAAACCCCCTTGATTCTATCTGCTGCACGAGAGCAGAGGTTTTCTGATCTGTATTGTATGTTATACTGAGCACATTTCAAGGTTTGTTATTTGCAGAAAACTAGTTCTTGAACAAGCTCTGACATGCTCTGTCACCCATGCGATCTTCCTTTCGACTCCATAATCGTATTTCACATTAAATGTATTTTCTTTCATTTCTATTGTTTCTTTCTTTCTTTATTTTCTAGCTCCTATCCTTACTAATTTCCTTTCTATTTCATTCTTGTTTCCTTCCTTTCTTTTTTATGTTTTTCTTTCATTTTTTCTTACATCCTTTTCTTTCCTTCCCTCATTCCTCACTCGATGTATGCCTAGCTTGCTTCCTTCCTCTATGTGTGTCTCTCAAGCAGCAAAAGTTATAATGAATGCACTTCGAAGTTAAAAATGGGGGTTCAAGTTAAGGTTTTTCTAGAAACGGACAAAACAGCATCAATAGGCCAATGAGTACCTTGAGGATTCTAGCACACATTTCTGACATTTGAGTGCAGGATCCCTGCACCGATGTGAACCATGGCATTTTAGACTGAGCCTTTCATCCTTTTCAGGTCAATAATATGATAATCATTGATACGAGCTATAATTCCATCTGTTACATACAACAGTACGAAGCAACTGGTTGTGCTTGCTATTCCTAAAATATAAGTTATTATTGAAATATAATCGACCAAAGCAGGAACGTTATATAATTCTCATGTTCATGCCCTCATAGCGATGCTCACATGCAATTATTGGTTTACTTTGAGTAAAGTAGTCACAAGAAGTATTAAACAAGCATTTGCAATGCAATAGGTCTTGCATTTGTTATGCTTGTTTATAATGTTTATTACAATGTTTATTACTTTTGCTTTTTATAGTAGTAGTTCGGCAATTATATTTGCAGCAAACTATTGCCATTGGGATACACAAAGCCAACAGCTCTAACTTTAATAAATGCGAGACCTATTGCATTGTAAATGCTTGTTTCCTTAATGTCTACCTCTGAGCCTTGCAGTTTCTACAACTGCAAGAAACGCATACTTTATTTGGAATGTCTGTTCATGCTGTTGTAAATCCCGTGCTTTCTTTCGTAAACACACTGCCTAACACATTTCTCCAGTGGTTCTGTCTTTGTTAACCTCCAATACTACATCAATTACTCACTCTTGTGCAGTACCAGTGAAGTTGGCACTTGGAACTGACTCCTGCCAGAGTACTGCGGTTCATCATGGGAGGGCCACGCTGTGTCCTGTGAGAGTACTTCAGTACTTGCATAATTAATTTGCTTTATGGAAAAAAAGATTTGGCCTGCTGAAGGGTGGGGGGGGATCCATCTGGGTCCTCCCTCAAAGTCCCTTGGGTCAGGACACTGCCCCCATTTTAAAACAAGCATTTGCACTGCAATAGGTCTCACATTTGTCAGAGTTGGAGCTATTGGGATTGTAAATGATAATATATTTTATCTATGTGTTTTGGTTTGGAGTGTAGTAGATGCATGAACAGAGACACGGCTGCGGCACTGCCTAGAAGACTAAGAATGAGGAATTTCCACTGGGGTCTAAAAAGCAGCTGCAGCACTGTGTAGACTGCTAAGAATGAGTTTTTACCACTGGAAACAGAGACACAGCTGCAACACAACCTAGAGGACTCAGAATGAGCAATTACCACTGGGACCAGAGAAGCAGCTAGCAGCACGGTCTAAAGCACTTAGAATGGGGAATTACCGACGGGACCAGAAAAGCAATAGCAGCAATCCAGCAACAGAGTCCACTCAATGTTGATATTGTCCAGCAACCGGATCCGGGTCACAAAGCAGTTTTTGCCGAGGTCATTGTAAGGCTTAGCCCTTCGGAATGTTGGCAATTTTAAAGGCATGGCTCCGAGACTTTAGGAGCTTCTCAAATCACTCCTTGTTCTTCCTTCAGAGGTGCTTTGGGCTGATCACGTTTTAAGCCTATACACTCCAAATGAGAGGACCAATTATCCAAGTCTTCCTGTAAATTGCAAATGAAAAGTATGGGTAACAAACTTTGGGCTATTATGCAGGATCCCTACCAGGCCTTTGAAGCATAGTTTAAGGCCATTGCCTTCAGTATCTCTTTGATATTTCTATCACTCATTCTAGTGCTTAAAAAGTGTATTGTTGCCATATGGCTAACTAGCGCTTTGCAAGTATCCTAAATGAATAAATGAAAAGTCTCAAATACAAGTTCATATTCAATATATGAAATTAAACATACTCATATAAACTAATGCAACTTATAGAGGCACTGATCGGTTTTAATTACAGAGCCTGACCGATCGGGCCATGTCTAATTTATATTTTTAATTCTATATTACAAATTATAAAAAATAAAAAAGGTACTATCCATTCAAACTGTCTACGCAGGATCAAGTGTCAAAGAGAGCTAATTGGAAAAAAAACACTTTGTGTAAAACATAAAATGATATACGAACTTTAAAAAGCAGAATTGTTTCTAAACCATTGAATTTATTGGCATGAATTATTATGCAGACATATCTAATGCATGCAAACTACCTTCCAGATTTTTCCTGCCACAGTTAGAAATGCATGTGAAGCTCAAACTCCCAATGGAAACAACGAACCATCTCACAGTCTACACACCATGCAGAAACTTTGGAATTTGACTGATACATGCCCTATGGAATTTGACTGGTACATGCCCCTATGATCCCACACCGCCTTTAGACTGAGGCAATACTGTGAGCATTTGCTAGGAATGTGTGAAGCTACAAAGGAGGCACACTCCACTGAGTTTGTGCAGACCCATGCCTAGTTTGTGTGCCTCAATTGTGTAGTGGAAACACCTCCGAAAATTATCAAGGTGAAAAGATGAAGTCTTGCCACAGGACAAGAGACAGTTGTTTGACATCCTACTCATATGTGCCGTTTTACCGCAGTCACTGCTTTAGAGCTGGTTGCCCCCGGTGCAACAATGTTTGTTGGCGCCCCCCAATGACCACCTCCACCACGGATTTCCTCAGCACCACCCTTTAACAGTGCCCAAGTCTCCATAAACACTCTCTCTCAGATGCATATATACCACATGCTCTCGGATACATATATAGCGCCACTCATACCAGTGCAGAGTGTCTGAGCACTTTGTATCACACACACATTACACAAAGACAATCAATCATATGTGTGTAACTCAGCGTGCAGGAAATGTTCCATAAGACAGAGGACTAGAATGTGTAGGAGCCACATGTCATCCATACTGGTAGGCAGAATAGTTTAAAAGTGCTTTGTCTGGAGAAGCACAAACTCAGAATGTAAAAAGGGAATCCAAAGTTAGGGGAGAATAGATTTCTGCCTAAATTAGTCCTTTTTGTGACCTTAATCTTTGCTCAAATCTATACTTTGCAGGGGGCATGCAGTTCTTTGATAAAAGTTAATAGTTCAGTACAATTACAAAGTGCATAGAATGTAAATAGGTCATTGGGTTGCTGCTTTTGTTTCTTGCAATGTATAAATTCAAATCCTATTTTAGGAATTTAACCTATTAATTGCAAGTAACAAAGTGATGTTTCTTTCAAATCTGCTTGGTTCTTGTTTTCTGCAACAGGCATATTAACCCTCTGCACTACTTTATTTTGGGTCAAAACCCCACCTAAACAAACCTCTGATCTCTCTTCAGGAGGAACATTAATCACAGATCTATCCTGACATATTTTTGTGGCCTGGAATTGCTGGAAAAAACGAGCGCGGCAGCAGCCTTAAAATAACAAACTTGCAAACCTGGCGCCCCCTGGAAGCCAGCACCCGGTGCTGTGGCATCGGTCGCACCAGAAAGTCTTAAAATTAGGATTTTTCTCAGTTTAGTAGTAGTAAAGTTAGGACTCCTAACTTTAGAACTCCTAAATGCCTTCTGTGAATACCCAAAGTCTTAAAATTAGGATTTTTCTCAATTTAGTAGTAGTAAAGTTAGGACTCCTAACTTTCGGACTCCTAAATGCCTTCTGTGAATACCGAAATTCTTAAAATTAGGATTTTTCTCAACTTTACTACTACTAAATTGAGAAAAATCCTAATTTTAAGACTTTTGGTATTCACAGAAGGCATTTGGGAGTTCTAAAGTTAGGAGTCCTAACTTTACTACTACTAAACTGAGAAAAATCCTAATTTTAAGACTTTTGGTATTCACAGAAGGCATTTAGGAGTCCTAAAGTTAGGACTCCTAACTTCTGTGAATACCGAAAGGAGTAAGTGTCTTCTGTGAATACCAAAATGAGTAAGTGCCTTCTGTGAATACGAAAATGGTAGTAAGTTTAGGATTTTGTCTTAAGTTAGTTCTGTGAATCGGGCCCAGTGTTATGCAGGCTCTTCTTAGAAACGGGGTCAGAAGTTCACTTCTTTAAACTCTCCTGCTGTGCTGCTTCACCTAATTTAAGGAGGACCGCAGGATATAATGAGGTGTGAATCATGTGTTCTTTTAAAAGAATGTATTTTCACATTACCTTCCGTTCTATGAAGAGCTCCAGGGTCCAACTGCTTGTAAGCCTGGCCTTGCCCTATGACCTCTGCAGCCCTGATTCACACCCCATTAAACATATAATGTTATATATATTTATATATAAGAAGCCCTGAGACCTAATAGGACATGCAGTCCTATGTGTATATCCGTGCCCGTCCCGGTTTTTCATTCTGAAAATCTGGTCACCCTACTGCTGGGGAATGTTTATTATCAAAGGTAAGGGCTGCAAAGGGTACATCCTACTTGACAGACTCCCTACACGATGTGCATTGGAATTCCGTTCATTTCTCTGGTGCCATAATATCGGAGCGAGTTAAATACAGCCTAGCGCCTACGAATTGCCTGGAAGGGGGAACAACCTTTACAACTAAGGTTTTACAACGCGGTAGTGTTACCACGCAACTTTTACAACGCAAGTCATTACAGCGACTTGCGCTGGGGGGCGCTCCAGGATAGTAAATAGTTTAATTTACTATCCAACTCCTTCCCTACTATCCACGGGGACTGGAGTTGGAATAGAAAATTAAAATATTTACTATCCAGCACCCCTCAACGCAAGTCGTTGTAACAACTTGCATTGTAAAAGTTGCGTAGTAACAGCACGCGTTGTAAAAGTACGCGTTGTAACGTCGTACATCCGCCTGGAAGTAGTGTGGGAGTAGTCCCTGCTCCCTAATGCAGAAACTGCTACTGCCTTCTACTCCAGAGAATCTACATGAACCAGGGGCGAGGCCACTGCACACCTGTGCTAGAACAGAAATATTGTGACCAACATCTGATATTTTGTTACAGATCTTTCATAGACCCTTAAAGGCTGATCTATGTTTCCCCTATTTTGCATATCCTGACTACACTATGGAATGGCGAATAAAGGTAAACACCAAAACACACAAAAAAAATAGCAGATCAGATTGTGTGCAAAATGTTACTTTTGTGTATTCTTTTCAATCAACTTAATGTCACATTTAAAAACACATTAAAAACAGTCAGCAAGTTAACAAACAGTTTTCAATTCTACCGAAAGGTAGACACAAAGATATATTACACTTAACATTATTTACATGATTGTCTTTTGTTTCACAAGAGTCATATTTTCATAATACTGCCTGATAAACACATGGTAATGGTACGGTCCTTCACACACCACCCTTTGCCCAGACTTAGTATGTTGCGCTTATCCAGGTATGAATATTATTTTGGATTGATGGTGTGGTTCGATGCCTTCTTACAATCTGTTGTATTTATGTTAAATACCGAGCTGCCATTGTGAGTAGCCCTGTAAGCAAACACATTCCACAAGTTTCTCGGCGCAGGTAAATTACAAAGAGGTTTCACCATAGAAGAATGGTATAAGCTTAAGGTGCAGCTTCAGTAGTTTACACTTGCCCCAATGATCCTCTGCATCCAAGGGGACTTCTTACCTCTAATGAGTAGTGCTCCAGGAGGCGCGTTTAAAGAGAAAGTTCACGGCTGCCTTGAGGGCAGTTCATTTATCATTGTTGGCGCCTGCCCACCTGCCTAAAGGTGCTCTGTCTGTGGTGCAAACAGGGGGTCTCATTTATGAGAAATGACGCATCGCCGAGTGAAAGCAGCGATGCGTCACTTCTCAGTGCGCACTCCTTGCGACATTCCTGATGCGTCATATTCAATGTATGACGTATCATGTCGCAAGGAGTTACAGATACGTCAGTATTTCTGACGTATCTGTAGGCGCAAAAGTGACGCATTGCTGGAGTGTGTCACAAAAGTGACGCAACTCCAGCAATGCGTCCTTTCACATGGGGCAAGCCCCATGAGAAAGGGCCTGCGTCAGTCTTACGCCTGCTGTGAGGCAGGCACAAGATTTTGACGCAACGGCGTCCTAAAAGTGATGCAGTGAAATCTCATAGATTTCACTGCGTCACTTCTACGACCCTTCCTTGCGTCAATACGCCCCCCTTGCATACATTATACCTGGCGGAGGTATAATGTGGCGCAGGGGTTTACAAAGTGACGCATCTACCTAGATGCGTCACTTTGTAAATATGGCGCAACAAGGGGCATTTTTTACGCCACTGGTGCGTCACAAAAAGTGACGCACCGGCGGCGTAAAAGTGACGCACAGCCTCATAAATGAGGCCCAGGGAATTTGAACCCTTTTTTTAATACGAACCATGGAAGTAAAAAAAAAAAAAGTGTAATCGATTGGAAGTACACATACTCATTTTGTATAGTAAATGCACTGAATTATTCCTACTTTTACTCGTGATAGGAGAGATAACTTTCTTTACTTGCTGCTTGACATTTGGAGGGAATTTGAGACTTTGAATACTGACTTTATTTCATTGCCTGCAAAGATACCCTGTATTCACGTTGCTTTTTAAAATGTATTTTTGTGTAATATGCATACAATTAAAAAGTAATAATCACACCAACTTGCCATGGTCATTTCTGAAGGCTTTGTAAATGCTTCTTTTACTTAATGTGTGCTTAAAACACACTATGTGGGACGGCGAATATAAGTGTAGTGCAGGATAGTCATTGAAGTATGATTTTCAGCTCGGCGCACAAGTTATAACTTCATTTGTACAAATTCATTTCGTCCGAAATTTCATACAATTCTTAGGTTATTTTATGTTTCTTATTCTTTTACTCAAAATACTGGAAAACCTGCGAGAGTAAAAACAATAGATATTGAACTGTAAAGAAGGCTGCATAGAAGGTGGATGTCCACAAGGTGGCGATTTTGCTCCATGTATACAAGTTTGACAAAGTGTATGTCCCTGAAGATACAAACTAACATAATGCTTATTGAAGCCACAAAGATACATTTTTATCCTTTGTCGACAACGAATATTTTTTATTTTTTTACCGCTTTTATTGTCTAATTGATACATTATCAAACATTCGTATACGTGTAGCATGCGCTCATGTTATAAAGTTCAAAATGTTAATATAAAAAGCTATACATATGATTTTTTCATAGCTAAGGTGCAGCTACCTTTTCATATGTTCTTTTATCGAAAGACAACATATTAAACCCTCCCTATCAAGCAGAAGACCATGGAAGACATCGTATTTTTATCCTGCTCTATTCACACAATTGTGCACCTACAGCTTTACGGCAAAACGCTTCTTTTAGGAAATAGTTATACGGGTTGTAAGTAACAGCATTGTTACAGTTCAAGTAATACTGCTAAACTTGTGTGTTCTTAAAAATGTGTGGTTAAAGCGATGTTACAGACATGGGCAGTGCTTTATGAAAGGAGGGCCTGGATTGGCGATTGGTTATGTGGGAAGAAGGTCTGTTGATAAGTTTAATTTTGTCAAATTTTGCTGAATGAAATGTCTTCTAAAATATATGTTGCTATTAGAAATTCCTGAAGAATGTGAACAGTGATGTCAGGTGCATAATTTTCTTCAGAGTTAGGCGAATTGGGCCTCTGCATGAAAATTGTACACACAAGGGGGCAGATTTACAACAAAGTAACGCAGCGCAGTGCAAAAAGTCAATTTACTGCGCAGTGCTGCGTTAGTTTGGAAAGCACAGAGATGCGACATATTTACAAGAATATGTCGCATCTCTGTGTTTCCCCTGCGCTGGCGCTCAAACTGCAGCCATGCGCTGGTGAAGGCACCCTTGAACCATGGTGCTAGGATGCCAGCGTCGTGGGGGGATTGTTTTTGTGCAGGAAGGGACACCTTCCTACACGAAAACAATCACAAGATGCTTTTTCCTCTTTCAATGCGTGCTGTAGAATGTAGCACGCATTGAAAGAGGAAAAAACGAGGAGAAATGAAAACATTTCTCCTCGTTGCGCCTCGCTACGCCACCTCTAGGGTGGCGTAGCATCCACACGCATCTCCAGATTTATGATTTCTCGTACATCTGGAGATGTGTCTTGTTCCATGGAATACCCCTTCCAGGCACAGTGCTGCGGGTGAAGGGGCCATATTTACGAGGAGAGGAAAAGTCACGCAGGGTGGCTTTTCCTTTCCTTGTAAATATGGAGGAGCCCTCTGCGCCACCAGTACGTCACGAAAAGTGATGAAGTGGTGGCGCAGGGGGCTTGCAAATCTGCCCCAGGGTATGTATGCCTGCGCATACGAAACCGATGGAAAAGGCCTTCTCAGTGTTTTCGCATATAATTCCTCTTTTTACGTGGTGAACGTTGCTTACGCAGCATGCAGTGATGTTGTAGAACCTGCTTCTCCACACTTCCCAGATTAGATTTTCTATTTTAACCCCTCTCTCAGGAGCAACAGTGAAAATAAAACGAGGATCAAGTGATTAAAAAAGGTTGAAAAAAGATAATTTCTGGTCTAGGTGATTTTATCATCCAATTTGGAGGTGGTTGCATCCTTGGACTCATGCATGTTTTGTATCAGCTTTACATTTTTATATTTTCTGGTGCCATGGGTTGTAGCACTTAGCAGGATAGCACCACAAAATGAATAACTATGATAAATTTGGAATAATACAGGAGTGCGGGTTACTGACTATTGTTCACATTGTTTATGTATCTGTCCCATCCGGTGCCCAGCACCCGAGGATTATATTAACTTGAGACAAACTTGATCGCAATATGAAAGACATTTGTCAAATTATGGACTCCAACCCTTTTTTTGAAAAACATATCTGAGAGCGACTTTTAAACTTTGGAAAAAGGCATTGCACAATTATTGACAAAACAAGATGTTAACGTTCATGGTTTTCATGGGAGCATGGAAATCTGCATTCCAATGTGCACTTTATCATGTTGTTATTATGACTTTTCACAGTGTTTTTTACATCAAATTGGTGGCCATGTATTTTTTTTATTTCAATGGTTGCATGTAGTGGGGCATGTGTTTTTGAATGGGCGTTACGTTTATTTGATTAATGGCAGTTGGGGCACCAGCACGCTTGAGAACGAGTAACTTACAAAGCGGTCACTCTGTGCTATCAGTCTGAGAGTTGAAGGTAGGAGGCGTTCAGATAATTGGAGCGCACGCTTCTAAAGTTGTTTGGCATGAAAGTTTAATTTGAGCCACAACATGGGTGTGTGATTATTTTTTAATTTTACTGTATTATTGCCCATTACGGGAAAGGGGACATTTTTTTTGCCGGATGGATAAATGGAATAGCCATGGGATTTTGGCATGTTAATTATTGAAAGTTTTAGAAGACACAAGGCACTCTGTGTGAAAACTGTCAACTATTGTGCATCTACTGTCCTTATGATATATTCTTTTTTAGGTCTCGCCTATCGTTGCAGCGCATGCGCTGTCGCTTTACGAGCAATGTAGTATACACTATAGCCAGGAAGCTTTGTGGAAGCTCCTCCCACTTTCTGCCCATCTTTTTGATTGGTTTGTGTTGTAAATGCTGCCTTTTGTTTGGTTGTCGGCTTGTTTGTCCCTCCTTAAGACGGCTATGTCATCATTCGTGTCCTTCGATGCTATTGGTCCCTTTACTGCTGACTGCTTTCTTCCCGTGCCCCCCCTTCTGCAGTCAACTGCCCCCTCCCCTCTTTGTGCCTTGTCTTTCCATTTGCAATGCAATCAGTCTAGTATAAATACGAGTCCTATTGCATTGCAAATGCTTGTTTTTACGAGGTAACAGCTTCTATCTATGTTCCATCTTTCTTGGGCTTATGTCTGGCTAGTTGGAAGACACCTTCAGATGAGCAGACTCTGAGCTGGTGTGTATAACGTATTCCACTGCTGTCGATGTCAGATTTAACTCCGCCCCTCATCAGAAATATGTATTCAGATGTACCATTGTAAGCCACCTGGCCTATACAGTTGTTGGACCTAAGTCATCTCCTGTGGTACCCCTCCTGCCCCTCCTGAGAGCTGCAGAGTGCCGGCTGTGTATGCAGGGCTCAGGCCGATCTAAGCATCTCCCATCTGCAGGGTGGCTCTATTGCTTCTGCCACCCACGTCCCGGGCACGCACCTTCTCCGGGTGTCGCTACGAGTACAGTGAGTGTGACACGCGCCTGTCACCTGCAGTGACGAGCTGTCCCCATGCTCCACACCTTCCGTGGTGTGTGGATTGGCCACTGCAGGCTCGAATTATTTTGCTTCTGCTCAGTGTGCATGCTATCGAGAGGGATGGTGCCGCTGCAACTGCTTATGGGTTGGCTGCTGTGTATTCAGTAGCTTCGGTAGAACTTACTGAGCCTCGGCACCCACATCAGACTGTCTCTGCACGCCAGCAGGACATGGCAGGGCTAGGAATTGACTGCGATGACAGAGACCTTGTCTGGTGCTTCATATAGTTTCTTGCTTCTATTTATCCAGTCGTTTTCGATTTGTAGGAAATGCACCTGCAATTTGGTATTCCATTTGCAAGGTCGTTTTACTTGCATTCCTTTCACTTATGGGGCATTGCTGCATAAGTTCTCCAGCTGTAGGCATGAGCTTTATACGATTTTTAATGTATAGCTCAAGGAGTTCTGCTGTGCCACATTTGGTGTAATTCGTTTTCCAGCAATTATTAAAGATGTGATTTATGGAGGATACTTGGAATGCTTAAAGACAACTGGAGAGCGGTTCCCAAAACCGCACTATAAAAGGTAGCATTAGAATTGGTACAATCATTTAGCATTGCTGCTTTATTTGTAGGTTGAGGTGTGTACAGGTGCTGCATGCCGGTAGGACATCTGGGTAGGACATCTGGTTCAGTGTTGGTTAATTTTTGGGGTGTAGGATTGTTATGGGGTATGGTGACTTGTTTCCCTGAGCACCAAACTTACAGAGCCTCATATCCGGAGTCTCTCTGGCTAGGGCCCCTCCCTATCTGACCTCACAACATACACACCTCGAACATAGCTCATCTCCTTCATCAGGCCATAAATCCTCTCCGGCTGCTTATTTGCTTTGCTCTGATGTCCTCTCTCTCTTTGTCCCTGTGTTACAAATGCTTATATTTCTTGGTTTCAACAACTATGGGGCATATTACCAACAACTAGCGATACTTTTTGTCTCTAACTTGTTTAGAGACAAAAATTATCGCCGCACATCGGCGATTTTTATCGCAGATAAACCTTGCTATTAGCAAGGTTTATCGCAAATGCGATAAAAAACGGCCGCAATGCATGAATATCGCTGAAAAGTCCGCGATATTCATGCATTATCCAGCAAATGCTCTTAGCCATGTTATCCACCTCCCATTGGATAACATGGCTAAGAACTGCTCAGGGCAGGTGTTAGCTTTTGGAGATATTTGCGCTTAGCGCGAATATCTCCAAAAGTTGGTAATAGGAGATAGCGATGTTAGGGACTGTTTCCAGTCGTTAACATCTTGGCACGCCCACTTTGCATGTCATTAGTGATAAATATCACTGACATGCAAAGCGGGGCCCAAGATGGTCGCTATCTCCTACTAGCTGTCACTAACTGGTGTTAGCGACAGCTTGGTAATAGGGAGATAATTTTATTTCCGCTTTCTTGGCTTTTAAAGCCAAAAAAGCGGAGATAAACCCCCTTGTAATATGCCCCTATATTTCTGGTCTGCCAAAAAAGCAGTGTGAAAAAGGTCAGGTTAAGAGCCAGTTGAATACCGTTATGTACCCAGGGACAGGGATTTCTTCCTGCATGAATAGACAAACTAAGACAGGTAAAAGGACTTTATTGCCTTTGACTTTTCATGTAGTTCCACACAGGAAGCTTCTGTGAGTTTTCACATTTTCATAATCAGTTTTTAAGTTTCAGCAGTTAGTCAAAAACCAAAACGTAAGTTAAGCACGCTCTTCATAGACTACATTTACATGCATAAGACATACTGGAAATGCGACAGAGGCTTTGGGTGGAACTCCCAAAATGAGTTGAATGAATAAAACCTGCACTACCTTCTTAATTTAACCAGTGGTGGTCAAAGCTGCCGAATTACAGATTTACCAGCCTAAGTACCTTCTGCATATTTAAGATTTTAACCCAAATCTTTCTAGCTCAAAAGGTACTAAAGTTGCAGCTACACTTGTTGCTGTGAAACACCTTATATAAAGGTTGACTGGTCAATTTTAAGTTGCTTACTAGAGTATTCGGATGTTAAACTGGTACCAACGCGTTTATGCCTTTCCCCAAACAATGTTAATGTGAGAATATGCCAAAGTTATTTAAGTTGTATATTTTGCGTTTACTTGCCCCAAAAAAATTTCACCCCTGCCACATAATTTGTTTGTCCCCGTATTGCATAATTTTGGTGGTTTTAGCTAATAATCGATTGACCGCAGTGCCAGTGTGAATGCAATATTAAAGCTACAGTGTTTCCCATAACTCCATAGCCTGTAGTTGATAGTTTTCCAGTCCTATCCAGTTAAACATCCAGTTAATTGAGCTTTCATTCTAATGGGAAGATAGTCCTACGCTAACTGAGACTCAAGTGGTAGTTGCCATGTCTCGCCCAGAAGAGGTCTGTAAAATACCAGCATTGCTTTCTGCTGACAGAGATTCCTTTAAAAAAAAAAATTCCGGCAACTGCCTCCATTTAACTTTCTTGATGCAAAACGACCAGCAGAGGACAGTAAAATACCAGAATACCTTTAGCATTCTCTAGATTCCAGTCCATTGAAATTGTCTTCCACGAGCATCCATAGACAATAATGTTTTTTCAAATCTTGTATTTTCAGTAAAATGAGCACTGAAGGCCCTGAATTTATATTAAAAACAGAGCTTTGGACTATACCATTTCCCCCTGAAAGGCAATATTTCTCTCCATGTGTTCCCATACCTGGCGTGTCACGCGGTTTGGTGCTTATTTTCCATCCATGTTAAAGAACAGTAAATGTTTCTGCACCCAGGCTAATGTGCTGCATAGCTAAATACATATAAGGTCTCAAGGGCGAGACCGATTGCATTGCAAGTGCTTGTTTCTACATTATAGTTACCCCTGAAGAAGGGCGTAAAGCCCGAAATGCATTGGGTCAAAAACTTCACATCTTTTATTGAATTGGTAATTTTGGCATGCTGTAGAAAAGGCCTGGATTGGCAATATACATGCATTTTAAAATCAGAATGACTGTTTCCATACATCAAATAAAATGAGGATCATGTGATTAGAACAGGTTGAAAAAGGATAATTTCTGGTCTAAGATGATTTTATCATGACTGATGTATGCCTTGTATCAGCTTTACGTTTGTACTCCACACAATTCCACTCCTTGCCACAAAATTCCACTTCAGACAATTTAACTTCACTTCACACAATGCCACAGATTACACTTCATTCCATATAATGCCATATATTTACATACCACGCAATTCAACTCCATGCCACACAATTCCACTCCACTCAATGCCACACAATTCTGTTCCATGCCACACAATTCCACTCCATGACACAAAATGCCACTTCACTGCATGCCACTCCACACCACACAATTCCACACTACACATTTCCACTCAATTCCACTCCACTCCACTCCACACCACACCACACAATTCCAATCCACAATATGCTACACATTTCCACTCCACTCCACACAGCGCCACACAATTCAACTTTATACCATAAAATTCCACCCAGTTCTAACCAACACCACATAATTCCACTCAAATCAGTGCCACATGATGCCATATTACACCACACATGCCCACTACAGACAGTGCCACAATTCAACTCTATGCCACACAATGGCACCCAATTCCACTCCTTGCCCCACAATTTAAGTCCTTGCCACTCACTTCCACTACACACACTGTGGCACAGTTCAACTCCACTCAGTGCACCACATTACCACTCCATTCCACTCTACACAATTGCACTCCATGCCACCCATTGCCACACAATTCAGCTTCACTTCACACCACACATCACTCCATGCAGCGCGACCCTACAGAATGCCACACAACTCCATTCACTTAATTCCACTCCACGCAATGCCATGCAATTTCACTCCACAAAATTTAACTCCAATTCACACAATGCCATACAATTACACTGCACTTCACATATGCCACATATTTCCACTCTACACAATGCCATGCAGGTCAACTCCATGCCCCACAATTCCACTCCACACAGTGCTGCACAATTCCATTCCATGCCTCACAATTCCAATCCATGAAACAAAATGCCACAAAGTTCCACTTCACCCACTCCACTGCACACCACTCCATGCCACTGCACTCAATGCCACACAATCCACTCAACGCCACACAATGCAGCCCATGCCAAACAATTCAACTCCACAACACAACACCACTCCACACAGTGCCACTCCATGCCACACAATGCCACTCCACACCACACAATGCCACTCCACACCACCTAGTGCCACTAAATGCACACAGTGCAACTCCATGCCACACATTGCTATTCCACACCACAAAATGGTACTCCCCTGCACATAATTCCACTCCACTTAATGCCACTCCACTCATTTCCATTCCAATTCACACCATACCAGTCCGTACAATTCCACTCCAAACAATCTACTCTACACAATGACACGCCACACCATACAATACCACTCCACACCATGCCACTCCAGTCTACTCCACGCAATGCCAACCCACACCACTCCACTCTACACATTACAACTCCACTGATTGCCACTCCATCCAACTCAAAGCCACTCCACTCAGTGCCCACCACTTCACTCAGTGCCACTCCACACCACATCACAGAATACTACTCCAATCAATGCTGCTCCTCTCCTCAAAATTTCGCTCCAAAACCCGCAGTCTTTCTCCATGCCAGACAATGCCACTTCGCCTCACGCCATACAATGCCATTCCACGGCACAATGCCATTCCACACCACACAATGCTCTTTCATGCCACACAATGCTAATCCACACTACACAATTCATCTTCACTCAATGCACTTCACTCCATCCAATGCCACTACACTACACTCAACTGTATTTGTATTTATATAGTACTTATTACCTCTTTGCAGCATGCCACTCTACCCTACTCAATGCCATTCTGTTTCACACAATGCTACTCCACTCATTATAATTCCACTCCATTCCACTCCACTCCACTCAGTTCCATTCCACTTTGTTGCACTCCACTCCACACAATTCAACTCCACATAATTCCACTTCATACAATTTTACTCTACTCCACACAATGCCACGTCACTCCACACAATGCCACACCACTCCATCCTACACAGTGCCATTCCATGCTACACTATGCTTCTTCATGCTACACAATACTACTCCACAGCACACAATGTAACTGTATTCTACTCTACACAATGCCACGTCACTCAATGCCAAGCCACACAGCACCATTTGACTCCGTGCCACTTCACAGAAACTGGTGCCACTCCACACAATGCCACTCACCCCTCTCAATGCCACTGCACTCAATGCCACTTCACAACAAACAACGCCACTCTAGTCCACACAACAAACACAATGCCACTCCACGCTACACTTTTTCCAAAAAAAGAAGTTTGGCCCATGCGGACAGAAGTGGGGTAAGGGCCCAAGTACTTTGTAAAAAAGAAGGAAACCCACACTTCATTTCATTTCACACCGTATTGATTTAAGATGCAAAAAGATAAACAAAGCTTAATATGTTTACCTTGGCGATTAGTTGCGCCGTTTTTATTTATCAATTTCTATCAAAAGTAGATATCACTCCAGTCAAGAGAAGTATCAATGTCTTGAACGTACTAGCCATGGGCGTACAACAAGAAAAATCAAAAGTGTATAATAACACAACAATTTGACGCAAACATACAAAAGTGATTGAAAATGCATACAACCAACTCCGTGTGAAGGAATGAGAAAGTGGTGAACACTGCAAAGCGAAAAGAAATACGACACTGGAGGGCGCTCCAGGAAAGCCGTCGGAATAGACCCGGTTCCCCTCTCTTTGAGAACTAATGTTACATTGAAAAACGGTGAGCGGAACAAAATAAATGAACCGTGTGGAAACCGAATACCTCTTAAAAATCAAAAATTTGCAGTAAAACATTGGCCCATCTTGTACCATAAATCCAGAAAAACGCACAGAAAATTCTACAAAGAGTTTTTTGGATGAACAGAACCACCTCTATCCCCCAGAGGTTTAACATACGGGGAAAGAATTGAGTTGGCCCTGAGGAGAGTTTGAGAAGAAATCTCCCAAACTCGAAACGCGTAGGCGGACAGGATTAAGTCCTTAGTTCTCATGAATAATTAAAACTGCTAGGAACTATAAGCCTGCTTAAACATCTCTACCGAAAGGTCGTTTTGTTTTGTTCTTTGGAGACCTACTGATAGGCTCCTTGTTGGTCAAAATCAATAACTTCATAATAATGTTATGGATAAATATGTTGACAATTTCCCCTGACTTGTGAAATATTTACATATGTGTTTTGTATATTTTGTATAGTATGTATTAGTTGTATGCATTTTCAATCACTTTTGTATGTTTGCGTCAAATTGTTGTGTTATTATACACTTTTGATTTTTCTTGTTGTACGCCCATGGCTAGTACGTTCAAGACATTGATACTTCTCTTGACTGGAGTGATATCTACTTTTGATAGAAATTGATAAATAAAAACGGCGCAACTAATCGCCAAGGTAAACATATTAAGCTTTGTTTATCTTTTTGCATCTTAAATCAATACGGTGTGAAATGAAATGAAGTGTGGGTTTCCTTCTTTTTTACAAACTCCACGCTACACAGCACAATGCCATTCCACACCACACAATGGTATGTTATATTGATTTTTTATAGTGCACTAATCACCGGAGAGAGTATTCAGGTGCTTGATCAGGTCTGTAGGCTTGTGGTCCCCAAGGTGCTTATACAAAGAGCCAGGTCTTCAGATTTTAGCGGAACTCAAGAAGTAAGAAGGAGACTCTGATGTGTTGAAGGAGATTGTTCTATGTCCTGGGTGCAATGAAGGAGAATGAGCAACCTCCAGTTTTGCTTTTGTGGATGCGAGGCACAGTGAGGTGGCTGATGGGTTGGTAAAAGTGTACATGGCAGTTGAGGTATTCTGGTCCTGTTTTGTGCTGGATCTTATTTGAGAAGTTTGAATTGACTGTGTCTATGAATAGGGAGCCAGTGAAGCATCCTGAGGTGCAGTGTGATGTGGGTGAGGCATGGGAGTCTGGAGTCTTTGTAGGAGTTGTTTTGAGATTCTGGCATTGAGAGAGTGTTAAAAAGTCACTCTATTTGACCTGTTCACCCCCATTTGTTTTTTACTGACTGATACTGATGGTAGCTGACTCTCACTGTGCCCTGGGCTCTGCTAGCCAGGCCCAAGTCCAGACCTATGTTAAACAGAGGCACCTGCATTGAGATACACCTATAATTGGCATGACCTACCCAATGAATCCCTAGTATTCAATTCAATTCAATTTGAAACTTTATTCGGTTATTAAGACAAAATAACCATAAAAGTACATTTAAAAATCACAGTTAAAAAGAAAAGTTCTTACAATGCACCCAAAATAATTCCACATAATTCCGATTACAATTGATTTTCGTGATTTAAAAACATTTTTAAGAAAGGAAGAAATAAATACTACAGTTAAAATACTATCGAGCTTCTGTACAGCTAAAAAAGCAGGGCAACAGCGATTGATTCCCATGGTCTTCAGTAATGGAACAACCACCTGCGTCTAGGTACAGTATAAAATTTGCAAAAGAAAAGTATATGTATATCGGATTGGACTGACAATTCATCACAGAGACATTTAATCAAAATTTTCGACCAATCATTCATAACTGGAAAACTGAGTAACAGAAACAACAGATTCAATCTAAAACTAATTAATAAAAACCTTTCATGGTCACTCATTGGTAGGTTCAAATACGGCTGTGTGTTTCTAGATAACACAATTTGCTCATGGGATACTACCGTTATTTTCTTCATTTCGGTCATAGTTCTATTTTCGTGCAGGTAGGTCATACATTTTTCTTTTAAAAGCTTTCTAGAGATATTACAGAGAGAAGATGGATCTGAAAAATAATTCCCCATGCCCAATGCCATCAGGAATTTCTCACATAACACAGCCATCTTATTTTACCACATTTCTCTAGCCCAACCTCATTATTCATAATCAAGCGGTTTAATCCGCATTCGACAACTGTCCATATTCTATGCCATAGTAGGACTGGGGCAGTCCTTATGGTGTATATAATAAGACACGGCAGTTCAGAGGCCTGCAGCCTTTGCTGAACTTGCATGTGTGCACAGCTGAGAGCCTGAGGTCAATTTAAAAGCAGCACTGTGTTGCAGCATTGCTTTTAAAAGTACAATTCACTGCAAACTCGACTTCGGTGGTATAGGCACTTTAAAAGTAATAATTTACCTTATTTGTACATTCTGGTTACCCAGAAGGTATCTCCTAGGTGTTCCAGGAGTGGGGGGTCATGCAACTATTGTAGTCTGGCTGTTATGGTTACTGTCGATATTGCTAAGTTAGCATGTGCTCTGCTGCCATGCTGCTGCTTTTGAGCACGTTACTACATGGCTTTATTTTGCAAGACTCTGTTTGTGCCTTTCACATGAGAACTGCCTGCTTTCTGCGTTCTCTGCCTGTTCCTGGAGTTTAGTTTGAACAAACTGTGCAAGGTCGATAAACAATGTCCCTTGTTATTCTGTTCTGCTCAGTCCCTAGCACTTAGACAAAACATGCTACACAGCTGTGGATGTTGGAAACCTGTGCTTTGTTATTATGGGATTGCATGTTGGTTTAACACAAAATTGGAGAGGGATCTTTCCAGGGAGAAGAGCTCTGTAGTTCCTATGATGTAAAAAACTACAGTCTAGACACTAAGGCATGAGGTCTGCTGACAAAGCCCAGAGATTTTCTTTTATATAATAAAACTTCTTTCCAAGGGGAGGGTGGTTAGGTCTTATAGTCCTTTCATCCACTGTCTGTATACTTTGGTTTCCCCTTTCATAGACTATGGACTTGCTACAATGCTAACTGTTTTAGGTTTATGCGTTTTGCTGCTGTTAGTGGCTTCTATACTGCATTATAGAGCACGCTAGTTAAAATAAACATTTTTAACTATAATCATTACTCTGTCTATTCTTATTGTGGACAAGTATGAGTGAGCAAAAGGGTACTTCTTGCTACTGCAATTCCTGAGATAGTCGGGAGTGTTGGTCGGGATTGTCTAATCATTTCTAGCTTTGTGATTATGTAGGAGAATGAATGGGTAGGAAGGCTTAGCCCCTACACACCGAGGTCCTGTTTTCCTGCGCATAGTTTTGTGTGTACAGACTCCCCGCAACACTATAAGCAGAGTCCCTGTGAAAAATGTTTTGGAAACCCTAGTGAGTGAAAGCTGCCCATGTCATTTTTTACCAGTGTAGGAAATTCAAAGTTGACTTTAGTGCAGTAGGAAGGCTTAGGGTCATATATATCAAAATTCTCATTTACGATACTCAAATAGCGTTTTTTTGCGAATCGCTTTTTGAGAATCACAAAATGCTATGTATGTAGGATTTGCAATAAATTTTGCGAATCCTACATATTCCTTAATTGCGAATCTCAAATTCACAATTAAGGAATACCTTCTCTTTCATTCCTATGAGCCTAAAGGCCCATAGGAATGAATGAGAAGACATTCTCAATTTGGGATTAGCAATTAGAGAATTGCAAATTGAGAATGCAATTTCAAGGGCGCAAGGGTGTCAAAAGGGCACCCTGTTGCACCCCTGAAATAAGCATGTATGCACATGTGGCGTACATACATGCCTTAAGGGCATGTATGTGCTTCACATTGCACTTTGAAAAATGCAAAAAAGTGCATTTTTCAAAGGAATCGCAAATTACAACCAACTTGAAGTTGGTGGTAATTTGCGGCTCCTTAAAGCCAAATTGCATTTTTTGGTGCTTCTTACATTGCATTTAAGGAATCGCAAAATTTGCGATTCCTTAAACGCAATGGCAAAATAAGGAATCGCAAATTTTGAGATTCCTTATATTGCACGCAGATTTGCCTCATACATACCACTAAGCAGAATTGCGATCGCAAACCCGAAATTATGCGTATTTCGGCATTTGCGATCGCAATTTTGCTTGATACATATGACCCCTAGCCCCCACACACGAGGTGCTGTTTTCCTGCGCATAGTTCTGTGTGTGCAGAATCCCTGCAAAACACTATAAGCAAGCACCTATCCGACATGAGATAAATAACCCTTCCAAACACACCAGCCCATGTTGTGTGATGTACATTTAATCTCCATTTTAGTTTTTCCTTTTAACTTAGCATCGTTTTCTAATGAGGGTATGCAAAGGTTTCCCTAATTTGCGAATATGCCATGCATGCATTAGTTTCTTATAACCATTGTCCCCCCTATATTCTGCACATTTATTTCAGTGTCAGGGTCCAAAGTCCACAACTTCAAGCATGATGCCTTGTTTAATTTTATTTAAGTTTTGCTTGTAGAAGATGACTAATTCTTACTAGACTTATTAATGGCACTGTTCTGCACCTCTGGCACAGTGTGATAAGCTTGCCATTTTAATATTTAAACAGCATCCATGCTGAAGTCGATAAGAGGTTCACTTTCCGCCCCAGTCATCTTGAAACGCTGTTGTGAACTGTGCATGAGATGCAGGTTTGCTGTCCCCCTACCTTCATGCTGAGAAGGAAGACAGCAGCTCAGAAGAAGTGTGCAGGCCTGCACACACAGACGGGGTGTATTTGTTAGTGCACTGAAACCGGCTTCCTGACAAACAGTGCTAATGTATGGGGTTAGGTCATTCCAATAGGCCTGGCATATGGGTACTCACGACATGCTCTCTTTAGCATAGAAAAATGAGTGATAGATAGGAATCCCCTTAGTAATATCATGAACAATTAACATGGTTGAATTGTTTGCATTTTTCACCATTATGATAATGCTTATAACAATGATGTGTCACATCTTTCTGATAATGGCAGTTCATGTTTTATTTACAAAGATTAGGGCTTTTCAATATATATTTGAAAAATGCATTTTCGTTACTTTTCTTTGAAGCACCCTGGAGATGCAAAAATGACAAAAGAAAGGGTTAGATATGCTTCAACGATTTCCGTGGGACTCTGAGTGGTCATGTTCTAGGTTACCGACAACATCTATAACTCTGTAAGGGTAGTGGTTTAGATGCGGTACTGTCAGCTAGCCAAACAAACATGCATTTACTGATTATATAAGACAATTCAGTCTCTGTAATATAAAGTTTTATGGTTATAAATACACAGTCCTACTAGATTCATAGGAACGTTATGACACCTTACTACACAATTTTGATTGCGGACATGTGCTTCATGGGTTAGGAAGAGAAAGGATCCTCCATGCACATCCTTTGCGGGGCGGGGCAATGGATGATTGAATTCTTTCCATCCGAAATGCTGCACTCATCCATTCCACTACCGACGAGGCAATTGTTGATGTTAGTCACAGCACCAAGCACTGCTGTCACTATAAGGAATTGTTCATGTGTCGTCAGTGAAGATGTGGTCATAAATGGTATAGTCCTCTTTGGAGTTTGTAAAGTAAGCTGCAGTACCCAAGATGAAGATCTACTTTTTTTTAAAAACATGTAGAGACCTGTAGTGCCACAACTGGCTCGTGATAGCAACATCCCCGTTGCGCTTCTGTTGGGGAGGGGTGTTTGGCTTGATCAAGGTGAAGTTTGTCTATCAGACACAGAGGGGGGGGGCTCGAAACAGACATGGGAGAGCATTCAGTTTGAGTGAGGGAAACGGGTAGGAGACAAGAATGGCTTTGTTGAAAGGTATTTCTTTTTACAAAGCGGACATTACCATCTTACATGTTGAATTTGTCTCTTTGTAAAGACTCTATACACATGAATTTAAAACTGTAATGCAGGTTTTTTACTTGTGACCAGTCTTGTAATCACGCTAAAATACAGTTGAAAAAAGGGTGAAATGTTTCATCTGTACTTACAGTATATCACTTATGTTTCTCCCTCCATTTTTGTAGCTATGAAGATGGTCAAGTGGGCGACACAAGCATAAATACACAGGATCAGAGCATTCACAAAGAAATTCTTCGGGTCATTGGTAACCAAACAGCTACTGGTTGAGTGGACTTCTTTTAATGATTAGGGTTATAACTTAATGCCTTCCTCAGTTTCAAAGCTGGATTTTGAACTGAAAACGGTTAAAACAAATTATTTTGATTCTTAACGCAGATAATTGCCCTTTTGAATTTCTGTGTTTTCTTGACGTTTGTATTCGGACTGAAATGCAACATATCCACTACCATGAAGTTATTACGCAGATGTCTATATTCCTTGTTAGAAAATAAACTGGATGAAAACACTCATTTTTCTGTAAAGCAGTTGATTTAGACATTTCGTTCTGGGAATTTTACGACCAATGATCTAACGTGCAAGGAAGGAAGACGAGTTTTATAACTTAGAGCCCCATAATGGTGTGATGCTTTGCAATATGTATAACCTTCACTTCTTGTGATACCATTAAGATGGCTTGAAGATATTTTCAGAGGCCAACTTGTGGGGAAAACATGTTACAAAATGTGTAAATGTATCATTGCTCAAAAATTACTTACCCATTTTTTTAGCTGAACTTCCTATCAGACTTGTGCAACATTCGATAAAATGTCTCGCTGGACAGCTGTTGAAAATGTCCCATCGAAAATACGCAGTATCTGCTCGCTGTAGACACAGCAAAAATAATGCTGTTAAGACAACCTCGTGTATTCCACCTGGGCAGCTGGGATCATATCATCCTGAACATGAATGTAGGGCTTGATAGTACTTACTACTGGTTCTGCGACACGCAGGGAGGCTAAATGTATTCACTTTACACCCTGCAGGCACATACAACATTGGCTCTCTGCCGAGCCTATGCAGCCCATCATAGTTCTGCGCTTGGAGTGTAAAATGAAAAAAATCCAACTTGATAATGGGAACACTTGAAATGTTTTTGTAAACAATGCCATGTCAAATAATAGCTTGCACTAACGATGAAACATTCAGTTGCTTCATTATTCCGCTCACTATAAGGATTGTCTAAGTAGAAATCAGCAGTAGATGCACAGTATTTATAAACACAGCTTGGATACTTTTGAGTAGTAGACCATGCATTTTCCATTAAAAAAACTACAAAATGTTTTATAATAGCGCATTTGTTGATATTAAACGTCACTTTCTTGCAAACCAGACCATGTTGCTGATGTGACTCTGTGGCTTCTGTATAGGTCAGTGTGCAGCCTGAAACTCAAAGGTTTGCAAACTCTGCCATTGACTCTTGATATTTTCATAATCCGGCCATCATTGATTAAATAACACGATAATTGTCACTATATTATTATTTATTTATATTGAAAATGAACAGAGGCAGATGATTTTGAAGTTATAAATCTTTTGCACTAGTCGTTTCTACATTTTATTAAACACGTTTGAAATATGTATACATTCCCACATGTACTCAAAGGGCTGCACCACAGAAAGAACACTGGCCTGCAAAGGGCCATTTTGTAATATTGGATGCTTGAGCCAGTGTCTAAGCTTCTGTCCAAATGGGTGATTCTTTTCAGTTAAGTTATATTGTTATATTATAAGGGGATAAATAGGCCCCGAGGGATGTTCCATATGTCTGTTACCCAAGGGTAGTCAACCGTTTTGTTCCCCGTTAGCGGAGGCCTGCAGCAGTGTTTTTGGTATAGGTCAAGAAGGTTGCCAAGAGTACCTAATAGTGGCCACATGGAGGGTTACTTTGGCTCTTTTTTAACGCCAGGCAAAGGAGTATAGAAAACTCACATCCTGTGCGCAGGCAGGACAAAGGAAGTAGGGTTCCTGTAAATTCACCTAGTATCAGTCCTTTCACAGTGGCACATGACAGCAGCAAGGGATTTCACTCACCCTTGAGAGTGGTGCTTCGGTGTGACTCTATCCTTCAGCGAGGAAGAAACCAGGTCTAAAGGAGGAGCCAATCAGGCCTCCAGGCCCTATAAGGGTGCATTGACCTCCCTGCTATTCAGGCAGCCACTGATACAATATGTCCTTTCACAGGAAACTTATGGTTCATTTGCATTCTCGGTCATATGGTTTACACTTGCTTGAAATGTTTGAGCTTACAAATTGGGACAGTCCTGCAAGGTGCATAATATTCAACCCAGACGTGCAAAACCCTAGTTACTCTAATATTTTTAAAGCTAAAATGTTAGTTATTAATAAAAATGCGCAGTAACTTTAGCTGTGCCATTATTGAAATGAGGTTTACCATTAAGATACATTTTACTAATCAGTGCTCGATAGAGTAATTTTTATGCCCAATACAGAAAACTATACATATGAAATTGTGAAGTTATTAATGCTTTCTGATCAATGATATCACAAAATGTCTAGCTCTCATCCTGATCAGAGGGCAGCATTTCGCCAAATTCTCATACGTGTCTTTCACCAAGCAGCAAAGTTTCAATATGGCGACGGATGAAGTTGTGTATTATCAGTCCTCATATAACACCCAGCATTCCTGAGAATGTACGCCGTTGACAACTGTGCCTACGATTTTATAGCCCTTTTCATTTTAGTCTATGAATTTTGTTCAGCGTATAGGTTCTGAGACAGCATAAAATATTAGAGCCCAATACCAAATGTGAACTTTACATATCAACAGAAAAGCACACTGCTCTATGCATGCTGCAACCCTTTGTTCTCCATCTCCACATTCAGACGGATTCAGCTGAGGTTAACTTGGCAAAACAACTCTATTCTTAATGGCCCCTGTGGAAGAAGTCCAAAAATAACAGAACAGTGGCAACGTTAAGAACACCAGCACTGCGTGTCACTTTTACAGCAGCTGTGGTACTTGAAATTAGAATATCAAATGTATTTTTCAGATTTTACTCGTTTCAGTACCTTTGTTTTCCAATTTTGTTGAACTTTTTCAAAATCCTTACAGATGGTTCAAGTTCATATGATTACATACCACCTTTTAGTATTTATCGTTTTGTTAGCCATGTTCAGCTATGGAATGCTAAAGAATTCCAATCTTTTTAATATTTGTATTTCCTGATCAATTGAAAACTGTTTACTGATGCTGTAGAATAGTTTCTTTGATTTTATAGTAGTTGGTGCACACATTAAATCCATTAAATAAGGTTAAGCTTATAATCCATTTCTATTTAACGTGTCATTTTATAAAAGAAAATGGCATACTGTACTGTGTGCTTTGGGTCATACTTATATTTGTAACATTTTCTACTACTGCCATGATAACCCCTTTCCTCGTTTTTTTTTGTTAAAAATAAAAAAGACAAAAATAAAAATGAGTTAGTGAGAACAAAATGTTATATTGACAACAATTGAAATGTTTGCTTTTTTTAAGTGCTGTATATCTTCCTCATTAGACAACTGCTCTGTATTTAAATTGAAAATTGGGTGAGTCTAAACATTTTTATTCTGAATAAAAAAGTTTATTTTACATTAGAAATGGTTTTAAAGACTTTGCTGTGGAAATATCTAAGCATTTATTACATTACTTGTAATTGTATCAAGAAGGACAAAAGACCATTTTAAAACATCTGGCAAAATATTCACACCATTCGTTGGCAAATGAAATACAGTATCATCCTGATAAACATTCTATAGATGCCAGTGGTCCCCTCTGATGTGCATTACTCCATACACGGCAGCATGCCTTTTGAATCCATTAGTGACTTTTGAAGCTCTGTAAACCACAAGATGTACCTTTAACGTCATTTTAGTTGGTAGTATTTGTTTAGCGTTGGGCAAAAGCATCTTGAAGCAAGACCGCATTGAAGAGGAGGCATTAACGGGGAAAAAACACAAGCTAAAAGGAAACGTTATTCATGCATTAATTAGCAGAGATTTCGTTTTGAATAGTGCATGAAAAACAGTTCTGGCAACGATGAAATACTATTAGGGAATCAGAGGATGGAAACGTTTTATGGCACTTGCTTTGCCTAATGTTGCTAACAGATATTTTCGTTGATGTGTCTGTGGGCCATTGAACGAGAAGTGTGTCGGAGTTACTGATGATGTTATGTTGTTTAAGTTGGTATAACTTACAATATACCTCTCGTCTGATATTGCAGCACTTGTGTTGGTGTTTTTATGATTAGTCGGGTAGTACTGAGGTGTCCACAACCATCCAGGAGGCGCCATGCTTCTGAAAATGTGTAGTGTGAATGGGTGTGTTTCTTTGTTAGTTACATGTAACAACTTCAATGAGTTGTGCATGAATGTTCTTGGTAATAGATGAGGGAATCCAAGGGCAGTGCCGAATATCCTACAAATTTTTAGGATGGCAAGCGTTTTAATTACCTGGCATAGGTGTGCCTGTCTGTTAGTGTGAGGCAGTTGGTGACAGCAAGAACATGATGGTCAACTGAAAGCATCTCTGGGCTACGTTTAGGTGCATTTTGTTCTGTCTTAATATATTCTGTTGTATGTTAGTGCACTGTGTGTCCTGAAAACATGATATCCATTGGTGTTGTGCTGTATTTGTGTATGCGGTATTGAGATAGGTGTGCTATCTTTAGGTTGTGTATGCCTATGGGCTATAGGAAAGCAGAATTAAAGCTGAAGATCAAACAAGCAGGAAAGTGAGGGGGGAAAAAATCATGTGTGCAGTAACCTAAATGGGAAGGTGCTAGCAGAAGGCATGCAGTGCTGAGACAAGAAAGAGGGAAGCCGGGAAGGCTATGGCGTACTGGAGAAGTAAGAGGCACAATCCGCCGGGAGCAGAGCTGATGGGATGAAAAGGGGCCGTGATCTACTGGGAGGAAAGGTAAGCAGGACCTGTCTGGACGAGAGAGATACAGGCACTGTTCAAGAGAAGGATGAGGCAGACTTATAGATGAGATATCTGACTGCAGGACCTCCTCACCAGCCTGTCAGCTGCATGACCACCCTACTCATTCATTTATTTTTTATCCTTTGTAAAATGCATCAAACGGGGGAGGGGCAGTCACTGAGCAAGGGTAATGTTGAGTAGAACAGTAGAATATTCTACTTTTGACAGCCCGGCCCTTCACAGAGTAGGGGCAGATCCTATTCTGATAGTCTGAGGGTGAAGGATATGCCCAAGTTCTTTTGTCTAAAACAAACAAGCATTTGCATAGCCAACAAGTCTCGCCTTGGGACCTTGTAAGAAAAAAAACTGAAGTGTAAGACTTCCCATTTACATTTACTGCATCCTAAATATGAAGTAAATGTAAACGTGAAGTCATATACTTCGGTTTTTTGTTTACTTACAAGGTCCCAAAGGCGAGACCTGTTGGCTATGCCAATGCTTGTTATATCAGTGTGGGACTGAAACATTCTAATTGTCACACTTGTAGGACTGTGATGGTTAGTAGTTGTGTTATTGCTATCATTGACAGCTAGGCAGGGGCAGTGTGTTGTGGAAGCTAAAGTGGCCTCCTGATGAGAACCCTGGCACTTAAA
Source organism: Lissotriton vulgaris (assembly GCF_964263255.1). NCBI lineage: Eukaryota > Metazoa > Chordata > Amphibia > Caudata > Salamandridae > Lissotriton > Lissotriton vulgaris. Next base: position 392,167,280 of record NC_141689.1, read on the forward strand.
ACCCATCAATAAGTACATGGATGTAGAAACTTTTGGAAAACCAATAGGCTGGTAAAAGGGGTAAAGTTATCTCACAGCCACACCTAAAAAGAGCACTTAAATGGAAAAAAAGGACTGTTTTCTGTTTACATTGCATGCATTAAATAAAGAATGTAATGTGTGTTGATTCAGTGTACTCTTGACATGTAAAATGCTCCCTCATGCCTTCTAACTCAAGCTCTGTATAGAAGAAGGAATGACACAGCAAACCTACAAAAGCATGAGTTGGTTAAAAAATACTCCACTAGCGAAAGCCAAAGCCAACTATTCGTATATATTAAAGAATTCTTAATAATAGGTACACAGACAGCTGCACCTTGAAGCCAGACCTAAACAGTGCCTATTTTGCGCTGCCCTCTTTTACTATATTGATGATGTAATGACGCTAGGTTTACTATCACAAAGAAACACAAGGCTAAAAGAAAGTGACCTGTTTTTTTTTACTTTCTAATCACTGTGGTCGGTCTTCGGCTGCATGGTCAGATTCATGAAAGGTCTTGTGAAAGTTCAATAATCCCGAGGGTCATGAAACTGGGGTACAAAACATAGATACACTTGTGACGAATTTAAAGTCAGACCCGAGGGGCAACAGTAGATCGAAGGGGGCAATGAAAGGCCAGTGGTAGAGCCGTTGTATCTGGACGATGAAGACGTTTTTCAATGCATTATTGACTTATGTAGCATGCTAAACATTTACACTTTTTGAAGAACCTAAAACTCCCCGATATGACAACTAAAATGGACACTGCCTAGCTAAGCACCAGAACCAACGGTGTGACAAAATGGATATTTTCATCTCTATTTACAAACGCATGGAGGGTGGAACGCAAAATGCCACAGCCAAAGGCAGGCTTTGTTTAGGCTTCCTATAGGGTGTTCCATACTCCATTCAGCAGCAACACCACAATATTTGCTAAAACCTCTGAGGCAATACCTGGATGCTGAGGAGGGGCAGGGAAAAGCCAAGCGTCTACCCCTTGTCATTCCTGGGTAGTGGCAAGTGTTGTGCGCTGAATTCTCAGGGGGGTAATTAACTGCCTTCTGATAACACCTCTCGCACCAGCACTGTCCTCCCCAGATATCAGAGCAGGACCAAGGCGTTCAGAGCGCCACCACTGTCACTACAGGTGAAGAATATCCTGTCTTATATTCACTGATCAGTTGTGGATTGCAGGAATGAACACCTGCACATGCGCCTTCCTGCACCACTGTGGCCGAAGCAACATTCCGCACTATGGAGCAGCGCGTGACTGAGATTTCCTCGCGGCCGTCCATGCCTTGGCCACGTGCTAGCCTCACCCTGCTTGGCCTCACAGAGGCGGGAGCGGGGCTGCCGTGCAGGAGTATCAGCGGAGCGGGGTTTAGAAGCCATTTGACTGAATGCAGGGGGGGAGGAGTTGACAGCAGGCAGTCCTTCAGCTCATTATTGTCATGCCCACTGCTGCACATGCATTCGGAAACTGGAAGGTGTGGCAATGCCAGACACCATGCAGGAAGGCAGCCTTGATCCCACATACCACACTCCGCACAATATAATATTCCCATATAAATCTCACATCACTGCATGGCCCGTTTTCAGAACTGGAACATAATATAGAAAACATGTTTAATTGTCGGCGATGGAGGATTTATGCTTAGACTTTTCCTGGTAGGCCCTCAGTCCATGCAATGATCAGGGCACATTTTGTCTTCCATCACTACTGTCCCGTTGAATTACTTTTCACATGGTTTCATCTGAGCGTGAGCACTTCTGCTTTTTACCCCCTCCCAACACCCCTTTAAAAACAAGCGTGTGCACCTTGCAATTAAAGTAAAAAGAAATAACAAGTTTGACGAGAGGCAGCTGGGGAAGGGGAGAGAAGAGGGGGCCTGCACCTGTTTCCCTTGCAAGAGCGAGCAGGAACCATCTGTTAATTACAAACAGATGGTTTGAAAGCTCGCTCCCACAAGGGAATCAAAAAATGTGCACGCGTTGCTATTCAAAGCAATGCAATGCGTGCAATTTTTTGACTGCAAAACTGAATCGATTTCTAACGGTCTTTTTCCTATGCAGCGAATGCATGCTGCGTAGGCGAGACCTAAAAAACTGAGGGGCATATTATCAAGCCCCTATCGCCACCACAGCATCACTTTTTGTGATGTTCTGGTGGCAATAGGGTCAGCGCCCTATTATCAAGGCAGCGTTATCCCAATTAACGTTGCTTAAAGCCATGTTAAGTGGCTTAACTCTCCCTTGATAATAGAGCCCCTTTCACGCTATACTTAGCGTGAAAGGGGGCGTGCAAAGGGTGTCGCGGTTGGTGTTCCTCCACAACACCCATTGAAGTTGACGCTGCAACCTATTATCAAGTTTGACAATAATTAGTGGCAGCGCCAAACTTAAGACCAGAAAAATCCTGGTCTTAAGGTGGCAAAATGAGGAAAAATGCTTTATTTCTCCTCGTTTTCTGCTTTTTCCATGTGAAAAAGCAAAATGCCATAGTTTGTTCATGTACAGGAAGGTGTCCCTTCCGGTACACAGACAAAATATCGATTTTTAAATATCGATATACAAAAATATCGAAGTTTAACTATCGATGGGACAAAATATCGAAGGTAAGTAATATCGACAGTCTTAATATCGATATTGGTATGATATCAGTAATATCGAAGTTGTAAATATCGATGTCAATAATATCGAAATTAATAACTTTGATGTTACTAATATAAATTTTTAAATAAATTTAGTGTATATTATATTGTATTTATTATGTTTTATTATTTATTTTTAATGTAATTTAATTAAATATTGTCTTTTACTACTGTAGCGGGTTGTGGGTTTATAGGGGAATAGGGTGGGAAGTAATTTAATTATGTAAAATTAATTATTAATTAGTAGGAATTATTAATTAATTAATTGAGAAATAATTTTTATTATTTTTAATTAATTGATTAATTGATAAATATGTTCTGTAGCGGGTTATGGGTTTATAGGGGAATAGGGTGGGAAGTAATTTAATAATAATTAATTAATTGATATATGTTTGTACATATTGTAATTAATAATTAATTGGTAATTAATTTCTATTAATTAGTTAATTAATTAATATAATTGTTGACATATTTATAATTATTAATTAGTTGGTAATTAATTAATATTAATTATTTAATTACATTAATTATAGTAATTTTTTATATATAATTTATTGTTATTCTTAATTAATTAATTGGGAAAAATAATATTAATTATTACATTAAATTAATTACAGCAAATGTGCTAATATATTTACTTTATTGTTATTGTTAATTAATGATTAATTGGTAATTAAATAATATTAATTAATTTTGGTTAAAGGAGTATTTTTAGGGTTCAGGGTCAGTTTTCAGTTTTTGGGTAAAGGGTTTTTTTTAGGGTTCAGGGTCAGTTTTCAGTTTTTGGGTAAAGGGGTATTTTTAGGGTTCAGGGCCAGTTTTCAGTTTATGGGTAAAGGGGTCTTTTTAGGGTTCAGGGTCAGTTTTCAGTTTTTGGGTAAAGGGGTATTTTTAGGGTTCAGGGTCAGTTTTCAGTTTTTGGGTAAAGGGGTATTTTTAGGGTTCAGGGTCAGTTTTCAGTTTTTGGGTAAAGGGGTATTTTTAGGGTTCTGGGTCAGTTTTCAGTTCATGGGTAAAGGGGTATTTTTAGGGTTCAGGGTCAGTTTTCAGTTTTTGGGTAAAGGGGTATTTTTAGTGTTTAGGGTCAGTTTTCAGTTTTTGGGTAAAGGGGTATTTTTAGGGTTCAGGGTCAGTTTTCAGTTTTTGGGTAAAGGGGTATTTTTAGGGATAAGGGTCAGTTTTCAGTTTTTGGGTAAAGGGGTATTTTTAGGGTTCAGGGTCAGTTTTGGGTTTTTGGGGTACAGGGATATTTTTAGGGTTCAGGGTCAGTTTTGGGTTTTTGGAGTACAGGCGTACAGGGTAAAAACAAAAAAAAATTACATTAAATCAAATAAATTACATGAAAAAAAATTAAAATTAATTTAAATTATTAAGTGTTTTATTTATTTTAAATTTATATGTATTAGTTTTAATTTTGTTTTAATATTTTTATTTAATAGTTGTAAAATTATATGTATTTTTAATTTATTTTTACATTACTAATAATACATTTAAAAAAACAATATTTTTGATTCCGATATTTTTGTACTTCGATATTATTTTTTCGATATTTTTGTACTTACCTTAATGAAGATAGGATTCCGATATTTTTGCTGTCGATATTTTTGCTCCGATATTTTTGCATGTCGATATTCTGTCAGACATTCGTCCCTTCCTGTACATGGACAAACCGTTTTTCAAAATGCCATTTTGTAACTACCATGTGTGTTGCACGAAGCAGCACACATGAAAGTTACAAACTAGCATTTTAGGTTTGTTTATGTGCAAAAAGAAACACCTTCCTACGCATAAACAATTCTCCAGTATTAGGGGTGTCTTTCATAGATTCACATGCCTGAATCATTCCCCGTCGTCGGAGTAGGAGTCTCACGGTATATAAAAAGCAATAAAATGCCATAAAATATATAGCATATCAAAGAAATACCAAACCAGGAAGTAAGTAGCCCCAGCTACAGTAGAAAAAACTTCCACTTTCGTGACTATCTAGGTCATTATGTGTTAGTCCAAATTGCAGCCAATCAGGCGACAGCACCCACCAGAATGTTCTCCCCAGAGGCTCAGGCTCTCAGATTTTTTACCGCACGTTGTGTGAAGGGAGTCTCCCTGAGCTCTGCTCAGTTTTTTCTTCTATATCACTAAAATTCTTCAACTTTCACAGATGTCTTCATCTAAATCCCTGTTTAGAGCCTGTGACTCTTGTGGGAAGCCAAGACTTTTCAAGGAAGACCCCCACAAGAAATGTTTGTATTGTCTTTATCCTGATCATGTGGTGAAGGAGTGCAAGATCTGCCGGACTTTCCCCTCCAAGACCATCAAGGATAGAGAAGGGCGCCTTCTATTGTGGCTCAATAGACTAAAGAACAAGGATGACCCTATCTCTGAGGTAGGAAGTTTTGGTTCCGGCTCTTCATTTCTTTCAACTAAGAGGAAGGCTGAAACTGATGTTTCATCTCTGAGGGCGAAGGTGGTTAAGAAGTCTAAATCTTCCCAGGATGCTCCTGGGCCTAGTTCTTCAAGTAAAGTTATCCCACTTTCCAAAGGGGATTCTACGCCCTCTAAGAAGTCTGGGACTAAGACAGTCCCTAAGAAATCTTCTAAATCTGTGCCTCCTCAGTTGCCATTATTGACAATTTCAACGTCAAGGAAGGACTGTGTTTCTTCTCATGTGGCCACTTCTACCACCTGTACTATGACTTTCTCCTCACCGAAGCCTGCACTTGTCATGTCTTCAGCTTCTTCGCCCACACTGGTTCATGTCCAGATTAGGCCTATCTCGTCGTCGACAGTTGCCCCGACGACGATGGCCAAGGTGCCGCCGACGATTTTGTCATCTTCATCTTTGAAAGCACCATCGACGAAAGCAAAGCCTCCGTCGACGGCCTCGACGACGACACTACCGTCGACAGCCTCGACGACGACACCACCGTCGACGACCTCGTCGGCGAAAAGATCATCGTCGACGGCAAAGCCATCTTCGACGAAGACACTGCCGTCGACGGCCTCGACGACGAAACCACCGTCGACGGCATCGACGACGAAACCACCGTCGACGGCCTCGACGACGAAGCCACCGTCGACGGCCCCGACGACGACACTACCGTCGACGGCCTCGACGACGACACTACCGTCGACGGCCTCGACGACGACACTACCGTCGACGGCCTCGACGACGACACTACCGTCGACGACCTCGTCGACGAAAAGATCATCGTCGACGGCAAAGCACTCGTCGACAAAGCTACTGTCCACGACCCCGTCGACGACCCCGTCGACGACGATTCCGTCGGCGAGACAGCACTGTCAGCAGTATTCAGACGTCCCGTTGACGCCGCCTCTTTCAAGCTGCACTACTTTGCAGGTTTGGTCCGCGCAAACAGCAGGGATTCCATTGCCATCTCCTGCGACCACTGCTACTTTATTAAAAAAGAGAGCTACTGTGGACTCTATTTCTACTACCATTGTGGTGCCTGACAAGCTCTTGGATTCCGATGAAGAGGAATACTATGAGGACGAAAACTTTGGACCAGCTAGAAGTCCATCCGAACTCCATATTAAAGTTCAGGAAGATGTTGAGGATAGCATGGAGGACGTTCAGCCTGCTCCGCGTGCGGACAGACCTGATACTGATAGGCAACTGCCTGATGATCTATTCCGCAACTTGCAGTACATGCTCAGTGACTATTATAGACGTTTCCCACCTTCTGAGTCTGGTGATTCAGTGATGTCTGCACCTTTGCCGCAGGGAAGGCCTTCCCTTTCTCCGCGTACAAGACCAAGGGCTTCTAATGCGTTGGAGGACAGTCGCTCAACGTTCCATACGTCACCAATTTCATCTCCTCAGCCACGAGAAGAGGAGCTTTCGGAACAGGATGATCAGGAAGAAGGAGAGCTGAATGAAGCCTCTGAATCGTCGGAGTATGAGGATTACAATGCGAACACACCCTCTCCGGCGGAGCCTACTGCTTCTGAGTCACCACCCGTGGACGTTGCCTCATTTCACAGGATCATGGATAGAGCGACTAGGAGGTTTCTAATAACCATGGAAGCTAAACAAGAAGACTGCTTTTTGTATGATTTTAAATCTACCCCTCATAAGCAGAGTTGGACCATTCCAATTGTAGATTTCATCTGGAAGGAGGGTCTTAAGATCATGGCCAAGCCGAATTCCTTACCAGCAGTGCTCCCTAGAGTAGATAAAAAATATAGGGCGCCTGCTACTTCTCCAGCATGCCTTGTCGGGCAAGCTAAAGCCGATTCTGTGGTGGCACAGGCAGCGCAGAAGAGATCTTCCAACCCTACGTCTCAGGTCTCTGTCCCTCCAGACAAGGATGGGAGACGCCTTGATTCCATTGGCAAGAAGGTTTCTACCATTGCAGCCACGACCATCCGGGCCGCAAACTCCCTCGCCATTTTAGGGAGATATGATAGACAAATGTGGTCAGACATCTCACCGTACGTAGACAAGCTCCCCGAGCCTGATCGCACTGAGGCCAAGAAAATCCTTCAGGAAGGAGAGTGTGTCTCCTCGGAGGTGATTGACGCTGCTGTGGACGTTGCTGCCACTGCCTTTCGACAGCTGGCAGGTGCAGCTGTTTTAAGACGGCAAGGATGGCTAAGAGCAACCTCCTTTAGGCAGGAGGTTCAAAACAGAATTATTGACATGCCTTTTGATGGAGAGTCACTATTCGGCAAACATGTTGATGAGGCCCTGGAGGCAATAAAGAAAGACACTGAAACAGCGCGTTCACTGGGTACCCTTCAGTACCGGAAATCTTCCTTTCGTGGCACAAGAGGAAGGGGGAATTTCAATACTAGAGGAGGATACGCCCAACAACGCTCTTATCCCTCCACCCAGGGAAACCAAAGATTTCAGCCTTACCGGCAACAAACCTATGGACAAAAGAGAGGAAATTACTCTCAACCTCGAGGAAAATCTAATTATCGAGGGAGAGACAACAAGAAATGAGGAACGCATCCTGCCATCACTTTGTGCCAACCCGAACCAAATTGGAGGTCGAATATCCCAGCACTACTTAAATTGGTCCGAAATTACTACAGACAAATGGGTCCTGGATGTAGTAGCCAGAGGACACATTTTGGAATTCGTAAAAATCCCCCCAAATTGCCCCCCAAAAGGACCCGATCCAGCGCACCTCAAGGAGCTATTCGTCCAGATCAACATCATGATCCGGAAAGGGGCAATCGAAAGAGTGCCTCATCATCAGAGGGGACGAGGCTTCTACTCAAGGTTTTTCCTTGTTCGCAAGAAGTCAGGAGAGTGGCGCCCCATCCTCGACTTGCGAGCATTAAACAAGTTTCTGAAGAAACTCACATTCAGGATGCTAACACTTCAGGAAATCCTCCAATTTCTTTCGACGGGAGAGTTTTTGGCAACACTCGACCTCCAGGATGCATACTTCCACGTACCGATTTTCCCACGGCATCGGAAGTTTCTCAGGTTCAGAGTGGCTGGCAGGGACTTCCAGTTCAAGGTCCTCCCATTTGGCCTGCGTTCAGCCCCCAGAGTGTTTACGAAGATGCTGGCCCCAGTAGCGGCCCATCTTCGGTTGCAATCGATTCAAATTTATCCATACCTGGACGACTGCCTTATCAAGGCCAGTTCTTTCGACACGGCTCAAGATCACGTTCAAAACACTGTGTCTCTAATGCAGAACCTAGGTTTCTCAATCAACTTCGAAAAGTCTCGCCTCACACCTACAACGAGAAAGGACTTCTTAGGAGCGACACTGGACACCAACCTTGCCCTAGTATTCATTTCAGAAGAAAGACAAGTCAAGATTCAAAGATTCGCGACGACATTGTCACTAAGAAAGTGCGTTTCAGTACGCATATTCAAGTCATTCCTCGGAATGCTTTCTTCCTGCATTCTGCTCACTCCCAACTGCCGTCTTCGGATGAGACCCTTACAGGAGGAACTCAGCCGCCAATGGATCCAAGCCACAGGATCTTTCGAAGATATCCTCCACATTACACCTCGCATGCGACAAGCAATCGCATGGTGGACCCACCGATCCAACCTACAAATGGGATGCTCCATGCTAACGGAAGTTCCCAGGTTCATAGTGACGACCGATGCATCCATGACAGGCTGGGGTGCACACCTCCAAGGCATGACGGTCAGCGGGAAGTGGAACCAGGTCCAAATGAAATGGCACATCAACCGGTTAGAGCTACACGCCATATTTTTAGCCCTGAAGTCCTTTCAGCGACTCTGCAAGGTGCCACAGTCTTGATACGGACAGACAACACCACCTGCATGTATTATCTAAACAAACAGGGCGGGACCAGATCAGTCCGACTATCTCAACAAGCGCAAGAAATATGGAGTTGGGCCTTGACTCACGATATTCATCTGTCAGCGGTCCACGTTCCGGGGATCGCAAATGTATTGGCGGACTCTCTCAGCAGGTCCGGGGGCTGCACTCACGAGTGGGAACTCCATCTCCCATCTCTGCGTCGCATCTTTCAGATGTGGGGGCATCCGGACTTGGACTTGTTTGCAACCTTCCAGAACCGGAAATGCCCATTCTTTGCAAGCTGGGTTCCCCACAAGGACTCGTGCGGGGATGCCCTTTCGCTGAACTGGACTCAAATCTTCGCATACGCCTTTCCACCGATACCTCTGGTCCCGAAAGTTATCAGGAAAATGAAGAAACAGCCATGCCGGTTGATCCTAATTGCTCCTCGATGGCCCAGACAATACTGGTTCCCCGAACTACTCCTTCTCTCGGAATGCAACCCTGTTCCACTACCACGCATTCCGCAGCTTCTTTCCACCCAGCAAGGCAAGGTATACCATCCGGACCCGAACTCGCTGAAATTGTCAGCTTGGCTCCTCAACACATGGAATTTGCACACCTAAATATTCCACAAGATTGTCAGGAGGTGCTTGCAAAAGCCAGGGCTCCATCCACGATCAAGACATACAAACTTAAGTGGAAAAGGTTTTGTGCATGGTGCCAAGCTAATGACTTACATCCCATTCAAGCAACACCAGAACAGATCCTTCCTTTCTTTCTGCATCTAGCCAGACTGGGTTTGGCGCACTCTACTCTTAAGGTCTTCCTAGCAGCCATCTCTAGGTTTCGCCAAGATGGATCAAACTCTCTGTTCTCTGTACGGATCATCCAACAATTTTTCAAGGGCTTATTTCGCATGTTTCCGCCAATCCGAAAACCTCCTCCGGCATGGCATCTGAACATCGTCCTTTCCCAGCTCATGCGACACCCCTTTGAGCCGATTCATAAGGTGGACCTGAAATTTCTGACATGGAAAGTATCGTTGCTCCTGGCTTTGACATCTGCTAGGAGGGTCAGCGATATTCAGGCATTTACATCTAAGGAACCTTTTCTTCAATTCACCACGGACTCAGTGGTATTGCGCACTAATCCCACATACATGCCTAAAGTACCACTGGACTTTCACCTTAATGAACCTGTTGTCCTTAAGACATTCTTTCCTAACCCACAATCTACGGCTGAGAAAGCACTGCATTCTTTAGACATTAGAAGATGCCTTCGATTTTATCTCTCCAGAACTTCGGTCACCCGCAAGACAGACCAACTGTTCGTGGCCTATGGTCAGCAGCGCCGGGGTTGTGCTGTTTCAAAACAGACCATTGCTAGATGGGTTTCCTGTACGATTGGACTTTGTCACCAACAGGCTGGTAGGCCCTTGCAAGCCTTGCCAAGAGCACATTCAACCAGGGCAGTTAGCTCTTCCACTGCCCTTTTTGCTGGTGTACCGCTTCGACAGATCTGCAGAGCTGCCACGTGGTCGAGCAGGCACACCTTTACTAGACACTACTGTCTGGACTCGGCAGATGATGCAGATGCTTCGGTGGGGAGAGCAGTGCTTCGCAATCTTTTCAAATAAGGTGAGCCTCTGTTTCCACCTGCTCATTTCTGCTCTTAGACGTTTGCTCAGAACATGTGATTACTGTTGTGCATGTCTCCTTTACTGTATACATAGATATATGTTTAATTATATGCATACATGATATTCTGACGTCTACGAGCGTTATAATGTGAGTACTGCTTACTATTCTGATTCAGGCATGTGAATCTATGAAAGACACCCCTAATACTGGAGAAGAACAATAGTTACTTACCTGTAAACAGGTGGTTCTCCAGTATTGGTGTCTTTCATAGATTCACATGCAACCCGCCCGCCTTCCCCCAGAGACTCTCTCGAATAGCATGGGGACTTCACTCCTGTGCGAGAAAATCTGAGAGCCTGAGCCTCTGGGGAGAACATTCTGGTGGGTGCTGTCGCCTGATTGGCTGCAATTTGGACTAACACATAATGACCTAGATAGTCACGAAAGTGGAAGTTTTTTCTACTGTAGCTGGGGCTACTTACTTCCTGGTTTGGTATTTCTATGATATGCTATATATTTTATGGCATTTTATTGCTTTTTATATACCGTGAGACTCCTACTCCGACGACGGGGAATGATTCAGGCATGTGAATCTATGAAAGACACCAATACTGGAGAACCACCTGTTTACAGGTAAGTAACTATTGTTCATCTCCCTGCTCACAGACACCCTTGCATTCTGGTGCAAGGGTGCCTGCGCTGGTGCTAAGTTGTGTAACTTAGCGCCATCACAGGGGGAAACTCTAGGCTGCACCATATCCTTGATAATATGGTGCAGCCTCTCATTTCCGAAGTGGCGGAGAGAGGCGTTAAGCCAAGACGGCTAATGCCTCTCTCCGCCACATCCTTGGTAATATGCCCCTGAGTGCCTAAGAACATGTTATACTGTCTGCTTCTGAGCAGGCAGTCAGCACTGCCTGTATTAACTGTTATAAGGAACGAGCAAATAGCTAATTTTCAACAAACAGACTATGTCATGCCTTTCTATGTCATGCCTTTCATCTCCAAGTCCTGTGGCAGTGAGTGAAAGAGAAGCTTTGCTGGAGCTTTCTATCCCCTCTGCAAAGTCAACAAATGCCCTGATAGCATAGAGATGTTTCCAGGATGTGAATGAAGACACCTATTTATGATGTCCCTTATTCTTCTTACAGTTGTTCCCATAAATCTGCCATTGTCAGTGCTCAAACGTAAATTACTGTATACTGTTAGAAACTAGCCTTAATAAAAACACGTATTCTACATTTAACCTGTTTTTTTTCTGTGCAGGATGTACCCAATCAGGTATCCTCAAAGCCCTGCGCATGCATCTACTGTTCTGCGCCAGTTTTTTAAAATCTGAGGGCCTTATTTATGTAGGGTTTGCATCGCATTTGCACCGCGCAAGGTGGTGAATGCGTGATGCAAACCCTAAAATGCAATGCATCAAGCCACACAAAGCCACGCTGGGCCCTGAGTAGCTTGATAAATCTGGAGTAATGCAACTCAGTGCATATCGATGTGTTGCGTTACTCTGCCCCTGGAAGGAGTTCCATGTGCATTGCATGGGTGCTCCCACGCAACACCTATGTATATTGACATATTCCCAGATTTAACATTACTGCTAGACCTAGGAATGCGCCAAAATGCTACACCTCCAAGGTGTGGCGTAAAGAGGAGAAATATCTTTATTTCTCCTCATGTTTTCTCTTTCTTGCAGCACACATACAAAGAGGACTGTTTTTGTGCAGGGAGGTGTCCCTTCCTGCACAAAAATAATCTTGTGTTGGAGCTAGGAAGTCCATTGTGGGCCAGTGCTGGTAAAAATGTAGGAATGTGTCGTATTTTTCTTTAATACGGGTCATTTCTGCCCTTTCCCGGTAACACGGCAGTGCAGCTGTGCTGTGTTACTTTTTGATAAATAGGCTCCCCAGTTTCTTTAGTCTCATTAATTAACTTCAGTCTCTAACAATTCCAGCCTCGTATGTAAATTATACACACACATAGTCTATAAAAATTAAACATAAACTTATTTTTATATGGAATGGATCATCTTTAAAGTGTACAATTCATAAACGTACTATCAAGCGAACTTCCATTCAAATGTCTCACGTATATATGCTCATTTGTGTGCTCAGCAGTGTTCTGCATACAGACTATAACATCAACTACATAGGCTCTCAATCACTGTCCTTAAATAACACTTACCGCTCATCAGAATTTCGTGGTGTCATCATTACATCACCCATCACAGGGCGGCTTCTGGAGGATATAAGTGCTGTCTTTTTTTTCAGTTTAGAAAGCTTTATTAAATAAGATATGCAAAATAAAACATCATTACAAAAAGAAATGGCAATGAAACGAGATAGTATTAAACTGTAACAATATGCAATGCAAACCCCAAAAGGTATATAGAAACTGTACCAAGTAACAAAGCTTTTAGAGGTATTTTGTTTTGTGGGAGGGAGATTAGAAAGAGAGAGAAAGAGAGGGGAAAGGGGAGGAAGAAAAAGAGGACAACCTAGAATACAAATTCAATACTTGAAATTGCTATAAGGAAATAAAAATGAAATGCAATAATGAACGTCATTAAAAGATAAGGGAATAAAAGGTATACATTTAGGGGACGTTTCTGGAAAGGAAATCAGTTAGAGGCAACCATAACAAGTCTTTTTTGATTAGTAAAGGTACAGTGGTGGCAAAGGCGCGATCAAGCCTATGGTGTTGACATAACAAGTTCCACCAAGCATGATATGAAATCTTTGATGTATCTTTCCAGTTGGTTGTAATTACCTGAAAAGAAATTGCTATATACAGACCTATAAATTTACGTACATTACAATGAGCATTCCATATAGGAGAGGACCCACCCAAAAAAAATGCACAATGTCAAAGGGATAGTCCGTGGCTAAAATGTCATTTAGTTTTGACCATATGTGAGACCAAAGGGACTTAACCAATGAGCAATGAAAAAACATGTGGAAAACATCAATTTTAACATGTGAGCAAGACCAACATTTTTTGGAATCAAGTAACTTGAATTTATGTAAATCAGAAGGAGTAAAAAAAAGTTTATTGTAAAAAAAATAAAAAGTCTGTGAAGTGCTGGCTGAACGGGAAACAGTATGTAGTTTACACCAAATAGTGTCCCAAACCTGTAAAGAAAATTCTTGAGCTAGGTCTCTTTCCCATTAAAGCTCAAATTTGGGATGGGAAAGTATTTTATAAATAGCAGCATCTCTGAAGGGAATAGAAAAATCTGGTGGAGGTGAGAGTCGGGACGGTGGTGATCAAGGAACTACTCTGAGAAATAATAGAGGTTAGGGCATGTTTAAGTAAGGGAAATTGGGAAGAGTGTGTGTTAGAGAGATGAAAAGTGTCACGGATGTCTGGGAAAGTTCTCAAGGAATTAACTTCAAGTAAGTGATCATAGGTGATGATACCTTTGTCAATCCATTCTTTCCAGAAAAGCGCTCTGTTGTTAATCTTAAGGGATTTATTGCACTAAATCAGAGTTAAAAAGTAGAGGTTAGCTTGTGAGAGAAAAGAGCGAAACAATGAAAGGGGTAGTGCTTTAGAGTGTTTAAATATGGGAGTAAGAAATCTCTTTGGAGGTTGAGATAGGCGAGTATCTGTAAGGAAAGAAAAAAGAGTGAGTTGCGCGAGTTCTATTGAGCTCCAGGCTGTTAAGGGAGGAGAAGATGAATCTGTTAGGAAAGGCCAAATTTGTTTTAAAGTAAAGGCTGAGTGAAATCTAGAAATGTTTGGAAAATTAACCTAACCTAAATCTTTGGGTTGTTGGAGCGAGAGAGGGAAATTCTAGCTTTGCAATTATTCCATAAGAATTTTGTTAGGAGGCGTTTTATGGTTTTGAAGAAAAAATGCGGGAGAGAGATAGGAAGTATCAAAATATAAAAATTGACAATAGGAGGTAGCATCCTTTTAAAAGTTGCTAGCCTCCCCCACCAACATAAGAAAAGGGGGGACCAACCGTCTATGAGTAAAGAGACCTTTTAAAGTATATCCTTATGATTGAGTTTTATGGTTTCTATAATGGTATTAGCATAAAGATTTATAAGCCGCTTGCGCCTCTTTTGTGCCATCGTTGCGTCACTTTTGTGACGCAGCGGTGGCGCAAAAGATGCGCCATGGTGCGGGGTATTAACCACATCCGCGCTCAGAGAATTCTCCTCCTGTGCTCAGATTTACAAAATCCCATGTTTCATGACGAGCTGGGCTCGGCATCAGCGTGCGAGGAGGCTACGCCATGACGAGCCCAGCTCGTCATGAGCCTGGAAGGGGTTAACAACGTGATGCATCTGGGAGATGCGTCACGTTGTAAAGCCCTGCGCCATAAGGAGGCGTTCCGGCACAGGGGAGTACCTGGCAGGAACGCCTCCTAAAAGTGGCTGAGTGAAATCTACAAGATTTCACTCAGTCACTTTTAGGCCAATGCTGCGTCAAACCCTGCGCCTGCCTGAAGCAGGCGTAAGGCTTGCCACAGCATTGCCCAGATAGGGCCCCCCCAAAGCATTGCTGGAGCTGCATCGCACTTGCGATGCAACTCCAGCAATGCGCCGCTTTTACAGCACAGATGCGTGACGCATCTGTGCTGTTTTTGCCTCATGGTGCGGCGCATTGAAAATGCAGCGCATCATGGGTGGCGTAGCTGCAGGGCGCACAATTACTGGCGCATCCCTGCTAATTTGCAGGGATGTGCCAGTAATTGTAAATTTGCCCCATAATATTTCTGGGATTCCATTCAAAGCCAGTTCCCTGGAACATATGAGAGAGGCAGACTTTGAAAAGAGGTAGGACTTCAGATTTGTCTATATTCAATTTATATCCAGAAACTAAGGAGTAATCATGTAGTAAAGAGAAAAGTGCAGGTAAAGAAGTGGCCGGATTAGAAATATAAAGTAAAATATCGTTCGCATAAGCAGTAAACTTGATCTCAATATTCTTACATGTAAAGCCAGTATAGAATGATGAGCACCGTATTTTTTCCAATAAAGGTTCTAATGCGAGAATGAAAAAGAGGGGAGAGAGGGGACAACCTTGTCTGTTTCCTTTGTGAAGGGAAAAATATTTTGATTGAGCGCCATTGACCCTAATAGAAGTAGAAGGATCAGAATACAGCACTTGAATATAGTGAATTATAGGGGAACTAAAACAATGCCATCTCAGTGCTCCAAACATAAAATCCCAATTGAACCTATCGAAGGCTTTTTCAGCATCTAATGTGATAGCTGCAACAGGGGAATCCATATTTGAAGCAAGGTGTATGATATTGAGGAGAGTTCTCGAGTTATCAGTAATAGATCTACCTTTGACAAACCCAGACTGATAAATATTGACAAGATCAGGGATGACTTTATTAACCTCTTAGCAGCTATGGAACGTCCAGCTCCAGTGCTGAACGTTCCATTGCGCAGGTGAGGTTCGAACGTCCAACGGCCGACGGCAGCATTCCTGAGGTAGTGGTGCCGTCGGCCGTTGGAATAGGCGCAGCACCTAAGAGGGTAATACGAATGGCTAGAATATTGGCGTACATTTTACAATCTGTATTGATTAAGGAGATGGGCCGATAGGTTTTTGCAAAGGGAGGGATCATTATCTTTTTTAGGAATTAGGCAAAGCATTGCCTGTGTGAAGGATCCCCTAGATTCACCTTTAACAAGAAAGTGGTTGATCAAGGAAAGTAAGTGTGGTATTAAACATTCTTAAAGTGGAGATAAAAATGCACAGTGAAGCCATCTGGACCGGGTGTTTTGTCCTTGGGCAGAAGAGTAATAGCATTATGTATTTCCTTCTCCTAGATAGGAATGTCAAGGGATGAGAGCTCCACATGATTATCAAGGGATTTGGGGATAAACTAAAAGAAAGAGTCAATTTGTACGGAGGAAGGACTGGATTCTGGAGTGTAAAGGGAAGAGAAGTATTGGACAAAACAGTCAAGGATTTTAGCATCAGTGGACTGACGAACTCCCTGAGAATCAGTGATAGCTATACTCTTACATTTTTGCTTTTTGATTTTAAGATAATTCGCAAGTGATTTGCCTGCTGTGTTACACCCTCCATACATTTTAGCGTTACATTTGAGAAGGTTATTGGAAGCAGAATCCCAGGAATGTTTATTGTATTGCATTTTCGCTTTAATAAGAGAAGATAGTGTGTCAGAGGAGTTAGTGGTGAAGTAAAGGTGTTCAAGTTCTTTAATTTGTTTAAGGATTTGAGATTATTGTGAGAGGGCCTTTTTCTTCTTTCGGGATACAAAGTCAATTATACAACCTCCAGCGGCAACCTTGAAGGCATCCCAAATAAAGTTAAAATCAGAGGTTAAGTTAAGAATATTGTGGAAGAATTCCAGGAAAAGCTTTAAAAGTTTAATAAACTGAGAATCTAAGAGGAGAGAGTTGTTAAAGCGCCAGCGTCGAGAGGCAGGAGTAGGTGAGGGGTAGTCTATGTCTAAAATAACGGGGGCGTAGTCTGAAAAAAAAAAAAAAAAACTATTTCTGAGCAAGTCATAAATTGGAAAGCATGTTGAGAGAGGAAAATATAATCAATACGGAATGTGATGCATGCACTGGAGGAAAAAAGGAGAATTCAAGTGAGTCAGGATGGGATATTCTCCAGGAATCTATAAGGCCTTTGGAAGAGATAGTTTTGTGAAATGATTTTTGCATCTTATTGGGAACATATCTTGTTTGTGATTTTCGGTCTAAAAAGGGATCCATGAGTTGGTTACAATTGCCACTCACAATTAAATCATCAGTTGCATGAGAGGAAAGAAGTGAGGAGAAATCATTCAAAAAGGTTAAATCAATACCGTTAGGGCCTAAACATTACAAAAGGAAAGTTGTACATTGTTAACAATAGCATCTAAGAACAACCATCTACAATTAGTGTCATGAAACTTGTTTTGTAACTGAACAGTCAGCGATTTATGAAAAAAAATTACGACACCATTTTTGTTGTGAATCCAAGTTTGCCGCTGCTGAATTCCGAAAGAACAGGTCGAGGCACAGACATGCTCTGATTACTAGGATGGCTTGTATGAACATTCAAATACGCAGAGTTTGGGGAAGTTGAGGAAATCCCCCAAAAAGCATAAGACAAAGGACGGCTTATCATTATTCCACCACTTTCACTATTCAGATGATGCCTCTGATACCTCCAAGTTGCTGTGCCATTCCACTAAGCGCACTCCTGAAGTGATCCTTCTCTGACTTCCCCTTGAGCAGACTGCTGCAGCACACAAGCCGCGTAATTTGAAAGACGCTGCAGAGAAAATGTTTGGTACCCCACTGGTAACTGTTTGAGCGCCTTCAGGTCCCAAGGATCCAAGGTGGCTGCTAATCAGGACCCCATCGTTAGATCTGTCCCAGACGCCACTGGACCTCTATCTAAGCACGACCCATTCCTTGAGTATGTCATCGCTGAATCCAGCCTCTGCACAACGTCTGATGCCTTCCATGGTGCTGCGACCACCACCTCCTGGCGGGATGGTTCTGATGTATCTGACGCCGAACACGGTTCGAAAATGTTATTTGACTTATAAGCCCAGCCTCAGTCGCTCAACATTATACTGATTCCAAGCGGACATGGATAAGATATTTTTGGACTGGGAGGCTCAGCGTCTGACCCTTGACATTATACTCATTCTAACCCAGAAGCATGCCAATACTGTGACAACAATGGTCACTGTGGAGGTGTGGAATTTTAGTTTGCGATCTGAACATCATCTGCGCCAGCTTGTCACCTATGTACTACGTGCACGGCAGCCATTCTAGGTCACCTATGTACTACGTGCACGGCAGCCATTTTTAGATATCATGGTCTCCCTGTCCACGATCGATCGCCAGCGCGCCCCTCTGACCCAGCAAGCATCCTCCGCGCACCCTGGCTCCCCCTCCCTCCTCCTTATGAGCATGACCCTTCTGCATGACCCAGTCCTTGGGAGTCACGCCAGCGCCTGACCAGCACCTCCTCTCCTCCCATGAATGCCCCTCTGTTGATAAACCTCCCCTCTGCGCCGGATTGTCCACGCAGCATGAATACCACTCCATTGATGGCCCCTCACCCCGTGTCCGACTGTCCACACAGGTCCGAGGCCACTGCCTAAGCCGGGTGATATCATTTACTGCCCCTTATTGTATGAGGTCGCTCTCCTTCAAAGGACCCTCTATTGATCCAGGCCTCCCCACCCCCTGTGATATGATCAGGCGCACACATCCTAAGACTCGACGGAACACTCAGCTGCGTGATGACCCCCTCCTCTTATCAGCAGGTTGAGGACCTCTATTGTGAAGGTATATGGGGGTGGGATTAACACGAGGATTACGGGGATGTCATTTTCTTGCTTTACAAAGTTCTGATTGTAATAAAGGAAGGTCACATGCCATAAACCAGTGTATAAGAGGCCAGGCCTCCGAGAGGCTGTTAGAGCACCTCGAGACGATACCTTGTTGTCTGATCTGATGTGTTCTGCTCTGTCGGAATAAACTTCTTTTTCCTGCCTTCTGGTCTCCGGCGCCTGCCTCATTGCTTGGTAAACTTGAATGGTACAAGGGCGGTTAGCGCCGGGCAAATCTTGAGAAAGGTCCTAGCCCTACCTTTTTCCACAATTGGCGTCCCAAAGCGTGGGGCCCATCAGCGACACGTGGATCCAGTGGGAGAGGTCCCGATGACAGAGTGAACGACTGCAACGATCGGGAAGAGCTCATGTCCGATAGACCCTCGTCTGACAGCCGATCATCCGACCTTCACTAGTTCTGAACAGACCTCTCTCGAGTGATCTACGGTCCTGACTGGGAACCATCAGGAGTGCCACGAACATCACGAAGGAGAGAGGACGATCGGGCGCTGGATCCAGAGGACAGGAAACCGTCCATGCGGTCCGGGTAAGGTCGTGTAAACACGACGAATTGAGGAAAATTGTTTTTGTTTGGATAATACTAGTATTACGCTTTGTTGAAACCTCTGGAGATTCGCTGTCTGCAAACGGAGAAAAACAACAGGCTCTCTCTTTGCAAACAGTGAAGGATAGGTAACGCAGACTTTTGTCCCCATTGTAATCCGTCGTGCCTATCTTCCTCCCCCACTGTTTCCCGAACTGCCGTTCGTGGATTATTGTCTGGAGATTCTTTTTCTGCAAACAGGGAAGAACAAGGTCTCTCTTTGCAGGGAGAGAAAGAGTAGGTAACGATAACTTTTCGTGCCCACTTATTCTCCCCACTGAATTGTTTTGATTGACCGATTGTTCGGTATTGGTTCGCTTGAGGTATTCACCGCCGGCAAACAACGGAGAATAGAAATATTCTGTCTAGTCTTTGCCCGCCGTGATAAGATAGGTAGTGCAGACTTTTGTCCCCGGTGTAAACCGTCATGCCTATCTTCTCCCCACTGGTTGGTAGCCTGTTTAGCCCGGACCGCTTATTAGAGATGAACCATCCAGCTCCACTGGAGGGCACCCCTAATAAGGACATGTTCACTAAGTATGGACTAGTCGCTATAGCTTACACTAGACTATGGCATAAATATACGAAAAAGAACCCTGAAAGTCAGTGGCCACTGATAGGTTCCTTTAGTGAAAATAAAATAAAAACATTAGAAATAGCGCTCCAGAAGAATAAGACCACGCCCACTATGCTCGACAGTATCGGCATGTGGCGCAAGGAAACGGAACAACGAAAGAAAAGAGAAGAAGCAAAAATAGGGAAAGAATTACGAAAGGCAGCCCACCTAGCCGCAAAACAACTAGAAGAAGAAATAAAAGAAAGAAAAGAAGCTACACAAAACCAAGAATCAGGGTCAACAGGCCAATGTCCTGTTAGGACCCCCTCTGCGCTCTACCCTGAACTACCCTCCAAACAACAGGCAAGCGATGAGTTAGTGCTAGGTCCCCCAATCATCTACATGCCCCCTCCATATGCTCCCAGCCAACAAAACCTGCAAGCCCCGAGTGTGAGTGAAAGTGACCCTAGTGCTAGTGCACCGGCCCTCACGGCCTCCGCACCAGCCACATTAACAACTTCGTCAGACGACCCCGAGGCTAGCAAACAATCATCAGCCAGGCTAAGTAGGTTAAGCAAAGATGAGCGGGATGGGATCAACGAAATAGCAAAGACATTGGTAGAACGAAGGGAGAGCGAAGAATACACAATGAGCGTATATAATTCACATGCCGACAGCCACAGACGGCATTTCATTTTGCGATTCAGCTACCACACCCTGAACGCGTATGAAGATAGGTATCAGAGTAAGGGTCCCGCTAAACTAACAACACTGTATAGGAAGATTGATGTTGGAGATGGGACTGAACGTGAGGCGACGGAGCTCTTCATGCAAATGCTTGAGGTCTTCCGCCACCTCGCGGAACAGAAACCAGAAGCCAAGGTTACGGTCCCTGAAACAACCTCGGCAGAAGTAGCCAATACTATGATGCCTATCAGAGAAGCGGCTCCTTACTGGATCCCGCCACGGGGCCAGGGAAGGAGCGATGATATTAATAATGAAAATGCAAAGGGGAGGGTTGTGTACAATTGGGTTTACCAACCATGGGACCGACAAGACATCCTAACCTTTAAGCAAACCCTGCCCGACTTAAGAAAGAACCCAACGGCATTTTATACCGAATTAGGCACAGCCTTGGGTTCGACAATAATGACTTTAGCAGATATTGACTTGTTCTTTGGGTTATGCCTGCCAGCTGATGTGTGGAAGCAAATCCGGAAGGCTGACCACACGGATCTGTTTGGACATACCTGGGACCAACTCGGTAAACTAGATAGACAGGGAGAGCCGGGGAGTAAACCACTGAAAGACATACTGGAACTCCCAGACAAACTGGTTCAGAAGTTAAAAACACTGGTCCCGGAAAGAAAAGTAGACTGGTCGATAGTCACGGCCTGTCGACAGAAACCCCAGGAAGATGTGTCAGAATACTTCTCCCGATTTGAGACAGTGTTCTCCGACTACAGTGGCCAAGACATGACCACCGCAACCGGACAGCACCTGTTTGTGCAAAATTATGTAAAGGGACTAACACAAGAAGTCTCCCAAAAACTGCAGACGAGTGAGAGTAGTTGGGGGGCCTCCAAACCCGCAGCTATCCTTCAGATGGCTCAGTATTACGAGCACCAAAAGAATGAGAATGATAGGGCGTCCGAGAAAAAGAAGAAAGATTTAAAGGAAAGGGTAATGATAGCCCAGATACAGGGTATAGCGCTAGGACGGGAACACCAAAGGGGGAACTACCAATCAACCACCCCCAGAGATCTACCTCCTAAAGATCACACCCCAACATCCGACACTGGACGGAGAGACATTAGCAATGACCAATGCGCCTTCTGCAAAGGGCTCGGCCATTGGAAATCCCAGTGTCCGGTTCTGCTAGAGATGAATAGAAATAGGGATTCCAGGGATGTGGCAGGTGGTCCGAGAAATAGAGTACAAGGACGAGGGAGCACCAACGACACCAGCAATGACAGATCAGGGAGACTGAACACGTTTGACCGTCCCCGACAGAACCAATATCAGCTGTCCGAAGGTGAACATGCCCCCGACTTTGCATAGGACTGCCAGGGGCAAGGGAGGGATCCAGTCGAGCTCTGTGTTGACCAGCAAGGTCCTTATGTCACCGCTAAGGTCTTGGGTACAGAGTCTCCATTCTTGGTAGACACTGGGGCGACACGTAGTGTGTTATCAAAACGACTGATTCCAAGGGCACCCTTGTCTGGCTCACACATAACGTCGATAGGTTTCGATGGGACGCCCTCCACTAACCCCCTGTCCGTACCTATTTCCTTTGACCTAGAAAACAACACTACTGACGCGACATTTCTACTCTCCTCCAACTCCCCTGACGCCATTATGGGTATTGACTTACTGAAACATTTTCGAGCTACCATTAGGTGTTCCCCAGATGGAATACGAGTCATCCTGTACGACAACCCAGACATGCCCAGATCCCCTCCCCCACGACACATGTGCTCCATAACTGACGCTGACCTGTCCCTGCTTGACACCCTGCCTCCGTACCTGTGGGCCAAAAATGACTCTGATGTGGGGCGAATGATGATTGATCCTATTCACATAACTGTACGACAGGACGCTATGCTCCCGAAACTCCCGCAATATCGGATATCGCCAGAGGGTGAGAAGGCACTGGTTGCGATCATTCAGTCTCTGGTAGATGCAGGAGTGGTTGAAGAGGTGGTTAGCAACGTCTGCAACAGCCCAATCCTACCTATTGTTAAGAAGCAGGGTGAAGGAGATGAGAAAGCGTACCGCTTCATCATCGACTTGCGAGAGATTAACAAAGTGGTTGTACCCCAATATCCTGTAGTCTCTGATATCACCACCATTCTGACCCTCATCCCGTCCACTGCCACCACCTTCTCTGTTATCGACCTTAAAAACGCGTTTTTCTCTATCCCCATTCATCCAGACAGCCGTTATCTCTTCGGCTTCACCTTAAAATCCCGCTCGTACCGATTCTGTAGAGCTCCCCAGGGATACACTGAAAGTCCCAGCATTTACAGCCAGGCCCTCAAAAGACAGCTGGATGCCTTCCAGCTACCAGAGGGAGTGGTGTTGATCCAATATGTCGATGATATCCTTTTGGCGGCCGACACCACCCCGCTTGCAACGACAGCCACCGTCCAACTCCTACACTTTCTTGCAGAGAATGGCCATAAAATCTCCAAAAAGAAGTTACAGTTCTGTCAGCCACAGGTGACTTACCTAGGCCATCTTCTGTCCAAAGAAGGGAGGAAACTTACACCCGACCGAATCCAAACCATCCTAGATACCCCCATCCCAAAAACACAAAAGCAGGTCCGCTCTTTGGTTGGCCTAACCTCTTTTTGCAGACAGTGGTTGCCTAATTACAGTCTCATTGTGAAACCATTACTTGCCCTACTGACCAAAGATGTCCCCTCCCCGCTTCCTTGGACCACTGAGTGTCAAGCCTCCTTTAAGGAATTACGGGATGCACTCTGCTCAGCACCCGTCCTCGGAACCCCGGATTACTCCAAACCCTTCTCCCTCTTCACCCACGAAAGGGAGGGATGCGCATTGTCTGTCCTAACTCAATCAATTGGTCCTAAGCAGCGCCCTTGTGCCTACTTCTCCGCCACTCTTGATCCTGTAGCCAGAGCTTTGCCTGCCTGCCTTCGAGCAGTAGCCGCCGCTGCTGTCTCTATCCGTCAGAGCGAGGGAATCGTACTTTCCAACTCCCTCACAGTGCTAGTACCCCATGCAGTCGACACCCTCTTGAATCAAACAAAGACCCAACACCTGACTAGCGCACGACTGACAGGGTATGAACTGACTCTGCTTGCACCCCACATCACACTAAAGAGATGCATGACTTTGAATCCTGCCTCATTGTTACCCCTGCCTGAAAATGACCCCGACATTCCTCCCATCCACGACTGTGTGACCCTCACGGACGAACAAACTAGGAGTAGGGTTGACCTCCGAGACACTGCTTTTCCTGACCCCGATGGAGAGCTATGGGTAGACGGCTCATGCATCAAACTACCAGATGGCACCACCTCAGCTGCCTATGCAGTAACGACAGCCCGAACAGTAGTTGAGACAGCCTGCATCACACAACGATCTGCCCAGGCAGCAGAGCTGATAGCCCTCACCCGAGCATGCGTCATAGCCGCAGGGACCACCACGAACGTATACACGGACAGCCAGTATGCCTTCGGAGTGGTCCACCATTTTGGGCTCCTGTGGAGGGAGAGGGGATTCCTGACGTCCCACGGCACCCCGATCCTCCACGGAGATCTAGTCTCCGCTCTGATTGAAGCAGTTCTCCTCCCCAAACGATTAGCGGTAATCAAATGTCAGGCACACAAAAGGGTGACAGACTTAGTCGGACAAGGGAATGCATTGGCCGACATCACTGCACGAACCACAGCTGAGAATAGGACGGTGACACGCATGTACATGACCAGGTCACAAGCAGAAACATGGAGTGACACAAGGATAATGATCAGAGACATACAGTCGGCCAGCACCCCTCACGAGCTGACTAAGTGGGCAAGGGTGGGTTTGAAGGATGAGGAGGGCTGCTGGCGAACGAAGGATGCAAGCAAATGGTTGCTACCCGACTCATACCTGATTCCCATACTGACAATGGCTCACTCCCCCGCACACATAGGATCTGCACCCATGATCGAACTCATTTCCAAAGTCTGGCATAACGACAAAATCCCTGACTCAGCCAGACGCCTAGTTCAGCAGTGCCTTATCTGCCTGCAACACAACCCCGGGAAAGGAACTGTAGTGCCCCGGGGAGGGTTTGGGACCCCCAATCACCCCTTTGAGGTCCTTCAGATGGATTACATCCAACTAGAGAGATGCCAAAATCTGAAGTATGTACTAGTCATTGTATGTGCCTTCAGTAAATGGGTGGAGGCCTATCCAACCCGTGACAACACTGCCATGACTACTGCCAAAGTACTGCTGAAAGAATTCTTCCCTCGCTATGGCCTTTGCCGAATTTTATGGAGCGACAATGGCCCCCACTTCATAGCTGAGGTTATCCAACTAATCCTAAAGGGGTTGGGGGTGAAGCAACGATTCCATGCGGTCTTCCACCCCCAATCCGCCGGTCTAGTGGAACGCCATAATGCCACACTGAAGCTGAAACTGGCAAAAATAGTGGCCACCACGGGACTTAACTGGCCGGATGCCCTCCCACTGGCCTTGTTATCGATGCGCTCCACTCCCACCAAGCACCATTTGACCACCTACGAGGTCGTGTTTGGGCGACCGATGAATCTCTGGACTGCTCCCAAACCGACCTCCATTCATGACGTCCCGGACGTCCTACTGTCTGATTATTTGTGCAAGTTAACTAAAACGTTGTCTGTCATTCATCAACAGGTGCAGCAGGCCATCCCCGATGCTTCCAGGGGCCCCGGCCACGACATCCAACCAGGAGATTTCGTATTGATACGAAATTTCCAGCGAACCAAGAGTCTGGAACCTCGGTGGACGGGCCCCTGGCAAGTGCTGATCACCACCCGAACGGCACTCCGAGTGGAGGGGAAGAAGCACTGGCTGCACGCGCATCATTGCCGAAAGGTCTCTGCAAACCTGGCCACGACAGAAAACGTCAGCACCCAAGAAGAGCTCCTGAGCAAAGACCGACCGATATTGGACTGTTATCCCGATACTGAGGCACTCGAACTTGCAAAATTCTCTGATCCCACTGTGCCATCCAGAGAAGGGTATTTCCTGCGTCGAAAGGAGGGAGCTTCGGCTAAGTAGGCCACGGACTAAGTTAAATCTCAGAATGGTGACCTACACACAATCAATGGTCGCCGGGAGAGAAGCTAAACGAAGTCTGTGGTTCTGCCCACTACCGAGCCCCTTGAAGGTGATGGAAGCGCCAAATAAGAAGATGATGGAAGCGCCAGATAAGAAGATGATGGAAGCAACGGGAAATACCCAGTATAGAAATCCAAAGACTGACAACCTGCACAAATCAAAGACAATTGCACTCTTCATTGTCTTCCTCTTCTGCCTCCTCCTCATGACCTCCTTCTGGATTCTGGAGGAAAGCACACCGGCTCATGAGGCATTGCTACCTACTGCACAGCCAACACCCCTGAAAGAGCATCACCTAATCTCTCTGTCGCCTCAGCTCCGAGAAAGGCGCAGGGAATTCTGGAACAATTCCTTCGTGCAACTGTTGCACCAACACAACCTTGCTGCAAATGCTACGAACTGTTGGATCTGCGGGTTGCTCCCGCATGCCACTGGACACTCCATCCCCTTCATCCCTTCACCCTTCTCAGTTCACGGCTCTTGCCTCGCCTGGTTGATCCTCATGCAAGAGAGCCACAGGGACAACGCCACCTCCAGCCGGACAGTGTCACACTTCTACTCTGGGTTCTGGCTGAACAAAACAGGAAAGACCCCAGCTGCCCTGTGTCCTGCGCTCGCAGGCGCCACCTTCATCAAAGACATTCCAGCCAAAGAACGAGTCGAAGTACAGGTGCTCCACAATCCGGCCAGAACCACCTTCACTCATCTGCAAAAACAAACTACCGCCACCCTGACTGTGGCTCTGTCCGTAATCAATGTCACTGGCCTTGTGTGCCTAGAGGGCCAGGGAACGCAACTGGTGGGCCACAGCTCCTGCCGAATCACCAGAACATTGGACTCAGTTGACCCCCCTTCCTTTGTTGCTTCTCCGAATATGTACTTTGTGTGTGGCACCAAGGCTTACACCTGGCTCCCGAGAGGTTGGAAGGGCACCTGTTATATTGCCTTCGTTCTTCCACCCACATATGTAGCCCCTGCCAACCACCACCGGCAGAGGCGTGCAGACGACCTTGGACAAGCCGACTCCACCGGAGCACAGTTCCTGGATGCAGCAAAGGGACTTGTTCCTCTGTGGGGCCCAATGGCAAACAGCCGTGCTATCCGACACCTGACCCAGGCAGTAGAAACAACGATCAACATCACGGCTGGCATCCTCGCCAACAACACTGCGGAGCTTCAGGCGGTCCGCCTCGTGACCCTTCAAAATCGTCTTGTCTTAGACGTGGTCCTAGCCGACCGAGGAGGAGCATGCCGCATCATCGGATCCAGCTGCTGCACCTACGTGCCAGACAACTCGCCTTCAGTCTACAAAGCCATTGAACACCTCCACAGACTGTCCTCAGAGGTTCACCAAGAACAGGAAGGATGGTCGCTTGGGAGCTGGTTTTGGGACACTTTGAAGAATTGGGGTTGGAAGTTGTTTTCCTTCGTGCTGGTACCTGTTGTGATATTATGTGGGTGTTGCCTAGGTATCCAATGTCTGCCACCTTTGTTCGGCCTTGTTTCTAACTGTATGTGCCCAAAGACTTTGGACTTCCGAAATGAGCACATGAGCCCCCTCTATGAAGTAGAAATACGTGGCCTTATGGGGATAAATCCGAACTGACAAGTTGGCGAGACATGTTAAAAGGGAGGACTGTGGAATTTTAGTTTGCGATCTGAACATCATCTGCGCCAGCTTGTCACCTATGTACTACGTGCACGGCAGCCATTCTAGGTCACCTATGTACTACGTGCACGGCAGCCATTTTTAGATATCATGGTCTCCCTGTCCACGATCGATCGCCAGCGCGCCCCTCTGACCCAGCATCGATTTACAAAAGGGGGTGGTGATGAACAGAGTGTCTGAATTGAGCAGACCACTCTTACCCAGTCCAAAGATCAGGGCTTGATCCATCACCGTTATTTATCTCACTGCCCCATCCCAGCTCAGAACCTGGCTATATGCAAATCAGTCTGTCTCTGGCCCAGTGCATCATGGGAACAGGGCAGACTAAACTACAAAGCCAATTCTTTACCAGAAAGGAGACAAGCTACCGGGGACCGGTTTCTGGCATTTCAGCCTCTTCGGCCCGGCTTGCTTGAATCCTGATGGAGCAGTGAGAAAGGGACTCATGTCTGAGTATACCCTGCCACACCTATAGTGGCCAAAATCGATTTACAAAAGGGGGTGGTGATGAACAGAGTGTCTGAATTGAGCAGACCACTCCTACCCAGTCCAAAGATCAGGGCTTGATCCATCACCGTTATTTATCTCACTGCCCCATCCCAGCTCAGAACCTGGCTATATGCAAATCAGTCTGTCCCTGGCCCAGTGCATCATGGGAACAGGGCAGACTAAACTACAAAGCCAATTCTTTACCAGAAAGGAGACAAGCTACCGGGGACCGGTTTCTGGCATTTCAGCCTCTTCGGCCCGGCTTGCTTGAATCCTGATGGAGCAGTGAGAAAGGGACTCATGTCTGAGTATACCCTGCCACACCTATAGTGGCCAAAATCGATTTACAAAAGGGGGTGGTGATGAACAGAGTGTCTGAATTGAGCAGACCACTCTTACCCAGTCCAAAGATCAGGGCTTGATCCATCACCGTTATTTATCTCACTGCCCCATCCCAGCTCAGAACCTGGCTATATGCAAATCAGTCTGTCCCTGGCCCAGTGCATCATGGGAACAGGGCAGACTAAACTACAAAGCCAATTCTTTACCAGAAAGGAGACAAGCTACCGGGGACCGGAGAGGCTGAAATGCCAGAAACCGGTCCCCGGTAGCTTGTTTCCTTCCCAGTGTAAGAATTGGCTTTTGTAGTTTGGTTTGCCCTGTTCCCATCATGCACTGGGACAGGAACAGACTAATTTGCATACAGCCAGGTTCTGAAACTGGGATGGTGCAGTGAGCTAAAAAACGGTGTTGGATCTAGCCCTGATCTCTTGACTGGGTGAGAGTATTCTGTTTAATTCAGAGACTCTGTCCCTCACCACCCCTTGTTGTAAATATTTTTGTCCACCCTAAGCATGGAAGGGTATACTCAGATGTGAGTCCCTTGCTCATTGCACCATCAGGATTCAAGCAAGCCGGGCCGAAGAGGCTGAAATGCCAGAAACCGGTCCCCGGTAGCTTGTTTCCTTCCCAGTGTAAGAATTGGCTTTTGTAGTTTGGTTTGCCCTGTTCCCATCATGCACTGGGACAGGAACAGACTAATTTGCATACAGCCAGGTTCTGAAACTGGGATGGTGCAGTGAGCTAAAAAACGGTGTTGGATCTAGCCCTGATCTCTTGACTGGGTGAGAGTATTCTGTTTAATTCAGAGACTCTGTCCCTCACCACCCCTTGTTGTAAATATTTTTGTCCACCCTAAGCGTGGAAGGGTATACTCAGATGTGAGTCCCTTGCTCATTGCACCATCAGGATTCAAGCAAGCCGGGCCGAAGAGGCTGAAATGCCAGAAACCGGTCCCCGGTAGCTTGTTTCCTTCCCAGTGTAAGAATTGGCTTTTGTAGTTTGGTTTGCCCTGTTCCCATCATGCACTGGGACAGGAACAGACTAATTTGCATACAGCCAGGTTCTGAAACTGGGATGGTGCAGTGAGCTAAAAAACGGTGTTGGATCTAGCCCTGATCTCTTGACTGGGTGAGAGTATTCTGTTTAATTCAGAGACTCTGTCCCTCACCACCCCTTGTTGTAAATATTTTTGTCCACCCTAAGCGTGGAAGGGTATACTCAGATGTGAGTCCCTTGCTCATTGCACCATCAGGATTCAAGCAAGCCGGGCCGAAGAGGCTGAAATGCCAGAAACCGGTCCCCGGTAGCTTGTTTCCTTCCCAGTGTAAGAATTGGCTTTTGTAGTTTGGTTTGCCCTGTTCCCATCATGCACTGGGACAGGAACAGACTAATTTGCATACAGCCAGGTTCTGAAACTGGGATGGTGCAGTGAGCTAAAAAACGGTGTTGGATCTAGCCCTGATCTCTTGACTGGGTGAGAGTATTCTGTTTAATTCAGAGACTCTGTCCCTCACCACCCCTTGTTGTAAATATTTTTGTCCACCCTAAGCGTGGAAGGGTATACTCAGATGTGAGTCCCTTGCTCATTGCACCATCAGGATTCAAGCAAGCCGGGCCGAAGAGGCTGAAATGCCAGAAACCGGTCCCCGGTAGCTTGTTTCCTTCCCAGTGTAAGAATTGGCTTTTGTAGTTTGGTTTGCCCTGTTCCCATCATGCACTGGGACAGGAACAGACTAATTTGCATACAGCCAGGTTCTGAAACTGGGATGGTGCAGTGAGCTAAAAAACGGTGTTGGATCTAGCCCTGATCTCTTGACTGGGTGAGAGTATTCTGTTTAATTCAGAGACTCTGTCCCTCACCACCCCTTGTTGTAAATATTTTTGTCCACCCTAAGCGTGGAAGGGTATACTCAGATGTGAGTCCCTTGCTCATTGCACCATCAGGATTCAAGCAAGCCGGGCCGAAGAGGCTGAAATGCCAGAAACCGGTCCCCGGTAGCTTGTTTCCTTCCCAGTGTAAGAATTGGCTTTTGTAGTTTGGTTTGCCCTGTTCCCATCATGCACTGGGACAGGAACAGACTAATTTGCATACAGCCAGGTTCTGAAACTGGGATGGTGCAGTGAGCTAAAAAACGGTGTTGGATCTAGCCCTGATCTCTTGACTGGGTGAGAGTATTCTGTTTAATTCAGAGACTCTGTCCCTCACCACCCCTTGTTGTAAATATTTTTGTCCACCCTAAGCGTGGAAGGGTATACTCAGATGTGAGTCCCTTGCTCATTGCACCATCAGGATTCAAGCAAGCTGGGCCGAAGAGGCTGAAATGCCAGAAACCGGTCCCCGGTAGCTTGTTTCCTTCCCAGTGTAAGAATTGGCTTTTGTAGTTTGGTTTGCCCTGTTCCCATCATGCACTGGGACAGGAACAGACTAATTTGCATACAGCCAGGTTCTGAAACTGGGATGGTGCAGTGAGCTAAAAAACGGTGTTGGATCTAGCCCTGATCTCTTGACTGGGTGAGAGTATTCTGTTTAATTCAGAGACTCTGTCCCTCACCACCCCTTGTTGTAAATATTTTTGTCCACCCTAAGCGTGGAAGGGTATACTCAGATGTGAGTCCCTTGCTCATTGCACCATCAGGATTCAAGCAAGCCGGGCCGAAGAGGCTGAAATGCCAGAAACCGGTCCCCGGTAGCTTGTTTCCTTCCCAGTGTAAGAATTGGCTTTTGTAGTTTGGTTTGCCCTGTTCCCATCATGCACTGGGACAGGAACAGACTAATTTGCATACAGCCAGGTTCTGAAACTGGGATGGTGCAGTGAGCTAAAAAACGGTGTTGGATCTAGCCCTGATCTCTTGACTGGGTTAGAGTATTCTGTTTAATTCAGAGACTCTGTCCCTCACCACCCCTTGTTGTAAATATTTTTGTCCACCCTAAGCGTGGAAGGGTATACTCAGATGTGAGTCCCTTGCTCATTGCACCATCAGGATTCAAGCAAGCCGGGCCGAAGAGGCTGAAATGCCAGAAACCGGTCCCCGGTAGCTTGTTTCCTTCCCAGTGTAAGAATTGGCTTTTGTAGTTTGGTTTGCCCTGTTCCCATCATGCACTGGGACAGGAACAGACTAATTTGCATACAGCCAGGTTCTGAAACTGGGATGGTGCAGTGAGCTAAAAAACGGTGTTGGATCTAGCCCTGATCTCTTGACTGGGTGAGAGTATTCTGTTTAATTCAGAGACTCTGTCCCTCACCACCCCTTGTTGTAAATATTTTTGTCCACCCTAAGCGTGGAAGGGTATACTCAGATGTGAGTCCCTTGCTCATTGCACCATCAGGATTCAAGCAAGCCGGGCCGAAGAGGCTGAAATGCCAGAAACCGGTCCCCGGTAGCTTGTTTCCTTCCCAGTGTAAGAATTGGCTTTTGTAGTTTGGTTTGCCCTGTTCCCATCATGCACTGGGACAGGAACAGACTAATTTGCATACAGCCAGGTTCTGAAACTGGGATGGTGCAGTGAGCTAAAAAACGGTGTTGGATCTAGCCCTGATCTCTTGACTGGGTGAGAGTATTCTGTTTAATTCAGAGACTCTGTCCCTCACCACCCCTTGTTGTAAATATTTTTGTCCACCCTAAGCGTGGAAGGGTATACTCAGATGTGAGTCCCTTGCTCATTGCACCATCAGGATTCAAGCAAGCCGGGCCGAAGAGGCTGAAATGCCAGAAACCGGTCCCCGGTAGCTTGTTTCCTTCCCAGTGTAAGAATTGGCTTTTGTAGTTTGGTTTGCCCTGTTCCCATCATGCACTGGGACAGGAACAGACTAATTTGCATACAGCCAGGTTCTGAAACTGGGATGGTGCAGTGAGCTAAAAAACGGTGTTGGATCTAGCCCTGATCTCTTGACTGGGTGAGAGTATTCTGTTTAATTCAGAGACTCTGTCCCTCACCACCCCTTGTTGTAAATATTTTTGTCCACCCTAAGCGTGGAAGGGTATACTCAGATGTGAGTCCCTTGCTCATTGCACCATCAGGATTCAAGCAAGCCGGGCCGAAGAGGCTGAAATGCCAGAAACCGGTCCCCGGTAGCTTGTTTCCTTCCCAGTGTAAGAATTGGCTTTTGTAGTTTGGTTTGCCCTGTTCCCATCATGCACTGGGACAGGAACAGACTAATTTGCATACAGCCAGGTTCTGAAACTGGGATGGTGCAGTGAGCTAAAAAACGGTGTTGGATCTAGCCCTGATCTCTTGACTGGGTGAGAGTATTCTGTTTAATTCAGAGACTCTGTCCCTCACCACCCCTTGTTGTAAATATTTTTGTCCACCCTAAGCGTGGAAGGGTATACTCAGATGTGAGTCCCTTGCTCATTGCACCATCAGGATTCAAGCAAGCCGGGCCGAAGAGGCTGAAATGCCAGAAACCGGTCCCCGGTAGCTTGTTTCCTTCCCAGTGTAAGAATTGGCTTTTGTAGTTTGGTTTGCCCTGTTCCCATCATGCACTGGGACAGGAACAGACTAATTTGCATACAGCCAGGTTCTGAAACTGGGATGGTGCAGTGAGCTAAAAAACGGTGTTGGATCTAGCCCTGATCTCTTGACTGGGTGAGAGTATTCTGTTTAATTCAGAGACTCTGTCCCTCACCACCCCTTGTTGTAAATATTTTTGTCCACCCTAAGCGTGGAAGGGTATACTCAGATGTGAGTCCCTTGCTCATTGCACCATCAGGATTCAAGCAAGCCGGGCCGAAGAGGCTGAAATGCCAGAAACCGGTCCCCGGTAGCTTGTTTCCTTCCCAGTGTAAGAATTGGCTTTTGTAGTTTGGTTTGCCCTGTTCCCATCATGCACTGGGACAGGAACAGACTAATTTGCATACAGCCAGGTTCTGAAACTGGGATGGTGCAGTGAGCTAAAAAACGGTGTTGGATCTAGCCCTGATCTCTTGACTGGGTGAGAGTATTCTGTTTAATTCAGAGACTCTGTCCCTCACCACCCCTTGTTGTAAATATTTTTGTCCACCCTAAGCGTGGAAGGGTATACTCAGATGTGAGTCCCTTGCTCATTGCACCATCAGGATTCAAGCAAGCCGGGCCGAAGAGGCTGAAATGCCAGAAACCGGTCCCCGGTAGCTTGTTTCCTTCCCATTGTAAGAATTGGCTTTTGTAGTTTGGTTTGCCCTGTTCCCATCATGCACTGGGACAGGAATAGACTAATTTGCATACAGCCAGGTTCTGAAACTGGGATGGTGCAGTGAGCTAAAAAACGGTGTTGGATCTAGCCCTGATCTCTTGACTGGGTGAGAGTATTCTGTTTAATTCAGAGACTCTGTCCCTCACCACCCCTTGTTGTAAATATTTTTGTCCACCCTAAGCGTGGAAGGGTATACTCAGATGTGAGTCCCTTGCTCATTGCACCATCAGGATTCAAGCAAGCCGGGCCGAAGAGGCTGAAATGCCAGAAACCGGTCCCCGGTAGCTTGTTTCCTTCCCAGTGTAAGAATTGGCTTTTGTAGTTTGGTTTGCCCTGTTCCCATCATGCACTGGGACAGGAACAGACTAATTTGCATACAGCCAGGTTCTGAAACTGGGATGGTGCAGTGAGCTAAAAAACGGTGTTGGATCTAGCCCTGATCTCTTGACTGGGTGAGAGTATTCTGTTTAATTCAGAGACTCTGTCCCTCACCACCCCTTGTTGTAAATATTTTTGTCCACCCTAAGCGTGGAAGGGTATACTCAGATGTGAGTCCCTTGCTCATTGCACCATCAGGATTCAAGCAAGCTGGGCCGAAGAGGCTGAAATGCCAGAAACCGGTCCCCGGTAGCTTGTTTCCTTCCCAGTGTAAGAATTGGCTTTTGTAGTTTGGTTTGCCCTGTTCCCATCATGCACTGGGACAGGAATAGACTAATTTGCATACAGCCAGGTTCTGAAACTGGGATGGTGCAGTGAGCTAAAAAACGGTGTTGGATCTAGCCCTGATCTCTTGACTGGGTGAGAGTATTCTGTTTAATCCAGAGACTCTGTCCCTCACCACCCCTTGTTGTAAATATTTTTGTCCACCCTAAGCGTGGAAGGGTATACTCAGATGTGAGTCCCTTGCTCATTGCACCATCAGGATTCAAGCAAGCCGGGCCGAAGAGGCTGAAATGCCAGAAACCGGTCCCCGGTAGCTTGTTTCCTTCCCAGTGTAAGAATTGGCTTTTGTAGTTTGGTTTGCCCTGTTCCCATCATGCACTGGGACAGGAACAGACTAATTTGCATACAGCCAGGTTCTGAAACTGGGATGGTGCAGTGAGCTAAAAAACGGTGTTGGATCTAGCCCTGATCTCTTGACTGGGTGAGAGTATTCTGTTTAATTCAGAGACTCTGTCCCTCACCACCCCTTGTTGTAAATATTTTTGTCCACCCTAAGCGTGGAAGGGTATACTCAGATGTGAGTCCCTTGCTCATTGCACCATCAGGATTCAAGCAAGCCGGGCCGAAGAGGCTGAAATGCCAGAAACCGGTCCCCGGTAGCTTGTTTCCTTCCCAGTGTAAGAATTGGCTTTTGTAGTTTGGTTTGCCCTGTTCCCATCATGCACTGGGACAGGAACAGACTAATTTGCATACAGCCAGGTTCTGAAACTGGGATGGTCCAGTGAGCTAAAAAACGGTGTTGGATCTAGCCCTGATCTCTTGACTGGGTGAGAGTATTCTGTTTAATTCAGAGACTCTGTCCCTCACCACCCCTTGTTGTAAATATTTTTGTCCACCCTAAGCGTGGAAGGGTATACTCAGATGTGAGTCCCTTGCTCATTGCACCATCAGGATTCAAGCAAGCCGGGCCGAAGAGGCTGAAATGCCAGAAACCGGTCCCCGGTAGCTTGTTTCCTTCCCAGTGTAAGAATTGGCTTTTGTAGTTTGGTTTGCCCTGTTCCCATCATGCACTGGGACAGGAACAGACTAATTTGCATACAGCCAGGTTCTGAAACTGGGATGGTGCAGTGAGCTAAAAAACGGTGTTGGATCTAGCCCTGATCTCTTGACTGGGTGAGAGTATTCTGTTTAATTCAGAGACTCTGTCCCTCACCACCCCTTGTTGTAAATATTTTTGTCCACCCTAAGCGTGGAAGGGTATACTCAGATGTGAGTCCCTTGCTCATTGCACCATCAGGATTCAAGCAAGCCGGGCCGAAGAGGCTGAAATGCCAGAAACCGGTCCCCGGTAGCTTGTTTCCTTCCCAGTGTAAGAATTGGCTTTTGTAGTTTGGTTTGCCCTGTTCCCATCATGCACTGGGACAGGAACAGACTAATTTGCATACAGCCAGGTTCTGAAACTGGGATGGTGCAGTGAGCTAAAAAACGGTGTTGGATCTAGCCCTGATCTCTTGACTGGGTGAGAGTATTCTGTTTAATTCAGAGACTCTGTCCCTCACCACCCCTTGTTGTAAATATTTTTGTCCACCCTAAGCGTGGAAGGGTATACTCAGATGTGAGTCCCTTGCTCATTGCACCATCAGGATTCAAGCAAGCCGGGCCGAAGAGGCTGAAATGCCAGAAACCGGTCCCCGGTAGCTTGTTTCCTTCCCAGTGTAAGAATTGGCTTTTGTAGTTTGGTTTGCCCTGTTCCCATCATGCACTGGGACAGGAACAGACTAATTTGCATACAGCCAGGTTCTGAAACTGGGATGGTGCAGTGAGCTAAAAAACGGTGTTGGATCTAGCCCTGATCTCTTGACTGGGTGAGAGTATTCTGTTTAATTCAGAGACTCTGTCCCTCACCACCCCTTGTTGTAAATATTTTTGTCCACCCTAAGCGTGGAAGGGTATACTCAGATGTGAGTCCCTTGCTCATTGCACCATCAGGATTCAAGCAAGCCGGGCCGAAGAGGCTGAAATGCCAGAAACCGGTCCCCGGTAGCTTGTTTCCTTCCCAGTGTAAGAATTGGCTTTTGTAGTTTGGTTTGCCCTGTTCCCATCATGCACTGGGACAGGAACAGACTAATTTGCATACAGCCAGGTTCTGAAACTGGGATGGTGCAGTGAGCTAAAAAACGGTGTTGGATCTAGCCCTGATCTCTTGACTGGGTGAGAGTATTCTGTTTAATTCAGAGACTCTGTCCCTCACCACCCCTTGTTGTAAATATTTTTGTCCACCCTAAGCGTGGAAGGGTATACTCAGATGTGAGTCCCTTGCTCATTGCACCATCAGGATTCAAGCAAGCCGGGCCGAAGAGGCTGAAATGCCAGAAACCGGTCCCCGGTAGCTTGTTTCCTTCCCAGTGTAAGAATTGGCTTTTGTAGTTTGGTTTGCCCTGTTCCCATCATGCACTGGGACAGGAACAGACTAATTTGCATACAGCCAGGTTCTGAAACTGGGATGGTGCAGTGAGCTAAAAAACGGTGTTGGATCTAGCCCTGATCTCTTGACTGGGTGAGAGTATTCTGTTTAATTCAGAGACTCTGTCCCTCACCACCCCTTGTTGTAAATATTTTTGTCCACCCTAAGCGTGGAAGGGTATACTCAGATGTGAGTCCCTTGCTCATTGCACCATCAGGATTCAAGCAAGCCGGGCCGAAGAGGCTGAAATGCCAGAAACCGGTCCCCGGTAGCTTGTTTCCTTCCCAGTGTAAGAATTGGCTTTTGTAGTTTGGTTTGCCCTGTTCCCATCATGCACTGGGACAGGAACAGACTAATTTGCATACAGCCAGGTTCTGAAACTGGGATGGTGCAGTGAGCTAAAAAACGGTGTTGGATCTAGCCCTGATCTCTTGACTGGGTGAGAGTATTCTGTTTAATTCAGAGACTCTGTCCCTCACCACCCCTTGTTGTAAATATTTTTGTCCACCCTAAGCGTGGAAGGGTATACTCAGATGTGAGTCCCTTGCTCATTGCACCATCAGGATTCAAGCAAGCCGGGCCGAAGAGGCTGAAATGCCAGAAACCGGTCCCCGGTAGCTTGTTTCCTTCCCAGTGTAAGAATTGGCTTTTGTAGTTTGGTTTGCCCTGTTCCCATCATGCACTGGGACA
Source organism: Lissotriton vulgaris (assembly GCF_964263255.1). Classification (NCBI taxonomy): domain Eukaryota; kingdom Metazoa; phylum Chordata; class Amphibia; order Caudata; family Salamandridae; genus Lissotriton; species Lissotriton vulgaris. The sequence continues at coordinate 392,204,671 of NC_141689.1, forward strand.
GGAACAGACTAATTTGCATACAGCCAGGTTCTGAAACTGGGATGGTGCAGTGAGCTAAAAAACGGTGTTGGATCTAGCCCTGATCTCTTGACTGGGTGAGAGTATTCTGTTTAATTCAGAGACTCTGTCCCTCACCACCCCTTGTTGTAAATACCTCTGACCCAGCAAGCATCCTCCGCGCACCCTGGCTCCCCCTCCCTCCTCCTCATGAGCATGACCCTTCTGCATGACCCAGTCCTTGGGAGTCACGCCAGCGCCTGACCAGCACCTCCTCTCCTCCCATGAATGCCCCTCTGTTGATAAACCTCCCCTCTGCGCCGGATTGTCCACGCAGCATGAATACCACTCCATTGATGGCCCCTCACCCCGTGTCCGACTGTCCACACAGGTCCGAGGCCACTGCCTAAGCCGGGAGATATCATTTACTGCCCCTTATTGTATGAGGTCGCTCTCCTTCAAAGGACCCTCTATTGATCCAGGCCTCCCCACCCCCTTTGATATGATCAGGCGCACACATCCTAAGACTCGACGGAACACTCAGCTGCGTGATGACCCCCTCCTCTTATCAGCAGGTTGAGGACCTCTATTGTGAAGGTATATGGGGGTGGGATTAACACGAGGATTACGGGGATGTCATTTTCTTGCTTTACAAAGTTCTGATTGTAATAAAGGAAGGTCACATGCCATAAACCAGTGTATAAGAGGCCAGGCCTCCGAGAGGCTGTTAGAGCACCTCGAGACGATACCTTGTTGTCTGATCTGATGTGTTCTGCTCCGTCGGAATAAACTTCTGTTTCCTGCCTTCTGGTCTCCGGCGCCTGCCTCATTGCTTGGTAAACTTGAATGGTACAAGGGCGGTTAGCGCCGGGCAAATCTTGAGAAAGGTCCTAGCCCTACCTTTTTCCACAGAGGTGATTTTTGTGATGAAGTGGACATTTTCGACTCTCCAGAATGCCAGTGGTTTTGACACACCACCAGGCACTGGGTTATTCTCCCACACTAAGCTATGGTCACTGAAGACTGTCTCCTTTGCTAAGTGATAATGAGGGCAACATAGGTCCTTGACTTTACTCTTCCTACACAGGAAGTAAAGACGTATGTTTGGAATGAGATTATCCAGCACAGACCGCCCAAGAACCCATACTACCTTTTAATGAGGCTCTCATTGATGTGCTTGTGGTGCATCCAAGATTTTCCCTTCCAGTAAGAAAACTATGGGTGAGAGCATGTAGGCCTACCCCTGGAGACCCCAACTTTCTGCTCCAGCATCCTACCTCTGAGGGCATGGTGATGCAGTCATCCTCCAGCTACCTGCATTCTAATTAATTTCCTACCACCCCACACAATTTGAAGTCCAAACAAATGGACACATTTGTAAAAGGGGTGTTTTTCATTTCCAGTCTTGCCCTATGGTCCATTAATACTATAATGTCACATACTATCATCCTACACAGGTACAACTAATCTTGGACTGTCAAGATGTTGCAAAATACACAATGTACTCAGATTTGGACATAACTGACTGTCTGGATAGGGTATTTGGTATCAGCATGGTGCTTTGATGCCATGCCTGGATCCGTTCAACAGACTTTTCCTCGGATTTGCAACAGGCCCTTAGGGTCATTCTCTGTATAGTGTCAAAACTATTCGGTGCGAAGGCTAATTTGCCCTGGGACAGTGAGAGCAAGGCCACCACCTGCTCTCTGGAACCAACTTAACAGACTTGGTAGTTCCTTTGACAACAACGTCCATTTTGAGACTTCGGTAGAAGATATTATTAGCAACAGTCATCCCAGTGCTTTTGATGGCAAGGCTGGAGAGCAGGCTGATAGCGGCCAGAGCTCCATGGGCAACGTGCCCACCAAGACCCCACCTCTTCAGCCATTGTGAAACAGCTTTAATTTTTTATTGGTGGCACATGATCACCCTGTAGGAGGTTGAGTCCCCTTTCACCTCGCTGGATGGAAGACCAATGGGTTCTCGAAATCATGGAACATTGATGATCTATACACTGCCGATCCTATCCTCTGAACATGGCACCCGCACTCCAACACCTCTTTGAAGGTAATACTACGCATAAAGGTTCAGGCACTCCTGGTCAAGTAAGCAATAGAGAGGGTTCCGGCACCTTGTACCTCAAGCCCTGTGGATGCACACAGCGGGGCACAACATGTGCCCCAGACCTCTGTGCATGCACAGAAATTCCAGCACGGCATGGACTTTTCAGTCCAAGCCGTACTGTAACTGTTTTTGACATTCCCATGGCGGTGCCTATTTTACAGGCACCACCATGGCAACACCAAAGGAATCGCCTGCCAATGACTAAAAAAGTAATTATTCGGCGGACAGTTCTCACACGGGTTTGGAGTGTGGTCCACACTGTCAAACTCGTAATTGGTCCGTAAGTGGGTCCTTAGCTTTTATGTAGGCTGAACCAGAGAGTGCAAACAAGATGATCAACCTTTCATCAGTTTCTCTAGGGCTAAGAAACGTAAAGCATTGCAAAAGTGGACCATCTTGAGATGATTTGTGTTGTGCATCAAGATCTGCTATAGGCTTGTCCTTGCTGGTCTACTCCTGAGTCACTGGCCCTCCATGAAAGTATATTTGAAATACTGTTCAGTGTAGGCCTGCTTGTGCCTGCCATTGCCACAGGCCTCAATGGACATGATGGGCATGCATGAAATCATGTATGAGTTCTGTCTGTCTTGATAATATGCCCGATATCTTTTGTTCTTGGTTGCATTCTCCCCAGGAAGTATTGATTCAGGGCCTTCTGGCCTCTAAATCTTTACATATTTTCTGTAGCTTGTTTTCAGCTGCACTCCCTCTGATGTGATGGTTCCAAGGATTGAATTCTTCTGTCATTTAGCCTGATTTTGCAAGGCTCTTTTACGGATATAGAACCCAAACACCTTCCAAAAAATGGGTGCCCCAAAGACCTGCTCTCCTGTTTTGCCTCCTGGAAATCTGCTTTGCCCAGAGTTTTCCGTCAGCAGCATCCTCTGGCCATCGAGTCAGATTTTCCTCTCTGTCTGCATTCCTGAGGTATGCTTCCTCCTGGCCAATTTGCAGGGCAATTGTGTGTCTAACAGGAGTCAGAGGATCCCCCTCCGGGTTTGGCCAACAAAGAGCCAGTTCACAGATGTCTAAGGGAACCTTTTCTTTAGGATCTAGCAATTCCTCTCACAAGTGCCATCAAGAGGTCAATACCAGCAAACTTTGACCCTGTACTCAGGTAGGTCGCTCCCCAGCCACCACACGGTCCTCCTGTGACGCTGCCCCTGCCCCTGCCTTGCCCCTGCCACTGCCTGTTGCTGTGTGAGTCTCCTCTGGACTTGCCCCTCGTTTTTCACTTGTTGTCTTGGATTTTGTTTTTTTTATTTTGTACTCCCCACTAGACATCTGCTGTGCCCTTCTGTGCCCCCTGCCCCGTATTGCCTCTGTGTCCTTCTGCCATTTTTTCCCCCGGTTTTACTTGTTGCCTTTGGATTTTGTTTCTGTATTTTGTACTCCCCATTTGACATCTGCTGTGCCGTTTGTACCCCCTTTCCCCGCTTCTTGCCTTTGTGCCCCCTTTCCCCCATATTGCCTTCTGTGTCCTCTCCCCGCTTTTCCCCGGTTTCCCTCTGTGCCACCTTTCCCGCCGCTGCGTCCCTGCGGCCCGCCCCCGCTGTTCCCATTCGCCGCCCCACTCCCGCCTCCCAGCTGCTCCTCCCTCCCACAGCCCCTCATATGGAGGCCGCACAGCGCAAAAGGCAAGCCCGTCTGCGCCCGTCCATGCCTGGACCGTGCCCAGCGCCAGAACCCCTGGCCCACGCAGGAGCCAGGGCACACGACTGAGATACAACACCGTCACCCTCAACGCACTCAACACAGGACGCTCACCCGCCTGCTACCGAGCCACCCCGAAACGAACCCACGGACCCTTCGCCTGCCAAACCTGCAAATTCACATGCCTCCAAACCTGCACCCCGCCCACCCAACAAAGCAACAACAACAACAACCTCAAGTGCATCCTCCTTAACGCCCACACCGTCCACAAACACGCCATCAAACTCTGGGACCTCCTCGATACTACAGCACCTTACGCCACCTTCCTCACGGAAACCTGGATGAACGTCTCCACGGACCCCGACATCGCCATAGCCATCCCAAATGGTTACAAAATCACCCAGAAGGACCGAGTCAACCAAAACGGAGGAGGAATCGCCATCATCTACAGGAACACCATCACAACCAACGCCGAAGACACAATCTCCGCTGACGAACACCTACACTTCCCGTCCACACCAACCTCAAGACCACACTCAGAGGAACCCTCATCTACAGACCCCTGGGCCCGCGCACACAATTCAGCGAAACCCTCACCGACTTAATCAGCCCGCACGCCCTAGCATCACCTGAATACATCCTCCTAGGGGACCTAAACTTCCACCTGGAGAACAACAACGACAGCAACACTACCACCCTGTTCGACAACCTCGCAACCTAGGACTCAAGCAACTGGTGAACACCCGCACCCACTATGCCGGCCACACACTCGATCCCACTTCTCTGCAAGAAACAACGTCTCCTTCAGCCACACCACCGGACTACACTGGACAGACCACAGCTGCATCCACTTCACTTTCGAAAAGACTACATCCCACCACCAGACGAAACAGATCCGCCGCAGATGCTGGAGCTAAGTCACCACAGACCAGCTAACCACATCACTGAGCCAGAACCCACCAGTCGACACCCCAGACACCAACAACGGCCCAGAACCTCGCACAATGGATCACCAACTGCGCTGACGACCTCGCTCCTCTCAAGAACCCCCCAGGCAAGACCAGGCAATGGGAAAACCACGTGGTTCACCGACACCCTTCTCGCCTCAAAGAAATCCTGCCGAACCCTCAAAAAAACCTGGCATCGCAAACGGACAACAGAAAACAGGACAGCCCTCAAGAACGCTACTCGCGAACACCACCAGCTGATCCGCACCACCAAAAGGACACCATTCAAAGACCGGCTGGACAACAACACCCACAACAACAAGGAACTCTTCAACATCATAAAAGAACTCTCCAACCCCAGGGCCAGCAACAATGACATCGCACAGTCGCAAGACCTCTGCAACTCCCTCGCCACGATCTTCTACCTCAAGATCGCAGACATACACGACAGCTTCAGCACCCAAACCGCACCTCCAGCCACCGACCCAACAAGCATACCCACCACCCTCAGCGCCTGGTCCGCCGTCAGCACTGAAGACACCACCCACGTCATGAACACCATCCACTCCGGCTCTCCCTCTGACCAATGCCCTCACCACATCTTCAACAAAGCCGACGCCATCATCGCACCCCACCTCCAGAACGTCATAAACAACTCCTGCACGTCATCCACCTTCCCAGAAAGCTGGAAGCACGCAGAGATCAACGTCCTACTGACGAAACCCACAGCCGACCCTAAAGACCTCAAGAACTTTTGACCATCTTTCTCCTTCCCTTCCTGGCTAAAGTCATCGAGAAGACCGTCAACAAACAACTGACTGCATTCCTCGAAGCAAACAACTTGCTCAACCCATCTCAGTCCGGATTCCGAGCCAACCATAGCACCGAGACCGCCCTCATCGCAGCCACAGAAGACATCAGGACCCTGATGGACAATGGGGAAACAACCGCTCTCATCCTCCTAGACCTCTCAGCCGCCTTCGATACCGTCTGCCACCGCACCCTAATAACCCGCCTCCACAACACTGGGATCAAAGGAAAAGCCCTGGACTGGATCACCTCGTTCCTCTCCGACAGAACACAGAGAGTCCGCCTCCCTCCCTTCCGCTCCATGGCCACCAAAATCATATGCGACGTACCCCAAGGTGTGGAAAAAGGTAGGGCTAGGACCTTTCTCAAGATTTGCCCGGCGCTAACCGCCCTTGTACCATTCAAGTTTACCAAGCAATGAGGCAGGCGCCGGAGACCAGAAGGCAGGAAACAGAAGTTTATTCCGACGGAGCAGAACACATCAGATCAGACAACAAGGTATCGTCTCGAGGTGCTCTAACAGCCTCTCGGAGGCCTGGCCTCTTATACACTGGTTTATGGCATGTGACCTTCCTTTATTACAATCAGAACTTTGTAAAGCAAGAAAAAGACATCCCCGTAATCCTCGTGTCAATCCCACCCCCATATACCTTCACAATAGAGGTCCTCAACCTGCTGATAAGAGGAGGGGGGTCATCACGCAGCTGAGTGTTCCGTCGAGTCTTAGGATGTGTGCGCCTGATCATTCACAGGGGGTGGGGAGGCCTGGATCAATAGAGGGTCCTTTGAAGGAGAGCGACCTCATACAATAAGGGGCAGTAAATGATATCTCCCGGCTTAGGCAGTGGCCTCGGACCTGTGTGGACAGTCGGACACGGGGTGAGGGGCCATCAATGGAGTGGTATTCATGCTGCGTGGACAATCCGGCGCAGAGGGGAGGTTTATCAACAGAGGGGCATTCATGGGAGGAGAGGAGGTGTTGGTCAGGCGCTGGCGTGACTCCCAAGGACTGGGTCATGCAGAAGGGTCATGCTCATAAGGAGGAGGGAGGGGGAGCCAGGGTGCGCGGAGGATGCTTGCTGGGTCAGAGGGGCGCGCTGGCGATCGATCGTGGACAGGGAGACCATGATATCTAAAAATGGCTGCCGTGCACGTAGTACATAGGTGACCTAGAATGGCTGCCGTGCACGTAGTACATAGGTGACAAGCTGGCGCAGATGATGTTCAGATCGCAAACTAAAATTCCACAGTCCTCCCTTTTAACATGTCTCGCCAACTTGTCAGTTCGGATTTATCCCCATAAGGCCACGTATTTCTACTTCATAGAGGGGGCTCATGTGCTCATTTCGGAAGTCCAAAGTCTTTGGGCACATACAGTTAGAAACAAGGCCGAACAAAGGTGGCAGACATTGGATACCTAGGCAACACCCACATAATATCACAACAGGTACCAGCACGAAGGAAAACAACTTCCAACCCCAATTCTTCAAAGTGTCCCAAAACCAGCTCCCAAGCGACCATCCTTCCTGTTCTTGGTGAACCTCTGAGGACAGTCTGTGGAGGTGTTCAATGGCTTTGTAGACTGAAGGCGAGTTGTCTGGCACGTAGGTGCAGCAGCTGGATCCGATGATGCGGCATGCTCCTCCTCGGTCGGCTAGGACCACGTCTAAGACAAGACGATTTTGAAGGGTCACGAGGCGGACCGCCTGAAGCTCCGCAGTGTTGTTGGCGAGGATGCCAGCCGTGATGTTGATCGTTGTTTCTACTGCCTGGGTCAGGTGTCGGATAGCACGGCTGTTTGCCATTGGGCCCCACAGAGGAACAAGTCCCTTTGCTGCATCCAGGAACTGTGCTCCGGTGGAGTCGGCTTGTCCAAGGTCGTCTGCACGCCTCTGCCGGTGGTGGTTGGCAGGGGCTACATATGTGGGTGGAAGAACGAAGGCAATATAACAGGTGCCCTTCCAACCTCTCGGGAGCCAGGTGTAAGCCTTGGTGCCACACACAAAGTACATATTCGGAGAAGCAACAAAGGAAGGGGGGTCAACTGAGTCCAATGTTCTGGTGATTCGGCAGGAGCTGTGGCCCACCAGTTGCGTTCCCTGGCCCTCTAGGCACACAAGGCCAGTGACATTGATTACGGACAGAGCCACAGTCAGGGTGGCGGTAGTTTGTTTTTGCAGATGAGTGAAGGTGGTTCTGGCCGGATTGTGGAGCACCTGTACTTCGACTCGTTCTTTGGCTGGAATGTCTTTGATGAAGGTGGCGCCTGCGAGCGCAGGACACAGGGCAGCTGGGGTCTTTCCTGTTTTGTTCAGCCAGAACCCAGAGTAGAAGTGTGACACTGTCCGGCTGGAGGTGGCGTTGTCCCTGTGGCTCTCTTGCATGAGGATCAACCAGGCGAGGCAAGAGCCGTGAACTGAGAAGGGTGAAGGGATGAAGGGGATGGAGTGTCCAGTGGCATGCGGGAGCAACCCGCAGATCCAACAGTTCGTAGCATTTGCAGCAAGGTTGTGTTGGTGCAACAGTTGCACGAAGGAATTGTTCCAGAATTCCCTGCGCCTTTCTCGGAGCTGAGGCGACAGAGAGATTAGGTGATGCTCTTTCAGGGGTGTTGGCTGTGCAGTAGGTAGCAATGCCTCATGAGCCGGTGTGCTTTCCTCCAGAATCCAGAAGGAGGTCATGAGGAGGAGGCAGAAGAGGAAGACAATGAAGAGTGCAATTGTCTTTGATTTGTGCAGGTTGTCAGTCTTTGGATTTCTATACTGGGTATTTCCCGTTGCTTCCATCATCTTCTTATCTGGCGCTTCCATCATCTTCTTATTTGGCGCTTCCATCACCTTCAAGGGGCTCGGTAGTGGGCAGAACCACAGACTTCGTTTAGCTTCTCTCCCGGCGACCCTTGATTGTGTGTAGGTCACCGTTCTGAGATTTAACTTAGTCCTTGGCCTACTTAGCCGAAGCTCCCTCCTTTCGACGCAGGAAATACCCTTCTCTGGATGGCACAGTGGGATCAGAGAATTTTGCAAGTTCGAGTGCCTCAGTATCGGGATAACAGTCCAATATCGGTCGGTCTTTGCTCAGGAGCTCTTCTTGGGTGCTGACGTTTTCTGTCGTGGCCAGGTTTGCAGAGACCTTTCGGCAATGATGCGCGTGCAGCCAGTGCTTCTTCCCCTCCACTCGGAGTGCCGTTCGGGTGGTGATCAGCACTTGCCAGGGGCCCGTCCACCGAGGTTCCAGACTCTTGGTTCGCTGGAAATTTCATATCAATACGAAATCTCCTGGTTGGATGTCGTGGCCGGGGCCCCTGGAAGCATCGGGGATGGCCTGCTGCACCTGTTGATGAATGACAGACAACGTTTTAGTTAACTTGCACAAATAATCAGACAGTAGGATGTCCGGGACGTCATGAATGGAGGTCGGTTTGGGAGCAGTCCAGAGATTCATCGGTCGCCCAAACACGACCTCGTAGGGGGTCAAATGGTGCTTGGTGGGAGTGGAGCGCATCGATAACAAGGCCAGTGGGAGGGCATCCGGCCAGTTAAGTCCCGTGGTGGCCACTATTTTTGCCAGTTTCAGCTTCAGTGTGGCATTATGGCGTTCCACTAGACCGGCGGATTGGGGGTGGAAGACCGCATGGAATCGTTGCTTCACCCCCAACCCCTTTAGGATTAGTTGGATAACCTCAGCTATGAAGTGGGGGCCATTGTCGCTCCATAAAATTCGGCAAAGGCCATAGCGAGGGAAGAATTCTTTCAGTAGTACTTTGGCAGTAGTCATGGCAGTGTTGTCACGGGTTGGATAGGCCTCCACCCATTTACTGAAGGCACATACAATGACTAGTACATACTTCAGATTTTGGCATCTCTCTAGTTGGATGTAATCCATCTGAAGGACCTCAAAGGGGTGATTGGGGGTCCCAAACCCTCCCCGGGGCACTACAGTTCCTTTCCCGGGGTTGTGTTGCAGGCAGATAAGGCACTGCTGAACTAGGCGTCTGGCTGAGTCAGGGATTTTGTCGTTATGCCAGACTTTGGAAATGAGTTCGATCATGGGTGCAGATCCTATGTGTGCGGGGGAGTGAGCCATTGTCAGTATGGGAATCAGGTATGAGTCGGGTAGCAACCATTTGCTTGCATCCTTCGTTCGCCAGCAGCCCTCCTCATCCTTCAAACCCACCCTTGCCCACTTAGTCAGCTCGTGAGGGGTGCTGGCCGACTGTATGTCTCTGATCATTATCCTTGTGTCACTCCATGTTTCTGCTTGTGACCTGGTCATGTACATGCGTGTCACCGTCCTATTCTCAGCTGTGGTTCGTGCAGTGATGTCGGCCAATGCATTCCCTTGTCCGACTAAGTCTGTCACCCTTTTGTGTGCCTGACATTTGATTACCGCTAATCGTTTGGGGAGGAGAACTGCTTCAATCAGAGCGGAGACTAGATCTCCGTGGAGGATCGGGGTGCCGTGGGACGTCAGGAATCCCCTCTCCCTCCACAGGAGCCCAAAATGGTGGACCACTCCGAAGGCATACTGGCTGTCCGTATATACGTTCGTGGTGGTCCCTGCGGCTATGACGCATGCTCGGGTGAGGGCTATCAGCTCTGCTGCCTGGGCAGATCGTTGTGTGATGCAGGCTGTCTCAACTACTGTTCGGGCTGTCGTTACTGCATAGGCAGCTGAGGTGGTGCCATCTGGGAGTTTGATGCATGAGCCGTCTACCCATAGCTCTCCATCGGGGTCAGGAAAAGCAGTGTCTCGGAGGTCAACCCTACTCCTAGTTTGTTCGTCCGTGAGGGTCACACTGTCGTGGATGGGAGGAATGTCGGGGTCATTTTCAGGCAGGGGTAACAATGTGGCAGGATTCAAAGTCGTGCATCTCTTTAGTGTGATGTGGGGTGCAAGCAGAGTCAGTTCATACCCTGTCAGTCGTGCGCTAGTCAGGTGTTGGGTCTTTGTCTGATTCAAGAGGGTGTCGACTGCATGGGGTACTAGCACTGTGAGGGAGTTGGAAAGTACGATTCCCTCGCTCTGACGGATAGAGACAGCAGCGGCGGCTACTGCTCGAAGGCAGGCAGGCAAAGCTCTGGCTACAGGATCAAGAGTGGCGGAGAAGTAGGCACAAGGGCGCTGCTTAGGACCAATTGATTGAGTTAGGACAGACAATGCGCATCCCTCCCTTTCGTGGGTGAAGAGGGAGAAGGGTTTGGAGTAATCCGGGGTTCCGAGGACGGGTGCTGAGCAGAGTGCATCCCGTAATTCCTTAAAGGAGGCTTGACACTCAGTGGTCCAAGGAAGCGGGGAGGGGACATCTTTGGTCAGTAGGGCAAGTAATGGTTTCACAATGAGACTGTAATTAGGCAACCACTGTCTGCAAAAAGAGGTTAGGCCAACCAAAGAGCGGACCTGTTTTTGTGTTTTTGGGATGGGGGTGTCTAGGATGGTTTGGATTCGGTCGGGTGTAAGTTTCCTCCCTTCTTTGGACAGAAGATGGCCTAGGTAAGTCACCTGTGGCTGACAGAACTGTAACTTCTTTTTGGAGACTTTATGGCCATTCTCTGCAAGAAAGTGTAGGAGTTGGACGGTGGCTGTCGTTGCAAGCGGGGTGGTGTCGGCCGCCAAAAGGATATCATCGACATATTGGATCAACACCACTCCCTCTGGTAGCTGGAAGGCATCCAGCTGTCTTTTGAGGGCCTGGCTGTAAATGCTGGGACTTTCAGTGTATCCCTGGGGAGCTCTACAGAATCGGTACGAGCGGGATTTTAAGGTGAAGCCGAAGAGATAACGGCTGTCTGGATGAATGGGGATAGAGAAAAACGCGTTTTTAAGGTCGATAACAGAGAAGGTGGTGGCAGTGGACGGGATGAGGGTCAGAATGGTGGTGATATCAGAGACTACAGGATATTGGGGTACAACCACTTTGTTAATCTCTCGCAAGTCGATGATGAAGCGGTACGCTTTCTCATCTCCTTCACCCTGCTTCTTAACAATAGGTAGGATTGGGCTGTTGCAGACGTTGCTAACCACCTCTTCAACCACTCCTGCATCTACCAGAGACTGAATGATCGCAACCAGTGCCTTCTCACCCTCTGGCGATATCCGATATTGCGGGAGTTTCGGGAGCATAGCGTCCTGTCGTACAGTTATGTGAATAGGATCAATCATCATTCGCCCCACATCAGAGTCATTTTTGGCCCACAGGTACGGAGGCAGGGTGTCAAGCAGGGACAGGTCAGCGTCAGTTATGGAGCACATGTGTCGTGGGGGAGGGGATCTGGGCATGTCTGGGTTGTCGTACAGGATGACTCGTATTCCATCTGGGGAACACCTAATGGTAGCTCGAAAATGTTTCAGTAAGTCAATACCCATAATGGCGTCAGGGGAGTTGGAGGAGAGTAGAAATGTCGCGTCAGTAGTGTTGTTTTCTAGGTCAAAGGAAATAGGTACGGACAGGGGGTTAGTGGAGGGCGTCCCATCGAAACCTATCGACGTTATGTGTGAGCCAGACAAGGGTGCCCTTGGAATCAGTCGTTTTGATAACACACTACGTGTCGCCCCAGTGTCTACCAAGAATGGAGACTCTGTACCCAAGACCTTAGCGGTGACATAAGGACCTTGCTGGTCAACACAGAGCTCGACTGGATCCCTCCCTTGCCCCTGGCAGTCCTATGCAAAGTCGGGGGCATGTTCACCTTCGGACAGCTGATATTGGTTCTGTCGGGGACGGTCAAACGTGTTCAGTCTCCCTGATCTGTCATTGCTGGTGTCGTTGGTGCTCCCTCGTCCTTGTACTCTATTTCTCGGACCACCTGCCACATCCCTGGAATCCCTATTTCTATTCATCTCTAGCAGAACCGGACACTGGGATTTCCAATGGCCGAGCCCTTTGCAGAAGGCGCATTGGTCATTGCTAATGTCTCTCCGTCCAGTGTGGGATGTTGGGGTGTGATCTTTAGGAGGTAGATCTCTGGGGGTGGTTGATTGGTAGTTCCCCCTTTGGTGTTCCCGTCCTAGCGCTATACCCTGTATCTGGGCTATCATTACCCTTTCCTTTAAATCTTTCTTCTTTTTCTCGGACGCCCTATCATTCTCATTCTTTTGGTGCTCGTAATACTGAGCCATCTGAAGGATAGCTGCGGGTTTGGAGGCCCCCCAACTACCCTCACTCGTCTGCAGTTTTTGGGAGACTTCTTGTGTTAGTCCCTTTACATAATTTTGCACAAACAGGTGCTGTCCGGTTGCGGTGGTCATGTCTTGGCCACTGTAGTCGGAGAACACTGTCTCAAATCGGGAGAAGTATTCTGACACATCTTCCTGGGGTTTCTGTCGACAGGCCGTGACTATCGACCAGTCTACTTTTCTTTCCGGGACCAGTGTTTTTAACTTCTGAACCAGTTTGTCTGGGAGTTCCAGTATGTCTTTCAGTGGTTTACTCCCCGGCTCTCGCTGTCTATCTAGTTTACCGAGTTGGTCCCAGGTATGTCCAAACAGATCCGTGTGGTCAGCCTTCCGGATTTGCTTCCACACATCAGCTGGCAGGCATAACCCAAAGAACAAGTCAATATCTGCTAAAGTCATTATTGTCGAACCCAAGGCTGTGCCTAATTCGGTATAAAATGCCGTCGGGTTCTTTCTTAAGTCGGGCAGGGTTTGCTTAAAGGTTAGGATGTCTTGTCGGTCCCATGGTTGGTAAACCCAATTGTACACAACCCTCCCCTTTGCATTTTCATTATTAATATCATCGCTCGTTCCCTGGCCCCGTGGCGGGATCCAGTAAGGAGCCGCTTCTCTGATAGGCATCATAGTATTGGCTACTTCTGCCGAGGTTGTTTCAGGGACCGTAACCTTGGCTTCTGGTTTCTGTTCCGCGAGGTGGCGGAAGACCTCAAGCATTTGCATGAAGAGCTCCGTCGCCTCACGTTCAGTCCCATCTCCAACATCAATCTTCCTATACAGTGTTGTTAGTTTAGCGGAACCCTTACTCTGATACCTATCTTCATACGCGTTCAGGGTGTGGTAGCTGAATCGCAAAATGAAATGCCGTCTGTGGCTGTCGGCATGTGAATTATATACGCTCATTGTGTATTCTTCGCTCTCCCTTCGTTCTACCAATGTCTTTGCTATTTCGTTGATCCCATCCCGCTCATCTTTGCTTAACCTACTTAGCCTGGCTGATGATTGTTTGCTAGCCTCGGGGTCGTCTGACGAAGTTGTTAATGTGGCTGGTGCGGAGGCCGTGAGGGCCGGTGCACTAGCACTAGGGTCACTTTCACTCACACTCGGGGCTTGCAGGTTTTGTTGGCTGGGAGCATATGGAGGGGGCATGTAGATGATTGGGGGACCTAGCAGTAACTCATCGCTTGCCCGTTGTTTGGAGGGTAGTTCAGGGTAGAGCGCAGAGGGGGTCCTAACAGGACATTGGCCTGTTGACCCTGATTCTTGGTTTTGTGTAGCTTCTTTTCTTTCTTTTATTTCTTCTTCTAGTTGTTTTGCGGCTAGGTGGGCTGCCTTTCGTAATTCTTTCCCTATTTTTGCTTCTTCTCTTTTCTTTCGTTGTTCCGTTTCCTTGCGCCACATGCCGATACTGTCGAGCATAGTGGGCGTGGTCTTATTCTTCTGGAGCGCTATTTCTAATGTTTTTATTTTATTTTCACTAAAGGAACCTATCAGTGGCCACTGACTTTCAGGGTTCTTTTTCGTATATTTATGCCATAGTCTAGTGTAAGCTATAGCGACTAGTCCATACTTAGTGAACATGTCCTTATTAGGGGTGCCCTCCAGTGGAGCTGGATGGTTCATCTCTAATAAGCGGTCCGGGCTAAACAGGCTACCAACCAGTGGGGAGAAGATAGGCATGACGGTTTACACCGGGGACAAAAGTCTGCACTACCTATCTTATCACGGCGGGCAAAGACTAGACAGAATATTTCTATTCTCCGTTGTTTGCCGGCGGTGAATACCTCAAGCGAACCAATACCGAACAATCGGTCAATCAAAACAATTCAGTGGGGAGAATAAGTGGGCACGAAAAGTTATCGTTACCTACTCTTTCTCTCCCTGCAAAGAGAGACCTTGTTCTTCCCTGTTTGCAGAAAAAGAATCTCCAGACAATAATCCACGAACGGCAGTTCGGGAAACAGTGGGGGAGGAAGATAGGCACGACGGATTACAATGGGGACAAAAGTCTGCGTTACCTATCCTTCACTGTTTGCAAAGAGAGAGCCTGTTGTTTTTCTCCGTTTGCAGACAGCGAATCTCCAGAGGTTTCAACAAAGCGTAATACTAGTATTATCCAAACAAAAACAATTTTCCTCAATTCGTCGTGTTTACACGACCTTACCCGGACCGCATGGACGGTTTCCTGTCCTCTGGATCCAGCGCCCGATCGTCCTCTCTCCTTCGTGATGTTCGTGGCCCTCCTGATGGTTCCCAGTCAGGACCGTAGATCACTCGAGAGAGGTCTGTTCAGAACTAGTGAAGGTCGGATGATCGGCTGTCAGACGAGGGTCTATCGGACATGAGCTCTTCCCGATCGTTGCAGTCGTTCACTCTGTCATCGGGACCTCTCCCACTGGATCCACGTGTCGCTGATGGGCCCCACGCTTTGGGACGCCAATTGTGGAAAAAGGTAGGGCTAGGACCTTTCTCAAGATTTGCCCGGCGCTAACCGCCCTTGTACCATTCAAGTTTACCAAGCAATGAGGCAGGCGCCGGAGACCAGAAGGCAGGAAACAGAAGTTTATTCCGACGGAGCAGAACACATCAGATCAGACAACAAGGTATCGTCTCGAGGTGCTCTAACAGCCTCTCGGAGGCCTGGCCTCTTATACACTGGTTTATGGCATGTGACCTTCCTTTATTACAATCAGAACTTTGTAAAGCAAGAAAAAGACATCCCCGTAATCCTCGTGTCAATCCCACCCCCATATACCTTCACAATAGAGGTCCTCAACCTGCTGATAAGAGGAGGGGGGTCATCACGCAGCTGAGTGTTCCGTCGAGTCTTAGGATGTGTGCGCCTGATCATTCACAGGGGGTGGGGAGGCCTGGATCAATAGAGGGTCCTTTGAAGGAGAGCGACCTCATACAATAAGGGGCAGTAAATGATATCTCCCGGCTTAGGCAGTGGCCTCGGACCTGTGTGGACAGTCGGACACGGGGTGAGGGGCCATCAATGGAGTGGTATTCATGCTGCGTGGACAATCCGGCGCAGAGGGGAGGTTTATCAACAGAGGGGCATTCATGGGAGGAGAGGAGGTGTTGGTCAGGCGCTGGCGTGACTCCCAAGGACTGGGTCATGCAGAAGGGTCATGCTCATAAGGAGGAGGGAGGGGGAGCCAGGGTGCGCGGAGGATGCTTGCTGGGTCAGAGGGGCGCGCTGGCGATCGATCGTGGACAGGGAGACCATGATATCTAAAAATGGCTGCCGTGCACGTAGTACATAGGTGACCTAGAATGGCTGCCGTGCACGTAGTACATAGGTGACAAGCTGGCGCAGATGATGTTCAGATCGCAAACTAAAATTCCACAAAGGCTCCTCGCTCAGCCTAACCCTCTTCAATATCTACATTAGCCCCCTCGCCACCATCGCTCGCAATCAAAACCTCAACATCATCTCCTACGCCGATGACACCCAGCCTCACCAAAGACCCAGCCACCGCCAAAACCAACCTCCAGGAAGGAATGAAAGACGTCGCGGAATGGATGAAGCTCAGCTGTCTGAAACTCAACTCGGACAAGATGGAGGTCCTCATCCTCGGACAATCCCCATCCGCCTGGGACGACTCCTGGTGGCCCACGGCGCTGGGCACTGCACCAACACCCACGGACCACGATCGCAACCTGGGTTCATCTTGGACTCCTCCCTCACGATGACCAAACAAGTCAACGCCATCTCATCGGTATGCTTCAACACCCTGCGCATGCTCCGAAAGATCTTCCGGTGGATCCCCACCGAAACCAGAAAGACAAACACGCAGGCCCTCGTCACCAGCCGACTGGACTACGGGAACGCCCTGTACGCAGGAACCACAGCCAAACTTCAGAAACGACTTCAGCGCATACAGAACGCCTCCGCACGACTCATCCTCGACATCCCTCACCACAGCCACTTAACACCCCACCTGAGAAACCTGCACTGGCTCCCCGTCAGCAAGAGGATCACGTTCAGGCTCCTCACCCATGCACACAAATCTCTCCACGACATGGGCCCCAAATACCTTAACAACCGCCTCTCGTTCTACACTCCCACCCGCAGCTCTGCTCCGCCAGCCTCGCCCTCGCCATCGTCCCACGGATCCGCAGAACCACAACCGGAGGAAGATCGTTCTCCTAACTGGCCGCCAAGACATGGAACTCCCTGCCTGCACACCTACGACGGACCCAGGACCATCTCACCTTCAGGAAGCACCTCAAGACCTGGCCATTCGAGCAGTAACAGCACCCCCCTCCCTTCAGCGCCTTGAGACCCTCACGGTTGAGTAGAGCGCTCTATAAATGTATTGATTGATTGATTGATACCACTGGCCTTGGAGACAAGGTCCAACAGACTCCAAGAAGGTCAACAGTGTATTTCCACTCCTGGTGGGGGTTTGTCAACACAAGGTTATTCATTCCTCTTCTTCTGCCATTCAATTTTCCTCTCAGGGCTTCTCACATATGCAGGGGTTTAAATGTGGATGTGGAGTTTTCAAGAAACTGTCTCTCTACTCAGTCAAAAGATGCTACAACATCTATCCCCCTAACTCACATTTCCAAGAAGCAACCCACTGGCATTTTCACCTTCCCACCACAACTGCCACTGTAAACTGATTACTTAGCTTTCTGACTTTAAAAGGGAGCCCCTTGTCTGACTCGGTTCAGTCTGGCTGTTCCCCTTTGTCTCAGTGTATAGGATATTCCAAGGCTTTTCAGAAAGTTGACAGTTAATCAGCCATAGCAGATGTCATCCCCACACTCAGGGCTTTAAGTGGGCCGGGTCTGTCTGGGTCTGAGCACTGGCAGTTATTTTTATGGGGCCTCGAAACGGGTCTCTATTGGGCTCTGTTTTTGGGCCTTGAAGAGGTAGTCCGTTTTCTTTGGGTTTTTTTTTCTTGGACTTCAGTGAAAGCATGCACATCGATGAGCCAGCTGACCCAGTCCTGAGGCGGAAGCCGGGGCTGGAGGTACGAAAACGAAGAAACACTTGGCTAATCCAAGATTTTAACCTGTGTGGTGTCACTTGTAAATCTGTATTTTAAAAAACTATTGAATCGCCATAACACCCCCTGAAGCACTCAGCGGTGCATACGCTGTAGCGCTACCTAGCACAACAAAGCGGCCGCCATTAGAGCAGGCGCGCTCGCCGGACACGCCCACTAGAGGCCACGCCCCCTTGATTATAAAACGCTGCTCCACAGCGCAACGACAGTCCAGCTGACCCAGTCCTGAGGCGGAAGCCGGGGCTGGAGGTACGAAAACGAAGAAACACTTGGCTAATCCAAGATTTTAACCTGTGTGGTGTCACTTGTAAATCTGTATTTTAAAAAACTATTGAATCGCCATAACACCCCCTGAAGCACTCAGCGGTGCATACGCTGTAGCGCTACCTAGCACAACAAAGCGGCCGCCATTAGAGCAGGCGCGCTCGCCGGACACGCCCACTAGAGGCCACGCCCCCTTGATTATAAAACGCTGCTCCACAGCGCAACGACAGTCCAGCTGACCCAGTCCTGAGGCGGAAGCCGGGGCTGGAGGTACGAAAACGAAGAAACACTTGGCTAATCCAAGATTTTAACCTGTGTGGTGTCACTTGTAAATCTGTATTTTAAAAAACTATTGAATCGCCATAACACCCCCTGAAGCACTCAGCGGTGCATACGCTGTAGCGCTACCTAGCACAACAAAGCGGCCGCCATTAGAGCAGGCGCGCTCGCCGGACACGCCCACTAGAGGCCACGCCCCCTTGATTATAAAACGCTGCTCCACAGCGCAACGACAGTCCAGCTGACCCAGTCCTGAGGTGGAAGCCGGGGCTGGAGGTACGAAAACAAAGAAACACTTGGCTAATCCAAGATTTTAACCTGTGTGGTGTCACTTGTAAATCTGTATTTTAAAAAACTATTGAATCGCCATAACACCCCCTGAAGCACTCAGCGGTGCATACGCTGTAGCGCTACCTAGCACAACAAAGCGGCCGCCATTAGAGCAGGCGCGCTCGCCGGACACGCCCA
This sequence comes from Lissotriton vulgaris, assembly GCF_964263255.1. Taxonomy (NCBI): domain Eukaryota; kingdom Metazoa; phylum Chordata; class Amphibia; order Caudata; family Salamandridae; genus Lissotriton; species Lissotriton vulgaris. Next base: position 392,223,410 of record NC_141689.1, read on the forward strand.
CTAGAGGCCACGCCCCCTTGATTATAAAACGCTGCTCCACAGCGCAACGACAGTCCAGCTGACCCAGTCCTGAGGCGGAAGCCGGGGCTGGAGGTACGAAAACGAAGAAACACTTGGCTAATCCAAGATTTTAACCTGTGTGGTGTCACTTGTAAATCTGTATTTTAAAAAACTATTGAATCGCCATAACACCCCCTGAAGCACTCAGCGGTGCATACGCTGTAGCGCTACCTAGCACAACAAAGCGGCCGCCATTAGAGCAGGCGCGCTCGCCGGACACGCCCACTAGAGGCCACGCCCCCTTGATTATAAAACGCTGCTCCACAGCGCAACGACAGTCCAGCTGACCCAGTCCTGAGGCGGAAGCCGGGGCTGGAGGTACGAAAACGAAGAAACACTTGGCTAATCCAAGATTTTAACCTGTGTGGTGTCACTTGTAAATCTGTATTTTAAAAAACTATTGAATCGCCATAACACCCCCTGAAGCACTCAGCGGTGCATACGCTGTAGCGCTACCTAGCACAACAAAGCGGCTGCCATTAGAGCAGGCGCGCTCGCCGGACACGCCCACTAGAGGCCACGCCCCCTTGATTATAAAACGCTGCTCCACAGCGCAACGACAGTCCAGCTGACCCAGTCCTGAGGCGGAAGCCGGGGCTGGAGGTACGAAAACGAAGAAACACTTGGCTAATCCAAGATTTTAACCTGTGTGGTGTCACTTGTAAATCTGTATTTTAAAAACTATTGAATCGCCATAACACCCCCTGAAGCACTCAGCGGTGCATACGCTGTAGCGCTACCTAGCACAACAAAGCGGCCGCCATTAGAGCAGGCGCGCTCGCCGGACACGCCCACTAGAGGCCACGCCCCCTTGATTATAAAACGCTGCTCCACAGCGCAACGACAGTCCAGCTGACCCAGTCCTGAGGCGGAAGCCGGGGCTGGAGGTACGAAAACGAAGAAACACTTGGCTAATCCAAGATTTTAACCTGTGTGGTGTCACTTGTAAATCTGTATTTTAAAAAACTATTGAATCGCCATAACACCCCCTGAAGCACTCAGCGGTGCATACGCTGTAGCGCTACCTAGCACAACAAAGCGGCCGCCATTAGAGCAGGCGCGCTCGCCGGACACGCCCACTAGAGGCCACGCCCCCTTGATTATAAAACGCTGCTCCACAGCGCAACGACAGTCCAGCTGACCCAGTCCTGAGGCGGAAGCCGGGGCTGGAGGTACGAAAACGAAGAAACACTTGGCTAATCCAAGATTTTAACCTGTGTGGTGTCACTTGTAAATCTGTATTTTAAAAAACTATTGAATCGCCATAACACCCCCTGAAGCACTCAGCGGTGCATACGCTGTAGCGCTACCTAGCACAACAAAGCGGCCGCCATTAGAGCAGGCGCGCTCGCCGGACACGCCCACTAGAGGCCACGCCCCCTTGATTATAAAACGCTGCTCCACAGCGCAACGACAGTCCAGCTGACCCAGTCCTGAGGCGGAAGCCGGGGCTGGAGGTACGAAAACGAAGAAACACTTGGCTAATCCAAGATTTTAACCTGTGTGGTGTCACTTGTAAATCTGTATTTTAAAAACTATTGAATCGCCATAACACCCCCTGAAGCACTCAGCGGTGCATACGCTGTAGCGCTACCTAGCACAACAAAGCGGCCGCCATTAGAGCAGGCGCGCTCGCCGGACACGCCCACTAGAGGCCACGCCCCCTTGATTATAAAACGCTGCTCCACAGCGCAACGACAGTCCAGCTGACCCAGTCCTGAGGCGGAAGCCGGGGCTGGAGGTACGAAAACGAAGAAACACTTGGCTAATCCAAGATTTTAACCTGTGTGGTGTCACTTGTAAATCTGTATTTTAAAAAACTATTGAATCGCCATAACACCCCCTGAAGCACTCAGCGGTGCATACGCTGTAGCGCTACCTAGCACAACAAAGCGGCCGCCATTAGAGCAGGCGCGCTCGCCGGACACGCCCACTAGAGGCCACGCCCCCTTGATTATAAAACGCTGCTCCACAGCGCAACGACAGTCCAGCTGACCCAGTCCTGAGGCGGAAGCCGGGGCTGGAGGTACGAAAACGAAGAAACACTTGGCTAATCCAAGATTTTAACCTGTGTGGTGTCACTTGTAAATCTGTATTTTAAAAACTATTGAATCGCCATAACACCCCCTGAAGCACTCAGCGGTGCATACGCTGTAGCGCTACCTAGCACAACAAAGCGGCCGCCATTAGAGCAGGCGCGCTCGCCGGACACGCCCACTAGAGGCCACGCCCCCTTGATTATAAAACGCTGCTCCACAGCGCAACGACAGTCCAGCTGACCCAGTCCTGAGGCGGAAGCCGGGGCTGGAGGTACGAAAACGAAGAAACACTTGGCTAATCCAAGATTTTAACCTGTGTGGTGTCACTTGTAAATCTGTATTTTAAAAAACTATTGAATCGCCATAACACCCCCTGAAGCACTCAGCGGTGCATACGCTGTAGCGCTACCTAGCACAACAAAGCGGCCGCCATTAGAGCAGGCGCGCTCGCCGGACACGCCCACTAGAGGCCACGCCCCCTTGATTATAAAACGCTGCTCCACAGCGCAACGACAGTCCAGCTGACCCAGTCCTGAGGCGGAAGCCGGGGCTGGAGGTACGAAAACGAAGAAACACTTGGCTAATCCAAGATTTTAACCTGTGTGGTGTCACTTGTAAATCTGTATTTTAAAAAACTATTGAATCGCCATAACACCCCCTGAAGCACTCAGCGGTGCATACGCTGTAGCGCTACCTAGCACAACAAAGCGGCCGCCATTAGAGCAGGCGCGCTCGCCGGACACGCCCACTAGAGGCCACGCCCCCTTGATTATAAAACGCTGCTCCACAGCGCAACGACAGTCCAGCTGACCCAGTCCTGAGGCGGAAGCCGGGGCTGGAGGTACGAAAACGAAGAAACACTTGGCTAATCCAAGATTTTAACCTGTGTGGTGTCACTTGTAAATCTGTATTTTAAAAACTATTGAATCGCCATAACACCCCCTGAAGCACTCAGCGGTGCATACGCTGTAGCGCTACCTAGCACAACAAAGCGGCCGCCATTAGAGCAGGCGCGCTCGCCGGACACGCCCACTAGAGGCCACGCCCCCTTGATTATAAAACGCTGCTCCACAGCGCAACGACAGTCCAGCTGACCCAGTCCTGAGGCGGAAGCCGGGGCTGGAGGTACGAAAACGAAGAAACACTTGGCTAATCCAAGATTTTAACCTGTGTGGTGTCACTTGTAAATCTGTATTTTAAAAAACTATTGAATCGCCATAACACCCCCTGAAGCACTCAGCGGTGCATACGCTGTAGCGCTACCTAGCACAACAAAGCGGCCGCCATTAGAGCAGGCGCGCTCGCCGGACACGCCCACTAGAGGCCACGCCCCCTTGATTATAAAACGCTGCTCCACAGCGCAACGACAGTCCAGCTGACCCAGTCCTGAGGCGGAAGCCGGGGCTGGAGGTACGAAAACGAAGAAACACTTGGCTAATCCAAGATTTTAACCTGTGTGGTGTCACTTGTAAATCTGTATTTTAAAAAACTATTGAATCGCCATAACACCCCCTGAAGCACTCAGCGGTGCATACGCTGTAGCGCTACCTAGCACAACAAAGCGGCCGCCATTAGAGCAGGCGCGCTCGCCGGACACGCCCACTAGAGGCCACGCCCCCTTGATTATAAAACGCTGCTCCACAGCGCAACGACAGTCCAGCTGACCCAGTCCTGAGGCGGAAGCCGGGGCTGGAGGTACGAAAACGAAGAAACACTTGGCTAATCCAAGATTTTAACCTGTGTGGTGTCACTTGTAAATCTGTATTTTAAAAAACTATTGAATCGCCATAACACCCCCTGAAGCACTCAGCGGTGCATACGCTGTAGCGCTACCTAGCACAACAAAGCGGCCGCCATTAGAGCAGGCGCGCTCGCCGGACACGCCCACTAGAGGCCACACCCCATCGCTCTACAAATGTGCATCTACAGGAAGCGCAGCGGACGAGCGCAGCGGGAGCGCCTAAGGCAAGCCCGTCTGCGCCCGTCCGCGACCAGCCGGGACCCAGGGCCATAACCCCTGGCCCCTTCCTTACTCAGAGCAGGACTTACAGCTCGGCGGCCCTACACAAAATAGGTAGGAATTGTACTCCCCATTGCCCTCATATATATACCCCCACCGAACTACCCGGCTCATGTCAGGGTTGCAAGCACCCCTTCCGCAATACTCCATCGGCTAAGGCACAAGTATTCCATATGCTGGCACTAAACTGCCGCTCCCTACCGAAACACCACACGGAGATAGCCATATTGCTCGAGGAGAAAAAACCTGATGCAATCTTCCTGACAGAAACATGGCTCACTGCCCACTCCGACCCAGACGTGGTGCGAGCACTTCCTACAGGCTACCACATCCTCAGAGTAGATAGACCGGTCGGCAGAGGCGGAGGTCTGGCGATAATCCTGAAAAACCAGTACCAATGCCGTTTCTCAGCAGACAACATCCCTGACTGTGAAAGCGCAGCTTTCTGCTTAGAGTTCGATGCAAACAACTCCTTCTCAGGTACCCCGATCTATCGCCCCCCGGAACCCACAAAACTGTTCCACAGGTCCCTGCCAGAAATCATTGCACAAAGAATCCTCACATCAGCCAACCACACGATTTTGGGGGACCTCAATCTTCATTTTAATTCCTCCGCTGATCACATAGCTCAGGACCTACTAGAAGATCTGGAGGCCCTCCAACTCACCCAGCTAGTGGCGGCTCCGACCCACGAAAAAGGCAATCTGCTAGACCCCATTTTTAGTAATTGCCCGGACCTAACTGTTGATCAACCCTCTCCCCTTCCGTGGTCAGACCACTTTCTGATCCCCTTCTCGTGGGCTATTCATAAAAATCCCCAAGCACCCCCCCAAGCGACCATCAAGAGGAACTGGTCAAAACTCCCGATGGAATCCTGGCTGTCCCAACTAGACTCTACCCGCCCCACACCCTGCCCGGATCCCAATGTGGGACATGACATTTACAGAGACTGGATCACCTGCTCACTAGACTCCACTCTACCGATGCGCAAATCCTCCGCCAAAAGACTTCACGGATCTGCCCCCTGGTTTTCTGACTCTCTAAAACAACTTAAACGCACTTGCAGACAAAGAGAGAGAGCCTGGCGCCTAGATTTCCTCCCAGAAAAGAAGACCTCTTACAAAGAGGCCATTAAGATATATAAAGAAGGGATTAGAGCAGCCCAGGCTACCTATTTCTCTGAGAAAATAATGGAAGCGAAGTCAAAACCCAGGGAAATCTTCCAAATCATAAAACAATGCTCCAGCGCCACCACGGCCCCCCCCCCTATCAAATCCCAGGAGCAATGCAATGAGCTTGCAGATTTTTTCTATAACAAAGTTTTAAAAATCTATTCCACCTTCCCATCTGTAGCCACTCCCCCGGAAGCGTGCAAACCGTCTCTCCTCAGACCACCTCCCCGTCCAGGCCAACCGTCGCTCGAGCACTTTCTCCCTCTTGACCTCGACACCTTAAGCAAAGTGGCCCGTACGGTCAAATCAGGATCTCCCCGTGACCCCGCCCCTCCAAACATCCTGATGCAGGCAAGCGAAGCCACCCTGCCTGTAATCTTGGACCTCTTGAACTCGTCCATCTCTGCATGCTCTGTCCCCACTGCTTGGAAACAGGCCATGGTACGGGCACTGCTAAAGAAACCTAGCCTAGACCCAAACGACCTGTCAAATTACCGTCCCATCTCACTCCTTCCCTGGACGAGCAAGGTGCTAGAGAAGCACATAAATGCACAGCTGGTACAGTTCCTGGAGGATCACTCGCTGTTGCACACATCCCAGACGGGTTTTAGACCACAACATGGGACTGAAACCGCCTTATTAGCAGTCACCGAAGACACGAGACGGATTCTGGACCAAGGAGGATCAGTGGCAGTGATCCTCCTTGATCTAAGTGCCGCATTCGATACGGTCAGCTACGCCACCTTGCTAGACCGTCTCCATAACATCGGAGTTTCGGGTGACGCTTTAAGGTGGTTTGGATCCTTCCTGTCTGGGAGGTCGTTCCAGATCTTCGACGGTGCAACAGTATCCTCCAGCAAACCCCTGAGCTGCGGAGTTCCACAGGGCTCCTCCCTGAGCCCTGTGCTGTTTAACGTCTACATGAGGCCGCTGGCAAGTGTCGTCGAACCATATGGCATTAAAATCGTGTCATACGCCGACGACACTCAGCTGGTGGTCTCGCTGGCCACCGAGAACAGCAAGCGCTCCCCAGCCGATCTGTTACACTGCCTAGAGGACATAAAGGGATGGATGACCAACTCCTCCCTTAAATTAAATGGAGACAAAACGGAGCTCATGCTCCTAGGCCCACCCTCGCCAGTACCATTCACCTCTCTGTGGCCCAATGCACTGGGTCCCCCTCCTACCCCAAAGGAGAGCGTGAAGAGCCTGGGAGTGTGGTTGGATAACAAACTCTCCTTTTCCATCCAGGCTAAAAAACTATCTGCCACATGCTTCGGCCTGCTAAGAACCTTGAGGAAGGTTCTTCCGCTGCTGCCGCTAGAAGCCAAAAAAGTTGCGGTCCAAGGGCTAATTCAGTCTCGCCTTGATTCGAACAACGCCCTGTACATGGGGGCACCTGAGTTTACACTTCGAAAACTACAGGTTGTCCAAAACTGTGCAGCGCGTGCCCTGCTACAAATTCCGCGCACTCAGTCTGCTAAACCTGCCCTAAAAACTCTCCACTGGTTGCCAGTGAGGCAGAGGATAGCTTTCAAGGCACTATGCCTAGCGCACCGCTCCTTCTGGAACACAAGCCCAGCGATCAACAGAAACCTTGTCACCCCCTACCATCCCAACAGGAACCTACGATCAAAGGAGGCCTTCCTTGCCGTCACTCCGAGAATAAAGCGAGCCAGAGCAGGGGGAAGAATGTTCTCGCTGAATACCGCCAGACTCTGGAACGACCTTCCCCTTTCTCTCCGGTCCAACTCAAATCTCCTTTCATTCCGTAAGGACTTAAAAACATGGTTGTTTGACAAACCCACTGTACCATAAGCACCTCTTCCGTCACGTTCTGGTCAGCTCAGCGCTTGGACGCCCACGGGCAGCAATCGCGCTCTACAAATACCATTACAATTACAATTACAATTACAATTACAAGCACAGCTCAATGCCATTACACTTCAATATCTGTTTGTGGTTTCCGAGAGGATCAAACCCGAGTGGTCCTTCTCATATAATGCCTGGTCGTCAAAGGTAACAAAACTGCCGGATTTCTGCCTACATGACAAGCCTTCTGCTTCAGAAAAATCAAAGGGAATGCTAAAATAAAACAGCAGGAACATTTTGTGATCGGAATGGAGCAGGATTGCTCTACCAATGGTGCCCGAGCCGAGTCACGTGACCCTAGGGCTCGCGGCCTTGTATTCAGGGTGACGATAGTTCACGGAGAAGAATGGCGCAGGGCAGGCACTGTTTTCGGGTGAAGACAGCACTACTTTCAGCATAACGCAGAGCCATCACATGAGCAAACCAGAACAAATATCTATAGCGCCCACACATTCACGCCTTGCTCATGACTGCATGAGCACTTTTTAGCATGCTTGACTTTGAAGTCTACTCCGACGAGAGCAGCCAGACCAGGTTATTTAAATAACAGCTGTGCCTGCCAGCCAAATCAATTCATCAAACGTGGAAAGATAAACGACTGAGGCTTTGTGCAGAGATTTGACCATGTGACCTGGAGGTTAACCCCAGATCTCTCCACAGTACACTCACCCCACTGCATTATCTTGTAGTCTACATTTTATGTCTTATGTGCTGGTGTTATGTTGCTGCAGGTGTTATGTTGCTGCTTGCATGATATGCCCTTTTGCTTTCGGGCCAGAGAATCAACATGCAAAATGGCGGAGCGGTCCTGCAAATCCGTGTGGCGCGCTCCCGAAAGAGCACTTAGGCTGTCTGCCTCACAGATACACAGAGGCCTTGAGCCAAGCGCGGGTCAGGGGGCTACCTGCTTCCCACCTCGCAGGAGCTCACATTATCCCTATGAAGCTGTGTTGCCTTCTGGGAGCAGTGCTTCTAGTACACTCAGCCTCACGTGAAGCCACCCTATACAGGAGGGATGATGACACAGGTCTTGGGGTATTGGGGAGGGTGTATGGCGTTATCCACAGCTTAGCTGGAATAAGGAGGGGAGAGAGGGAGCTTGAGCGGGGAATTCCAAATCTGATGACCCTCTTGAGGAGTCCTAGAGCTGACGGCTTGTCAGATCAGGGAGTACTGCTACACTAGTTACCTTTATTTAGACCACGCCCCTACTTGGATTGGCCACACCCCTTTAAGAGGTTTGCCACGTCCCTTTTAGAGCACCCCCATTTTTTTCCCCATTTAAAGCTCTGCCCACACTGTTTTACCAGAAGAATGCTTAATCCCATGTAATAGGCCTATGAGCTACTGGAGGTTTTGATCTATCTACTGGCCAGCAGTGTAATTAACTTGGCCCTGGAGGATATATTGTAAGCCTAAATCTCTTTAACCCCTTCGATGCTGATGATGAGCTCAGCTCGTCATCAGCCACGGTGGTCGTGTGCGGATGACGAGCTGAACTCGTCATCTAACGCGGCTTTTAGAAAAAAGCCGCGTAGCGGAAAAATAACCGTCGCAGCGATGCGGTTAAGGGGTGAGTCCGTAAAATAAAGCAGAATCCACATAAAGTGAAAAAGTGCAAATTGGCCAAAATGAATGTTTGTACTCACAACTTTGTTTAAACTATATACCTCATATATATCACTCATGACATGTTCTATGACATCATTCATAACATTACTGCAGCATCTGAAAAAACTATGGGGCATATTACCAACAACTAGCGATAATTATCGCTAAGTTGGCTTAGCGGCAATATTTTTATCGCCGAACTGCGGCGATTTTTACCGCTTAGGATCCTTGCTATTATCAAGGTTTATCTCCTAAGCGATAAAAATCGGCCGAAATGCATGAATATCGCTGAAAAGTCAGCGATATTCATGCATTACCGAGCTAATGCTCCTAGCCATGTTATCCACCTACCATTGGATAACATGGCTAAGAACTGCTCAGGGGCAGGTGTTAGCTTTTGGAGATAATCGCGCTTAGCGCGAATATCTCCAAAAGTTGGTAATAGGAGATAGCGATGTTTCCAGTCGCTAACATCTTGGCACGCCCACTTTGCATGTCATTAGTGATAAATATCACTGACATGCAAAGCGGGGCCCAAGATGGTCGCTATCTCCTACTAGCTGTCGCTAACTGGTGTTAGCGACAGCTAGGTAATAGGGAGATAATGTTATCTCCGCTTTCTTGGCTTTTAAAGCCAAAAAAGCGGAGATAAACCCCCTTGATAATATGCCCCTATGTATTCATACACCGATATTTATAATCAAATGCATATTTCATTAATTTTCATAGTGCAATGTTTAATAAAAAATAATTGCTACTAAAAATGTTTATAAAGTTCTCTTTTTAAAAATCTACTTGTTTTTTAGTCTACTTTTAAAAATTGTTATGCTACAATTGTTGTGCATCCTTAGAACAAACCATAAGGGGGGCTCTGCACTCCAGCTGAAAAGCATACTCCTCCAGCTATGGGTGCTTTAACAAATATGGTAACTCTTCTGAGGTCATGGATTTAATGACCCAGGAGACTCACTGTGTTTGTAATGTTGCTGGTGGCAGCTGTAGTCCCTGTAGCCCCCACAACATTAGAAAAATGTCCAAGCAAAAAAGGGACACCACCAGCCTCAAAAATACATTTAAAAAGCCCTTGCAGGACACCTTGGGGTGCTCCTTGCAAGAAGTAGTGACTAATAAATTAGCCACACCTGACCATCATTTATTCTTCATTTATTTATTTATTTTGGGTGTCACAGTGCCCACCAGGGACACCCACATGGTAAATATTTGTTGAGGGCTGCAGGCGGAGCCCCAGGGGCCCACGGGCTCCCTTCAAGCTGCCCCATGGGCTGCTCCTGAGCTAGCAAACCATTTTTTATTTTTAAAAATTAAAGTATGTTTTAATTATTTTGCACTGCAGGGGGAACTCTAGGGCTCCCATGGCACACCAGCCTGCTACAAGTGCAGGAGCAAGCCATTAAAAAAAGAATAATCCTGGGGTATTTAGGTACTCATCTGGGGCATCCCACAGCATTATGTATTTGGGTGCTGCAGCAGGAGCCCCAAACCCCCTGCTGCCCTGCCTGCACCAATCTTGGGAGGGGCAGGAGCGGTCATTGCTCTCCTGCCTGCACTTATCCTAGGTGTGACCGAAACCATCATTGCTCCCACCCTGCAGGAGGAGATTTCTTTTGCTCACACCAGGTGGGAGGGATTTTGTGTTTCCCTGGCCGCAGAAGAGTGGGCAGGGAAACTTATCTGCTCCCACCCAGTGTCAGCAACTTTCTTCTCCCTCCAAGTAGGAGCACATCACAGTTTTCACGGACAGGAAATCTACATTGTGTTCCAGGGGTTGGGTCTAAGGGACACTGCAACAGAGCTATCCCCGGTGGTCGGGGTGCCTTGGACCATGCAATGTTTCAGGGAGTATGCCATGCTCTGTTCCCACCTTTCATTTTAAGGTACAACCCTGGGGAATGCCATATCCTGGATCTGATTATGGTACAGTGAGGGGTGCTGCACACTACCACTCCTTTAATTTTAAGTGTTGGCCTCAGGGGATGGGGTCCCTGTGGTCTGATTAAGACTTGGACTGAGGGTCATGTGCCCCCTTTAATATTAAGTTGCCCCCTCCCCTTTAAATACATATCGACATCCCGGGGGCATCAAGCAGGCTCAGAGAGGGGGCATCATTGCTCCTCCTCTACTAAACTTATTTAGTCACTCACCCTTTTTTTAAAGCGTGAGAACCCATTTCTTTTTTTATTTACTGGAGCTTCGCAAATCCACTGGTTTGTGGTAACATTTTTAATTGTTCTTGGCCCCAGGGATGGGTCATAATGGGAGCCTAAGGAGGAAGCGTATCCCTACCCTGCCCATATGTTTGTTTTGCCTTATTTTCAGGACAGAGGACTGAGTCCTGAGACCTGACACCTATAATAGCAGCCAACACATATTTGTTGTTGTGGTGCAGCCAATCCGATCTTATCTTAAACTGTTTCAGCTCTGCAGATCCTCCATGGCATGATATCATTTTTGCCCTTTGAATTTACACCAAATTACAAATACCACACTTTCTGTACCAAGATCTAGCTTTCTGCCAAATGTGGTGTAATTGTGTTCAGCAGTTTTTGCACTATCACTATTCAATTTCTATATGCAAAAGGGGAAATTGTGTTTTGGGACTCCCCTTCTCCCTTTTTCTTGGCCTCCACTTAACGAATCACCCCAAAACTTTCAAGGAAGGGATGAAAAGTACACTTTTATCCCAAAACTTTCCAGGGAGGAAGAAAATAACACTTTTATTTTAGAGATTTTCATGACGATACATCAAATCATGCCAAAGTTATAAACAAATCAAAAAATTACTTTTTTATGGAAACACAGCCCTAACTATTACTACCAGTGGTGACTGCCACTGTGTGTAAAATGGGATATATTCAACAGGTCATTTGGGCACAATTGAGTATAATATTCTGTTTGTGGCAATAAAGGAATAGTCCATATATGGAGATATATATAGAATGAGAAAGGGAAAAGTGCCACTGACATTATTTTACATTACCAGAAGGAATAACTGAAATGTGGAGTAAGATACACAGACTGAAGACCTAAAGAACAGAAAACAAGGATAAAATCAAATAAAAAGACAAAGTGAGGAGACTAAAAAAAGAGAGAGAAGGAAGAATAAGAGAAAAAGTAGACAAGGTAGACACCTGACTGGTATCATTTTTTTCTCTCCGAGGGACCCAAACTCCCCGCAGAGTATTACTCTATCATTTCGTCTCTTTTCGATATAAATCACTCTGATGCTTCTAAGGGTCTGGTTCTTTATGTATAAAACTGAAAAGGAAAAATTCAATATAAATAAAAGTATTACTTGAGAAACAGTTGCTAACAATTGAGCAATTAGGCAAAAGACATGACATATCCAGATTTATAAGGTACATGTATTGTGCTGGTGTCCCTTTTCTATGTACTAGACCCACTTACCCTAAAGTGTTGTGGACAAAGAGTTCAGTCTATTAAGGCCAGGTATTTGAAAGAGGCTGTAGTTATACATTTCTTATCGTTAGAATTACCCCTAGGCGTCAGACTGCATCCGGAGAATTTTTTTGATAGCTGTACCCCTGAGCGTCGGTAGGTGGCGTCGGTCGGCTCCACAACGGTCGTCAGCGTCGTGGTCGCTGGGATGAAGTTGTGGTGTCTACTTAGACACCGCCCCTGCACGCTGACGTCAGTTCTTTCTTTTTCTGCACAGCCAGTGCAGATCCGTAGAGAGCGTGCCCCTTAGTCATTTTCTCACCAAAATTTTTCGACTTTTGTCAACATCTTTTTTGTCTTCGATTTCTGGTGCATGAGGGATGCTCCATCATCGGACCTGCTTCAAGGCTTGTAACTCCTGTCACAAGCTGATGTCAGTCACCGATCGGCACCTCGTGTGTCCCTGGTGCCTGGAGCGCGACCACGACCTAAAGGCGGGCTCTGGGTGCAGGGCCATGAATCCCAAGTCTTTGCGGGAGTGGTCCCAAAAGCTCTTGAAGGCCTGAAAGTCCATTCTGTGTCGTTCGAGGTCCCAGTCGCGTGGAAGGTCGCGGGACCGGTCGCGAAGCCACCACCACTCATCTTCGAAGTCTTCGCACTCATTGGGTAAGTCAAAGCACAAGAAGAAGGCGAAGAAGCATTGTCGCTCTTCGCCTTCTCCCCATCCGTCGGCTGATGCAAATTGGCACCCAGGGCGTCGTTGCACCCCAGCTCCATCTTCGAAGCCCGCTCCTGGGATGGCTCTGTGCTTACCTCCCTTTCCAGGACCCGGAGCATCCCCTGCCCTGCTTTGAGCTTTTTAGGAAGCGCTTCACAGCATTTTTGGGCAACCTGGCTCGGCAGCCGCACCTTCGGGCCCCATGGACTTGGCTGAGGGCCCTCAGCCTTTGATGTCAGCTGCTCCAGGCCTGGCACCAGAGGCCCAAGGTTCCAGGCCTGGATCCAGGTTGGCAACGGTCAACCTCACGTTATCGTCCCAGATGCTGATTCTAGTGACGACGCCCCGATGCCGGTTGTGCCCGCAACCGACATCGATGCTGGACTCACCCCGACCTGGACCCGGTTGGTACAAATGCCAGAGGGTACTTTTGTACTGCTTTTCATCCCTGGTATTCCCAATCACCCTGAGTGACAGCCAGAGGAGTGTGAGGAGGACTGGGAGGGGTCTATTGACCCTTAAGCTGACCAGCTTGAAGAGCCATGACTGGCGAGAGGAGTTGGGTGATGCCAGTGGTTTGGATTCCTCTCCAGACCTTGGCAAGCTTTCCCCCCTACCATGGCTATGGAGGAGGGAGCGTACTATGCAGTTGTGTTGGTTAGGGCGGCTGAGGCCTTGGGCCTCAGGCTTTCTTCGGTGCCATTCTGATGGATACATCTGCCTGTGGATTCCTCACCTTTTGAATACCCCCTGCACCAGCATTTCCAGAGAAAATCTTTTCATAGTTCGCCCACGTCGATGATGACGTCATAATAGCACTGCTCTGCTCATGACTCCGTATGACATCATTGGATCTATAAAATGATCTCGGCGGCATGCTGATGTCTGTTCCCCTTTTTTCGCGCTGTCAAAGCTTAACGTTTTTTCTGGGAATCTCCATTTTATATGATATTACTTTGTTTCTCAGTATCTTCTTCAATTTCCTGTGGAAATATCTAGTTCAAAGAAGTCTGGTTTTAAGCCCTGCAGGGAGTGTGGGGGTCATATGTTGATTACAGACCCTCACAACGACTGCCTCTGGTGTCTTTCTTTGGATCACAACGTCGCTGGCTGTTTGTGTTGCAGAAAGATGACTCCTAAGGCGTTGAAAGAGCATGAAGCAAAACTCTTTATGGCAAAGGAGAAGAAAGAAAAGAGGGGTCTTAAGAGCTCAAAGTAGTCATCCTCGCATACTTCTAAGTCTAAGAAGCATAGGAAGCCGAAGAAGAGACACAGTTCTCGACGTCGCTCTTTGAAGGGCATGGATTTGCGGTCGACTTCACCTGTTCAGCTGCGCTGGGGAAAGGACTTTGTTTTTCCGTCGCCTTCTCCTTCTCCTTAAGTGACTCGGATACACTCACTGACTCCGAGGGGTTCACCAGCGTCAAGAGGCTCTTCTACGCCAGGAGGGCCTCCGGCACCAAGAAGGTCTCCGGCGCCCAGAGGTTCGCTGGACCTCTGGGAGTCTTCTCCTGTGCCTGAGGCTTCGCCTGAGCGGCGCCGTCCTCACCAGCTCCGCAGCCTCAGACTCGAGTTCGGCCTCGGATGGATCCTAATCAAGGAGGTATGGATCCTTACCCTCCTTTTCCAGGACCCGGAACGGATCCCTCACATTTTCCTAATTCAATGTATGGCATGTTTGCCAGGGCTTCCCAACCTACCTATGGCACCTTCTGGCCCTGTGGGTTCGCTTGCCTTTAATTTGGTTGTCCCTCAACAGTATGCCCAGGCGCCCTTTGTACCTTTTATGCCAACGGCTCCATCTTGGCAGTTTCTGGCACCGAGGTTTTCAACTCCAAATCCTCAGACTCCACCTGGTGTCGATTCGGCACCACCTCGGATTCATACGGCGCCGTTGCCTGTTTCTGAAGGTCCTCCTTCGACGCCGGCTCCATTGTCTCCAGCGCCACTGACCCCGATCCCGAAGCACCGTTCCAGGAGGGATGCACAAAGGCTTCTAGAGGAGGATGAATATCGGCAGGAGCGAGAGGACTGAGGGAAACTTGACTCTATGGATGATTTTGAGGGCCTGCAAGAGGCCAGTGGTTTAGATACTTCCCCAGAGTGGGACATCTCTTCACAAAGGCTGTTATCTCTCAGGATGTTGCTCTTTATCGTGTGATGATTAGGAAGGCTGCTGAGTTGTTTGATCTTCAGTTGCCTTTGGCAGAAGTTAAGTCGAACATTTTGACGGAAGTCTTTAATACTTCTTCTTCAGTTAGTGACCCTCTTCTGCCTTTCAATGAGGCATTGATGGAGCCTATTTTGGAGGTGTGTTAAAAGCCCTAGTCAGCACCTGCATTTTCCAGGTCAATTGCAAGGGGATATAGGCCTGCTCCTGGAGACCCTTCTTTTCTTTCTGCACATCCATCTCCGGAAAGTTTGGTGATTCAAGCTTCTTGCTCCAAGCAATCGTCTGGGTCTTTCCCTACCACCCCGGGGGATAGAGATTCTTAAAAAATGGAGCAGTCCGCCAAGAAAGTGTTTTACTCAGCAAGTATGGCGTTGAAGTCTATGAACGCCACTTGTTGGCTTGGGAGGCATATTCATGCCCTTATGGACTCAGTTAAGCAATTGGCCCCTAAACTTCCTGATGAGGATCAGGTTCATTTTCTTGAGGCTCTTTCAGATTCTCAGGCCGCTGCCCGGCAAATCATTCAGTCGGGTTTGGACACTGCAGACTCGGTTGCCCGGGTAATGTGTTCTTCTGTTGCAACGAGGAGGCAAGCCTGGCTCAGATCTTGTGGATTTTCTCTGGATGTTCAGGCTACTCTTTTAGATTTGCCTTTCGATGGATCAAGGTTGTTTGGCACCAAGGCGGACTCTGCTCTACATCGTTTTAAGGATAGTAGAGCAACTGCAAGATCTTTGGGCTTACAGTCGAAGCCTAGAGGGTATGGCTACAAGTGGCATCAAGGCTTTGGGAAGGCGGCTTCCTTTTGCGGCCGTCAGCAGCCTCAGCAGTAACAGCAGCAAAACCCCCTGTACAGGTCATTCAGTGGAAAAAATAGAGGCTGTCTTCGAGGAGCCGTCCGGCAGCAGTCCTCCTCTTCCTCTTCTCCTCCCCCTCCCACAGTTACCACAGGAAAGCAGCCCTAGATCCCCCATCTTGGAGCACGCTGGTCCTGTAGGGAGTTGGGTGTCCCAATTTCTACCTCAGATCGTTGGGTTTTAAATCTTGTAGAAAATAGGTATGCCCTTCCTTTTATAGAGTTTCCTCCTCCTTACCTCCTCCCAGGATTGCTGTTCAGAGGACCATTAGCTTCTCTTACAACAGGACATTTTCGCCGTGTTACATAAAGGGTGATAGGGGTGGTTCCAGAGCAGGAAAAGGGTCATGGTTGTTACTCTCGGTATTTCTTAATTCCCAAACAGGACGGTCGGTTGAGGCCGATCCTGGACCTCAGTATTTAAAATTTTTACCTCAGCAGGAAACGTTAAAAATGTTGATCTTGCCTCAGGTTCTCCTAGCACTGAAACAGGAAGACTGGATGGTGTTGATCGATTTGCAGGATGCGTATTTTAATCTTCCCATCCTGAAGGCGCATCGGAAGTTTTTCCGGTTTACGGTAGGATCGCTGTATTACCCGTTTGGTCTTACTTCCGCACCTCAGGTCTTAACAAAGATGATGGTGAAGGTGGCAGCACATCTCAGAAGGTATGGGGTTCCTGTTTTCCCTTATCTGGATGACTGGCCGCTGAAACCAGAGTCTCCTGAGATGACGTTGCGCCATTTGCATGCAATGACGCAGTTGTTATTCAGATTGGGTTTCTCGATAAATGTATCCATCTCTCACCTGGTGCCTTCTCAGCGCAGCCTGTTCATTGGGGCAATACTGGACACTACTGTGTGTCGGGCATTTCCGCCTCCGCAGAGGATTTTCGACATACAGGAGTTGATTCCTTTGTTTCACAATTGAGCGGTTATTACAGTCCTGAAGGTCCTTCGCCTGCTCGGTCTGTTTGCTTCCTGCTTACTGTTTGTCAGCTCGCTGGCATATGAGGGCACTCCAGTGGTGCCTTCGCAGGCAGTGGTATCAACACAACGGGGATCTCGGGGAAAATATCAGAATCTCCATGGACACTGCAGCAGAGCAGTTTCGGTGGAGTGAGCCGGACAACCTGTCTCAAGGATAGCCCTTTCAGTCTTCTCCACCGGTGGCCACAGTAATCACGGATGCCTCCACTCTAGGGTGGGGTGCTCATCTTGAGGATCTGGAGATCAAAGGTCTTTGGTTTCCAGAGGGAAGGTTGCTTCACATCAACCTTCTTGAATTGCAGGTGATATGTTTGGCACTAAAAGTCTTCCTTCCTTCCTCTAGCGGTCAGTCAATGTCTACACTACTGCGATGAGGTACATCAACAAGCAAGGAGGGGTAGGGTTGTTTCATCTCTGTAGAGAGGCTCTGCAACTCTAGTCCTGAGTTCAGATCAGATTTGTATGGTGGCAAATCATCTGGCCGGTGTGCTGAATGTTCGTGTCTCAGTCGGCGTTACTCAGCCGATCACAAGTGGTGGCTTCATCAGGAGGTGGTCTGTCTTGTCTTCAGGGAGTGGGGATTTCCTTTATTAGACCTCTTTGCCACTTGCAGGAATGCACACTGCCCGTTGTTTTACAATCTTCAGTATCCGATGAATGGAGCACTGGGGGAAGCGTTTGAATTGGATTGGAGTTAGCAACTCCTTTACGCATTTCCCCCCATACCTTTGATTCCTCTGATTCTGAGGAAGATTCACCAAGACCAGGTCCAAGTCATTTTGAGCTCCCCGGTTGGCCAAGAAGGGTGTGGTACACAGATCTACTTCGTCTCTCATCGCGCCCACCGCTCCGTCTCTATTTCAGGGCAGACATCCTCTCGCTATCGCAAGGGCAGGTTCTACACACCCATCTCCAGAGCCTGCACCTTCATGCCTGGAGATTGAGCGGGGCAATCTGAGTTCTTTCTCTCTCCCACCATATTATGTGGATGTTATTTTATCTTCCAGGAGACACTCTACCAAATGTATTTATTCCTCTAGGTCGGCGGTACTCATAGTACGGCCCGCGGGCCAATTGCGGCCCTCCAGATCTTCCCTTGCGGCCCCCATGAAAAACAACAGCAGTCAGGTACTCAGCGCAATTACTGCTGTTGTAATTCCTCGGGCCGCATTTGCCGAGAAGAGGTCAAAGGGGCATGCGCAGACAATTAGTGTCTCGCATGCTCACATGTGGCCCCCACCCTTATCTACCACTGTGAGGTCATAGGCTTGGGTCAAGGCAGGTGAGGATTTTAAAAGAAGACACACAAGTTGCTGCCTTTCTTAATCTACCCTTATTTATTGCGAGTGGTTTTGCATATCTATTCATTTAAGTGAATGCGACAGTAGATGGCGCTGTTGTGACCATCAGCTTAAATTGACTTTTTATGCGAGTTTGTTCTCCCGAAGTTAACAGGCAAGGCTTTTAGTGGGCCAAGTGCTTCAAAGTAGGTGCTGAGACTGGTAGCTATGAGGGTTCCATTTTTGCCTTCAGGGTGGAAGAAAATATATATATATTCACTGGGTAGCAGCACTACTGCTCAGAAAGCCTTTGTCAGTTCAAATGGACATGTTTTCTTTCATTCTTTCAGTTTCATTTCAGACCTGAAACATTTTCAATATTATATTCAACAAAGCCATCGTTTTTTCTTATTTATCTTACTCAACTAACAACCTCTTGGGTCTCCATTTTCGCCCTTAAATAAATCTCAACTCAACAGCAGCTCAAAGCCTTTGATGTAATTCCAAATAGGCTCATTTAAGTTCTTTCACAGTTTCATCATTTCAGAACGGAAGCATTTTCAATGTTATATATTATATACAACAAAGCCATAGTTGTTGCTTATTTATCTTATGCAACTAACAACTATTGGCAAAGCCAATAGTCCTGACTTGTTGCAGGTATTATGTTAATGGTTGTATCTCATATATCTGAATTCAATGACAAACAGTAACATACCAGTAGGGTGGCACACTATGATAAACAAAGATTTGTCTTTACATGTTTTTAATCCAACCCCTTAATTTTATCGGTCATGGCCCTTTGAGAGAACCCCCAGGGTTTTCATCCCACTAAAAGCCCTGTAACCAGGCAATCCATGTCAGTTATGTGTATATATCACTGTAGTTTGATCTAAAAATCTATTTTAGGTTCTGCTGCGTGTCTGTTAATAGCAGAGAAATACTGCTATTTAAAGGGAGAGAGAGTCTGATTGACTATGAGAGAGTCTGACTGAGAGGGAGTCTGATTGAGAGGGAGTCTGACTGAGAGGGAGTCTGACTGTGGGAAAGAGACTGACTGAGGGAAAGAGAATGACTGACAGAGAAAGAGACTGACTGACAGAGAGACTGACTGACAGAGAGACTGACTGACAGAGAGACTGACTGACAGAGAGACTGACAGAGAGGCTGACTGACAGAGAGAGGCTGACTGACAGAGAGAGAGACTGACTGATAGAGAGAGACTGACTGACAGAGAGAGAGACTGAATGAGAGAGAAAGAGACTGACTGACAGAGAGAGAGAGACTGACTGACAGAGAGAGAGAGACTGACTGACAGAGAGAGACTGACTGACAGAGAGAGAGACTTACTGACAGAGAGAGAGACTGACAGAGAGACTGACAGAGAGGCTGACTGACAGAGAGAGGCTGACTGACAGAGAGAGAGACTACCTGAGAGAGAGACTTACTGACAGAGAGAGAGACTGACTGAGAGAGAAAGAGACTGACTGACAGAGAAAGAGACTGACTGACAGAGAGAGAGAGACTGACTGACAGAGAGAGACTGACTGACAGAGAGAGAGACTTACTGACAGAGAGAGAGACTGACTGACAGAGAGAGAGACTGAATGAGAGCAAAAGAGACTGACTGCGAGAGAAAGAGACTGACTGAGAGAGAAGGGAACTGACTGCCAAAGAGAGAGACTTACTGACAGAGAGAGAGACTGACTGACAGAGAAAGAGACTGACTGACAGAGAAAGAGACTGACTGACAGAGATAGAGAGACTGACTGACAGAGAGAGACTGACAGAGAGAGAGACTGACTGAGAGAGAAAGAGACTGACTGAGAGAGAAAGAGACTGACTGAGAGAGAAAGAGACTGACTGACAGAGAGAGAGACTGACTGACAGAGGGAGAGGCCGACTGACAGAGAGAGGCTGACTGACAGAGAGAGAGACTGACTGACAGAGAGAGAGACTGAATGAGAGAGAAAGAGACTGACTGACAGAGAAAGCGACTGACTGCCAGAGAGAGAGACTTACTGACAGAGAGACTGACTGACAGGGAAAGAGACTGACAGAGAAAGAGACTGACTGACTGACAGAGAGAGACTGACTGAAAGAGAAAGAGACTGACTGAGAGAGAAAGAGACTGACTGACCGAGAGAGAGACTGACTGACAGAGAGAGACTGACTGACTGACTGACTGACAGAGAGAGACACTGACTGAGAGAGAGAGACACTGACTGACAGAGAGAGACACTGACTAAGAGAGACACTGACTGAGCAAGAGACTGACAGAGAGAGAGACACTGACAGAGAGAGACACTGATTGAATTGGGGTAAAAGTGTGTATGGAGCTATGCAATGCCTCTTAAGATTGCTATTGTCAATATATAAGAATATATTGTCAAAATGTGCTCTTTGTAGTTACATCTGCTTTTGAAATATAGCATTGTCCCATTGTCTAATGTTTTGAAACAGGTTTTATTTTTTTTTACTCTAGCCCCGCCCCCCTCTGACCATGACCCCGCCCCTACTGGTGCGGCCCTCTGCCATAAACCACACTATAATTTAGGCCCCCGACAGAAATTTTGTGAGTACCCATGCTCTAGGTGGTCTAAATTTGCAAAGTGGTGTGGAGAGAGATCCATTGACCCTTTGAAGGCTCGTTTGTCTGATGTGCTGAGTTTCTCTCTTTCCTTGGCTCAGCAGGGTTGTGCTGTGGCTTCAGTTAAAGTTAATTTGTCGGCTTTCATTTGTTTGCCAGATCAGCCATCTTTGTTTAAAACTACTGTAGCTATGAGGTTCACTAAGGGCCTTACTAATAAGTTTGCTCCCACTCCTTTCATTATGCCTCAGTTGGATTTAAATCTTGTTCTTACTTTTCGGATGGGTTCTCCATTTGAGCCTCTTCATATTTGTCCATTGAGGCTTCTTTCTTTCAAAACAGTCTTTTTGATCGCTAAAACTTCAGCCAGGAGGGTAAGTGAGCTGCAGGCTCTTAGTTCTGAATCTCCATTCTTTACCATTTATGCAGACAAGATGGTTCTTAGGATCAGTGCTGCTTTCCTACCTAAGGTGGTCTCCTTTCCATTTAGGTCAGTCCATTACCTTACCTACCTTCTATCCTCCCCTCACCCTTCCAATGAGGAGGAGAGACTTCATCGCCTGGACGCTAAGAGGGTGGTCAGTTTTTACCTGGACAGGACCAGGGAACTGAGACTGGATGATCAGCTCTTCGTCGGCTACATTGGTCGGATGAAAGGAAATGCTGTCCACAAGTGAACTCTCTCCAGGTCGATCATCTTGTGTATCAAGATCTGCTATGCCCTGGCCAAGAAGGAGCTGCCTGAAGGTATTAGAGCTTATTCCACCAGAGCTGTCATATTCTTCTGCTGTGGCTAGAGGTGTTCCTGTTGTTGACATTTGTAAGGCAGCAACTTGGGCCTCCCTCCGCACCTTTGCGAAGCATTACTGCTTGGATTCTGAGGTTCGGAGGGACGGCCATTTTGCACGCTCTGTTCTGCAAGATTATTTGGTATAGTCAGGTGGACACCCTCCTCCGGGAGAGGTACAGCTTAGGGATTCTTTTCAAAAGGTGAGGAATCCACAGGCAGATGATTCATCAGAAGAACAAGTTACTTAACTTTGGTAACTCTTTTTCTGGTGGATACAGCATCCGCCTCACTGACCCACCCGCCTCCCCGTTGTCGTCCTGTTTCTACCAAAAATTTTATAACTGTTTGGCAAGGATGTTTCGCAATATCTTTTTCATGCTTACAGTTTTTTACTGGAAAATACTTTGTTTGTTGGCCTTTTCCATTATGTTATTGTATATACTGTGTATATTTGCAATCATATTTATAATATGTATACTATTTATACTTGTGAAAATGTTGTCGGTCCGCCAGTTGGCCTCGAGTGCATGGAAAAAATGGGTGGAACTGACGTCAGCATGCCGACGAGGTCCTCTTATGGCTCCAATGATGTCATACGGAGTCGCAAGCGGAGCCGTGCTACTAAGATGTCCTCGTCGACGTGGGAGAGCTAGGAAAAGAATTTCAGCAGGAATGCTGGTGCAGGGGGTATTCAAAAGGTGAGAAATTCACAGGCAGATACTGCATCCATTAGAAAAAGCGTTACTGAAGCTAAGTAACTTGTTCTTCAGGACTAACCTCATGACAGAGGTGTTTCAGCCGGCAACGGCCTCTTCGGAGCCCCTGCTGCCTTTTAATAAATCCCTCACAGACATCCTTCTGGGCACTTGGTCCAAGGCCTGCACAGGGTCTCCTGTGGACAGGAAGATTGCCCGACGCTACCGCCTGGCCCCGGGTGACCCACTTTTCTTCTCACAGCACCCAACCCCGAGAGCTTGGTCGGCCAAGCCTCGTCCTCCAAAGGTGCATTCCCTACTGCTCTCCCAGATCGGGAATCCAAGAAGTTGGACCACCTTAGGAAGATGTTTTCTTCAGGCAGCTTAGGGCTATAGTCAGTAAACACTGCATGCATTTTGGGCCATATGGCGCGGGATATGATTACGCAAGTGCTGCCATCATGCCTGGAGGAGGCCCAGGCCATGCTCACCCACGCAGTTGCTAAGGGTCATAATGCCGCTAAGTTCACCATCAGGTGTGGGCAGGATACCACCGACTCTCTGGGCAGAACGTTTTTTTGACGTCGGTAGCACTGTGGCGCTACGCCTGGTTGAGGACGTCTGGTTTTTCGGTGGTTGTCCGATCCACCCTTTTTGACATGCCCTTTGTTGGCTGTCACCTGTTTCCTAACAAGGCGGACTCAGTGATTCAAGGATTCTAGTGCTACGGCCAAATCCTTGGTCCTCACAGCAACCTCTCGCACCATGCAGTGTGCCTTCTGTCCCTTTCGTGGCACAGAAGGTGTGCCCCACCACATTCCTCCCAATCAAGCCACAGGGCCACACACGCTACCCAGTCTATGTGTGGCCATGGACGTGGGACCCAGCGATGTGGGTCTGGGGGCAGCGAGCAGGCCAGGCCACCATTACCCCCCACAGCAGCCTCCAAACCTTCCTAGTTCGACTTTTCAGGGCCACCAGAGGCCAATGAGCGGCAGGATTTGCTATCACCTCTGCACTGGCACAACACTTTGGATAGGTGGGTTTTGCAGATAGTCCAAAGGGGCTCCCTCCCCTTCGAGACTACCCCTCCCTCCATACCACCATCCTTCCATCGCATGTCTGAGGATCATTTGACCTTATGTTCACCAGTGGTCAGTGTCCTGCAAGGCTCTGCACTTCTGGCATGGAAAGTCATGTGAGAACTGATGTCAGCGAGCAGGAGTGGCATCTAAGTAGACACTGTGACTTAATCCCGGTGACCACAATGCTGACAACTGACGCGTAGTCAACCAACACCACCTACTGATTCATAGGGGTTCTGCTACGAAAACATTCTCCGGATCCAGTCTGACACCTGGAGGTAATTCTAAAGGTAAGGATTCTGTAATTACATATGTGTCTTTCAGATACCTTGTTATCGAAGGTAAGTAACTTGTTCAACAAGATCAAAGGCCATGTGGACACAGGGAAGAATAGCATCCAGGGCCTCATTTACAATGAGTTTGCGTAGGGCAGCACAGGAAGTCTTTTTTCTGCGCTGCCCTATGCTAAATAGGAAGGGCAGGAATGCACCTTATTTATGAGATGCGGTGCATTCCTGTCTTTTCAGCCAGCCCTGGCACACAATATGGTGCCTAGTGCCAACGCAGGCATCCTTGCACTGTAGTGCAAAGGTGTCTGCATTATTGGCAGGATTGTTTTTGTGCACGAAGGGACAAATTCCTGCACAGAAATAATCCATGGAGGCGTTTTTCTCTTTATATGTGTGCTGCAGAGTTTGAAGGTGACCCTCTTCTCGACAATGAGCCAGTGGAGGTCTCTTAGGTGTTGGGTCATGTGCTCATGGCGCGGTGTCCTGAGGACAAGTATGACTGCAGCGTTATGGATGGTTTGGAGTTTGTGTAGAAGAGTTTTTTTGATTCCGGAGTAGAGGGCGTTGCTGTAGTCCAGTCTGCTGGTTATGAGTTTGTTTGTGACGGTCCTTCTGCAGTCTGGGGGGATCCATCTGAAGGTCTTATGGAGGATGTGACGGCATTTGAAACTAGTGGAGGTGACGGCGTTGATCTGGCGGTTCTTAGAGAGGGAGGAGTCAAGGATGATGCCTAGGTTCTGAGTGTGGTCTGTAGGGTTGGGTGGTTTCCCGAGGGAAGAGGGCCATCAGGTGCTGTCCCAGCAAGAGGTGCAGGGTCCGAGTTCAGCTTCATGCAGCTGTCTTTCATCCAGGCTGCCACGTTCTTCATTCCTTCCTGGAAGCAGAGTCTAGTTTCTTCGGGTTCCTTTGTGAGCGAGAGGATGAGCCGTTGGAATAGGATACGATGCTGAGCCCGTGTTGTCTGACAATGGCGGCGAGGGGGGTGATGTAGATGTTGAAGGGCGTGGGGCTGAGTGGTTATCCCTGGGGTACTCTGCAGCTGATTTCCTTGGGTTTAGAGAGGAAGGGAGTGAGTAGGATCCTCTGAGTTCTGCTAGAGAGGAAGGATTGGATCCAGTTGAGGGCAGCTCCTTGTATGCCCGCGTCGTGAAGTATGGCCTGAGCGTGCAATGTGAGGCGGTGTTGAACGCTGCAGAGAGGTCTAGAAGGATGAGGGCAGTGGTGTGTCCCTGATCCAGTAGCATGCGGATGTTGTCGGTGGCAGTGAGGAGGGCGTTCACGGTGCATCCAGTGTCATAATTTAGCAGCGATTAGATTAAGCATTAGCAGAAGACATCCTGTATTTAGAGATTATCTTGTCCGTTTTATGGAATCCATTTTGTATTTCTGGCAGCCATTTTGGTTGCCATGTGCTCACCATGTGCTCTGTCCTACCTTCCTGTCTACTGCTCTTGAAATCTGCCTAGAGACGAGATAGATATATTTATCCTCCTCTGCTTTGCACATGCCTAGTAAAGCTTACAGCTGTCCCTAACTTGTAACTGTCAGGATGTGTCCACCAGAATTAGCTTACTGCCAGCCCTTCCCACTTGTTGCTAGCACACTCTCTGTATGACCTTGTATGTATTTGAAACCAGTATTCTATACTTTGTTTTGCCTTTTGAGCCCTTGTGTGGGTATAAAAGGACCAAGCTCCTTCCAGTCAGTGTGCTACTTCATACACTACCGAAGGGTGTTGTGTGAATGTAGTTCCACCTCATGAGGTTTAATAAACTTTGTCTTTTCTCTTCCAGTTTCTGTGCAAACTTCTTCCTATTGCTCTAAGGACTCTGTGCCGAGAACGGCGAATCTGTTGCACTGGTAGGCCTTGCTGAGTCTCACCACCACAAATTGGCGCTTCCAACGCGGGGCTCATCGGTGACTCGAATGCCCGAAGGACTGATCGCGACGAAGGATTGGAATCTCGCTTTGGACGTGATCACTGCCGGAGGAGACCCGAGTCTTGGCACCCACTGCGTTTTTCCTTTCTTTCTGATCTGACCATCCAGGTGGCGCCGGTCCTTGACTGAGATCTGTTCTGTTGATTTGCCGTGCAGTGACCATTTGGTTGATTTGAGAACTTGGCAGTTGGAATCTGGGCCCAAAGGATTGGTAAGAGTTGTTTGATGCAACACTTGCTGTCGGGTTATGTTTATGCCTTGGACTGGTAAGGTAGTTTAGTAACGCTTACTGAGGCTTAGTATCCAAGTATGTGTTGGCCAACTTTTGATGATTGATGTCTTAGTACATATATGCATTGCAATTCATATAGGCAGGTAATGAGGAGACTTTTCTCTACTTTGATTAGTTGAACGGCGCAACGTGCGCAGAATACTTTAAGCGCTACTTTATTTATAATATTGCATATTTTGCACTATTTTTGGCATGCCTGTTTCCCGCACACTTCGTAGGATGTGTTGCTTTTGTAGTGGTACCAGTTTTAAACTCGATGAAACACAACCGGCTTCCCCAGAGGGGACGTCTAATAGGAACATGTATATTAAGTATGATATTTCTGCCATAATGTTCAGCACGTTATTGAATAAATATACTTGTAAAGATCCTGAGTTGCCTTAGCCTATGCATGGGTCATTTGATTTATGAAAGATTCAGTATATGGAGCAACAAATGTTTAAGCAAAAGGCTAGGCAAGACATGTTTGACTGTGTGCGAAGGTGGGAGAAAGAAGTGCGTGAGCGAATGAAGCGTGAGCAAGCCTTGATTGAAAAAAACCAAAGAAAGACTATACATGCGAAAGCATTGGAAATAAAAAAACAAAGAAATTAAAGAGAGGGAAGATAGGGAGTGCCACTTACAGGTACTGGCCAATACGCTGTTAGGCAAACCCTTTATCCTATCCTTAATAAACCTCTAGATGATTTCTTATTATTAGATTGTTCTCCACCTCCGTATATTTTCCCTTCTGCTCCTTCTGAGTCAGATGAGGACTCTCCTACAGATCAGGATAAAGCCAGAGACACTCGCTCAATGTTAAATACCGAACATTCCTCTGAGATTAGATCCGCGGCGCGGAAAGCCGATTGTGGTACTATCACTGCTTCTGAACTTCTAGATACTATTAAGAATTGGTTGGAAAGGGAACAAAAATATTTTACCAAGATATTGGCTGCAGAGAATATTAATCGATTTAGGAAATATTCGGTGGAAGTAGAGCCAGATGATATAGCAGCTGATTGTAAGCAATTACGTGAAGGTTCTTTTGTCTTCTCCCAGGTCAATGACACGATCAGACGCTTGGTTAAACTACGTGATGAAGCAGTCCATCTGCGGGAGGAGAAAAAGGCAGCAGATGCAGCTGCACAAACATCCCACGTCAGCATCGCACAAACTTCTACTCCTGAAACAGATAAGAATGTTGTAATTAATGTGAAACCCATGCGGAAAGCCGCGCCTTTATACGTTCCTCCTAAAGGAGCAGGTACAAGTGATGATAAGACTTCTATCAACGCGAAAGGGTACTTTATTTATAATTGGGTTTACACTCCTTGGAATAGAGCAGATGTCATGACCCTTAAAAATGCATTGCCTGATCTGCGAAAAAGTCCAGCAGCTTTTTATGAGGAAGTTTAAGGCACCATTAGCTCTTGTACTATGACTTTACCAGACATTGATTTGTTTTTTAGATTGATATTACCCCCTGATATGTGAAGAACTGTGCGTAAACTTGATGATCGTGCAACTTTTGGGGCGTTATGGACAGAGTTAAAACAAATGGATGTAGAACGGGAGCCTGCACAGAAACCGTGCAAATTAATATTAGATCTCCCTGCTGCTATATTAGTGAAATTAAAGATGATTATTCCCCCTAAAAAGATAGATTGGACCGTGTTAGCATCATGCAAGCTAAAGGCAGATGAGTCAGTGTCAGATTTCTTTACGCGCTTTGAGGAAACATTCCACGATTTTAGTGGCCAGTCATTAACGGATGACACGGGCAGACATCTGTTCGTAGATAAATATGTCCCCAACTTGTTGCCAGGAATAGCTAGTTTCCTAAAGGCCAGTGAGAGCTCATGGTCAACTTCTTCTCCGGTTTCTCTTTTGACTATGGCTCAATAGTACAAGTTTTTAATAAAGGATCACTGCTATGGATGAATCATGCGTTTTCACTGTGTTCTTGATTGAGGCCTGGATGGGCACATCGCGAGCATTTGAAGCAGGGAAAGAGCATGACACCTCACATGTGGATGTAATCACAAATAAGATGGTTAAAGTAATTGGAAAAAATTGAGTAAATGGAGTAAAAAGAATTAAGCATTTTGAATATTGAAGTAATTCTACAAACCTGCTGTGCGGTTGGGGTAGGGGGAAACATTGCCCTACACAGTATGATCAATACTACGAACACCAGGAGCTAGAACAACAGGGTAATGAGGATAAAAAGACGAAAGATTTAAAATCAAAGGTTATGTTGGCTCAGGCTTATGGTTCGCCTTTTAGAGGAAATGACAGAGGTAATGACAGAGGTAGACGTGGATCTTATGCTTCGTCTTGTGATCGTTCAAATTTGTCTATTGACCAGTGTGCGTACTGCAGGCAGTTTGGACATTGGATTTCTAACTGTCCAGCACTGCGTGCTCAGCAGGTATTCACGTGGTCGGGGACAAATGAGGAATCGTTCTGGATATTCAGGGCATAGAGGAAGCACAAATGATCGGGCTAGGTTTGATGCTAATACACGTGGACAGGAGGTGTCTAATAGTTTTGACAGATAGAACTAATATCAAATGTTCGACTATGAGCCGTCTGTTTTGCAAGATTCTGCTTATGCATAGGATTGACTAGGATGGGGTAAGGAATCAGTTGAAGTTCCAGTAGATCAGAAGGTTACTTATGTAACAGCACATGTTTTGGGTTCTACTGATCAGTTTCTGGTTGATACAGGAGCTACTCATTGTGCCTTGTCTAAACACTTGGGGGCAGATTTATGTTAACTGGCGCATCCCCAGAGATGCGCCAGTTAACGTGCGCCACAGTGCGCCACAGCTCCGCCGCCCATGGTGCGCCGCATTTATATTGCGGCGCACCATGGTGCAAAAACGGCACAGATGCGTGACGCATCTGTGCCGGAAATGTGGCGCATTGCTGGAGTTGCGTCGCAAGCGCGACGCAGCTCCAGCAAGGCTCAGGGGTGCCCCATCTACACAATGCTGCATCAAGACCTACGCCTGCTTCAAGCAGGCGCAGGGTTTTGACGCAGCATTGGCCTGAAAGTGACTGAGTGAAATCTCATAGATTTCACTCAGCCACTTTCAGGAGGCGTTCCTGCGCAGGAACGACCCGCCCCCCCTGCGCAGTAACGCCTCCTTATGACACAGGGCTTTACAACGTGACGCATCTCCTAGATGCGTCACGTTGTAAATAGGGCGCATTGTTTGCGCCGCAGTTGCGTCAAATAAAGTGACGCAATTGCGGCGCAAGGGCATCATAAATCTGCCCCGTAATTCCTAGAGCTCTCCTGTCTGGCTTTACCATTACTTCGATAGGTTTCGATGGAACACCTTCCCTTAGCCCATTGTCACAAGCACTTGCATTCCATGTTGATAAGTTTACTGCTTCATGTCCGTCTTTGCTTTCTCCACAAACACCAGACAATATTGTGGGCCTTGATATGCTCAAATATTTCAGAGCTACGATACGATGTTCTCCGGAAGGAGTACGGGTTATTTTGAATGACAACTACCCTGTGATTGAGAGATCTTGTATTGTTAAAGAGGACATTGCACTAGCCTCACTCCCTAGTACTGTGTGGGCTACTTCAGACACCGATGTAGGACAAATGGTTATTCCGCCAGTACACATTAGTGTCAAGGAGGGTGCTTCACTGCCAAGACTGCCTCAGTATAAAATTTCTAGAGAAGGAGAAGAAGCACTTACACGCATTGTTCATGATTTGATTAAAGTGGGGGTTGTGGAAGAAGTTCCTTACAATGTTTACAATAGTCCAATTCTTCCCATTTTGAAAAAAAACCTGACACTAGGATCTATAGATTTATCATAGATTTGAGGGACGTAAACAAGATTGTAGTACCGCAGTACCCTGTGGTTTCTGACATAACAACACTACTTTCTTTGGTTCCTCCAACAGCGACTACATTCTCTGGTATAGACTTGAAGAATGCTTTCTTTTCAATCCCTATTCATCCAGATAGCCGATATTTGTTCGGTTTCACTTTGAATAATCGATCGTACAGATTTTGTAGAGTTCCTCAAGGCTATACTGAGAGTCCTAGTATTTATAATCAAGCCTTAAAACGACAACTTGATTCCTTTACTTTGTCTGAAGGAGTGGCTCTCATACAATATGTCAATGACATATTGTTGGCAGCTGATAGGCCTGAGCAGTGTACATTGTCTTTACTTTCTTTCCCTGCTACACACAACCATAAAGTATTATGGAAGAAATTGCAATATTGTAGACCAAAGGTGACCTATTTAGGTCATCTTCTGTCTAAGGAGGGACGTGCATTGACACCAGATCGCATTGAAGTAATTTTAGACACCCCAGTACCTTCCACACAGAAAGATGTCCGTGCATTCATTGGTTTGACTTCATTTTGTAGGCAAAGGATATTGGGATTTTCACATATTGTTAAACCCCTGCTAGCGCTTTTGACTAAGAACACTCCGATCCCCCTTCCATGGACAGAAGAATTCCAAAATGCTTTTCGTCAGTTAAGATAAGCTCTTTGCTCTGCACCAGTGTTAGGCACACCAGACTACACAAAAGCGTTTACACTCTATGTACACAAGAAAGATGGATGTGCATTGTCAGTTTTAGTACAGACACATGTTGACAAGCAGCGTCCGTGTGCATATTTTTCTGCAGTTCTTGATCCTGTTGCTCGTGCGTTGCCTGGATGTTTTCGTTCAGTTGCAGCTACAGCTGTGCCTATACGTCAGAGTGAAGGGATAGTTTTGTCACACAAACTGTTGGTGCTAGTACCCCATGCAGTAGATGCCCTTTTGAATCAGACCAGAACGCAACAAATAACTAGTGCTCGCCTGAATTGACACTGTTAGCACCCCATATTACCCTGAAGACATGCGCCACACTAAAACCAGCCACTTTGTTGCCATATCATGTGACTCAATCCCATTCAAAGGAGCCTCATGATTGTATATTCCTTACTGAGGAACAGACAAAGGGTCACATTGATTTGCAAGATACGTCCCTTCCAGATGTAGATGGGGAAATGTAGGTTGATGGGTCTTGTTTGAAGTTACCAGATGGCACGACCTCAGCCGCATATGCAATCACCACGCTTGAGAGAGTAGTGGAAACAGCTTGCATACCTCAGAAGTCGGCTCAAGCAGCTAAACTAATAGCTTTGACATGAGCGTGTGAACTTAGCACTGACTTGTGTGTGAACATTTACATAGACAGCCGCTATGCTTTTGGAGTGGCCCATGATTTTTGCCTACTCTGGAAGGAAAGAGGCTTTCTTACATCCCACGGGATGCAGATAATGCATGGAGAACTAGTACATAACCTTTTGACTGCACTGACATATCCAAAAAAGATAGTGATTGTGAAGTGTAGCACACACAAGAAAGTGACTGATAAGATAGGGCAAGGCAATGCTTTTGCTGATTGCCTAGCTCGTGAAACTGCAATGTAACGAAGCACTACTTCCATGTATGTAGTGAAATCTCGAACTGAGCAATGGCATGATGTTTGAAATGAAGTACTAGATGTACAGAGATCTGCCTCTGTAGCAGAACTTGAGCAATGGTCCAAAGAAGGAATATTGGACGATGAGGGTTGTTGGCGTAACAAAGACATGGATAAGTGGAAATTACCTGCAGCCTATTTACAACCTATGGTTCAAATGGCACATGGGCTGGTACAGGTTGGAGCTCTAGCGATAACGAAACTACTTACACGAGTTTGGGAGCATCCTGAGATTGCCAGCACAGCTAAGAGAGTAGTACAATCCTGTTTGATCTGTTGGCAGTATAATCCTGGTAAAAGGACACAAACTCCTACAGGAGGGTTTGCTACACCGACTGCACCTTTTGAAGTTTTACAGATGGATTACATCCAACTTGAATTCTGTAATAATCTAAAGTATGTCCTAGTGGTGGTATGTGCCTTTAGTAAATGGATAGAGGCATACCCTACGAAGGATAATACAGCGCTGACTACAGCCAAGATGCTTCTAAAGGAGTTTTTCCCAAGATATGGTGTTTGTAAAATTTTGTGGAGTGACAACGGACCTCATTTTATTGGGCAAGTTGTTGAGCATGTTCTGAAAGGATTAGGGATCAAACAGAAGTTCCATGCAGTCTTCCACCCACAATCAGCAGGATTAATGGAGAGGTACAATGCTACTCTGAAACTAAAGTTAGCGAAAATTCTGGCTTCTATATCCCTAAAGTGGCCAGATGTTCTGGCATTGCTGTCCATAAGACCGGTGCCACACTCACGATCTGGGCTCACACCGTAAGAGGTGGTATTTGGAAGACCGATGAATATTTGGGGAGTTCCTAAGCCACACCCCATACATGATGTACCCTGTGTTCTGATGAATGATTATTTGGCACAGTTAACCAACAGTTTAATTTCCATTCATCAACAGGTTCGAGAAGCTCTTCCTGACAGATCTGCAGGTGAGGCTCATGATCTCTGGCCTGGAGACCACTTGTTGGTCAAGGTCTTCGATGATCGAAAAGCTTGGAGCCGAGGTGACGAGGACCGGAGCAAGTCCTCCTAGCAACGAGGACAGCAGTTTGAGTGATGAATAGAAAGAACTGGGTCCACGGCACACACACTGCCGACGTGTGTCGCCTACCTTGGTGGAACCTGCTGCATTGACCGACCATCTAAAGATTCTGGAGACGGAGTAAGTTCAAGCTATCTCACCTGACAAATCTGCGGAAGTCTTCCCGGACCACACAATTCCTGGAGCATCGGGATACCACTTGAGACCGAGGAAAGAGTCTGCAGTTTTGAAAAAGACTGGTTGTGCTACCGCCCTGGGTTAGCAGAAATGGAATGCCGATATGACAAGGGGGGGATCAGCCCTGCGTAGTGTAGTGACACCCGTCTTCATCTTCGGTGAAGAAATCAGCGGCTGCCAAAGGGATAAGAGCTCCAACGATTATTTCAACAAATTTGCAGAAAGATTAAATTGTCCCTGTTTCTAAAATGCTCAACAGGGAATCATTTGTGCTGTAGGTTTTGTTGTTGCTCTGGTGGTTATGGCGATAATCACCTGGTTTGTTGAGAAAGTGGCTCCTGCTCGACAGCTTTTTGTTGCCACTACGCCAGTTCCAGTGGAACACAACTATTTTACACTTCCCTATCATGAGCAGAAGCATCGACAATCCTACCTAAATAACACATTCTTCCAGATGTTGCATCATACACACAATGCCACGAATACCACCAATTGTTGGGTGCGTGGGATGATACCTTCACACCAAAAGAAAGGAGGAACGTCTTTTATTCCTTTACCGTTTTCTCATAATAGTTCA
Organism: Lissotriton vulgaris; assembly: GCF_964263255.1. Taxonomy (NCBI): domain Eukaryota; kingdom Metazoa; phylum Chordata; class Amphibia; order Caudata; family Salamandridae; genus Lissotriton; species Lissotriton vulgaris. The sequence continues at coordinate 392,256,607 of NC_141689.1, forward strand.
TGTCAAGCTTGGTATGCCCTTTTGTTTGCTTTCGGAACGCCCTCAGTAGGTGGAATCTTTTTTCGGTTGAATAAAGAATGCTACCAAGATAAAGAAGGTTATCCTCAAGCTAAAGGGCCTAAATGGAAATGGGGAGTGTAGCAACCGGACAATATTTTAACACCATATGTCTTCACAAATGTGAGGACTATTAAAACTAATGAACTCTTTGTGATATCTGTAACAAGAGCTAAAGCAGATTTATGTATTGGCAGTGTTGGGAGAATTCCCATAGGACGAAGTCAATGTACTTCTACTCTAAACATTGAAGGTGCAAATAACAATAGTTTTACATTGTCACACAATACCTATTTTGTATGTGGTAATAAAGGCTTTTATCAATTACGTGTTGGGTGGTCAGGGGTATGTTACATATCATTTTTGTTACCCCCTGTGTTTTTAGCACCTGCATCATATCACCTTGACCTGAAATTGTACAATGATATTTCTAAGAATAGATACAAACGAACAATAAGTACAGATGAGGTCGACCAGACAGACACTACTTTGCAACAATATGTCGATTTCAATTTGGGTTTGTTCTTTTTTGTGGGTGCTGCATTGAATAGCAGAAAGATAAGGTGATTAACTCGTGTTGTGGAAGCTGTCACCAATCAGACAGCGATGGCACTTTGGAATATTACAGAGGAACTGCAAATTGCAAGGATTGTAGCACTCCAAAATAGGATGGTGCTAGACGTGATTTTGGCTGATCGAGGAGGCGCATGTCGCATCATCGGTAGCAGTTGCTGCATCTTTATACCTGACCACTCACCTTCAGTTTATGATGCAATCTCTAAATTGCATAAGATTGCTGCAGACATTTACCCAGAGACTGGTACATGGACATTTTCGAACTGGATATGGACACTCTTTGTTACTTGGGGCTGGAAACTACTAACTATTCTATGTAGAATACTGGTGATACTGTTTACATGCTGTACTAGTATACAGTGTGGTCCTATGCTTTGCTCCATATGCATCACTGCTTGTATACCTGCCCAAGGAAATATTGCAGATATAAAGACACAGAAAAAGTTAAACCAAGAAATTACTGAGATGATGAACATCAATGTACGGGATGCAGATCTAGATTACCCTAGATAGACGAATATCTTCAGCTAATGCTGAAAGGGTCGTCTGTCGTAATTTAGCAGCAATTAGATTAAGCATTAGCAGAAGACATCGTGTATTTAGAGACTATCTTGTCCGTTTTATGGAATCCGTTTTGTATTTCTGGCAGCCATTTTGTTTGCCATGTGCTCACCATGTGCTCTGTCCTACCTTCCTGTCCACTGCTCTTGAAATATGCCTCGAGACAAGATAGATATATTTATCCTCCTCTGCTTTGCACCTGCCCAGTAAAGCTTACAGCTGTCCCTAACTTGTAACTGTCAGGATGTGTCCACCAGAATTAGCTTAAAGCCAGCCCTTCCTACTTGTTGCTAGCACACTCTCTGTATAACATTGTATGTATTTGAAACCAGTATTCTATACCTTGTACCGCCTTCTTTTGAGCCCATGTGTGGGTGTAGGAGAGTAGGGTCTGCTATCCTATGGTCACCCCAAATTTTTGCTTTTTGCTTCACTGGTTTATGACTTAATGTGGCTGTGGGCCTGCTAATCAGACCCACAGCCTGCTGTTCTCTCTCTAAATTACTGCCAATGCACCCTAGGTGCATTACGAATTGGAACTGGTTCACCTTATTGGCCCCTGTAACATTGGGCCCGGTTCACAGAACTAACTTAAGACAAAATCCTAAACTTACTACTTTTGGTATTCACAGAAGTTAGGATTTTGTCTTAAGTTTGTCTTAAGACAGACTTAAGACAGACTTAAGACAAAATCCTAACTTAAGTCTGTCTTAAGTCTGTCTTAAGTTTGTCTTAAGACAAAATCCTAACTTCTGTGAATACCAAAAGTAGTAAGTTTAGGATTTTGTCTTAAGTTAGTTCTGTGAATTGGGCCCAGTGTACCCTAGGTACCCAGGGCATAGGTGTTTCCAAGGCCTACCAGGGGCTGCAGCATGTATTGTGCCACCCCTTGCCTGGCCTCCATATTTGACACAACTGGCTGATCACTCATCTGGGGTAAGTTGGTGTAATCACCTCTTACTTAGATATAGTATCCCTATATCTAACCTTAACTGGACACATATGTTCCTATCGGCCACTCCTATGGAAGGCCTCATCAATCCTGGAGGCAGAGTGCTTGGAAACTTGTGAGATGGTGCTCTAGCATGAGCTGAGCCTGTCTGCAGCTGTCGGGAACCACTCCCTTAGCTGTTCCGGGATATTGCCATACCATATACTCTTAAGTGCATTATAATCCTCGCGGTTATATGCTAACTTGGGTTTGGCTTTATCAAAACATGTCGAGTAAGGTGTCATACGATTTGGAATACTATCCCCTCAACAGTTCTGTCAACTGGGATAGCATTCCACCCTTCTAGAGGGACATGACATGTGTGTAGACTTAACCCCGGTTAAAGTTAACCAGAGCCTCAGCATCACAAAATGGATTCTGCCACCACAGACACAAGTCTGACCTCCTGCTGCTGGGAGTCCTTCCAGCGAGGGAGGCTTGGACAAAGGGTTTCCTGCCTTGGGAGGTGCGAGCACCACCCCAGTAAGGATTTTGTGTATTAGGTAGGACAGGGCTGAATAGATTGAGACATGCCCGGGGCGCACAAGGTGTCCCCGTGCATAAGCCAGTCCAAACCGGTCCTGTGACTTTCCAGACCCAGGCCTGGCGAGGAGCTGGACAAAGGAAAGGGGGTGTAACTGCCCCCCTTCCTGGTCCCACCCAGAGGAGGGACCTAGCCGGTGATTCACCCCTCAGATTGGGAATAAGAGTGGGAGCAGTGCCATAGCACCTCAGATCATCCTGGAATCAACTTGAAACTAAGAAGACGACTGGACTTTGACATTCTGCTGCACAAAAGACTGAAGAGTATCTCCCTTGTGGCCTAGGAGTGGCCACCCTGTGAACACAGGTACCAACCAGCAACTCAACGTCTGCTTTGCCACCGCCTCCCGCCGGAGCCCGAGCCCAGAGCCGACAAGACCCAGACTCCCAGACTTCTCACAGCCCGATCCACAGTCCCTGCAAAGAAGTGACCTGTGGAGGCACCGAGAGACGTGGGACCGGACCTCTTGAAAGACCCGAGAAGCTGACTGCGCAGCATCTGAGGCATCTTTGACGTTGTGCTTTGGGGACTGAGAACCCCCACCACCGAGCAGCCCTTGCACCAAAGATCAGCCCCCCAGCATCTCCACGATCTGCGCGGGGCCCTTTTGCATCGTGCCACTCGACGCGCCATCCCAGCCACTTGCCACGTGGTCAGCGGCCATCTTGGTGACGAAACCTACAAACTACACTGCGGGTCTGGTTGCCCCAGACTTGCCCTCGCTCCTGTAAAAGGGAGCACCCACTCTGACCTTGCTGGTCCGAGTGATAAGCCTTTTTTGATTCCTGCGTGGCTTGCATTAGCCAAGGCTTGTTTGCTTCAATCAAGTTGCCGACACCGTCAACAGCGAGAAGCTTGCGTGGGACAGCTCGTGATAGACTCCTGGACGTCCTCGACCTCTTCGTGTCCACGTGGCTGCGGAAAAAAGCTACACCTCATCGCGTGTTTGCACCCGACATCGCCTGGTTCCAGTCTGGTTCCACGGTAGTCACTGGCTAGTGACTTTGAACATTGTCCCCTCTGCTTTCAGGTCTTCACAACTTCAGATCCACCCTTGGATCCACCGGAACTCTTCACATCGAGCCGCCTGCAGCATCTTCAGCTCCAAGCACCATCGACCTGCGTGAGGAAACCTGACACTATTTTGACCCTATGCACCTGCTTCCTGTGGGTGAGGTAACTCAGCAACGCCAGTGTTCCCACACTGGTACACACCTCTAGGGCCTGTGTCTTAAGTTTCAGCTTTCTAGGTCACTTGGAAGGTTCCTAACTAACTAACTTTATAACTTTTACGCACCATAGACATTGCATTGGTGAGTGCGTGCACTTTAAACACTGCACCCGAGTCCCGTGGGCCTTTCCCGACTTAGTCACTGCTGGTCCCGATCAGCTCCAGCGATTCCCAAGGCCTGTTTCCTTTACGATTAGTATCTCTTATACCACTTTCTTAGTATATGGTTTAGGTGGCCCCTAGGGCTCATCCATGTTGTGCAACTTTTGTGTATTTTAAACTGTGTTTTGTTTTAACGCTTGTGCTTCTGTGCTCATAAAGAGTTCAGGGGATATTTGTAGTTAATAAATATATATATATTTTCAATATATATCTGTGTGGTGTCCTTTCATTTGGTATTCAAGGGGGTTGTGTATGGTAATACAGCTGGCTTCACATGCCTTTCAGAGTTTAGCCTAAGACTGCTTTGTCCACGTTACCACTAGGATAAATGGTCTATAAGGTTGACTTACAACCGATCATCATAAGGGTTGCTTGGCATGGTACAAGGTGATCACTAGAACTAGTGAGCATCATATACCAGGCCAACTTCTCACATTGTTGAGCAGCGGATTGGGATCTGAGCTTGCTGTTGTTTTACCATTACAATCTTTGAGATTATCATTTGAAAGATCATACAGGTACCTGCTAGGAACAAATAAAACAAGACCAGTATACTTAAGTTCTACTGAACTCAGTTGTTGTAGTGGATAGGGAGTAGCACACCCTGACTACAACTACTAGATAGTTTTAGTAGGTAAACACCAGTGTAGGTAGATTGCAACATATCCACCCACACTAGAGCAATGTCTGGAGCAGAGGGTTCCACTGGGAATGTCTCTGTTGAGAGTGACCCTCCAAAGGCACCATCCAGATTTGCTATCTTTTCCTTTAAGGAACTAAGGCAGCTTTGTGCCTTAAGAGGTCTGAAGACAGGGCCATCCCCTACTACAGACCACCTTAGAGAGCTCTTAGACCAGTCTGAGGCTTTAAAGACCTCTAAAGCAGACCCCACAGGGAATGCTGAAGGAGGCTCTCCCACTGAAGATGACAATACTGAAACCCCTGTCCCCATAGTCCTGGTAGATGAGGATGACCAAGTCACTGGAGCTCCTCGGGTAGATGAGGAGGAGGAAGAAGAAGAGGAAACAGAAGGGGGGAGCAGTGATTCTGATGATGGCAGAAACAGTCAGGTTCTAGTCAGCAGGCTTAACCAGGCTAACTTAAGCGTATTTGGGACTGAAGTAAGGATGACCTTGCCCAGACACCCAGGTGGACTTAACCAGGAGCATAGGAGGAGGAGGAATCACTCAGGTGACTCCAATACCTCCCAGGCTTCTAGAGGTTCTCATGGTCACTCCAGGAGGGAGATGACTAGCCCTCAGAGAAGGGAACATGAGGCCAAAATGAGAGAGGCTGAACTTAGGATCCAGAGACAAGAATTAGAAGTTGCCCTGGCCAAGGGAAACTTGCTAGAGCAAGACAGCCTAGAGAGAGTGGGGTAATACAACCCACTGGTGGCAGCATTATCCACAAGGATAAAGACAGGTCTTTTGATAAAAGAAACCTGAGTAAGATTGTGCCCCCCTACAAAGCTGGGGATGATATCCACAAATGGATGACTGCACTTGAGAGAGCCTGCAAAGTACAACAGATCCCTCAGGAGCAGTGGGCAGCAATCTTGTGGCTCTCCTTTGAAGGTAGAGGCCGAGACAGACTCCTCACAGTTAGTGATGGGAATTTTAGAAACTACCTGGTCCTGAAGAGTGCTCTGATTGATGGGTTAGGCTTAACCACTGAACAGTACAGGTTAATGTTCAGAGACACCCAGAAGACACAGACTCAGGACTGGTCTGAATTTGTTGAGTGTGCCACTAAGGCTCTGGAGGGATGGTTGCTGGGAAGCAAGGTTACAGACTATGAAGGATTGTACAATTTGCTTATGAGAGAACAAATTTTAAATAATTGTCAGAACCTCAGTTGCATCAACATTTGGTTGACTCAGATTTGACCTCTCCCCAAGAATTGGGAAAGAGGGCAGATAAATGGGTTAGAACCAGAGTTAAGCAAAAGAACCAGAACCAGGGTGGTGACCAGAAGAAAACAGACCAGAAGGGTGGGGAGCAGAAAGCTAAAGACCAGAAGTCTTCAACAGGGCCCCAAACTAATACAGTGGGTGGGTCCCAAACTTCTAAAAAGAAGAAGAAAGAAGGTCAAAGAAAACCCTGGTGTAGTACTTGTAAAAACACCTCTCACTGGACAAGTGAGTGTAAAAAGGGTGGAGCCCCCCACACTGCAGCCCTTAAGGCACCTGCACCCACTAGTACAGCTGGCAGTGTTGGTCCAACAACCAAGGGGGTAGTGGGTATCACCTTGGGAACTGAAGGAGATTCTAACCTAGTCAGAACCCTTACACAGGCTGTTCTGATTTGGGAGGGGGGACATAGATTTGGCCCCTACCATAAGTCCCAGTAATCTGGGCAAATACAGACAGACACCTTTGATTAATGACAAAGTGGCTCAAGCAATCAGGGACACATGTGCCAGTGTCACTATGGTGACACCTAGCTTTGTGGACCCTGGACAATACATGCCTGGTGATAAATACCTGGTGACCAATGCCAGCAATGTCACTACTACCCATAGTGTGGCAATTGTTAACTTTTCCTGGGGAGGGGTAACTGGCCTAAAAAGAGTTGTGGTTAGTGCTGCTCTCCCAGTTGAATGTTTGTTGGGCAATGACCTGGAGAGCTCTCTATGGTCATAAGTTGAGTACAGGACTCATGCAGAGATGTTAGGGATATCATCACATGTCCTTGCTGTGACCAGGTCACAGGCCAAAAAGTGCCTCTCTGAACCTCAGGTCTTGGATCCTGGAACAATGGACCAAGCACCTTCCAAGAAGAAGAACAGGAGGGTAAAGGCTGTGCCTTCCCAACTGCCTACAAGTGAGGATCAGCCTTCACAGGAAGCTGGTCTTGAGTCCCCTGAAGGAACTGTCTCTGAAGAACTTGAACCTGATCACGTTGAGTTTCTGGGGACAGGGGGACCTTCTAGGGCAGACTTGGGGCAGGCTCAGTTAACCTGTCCTTCTCTTGAACCCCTCAGACAGCAGGCTGCTGCTGAGGCTGCTGGGAAGGCACAAGGTGCCCATAAAGTTTATTGGGATGATGGACTCCTTTATACAAAGGCTAGAGACCCTAAGCCTGGTTCTACCAGGAGGTTGGTTATACCTCTGCAATTTAGGGGTTTCCTTCTCACCTTGGCCCATGGTATTCCTTTAGCAGGACTACTAGGCCAGAATAAGACTTGGTACAGGCTTTTCCCTCACTTTCACTGGCCTCACATGTCTGAAGACACCAAGGAGTTTTGTCGCTCCTGTGTAACCTGCCAAGCCAGTGTTAAAGCAGGTAGCACCACAAAGGCCCCCCTGATACCACTACCTGTGGTGGGGGTTCCCTTTGAAAGAGTGGGGATTGATATTGTAGGTCCAATGGATCCCCCTACAGCATCTGGGCACAGATTCATACTGGTGGTGGTGGACCATGCCACCAGGTACCCAGAGGCAATTGCACTTAGGACCATAACAGCTCCTGTTGTGGCCAGGGCCTTACTTGGAGTTTTCTCCAGAGTGGGGTTTCCTAAGGAGGTAGTATCTGATAGAGGTGCCAACTTAATGTCAGGATACTTGACAGCTATGTGGAAGGAATGTGGTGTCAACTACAAGTTCACCACGCCTTATCATCCAGTGTAATGGGCGTGTTGAAAGGTTTAACAAGACCCTAAAGGGTATGATCAAAGGATTACCTGAGAAGCTCAGGCGAAGATGGGACATCCTTCTACCCTGCCTTTTGTTTGCTTACAGAGAGGTCCCTCAAAAGGGGGTTGGCTTCAGCCCCTTTGAATTGTTGTTTGGGCACCCTGTAAGAGGACCCCTATGTCTGGTGAGGGAAGGATGGGAGTTACCTCTCAAAAAGCCTAAACAAGACATAGTGGACTATGTACTTGGTCTCCGCTCCAGGATGGCTGAGTATATGGAAAAGGCATCCAAAAACCTTGAGGCTAGCCAAGAATTACAAAAAGCTTGGCATGACCAAAAGGCTGTCTTGATTGAGTATCAGCCAGGACAGAAGGTATGGGTGTTGTAGCCAGTGGCCCCAGCAGCACTCCAAGACAAATGGTCTCGACCCAATACAATTCTTGAGAAGAAGGAAGAGGTTACTTACTTGGTGGACCTAGGAACTCCCAGGAGCCCCCACAGGGTGCTCCATGTCAACAGACTGAAGGCATATGTTAACAGGGAAGACATGGGCTTGCTCATGGCTACAGATGAGGGACAGGAGGAAGAGAGTGACCCTCTACCAGACCTGCTCACTCAGAACCCTGAGGATGGCTCACTTGATGGTGTGGCCTTAGACGGCAGCCTCACTGAACATCAGCAACATGACTGTAGACAAGTTTTGCAGTCATACAGACATATGTTCTCCTTGACACCCAGTCAGACTAACTGGTGTACCCATGTGGTGGACACTGGTGACAGTCTTCCTGTGAAAAGCAAAATTTACAGGCAACCTGACCACGTCAGGGACTGTATAAAGACTGAGGTGCAAAAGATGCTGGAATTAGGTGTCATTGAGCCTTCAGAGAGCCCCTGGGCTAGCCCAGTGGTTCTGGTCCCCAAACCTCACACCAAAGATGGCAAGAGAGAGATGAGGTTCTGTGTGGATTACAGAGGACTCAATGCTGTCACCAGGACAGATGCACACCCTATTCCAAGGGCAGATGAGCTCATTGACAAGTTGGATTCTGCCAAATATTTGAGCACATTTGACTTGACAGCTGGCTACTGGCAAATCAGGCTAGCTGAGGAGTCTAAAGCCAAGACTGCATTTTCTACCCCAGGTGGGCATTGTCAATTTGTGGTGATGCCCTTTGGTTTGAAAAATGCACCTGCCACCTTCCAAAGGTTGGTGAATCAAGTCCTTACTGGGTTGGATGACTTTTGCGCAGCATATCTGGATGATATTGCTGTCTTCAGCTCCACCTGGGAGGATCGCCTAGTCCACCTGCAGGAAGTGCTTGAGGCTCTGCAAAAGGCAGGCCTCACTATCAAGGCAACAAAGTGCCAGATAGGGCAGAGTAAGGTTGTATACCTGGGCCACCTTGTAGGTGGAGGCCAAGTTCAACCACTGGAGAGTAAGATCCAGACCATCAAGGACTGGTCACCTCCAACTACCCAGACTCAGGTCAGAGATTTCTTGGGCCTGACTGGGTACTACAGGAAGTTTGTTAAGAACTATGGGTCCATTGTGACCCCTCTTAATGATCTGACATCTTAGAAGATGCCCAAAAAGGTTCAGTGGACAGTAAACTGTCAAAAGGCATTTGATGACCTGAAGAAGGCCATGTGCTCTGCACCTATCCTGAAGAGTCCTGACTACTCAAGAGAGTTCATTGTCCAAGCAGATGCTTCTGAGTTGGGAGTGGGAGCAGTGCTTTCACAGCTTAATGTAGATGGTCAAGACCAGCCCATTGCTTTTATTAGCAGTTGGCTGACCCTCAGAGAAAAACGTTGGTCAGCCATTGAGAGGGAGGCCTTTGCTGTGGTGTGGGCCCTGAAGAAGTTGAGACCATACTTGTTTGGCACTCACTTCAAGATTCAGACCGACCATAAGCCCCTCTTATGGCTTAATCAGATGAAGGGTGAAAACCCCAAACTACTCATGTGGTCCATTTCCCTACAAGGGATGGACTTTACAGTGGAGCACCGCCCAGGGACTGACCATGGCAACGCAGATGGTCTCTCCAGGTACTTCCACTTAGAACATGAAGACACAACTGGTCAAGGTTAGTCTAATGTCCCTGCGTTTGGGGGGGGGGGGTTGTGTAGGAGAGTAGGGTCTGCTATCCTATGGTCACCCCAAATGGTTGCTTTTTGCTTCACTGGTTTATGACTTAATGTGGCTGTGGGCCTGCGAATCAGATCCACAGCCTGCTGTTCTCTCTCTAAATTACTGCCAATGCTATGGGCGAATTTTGCGAATCTCGCGTTCGCAAATTTTGCGGATATGCGAACTCGCAATCCGCAAAATACGCGAATTCCCGTGAATTTGCGGACTTTTTTTATTTTTTATGTTCGCACGGGTTTCTGCAAGTTCGCGAGGGTTTTGTACAATTTCGCAAATTGCGAAATTGTACAAAACGCGTGCGAACTTGCAGAAACCCATGCGAACACAATGTGCCCAGTAGGGTATGTGCCTCTTGTGTGAATAAAAGGTCAGAGAAAGATCAGTTCAGCAGATGAAGAGAAAGAAGCTCCTGGTCACAGGAACAGCACGGGTATTGCGCTCGTGAAAGTCAAGGATGCAAAGCCTATCCAGCATCACAGCTGATTTTCCACGGTAGATTTGGGAAGAAGGCACACCTGTCCAGCCTCGACGACGCTCACGATTGTTTTTGGGCTAATGAATGAGTCACTGAATTTGAGCATCAACTAGTTCGAGCGACCATGTGTGTGTTACTATGCAATCGCCCCGAAGGGCGCAGGGGTCCCTTTAGTGAGCTGCAGACCTGTGCCCAGCCATGCAACTATTTTACAATGGCGCCAGCAAGCTGCTAGCGCCGTTGTAAAATAGTTACAAAGTTAGCTTGCACAGGAAGCACTTAGATAAAATAAATCAGCACCTGCTTCGTTTTATCTAGTGGTTCCTGTGCAAGCTAACTTTGTAACTATTTTACAACGGCACTGGCAGCTTGCTGGCGCCATTGTAAAATAGTTGCATGAGTGGGGGTTCAACTTTTGAACCCGTTACGTTCGCGGATTTTTTTTGCGAATTTTGCGGGAAATCCGCAAAATTCGCGAATTGCGGATTTCCCAAAAATCCGCAAAATCCGCGAGCGTAACGGATTTCCCGCTCACACTTAACCCTAGGTGCATTACGAATTGGAACTGGTTCACCTTATTGGCCCCTGTAACAGTGTACCCTAGGTACCCAGGGCATAGGTGTTTCCAAGGCCTACCAGGGGCTGCAGCATGGCCTGGCCTCCATATTTGACACAACTGGCTGATCACTCAGCTGGGGTAAGTTGGTGTAATCACCTCTTACTTAGATATAGTATCCCTATATCTAACCTTAACTGGACACATATGTTACTATCAGCCACTCCTATGGAAGGCCTCATCAATCCTGGAGGCAGAGTGCTTGGAAACATGTGAGATGGTGCTCTAGCATGAGCTGAGCCTGTCTGCAGCTGTCGGGAACCACTCCCTTAGCTGTTCCGGGATATTGCCATACCATATACTCTTAAGTGCATTATAATCCTCGCGGTTATATGCTAACTTTGGTTTGGCTTTATCAAAACATGTCGAGTATGGTGTCATACGATTTGGAATACTATCCCCTCGACAGTTCTGTCGATGGGGATAGCATTCCACCCTTCTAGAGGGACACGACATGTGTGTAGCCTTAACCCCGGTTAAAGTTAACGAGAGCCTCAGCATCACAAATGGATGCTGCCACCACAGACACAAGTCTGACCTCCTGCTGCTGGGAGTCCTTCTAGCGAGGGAGGCTTGGACAAAGGGTTTCCTGCCTTGGGAGGTGCGAGCACCACCCCAGACAGGATTTTGTGTATTGGGTAGGACAGGGCTGAATAGATTGAGACATGCCCGGGGCGCACAAGGTGTCCCCGTGCATAAGCCAGTCCAAACCGGTCCTGGGACTTTCCAGACCCAGGCCTGGCGAAGAGCTGGACAAAGGAAAGGGGGTGTAACCGCCCCCCTTCCTGGTCCCACCCAGAGGAGGGACCTAGCAGGTGATCCACCCCTCAGATTGGGAATAAGAGTGGGAGCAGTGCCATAGCACCTCAGATCATCCTGGAATCAACTTGAAACTAAGAAGACGACTGGACTTCGACATTCTGCTGCACAGAAGACTGAAGAGTATCTCCCTTGTGGCCTTGGAGTGGCCACCCTGTGAACACAGGTACCAACCAGCAACTCATCATTTGCCTTGCCGTTGCCTCCCGCTGGAGCCCGAGCCCAGAGCCTGACAAGACCCAGACTCCCAGACTTCTCACAGCCCGATCCACAGTCCCTGCAAAGAAGGGACCCGTGGGGGCACAGAGAGACGTGGGACCGGACCTCTTGAAAGACCCCCAAGAAGCTGACTGAGCAGCATCTGAGGCATCCTCAACGTTGTGCTTTGGGGACTGAGAAGCCCCACCACCGAGCAGCCCTTGCACCGAAGATCAGCCCCCCAGCATCTTCACGATCTACGTGGGGCCCTTTTGTACCGTGCCACTCGACACGCCATCCCAGCCACTTGCCACGTGGTCAGCGGCCATCTTGGCGACGAAACCTACAAACTACACTGTGGGTCTAGTTGCCCCAGACTTGCCCTCGCTCCTGTAAAAGGGAGCACCCGCTCTGACCTTGCTGGTCCGAGTGATAAGCCTTTTTCGATTCCTGCGTGGCTGGCATTAGCCAAGGCCTGTTTGCTCTAATCAAGTTGCCGACACCGCCAACAGTGAGAAGCCTGCGTGGGACAGCTCGTGATTGACTCCTGGACGTCCTCAACCTCTTCGTGTCCACGTGACTGCAGAAAGAAGCTACACCTCATCGCCTGTTTGCACCCAACATCGCCTGGTTCCAATCTGGTTCCACGGTAGTCACTGGCTAGTGACTTTGAATATTGTCCCCTCTGCTTTCAGGTCTTCACAACTTCAGATCCACCCTTGGATCCACCGGAACTCTTCACATCGAGCCGCCTGCAGCATCTTCAGCTCCAAGCACCATCGACCTGCGTGACGAAACCCGACACTACTTTGACCCTATGCACCTGCTTCCTATGGGTGAGGTAACTCAGCAACGCCAGTGTTCCCACACTGGTACACAACTCTAGGGCCTGTGTCTTAAGTTTCAGCTTTCTAGGTCACTCGGAAGGTTCCTAACTAACTAACTTTATAACTTTTACGCACCATAGACATTGCATTGGTGAGTGCGTGCACTTTAAACACTGCACCCGAGTCCCGCGGGCCTTTCCCGACTTAGTCACTGCTGGTCCTGATCAGCTCCAGCGATTCCCAAGGCCCTAGGCCTGTTTCCTTTACGATTGGTATCTCTTATACCACTTTCTTAGTATATGGTTTAGGTGGCCCCTAGGGCTCATCCATATTGTGCAACTTTTGTGTATTTTAAACTGTGTTTTGTTTTAACGCTTGTGCTTCTGTGCTCATAAAGAGTTCAGGGGATATTTGTAGTTAATAAATATATATATATTTTCAATATATATCTGTGTGGTGTCCTTTCATTTGGTATTCAAGGGGGTTGTGTATGGTAATACAGCTGGCTTCACATGCCTTTCAGAGTTTAGCCTAAGACTGCTTTGTCCACGTTACCACTAGGATAAATGGTCTATAAGGTTGACTTACAACAGATCATCATAAGGGTTGCTTGGCATGGTACAAGGTGATCACTAGAACTAGTGAGCATCATATACCAGGCCAACTTCTCACAGTGGGTATAAAAGGACCAAGCTCTTTCCAGTCAGTGTGCTACTTCATACACTACCGAAGGGTGTTGTGTGAATGTAGTTCCACCTCATGAGATTTAATAAAGTTTGTCTTTTCTATTCCAGTTTCTGTGCCAACTTCCTCCTATTGGTCTAAGGACTCTGTGCAGAGAAGGGTGAATCCCTTACACTAGTAGACCTTGCTGAGGCTCACCACCACACCAGGATGGAGTTCTCTTCTATGAAGGCGGTCAGCTGGGCGTTTACGAGTCTCTCAGTGACTTTGGCCGCAGAGGGGAGGAGAGAGATGGGCCGGTAGTTTTTCTGGACCATTTAATTAAGAGCCAGCAGACCTCACACCTGAATGCCACACTTAGCAACTCAGGTAAGATGCCTTCCTTCACCTCTGTCTGTAAGAAATGATTACCTTTGATGACAGCATCATTGAGGCCGGCTTATATAACAGTGCTTGTGAGTGACTGCAAACATGAGGCATGCCAGTACTGGGCGAGTGGAATAATGCATGATGCATGTTGCAAAAACTAATCAAATTGAATATTGTAATTTGATTTCAGGAGACCAGCCACATGTGAAACCAGGTCTATTGCTATTCTTCAAAAAGAAAATCCTGTAGAAAGCAACATGGATGACATCTGCAATCGATTTTCTGGACAAGCACACTTAGATGAGGTATCCCTCATTCATGAGGCTACATAGCAGCTGGAAATCTCTTTGAACTGCATCTGCAGATATGTGAGGAAAATTAGCTTTTGTTCAGCTTAGTTTGAGGTTTGCAGGGGATTCTGGGTAGGAAAACCTTTGGGGGATCCACACAAGCCACACACCCCTGGACTCTACTGGGTGTCTAGTTTTCAGAAATGTTTAGGTTTGGTAGGTTTCCCTACATGAACACCGAGCCGAGGTCCAAAAACTCAGGTGACCCCCCTTCTTGCAAAACCAGTCGTTTTGTGATCAGTACAAGTGATGCATGCAGATTCCAGAACTTTCCATCACCGAAATGTCTGGAAAATGTGATTTTGTCAGCTAAATTTGAGGTTTGCAGGGGATTATGGGTATGAAAACGTTGGGGATCCACACAAGCCATACCTCCCTGGACTCCCCCGGTGTCTAGTTTTCAGAATTGCCTGGGTTTTGTAGGTTTCCATAGATGGCCTCCGAGCCCGGGGGCAAAAACCCAGGTGACCCCCTTGCAAAACCGTGTTGTTCTGTGATAGGTAATTTTGATGTCTCCACAATACATATTGGGCCCTTCCCTGCCACGGGCACTTAGCCCACCCTCACAAGGGACATATCAATTTTATTGGGAGACTTTGGGGAATGCTGGGTGGGTGGAAGTTTGTTGATGCACGCAAATTCCAGAACAGATTCTGGGTCAGAAAATGTTATGGTATCCATGTAAACCCTTTTGCAAAACAAGGTTGTTTTGGGATAGGCCATTTTGATGTCTCCACATGACGTTTTGGTCATTACCCACACAAGTGAGGTACCATTTTTATCGGGAGACCTGGGGAAACGCTGAGTGGTAGGAAATTTGTGGCGTCCTGGTGATCATCCAACAATCCAACTCTGAAAAGTGAAGGAAATGCGTTTTTATTAGCTAAATTTGAGGCTTGCAGGGGATTCTGGGTAAGAAAATGCCAGGATATCTATGCAAGCCACACCGCCCTGGACTCCCATAGGTGTCTAGTTTAACAGAAATATCTGGGTTTGGTAGGTCTCCCTAGATGGCCGTTGAGCACGGCACCAAAAACGCAGATGACCCCCTTGAAAAACCAGGTCATTTTTTGATAGGAATGTGGACACCTGTGTTTTTGGTCTCGGGCTTGCAGATATCTAGGGGAACCTAAAAAACCCAGACATTTCAGAAAACTAGACACCCGTGGAATTCCAGGGAGATATGGCTTGAGTTTATCCATCAACATTTTCCTTCCCAAAATCCCTTATAAACCTCACATTTATCTAAAAAGTCACATTTCCTCTAATATCTGTGTGGGGAAGTTGTAGGATCACTACAAACACAAATTAACTACCACTGAACATTCCTCTGAGTCTCCTAATAAAAATGTGCCTATGACATTGAAGAATCAAAAATGCATAGAGATTGAGGGGGGCCCAAGGCAGGTCCAAAAGGCAATTTGTTTATACGTTTTTAGGCTGACGCTACTTTGGGCACCCACACAAGTGAGGTATCATTTTTCTCAGCAGACCAAGGGAATGCTGGGTGGTAGGGAATTTGTGCCTGCGCAGTGATCCTACAACTTAGCCACACATAAATGTCAGGAAAATGTGACTTCTTAAGTAAATTGGAGCTTTGTGGGATATTCTAGGTAAGAAAACGCTAGGAGATCCATGCAAGCCACACCGCTAGTAAAAAGTCAGTACACACACACCAACATCCACGCACACCGCCAGCCAAGTGTCATCCATGCATACTGGCAGCCAAGCACCATCCATGCACACATTCAGCCAAGAGCCAGTCCACGTACACTGCCAGCCAAGTACCACTCCACACACAACACCAGATAAGGGCCAATCTACATACACCTCATCAAACAAAAGTCCACACACACCATTAATCCCAGCCAAAGGTCAGCACCTCAGACCATCAGCCAAACTCCGGTTCACATACACACAAACTCTCCCTGGTTTCTGGTGGTTTTCTGCCCCCCCCACTTAAGGGTAGATGAGACTAAAAATATCACTTAAACATCCAAAATGTGTGCCTAAATAAAGGGGAGTGACAAGACCTATGGGGCATCTCCCTGACAGGCCTATACACATATCAGTGGTTCCTAGTGGGCTTTCTGCTCCCGTGGAGGGGCAGATAAGGGGCTATTGTCCCAATCTGTCTTCCAGGGTGGGGGGTAGAAATATTTTTTTGGGTGTGGGTGTTTAGCATGTCCATTCTGGGCAGCCCCATCCCTATGTATAAAAAACTAGCATAAAACCTGGTGCCTAGTGGGCTTTCTGCCCCCCTGTGGGGCAGATCAGGGGCTATTGCACCCATCTGCCTCCCGGGGGGAGGCAGAAAGGCTGTGACAATTTTATTTTAGGGGTGAGGGCATTGGCATGCCTATTTTGGGCAGCGCCACCCATACGTATAAAAAAACAATCCCTGGTGCCTAGTGGGCTTCTGCACCCCAGCGGGAGATCGGGGGCTAAATCCTCCATCTGCCACCGGGGGATGGGGACAAAAATACTGTAAAATTTTGTTTAAGGGGTGGGGGCATTGGCATGCCCATTTTGGGCAGCCCCACCCCAATATACATTAAAAAAAATCCCTGGTGCCTAGTGTGCCGGCTGCCCCACCGGGGGCAGATCCGGGCGCACAGAAAGACTGTGGATTTTTTTGTTGAACGGTGAGGGCATTACCATGCCCATTTTGGGCAGCCTCTACCCCTATATACATTACTAAAACAAATACCTAGTGTGCTTTCTGTGCCCCTGGGGGGCAGATTGGAACTATAGCCCCCATCTGCCTCCCAGGGTGGGCAGCCCCCATTTCTATATACATTAAAAAAATCCCTTGTGCCTAGTGTGCTTTCTGCCCCCGGTGCACGGGGGGGGGGCAGAAAGGAGCTATTACTCCATCTACATCTGGGGGCAGAAATGCTGTGGATTTGGGGGGGCATTGCCATGCCCATTTTGGGCAGTCCCACCTCAATATACATAAAAACAAAAAATACCTGGTGCTTAGTGTGCTTTCTGTGCCCCTTGAGGGGGCAGATTAGGGCTAATACCTCATCTGCCACCCAGGAGAGAAGAAAGGCTGTGGAATTTTATGGGGGTGGGGGCATTGCCATGCCCATTTTGGGCAGCCCCTATTCCTATATACATTATAAAAAAATCCCTGGTGCCTAGTGTGCTTTCTGCTCCCCCTGGGGGGGGGGGGGGGGGCAAAAACGAGCTCTTGCTCCATCTGCCTCCCGGGGCGCAGAAAGACTGTGGATTTGGGGGGTGGGGGCATTGCCATGCCCAGTTTCGGCAGTCCCACCTCAATAGAAAAAAAAATCCCTGATGCCTAGTTTGCTTTCTGGGGGCTAGTACCCTAATGTGCCTCTGGGGGTAGAAAGACTGGAAATTGGGGGGTTGGGGGTATTGGCATACATATTTTGGGCCGCCCCCATCCCTATAGATGTAAAAAATAAGCATCCCTGGTGCCTAGTATGCTTCCTCCCCCCGGGGGGCAGATTGTGGGCTGTTGCTCCATCTACCTCCCTAGGGGGACAGAAAAGCTGTGGAATTTGGGGATGGTGGGGGCATTGGCATGCCCATTTTAGCCAGCCCCTACCCCTAAAGGGGTAAAAACTAAAATCCCTAGTGCCTAGTGTGCTTTCTGCCCCCCCGGGGCACATTGGGGCTTATTGCCCCAACAGCCTCCCAGGGGGGACAAAGACGGTTTGTGGCCAAAATAATGGGTGGAGCAAAAGCCCTTGCCCAAGGGTCCACTCCCCCTCTCTGTTATCTAGTGGATGGATCCTTGCTTGGGGATCACCCTCCTGAGGTGATCCCCAAGCAGAGATCCACTAGATTCTCCTCTTTCCAATGATACCCCTCCCATCTGCCTAAGTGCTCAGGGGGTTGAGCTAGCTCCCTGAGCACCGAGGCAGTGAAACTGAAACTTAGTTTCAGTTTCTCCGAAATGACATCAGCATAACGTACGTGCCAACTGTCATTTCGAAGAAATAATCAGAACACCTTCAGGAGGTGGGAAATCCCTCTGATGCCCGCACCAGAGGGATTTCCTGTGCCAGATACGCAGATGGTCGGGAGTCAACCAACGCGCATGAACACTATCTGAAATCACTTTTGGCTTGATTGTGGTTTAGTCAACCTTACTTAGCGAATTTCCCAATATAAGGAGATAATCGATGCTTGAGTAGGAGTTAAGAAGGAATGAGTAGAATGTGTAATCCCTTTCTGTAGGATTCTGTGTTCTCCAAGCCTCAATAGGTTAAACTGTGTGCATAGGTTTTGAGTGATTTATGTGATTTATTAGAGCAGAAGAAAAACTGTGAGTTCCTGTTTATTGTAGGGTACAGGGGTAATTTAAAATCACTCGCCAGTATGAGAGTGGCTGAATCTGGTATATACTTAAATTGTATGGAGAGCTCATCTCAAAAGGAGGGATCATCCATGGTGGGAGCATATATGTTGGGAGCATATATGTTGACCATGAAGAACGCTCTCTTGAAATAATCTGTCTTCCCTGTGTGTCTGAGAGACTTACATCAATTCTATCCTGGATTTCTTACAGATCAGAATAATAACCCAATTTCTTTTTTAACCTGTTGTCTCTGAACATGCTACGTCAGAGAATTGGTAATTTCTAAGTGAAGTGTTTTGTGTAGAGTCAACCTTGGTTTCTTGCAGAAGGATGATGTCCCCCTTTTGTTTGTATATATAGTCAAAGATTTTCTTTTTCTTAATGGATTGATTAATTCCCATTATTCTCAGGGGAATTATTTTAATATTTTGTGGTGGGCGAGTCATCAGGATAATATAGTACTCTGATGTACGGCTGATATCCCCCCAGTTTGAAGTGTGTTATGGGTTATATGATTCCGTAATCTGTATGGTCTCTGGTTGGTGTGTAAGTATGTAGTATCTATACTTGAATTTCTCTACCCTCTCATATGAGTGCTGGAAAATAATGTATAAACAGAAACATCAAAGGAGCAGCTGATTAAAAGAAAAGTACAGCAAATAAATAAGGTATATGGTACTCTTCCCCTACAATCCTCCTCCACCCACCCATCCTTCAAAATAACCAACATGAATGATGATAGGAGGAAGAACCACTCCTCCAGGGAAACAGAAAATTTGAATAACTTTGGTGTAATAGCATTCACTTACTCAAAGGGAAGCTAGGTTTTCCTCCATCTTCCCTTTTAAAGTAAGGCAGTGAAATTTTAAGATCTTTCTTTTAGTCCAACTATGACAGTATGTAACAACTAGAACAATAGGATGTGGGACCCTTTTACATGAAACAGGCTATAGAATGACTAGTTAGAGTACTTGTCAACTGAAAGTGTACACTAAGAACCCATACCCAATATGGGGAACAAACTGGCCTGTGTTTTCCATCTCATATTTATATTCGCCAACAATTATACAGCATTCTGTCATAATAGATTATCCCTCAAACTTTAAATAGATCCTTAGTGATTTATTGGATGGTCGGACGACCAGTAAGTCCATGGACATACAAGTTTACAGAGGTACAGAAGTATACCATAGAAATCAGAACCACGCTGTATGGCTGATGATTCAGGTCAGGTAGAGGGTTGGTGTTTGGGTTTCACGCTAGTCTCTAAGACTCAAGGTATCCATCATCGCCTCTTCCTTGTCGTTTAGGAACTTCATGAGAATTGTGTGGTCTGTGAAGATATGTGTAGTGCCTTCAATTGTAACACAATATTCTGTAGGTCCTGCGAAGGAGCACGGAAAATTCAACGCCTTCAGTCTGGAATGGAGAGCCAAAAAGCCTTTTGTTTGGTTCTGTGCATCTGCATTAAGATGTGTGTGTATCTTTAAATACAAGTTTTCTTTCGAAAATCAGCACATGCCACCATTACCATTGTTCCATACTAGAATGGCGGTATGTGGAATGGTCATAACAGCAGTTGTACTTTGCTGTTTGCTCTTGCCGGTCTTTTACCCTGGATCTCTCTCTTAATTCAAATAAAGAGATTGAACTTACCAGCCAAGTTTCCACTTCTTTTCACTGGCGATGACTGGATCTGCACCCTGGACTGGCTAGAGGCATCTTGGTTTTGAGGAAAACTTACCCCGACCTGTTCGTGTTCTCCCTGTTTGCTGCTGACAGCGTTTTGTTTCCAATGTATCTTCCCTGACGGTGTTTCTACTTCTTGGTTGCCTTCTTTGGCGGTGCTGGGAAGACTCCGGTGGGACTTTTCTTCTGAGTTTTGAGGAACACTGTCTTTCCTAGGGAGACTCTTGTTTCCTTTTGGACGACCACCGCGCTTCGCTGGATGCCGAAATTCTTACGGTTGTTGTGAAAGCACTCTGGTAGGATTTAGCCAATTTTTCTTTTTTCCCATTGGCTGATTCTCTGCTGCGGTTTTGTTGGCCGTTGTGCGCAGTTCCATGCGCAAGAGCTCGTCCATTCAGGAATTTCATCACCACATTCACTGCCTGTCCAGCCTGACGCTGTTTCTTTGCTACGTAATCACGTAGCTGGTGTTCTTTTCAACATTTTTTCTGGCGTCTCCTGGCAACTGCAGAAGGAACCCAACTTAGATCAACTATTCTACTTGCCTGGCCTGGCCTGACGTTGACTATACGATACCCCACGCTGCTCTGTAGTTGACGGCCATTTTAGAAAGTTTTGCTTTTGTTTCTGGCAACTGGCCCGATTATTATAGACATCACGTTTACCTTTTTTCACTCGTGCACAGCTGATTTACAGATCGCTGATGCGTACAGCTTTAATTAGACCTTACAACCTGAATTTTCCACAGTTACTTAGTGTTTGTTCACAACTCGCTGATGCACACAGCTCATTTCTTCAGTTGGCATTGCGTTTTCTCACTTCCTGAACTGCACATTATTAGATGGTGTGCATCACGATGATGCACTAACCTTTTTCACTGGACATTTATTAATATCATCCATAAATATTATTTCATTCCAGTACATTTCTGTGATGTTTCAACTTCAATACTATTTAGTAGTTTCTACCCGCATGTATATGTGAATCTAGTTTATATTTCTTATTTCATTTAAATTATTAACGGGGTGTATCACTGTTACAATTTTGTATTTTGTATTTTTGTGTCCCAAACTGTTAGAATGCAACAATCTGTACTTCCACCGTCCCCTTTTCTTGCAACTCCTGGAAATCCCCCTATAGAATGAGAGTTGTGGTTAGAAGTTTTCGAGGCTTTCTAGAAGCCATTGAAGCTGAAGTTTTTACACAGAAGAAAAAAACTGGCTTACTGCGTCACTATTTGGGTACAGAATGAAGGGAAGTTTTGCGTACTACTGTAGTCATGGGTGAAGGTGATGCTATAGATGAATATGCTTCAGCCATAAAGATGTTGTATATACATCTGGTCCTGATGAAGGCATTGGAAATATTCCAGTCTTGCTGAAACATGTTGACCGCTACTAGTCACAGATATTATTTCAAATCTGTGTTTTTCACTTTGTTTTTAATCTTGGACAACTAGGTGAACACAATAAAACTTTACATCCACCTAGTTTTATCCAATTTTATCCCTATCACTTCACTTTCTTCACACTGCTTTCTCAGTAGCCACACTTAACTTCAAACTTTCAAACCACCCTTTACTGACACATTTTCATTTTACATCTTAGAACAGCCACTATCACATCTGACGGACTGTTCTGACCTACCTCCTGGGCAAGGAGTAGCAAAATGATGTAACAAAGGGCGGTACAGAGTGGCTTCTGATGGGAATTTTTCGCCCATACTTTTGAATCTTCACCTGGATCTCACATTTGGTTGCATGGTCTGTCTTTCCACTCTGTTACCCCTGTGGTTTTGGGATCTATATTCGCAGTTGAGCTATAGTGTTCCACTGACCCCTAGGTATTTCTTGTGTAATGAGGGTGATACTTTCAACCCGGCTGGAGAGTGGAGTGTGTGGTTACCAACCTTAGCTGTTATTTATGAGGGAGCTTGTTAAGAAACTGTGGTTATAGGGCTGCCAGATTTCCATACACACACCACTTCACCTTCTATGCAGAGGGTAGCAATGAGTCACGCAGCCTAAAAGGGTCTTGCAAACTGTCTTAGATGGTCGTTTGGGACAACTTCTGTGGCCCACATTGATCAGAGTTAATTTTCTTTGCTTTTCCTTCATGGGATGATCTGGAAGTGAAGTTATTCGTTATTTTGCACCTCCCTGGTATGGAGCTGCAGACTCATGCCGCCATCTACCTCAGGCTCCAAACCACACCCGCATCTTAACTTATTGTTAACAAAAACTGTATTTTTCATATAAAATGTTTGGTCATCTTATCTTAAATGTTTTGTTGTTTGCCTTGTTCTACATACCACATGCACTTTTTCTCAAGAGCAACTGCTGCACAGACCATGCTAGTAATGCTGAGACTAGGTATTTCTTAGTTAAGCTAGACTACAACTGTGGGTAATCTAGTTTAGAGTTTGTGGCAGAGCAGGCACATCTCAGATCAAGTTGGCCTTTATTCACAATAACCTACCATTCTGATTACCAATAGGGCTATGATGCACATGGGATAATAGGGAGTGTTGGTTGTAAGCAGAATTGGTGCCATCTACGCTATTACACAATATGAGTGAAAAGTGCAGAATGCTGCTTCACCTTATTTAGATTACAATTGCTGCAACCCACTTTAAAGTAATGGAGCACAGGTGCTAGTGCCACTATCCTTGCATACTGTGCTTCCATAATAAATATCCATCTGTGCCAAAGTCTGTATATCGTATTCCAATAACCCATTTTGTGTTTGCAGACATAGATGAGGGGTCTGGTACTATTTTGTGTTCTAGCTACAAAGTCTTGCCATCTGCAGGATTTATGGGGACTGACAAATGACTCAGGAGGATATAACATACCTCTTTCGCCATTTGCTTCGAGGTCTAGTACAATTTAAATGGTGTTCCTGCAGTGACGGATGTGCGTCCACTGGCATTTACACCTGTCTTTTTCAAACACATTTACCAGGTTTTCCATGACCTACAAATATCGTACATTTGTTGTTATCACAATTTCCCTCCCAACTGGATTGTATTAAGTCCCTGAATCCAGGGGAAAAGTCAATATGAAATACATGCAAAAGTATGTTGGAGGCAACTAAGAAGTGGTACAAGGGGTCAAATCTGTCACTACCTGCCAGGCATATAGTAATGCACTTCAGGCTGCCACACACACAAATTGACCGATAGAACATAAAACGATATAATCTTCCAATCTCCACATTGACCCCTAGATTGAGAGAAATACAGAGAGGAAAAAGGGAAACCCATATATTTTATAGATATCATAACTTGACCAGAGAAAAGAGAAGAAACGGAACTTAAATTGAGGGAGACGAGAAAGAGAAAAAAGTAATATGCACAATATACATCACTTTTTTCCACCATATAAAATATATTTAATCTAATGCCAACCATCGACCTTCTTAACCGAGTACAGTAATATTGAAATATATAAAATTGAGTTTGTACTAATAACAACCATGTATCACGTTTGGGGTATTCTACGGCTATTATCTGAGACCTGTGCATATTGCTTATTTCTACTTGCAAGGCGCAAAATGATTATCAGGTGTATTGTGTTTAATAGATGCTGTTTCTTTTCTGATATGTATAATGTGTTTGTGTCACTTGTCCTTTCTTTTTAGGTGTAAAATAATTTGTTGTTGCCTTTTTTGGGGGGTTATTGGATTATATTAGGGATGCTCTAATTTGATATCAATTCACCATTTTTTACATGTTTTCTTTAATTATTGTAGTACTGTGTCCCATGCTATGCTTGTTTTTATGTTGTTGTTTTTAAATGTTGTACATTTTTATTGAATTACAGCCCTTAATAAGTCAATTTTTGTGGACGAAACACTTTGTCTGTCTTCGCTGCATATGTGTGATGCTTTTTAAGGAAAGAAAATAAAGGCAAGAACCGCACAAAGTTTACTTGTTTGATTGGGGTGTTTTCTCATCCCATTCTTCTTTGGGTCATTGATGTGGTACAATTGTACACATTATAATGAAGATTTACACACAGCTTAAAATTGATGTCTTTCCCTAATCAGACAGACATGCTACTCCAACAGGGCGTACTGCCACTTGACACTAAACTGCGGATAAGTGATCTTCAACGCCAGTTCACTTGCCTGTTTAAGCCAACAGCATCTACACCTGCAGTGTGCCAAACTATAGAATGTAGGACCCACACAGCTGCTAAACATGTCCTGGAGCTAGAGACGACCAGCACTGACAAGGTTCCTGCAACCGCCCTAGGATACCCTGTCCCCTTCCTGTCCTGTGCTTGTCAGCAGTAGTTATCCCTGCACCCAATGTCTCCTTTGTCTCAATGCAGGCCACTTCCCAACTCATCAGAGCAGTTTGGCTCAGCTTGCCAAAGGCTGGCCAGTCAGGAGAGTCTGCTAGAAGGCTGGATTTTGACACAACAGAAAAGCAAGTTCCATAACTTATTTTCTTTCATACTTATTATAAATCAAACCAAGGCAGGTTGTTGGATTCATTCTAACTATTATGATGACACTTCGAAGAATAATTTTTAGCTCACTTCAGTCATTAGTTGGACTTTATTAAACTTTAATAAAGCCTTCCCGTGTTAGCTTATGGAGCTAATGAACAGCAGTGTGAAAAACGAAATTTGCAGGTTTTCAATCATGAGGGCTTATAGAACATCTTTCATAATGTCCCTGCTTAAAATTACAATGCACCCTACTCCTGGGCCACCTAGGTGAGACCTTAAGGGGGACATGTATGTAAAAATAGGGTAGTTTAAAACTTTAGAAATATATTTATTTCCAAAGTCGAATGTGCATATAATTTTAATTCAAAAGCAGCAGTGCACACTTAAGTATATTAAATCTACTGAGCCTCTAAACCTACATGCCCTACCATATACTAGGGACTTAAATATAGGTTTTCTGTAACAATTGTAATTATACCTAATTAACATGTACCTTTTACACAGAGAACAGGCCCTGAGTCTGGTTAGCAGAGCCCAATCAAATCAATCAATCAATCAATCATGACATTTGTATAGCGCACTACTCACCCGGGAGGGTCTCAAGGTGCTGGGGGAGAGGGGTCCGCTACTGCTTGAAAAGCCAGGTCTTGAGTTGCTTCCTGAAGGAGAGATGGTCCTGGGTTCGCCGAAGGTGGATGGGGAGGGAGTTCCATGTCTTGGCTGCCAGGTATGAGAAGGATCTTCCTCCGGCGGTGGCTCTGCGGATGCGTGAACAGCGGCGAGGGCGAGGCTGGTCGTCCGCAGCTGGCGGGTGGGCGTGTAGAAGGTCAGGCGGTTGTTGAGGTACTTGGGGCCTTGTGTGCGTGTGAGGAATCTGAACGTGATCCTCTTGCTGACGGGGAGCCAGTGCAGGTCTTTCAGGTGGGCGGAGATATGGCTGTGTCGGGGGATGTCCAGGACGAGTCGTGCAGAGGCGTTCTGGATTCGTTGGAGTCTTTTCTGAAGTTTGGCTGTGATCCCAGCATAGAGGGTGTTTCCTTAGTCCAGTCGGCTGGTGACGAGTGCCTGGGTGACCGTCTTCCCGGTTTCAGTGGGGATCCATCGGAAGATTTTTCAGAGCATGCGCAGGGTGTTGTAGCACGATGATGAGACGGCGTTGACTTGTCTGCTCATCGAGAGGGAGGAGTCCAGGATGAAGCCCAGGTTACATGCGTGGTCCGTTGGCTTGGGAGTGGTGCCCAAGGCAGGGGGCCACCAGGAGTCGTCCCAGGCGGAGGGCGATGACCCTAGGATGAGGACTTCGGTCTTGTCTGAGTTCATTTTCAGGCGGCTGTTCTTCATCCACTCGGCGACGTCTTTCATCCCTTTAAGTAGGCTGGTTATGGCGGTAGCTGGGTCGTTGGTGAGGGAGAGGATCAGCTGGGTGTCGTCGGCGTAGGATATGATGTTGAGGTTGTGTTGGCGGGCGATGGCTGCGAGGGGGCTCATGTAGACGTTGAAGAGGGTGGGGCTGAGTGATGATCCATGTGGTACGTCACAGATGACTTCTGTGGCCTTGGATCTAAACGGGGGGAGGCGGACTCTCTGGGTTCTTCCGGCGAGGAACGAGATGATCCACTCCAAGGCCTTCTCTTGGATTCCGATGTTGCTGAGGCGCTGCACTAGGGTGCGGTAGCAGACAGTGTCGAATGCTGCGGAGAGGTCTAGGAGGATGAGGGCCGCTGTTTCCCCGTTGTCATGCAGGGATCTGATGTCATCAGTGGCTGCGATGAGGGCAGTCTCGGTGCTGTGGTTGGCTCGGAAGCCGGACTGCGAGTGGTCGAGAGATCTGTTCGTCTCGAGGAAGGTGGCAAGCTGTCTGTTAATGGTCTTCTTGATGACTTTGGCAGGAAAAGGGAGGAGCGAGATGGGGCGGAAGTTCTTGAGGTCGGTGGGGTCCGCTGTTGGTTTCTTCAGGAGGGCGTTGAGCTCGGCATGCTTCCAGCTTTCCGGGAAGGTGGCGGTGTTGAAGGAGGCATTGATGATGTGCCGGAGTTGGGGTGCGATGATGGAGTCGGCCCTGTTGAAGACGTGGTGGGGGCAGGGGTCGGTTGGGGATCCGGAGTGGATGGTGTTTATCGTGTGGGTGGTGTCTTCGGTGCTGACCGGGGTCCAGGTGCAGAGAGTGGTGGTGGGTGGCATTGGTTCGGTGGTTGGGTGCGTGGTTGGTGCGCCAAAGCTGTTGTGTATTTCGGCGATCTTGCGGTGTAAGAACGAGGCGAGTGAGTCGCAGAGGTCTGGCGAGGGAGTGATGTTGTTGTTTCCGGCGGTGGGGTTGGAGAGCTCTTTGACGATGCTGAAGAGTTCCTTGCTGTTGTGGGCGTTGTTGTCCAGTGGTTCTTTGAATGCTGTCTTCTTGGTGGTGCGGATCAGCTGGTGGTGTTTACGGGTGGGGTGCTTCAGGGCAGTCATGTTGCTTGTGGTCTGGTCGTTGCGCCAGGCTTTCTCGAGGGTGCGGCAGTTCT
Source organism: Lissotriton vulgaris (assembly GCF_964263255.1). Lineage (NCBI taxonomy): Eukaryota > Metazoa > Chordata > Amphibia > Caudata > Salamandridae > Lissotriton > Lissotriton vulgaris. Next base: position 392,283,838 of record NC_141689.1, read on the forward strand.
TCTTGGAGTTCTTAAGTTCGTTGGTGAACCAAGAGGCTTTCTTGCTGCCGTGTCCGCTGGGAGGGGCCTTCAGTGGTGCGAGGTCATCTGCGCAGTTGGTGATCCACTGTGTGAGGTTGTTGGCTGCTTCGTTGGGGTCCGTTGTTCTGGCGGGAGGGTTCTGGCTGAGGGAGGTGGTGAGCTGGTCTACGGTGATCTTGTTCCAGTTTCTGCAAGGAACCTGTTGCTGGTGGTGGTGGGTCGTGGTTTTACTGAAGCTGAAGTGGACGCAGCTGTGGTCAGTCCAATGAAGTCTGGTGGAATGGCTGAAGGCGATGTACTTGCTGGAGGAGAAGACTGGGTCAAGCATGTGGCCGGCGTAGTGGGTGGGGGTGTTCACCAGTTGCTTGAGTCCGAGGTTGGCGAGGTTGTCCAGCAGGGTGGTGGTGTTGTTGTCCTTGTTCTCCAGGTGGAAGTTGAGGTCCCCTAGGAGGATGTAGTCAGCGGAGGTGAGGGCGTGTGGGCTGATGAAGTCTGTGATGTCTTTGCTGAATTGTGTGCGTGGTCCCGGGGGTCTGTAGATGAGGGTTCCTCTGAGTGTGGTCTTGGGGTCGGTGTGTATCTGGAAGTGGAGGTGTTCGGCGGCGGTGAAGGTGTCGTCGGAGCTGGTCGTGATGCGGATGGTGTTCTTGTGTGCGATGGCGATGCCTCCTCCGGTCTGGTTGACGCGGTCCCTCCGGGTGATCTTGTATCCGTCCGGGAATGCGATGGCGATGTCGGGCGCTGAGGAGCCGATTATCCAGGTTTCCGTGAGGAAGGCGATGTCTGGTGATGTTGTGTCGAGCAGGTTCCAGAGTTCGACGTCGTGTCTGTGGACGGAGCGGGCGTTGAGCAGGATGCACTTAAGGTGGTTGCTGCTGGTGCTTGACTTGGCGGGTGTGGTGCAGGTCCGCAGGCAGGTGAATTTGCAGGCTTGGCAGGTGAAGGGTCCATGGGTGCATTTTGGGGTGGCTCGGTAGCAGGCGGGGTTCAGGCCGGCGTTGAGTGCGTGGAGGGTGGTGGCGTTGTAGGTTTGTCGGTGCGTTGGTATCGTCGAGGACCAGAGGTCCTGGTGCGCACAATCGGCGCACCCGCTGCGCGCACGTGCGGACTCTGCCATAAATAGAGAGTGGGGGGGAGGAGGGAGGGAGGAGCAGCTGGGAGTTGGGAGCGGGGTGGCGAATGGGAGAGGGAACCGAAGGAAGGGGGCGGGGCCGCGAGGGAGCAGTGGCAGGGAGAAAGCGGGGTGGAACAGCGGGAAAGGCGGCAGAAGCGGGAAAACAGAAAAAAACAAAACTGGGTCCCAGCGGAATGCAGAGGAACAAAAACAGGGGCACAGCAGGCAAATACTGTGGCTACCAGAGGAGAGACCAGCGGGAGGAGAAGAGCCTTGACAGCAGGGGCAGCAGCGAGCGGGCGGCGGCAACAGTGGACCGGGTGACCTCAGGAGGAGCCACGCGGCGGGTTGAGCAACCGGCATTGATGAGGTCAGGCTAGGTTACAGCTCCCCGTCGCACGACCAATGCCTTAAGTGTCCAGTGGGAGGGAGGAGCAGCTGGGAGGTGGGAGCGGGGTGGTGAATGGGAGAGGGAACCGAAGGAAGGGGACGGGCCACGGGGGAGCAGCGGCTGGGAGGGAGTGGGGTGGAACAGCGGGAAAGGCGGCAGAAGCGCGAAAAACAGAAAAAAACAAAACTGGGTCACAGCGGAATGCAGAGGAACAAAAACAGGGGCACAGCAGGCAAATACTGTGGCTACCAGAGGAGAGACCAGGGGAGGAGAAGAGCCTCGACAGCAGGGACAGCGGCGAGCGGGCGGCGGCAACAGGAGAACGGGTGACCTCAGGAGGAGCCACGCGGCGGGTTGAACGACCGGCACTGAGGAGGTCAGGCTAGGTCACCCAGTGCACAGTCAGGGTCAGAAACCCAGCATCTAATAGTCTAAATTGGGGCAAGAAGTTGGGGACACTGCGGAAAAGCCCTGACTTTCTGATAGATACATCAACCTTGTGGATTCCTCACCTTGTGAATATCCCCTGCGTCAGCAACATTCGGAAAATTCTTTGTAGCACGCCGGCGTGGACGACGTCATAGGAGCACGGCATCGCACGCGACTCCGTCTGATGTCACCAGCTCCTTATTAGGCCTACGCCGGTGTGATGACATCAGTTCCCTTTTTTAGGCGTTGTCGACGCTAACGGTTTCTGGGATCTTCCGTAATTCAGAAAGTAACTTGTTACTATTTTGTGTTACTGTTTCTGTCGAGTGTCTGTTCTTCGTGGAGGAAGACGGGGTTCAAACAGTGCAGGTCATGTGCTAGGATGATGTCGATTACCGATCTGCACGACTATTGTTTGTGGTGTCTTGGATCGGACCATGATGTCAAGAGCTGCCGATCCTGCTTCAAGATGAACCCAAAGGCTCTACGAGAACGTGAGGTGAAACTTCTGCTGGCCAAGGTGAAAGGAAAAGAAGCTGGAAGGTCTGCGAGGTCAACATCTAGACATTTGAGGTCTAAGCAGAAGTCGCGATCGAAGTCGAGGTCCAGAGTAAGGTCAAGATCGGCTTCGAGGTCTAGGTCCAGCGTGAGGTTGAGATCCAGATCGATGTCGGCTTCGGGTCAGGCTTCGGGCTCCTCGAAGAAGAAGCACAAGAGGAGGTAGCACAGCTCAAGACATCACTCTGGCAAAGAGTCTTCGGATTCGAAGAGGAAGTCTCGTAAACATCACAAGGACTTCGTGTCACCTTCACCTGGGCCATCTCGTGAGGTTTCTCCGGATCGGGAGCAAGAACCGAATCCGGATTCGGGTCATTCTTCGGCGCATGAGGAAGACGAGGAGATTCCTCGGGCACCGACTCCGGTGGTAAACCCAGAGGACCAAGAGGGCCAGGAAGAACTGATGCCGGAGCAGCTTCCTTCGGAGCAGCCAATGGGTTCGTACCCTCCCTTTCCTGGTCCTGGACAGGATCCCTTGCAATTCCTAAATGCCATGTTTGGCGTTTATACACTGGTGCACCGGCTGGTCCCATGGATCCATTGTCTTTTAACTTGGGTGTCCCTCAAGCTTACGCTCCGGCACCTTTTATGCCGTTTATGCCGACGCCTTATACACCTTGGCTCGGTACGGCGCCGCCGAGGTCTTCGACTCCGCACACGGCTTCGCCGGCTCCGGAGCGACCTCGAGAACTGGATCGAGGTACGACGCCGGTTTGAGATTCTCGTCCTTCAGCTGACCCGGCTCCTCGTTCGTCACTGGATCCGACGTCTTCGATTCGTCTGGAGTGGTCGAGGTGCAGAGCTCAATGCCTCATGGAGGAAAAGGAGTATGAAGATCCTGAAGCAGAGGAAGGAGAGCTTCTGGATCAAGGGTACTGTTTTGAGGACCTACATAGTGATAGTGGGCTGGAACTCTCTCCTGAGTGAGGTTTGCCATCAGTTTCTGATGCACCATCTAAGGACGTGGCACCCTACCAGGTCGTCATTAGGAAGGCTGCGGAGCTGCTTAATCTGACTTTACCTACCGTTGAGTTCAAGCCTAACATCCTCACGGAGGCTTTGCATTCGCCTTCCTCTATTATAGAGCCTACACTCCCATTCACTGAGGCTTTGACTGAGCCGATAATGGAGGTATGGAAGAGACCATTGACTGCTCCTGCGGTATCCAGGTCGGTGGCAAGACATTATAGGGTGGCACCTGGTGACCCTGAGTTTCTGTCTTCACATCCTTCACCGGAAGGACTGGTTGTGCAGGCCGCTTGTTCCAACAGATCTGCAGGTTCTTTTCCACAGGTGCCAGCAGACAAAGACTCTAAAAAATTGGACCAGTATGCAAAGAAGATTTTCTCCTCGGGTAGCCTGGCTCTTAAATCAACCAATGCTACTTGCCTGCTAGGGAGATATATTCATGCATTGATGGACTCTGTGAAGCAGCTGTCAACTAAGCTTCCAGAGGAAGATCGAAAGAACTTCAATGAAGTAGTCTCTGATACTCAGGCAGCGGCCCGCCAGGTTATTCAGAGTGGCATTGACACAACGGACTCTGTGGCCAGGATAATGGGCTCTACTGTTGCCACAAGAAGAGCCGCATGCCTTAAGTCTTCTGAGTTTTCAGCAGATGTACAGTCTACTCTAATAGACTTACCATTTGACGGAACTGGCCTCTTTGGTAAAAAAGCGGATGAGGCGTTGGAGAGGTTCAAAGATAGCCGGGCGACTGCAAGATTTTTGAGCCTGCAGGCTAGAGGCTCTACCACCAGGAACTTTAGGGGATTTGGTAGATCCACTTTTCGTCCCTTTAAACAAGGCCAGCAGCAGCAGCAGCAGCAGCAGAACCCATTGTATAAGTCTTACAGAGGTAGACAAAAGAGTCGTGCTCGTGGACGCCAAGCCTCCTCCTCATCTTTTTCCTCCTCTAACAATCATCCCCCACCCACAGCAGCAAAGCAGCCCTAGATCCGCCATTCCAGATCATGCGGTTCCAGTGAGGGTTGGCTTACTCATTTTCTACGGGATTGGGAATCGGTTACATCAGATCTTTGGGTTCTCAATCTCGTAGAAAATGGGTATGCACTTCCTTTTCAGGAGTTCCCTCCCAATTACCCTCCTTGCCAAGGTTATTGTTCAGAGGACCACCTGCTTCTCCTGCAGGAAGAAGTCCTGGCACTGTTCAGAAAAGGTGCGATAGAGGTGGTTCCAGAGCAGGAAAGGGGTCAAGGGTGCTACTCCTGATATTTCCTCATCCCCAAGAATGATGGCAGGTTACATCCTATCTTGACCTCAGGATTTTGAACCTCTTTATCAAACAGGAGAAGTTCATTATGCTCACACTTGCACAGGTTCTTCAAGCGCTGATGGAAGAAGACTGGATGGTGTCGCTCGACTTGCAGGATGCGTATTTTCACATCCCCATTCTGAAGTCGCACAGAAAGTATCTCCGTTTTATGGTGGGATCGGAACACTACCAGTTTGCGGTCCTTCCGTTTGGGCTTACTACTGCGCCTCGAGTTTTCACCAAGGTGATGGCTGTGGTGGCTGCACATCTCAGAAGGTCGGGGATTCCAGTGTTCCAGTACCTGGACGATTGGCTGATCAAAGCGGAATCTCCAGAGACAGTGCTCCGATATCTACAGGAGACAACTCAGTTGTTACACAGGTTGGCTTTTCAATAAATGTACCCAAATCTCACCTGGTGCCCTCCCAGCGCAACCTGTTCATAGGTGCTGTACTGGACACAACTGTGTGTCGTGCATTCCCTCCTCCTCAAAGGATTCGCGGCATACAGGAAATGATTCCTTTATTCTTCAATGGAGCGGTTGTTCCAGTCCTGAAGGTTCTTCGCCTGCTCGGTCTGATGGCTTCTTGCATTCTATTGGTCAACCATGCACGCTGGCACATGAGGGCACTCCAGTGGTGCCTCCGCAGGCAGTGGTGTCAGCACAACGGAGATCTCAGGGAGTCAGTCAGGATCTCCAGAGAGACTGCGGCAGATCTGTCTTGGTGGGGCGTGGAAGGCAATCTTTCTCAAGGAAAGCCTTTTCAACTACCTCTTCCGGTGGCCACGGTGATAACGGATGCATCCACTCTAGGGTGGGGTGCTCATCTGGGGGATCTGGAGGTCAAGGGTCTTTGGTCTCCAGAGGGAAGGTTGATTCACATCAACCTACTAAAATTGCGGGCAATTCGTCTGGCGCTGAAGGCCTTTCTACCTTCCCTTCGCGGTCAGTCAGTTCAGGTCCTGACGGACAATACGACTGCGATGTGGTATATCAACAAACAGGGAGGAGTGGGGTCGTGGTGTCTCTGCAGAGAGGCTCTGTGACTTTGGTCCTGGGTTCAGGACCAACAGATTTGTCTGAAGGCAAATCATCTGGCCGGAGTTCTGAACGTACGTGCAGACAGTCTCAATCGGTGGTTCTCAGCCGATCACGAGTGGAGGCTTCACCCAGAGGTGGTTCGTCACGTCTTTCGGACGTGGGGAACTCCTCAGGTGGACCTGTTTGCCACTCACGAGAATGCTCACTGCCTGTCATTCTGCAGTCTCCAGTGTCCGATGCAAGGAGCTTTGGGGGACGCGTTTCAGTTGAGTTGGAGCTCACAACTCCTTTACGTGTTTCCTCCCATACCTTTGATTCCTCGGGTTCTGAGGAAGATTCGCCAAAACTGGGCCCAAGTCATATTGATCGCCCCGGATTGGCCAAGAAGGGTGTGGTACACGGATCTTCTCCACCTCTCCTCTCACCCGCTGATCCGTCTCCCTTTCAGGGCAGACCTCCTCTCTCAGATGGAGGGGCAGGTTCTACACCCCCATCTCCAGACATTACACCTTCATGCCTGGAGATTGAACGGGGCAACCTGAATTCTTTTTCTCTCCCTCACGATGTGGTGGATGTCATTCTTTCTGCCAGGCGTGACTCCACTAAGTCCATCTATTCTTATAGGTGGTCTAAATTTGTCTCTTGGCGTGGGGAGAGGGCTGTTGACCCTTTGAAGGCTCAATTGTCTCACATTTTACAGTTTGCTCTCTTTCTGGCGCAGCAAGGTTTTGATGTTGCCACAGTCAAGGGTTACTTTCCTGCTTTATCGGAATTTCTCTGTTTGCCGAATCAGCCCTCTATTTTTAAGTCTCCTGTGGTTTTGAGGTTTTTTAAGGGTCTTACTAATAAGTTCCCTCCTACACTTTTTATTGTTCCTCATTAGGATTTGAATCTTGTTTTAACCTATTTGATGGGTTCTCCCTTCGAACCCTTGCACACGTGTCCCATGAGGCTTTTATCTTTTAAAACGGTCTTCTTGGTTGCAATTACCTCGGCAAGGAGGGTAAGTGAGCTTCAAGCTCTTAGTTCCAAGCCCCCATTCTTGACTATGCATGCTGAAAGAATGGTACTCAGGACCAGGGCTGCTTTTCTCCCTAAGGTGGTAACTCCCTTCCATCTAGGAGAATCTATTACCCTTCCTACCTTTTATCCTCCCCCTCACCCTTCAAAGGAGGAGGAGAGGCTTCATAGCTTGGACCCTAAGAGAGCAGTCAGTTTCTATCTCGATAGGACTAAAGACTATCGTATGGATGATCAGCTCTTCGTGGGTTTTGCTGGCTGCAAAAAGGGCAGAGCGGTGCACAAGCGCACACCTTCCAGATGGATAATCTAGTGCATCAAGATTTGCTACTCTCTGGCGGGTAAGAACCCTCCTGAGGGTATAAGAGTTCATTCAACTAGAGCAAAGTCTGCAACATCCGCTTTGTCTAGAGGTGTTCCCGTTGAGGACATTTGCAGAGCCGCGACTTAGGCCTCCCTCCACACTTTTGCGAAGCACTACTGCTTAGATACCGAGGTGAGGTGGGACGGCCACTTCGCGCGCTCTGTCCTCCAAGATTTTCTGGTATAGCAGAGTGGACACCCTCCTCCGGGAGTGGGGACTGCTGTGGGACTCTATTCACAAGGTGAGGAATCCACAAGGCAGATGTATCTATCAGAAGAACAAGTTACTTACCTTCGGTAACGCTTTTTCTGGTAGATACAGTATCTGCCTGTGGATTCCTCACTGACCCACCCGCCTCCCCTTTGTCCGCTCTGCTATACTTGTATTTATGTATTCATATGCATGTTTATTTTTGAAATTTATGTTTGATTTACCACCCTTAGCTACACACTGTGTGTGCAATTTTTAGGTTTTTATGTACTGTGTACAGTGTATATGTATATATCTTCTGTCATTGGTCCATCCGGGTGCCTCAGAGGCACGGACGCCAACGTAGGCCTAATAAGGAGTCGGTGATGTCAGACGGAGTCGCGCGCGATGCCGTGCTCCTATGACGTCGCCCACGCCGGCGTGCTACAAAGAATTTTCTGAACGTTGCTGACACAGGGGATATTCCCAAGGTGAGGAATCCACAGGCAGATACTGTATCTACCAGAAAAAGCATTACCGAAGGTAAGTAACTTATTCTTCTCTCCCCTCCCCCATACCCAGCCAACAGCCCAGGTGACTCACCCCAACCCTGGGAGAGTTTCCCTGGTTATTTACGCGAGGAAGAAATTAAAGAAACCAGCCTGTAAAATTGCAGTGCCTACTCTGACGTACATCCTCCTGCTAAGGTCACTTCCACTTGGAAGCTGACCCAACTCTACAGTAACAGGGCCCATTTTAAACGGAAACTTTATCACCGCTGTTTCATTTTCTTTCTCCCTTTTTTAGTTATGGTAGTGAGGTGCCAACTTCCTATATCCCTAACTTTGCTAGGGCAACACCTAGTTTACCCACAAAGGTTATCCAACACTTGATCAACTCTACCATGGCGTCAGGGGCCTAGCTTACTTTTGGCTAAGGGGTCTGCCTCCCATGCCAAGGACCGTGCTGCCATGAAGACAAGCACCCAGAAGAGGCTACTGGAAGCTGTCAAAGTCCAGAACCACTCCCTAAGGTCTCCATTGGAAGGTGGCTGAGTTGCTTTAGAGGCCACTGTGGGTTCCTGGAACCTCTCTTGCTGTTTAGAGAGGGGAGCTACTGTGTCCTGTGGCAGACACTCTACCTTCTGTCAGTGCAGGGGTTGCACCCTGTCATTGGACAGCTGCCTGACTGCTCAGGACTTCCTTGCAGTCAGGTGAAGCCTCACCAGTGCCAACTGTGGGTTTCTCCCTTACTAGGACAGAAGAGTGGTTTATCTTTCCACTTCTTTTCCCCTTTCTTTTCCGATCCCAGCCTTGTAACTGTAGGGACTGTCTCCCCAGAATCCTTGAGTTGGAGGGCTGCTTGGTCGACCACCCCATCTGTGATCAGACCAACCTCTGGGAGGTCAGCGCCTTGGATACAATCTAAAGGGAGGACTGAACTGACTACCACCTCATACCAGCTAAGGGGACCCTCCCTCTCCAGGGGCGCTATGGCTACAGGTTTGGTCGTGACCTCACCTGGTGCTGCCCTTACCTTTCTTGTCTCTCTTGGTACATACTGATCTGGGGACACCAACCTGTCACTCACAATGGTGTGATGGCACTGGTTTCTCTAAGGCCTGTGGCAGGGATCCCATTCAACTGAATGGGGTGGAAGTGCCTACTCCCACCCTCAGGTATCACCAGTACACCATTTGGAACTGTCTCCCAGCACAATAGTATGTGGACCTACTCATCTGAGGAGTCCTCCTCTATGACTTCACTGGACAGCCAAGTGCTAATCACCTTCTTGGACCAGGTTGGGACACCCCTGAATTGACCTGATAGCTGACAGTCAAAACAGACCCTGTTATCCAAGTAGCCTTTTAGCTCTGGATCTCTCTACCTCTGCCTATTATATTTGGGGTGGGATTTGCTCTTCTCCCTTTTAGGGTTCTGGAGTACTGAGGGAGTCCCTGTGGTGGGCTTATCACCTACCTCCGTAGGTTTTTGTGGGCCCTTCTTGAGGTCTACCCACGGGACTTCCAGGGCACCCTTGAACACACCCATCTATCAGCTGTCTCCCCCAGTTCCCTGGGATTAGACAGTTTAGAGTCAACTAGATATTGGCAGAACTTGTATGAGATACAATTACTCAAAATGTGCTCCTTCATGAACACATTACAGAGCCCCTCATTGCTACTTACCTTCGTACCCTGTATCCTGCCATCTAGTGCCTTTACTAAGATGTCTACAAAGTCCACCTAGCATTGGGTTCTGATTTTCTGGGTATTACTGAACTTCATCCTGTACCGATCTGGTGTGAAACCAGATTTCCTGATTAGACACTGCTTCATGTGGGAGTAAGATTCTTCTGCTTCTCCCTCTAAGGTCAGGAGCCTATCCTGACCTTAGAGGGAGAAGCACTGGCTACTGGCATCAACACGCACAGAAGTGAACATCAGCATTTGGAGCAAACCATTCTCATCATAAAGGTCCTTACAAATGCTGTCAGCCATTTATTAATATCATTCCCATCCTGGTACTTGGGAACTATCCCCTCGGGAAGTATGAGATCCAACTCTCCACCCCTTCACATGCCTCCCTCTTCTTCACTGTCAATATTCATTCTTGATTTCGCCTCTGCCCCCTTCTCTTCAGCTAGGTCCATCCTCTTCTTTTCTAGAGCTATGGAAGGTAACTGAACCACCAGTTCTCTTTCTCTAAGAGACACTGCTGGGGCACCTGTGGAAGTGCCCCCCTTCCCACCATTAGATGAATGTCTGGACCTCCTGCTAGAAAGAGTGAAGAAGTTATCATCATCCTCCTCCTGGAGGTTGTTGGAAGGGTCAACCTCCCCGAGGACCTTCATTCCCTGGAGCTGTCATTGCTCAGGCCTTAAGGGACCTAATCAGCTCTGCTTTTTAAATCCTATTAGCAGCTTGTAGCCCCCTAGCCCTACACTGTACAATATGCTCGGCTGTTGTGAGTTTAGTCAGGTTAGACAGATCAAGGCCCATCATATCCCTAGCTTTGGGTCGATTGTATGACAAAATATCGAAAGAGAGAAAATCGACCTACAAAAATATCGACACAGAAATATCGACATCAAAACTATCGAAGTTCAATCTACATAAAGGTAAGTACAAAAATATCAGAAAAAAAATATCAGAAAAAATATCGATGTTAAAAATATAGTTTTTTAAAATGTTTTAATAATGTAAAAATAGTAAAACAATCTATATATAAATTAATATAAATACTTACTGCAAATATTGGAACAGTAAGGAAAGCGTTGGATAGCGTAGGGGTAAAAATTACTATTCCAACTCCAGTGAGTGCAACAGTAGAGAAAGCGATGGATACCGTAGGGGTACAAGTTACTATTCCAACTCCAGAGAGTGCAACGGTAGGGAAAGCGCTGGATAGCGTAGGGATAAAAATTACTATTCCCACTACAGTGAGTGCAACAGTAGGGAAAGCGTTGGATAGCGTTGGGGTAAAAATTACTATTACAACTCCAGAGAGTGCAACAGTGAGGAAAGCGCTGGATAGCGTATGGGTAAAAATGACTATTTCCACTCCAATGAGTGCAACAGTAGGAAAAGTGTTAGATAGCGTGGGGGTAAAAAATACTATTCCTACTCCAGAGAGTCAAACAGTAGGGAAGGCGCTGGATAGCGTAGGGGTAAAAATTACTATTACCACGCCAGTGAGTGCAACAGTAGGGAAAGCGCAGGATAGTGTAGGGGTAAAAATGACTATTCCCACTCCAGAGAGTGTAACAGTAGGGAAAGCGCTGGATAGCGTAGGAGTAAGCATTACTATTCCCACTCCAGTGAGTGCAAAAGTAGGGAACGCGCTGGATAGCGTAAGGGTTAAATTAACATACTTATCAATTACATATTTTTTATTAAAAAAACATATTAATAATTAATTAAAATAGTTTATTAATAAATACCAATAAATTAAAGTTAATATTTACTTAAATTAATAATAAATTTATATGATTATAAATTAACAAATTAATAAATATTAATTACCAATTAATAAATAATCAGAAGTTAATAATTAATTATCAAGAAATTATTTAGCAATAACAATAAATAATAATTATCAGCACATTAATTCTAATTAATATAATTAACACATTAATACAAAATAATTACCAATTAATAAGTAATTAATAATTAATTAATAATAAATACCAATAAATAAAAACACTCATTAATTAATTTAATTTAATTATTTCCCACCCTATTCTCCTATAAACCCACAACCTACTACACATAAAAAACCACAAAATTAATGTAATTATCAATTGATCACTTAATTAAAATTAATAACCAATTAATTATTAACTATACATTAATTAGCAACAACAATAAAAAATTATTAATTAATTCTAATTAATACAATTAACTAATTAATAAAAATTAACGACCAATTAATAATTAACATTTAATCATCAATACCAATTAATAAAAACATATTAATACATTAATTACAATTACATTTCTACCCACCCTATTCCCCTATAAACTCACAACCCGCTCTGATATAAAAAACACAAAATTTACTTTGACAAAATTACTAATTTGTTAACATTTATTTAAAAATGTATAAAAATACATTAAAAAATGTTTAACATACGTATGAAATACATACTAAAATACATAACACAAAAAATGTTTTGGATATTGTTAACAACAATATTTTTGTTCACGATATTACTTGCTTTGATAATACTTACTTCGATATTTAAAAAATCTATATTACTTTGGAGTCGATATTCTGGTCAACGATATTCTTGACTTCGATATTCTGTCCCTACGATAATAAAAACTCAATATTAATGTAGGTAGATATTTTAAATTTGATATTTTGACTGCCCACCCTTATGGTCACAAAAAGAAATTGGCACCAATTGAACTCAAGAACAAATTAGAAAAATCAAAAGTAATTTACTAATTAGTCCACATTTCAAAAATCTATTTTGCTCTGGTTAAATGAAGAGGATTTTTAAAGAGCTTCACTTAAATACTGTATGGTGTGGTTAAACAGAAGAACTATCCTCATTGCTGCTCACCGCATGTTGGAAGATGGTTTATTATTAGGTGTAGGTAGATGCCTACCACTATTAATAGGGCCAGAATCAGAATATAAGGTTGAGCCAAGGTCTCAATAAATTATTTCCTTACTCAACCATTAGTAGCTGGCTGCAAGCAGGCAGGCTTAACTTAGGAGACAGGTGTGTAAAGCATTCAAAAACACTGATACATTGAGGGGCTAATTCCGATGTCGTCTGACATAGGTCCGGAGCCGTAACCGTCCGACCTGCTTTGGTCGGTTATGGCCCTGCTAGTACAATGAGACGGAACCCTGTTCGGTCGTATTCGTATGTTTCACAGTGCAAGCATGCATTACGACCGGAAAGCATGCCTGCTTTGAGAAAAGCAGGGGTGCAGTTCATCCCTGCACCCAGTGGCCGGCACCCCAAGGTGCCTGCCACTGGGCGCAGGGATCCACAGAGGGGCGTTACCAATGAGGGCATCTCATAAGAAGTTACCGACTGGCCTCACACACCGCCCGGTGTCATGCTTCCTCATCGGCTGTCCTCGCCCTCTAAAAACTTGATTTGATAGAGGGCAGGCATACACCCGGAGACAGGGATGCACTTCTAAATCTAAGTGATGGCTGTAGGGGAGTGAAAAAGTTGTCCATATCCTAAGTGTATTCAGGGATCAAAGGTAATGTAGTTAAAAAGAAGTGGTCGGTGATGTGGGACATTAATCTCCCTTCACCGTGTTATAAAGGGTCTACGTTTTTGGAGGCCAAGGACAGCCGATGAAAGCATGACACTGGGCGGTGTGTGAGGCCAGTCCGTAACTTTTTATGAGATGCCCCCATTGGTAACGCATCTCCCCCTAACTTTGTAGATTCCTTTAGGAATACATTATAGGGGCAGTCTTCTTTTGTGGATTCATAGTAGAGTGGAGGCTGGCTTGCCCCCAATCCCCATGCCTATGGTTACCACCCTTGGCATTTGCTGAGGTTAGTGTGAATGGATCCACATAGGGGTAACATAAGTGCCCCCAGGCTGCCATTCGGTAGCCTTGCACCCAATGTTGTGCGGTTCTTCTCTGCAGGCCGGGTTTGGGTTCGACAACAGCAGCTTGCTTCAGCAGGATGCCTCAGTCGATTCCTGGAAGTCTTGTTGATGGCAAAAAGCTCCAGAGCTTCAGCAGGGCTAACCTGAATTTCGGGTCGGAATCACGGTTCGACATCGCTGGCTTAACTCTTGATTACGAGTCGGTCAACTTATAGAATTTTTTGGTCAAAATGCTCCAAATGATTTCAAATATCTGGTGATGCCTCCATAAGGTAATTTTGGGGTTCCCAACTGTCAACAAAACCAATCTAAAGTTACAGCATCTCTGAGCTGCTCCTTGGGATGTTGGGACTACAAGTTCTGCAATGTACCTGGCCAAATCCTTAAAAGTCCAGTTAAATGTGGTCAGCTGGATTTTTCTTGGTGGAGATGATGCAGGTGGAGCTCTTCTCTCCGGTTTCTTTCAGGGAGTGAACTCCTCCAACTTTCAAAGCAAGGCGAAGTCCTTTTTAGACTGAAGACCAAAGTGTGCAGCAGTTGCAGTTGTTATGGGTGCAGTACTCTCTTGTGCAGTCCAAGGGTCCAGCAGGGTAATCCTTCTTCTTGCAGTTTCAAGGCAGAGATCTGAGTTGCTAGGCAGCTCTCCCATATATATCTATGCTTCTGTGGTGACAAGCAGGTGGTGCACCCCAACCTATGGGTACAGGTTGCCACCCTCAGGTATGACAACATGCTTCAAAGAGTGGCATATTTTTGTCCCAGAAAAAAACTGTTTGTCAAAAATCCAACATTCGAGAAAATGTCTACTGGAGCTTAAGGTCTGGCTAACGCAACCTACATGTGAGGCTAATGTTCCTTAGCACGCTCCTTCCAGCCCCTCTGCTAATTCAATTACAGGGTCTCCCATCAGGCTGGGGGTGCAGGAAGTAAGGGGAGGCCTTTCTCTCTTTGAAGACCAGTTTGGCTACCCAGACTCCTTCCTGTCCTGTGCTTGGCAACAGCAGTTCTCCCCCCACCAGATGTTTCCTTTGTCTCTATGCAGGCTAATTCTCAGGCTGGCATCTGGCAACCCGGATTTTCCGACACAGCATCCAACTCTTGGAGTTTGGAAGCTCAAGCATCCACCAGCAAGGTGAATCCTAATTCGTTTTCCATGACTCCCACTGTCAGGGAATCGAAAGGGATTGAGGCATTCAAGAAACAAATCTTCTTTTTGGCCTGCCTAGTCTTGAGGTTGGTAAATGCAGTTTGCCTACTAGGCTGTTGTTAGATCTGGGGGTCTCTAATTGGCAGAGGTAGGTAACAATGTCCAAATAGGGACCCTTGCTTCTAGTCAGGGTAAGAGGGATACACTCTTTGGATAACCCCTGTTCACCCACTTAGTAACTTGGCACGAGCAGACACGCTAATCAAAGGCAATGTGTAAAGTATTTGTACCAACACTCACAGTAACACAGTGAAAACACCACAAATGGACTCCACACCAGTTTAGAAAAATAAAGTATCATTATGTAAACTACCAAGACCAAAACAACAAAAATCCAACATACACTGTTCCAAAATAAGTCTTTAAAAGGAGTTCAAAGGTTTGCACCAAGATAGTCCACAGTTGCGTCACTTTTAGCCCAAAGTACCTGTAGATGCGACAAAAGTTCCAAGTGGCAGCTGCAGAGTCAACAAACAAGCGATGCGTCACTCCTGAGACCCTGGGGAGGTGATGCGATAACCCTGCTGCACGCAGCGGGCGGGTTGTGTCGAATCTGATCTGCATGGGGGGCGATGCAATACCTTGTATGGATTCCAGGTTGCAGGTTCTCCGGTAGGAAGCATCTCGCACAGGCACGATGCACCGATCTTAGGGACAGCGACAATCTTCGGTGCAGCAGCAATGCGCGGCCCATCGTTGATCCTCTTCTGTTGCGGCCACTCGATGCGTTGACTCTGCGACGATGTTCGCAGTGACGGGATGCGTTCCGCAGGCAAGCGATGCGACGAATCTCACAGAGACAACTGACTCTGCGATGATATTTGCAGCGACAGGAATCTTCACGAACTGGGGCGATGCACTCCGCAAGTGAAAAATGCTTCGGTTCTTTGCAGCGGCAACAGGCGATGCGACGATCTTCGCGGCAACCTGAATTCTCTTGCACTGTTGACGATGCGCTCCGCAAGCGAGCAATGCGTGAAAAATTGTAGATCTTCTTTTCTTCTTTTGCAGCTCCCCAAACAGCAGGAAACAACCTCCAGAGTCCCCACAAATGGATCAAGCACTCTAGGCAGGTCAGAACTCACAAAGCAGAGTTCAGGGGGGAAGCTGGGGGTGAAGTCTTTTTGTTCCTGGGACTTCTTGACCAGGAGGCCAGCTCTTCTCAAGCCGTTGGAGATCTCTTCAAGCAGGGGACACAGCAACAGCAAAGTCCTTCCCCTCTTCTTGTCAGAATAGCAACTGCAGGTCAGCCTACAAACACACAGCAGGGTCGTCCTTCCTCGTCAGTGTACCAGCTTTTCTGCTTGGCAGAGGTTACTTCTTGATTCCAGGATGATCTAAAGTTCAGGGGTCTGGGTATCCCTTTTTATACCAATATTCTCTTTGTTCTCTGAATGTAGAGAGGCCTTGGCCTAGTCCAAACCAGTTTGGGGCAGTCCTGGATCTCTCTTTTTGCATGACTCCTTCATTCCTTAGAGAGAGAGGGGCAGGATCGTCAGCCGCCCAGCAGGAGGTGGAGCCAGCATTGTGGAAGGCAGATACAGCCGTATTCAGGCCCAGGTGTATCCCCTTCTACCACTCAAGATGCAGATGAAGCTATTCAGCCTAGTGCTGACTCACCCAGCCTCCTGGAGCCACCCCAGCCCCTGTCACTCACAAACCAGACAGTCAATTCACAAACAGGCCAAGGCACACAGAAAGGTCAGACAAGAAAAAACCACTTTCTAAAAGTGCTGTTTTCAAACACAGGATTTAAAAAACATCCTTCCTAAAAGATGGGTCATTAAATTCTGAGTTCAGGGATACCAGACTTTAATTTTTCATCTTGCTCATATGGGAAGATATGCAGGTGAACATTATACACAGCATTCCCCATTCTAGCCTATAGGCAGGATAGCCTTTCAATCGTGAAAAACGAAATTGGCAGTATTTCACTATCAGAGCATGTCACCCACACTAGTATATGCTCTACCTTTCACATGCACTGCACCCTGCCCAGGGGGGTACCTTGGGCCTTCCATAGGGGTGTCCAATGTGTACAGAAATGGAAGGGTTAGGCCTGGCAAGTGGAAACACTGGTCAGGTAACATGGCAGTTAGCAACTGCACACAAGCACTGCAGTGGCAGGCCTGAGACATCATTTTAAGGCTACTCATGTTGGTGGCACAATCAGTGCTACAGGCCCACTAGTAGCATTTGAAGCAGCAGCCATGGCACACTCAGTGCACTTTACTAGGGACCTACTTGTAAAACAAATATGCCAATCATGGATAACCAATTATAATAGCAATTTACCCAGGGAGCACTTGCACTTTGACACTAATCAGCAGCAAAAAAGTGCACGAAGAATCTAAATCAGCAAAAACTAAATCCAGCACAGCGTCACAAATACAGGAGGTAGAGGCAAAAAGTCAGGGGAAACCACGCCAAAGATGCCAGGTCTAACAGCTGTTGTTTGTACTCCCTTGGGTATATGGTCAGTGGCTTTGTGCCGGAAGTCTTAGAAGAGTTTCGGACCTCTTTGGTACAAACCATTCTAGATGGCCAGGTTTCTGGCAAATATGTGAATTATGCTGTCTTGGATGCTTCTGATTGCTTGGGGCAAGCAGTTGGCGCTAGTGTGGTGTTTTGGTGCCATGTATGGATGCAATCCACAAGTTTTTCTGGAGACATGTTTGCACCCCTTATGGATATGACTTTTGATGGACCCCTTCTATTTTATGAGGGTAATCAAGAAGGATGGTGCAGAGACAATATCAGGCTTCCCTGCCCCACACATGCAGCCACCCCAATCCCTTCTATTTCTATTTCTATTTAAAAATAGTTATACAGCGCACGTACACCAGCGGTTTCATGGCGCTAGACTGACAGAGAGCTAAACATGGGGGGAGAAGCTGGGGGAGTTAGTTAAGAAATTTTGCAAAAAGATGTGCCTTGAGCTGTTTCCGGAACAGTAGGTAGCTGGTCTTGGGGATCAGGCAACACACAAGTCACCAAGGGCACCTATTTTCGCTGTCCCCCTCCCCTGTAGCAACAGCCTCCAAGTAACTTCAGTTTGGCCCTAGGGGAGCACACCTGCCCTGTGGTAGGCAGGATCCAGCAATTCCTCTCAAGTGGCAATCCATTATATCTGACAGATGGTCCTTCGGATTATCTTGTTGGGCTACCTCCTGCTGTTTCTTTCTGACCCAACACAGCATTCTCCCACATCAGAGTGACTTTCAGAGGATAAGCTATCCATTTTCCTGCAAGATGTGTGAGCTCTACTATCCAAAGAGGCCATTGGCAGGTTTCCTGACTTGGAGATAGGGACGGTTGTTCTATCTCCTCATACCAA
This sequence comes from Lissotriton vulgaris, assembly GCF_964263255.1. Lineage (NCBI taxonomy): Eukaryota > Metazoa > Chordata > Amphibia > Caudata > Salamandridae > Lissotriton > Lissotriton vulgaris. Next base: position 392,301,878 of record NC_141689.1, read on the forward strand.
AGAAAAATGGAAGCCTTTGTCCTGTTTGAGAACTCCGCTCTGCAAATGCCTTCCTGCAGAAGAACAGAGTCAAAATGGTTACACTGACCCATGTTCTGTGTCACAGATGTTACCTGCAGCTCCAGTTTGGCCAATAGCATTTTCAGTTTGCTTTGGCCTTACTACTGCCCCTGGAGTGTTCACAAAAGTCATTGTAGTTGTAACTGCCCATCTTCACGGGTTGGGGATACAAGCTTTCTCCCCCTCAATGATGAGGTGATGAAGAGGAGCTCACTACATTTGGTCACAGACCACCTACAGACTATGGTGGGCCTCTTGATATCATTGGTTGTCTTGATCAATGAACCAAAGTCACTTCTTTCTCATTCCGGGATACTTCCTTTTTATAGCAATTGTCTTGGACATGGTTCAGTTCAGGGTCTTTCTTCTATTACTACGAGATCAGGACATTCGTGCTATGATACTGATGTGTGAGTTGTGCTCGTGGATTTCTGTACGAGCAGTTCTGAGGCTTTCTTGCCTGTTGGCTTCATGAATCCTGCTTGCCATAATTGGGAAGGAGCGCTCCTTCCCAATTGGATTAATTGTTTACAGGGAGGTTGGGCGGTGCCTCTGTGGGGGGTAGAGCGTAACAATATTACTTCCTTAAACTGCTAGTTTAGTGCGGCCAATCAGGTGACCCCTTATCGCCAAGTTCTGATCAGTATAATTTAATAGACCTTCCATTTGATGGTTCCGGCCTGTTTGGAAAGAAGGCGGATGCTGCCTTGGAAAGGTTCAAGGACAGTAAGGCGATAGCGAGGTCTTTAGGTCTTCAGTCCAGAGGATCTTCTAGTAAGAGGTTCAGAGTTTTTGGGAGATCTTCCTTTCGCTCTTACAAGCAACCGCAGTTGCAGCACCAGCAGCAGCAAAACTCATTGTAGAAACAGAGGCCGCCGTAGAGGTCGTCAAGCTCGCTCCTCTTCCTCTTCCTCTTCCTCTTCCCACCCCTCTCCTCCCACAGCAAAGCAGCCCTAAATCTGCCATTCTGGATCATGTTGGTCCTGTAGGGGGTTGGCTTACTCATGTTCTGCGAGATTGGGAATCGGTCACATCAGACCTTTGGGTTCTCAATCTCGTGGAGAGGGTATTTTCCCCAAATTACCCTCCTTGTCAAGGATTTTGCACACAGGCCCACTTTCTTCTCCTGCAGTAGGAAGTTCTGGCATTATTGAGAAAAGGTGCGATAGAGGTGGTCCTAGAGCAGGAAAGGGGTCAGGGATGCTACTCCCGGTATTTCCTCATTCCCAAGAAGGATGACAGGCTTCATCCAATCCTGGACCTCAGGATCTTGAACCTCTTTCTGAAACAGGAGAAGTTCAAGATGCTCACCCTTGCGCAGGTTCTTAAGGCGCTGTAGCAACAGGACTGGAGGGTGTTGATCGGCTTGCAGGACGCAAATTTTCATATACTGATCCTGAAGTCGCACAGGAAGTATCTCCGTTTTACGGTAGGGTAGCAACATTACCAGTTTGCGGTTCTTCCGTTTGATCTTACTACTGCACCTCGAGTCTTCATCAAGGTGAGGCTGTGGTGGCAGCACATCTCAGAAGGTCAGGGATTCCAGTTTTCCCTTATCTGGATGATTGGCTGATCAAAGCGGAGTCGTCAGAGAAAGTGCTCCATCATCTGCAAGTCACAACTCAGTTGTACAGATTGGGCTTTTCTATAAAAGTACCCAAATCTCACCTGGTGCCCTCCCAGCGCAACCTGTTCATAGGTGCTGTACTGGATACCACTGTGTGTTGGGCATTCACTCCTCCACAAAGGATTCTCGACATACAGGAAATGAATCCTTTATTTTACAATGGAATGGTTGTTCCAGTCCTGAAGGTCCTTCGTCTGCTCGGTATGATGGTTTCCTGCATTCTGTTGGTCAACCATGCATGCTGGCACATGAGGGCACTCCAGTAGGGCCTCCGCAGGCAGTGGTATCAGCACAAAGGAGATGTCAGGGAGTCTGTGAGGATATCCAGAGAAGTTGTGGCGGATCTATCTTGGTGGAGCGTGGAGGGCAATCTGTCTCAAGGAAAGCCCTTTCATCTGCCTCTATCGGTGGCCACAGTGATAACGGATGCATCCACCCTATGGTGGGGTGCTCATCTGGGAGATCTGGAGATCAAGGGTCTTTGGTCTCCAGAGGAAAGGTTGCTTCACATCAACCTTCTAGGATTGCGGGCGATATGTTTGGCGCTCAAGGCATTCCTCCCTTCCCTTTGCGGTCAGTCGGTTCAAGTCCTAACGGACAACACTACCGCAATGTAGTATGTCAATAAGCAGGGAGGAGTGGGATCACGTTGCTATTGCAGAGAAGCTCTGCATCTCTGTTTCTGGGTTTAGATTTGTCTGATGGCAAGTCACCTGGCCGGAGTTCTGAACGTACGTGCAGACAATCTCGGTCGGCAGTTTTCAGCCGACCACGAGTGGAAGCTTCATCCAGAGGTAGTTTGTCGCGTCTTTCGGACGTGGGAAACTCCTCAGGTGGACCTGTTTGCCACTCACGAGAACACTCACTGCCCGTTAATCTGCAGTCTCCAGTATCCGATGCATGGAGCTTTGGGGGACGCATTTCAGTTGAGTTGGGGCGCACAACTCCTTTACACGTTTCCTTTCATACCCTTGATTCCTCGTGTTCTGAGGAAGATTCGCCAAGACCGGCCCCAAGTCATATTGATCACCCCTGATTGGCCAAGAAGGGTGTGGTACACGGATCTTCTCCACCTCTCCTCGTGCCCTCCACTCCATATCCCTCTCAGGGCAGGCCTCCTCTCCCAGTCGCAGGGGCAGGTTCTACACCCCCACCTCCAGACCTTACACCTTTATGCCAGGAGATTGAACGGGGCAACCTGAATTCTTTTTCTCTCCCACATGCTGTGGTAGATGCCATTTTATCAGCCAGGCGTCATTCCACTAAATTTATCTATTCATATAGGTGGTCCAAGTTTGTTTCATGGTGTGGAGATAAATCCATTGACTAGTTGAAGGCTCTCTTGTCCGACATTTTGTGGTTTGCGCTCTCTTTGGCTCAGCAAGGATTTGCTGTGGCGACTGTGAAAGGTTATCTTTCGGCCTTGTCGGCATTCCTTTGTTTGCCGGACCAGCCTTCCTTATTTAAGTCCCCTATTGTTTTAGGGTTTTTAAAGTGCCTTACAAATACATTTCCTCCTACCCCTTTTATTGTGCCTCAATGGGACTTGAATCTTGTCCTTACTTTCTTAATGGGTTCACCTTTCGAACCCTTGCACAAGTGTCCCTTGAGGTTGTTATCTTTTAAAACTGTCTTTCTGATTGCGATTACCTCGGCAAGGAGGGTAAGTGAGCTTCAAGCTCTAAGCTCAAAACCCCCAATTGTTGACCTTTCATTCTGAAAGAATGGTACTCAGGCCCAGGGCAGCTTTTCTGCCCAAGGTGGTAACTCCCTTCCATCTGGGGCAGTCCATTACCCTCCCTTCCTTCTATCCTGCCCCTCCCCCTTCCAAGGAGGAGGAGAGACTTCACCGCTTGGTCCCTAAGAGGGCGGTGAGCTTCTACCTGGACAGAACCAGGGATTCAGAATTGATTACCAACTCTTCGTGGGTTTCGTTGGTGCCAGAAGAGGTAAAGCAGTGCACAAGCGCACGCTGTCGAGATGGATTGTCTTGTGTATCAAGATATGCTACTCTCTGGCCGGTAAGGAACCTCCAGAAGGTTTGAGAGCTCATTCTACTAGAGCAAAATCATCTACATCTGCTTTGTCTAGGGAGGGCATTTGCAGGGCTGCAACTTGGGCCTCCCTCCACACTTTCACAAATTATTATTGTTTGGATGCTGAGGTGAGGAGGGACGGACACTTTGCTCGTTCCGTCCTTCAGGACTTCTAGGTATAGAAGAGTGGACACACTCCTCCGGGAGTGGGACTGCTGTGGGAATCTATTCATAAGCTGAGGAATCCACTGGCAGATGTATCCATCCGAAGAACAAGTTACTTACCTTTAGTAATGCTTTTTCTGATGGATACAGTATCTGACTGTAGATTCCTCACTGGCCCACCCGCCTCCTCGTTGTCCACCCTTGTATACCTTCAATAGTGACAATGTTTTATTGCATGTATATATTACTGTCAAAGGAATTGTATTGTTATAATTGCTTTCCAACTTGTTTGCACACTATGTGAGCTATCTTGGTTATTTTGTACTGTGTACATTGTATATATCTACTGTTGTTGGTCCGTCCATGTGCCTCGAGGGCACGGAAAAAAGGGCGGAACTGATTCATCACGCCGACGGAGTCCTATTATGGAGTCAGTGACGTCAGTGGAGCCGCGCGCGATGCCGTGCTTCTGTGACGTCATCCAAGTCGGCGTGAGGAGCTACAAAAGAATTTCCGAATGTTGCTGATGCAGAGGAATATTCACAAGGTGAGGAATCCACAGGCAGATACTGTATTCACCAGAAAAAGCATTACCGAAGGTAAGTAACTTGTTCACCACACCTTATGGAAAGCCTAGCTGCCTGCAGACCATCTCTAATCAAGTCACCAATCTCCGAATGGAAGTTATCTGGAAGAGATTGCAACATATTCTGTAGTGAATCCCATAAAGCATGGGAATATCGCAGAAGCATACATGACTTGTTTGTGGATCTCAAGGTTGAGCTTGCAGACACAAAGATGTGTTTACCACATACATCACGAATCCTAGACTCCTTACCCACTGGAGTCTTAGGTATAGAATTAACATTTTGTGAAGATGTCACAACCTGAATCACCAAGCTGTGTGTGAAAGGATGTCTATGAAGACAAATCGGATCCCCCGGCGCAGACAGGTGTCTACGCTCAATATCCCAGCCCACTGAGGCCCTCGACTCAGGCTTGGCCCAGGCACCTAATAAATTAACAAACAGGGCCTAACCAAAGGGAAGAACATGTTCTTCCTCTGACTGTCCCTGAAAAAGGAGCACAATCAAAGGATTTGTGGAACTTTGCACTGTTGGAAGTGACAAGCTTAAAACCGTGGCCACTTTCCTTAGCATGTCTGCATACAAAAAACTCACCTCCATAGCAAGGCCAGTGGGAGAAAGCAACCCTGAAGCTTGTGAAGAATCCAGGGCACTAGCCTCTCACAGAGCAAACAACCAGCTCTCCTCCATCTGAGGCACATTAATATCGGGAATTGGCTGAGAGAGCCCTACATCCATCGACACAGGCTGTCTTTCCACAACCACTTCCTGAGAAGCAATCAAAACCTGCATATTCCCCTCAGTTTGATTAGTCGACTCGGCATCTGACATTTTACGATGCCTAGATGGAGGAGGAGAAGCAACTTCAACCGCCACCGACATCAGTGTCGAAGATGGCTGATTGAAGTCTGGCATCATAGGCCTAGATCCAGAAGGACTGTGGAACTGCACCAAAGTGGAATCAGCAGACAATGACCGGCGTGGACCAATCGACTTCAATGGCTCAACCGTCACCGAGGACAAACCTCTGACTGCGCCCCACTCACCTCTTTGGGCCTAAAGGTGCTCCAGACCGAGATGGAGTCCCAAAGGTGAGGTGCAAGGAATTATAATATCCCCTCATCTGAGCCATCTACGCCCCGGCTCCCGGAAACACAGGGAGACGCAGTGCGGAGTAACATACAGCCTCCTCCACCGTCGAGCAGGAGGAGCCATTGGAGACGGAGTCTCCACATGGTGAAGGCAGAGAATGCCACAACTTTACCGTCACTTACCTTTTGACTTTCGTCCTCCAGACCGACTTCAGCTCATAGATTGACCCCGCAAATGCTATCCCCTTGACGACAAAGACTGAGGTTGGGAAACTTCTGAGGACCGTGACACACGCGCCACCTTCAACTTCAAAACCCGTTCATTTAGCGACTTCAGCTTCAGTTTCAGGCAGAAGCTGCAATCCTCAGCAACGTGATGCTCGCACAAACACTACATACAAATTGTATGTCGGCGACATGACACACAAGGTTTAAAGCCTGTAGACATAGACAGAGACACACTGTTCCACTGACAACAAAGTATTGAAGCAGGTCAAACAATTGACCAGAGGAACCCCTTCTCTGGATCCGTGTTACAGTGCGGAAAACAAGAAACTGACCTCTGTGCACCGGAGGGGATTTATATGCTGAAAAATTTCTGGATCCAGACTGGCGCCTTTGGAGAATTCCAAAGTCCAGGAATCTGCGGCTAGATGTCTCTATCAGATGAAAAAGTTACTTTTCTTCACCAACCTGGATGATAAATCTGCCTACCTGCGGATTTCTCACCTATTGAATACCCCCAGATGCTAGACTGGATCCAGACATTTTTCATAGCTTTCTTACTCTGGTAGTCGGTGTTGCCTCCATCTCAGCACCAGAAGCAACACCAGCGTGATGTCACTGGAGCCAGTGAATGCTCACCTCAAGGCACTGATGTCAGTTCTCCATCCATTTTTTTCTTTGCCCTTAAAGGCAGAGATGAGTAAGCAATTGATCAGTTTGAGGCAGGGCATTGCAAAAATCTAATATGGAACATTATTAAACATGTTCTGCAATCATCCTTTAAACTGAAAAGGTGATTGGGGCCAGTGAGGATCTGCAAGTAGACAGAATATCCACCAGAAAGATCGTTGGATAGTTTTACCTGCAGATTCCCCACCTGCTGAACAGATTCCAAAGAATGTAATGGTGGGTCTAAAGGAGTGGCCTATGTACCTTTGGTCGGTTGTTAGTTATGACAAGCTTGTTCTCTTTGAGAACTTTTGTAGGATTAGTTTGGAGACCCTCCTCCAGGAGGGTACAGCTATTGTATTTAATTCAAAAGTTAAGGAATCTGCGGCTAGATGTTTCTCTCAGATGTAAAGTTACTTATCTTTGGTAACGTGATATCTGGTAGATACACAGTGTTACTGCAAATGTATTAACTGCCTGCTCATCCTCACCACTCTGTGAATGACCTATGAGGTAAGGGTCATACCCTTTTTCAGTACTGGTTTTATATACAAGAAATCACTATCTCAATTTATGTTGGGCCTTAACAAACCACTTGGTTTCATACAATGTATTTGCACTTTCAATATGTTGCAGGTTTTGTAGAGAAGGACGGTTCACCAAATAATAATGTTCAAGAGAGCTTCAAATTTGTCCAAAAAAGCCCTTTATTCTTTTCAATCTTTTCAAACCTCAACCAAAGCATTTCGTTCCATTGGAATTTCGGTAGGGCTGAAAAGAGTACAGGTATGAAAACACACTAAGTATACAAAATGAAACAAATACACATTACATACCACATACATAAAGACACCATTGATACACATATATCAAGATTTCAGGCAGATAAATTATAAACCATGTAAAAGACAATGCAAACGGGAAGAAATTTTGAACAATATATAAAACATATAAAACACAACACTTATACTAATACATAAATATTACATTATATATATATATATATATATGTCTGTCAGACGTATATTTTGCTCCATCTACAAACTAATAACATAGAACATGCCACAAATATAACACCACGTATCTAAAAAGATGACATACAAAGTCAACAGAACACTATAAATAATCAATAAGAATATATACAATACAATTACATATTGTATAAGCATACGTCAAATCAGTACCAGAGAATTGGGGGGGGGGGGGGGGGGAATGGAAAAGTAAAGTAGAGTGAAAAACATTAAGGCCCGTAATCACGGTCGGCCTAGTAGGAAGAGAAAAGTGCATACATAAGTTATGCATTACAGGTGAATGCACTTCACTTGTTTGAAAAACATTAGACTCTGTAGTCCTGAACAGTGACCACTACAAATAGATTCACACGGACGCCGTTTCCTTGCTGCTGCCGTTTCTCTGTTGGTGCCCCACGGACTTTGCCTTACACCTAGCGGAACCAGCTTCGCGGGTCCCGCGTCGCAGGAGGGGGTAACCCGAGGCTGTGCTCTGCTCTGCTGCTGGGCGGTGAGTGTGCGACAGGGCTGCGAGCAGCAACCCGGACTCAGTATCCCAGGAGTCCCGGGTTGCCCAGGCCGTTTCCAGCTGGCCCGCTCTCCCTGACCGCCCCGCCCAGCCCCACCTGACTCAAAAGCGGCAGTGTTTCCCTTCAGCCTTGGGATTCACACGGACGCCGTTTCCTTGCTGCTGCCGTTTCTCTGTTGGTGCCCCACGGGCTTTGCCTTACACCTAGCGGAACCCGCTTCGCGGGTCCCGCGTCGCAGGAGGGGGTAACCCGAGGCTGTGCTCTGCTCTGCTGCTGGGCGGTGAGTGTGCGACAGGGCTGCGAGCAGCAACCCAGACTCAGTATCCCAGGAGTCCCGGGTTGCCCAGGCCGTTTCCAGCTGGCCCGCTCTCCCTGACCGCCCCGCCCAGCCCCACCTGACTCAAAAGCGGCAGTGTTTCCCTTCAGCCTTGGGATTCACACGGACGCCGTTTCCTTGCTGCTGCCGTTTCTCTGTTGGTGCCCCACGGACTTTGCCTTACACCTAGCGGAACCCGCTTCGCAGGTCCCGCGTCGCAGGAGGGGGTAACCCGAGGCTGTGCTCTGCTCTGCTGCTGGGCGGTGAGTGTGCGACAGGGCTGCGAGCAGCAACCCGGACTCAGTATCCCAGGAGTCCCGGGTTGCCCAGGCCGTTTCCAGCTGGCCCGCTCTCCCTGACCGCCCCGCCCAGCCCCACCTGACTTTCAACGGCTCCTCCCCCTTACCTCGAGTCAGTATATTTAGAGCCAAGTGTTCAGCCGCGCGGGAGCGCGCGGGAGGGCGCCGGGAGAAGCCCGGGACAAGGGCGGGACCGTTTGAGGCCGTTCGAGGACTGAGAGGACTGGACTGGCCCACCCCCCTTGGCTCAATATTTTGATAACTAAATCATTACCTGAGGGCGAATAGATCTACTCTCGTCCCAGTGCCCCAGTACAATGGATCCAAGGGTAACCCGTAGCAAGTCCTCTAAACGTGGGTCACTAGTTAATGGCCCCATGGATGACTTTATAACCCGCACTAACATAGCTATAGATAAGGAAATATCTAAGCTCCAAACCCGGGTGTCGCTAGAACTAGACGCCGCAAGAAGAGTGTCCCAAGTAATTGCACTTACCAAAAAATCCTCCCTAGGCCACATAGCAACTTCTGTTACCCCTGAGCGCCCAGCTCGCCCGCATTGCATAGTCGCTCAGGCAGATATCCATCATTCACCGACTTCGGCCAATCCCATATCTGCATCAGGAAGTAAGGTTGAGGATATTTCACTGACACCTCTTAGTGTGCAAATCCCTACTCCCATTGTATCTTTCCCGAACCTGCCCCATAACATCTCCAGTGGCAAACAACCAAAGAGGAAACGCAATTCTCGCTCAGCTTATTTTCGTAAGAAAGCGAAAATTGCTGTTCCCAAAGATTTGCCCACGAATAACATCACAGCATCCAATGCTGGAGCTGAGTCTACCCCTAATACCCAGTCTTGTAGTGAGGGACAGGGAAACAATGCATCTATTCCCCTCCCTAATACCACAACAGGCGAGGACCCTGAAGTAGATGGGCTAACCAACAACAATAAAGAATTTATAGAGGTGGTTTGGGACACAGTTAAAAAACTCTTGTCACCCCTGGACCTAAGACTATCAAGGATAGAAAATAATTTGTTAGAAATGGAGAAGAGCATTATTGCGTTGGCCACTTTTGGGTTGAAAAGTCTGGAAAACCAGGGCATTATTGCAGCTGACCCAATGCCACAACCTACCGCACCCCAAATCAATCTAGCTCCCCCTTCAGCACCACCTACTATAAAACCTGTTCCCAAACCAAGGACAGTCACGGTGGAGCAAGCTCGTGTTAAACCAAAAGCACCTCCACGAGGCTCCACACGCAACTCGCAAAACCCCAAACACGAAACATCAACTAGACCGGTTCCTAGTGACACTCAGGTCCCCCCAGTTAAAGACAACTTTAGAGGTGGCTATATTGACCTCCCCCCAGAGGCAAGCGACTATGTCGTTGTATTGACGGGTGTTCCAACATTAGGTAATGGCCAATCTGAAAACCACTGATCACTCAAAAATAAAATAATGCACTGGTTAGATGTCAACAGACCTATCCCCAATGGCAGAAAAAGTAGGGTATTGATGGTTCGTAGAACCTCTTGGGTAGGGCCAACGTTGAAATCTAGTCCGGGGGACTGCATAGTAGTAACCTTCGAAGATCCACACACGGCGCACTACATTTGCAGTTAGCCCAGTAATGATGACTCCCTAGTCAAACCTAAGCCATTATCCGTTTTCTATCCTCCCCGACCTAGCGGTAATCAGGGGGACAATTGGACATTGGTCAAGCACCATCAACGGCTGAATAAGTCCCGGGGCCACAGGGGGACCTTGCTACACTGGAATGGCCTCTCTACCTACAACAGATTTGGTGGTCTGGAGGAGGTGGATTGACTCTGTGTGCAAGCAGCCAAGCAATCTCGTAAGGTATTCTTAACTTCGCGAAGGCATCATTCCACTGATTGTGCCGCCCCTGAATCTGCAACAAGCCGAGTAGGACGATCCAGCAACGCAAGGGTTGATGGTGTGACAATGTCACCGGACATAATAGCAAATTGTAACAGGGAAGACTGGCCAAATCCGCTTTGCACGACCCTCCCTGCATCCACTTCTCTTGATCAATTGGATCCTTCCTGCCCTGCCCCCTATGTGCCCTCCAATCTCCCGCAAATCGAGCCGCTTGTGAGGTCTTTAAAATCTGTGGGTGCGACTGTTTCTCCTACGCCGATGACTATCGACCACATCAGGGCTTCTCCACCAGCTGACTCTGCCCTAAAAATTCTATCTTGGAATGTGGCTGGTCTTGGTCGCAACTTTGACATCCCCGAATGGAGCGACTTCCTGGAACCCTTCCACATCTGCCTCTTGCAGGAAACCTGGTGTCTGGAGCCAAGACACCGAGTGGGATTCTCCACTTTTTTTATCCCCGCAGTCCAGGAACAAGGATCCAAAGGTCGTCCGTCAGGCGGCCTTATAATATGGATTAGTATTGCTTTAGGCTAAAAGAAAGAAACACCCAATCTTCGGATCTCCAGTGGCTAACGGTAACACACAAAGGGGGAAAAAGACTGGCAGTCTTTAACATCTACCTGAGGGGTGCCAAAGGCGGTGCATCCCATTTACCATCCACAGGCCTAAACTGCAACCTGGCCGCCTGTGATGCGGATTCCCATATATTGCTTGCTGGGGATTTCAACTGCTGTTTTGAGCCCTTGGCCAATGAAGATATCTTGGACACTTTTGAGGAGGACACCAGGAGAGGCATTCCCATTTTGAATCTTGCCCCGATCCCCAAATGGTCGCAAAATGCAATAGAGATCAACGCTCTGTGCATGGAGCATAACTTGCGACCGACAAATGGACGATCCAAATCTGACCATATGGGAGCCCACACCTATAACAGACAAGATCACACGTCTAGGATTGACTATATCATGCTTAATTACAACCTCTGGCAACACCATCTAGATATGGAGGTTATAGCGTCGGGTGATAGCGACCACAACCCCTTATCGCTATCTATTTCATCCCCTTGGCAGGCTGAAAGGCAAGGCCTAACCGGTCATAAGTGGAAATCCTCCCATGAAATAGTCCCTACAAATTGCAGCAGGCGGTTAAAGTGGGCCAAAGTCTTAGCAGATGATACAAGAATTGCCCAAGCAGGAACAATTTTGGAAGAGGTGGAGTCCCGGATGATCACTTCTAACCAAAATGATAACAAGATCCTACCTCTATTCAATAAGACTGTTCTGGCGCTAAGTGACTTATTTATTGTTCCCCAAACCACACGAAGGGGTATCCCAAAATCATTGCCTAAACAGTCAGACAAGTGGTATACTCCAAAATGTCGCGAGGCCAAGAAGGAATTTGTTGTGACATTAAAGTCTAAAGATGCGGTTGCTATTAGGGCTGCTACAAAATTTTATAAAAAAATCATAACTGAAGCCAAACAGATTTATGATTCCAATTTCTGGGGAGATTTAGTAGAGGCCAGCGCTAGTAAGGATGCCAAGAGGTTTTGGGACCTATTAAGATCTAGGGAAAAGCCGATAGACCAGCAGCTAACATGCAACATTACAGGGGGTGCATGGTTCGAACATTTTTCACAACTGTACTCTGCTCCCTCAGGTCCAGCCCAGGTAGCTTGCCCATTTATGGGTCTGACAACTAACCTCCCGTGCCATGATGGCCTATTTACCAACTTAGAAGTAGAAAAAGCAATCCAATACATTGTCCCGAACAAGGCAGCGGGTCCGGATGGAATCCCAGGAGACCTAATTAAGAACTACCCATCTCCTTGGAGTAGACTAATCGCCTTGCTTCTGAATGAAGTGATGTTGGGTGGAGTCTTTCCTGACTCTTGGAGGGGCGCTGAGGTCGTACCGATTTTTAAAAAAGGCTCTAGGGACGACCCAGCGAACTACCGCCCAATTAGCTTATTGGATTCTTCTCAAAAGGTAGCAGGGAAGGTGGTACTGGGCAGGATCATTGAGTGGGCAGATGAAAATCATATCCTGTCAGATCTCCAAGCAGGCTTCAGAACAGGAACAGGCACAATCGAGCAGACGTTCCGCCTTCTTATGATCTATTGGAAAGTGGTGGTGCTGGGAGGGGGCAGTCTGTATCTAGTCTTCATTGACCTGCGGACTGCCTTCGACCTGGTACCACGCACGCTCCTATGGAACGTCCTCGACGGGTTAGGCCTCCCACCCTATTTGCTGTCATTGCTTGTTAAATTCCACGATAGGAATTTTGCCCAAATTAGATGGGGTAGACAGGGAGAGAAAACATCTCGTATCCCCGTGGACAGAGGCGTCCGCCAGGGGTGTGTGCTTGCCCCCACTCTGTTTTCTCTTTACATTAACGGAGTGGTGGAGCATCTCCTACAACAACCATCAGATGCACCCACCCTGGCTGGAAGGAAGATCCCAACGCTTCTGTTCGCCGACGATACCCTCCTAATTTCAAAATCACCGATGGGCATCCAATCGTTGCTTTCTAGGTTTCAAACCTTCTGCAACGAAAGGGGTTTGGCAATAAATATAGGCAAAACTAAGTTTTTAGTTCTTAACCCGCCAAAAAAATCTGTTTATCCCCCGGTCCTGGATTCCGTTCCACTTGATCGCGTGAAAGAATTTGATTACTTGGGTATACGCATCAGTGATACTATGAGCTGGAAGTCACACCACCAAAAAGTCTTCCTTACCCACAAAAGGGTGGCAGGTGCGCTGCTCAAGGAGCAGCGAGCATCATCATCAAAACCTATTGGGGCTCCCCTAGATATCTATAGGGCAAGGGTTGTAAGTTCGGCACTTTACGGTGCTGAGCTGTGGGGCACTCAAAAAGTTGACACTCTGGCCCACCTTGAGAACAACTTTCACAAAGATCTAATGGGTTTGCCCCACAGCACACCAACAATTCCATTGCTGATAGATGCAGGTACCCGGGCAATCTGCGACCAAGCGAAACTACGCCCACTCCTGTTATGGTCCAGAATCTGGAATGTGCAGGAATTAAGTAGTTACGCAGATGCCTTATCCGACATTTTGTCATTACCGGGCTCTCATAAGATCACCTGGCTTAGGGAGGTTAAAAAGCTGCTTTACAAACTAGGCCTAGAAGAGGCTTGGTCTACTAAATCTGTACCCACGAAACAACAGCTAAAGAAGGTCTATTGGGCATGGGTAGACAGTGAGAGGGCACGATCCACAACCCATTGTAAATCTGTAGTTTTGTTTTTGTCAGCCAAGGAGTTACCGCTAAGGGAACCTTATTTAGACACCATTCAAAACCCGAGGGACAGGGCATTGTACATCAAGTTCAGGTTGGGGGTGCTTCCTTTATGTGAGTTTACTTCTACATGGAAACCGCCCGCCCAAACTGTACCCTATTGCCCCTTTTGCGATCTAAGGGTAGAGTCTGTGTCCCACATGCTGTTCGAATGTAGTGTCTATGTAGCCCCGAGGCGTAGGTGGTTGAAGCCCCTCTGCAGAAGTTTGGGAACTCGCTCTCACTTGGAAGCCCTCCGTATTTTACGGACAGATGCTAGACCCTAATTCGCCATTTGCTTGGCAAAATTCTTGGGATGGGCTTGGCGTCTAAGAACTGCAAGAAAACTGTTAATCCAGTAAATGGGCCTATTTACCTAATATGCTGTTCTGGATATGAAATGTTTTTATGTTGATGATTGTTGTAAAAATGTTTTTTTTAAATATGATGTGTAAATGCTTTTTTTTATGCTTTTTTATATAAAAATAATTAATATACAGGGCTTAATAAAAAAAAGGCCCCAAATTTTGAGATCGTTGATGAGCCCACGGCTCCCTTGTTGGTCCAAAGATGGTCCTGAAGTAAATAGTCTGAATATTACCAGGCCTTGTTCTATTGTTCTAGGCAAAACAAAGTATATCACAGATATTATTAAAGCAATTATGAACGATGTTCCGACACATTAATCTAACATATTAAACATCATGGTCGTAATATCATTAAGAGTACCTACTACTGGTGATGTAGTGTAAGAGAAAAATGTATACATACCACATCTTGTATCAATACACAATAGTTAATGGGACACCTCTAGGGGAGGTAGGTGACATCCACACTCAAAAGTTAGTCAATAAAAGGCTGCGTAAAATGCGCCCCAACAGTATCAAAGATCCGTCCTGACTACAGAGACGGACACCCCGATACAGGAGTCTCACCTCTAAGACAAATTTGTTGTGAGGAGTTGCCAGGACAAGATTTTCAATAATCATAGGCGTATCTTAGTGGGCCAGAGTCTTGGCACACGCATCTATTCAAAAAAACAATCATACATCCACATCCCAACATTGGACATATTTTAAACATGATATGAACAACCACGAGTAGTGCCACAGTCTATTATGTGATGCCAACAGTATCCTACCTCTATTTTGAATATCAGACAGAAAGATAGTTCAGTTAAAGTTGCAAAAGCCAATATGGGAAGGATTCTCATTAGTTCAGATGTCTGAAAATACTCAGCCCGCAGTTCTAAGGGGAATAAGACATAACAGACCATAAGGCCCTGTGGGTGATAGAAATCTATATATATGACATCCATTTCAATTACACCGATGCACACCTGCTTACCTATGTGCTAGTACGGCATAAATGACCGTTGATAGAAATATGACAAAAAAAAACAAAATCGCGGCCGTTCATCCTAGTACATAAAAGACAGAACCAACCACAAGTTAAATAAGAGTAGTAGATCTCTTTAATGGGGCCATCCACCAAGATTATACCATAGCGCATCCGCTTACCTAAGTGTGCGTGTGGCATAAATAACCACAGTAAGCAGTGAAGAGACGACCGATCCGTATAGCAGCAGCCATCTGTCCTGGACGAGAAGAAGAGAAAAGCACTGATTGGTATATAGTCATTCCCAAATCAGCCCAAATTAGTAACCTCCACCGCTCCAACAGCACTTCAGCAGCCTTGGTCAATGCACCTCGAACTGCAGTGAGAAAATATTCCCCAAGTATGTGTTAAGGACCGTATTTCCATATTTAAACAAGCATTTGCAATGCAATAGGTCTCGCAGTATTTAAGTTAGAGCTTTTGGTATAGCTTTTAATATTGTTTTTCACAATATATGTAGTACTCCTACCAATTGGTCTGTGGGCAAGTATTCAGCCATTTACTAGAAATGATTTTACACATGCAGCTTATTATAAATATAAAGGCCGATGTGACGCCCCTACCTTGAAGGCGCCCGCGGGACCTGTGCAGGAAGAGTGTAAGAAGTGAGGGAGGGGTCGGGCAGACTAGAGAATGGCTATTTAGCCATTTACTAGAAATTACTGTACACATGCAGCTTTTTAAAAATATAAATGTTGATGTGAAGCCCCTACCTTGAAGGCGCCCGCGGGACCTGTGCAGGAAGGGTGTAAGGAGTGAGGGAGGGGCTGGGCAGACTAGGGAATGGCTGCGGGAAACTTGCTTAAACCAAAGTGGGAGGAGAGAGCACATACTGCGAGTATAGAAGGAAATACAAAAAAAAAGAGCACAGATCGCGGGGCGTGACGATCACTAACTGGACAGGAATGCCAGATACGATACAGAGGCGGGGACAAATGGAAGGGAATGAGAATGCTAAGGAGGGCGTTTACCAGATGCACTCCACGTAAATGACTATTTAAGTGTTAACGCTTCAACAAGCATGTGCGAGGTGAACAAACCCTATACTCAATTCGAGATTTACCGTATATGTTTACATAAAGCTAAAAGCTCTGCATTTGTTTGTATATCTTTTGCATGAAATGACGTATAAACAGCGTAGTTAAGCTAAGCACAGATAAACCAGCAGAGGGCAATATTCAACACGATACAGGAGCAAAGACGCTACTCAGAAACGGCAGTATCAGTGGGCATTGCGCACCATTAACGTTCAGCACGTGAACTGATTACCAATACGTCCATAAAGCAACACTTGAGCATAAATGCAAACAACGCCCGTAAAACATTTCAGGTCCGCCGATTACCTTTACAAATAAATTGCGCCTACATAAATATGCTGGCGACATTTCCTGAACTAAAAGTTCTCTACTGAAGTCCTCATTACATTTCATCAACAAAACGTTAGCGAAAACGAAACTTTCCGTGGGGCGGGACTTCCGGCTTCGGAAGCCTGCGCACGCGCCCATGGAGAGAAGCCGCGCCCACGGAGAGAAGCAGTGCTGGTGACGCGGGGCTTCCATGCCCTAGAGAGAGCCCTGCGGTGGCGGCTGAAGTCCGGAGTGGCGGTAAGTGGGCGGGCGCTCGGTGCACTTGTGTGTGTGTGTGTGCGTGTGTGTGTGTGTGCGCGCGCGTGTGTGTGGCGTGTGTGTATGAGACCGCCGGGGTGGGATCTCTGTATGTGTGGGTGCGTGCGTGCATGGGCGCTCGCGTGTGTGTGTGTGTGTGTCTCTGTTTATGCGCATGCATGTGTGGTGTTGGATCTTCCCAGGAGACAGCAGCTGAGCGCGTTCGCGAGCGCGTGGTCCGCTCAAATCGCCTCCTTGAAGAGGCAATGCGCGCGGCCAGGTGCTGTCTCCTGGGAAGCAGACCCAGCAACAATAGATCTCTGGCGAGACAGCGCTTACGAGACCTAAAAAGGACGAACAACAAACAATTCAATAGTCGGAAACCCGCGGCCCCTACAAACGTGGAAATACAGAACCGTTTCAGTGAGCGAGATCGCCCCCAGTTACCTTTGAGCAAGTCCAGAATCCTTCGTATCAAGGGACCAAGAAACAGCGCCTTGTACGTTTCAAAACTTTAATAGGCATGTCTGGTCCCAGGATGCATCTACCCGGTCACGTGTGTGTTTCCATGTATCCTACCGTGAAACACATACCGCAATGATGCCATCTTAAAAGGGTGAATACCGCTCCCCAAAGCAGTGGGGGAGTCAGCCAAATACCACTTTTCCACATAGTGGTCGTGGAATAGCATTAAGATTAATAAAAGACCACCATTCCTTAAAATCCCCCTGTTAGAATACTATAAGAGAGGTTAAGTGTATATACCCAATTACAACTTCTTTACCTCGGTAAATAAAACGTAAGCGATATTCGCATGCCCAAATGACCAGAAATTCAGAAGCAGTGCCTGGTAACAAACCGCCGATAGTTATCGCAACCCCTATACGCATACGCAACGGAATCGCGGCGCGGCACGGGGAAAGTTGCAGCACCATATTGGTAGTATCTCACGATGTCAAGCATAGTCAATGTACCCAGACTTATATATAAAGTTGAAGTTCAAGTTCAAAAATTTGTATAGCGCCATACTCACCCAGAGGGTCACAAGGCGCTTGAGGGAGGAGGGGTACTTTACTTATCGAATATCCAAGTTTTTAGTTGTTTTCTGAAGGAGAAGTGGTTCTGTGTAGGGTGAAGGTGGGTGGGGAGAGAATTCCAGGTCTTGGCCGCTAAGTAGGAGAAGGACCTTCCCCCCCCATGGTGGATCTTTGGATGCGTGGGACTGCGGCGAGGGCTAGATTGGACGATCGAAGTTGGCGGGTGGGGGTGTAAAAGGACAGGCGCGTGTTGAGGTATTCGGGTCCTAGGTCGTAGAGGGCTTTGTGTGCGTGGGTGAGGAGACGGAACGTTATTCTCTTGTTGACGGGGAGCCAGTGGAGGTCTTTCAGGTGTCTGGAAATGTGAGCTTGGCGGGGGATGTCTAGGATGAGTCTGGCTGAAGCGTTTTGGATGCGCTGGAGTTTTTTCTGTAGTTTGGCTGTGGTTCCGGCGTAAAGGGTGTTTCCGTAGTCCAGTCGACTTGTGACCAGTGCATGGGTGACTGTGTTTCTTGTTTCGGTGGGGATCCAACGGAAGATTTTTGTGAGCATACGTAGGATGTTGAAGCATGATGATGAGACGGCGTTGACTTGTCTGGTCATGGAGAGGGAGGAGTCGAGGATGAAGCCCAGGTTACGTGCGTGGTCCGTTGGTTTGGGTGCATTTCCCAAGGCCGATGGCCACCATGAGTCGTCCCAGGCGGAGGGGGATGATCCTAAGATGAGGACTTCCATTTTGTCCGAGTTCAGTTTTAAACGGCTGTTCTTCATCCACTCGGCTACTTCCTTCATCCCTTCATGTAGGTTGGTTTTGGCGGTGTTTGGGTCTTTGGTGAGGGAGAGGATCAGCTGGGTGTCGTCTGCGTAGGAGATGATGTTGAGGTTGTGTTGGTGCGCGATGGAAGCGAGGGGACTCATGTATATGTTGAAGAGGGTGGGACTTAGTGATGATCCTTGTGGTACGCCGCAGATTACTTCGGTGGTTTCTGATCTAAAAGGGGGGAGGCCGACTCTCTGGGTTCTTCTGGCGAGGAACGAGATGATCCAGTCCAATGCTTTTCCTTGTTTTCTGACGTTGCTGAGGCGTTGTATAAGGGTGCTATGACAGACTGTGTCGAAGGCCGCGGAGAGGTCAAGTAAGATGAGGGCAGTTGTTTCCCCGCTGTCCAGTAGGGCTCCAATGTCGTCTGTTGCTGCAATGAGGGCGGTCTCGGTGCTGTGTTTGGCTCGGAAGCCGGACTGTGAAGGGTCGAGGGATTTGCTGGATTCGAGGAAGGCAGCTAGCTGGCTGTTGACGGCCTTTTCAATGACTTTGGCAGGGAATGGGAGAGTGAAATGGGGGGGTAGTTCTTAAGTTCAGTGGGGTCTGCTGTGGGTTTCTTCAGGAGGGCACTGAGTTCGGCATGTTTCCAGCTTTCCGAGAAGGTAGCGGAGTTGAGGGAGCAGTTGATGACGTGTCGGAGATGGGGTGCGATAATGGAGTCTGCTTTGTTGAAGATGTGGTGGGGACATGGGTCAGTTGGCGATCCTGAGTGGATGGAGTTCATCAGGCGG
The DNA here is from genome assembly GCF_964263255.1 of Lissotriton vulgaris. Taxonomy (NCBI): domain Eukaryota; kingdom Metazoa; phylum Chordata; class Amphibia; order Caudata; family Salamandridae; genus Lissotriton; species Lissotriton vulgaris. The sequence continues at coordinate 392,321,293 of NC_141689.1, forward strand.
ATGGTGTATTCAGTGGCGATTGTGTTCCAGGCGCAAAGGTTGTTGGAGGGGGGTTTTAGTTCGGAGGTGGGTGGGGTGGACTGGTCGCCGAAGCTGTTATGTATGTCAGCGATTTTGTTGTGGAAGAACGAGGCTAGAGAGTCGCAGAGGTCTTGGGATGGAGTGATGTTGTTGGTGCCAGCGGTGGGGTTGGTAAACTCTTTGACAATGTTGAATAGTTCTTTGCTGTTGTGGGCGTTGTTGTCGAGTCGTTCCTTGAATGCGGATTTCTTGGTGGATCGAATCAGTTGGTGGTGTTTGCGGGTGGCGTTCTTGAATGTGGCCAGGTTGTCAGTGGTTGGGTTTTTTCACCAGGCTTTTTCGAGGGTGCGACAGATCTTCTTGGATTTTTTGAGGTCGTCATTGAACCAAGGGGCTTTTTTGCTAACTTGCTTGATTTGAAGGTTTTTCAAGGGTGCGAATTTGTCAGCGCTGTGGGTGATCCATTGTGTGAGGTTGGTGGCTACTTGGTTTAGGTCCGATGATTTGGCTGGGGCGTTTTGTTGAAGCGATGAGAAGAGCTGGTCGGTGGTAAGTTTGTTCAAGTTTCTGCGGGGAATTAGTTGTGGGTGGTTGTGGGTGGTAGTCTTTTTGTAGTTGAAGTGAACGCAGCTGTGGTCCGTCAAATGGAGAGCTGTGGTGTGATTGAAGGAGATGTGCTTGCTGGAGGTGAAGATTGGGTCGAGCGTGTGTCCGGCATAGTGGGTGGGGGTGTCAACGAGTTGTTTGAGTCCCAGATTGGCGAGGTTGTCCAGAAGGGTGGTGGTGTTGCTGTCGTTGTTCTTTTCCAGGTGGAAGTTGAGGTCTCCCAGTAGAATGTAGTCCTTGGAGGGAAGGGCGTGTGGGCTGATGAAGTCAGTGATGTCTTCGCTGAATTGTGTGCGGGGTCCTGGTGGCCTGTAGATGAGGGTGGCTCTGAGTGTGGTCCTGGGGTCGGTGTGGATCTGGAAGTGAAGGTGTTCGGCGTCTGTTAGGTTACCGTCGGAACTAGTCGTGATGCGGATGGTATTCTTATGGACAATGGCGAGGCCTCCTCCTTTTTGGTTGTTGCGGTCCTTTCGGATGATCTTGTAGCCGTCCGGGATGGCTATGGCGATGTCGGGCATTGATGAGGTGTTCATCCAGGTTTCTGTAAGAAAGGCGACGTCTGGCGATGTGGTGTCGAGTAGGTTCCAAAGTTCAATGGCGTGTCTGTGGACCGAGCGGGTGTTGAGCAGGATGCACTTCAGGTTGTTAGTGTCGGAGCTCTGTTTGGAGTTTGTGGATTTGGTGTGGGTCTTGATGCAATCGAACTTGCAGGAGTGCAGGTGAAGGGTCCATGGGTGTGTCCTGGGGCGGCTTGGTAGCAGTCTGGGAGACGGCTGGGGTTGAGTGATGAGAGGGAAGCAGAGTCGTACGTTATGCGGGTGGAGAGGAATTTGCGGGGGCCAGGTGTGATTCAACAAACCATTTGCTGTTGGTTTTATAGGTTTTCTTTTGCTACTACCATGCTATTCATTACCATTGATGAATGGACTATAGGGTGTAAGGTTTTCTTTCCTTACATAAGAGTTATTCATCAGGGCACAGGGTTTCACATAGCCCTGTGTTTTGTTGATTCTTTTGGGGTTTTCTTTAAAACCATGTCTGATATTAACATACAATTAGGTGTTTCTTCTTTAATATTGTTTCAAAGATTTTTCATCCATTTGGCACACTGCTTCCACAACCAGTTTCTATAGTGGGTCAGCGTTCTGGTGCAGAAGAAACTGACTTCCATGCACCGAAAGGGTGTCTCTTCCAAATAGTGATTCCTTACGGTATCTATTGCGACCGAAATCGATTCGTAAAACATTAATAATTTAGCAACACCTCAAAGGAGTTGGGAACCCGTTCAAAAACTGGAAGTCCCCTTCCCCTTTGTGAATGGTTCCAAAAACATTTTTAGAAGCAGACAGATCTCTCTGGGAGCACTGCCTTCTCCTACTAAAATAGTTTTACTAATGTTTAATGTTAAACACAATTTTTCTTAAAGGAAAATGGACTGCATTTAAAAAAAAAAAATGTTTTCTTTTCTAGGAATCACAGACCTGGTGGTCTGCTGACCCAAGAAGGCCACCATCCCTGATGGCAGCAAATCATAGTGGGTCGCATGTTGCGACTTATCTCATTAATATTCATGCAGTAGGTCGAGTTGCCACCCACTGTTATTTGGTATTTTTGAACTGACCTATTAGTACATAGGTAAGTTCGCAAAATGCTAATGGATTTGCAAAAGTCGTTGTGCAAATTGCGACCACTTTTTATTAATCCTATCTTAATACATCTGGCCCTTAGTCCCTTAACCATTTAGCAATAAAGAAAAGATGCCTAGCAGTTCAGGCAAAAGGCCGGCTCTCTGACCATTACTCCACTCTTTCCTACAAACAAGTGGCAAGACGTTACATTTCCTCCCAGCACGAAGATTTTGGTCAATAAGTTGTGCTATGCTGGGCTATGTTTTAATGTTCTAAGGCCCTTGTGAAAGCCTTAAACAGAGTCAAGGTAAGACTGATATTAATATTTCTTCACTTCTTTCCCCTTTTATGAATAAAATATGGACTTATAGTCTGGAAAGTCACAGCTGTGTCAGTTTAAAGCTGTGATTTCTGCAGCTTAGTGACCTCCTGTTGCTCAAGATTCATGGCCTTTTGTATGATTTTTTTCTACCCGCCATAAGTGCTTCATTTCTCTCTGGGGTCGTAAAAACATGAAAGATCCAGCACTGATATACAGTGCAGACTCCCTTGCCCGTACTGCTGCTGCGCACAAAACCTGAATTGGAGCAGTCATTTCCTGCAGGTATGAATCACTTTTATTGAATACCCGGTGAAAGTCAATGGCGACTCTTTGGAAGGTTACCACAGCTTCTCTGCATTTTGTTTCTTTGACACACACACTCACTTGCGATGGATTGAACAAGTTAATAATTGTACGTTCAATGTTTCATAAGCTTGGCAAAATGCATAGTTCGTTTATTTGGAAAACCGTATTCTCCTTTTAATAGTCCTTGGGCAACTGTTTTGTGTGGACTGTAAAAGCAGTAATCCCCGCGCGCCCTGCCTGCATTTAAAGCTTGCTTTTGTAAGTACACTCTAAGTTTCCTAAAGCGCATGCAGGAATACTTCAGTCCTTAAAGTATAATGAAATTAACCCTTTCTGATCGTTCAGTTGCCTAACCCTTACAAAAGTACTAAAATCCGTTGACTTCAATGTATTCTTACTTCACAGAAACTCAATGCCATACATCACCACTTACTTACACATATACTAGATGAAATGCAGTATTTCTAAATTCTAAAATCATAGGTCACGTAGGAAAACATATATTAAGAAAGCACAGGAAAGCTCACCACAGCGACGAACCCACAGTACAAGGCAAACTACCTGTCCCAGACATTCCCTTTTGTAGGGGCTGAACCAGAAGTTAGTTTAATCTCATTTCAAAGTCTCCCATCTATAGACAATTTAGAAAGACCAAACAATACCACCATACTAAGGCCCATAGTTATAATTTGTGCATGAAACCTAAGGCAGCAAGACAACATGCTGCGCTACGTGAAAGGGAGAGGGCAGAATGCACCATATTTACCATTATATGATGGACTCCCGTTCTATGCTTGCGTTGACGCACTCAGTGCAGCCTAGCATCAACGCAGGCACCCACGCACCATGGCTGCAGAAGGCAGCACACTTAGATAGAGGAAAGAACAAGTAAACATAATGATATTTCCTCTTTTTGCACCTCTGATGGGAAGGCATACAATTCGGACACATTCCCAGGTCTATCAGTGTTGGTGAATCTGAGTATGTGTCGAATGCATGGGTCAACGCGTGGGAACACCCATTCACCACCCATGTAACACCTTCACCATGCAGTGTTGCATAAGGCTGTAACTTGTGTTACATCAGATATACTAAGCCATGCAGGATGGCCTTGAGTGACTTGGCAGTTCTGATTTTAGGTTTTGTGTCGCTCAACACCACCATCCGTTGCATAAGGGTGATGCAAAACAATGATAAATCTGCCCCTTACAAAATAATTCTCCTCTTTTTGGCATCCAATACTGTAAAGCTTTTAACAGGTGTTAGTGATCATTTCCCTTAACTAAGTTGGAAATATAAAGCTGCGAGGGAGTGCACTATTTAATCTTAAAGGGGGCGTGCCCGTGCTTTTTTAATCAAAGATGTCTCAAATGCATAAAAACACGGGGGCTATCCACGAACTGCATTTTGCAGTATGTTATGTAAAACCACAAAATGTACCACAAAATACCACTCACAAACCTACAAGCAGATTTTATGCCTCCATATCTTTTATACCGTATATGAGGAGATCTTTCCCAGAATGTCGAGTATCCACACATATAGACCCTTTAGGAGTAAACGTAGGAGGGAAACAGGGAAGAAGCTAGAAAATGTGGAATTACTATGAATAAAGGGGATCAGTTAAGGGAGGAGTAAGGAGAGGTTTAGGGAGGGCCAAGGGGGTCTTTAGGAAGGGGACGCCAAGCCACCCACAAAACAGTAAGCCCATAGCTATTCATAAACAGCACTTCTGTAGTTATCATAGGCAAAAAAGGGGCCCAACAGTCAGGTCAGAAATCTCCACCAGTCAGCACCAGACCAGTGGGAGAGGGGCTGCCTCCAGAGCTGGTTTTGAGTGACCACAGAGGAGGATTGCTCGTTTTCCTGGCCACAACTCCAGAATGAACAAGGTAAACACAAGGAGACAATGGACGGAGTGCTGAAACTTTTAAGACACTCACCTCCAGTCACAGATCTGGGTTGAATCCATCATCATTATTTAGCTCACTTCGCCACCTCAGTTCAGACCCAGCTATATGCGAATCAGTACTGACCCTGTGCCTCATGGGAACAATCCAGCCCGAACTGCGTAGCCAGGTCTTCCCTGAACCGGAAACAAGCATTGTAGGACCGGTTTCCGGGTAACACCCTGCATCAGCCAGGCTAGCTTGATTCCAGTGGCAAAGCGAGCAAGAGACCCACGTCTGGGCATACCCTGCCAACTTAGGGTGAACAAAGGAAACACAAGGAGATGATGGACGGACCACTGAAACTTTTCAGACACTCAGCCCCAGTCACAGATCTGGGTTGAATCCATTATCATTCTTTAGCTCCCTTCGCCACCTCAGTTCAGACCCAGCTATATGCAAAATCAGTATTGACCCTGTGCCTCATGGGAACAGTCCAGCCTGAACTGCCAGGCCAGGCCTTCCCTGAACCGGAAACAAGCATCCTGTGACAGGTTTCCGGGTTTCAACCTTCATCAGCCAGGGTGGGCAGAGGAGCTCTGCACAGGGAAATAATATTTGTGCCACATTGGTTTTAGGTAGAGAAAGGCACTGTGTGTTGTTTGCAGTAGGGCACAAAGGAACTGCTGAAAAAATGGGTAAGGTTACTACTGGGAACCTACTCCCTATTGGTTGAGTGTGGGCCAGGAGTCACCCCCACCCACAGGATAGTGCCAGGCATAAATGCAGCATCCTTGGCAACCCTCTAGAATAGATGACTGGACCTGTGAAAGGCAAAAGAAAGACTGCACCTGCTGGTGTGACCTGTGAGGAGAACCCTTAGGGCTGGACCTGCTTTCCAGGACGTGGTCTACAAGCGTCATTTAGCTGATGATCCGTTAAGCTGCAAGAAGTCCACTTTCCTGGAAGAGCTAGATGATCAATTTCATACACCAATTTCATACTGGACCTGCCATGGACCCTGCTGGTGGTTTCTGTTGAAGTGAGTTCCGACCTTCATGTACTCTTACTGAGGTCCTAGGACCATTGGCTGGTGTCAGAGTGTACTGACTTAAAAACATTTTCAAGACATTTTTTCCTGGAGAACTGAAAGAAAACCGGGAATAACCTGCCAAGCTGATCACTGTGTGTGCCCTCCAAGAGTGTGGAGATTAGGGTTTCTGTATCACATGAACTGGGTGTGTCATGCATCTATGTCACCTTGACAGTGTTAGGAGACACAATCATGAGTATGTGTGTTTTATATATAAATGTGTGTATGTGTGTTTGTGTATCTCATCATTATTTAGTGGTATGTGTTTTGCAAAAGGGTTTATGAGTGAATGTATGATGTGGAGTGTGTGTGTATTGAACTGTGTGTGTGTCCGGTGCTGAGTGTAGTGTGGACTGTGTATGTGCAAGTTATACACTTGGAGTGCATCGAGCATCATTAGGTGTGTGCATCGGTCAAATGTGATGTGAATCTACATCAGTCTCACTGCATACAATATCAGGAGTGTGTGTTTTCTAAGAGAGCGTGCATGTGTGTGTATATTAGTAGAGTGCATCAGGCATTATGGAAAATGTATATTTCCTGTGTGTTTGGCATTTATATCAGCCTGGTTGTACATAAAGTCGGGATTGTGAGTGTTTTATAAGTCTATGTCAAGTGTAAGGAAAGTGTTTCTTTGAAGAGTGTGTAGAGTCAAATGTTTGGAAGCAGGAGTGACATGTTTGTATCATGTGCATTATGTGTTGGTTGTGCTTTGCATGGAGGCTGTGTATCAGATATCATAGAGTGCATGTATTCATCAGGTGTGTCGACGTCTTCATCAGGATGACTGTATCAAGTCAAGATGCATGCATTATGTGTTTTTTGGGTGAGTGCATGGCATACAATAAATGTATCTGATGTGTTGGAGTGTTGGACCTGGCATCATTGGCGTGAGTCTCCCTTCCATTTTTTTTTTTTATATGTTTTTGCTGGTTATATGTTTTGCGCACTGTGCCACTGCTAATCAGTGCCACAGTGCAAGTGCTCCCATGATAAATTGATGTACTAATTACTGATTCCATGATTGGGTTATTTGATTTACCTGTCAGCCCCTAGTACAGTGCACCATGTGTGCCCAGGGCTTGTAAATCATATGCTGCTGGTGGCCTTGCAGCACTGGTTGTGCCACCCACAGAAGCAGCTTGTAAAGTGTGTCTCAGGTCTGCCATTGCAAGGCCTATGGGCAGTCTAGCACTGCCATGTCGACTTGGCCAAGTGCACCCATTTGCCAGTCCCTAAACCTTCCCTTTGCTTCATATCAGTCACTCCTATGGTAGGCCCAAGGGCGGGGTGCATTGTACGTATAAGGTAGGACAGGCTCTGATGTGTGTAGCATGTCCTCATAGTGAATTACAGCCATTTTCATGTTTCACTATTGAAGGCTACCTGTTCTCCATAGGCTAGAATGGGCAGTTAGTTTATTACATACTTATAATCCTAACTGATTCTGGGAAAATTGTAGAAATCCAAATTTAGTATGCCTGAACTCAGAATGATAAAATACATCTTTTAGTAAAGTTGATTTTAATATTCTTTGTTTGAAAATACCACTTTTAGAAAGTAGCTATTTTCTTGCCTAACTGTCCAGGCCTGCCCTGCAAGGTTGTGTATTCCTTGTCTGGGTTTGTGAGTGAAAGGGCTGGGGGATTCCAGGAGACAGGCTGGGGCAGCCCAGCGGTGAATAGAGAGATCTGCATCTAGATGGGAGGGAGGAGTTGCACCTGGGACCTGAATAGGCTGTGCTTTCCCTCTATAATGCTGGCTACACCTCCTGTGGCTTGTCTCATGTCTCTGCCCTGCACTGTGAAAGGAGAGAGTAAATCATGTCAGCAAAGTGCTCCAGAGCTGTGCCTTCCCTCCCCTGTGCTGGCTCCACCTCCTGTGTCTCTGCCCCGCACAGTGAAAAGACGAAGAGAGTCATGTAAACAAAGTGCTCAGGAACTGGCTTAGACTAGGCAGAGGCCTCTCTGCCTTCAAAGAACAAAGGATTTTGGGATATAAATATTGGGATCCTGATCCCAAGAAATGAGATCCCTTCTGGAACAAGAAACCTTTTGCCAAGGAGAAGAACCAAGGAAGCTGCAAGAGTTTTACTGCCCCTCTGCCAGTGTGCTGTTTGCTGGGTTGGCCTAGAGTGGTTGATTCATTGCCAAGGAAAGGAGAAGGAACTTTTTAAGGACTTTCATCAATTACAGAATATTCTTCAAGGCTTGAACTGGATTTCCTTGCTGGGAATTCTCAACTCCAGACATTTGCTTGTCGCTGGGAGCTGGAAGCGCGAAGCATCGAGAGGGAGCGTGTCACTGCCGCAGCCGAGATCGTTGCAACGCTGGAGAATCGAGCCTTCGCCGCATCTCCCTGGAAGCGTTTGATCATCGATGCTGCCTGCTGTCACATCACCGGAGAAGCGTGACGCCATCAAGAGAGTCGCCATCGCATCACCGGAGAAGCGTTTTGCAAGGCCTGTCGTGGCTCCAAAGTACAGAGTCATCGCAAGGCTGCCAGGGTGTCTACTCCTCGTCATCGCATCATCGCTTCAAGGGCGCCATCCTCTCGCATCACAATCGGATCATCGCATTGCATCAAGGTGCCATCTTGCGCACCGCAACGGGCCCGCAGGTCGAGAATCTGCGCATCACCTCCGCACCAGTAAGGATCACAATGCATCCCCTTCTCTGCCCAAGCATTGAGGCACGACGCATCATTTCCCCCAGATCACGGTACCAAAGCATCTCCCCTTTTGCAAGCCTTTTGTTTACTTTGCATTACGCATCCAGGTACTTTATTAAGTACTTTGTCGCATTGATCATCAACTTGATCTATGCAACGTTTTATCATCTTTAAGCAATCTTAAGTGTAGTATTGTGGATTTTTGTCGTTTGTGGTCTTGTGTTAAGTCTATATAAAGAATATTTATTTTTTTATAAAACCTGTGTTGTGTCCATCTGTAGTGTTTTCACTGTATTACTGTGTAAATTCACAAATGCTTCACACACTGCCTCTGAGATAAGCATGTCTGCTCGTGCCAAACTACCAAGGGGGTGAGCAGGGGTTATTAAGGAGTGTAATACCCTTATCCTGACTTAGAAGTAAGGGTCCCTATTTGGACAAAGGTGAATACCATTGTCAACTAGAGACCCCCAGATCTAACATGGAGCATGTAAATTTGTTATGGTTTTGGTATATGTTCCATGTATTTGACGTTTCAAGATTGTATCTACTGGGAATTGTACCTTCTTTGATCATTTGTCAAGTTGCTTGTGTTGATGTGAGGAAATGCTACAAGTCACTTCTATTGCTTCCCCAGCACCAGTTCCAATAGAGTGGCAATGCTTGGAAAATCCTGGGGCTCAGCATATTCAGCGACTCCTGCCTAAGTTGTCTGTATGTTGTTTCCACATTGCACTGAATAATGGTCTCTCATTCCTCAGATATTGGAATAACATTTCCATACCCTTAATGGTCCAGAGTCTGCAGCCAAGTATCTATTGACAAGGCATGCATCTTTTTTAAGGAAACACGTTTTTTTAAACATCTATGTAATATAGTCATGGTGCAGTCCTAACATCACCACCAATAGACTGGTAGATATTAGAAGCCTAGAGTGCCCCTAATGTGACACAAAGTTTCTTCCCAGAAGATTTCAGAGAAAGACATGACAACCATTTGTACAAAGCATTCCCACTTTCCATCAGTATTTAGAAAATGTGTTTTTAATCCTATCTGGTGTCTTGTAAAGGCTGAATATAATCTTGCACTGGATTTCATGATTCTGGACTCTTTGTATAGGACTCACGTGAGGTTGTCTATACTCTCTCCCACTGCGCCATGCTGATCTCTCTCATCCCCACTTATCGATTCATCCCCACAAAGAAATGTTACAGGAGTGGTCCACAAATAGTGCAGCCTCATCACATTTTGACAGAATACTAGAGGAGATAAAAGAGGTAGAGGTGGAATTGAAGAAATTGACAAAGGAAGATACCCTACGGAAATTTGAATTGGATCTATGCACCAGACTTAAGAAGCATGAACAGACAACAAGGGACCCAAAAGCTACAAAGTTTCAGAGAGACAGATTAGATTATCAACAAGGGCAAATCTATACATTCGCCCGTTGTTTTGACAGCATTCGCAGATGAAGACTGTCCAATACTATGGGCTCAGACAAAAAAGAAGACTGATGAGCATCCTGCAGGGGCTGATTACAGCTCAGAAGCAATTTCAGTGATAAGCTCGGATGTGGACACTGGGTCAGAGGATGGAAACAGGAGTGACAACCGCAGTGGAAACCACCAAGAGCCCCCATCTGTGAACAACAAACTGTGTTTTTTACGCTTGGACAGGACTCAAAGCACAAGACCGAAACCAATACGGAAAGGAAAGGAGCACCAAAGAGGTATAAGAATCAACGGGGTAGGAATGGACCTGCGATCAGCAGCAAAGATGAAAGAACCTTAACAACGCAGATAATGGAGGATCCAGCAACGATAACCAACCTGACCGACTTACGTTTAACGGAGGAAAAAACTCAAATACTATCATTGAGTTTATCCTTCTGCACAAGGACAAATTTCAATTAAACCCAGACCCGCATTGACTTCTTCAAATTTGTTAGAAAGTTAAAGCTCAAAAAATTCTTCTCCAATAGAAAAGAGCAATCGGGGAGGACACAAACAGATACAGAAGAAGTCCAGAATTTAGCAGTCGGAGATTTGGAGTTACTACATGCCTTAAATCAACTTGAGAAAGTGTGTGAGGGACTACCTATGCCGGGGACTCTGGGTGAAACTGCTGGTATTTTTGGTTTATATATCCATGAAAGCACTAAAACTGTGTTGAAGGCCAAATCAACATTTATCCCTAATACCACAAAGGACGCCATGGATGTCTTTTCAGAGTTGGTCATTAAAGATCTGAAAGAGTTATCGCTGTCATCTAGTAGAGCTTTCATGAATAGTTTTAGCCAATATGACAGAAAATATTCCTCTCTGGTTGATAAAATCAATAATGAAAAGATAATGTAGTGCGTCAGTCGGACAAAGGACGTAATGTGGTCCTTTGGCCACTTAAACTGTATAATGATGAAGCTAAAACTCAGTTGAGGGACAACAGATGCTACCTTAAATTGCCGCGAAGCAACCTCACAGAGTTGAAGAATAAATATTTCAAAGATCTGGAAAGATGGCGAGGTCTAGGTATGATATCTCAGACAGAATATCTTTTTTTTAGGGTAGAAGATCTAGTCCCACCAATCCTCTACCTCATTCCAAAGGTTCGCAAAAAAAAGGAAATTTCACCTGGAAGGCCCATTATCTCAGCTATAGGCAGTCTCTTTGAACCCATATCTAGGTACTTGAATATTGTTGTACAGGAGTTCATTACAGAGCTTCCTGCATATATCCAAGATAGAGCTTTTTAACAAGATGACAATTGTGGTGTGGAGGGACTCATATTTTCTAATTACCTTAGACGTAATGAGTCTCTATACAAGTTTAGCCCATGAGGATGGACTGCGTGCGGTACGTCATTTCCTCAATACACAACCCATTTCATTCTACCATCTTTCGGGGATGCTGATGGAAATGTGCAGACTTTGTCTTAACAACTAGTTCATGTTTGGAGGTGATAAATTCAAACTGTTGCAAGGGACGGCAATGGGCACCTGCTTCACCCCCAGCTATGCTAATTTGCATATGGGCTGGAGGGAGGAGAAGGTGCTCAAAGTCGAACATGCTAGGGAGTGGAATAAAAGCATAGTAACATGGATGAGATTTATCGATGACCTGTTTGTAGCGTGGGTCGGTACATGGGAATCAGCACAACTCTTTGTTCAGGAAATAAATGTTTCCTTCCTGGCCCTAGAAGTGTATATCAAAGACAACACAGTGCACACTCTTACATTCAGGAAACCGACAGCGGGCAACTCCATCCTGCATGCAAGGAGCTCTCATCCTCAGAAATTCAAGCTAAGCATACCCTATGCTGTGCATCTGAGGATGAAGTGCAACTGTAGTGAGGTACAAGCACTGACAGAACCTCAGGAGTGTTTGACAAAGATATTTATCCAAAGGGGCTATACTTTACAAGTTTTAGATGCAGCACTACATAAGGTCAATAAAATCAACAGGGAGGTTTTACTTCGACCTAAGCAAGCCAACATTAGTAAGAAAAAGGCCACAGGTGAACAAATAAGGATGATCACTGGATACAGTGCTTACCATTCTAGGGTGAGAGACAGGTTGAGTAATCACTGGCATAGGGTTAGAGGGGGATCCGAATTTGAGTGTGATGATGCCACGTAGACCATTGATTACTTTCAAAAAAGCTAAATCAATTATGCAAGAATCGCAGTCCAGAAGTTGATAAAATGGAGGGATTGTTGAAAGCAAGCCCCCGTTTCCACAAATGTTCCAAATATAAAGCCTGTAGATTTGCATGTAATGAGAGGCAAGTCACATCACCCCTAAGGAAAACTTCCTGGAAAATCAGAAGCTCTTTAAACTGCAGAAGTGAATATGTTGCTTATATTTTGCAGTGCACTTGACCGAAATTATACGTGGGCAGTACCATCCATATGGTACACATCCGGATATTTAAGCACTTAAGTGTAGTTAAGAATAACAATAAGAATTATCCAGTTGCATGACACAATAATGAACTGCACTAGGGTATTGTGAGTGACATCATATTGTGCAAGAGATTAGGGGCCTAAATTAAGGAGGGGAGGAAACAATGAGACTAGATTACATCAGCTGGAATTGATATATATATATATATATATATATATATATATATATATATATATATATAATTATATATATATATATATATAATTATATATATATGTGTGTGAAATGGCAGAATACGCACCCATACAGGGAAGAGACACTGACTATAAGTCCCACAAAGGAGTGTGTTCCAACTCATACGAGTTCGCCCATCAGAGGGCGGTTCTTTGTGTAATTAGTGGGAGTGTCAAGACGTCAGAAACTCAAGTGGAGCCTCTGAAGACGAGCGTAGGCTCAGAAACGCATCAGGCTTTTAACCGAGACATGAGAAGCTGCAGACTGGGATGCGGTGAAGTCTTTTACCTGCTTAAATAAGGGCTGCTGGATGAGTGCATTCCTTACCTGTGGGTACCTTCGAGCTTTCATTTACACGCGGCAGCCCAGCCGCGAAGGTGTGCACCCCCCGCTCAAAAACCACAGGGGGTCATGGGCCGGAAGTCGCTGAGCCTACTGTGAAGCAGCAGCCGAGGGATCTATGGACACCTGCATCCCGGGACCCATCCAGGGGTGTGAAATGGCAGAATACGCACCCATACAGGGAAGAGACACGGACTATAAGTCCCACAAAGCAATGCGTTACAACTCGTACGAGTTCGCCCATCTGAGGGGGGTTCATTGTGTAATTAGTGGGAGTGTCAAGGCGTCAGAACCTCAAGTCGAGCCTCTGAAGACGAGCGTAGGCTCAGAAACGCTTCAGGCTTTTAACTGAGACATGAGAAGCTGCAGACAGGGATGCGGTGAGGTCTTTTACCTGCTTGAATATGGCCTGCTGGATGAGTGCATTCCTTACCTGTGGGTACCTTCGAGCTTTCATTTACAGGCGGCAGCCCAGCCGTGAAGGTGTGCACCCCCGCTCAAAAACCACAGGGGGTCATGGGCCGGAAGTCGCCGAGCCTCCTGTGAAGCAGAAGCCGAGGGATCTATGGACACCTGCATCCCGGGGCCCATCCAGGGATTTGAAATGGCAGAATACGCACCCATACAGGGAAGAGACACGGACTATAAGTCCCACAAAGCAGTGCATTCCAACTCATACGAGTTCGCCCATCTGAGGGAGGTTCATTGTGTAATTAGTGGGAATGTCAAGGCGTCAGAAACTCAAGTCGAGCCTCTGAAGACGAGCGTAGGCTCAGAAACGCGTCAGGCTTTTAACCGAGACATGAGAAGCTGCAGACTGGGATGCGTTGAAGTCTTTTACCCGCTTGAATAAGGGCTGCTGGATGAGTGCATTCCTTACTTGTGGGTACCTTCAAGTCAGTCAAGTCAAGTCAGAGAATTTATATAGCGCGCTACATACCCATAGGGTCTCAAGGCGCTTGAGGAGGGGTGGGGAATTACTTGTCAAATATCCACGTTTTAAGTTGCTTTCTGAATGCTAGGTGGTTCTGGGTAAGGCGAAGGTAAGTGGGAAGTGAGTTCCAGGTTTTAGCTGCCAGGTAGGAGAAGCAGCCCAGCCGCGAAGGTGTGCACCTCCCCACTCAACAACCACAGGGGGTCATGGGCCGGAAGTCGCCGAGCCTACTGTGAAGCAGCAGCCGAGGGATCTATGGACACCTGCATCCCGGGGCCCATCCAGAGCTGTGAAATGGCAGAATACGCACCCATACAGGGAAGAGACACGGACTATAAGTCCCACAAAGCAGTGCGTTCCAACTCATACGAGTTCGCCCATCTGAGGACGGTTCATTGAGTAATTAGTGGGAGTGTCATGGCGTCAGAAACTAAAGTCCAGCCTCTGAAGAAGAGCGTAGGCTCAGAAACGCTTCAGGCTTTTAACAGAGACATGAGAAGCTGCAGACTGGGATGCGGTGAAGTCTTTTACCTGCTTGAATAAGGGCTGCTGGATGAGTGCATTCCTTACCTGTGGGTACCTTCGAGCTTTCATTTACATGCGGCAGCCCAGCCGCGAAGGTGTGCACCTCCCCGCTCAACAACCACAGGGGGTTATGGGCCGGAAGTCGTCGAGCCTACTGTGAAGCAGCAGCCGAGGGATCTATGGACACCTGCATCCCGGGGCCCATCCAGGGCTGTGAAATGGTAGAAAACGCACCCATACAGGGAAGAGACACAGACTATAAGTCCCACAAAGCAGTGCATTCCAACTCATACGAGTTCGCGCATCTGAGGGCGGTTCATTGTGTAATTAGTGGGAGTGTCAAGGCGTCAGAAACTCAAGTCGAGCCTCTGAAGACGAGCGTAGGCTCAGAAATGCGTCAGGCTTTTTTTTAACCGAGACATGAGAAGCTGCAGACTGGGATGCGGTGAAGTCTTTTACCCTCTTGAATAAGGGCTGCTGGATGAGTGCATTCCTTATCTGTGGGTACCATCGGGCTTTCATTTACATGCGGCAGCTCAGCCGCGAAGGTGTGCACCCCCCGCTCAAAAACCACGGGGGGTCACAGGCCGGAAGTCGCCGAGCCTACTGTGAAGCAGCAGCCGAGGGATCTATGGACACCTGCATCCCGGGGCCCATCCAGGGCTGTGAAATGGCAGAATACGCACCCATACAGGGAAGAGACACGGACTATAAGTCCCACAAAGCAGTGCCTTCAAACTCATACGAGTTCGCCCATCTGAGGGCGGTTCATTGTGTAATTAGTGGGAGTGTCAAGGCGTCAGAAACTCAAGTCGAGCCTCTGAAGACGAGCGTAGGCTCAGAAACGCGTCAGGCTTTTAACCGAGACATGAAAAGCTGCAGACTGGAATGTGGTGAAGTCTTTTACCCGCTTGAATAAGGGCTGCTGGATGAGTGCATTCCTTAACTGTGGTTACCTTCGAGCTTTCATTTACATGCGGCAGCCCAGCCGCGAAGGTGTGCACCCCCCCGCTCAAAAACCACAGGGGGTCATGGGCCAGAAGTCGCCAAGCCTACTGTAAAGCAGTAGCCGAGGGATCCATGGACACCTGCATCCCGGGGCCCATCCAGGGCTGTGAAATGGCAGAATACACACCCATACAGGGAAGAGACACAGACTATAAGTCCCACAAAGCAGTGCATTCCAACTCATACGAGTTCGCGCATCTGAGGGCGGTTCATTGTGTAATTAGTGGGAGTGTCAAGGCGTCAGAAACTCAAGTCGAGCCTCTGAAGACGAGCGTAGGCTCAGAAATGCGTCAGGCTTTTTTTTAACCGAGACATGAGAAGCTGCAGACTGGGATGCGGTGAAGTCTTTTACCCTCTTGAATAAGGGCTGCTGGATGAGTGCATTCCTTATCTGTGGGTACCATCGGGCTTTCATTTACATGCGGCAGCCCAGCCGCGAAGGTGTGCACCCCCCGCTCAAAAACCACAGGGGGTCACGGGCCGGAAGTCGCCGAGCCTACTGTGAAGCAGCAGCCGAGGGATCTATGGACACCTGCATCCCGGGGCCCATCCAGGGCTGTGAAATGGCAGAATACGCACCCATACAGGGAAGAGACACGGACTATAAGTCCCACAAAGCAGTGCGTTCCAACTCATACGAGTTCGCCCATCTGAGGGCGGTTCATTGTGTAATTAGTGGGAGTGTCAAGGCGTCAGAAACTCAAGTCGAGCCTCTGAAGACGAGCGTAGGCTCAGAAATGTGTCAGGCTTTTAACCGAGACATGAGAAGCTGCAGACTGGGATGCGGTGAAGTCTTTTACCCGCTTTAATAAGGGCTGCTGGATGAGTGCATTCCTTACCTGTGGGTACCTTCGAGCTTTCATTTACACTCTCTCTCACTTTGTGTATAAGTGGCTGCATGGGTTGGTGAGTAGCTACATGAGTGTCTATATGGGTTATTATTTGTTTTTCTTTTAGTATCAGTATGAGTGTCTGAGTGTCTGTATGATTCAGTGGGGGGTATTACGTAGTGCATAGATGCATGAATGAGTGACCCACTGTTTGTATGTGTTGAAGACAGCATGTGTGCAGGACTGTATGGATGGATGATTGTGTGTATGGGTGTGTTAGTGAGTGAATGACTGTCTCAATAGTGTCTTTATGAGTAACTACATATGTTTTAAACTAGTACATGTGAGTATTGGTGTATATAAGTGAGTATATGTGAGAGTGAGAGATTGGAAGAGTTCCTGTATAAATAAGTATGTGTTTCTATAAGTAATGTGTAGGTTTCTGTTAAAGTAAGTGTGGTGGTGTGTGAATAACTGTATATGCAAGTAAATGGATGTTTGATACTTTGTTTGCAAGTGTGACTATGTGTGTGAGTAACTCTATAGATGAGTGGTGGTATGTAACAGGATGTATAGGTATATGAGTACATATGATGAGTGAGTACATGTATGAGTGACCGTATAAGACTGTTGGTGAATGAGTGGATGTGTGTGTAGATCTTGGAATTAATGAATATGTGTGTTGTAACTGGTATTGGTATGTCCATTGTTTTGAAAATGTTAGTTTCTATTTTTGAGTGTGTGTATCAAAGGTTATATTACAGTGAGAGCCGGTCTGCCACTTCATTACACTGATGATGTCATCGGTGATTTTGATTCGATTCTATAAGCTTTATTCGGTTCAGATAAAACGACCATAAAAGCACATTTAAAAACAATTGTTAAAAACCAATACAATTCATTGAATTAATGGAATACAATCATAATTATTAATACAGCTTAAAACAACATACTTTTCCTTGCATGAATTGATCTCAGAGTGAATGTCGCAGTATAAAAACAAATATCGGGCTCTCGCATTGTAAACAACAAACTCAAGGAGCATCCGTAGTTAAAGTGCAATATTTTTTAAACAAGGGTTTTAGAAAGGCAATACGGAGGTTCAGATACAAATCACATATAAGGAGAAAGTGCAAAGTGCTTTGTTTGGTACGTCCATCACATGGACAGGGGAGACAGGATATTTTTTTACACAAGGAAATGCTACCAAGTGATGAACAATGCCTAATCTCATTCTTCTAAGGACAAAACGGTGCGACGATCTAGTTACCTGGCTCAAATAGGTTTGGAATCCCTCAGTTTCTACATATGAGTAATAGAACTGACAAGTTGCTAGCTTTCCTGTGCTTCTTTGTCGTGCATACTTTCTCTCCAACAGAAACATATTTTTCACTTCTACTTTGAGCAGTTCTATTGCTCCATTGGGGTTTTCCAGGATAAATATTTTAAATAGATCCTTAAAAGTTAGTACTATATAATTAAGCCAGGGGATCTTTAAGCAATTATCTAGTCAGAGGCAATCTTTGATAATCATTCTATTGAATTCTATTGAATGTGGTCTCTTCCTTCAGCCATATTAATCTCCAGAACAAAAATGATCTGAGCCCAATTAGGTCCGTCAGGTAATTAATCCCCACTTCACTGTGAATTAATTCAGTGGACGCCGAAGTAGGTAAACAGAGCAACTTTTTAAGAAACATATTTTCCTCTGTTTGCAAATTACCATAATAATAATGACCCCATAACCCTGCACCATAAAGTGCGATTGAGGTGCATCTCAATTGGTAAATGTGCATCATATCTTTAATTCGAAGGTCCCCTAATTTCGCGGCAATCCTAAAAAAACTGTGTACACTTTTTGCCATTATAGCCCGGACGTTCATCATCTCATTTACCATCACCAGAGTAAGTTATCCCAAGGTAACAGAACTTGTCCACAGTTTGTATTTTGTGCCCTTCTACAAAAAAGGATTTAGTTCTCCAAGGCCTCAAACCGCAGACCATAGTATAAGTTTTAGTCTTACTGATCTGCAACTTCCTACCATTGATAAAATCGGCAAACTTATCTATTAACCTCTAAGGCCTATAGGTGTTCTAGATAAAAGTACGGCATCATCTGCGTAAAGCAGAACCGGCACATCCCGACCCTCCACCTGTGGTGCATCCGACTTTACAAGTTTAAGTGCTGCGTCAACTTCATTTATAAAAAGTGTAAAAAGCAAAGGAGCAAGGACGCAGCCTTGTCGGAGGCCAGATTTAACCTTAAATTCAGGGGTACATTGAACCCTCTGGCCATACCGCACTGATGTTAATATTTTTTCATAAAGCCTTGCCAAAAAGAAAATAATAGACTCTGGGGCTCCAAGACCTAGTAAAATCGGCCAAAGTATGGCGTGATCCACTTAATCAAATACACTGCTGAGGTCAGCGAAACATAGGAAAAAGGACCCTTGCTTAGCACGTGTTTATTTTCCGATTAATAATTCCAGATTAATGCACTGTTCAATGTTTCCCAGCCCTTTCCTAAAGCCATATTGGGTCTGTGTTAAAATCCCGTTGTCCTCCGCCCACTCCTCTAATCTGACAAGTAGAACCCTACTTATAACTTTAATAGACAAATCTAAAAGGGAAATTGGCCGATAGTTTTTGGCTTCAGATTTATCCACCTTCTTAAAGATGGGAATAATAATTGATTCGCCACGTGTAGAGGGAGCCCCTTCCGTTAAAGCGGCATTAAAAACTCTATTTAATATGGGACCCCAGAGAGCAAGTATGGCTTTATAGACATCTATTGGAACGCCGCCCGGGCCCGGTGCTTTCCCTCCCATATTGCTGTTAATTTCTTGTTCTACCTCCGCTAAAGTGACATTTAGAGGTATAATCGGCCACACACTTGGATCCCTCGAATCATTTATAGTTATATTTCCAGGGTTAAAAATGCTAGAGAAATGTACAACCCATGCCTCAATACTGACATAGGATGTCAATTCAGGGACTTCCTCGTTTTTTAAGAAAGGAGAATTAACTGTTTCCCAAAACAGCTGACTGTTAGATGTGTCTGCAGCCAGAGTTAATTTGTCCCACGCCTCCTGATGGAGCTCTCTCTGTCTCTTTGTTAATTGTAATTTATAAGCCAGTCTTAGATTCTTTACAAGCACCATATCCCTGCTTCTACTAGACGGTGCTTGTTTTAGCTGGTTCAGTGAGAGGATGCAAGGATGGTTAAACCATCCTCTATTCTGGGTAAGTTTCTTATTTGATGTCATAGTCAGGATAGTATTAACAGTTCCATTAGATTTACAAAAGTTCGTTAAAATCTGGGCTGGTTCGACATTAACATCCAAATTCTCAGAGATCTCAGTATAACATTCGGAGATAATATTTTTCAACACCTTATCTGGGTTGACCCCTTTCCATTTTATTCTGGTGCCATTTGGTGTACACAGGGCTACATTGTCCATTATAGTTTGTGTTACTCGGGATCTATTGCCCCATACAGCTAATGGCATAATAATGCAGTTATGATCACTAAGTAGTAATTCTTTGATCTATGGTGTGGTGCAAAGAGGGACAATATTTGCAGAAACCAATGCGTGATCAATAATAGTATTTGCATTTCTATCTGTAAAAGTTGGGATCAATTTCCCAAAAACATCTCTTGCGCCCTGCATTATATCCAGGTCAAATTTTGCCAGAAATGTGTTTAATATATCTCCATAGGGGTTATGTGGGAAGTGCACACAGTCATCTACTGTATCATTCCTAAACCCACAACCTTGGTTGAGGACAAATGGCATGTTGGCGTATTAAAGTCTCCCACCCATATTATATCAAAATTGACATCTTCTTCATTACCCAATTTATCAATTACATTCTCCAGTTCTGTAACTGCTTCATAACGTGTACAATAAAACTAATTATTATAAAAATTAATTAACAAAACATCCCGGCCATTTTTTTGGTGTAGCCAGAGTACCTGTGAGTGACATCCAACATTTGTAAATATTTTAACTTCTAAAGGCAAATGATTTGACATAAGTACCAGCAGCCCCCCCCCCCCCCATTTGCTATACCAGCTATAGAGCGCAATGCAGGTAAGTTAGAGGAAACAAACCCCTCAAAATTATTATGGTCTATGCACCAAGTTTCCTGAGGCATATAATGTTGTGTTTATTGAGAAAATCCATCAATCCTAGCATATCTCATTTTTTGTCAATCCGGCTATATTCCATGAGGCTATAATGAACCCACTAGCTATGGGTCTCTCTGTGTTTTCAACTGACTGGGTCGTTAGAGGCTGACCATCCCTGGTCACATCAAATATAGAGATCACAACCTGGGGAGACAGATCTTCTTCTAGAGGTTAATCTATATTGCCATCAGGGGTCACTCCTTGCTCTTTGCTTAAATCCCTTTCTTCCAAAGTAATTATGACCCCCTGTGAACTTGACACCTGTCCAGATAACAACTGTCCCACTTATCTCACAGCCCCTTGTTGGCTATTACTCCTAGGGCCCCCGTTCCTTTAATATGGTGGCAGGACTTTCTCAATCATTCTCCTCAAGGGTACTGAGTGGTTGAAATCTATTATAGGTGGAAAGGGCAAAATGTGGCAAAGGTGGCATTGACCAATTAGTTCTACGGTATTCCTGATCTACTCCCGTAGGTGTATATTGTTTTAAATGGCTGTAAAAGAAACCAAGTGGGAAGAGTAGAATACTAGAATCATTATCTGACAGGGCAGAGGCTCTTTCTAGAGTAATCCAAGCATAATGTGGGTTCTTAAAATTAATAATAACACATTCACCCTTTGTTGATTTCCTTAAAGGGCTGATCCAATTTACTCTTCTTGTTGTAAGAATCTGGTCTGCATGATTAACAGGGTAGCCACAATTTCGATTTAGCCAGTCCACCACTTTGTTTTTGAGGGATGCATGTGTTTCTGTTAAACTCGGACTAAGAGGGGGGATATTCACCAATACTGCCACAAACGGGCATTAATCCGGGGGTAAATTAATTGATCTAATTCTTTTTCCTACCTCTGTTTCTTTCTCTGTCCGATTTGTAGGCACCTTTGTAGTTTCCATGTTCCTGGTTCCTTTGTTTCCTGCATCACAGGGGGAGCTATTCCTCACCGATTGCTCTCTTTGTCCTAAAGGGGCTGTGTTGACTACTGTGTCAAGAACACAAGGATTAGAGCTTCCCGCTTCTCCAGCCCTCCTATTCCTGGGGATATCAGATGCAACCTCTGTGACAGATGTTATTCCTATATTATTAATGCCATGTGATCCTTCCAGCTGCCTAATTATATTTTCTTTAAGTAGCTCAATGGAATGGTTAAATACCCCACTAAGTCTAGCAACTTCACCATTTAATTTATCTATTTTATCATGAAGTGGTTTGAAGTATGTGTCTAATGTAAGGGTTAGGGCAGCAATTATCTGATTAACCTGCGCATCACACATAATCCCCATGCTAGGTGAGGGTTCCACTGTAAGGTTAGGAGATGCAATCTTTGTGCCTTTACTGGTTGTCCCTTGTTTTTGCTGGATTTTCCTACAGCTCCTTTTCCTTTTTGGGGTAGGTGATCTGTTAGATGATGGTAAGCAACAAACTTCATTAAGTTAGGGGGAATCTGGGGCAGGATCTGGACATAAAGAATTCAAAGGGGGGGTAATTTTTTGGTCTTTACTGGCCTTAGACTCTACATTAGACTCTACTTGTAAATCAATTGCATTTACAGGGCCGGATACTCTAACTAATCATAATGAGAGGCGGCGTTCTGCCCTGTCTATTTCAGCGCTAATGGTGCTAACCGCCTTCACGAGATAACAATCAATGGTGAAGCCTGGGGGCTCAACTACATTATTAATTCCTTTTTGTAATTTACGTTTCAACATATTGATGGTATCGTGTTTATTAAGGAAAAAGGTTACATGAACCAAAGAGCTCCCAGTTGCCAAATACTAGCCTTATATTATGCTCGGTGATATTAATACCAAAATGAATACACAAATACCCATATACACAAATGATGTGATTGTTACTATAGCCAGGACCAATGCTAGTATAAAACAAAACACCTAAAAAACGTAAATTAAATCCAGTTAATATTGCATGAATAATACAATGGTAAAATATATTATCAAGTATATGTATCTTAATCACTTAATCAGCCTTAGTGAATCTTAAAATGATTAAAAGCTTATTGATCACCTAGATTTCAAAGATAACCTTAACTAGCATTAATACTGCAGGGACGCTAGGGTAGCATGTACGAAGAAGCGGGTTGCATAAACTTTGCAATTCAGAGCGTAGCCAGCTACTCATGAGTTCTTTGTTAATCCGTAATTACAAATCCAAGGTGGTTTGGCCCAGCCTCGCACTGTCTCAGACAGGCTCAGACGGGCCCGCCCTTGGCCCAGGCTTCGCCCGGCACGCGTCCGGGAATCGTTCCGCGAAGCGGATAGCGAGGTGAGTTATATTACGTCCCCTAGTGGGAGGGACGAAGGCAGGACAGCTGTCGTGGGCCCCGTGTGCACCTGGGACCTGTAGTCCTTTCCCGGTCCGGAGTTGCCCCACACAAGTCTTGAGCTGCGAAGCGCCACCCGCAAAGCGGGTGGCGCAAGTTGTTTAAGTGCGGACACTGGCGGGAGGGGCGAAGGCAGGACAGCTGGCGTGGGCGCCATGTGCACCTGGGACCTGTTGTCCTTTACAAGTCTGTAGTTGCCACACACAAGTCTTGAGCTGCGAAGCGTCACCTGTAAGATGTCATCAGTGATGTCATTTCAGATGTCATCAGTGATGTCATGAGTGATGTCACTGACCATATCATGAGTGATGTAATATATGATGGTCATCAGCAGTGCAGTGCGGGCGCGCGAGTTATAGTTAGCTGAACTAACAATAACAGGAGAATTTCTATGGTTTTGTACGAGTGAAATGTCCAACTAACTATACCGCCCTTGAAACCTATGGCTTTTTCAGTGAACTTCCAAGTTTTTTTAAATGCTAATTTCTAACTATAACGTGCCTGAAATACATGGTTTTTTAAGTGAGTTTTAAAGGTTTTTTAAATGCTAATTTCTAACTATAACGTGCCCGAGACCTATGGTTTTTTCAGTGAATTTCAAAAGTTTTTTAAATGCTAATTTCGAACTAGAACATGCCTGAAACCTATGGTTTTTTAAGTGAATTTCTATGGTTTTTTAAATGCTAGTTTCTAACTATGCCTACAGAGGTAGGACATGTGAAGAAAGAAGAAAAAATGCACAGAAAGAACTAATAGAAATGCAGAAAGAAGCAACAGAAGTACTCAAAGACAAAGAAAAGTGCAGGAAGAAGCAAGACGTGCAGAAAGAACAAACAGAGGAGCAGATAGAGGCCTTGTTGCAAAATCATCCTTTGCCCTCAACTTTTTCAGATCGGTACTGGTGGTAACTGACTCTGACTAACCAGGCATAGGAAACACTATGCATTGGGGTAACCCTGTGATTAGCATGACCTCCTCTGTTAAGCCCTAGTGCATAATAGGGCAGGGGGATTAAAACTACCTCTAAGTCAGATGTGCAGGAAGGCCCCGCCCCCTCCCTTCACCATTGTGCAAATGCGCCCTGTGGCTCGTTTTAAGTTGGGGGATTAAGTCCCCTTGAATCCTGGGGGTCCCTGGGGTCCAACTAGCTCACCAGGTACCTCCAGTAAGCGCCCCAGAGCTGCTTTGCAGAAAGGTGTAAAAAGGGGTGTGGCCTGGACCACCTCTCTGCAACACAGCCCTGTGGCACTTACTGGAGGTACCTGGTGGGCTAGTTGGCCCCCAGGGACCGCTAGTATTGAAGGGGAATTAATTCCCCAATTTAAAACGCGCCACAGGGCGCGTTTGCAGAGTGTTGCTGGGATGGGGCGGGCCTCTGGGATGATCGCAGTGTTTTTTAAAATTATTTTTTAGGGAAGGGGCAGTGTTGCTCACCTTTTTTTTAACTTATTTTGGACCCTGGGGACCCAACCCCCAGGGCCTGACCCCCATTTAAAAAAAATAAAAATAAATATGAACGGGAAGGGGGCTGCGTGGGCCCCCCTTTCTTGGCCAAATCCGACCCTGGGGACCACAACCCCGGGGCATGGCCAAATTTCTGTTTTGTTTTATGGAGCGGGCAGCGTAGCCCCCCCTCCTGAGGCCTCAATTGGCCAATTATGGCTCGATGGACCCCATCGCTTGGGCCGGCCTGCCTTTTTAAAAAAAAATATTCAAAGGGGAGGGGGGCCACCCCAAGGACCCCATCCCCCAGGGCCGGCCCTTTCCGTTGGGGACCATGGAGGGGTCCACAATCCCCCAACGGTCCCGCCTGCTCCCCGCATCCTGCGGGAGCTGGCATTGCTTTTCCAGAAGGGTAGCTGCTGACATGCATCTCCCCCTATGGAAAAGCAAATCTGCTTTGCTTCATTGAAGCGAGTGCAGGTTTCCCTGCTCTCTCTTCAATGAAGCAAAGCAGAGTTATGGCAATCACATGGCAGGAGCCACGTGGCTCCCGCCCTGTTATTGCCATAATGGACCCCCACATTTACATTTAAGTGCCCGGGAAGGTGGCAGTCCCCGGGCCTGTAGGGGCCATGACCCCGCAAAATAATTAATAAAAGCCCTGGGGGTGGCGGTTCCCGGGGCTAGGGGGAGCCTTTGTGGCCCCCCACATAAAACATAAACACAGCCCCGGGGGTGGCGGTCCTCGGGGCTGTGGGGGGGGGGCATGAGCCCCTGCAAAATAATTAATAAAAGCCCAGGAGGAAGGCGGTCCCCGGGGCTACGGGGGCCGTGACCCCCTGCAAATATTTAATGAAAGCAACGGAGTTGGTGGTCCCTGGAGAGGTAGGACTGCATGGTCCCCCGCAAGTTAAATTTTACATGCCCCTGGGACTTGGCTACCTGAGGGCTAAATAATAATTAAGCGAATCGCGCAGATTTAAAAAATAAATGGTCCTGGGGGTCCTTGTGGGACCCAATAGCAGGCCTCGGGGTCAGGGTGTTTCTGCCCTGCCGCCTTTTCTGGTTTTACACATTTGTTTTTCAGTTTTCTTGTGCCTCAGTTACCGAGGCACAAGATGGCTGCCAACACTTCCTGCTTTGGAGTGTTGATAGCCAATTAGCATAAAGCTCGTGCTCGGGAGGGTGCGCGGATCCACAGCGCCTCTATGTATCGATATTTTTATTTTTTATTTTCTCAGCAACTGCTGAACGGATTTACACCATTTAAGTAAAAGAGTTCTTTCTGAGGCAAGAGCTACCTTTATGCAAAATTTGTTGTATTTCAGTCTAAAGTTTCCTACTTGAATTAACATGGAGAAAACACTTTCTGAGAGCCCCCTTTTTGCTCGGTCCCGCTTGCCGAATCACTTCGAAATTTTCAAGATAGGAGCAGACCGGTACGCCCCACTAGTTTTAAAAATTTCACGAAGATTCTTCAACCGGCACCAAAGTTATTGGGAAAAGAAAAAATGCTTATTGAATGGAAAATGGGTCCTAACTATAACTACCTAATGTCGACCGCCAGTAGGTAATATATGTGTATTCATATATATATATACATATATATATATATATATATATATATATATATATATATATATATATATATATATATATATATATATATATATATATATATATATATATGTATATATATATATATATATATATATATATATATTCACTGAAAAACCATAGGTTATAGACCATATATAGTTAGGAATTAGCATTTACAAAACCTTGAAAATTCACTGAAAAAACCATAGGTTATAGACCAAATATAGTTAGGAATTAGCATTTACAAAACCTTATTTTACTCACACAAAACCATTGAAATTCGCATATATAGTTAGTTGCAATAACTATATATCGCGCACCCGCAATCCACTGCTGATGATGTCACATATTACATCATTCATGACATGGTCAGTGACATCACTGAGGACATCACTGATGACAACATCCAGTGACTGTATGTTTCTGTAAAGTTAGAATACGTTTTACATATTGAAGAATGAGTGGATGTATAAGTGTCTGGAAGAAGGATTTAGTAGGTGCATGACTGACTGTATGAGAGAGTGATTAAATGTGTCTCACTGAGTGCATGGGTTAGTGACTAAAATGTCTTAATTTGTGCATCATTATATCTGTTGTTCTGTAAACAGCTGCATGTGTTGATCAGTAGCTATATGAGTAACTATATGGGTTATTGATTGGTTGCCCAAGTATTTGTATGGGAGAGTGAGTGTGTGTGTGTGGGTGTCTGGGAGGTGTGTGACTCTGTGCATAGATGTGTGAACAGTTGATTCACTAGATGTATGGGTTCAAAACTGCATGTGGAAACAGCTGTATGGGTGGTTGACTGTGTGCATAAGTGTATTGGTGA
Organism: Lissotriton vulgaris; assembly: GCF_964263255.1. Lineage (NCBI taxonomy): Eukaryota > Metazoa > Chordata > Amphibia > Caudata > Salamandridae > Lissotriton > Lissotriton vulgaris. The sequence goes on from NC_141689.1 coordinate 392,348,006, forward strand.
TTGAATGTATATCTCAGTGCTACATGACAAAGTAAGTACATATGTAAAACACAGTACATGTGAGAGTTAACATATATAAATTACTGTGTATAAGAGCTAGTGAATGTGTGAGTGGCTGCATGGATCATTGAAAACTTGTATCAGTGATTGTATAAGAGAGTAAATATGTGTTAGAATATGTTTGAATAAGTAAGGTGTGTATAACTGTATAGTTGAGGAAATGGAGGTGTGATTGATTCTTTGCATGACTGACTAGGTGTATGAGTAACTCCATGGATGAGTGACAATCTGTGAGTGTCTGTTTACTCTGAGTGTATCTAAGGTTATATTAGAGTCGGAAGAGGTTGATCGTATTATCACATGAATGATGTCATCAGATCTTGAATTTCATAGGTTTTTTAAATGCTAATTCTTAACTATATATAAGACCCCAAACCTATATTTTTTCTTTGAATTTCAAAATTTTGTTAATAGCAAATGTCTATAGCTATAAAATGTAATATTTTTGAAAAAGAATGAATCCTATATTTTATTTGTATTAAAACAAATTTTTTAATGTATATATATATATTTTTTTTTTACCCTGGAGCGCTCCCGGGGCGCGCCCCGGTGAGCGCCCCGGAAAGCGTAGTCTTTTGAAGCGCCCCAGGGCGCGCTCCGGAGAGTGTCCCGTTAGCGCTATTGCCGTGAATGAAAACATCATCGTGACGTATCGTGTAGCCGCGTTCACGTGATACGCATGGCGTAAGCGCATCCGGTAGCACTCGAGCGAATACGATCGCGCAACGTAAACATGTGACGCGCTTACGCGACGCGCCCGGGGGCGTGCCGCGTAAGCGCATCAGTCATGTGACCTGAAAATAACACTTTTTATTGGTGCAGAACAGTTTTGGTGTCATAATGATGAAATCCCTGGTCTTGTGCCCTGAAAATAACACTTCTCATTGGTTCAGGCCTTTTTTTTTTCCAAATGATGAAAGACCCCTCCTTTTTTCCTTATTCTGACGTTGTCCTTTGACTTAGGAAGACCTGTTTTGCAATCTTTCAGGTATATTTTGTACTTTGAAATGGCTTCGATAGCAGCAGCAGCTGGAGCATCTGCACCACCACCACCACCACAACCACCAAGAGGACCACCACAAGATTACATTGGTGGTCAACAAGAGGAGGAGGAGGAGGAGGAGGAGGAGGGGAGGAGAAGATGGCTGCAAGAACACAATACCCCATACCAGCCAAAACCACACATTGTATGGGAGTTTTTTTCGATCCCAGAGGGAAAGAAAAAAGTAAATGCGGCCAAGGTGACTTGCCTAATCTGTGGCGTGGAACTTTCCAGGGGAAACCCTAATAAGAAATACTCTTTTGGGCGCTCCTCCCGCACAAATAAAAAAAAAAAATATATATATTTTGCACCGCGGGCCCTTTTATAGCCCCACATCAAACCTAGGGGGTCATGGGGGGGTCTACCCTGCCCCCTTATGGTCATTTCCTCTTTTTTTTCCACCTCTTGTGTCTCTATCCTACCGAGACACCAGATGGCGGCCGGTCCGGACTGTTTCGAATGTTTACAGACACCCGAGAGCCAATCAGCTTTCCGTGCGCACCACGCGTGTCGCGCCCGCTGCGCTCCCCGGTGCGCGTACCGGGGCGCGGCCATAGATATATATTTTTTTGAACCTAAATCACTCAAAATCCACTGGAGCTCATATCTTGAGGCATAGCAAAGGCACATCGGGCTACCAGTAATTTTGCCAAGTTAGGTGGAAATTCATTCAGCCTTTTGGGCTAAAAGTGAGTTTGACCGCCCTATGGAAATTACCATTGGGAAAACACGTTTTGGGACCACCCCTTTATCTCGGCCCCCGCTTGACAAATCCCCCCCAAACTTTACAGGGAGGACCGGAGCTCCGCGAGGCAAATTTGAGGAAATTTTCAGGCAGATTCGTCAACCGGTGCCAAAGTTATTCCAAATAGAGTTTTAAGATTTTGCATTGAAAAAAATCCTAACTATAACTACCTACTGGCGACCGCCACCAGGCGCAAAGAGCGCCGAGTACTTTCCCCGCCCCTGAACCACTATCTGCCTGTCTTGGACAAACCGAAGCCCAGGGGAAATCGGCTGCCGCCTGACACCGGAGTCAGGTAATGGGTCCCTAGCAATCCCATTAAAGATTGGGAGGCATCGTGGGAGGTAATTCAGACCAGGGAATGGAAGACTAACACGTCCCTGGAACAGCAGCGCTGACCTCACCGACCTTGTGCAGCGAGCGGAGAAATGGCGGAACATCAAGGAATGCAGCAAACACCATGCCGTGTCAACCACACACGAGGGGACCGGCAAATCAGTGACAATCTTTGACTGCAAAATTGAAATGACACGCTGCTGCACTGTGGCCAAACACCCCCTCCTTGCAGTAAACGTGTTATCACAATACTGAAGACACGAGTAGGACTTCAGGAACCACAATGCCCAGTGAACCTCTAGTGTCATCAGAGGCGGGGCATAACTGTGAATAAGAATCACCTGAACCCGCTGTGAAACCTACACGGACAGAGGCAATACTTTTGAAAAAGTTTTGAGCCAGAAACGAAACGCGTCAGGTGCCTCACGCTGTGAATAAACTGCTGTCTGCAACCTGAATACCAGTGTGCGTCTCACAGTCACTTCTAAATGGAAGAGAACTTGAATTGATGTTAAGCAACTGGTACTTTCGCAGAGGAAAACGCACCACCGCAAAGAGCGCCGAGTACTTTCCCCGCCCCTGAACACCTATCTGCCTGTCTTGGACAAACTGAAGCCCAGGGGAAATCGGCTGCCGCCTGACACCGGAGTCAGGTAATGGGTCCCTAGCAATCCCATTAAAGATTGGGAGGCATCGTGGGAGGTAATTCAGACCAGGGAATGGAAGACTAACACGTCCCTGGAACAGCAGCGCTGACCTCACCGACCATGTGCAGCGAGCGGAGAAATGGCGGAACATCCAGGAATGCAGCAAACACCATGCCGTGTCAACCACGCACGAGGGGACCGGCAAATCAGTGACAATCTTTGACTGCAAAATTGAAATGACACGCTGCTGCACTGTGGCCAAACACCCCCTCCTTGCAGTAAACGTGTTATCACAAGACTGAAGACACGAGTAGGACTTCAGGAACCACAATGCCCAGAAAACCTCTAGTGTCATCAGAGGCGGGGCATAACTGTGAATAAGAATCACCTGAACCCGCTGTGAAACCTACACGGACAGAGGCAATACCATTGAAAAAGTTTTGAGCCAGAAACGAAACGTGCCAGGTTCCTCACGCTGTGAATAAACTGCTGTCTGCAACCTGAATACCAGTGTGCGTCTCACAGTCACTTCTAAATGGAAGAGAACTTGAATTGATGTTAAGCGACTGGTTCTGTCGCAGAGGAAAACGCACCACCGCAAAGAGCGCCGAGTACTTTCCCCGCCCCTGAACCCCTATTTGCCTGTCTTGGACAAACCGAAGCCCAGGGGAAATCGGCTGCCGCCTGACACCGGAGTCAGGTAATGGGTCCCTAGCAATCCCATTAAAGATTGGGAGGCATCGTGGGAGGTAATTCAGACCAGGGAATGGAAGACTAACACGTCCCTGGAACAGCAGCGCTGACCTCACCGACCTTGTGCAGCGAGCGGAGAAATGGCGGAACATCAAGGAATGCAGCAAACACCATGCCGTGTCAACAGCGCACGAGGGGACCGGCAAATCAGTGGCAATCTTTGACTGCAAAATTGAAATGACACGCTGCTGCACTGTGGCCAAACACCCCCTCCTTGCAGTAAACGTGTTATCACAAGACTGAAGACACGAGTAGGACTTCAGGAACCACAATGCCCAGCGAACCTCTAGTGTCATCAGAGGCGGGGCATAACTGTGAATAAGAATCACCTGAACCCGCTGTGAAACCTACACAGACAGAGGCAATACCTTTGAAAAAGTTTTGAGCCAGAAACGAAACGCGTCAGGATGTTCGCGCTGTGAATAAACTGCTGTCTGCAACCTGAATACCAGTGTGCGTCTCGCAGTCACTTCTAAATGGAAGAGAACTTTGATGTTAAGCGACTGGTTCTGTTGCAGAGGAAAACGCACCACCGCAAAGAGCGCCGAGTACTTTCCCCGCCCCTGATCCACTATCTGCCTGTCTTGGACAAATCGAAGCCCAGGGGAAATCGGCTGGCACCTGACACCGGAGTCAGGTAATGGGTCCCTAGCAATCCCATTAAAGATTGGGAGGCATCGTGGGAGGTAATTCAGACCAGGGAATGGAAGACTAACACGTCCCTGGAACAGCAGCGCTGACCTCACCGACCTTGTGCAGCGAGCGGAGAAATGGCGGAACATCAAGGAATGCAGCAAACACCATGCCGTGTCAACCACGCATGAGGGGACCGGCAAATCAGTGACAATCTTTGACTGCAAAATTGAAATGACACGCTGCTGCACTGTGGCCAAACACCCCCTCCTTGCAGTAAACTTGTTATCACAAGACTGAAGACACGAGTAGGACTTCAGGAACCACAATGCCCAGCGAACCTCTAGTGTCATCAGAGGCGGGGCATAACTGTGAATAAGAATCACCTGAACCCGCTGTGAAACCTACACGGACAGAGGCAATACCTTTGAAAAAGTTTTGAGCCAGAAACGAAACGCGTCAGGTGCCTCACGCTGTGAATAAACTGCTGTCTGCAACCTGAATACCAGTGTGCGTCTCACAGTCACTTCTAAATGGAAGAGAACTTGAATTGATATATATATATATATATATATATATATATATATATATATATATATATATATATATATATATATATATATATATATATATTTGCATATTACCTACTGGCGGTCGCCAGTAGGTAGTTATAATTAGGACCTATTATCCATAGGAAATCAGCAACATTCTATTTGAAATAACTTTGGCGCCGAGTGACGAAAAGGGTATGTGAGCAAGGCTACTTGTTAGCCGAAACGCGTCATCCTGACAAAGAAATCCCGCACCTGGCAAAATAAACAGTCACTGTGGCCAGCAGTGATCAAAGAAATCTTCGTGTTCGTGTTTTTCTCCTGAGGGTGGTACTAGCACCGGAGTGGTAATTGGATATATGTATATATATATATATATATATATATATATATATATATATATATATATATATATATTCACTGAAAAAACCATAGGTTATAGACCATATATAGTTAGGAATTCGCATTTACAAAACCTTATTTTACTCACACAAAACCATTGAAATTCCATATATAGTTAGTTGCACTAACTATATATCGCGCACCCGCAATCCACTGCTGATGATGTCACATATTACATCATTCATGACATGGTCAGTGACATCACTGATGACATCACTGATGACATCTCAAATGACATCACTGATGACATCTCAAATGACATCACTGATGACATCACTGAGGACATCTCATTTGACATTACTGATCACATCACTGATGATATCATTCATGTGATAATACGATGAACCTCTTCAGACTCTAATATAACCTTAGATACAATCAGTGTAAACAGACACTCACAGACTGTCACTCATCCATGGAGTTACTCACACACCTAGTCAGTCATGCAAAGAATCAATCACACCTCCATTTCCTCAACTATACAGTTATACAAACTTTACTTATTCAAACATATACTAACACATATTTACTCTCTTATACAATCCCTGATACAAGTTCACAATGATCCATACAGCCACTCACACATTCACTGGCTCTTATGCACAGTTATTTATATATGTCAACTCTCACATGTACTGTGTTTTACATATGTACTTACTTTGACATGTAGCACTGAGATATCCATTCACTCACCAATACACTCATGCACACAGTCAACCGCCCATACAGCTGTTTCCACATGCACTTTTGAAACCATACATCTAGTGAATCAACTGCTCACACATCTATGCACAGAGTCATACACCTCCCAGCCACCCACACACACACTCAGTCTCCCATACAAATACTAGGGCAACCAATCAATAACCCATATAGTTACTCATATAGCTACTTATCAACACATGCAACAGTTTACAGAACAACAGACATAATGATGCACAAATTAAGACAGTTTAGTCACTAACCCATGCACTCAGTGAGACACATTTAATCACTCACTCATACAGTCAGTCATGCACCTACTAAATCCTTCATCCAGACACTTATACATCCACTCATTCTTCAATATGTAAGACATATTTTAACTTTACAGAAACATACAGTCACTGGATGTTGTCATCAGTGATGTCATCAGTGATGTCATCAGTGATGTCACTGACCATGTCATGAATGATGTAATATGTGACATCATCAGCAGTGGATTGCGGGTGCGCGATATATAGTTAGTGCAACTAACTATATATGGAATTTCAATGGTTTTGTGTGAGTAAAATAAGGTTTTGTAAATGCGAATTCCTAACTATATATGGTCTATAACCTATGGTTTTTTCAGTGAATTTTCATGGTTTTGTAAATGCTAATTCCTAACTATATATGGTATATAACCTATGGTTTTTTCAGTGAATTTTCAAGGTTTTGTAAATGCTAATTCCTAACTATATATGGTCTATAGCCTATGGTTTTTTCAGTGAATATATATATATACATACATATATAAACATATATCATCTGTATATCTATATAAATACAAACATAAATGCATGCATACATATACTTATATGCATACAGATGCATGTTATTTACATGAAAGTTGAAAAAACACTAATAAAAGCAAAGCTAAAAAGCCACCTCATTACAAACAGAATGGCTTTAACTTAAACGAGGGCGAGATCTATTGCATTTTCAATGCTTGTTTACTTTGGTTCCATCAAGAAGGCATTCAGATGTGTCACACATTTGCCATAAATTCTGAATGTTAGCACTCTAGTTGCACATTAGATCACTGTAGTAAAGCTACTGCTCACCAGGGACGCCTGCTGCTGGTATTCAAAGTGCATGTTTCAGTCTGCATGCCAGAATTTTTTTAATGCAATAGAAGAGGATTTGAGAAGTCACTCAAAATGATCCCTAATTTTTCTTTCTGAAGCACTAATCATACTTTCTATGGCAAAATTAACCCCCTCATGTTGTTCCTTTTTAAATTGAGTGTTTTCGGACTTACCACTTCATTCCAATCAAGATGGCTTCTGGTGTGCCATACTTTTGTCATAAGTAAGACTGTTAGCGCTCTAGTTGTTCTTTAGAACACTCTGGGACATCCTGTCATTGGGCTATACTTGGGGTACATCTGGGTGATATTTGGGCTACATTTAGGCTCTTTTGTCTCTGGTGGCCATCTTGGGAGACTGTATGTCAGAATTTTTTAATGAAATTGAAGAGGGTTTGAGAAGTCACTCAAAATGTGCCCTAATTTTTCTTTCTGCAGCACTAATCATAATTCATATGGCAAAATATACCCCCTCATTTTGTTCCTTTTTAAATTAAATGTTTTAAGAGTTACCACTTTATTCCAATCAAGATGGCTTCAGGTGTGCCATACCTTTGTAATAAGTAGGACTGTTAGCGCTCTAGTTGTTCTTTAGAACACTCTGGGACATTCTGTCATTGGGCTATACTTGGGGTACATCTGGGTGATATTTGGGCTACATTTGGGCTCTTTTGTCTCTGGTGGCCATTTTGGGAGACTGCATGTCAGAATTTTTTAATGAAATAGAAGAGGATTTGAAAAGTCACTCAAAATGTGCCCTAATTTTTCTTTCTGCAGCACTAATAATACCTTCTATTGCATAATATACCCCCTCATTTTGTTCCTTTTTAAATTAAATGTTTTAAGAGTTACCACTTTATTCCTATCACGATGGCTCCAGGTGTGCTATACCTTTGTAATAAGTAGGACTGTTAGCGCTCTAGTTGTTCTTTAGAACACTCTGGGACATTCTGTCATTGGGCTATACTTGGGCTACATCTGGGTGATATTTGGGCTACATTTGGGCTCTTTTGTCTCTGGTGGCCATTTTGGGAGACTGCATGTCAGAATGTTTTAATGAAATAGAAAAGGATTTGAGAAGTCACTCAAAATGTGCCCTAATTTTTCATTCTGCAGCACTAATCATACTTTCTATGGCAAAATATACCTCCTCATGTTGTTTCTTTTTAAATTAAATGTTTTAAGAGTTACCACTTTATTCCAATCAAGATGGCTTCAGGTGTGCCATACCTTTGTAATAAGTAGGACTGTTAGCGCTCTAGTTGTTCTTTAGAAAACTCTGGGACATTCTGTCATTGGGCTATACTTGGGCTACATCTGGGTGATATTTTGGCTACATTTGGGCTCTTTTGTCTCTGGTGGCCATTTTGGGAGACTGCATGTCAGAATGTTTTAATGAAATAGAAAAGGATTTGAGAAGTCACTCAAAATGTGCCCTAATTTTTCATTCTGCAGCAATAATCATACTTTCTATGGCAAAATATACCCCCTCATGTTGTTTCTTTTTAAATTAAATGTTTTAAGAGTTACCACTTTATTCCAATCAAGATGGCTTCAGGTGTGCCATACCTTTGTAATAAGTAGGACTGTTAGCGCTCTAGTTGTTCTTTAGAACACTCTAGGAGGCTGCAGTAGAACACAAAGGAATCAACTGACAGTCTCTGTCCTTGTTGGATGTACATGTTTTACTGAGAATGTCAGACTTCATTTTCACATGACTGAGAAAGATAATGTGAATTTACAGAAAATATGCTTTCAGTTTAGCTTATAGATCCCCTTCGAACCCACTGTGGGAAAATCATGAGATATTAGTTTTCTTTCAAACAATATTCATGATATCACAGCAGAAGGTTTTTTCACATGGTAAAATCACCTTAGAACCCACCACAATTCCTAAAACGAGTATGGTACCATCAACAAATGAATTATAATGTAACTAAAGTCCTAAAACCCTCTATTAACTACAATGCTTTTTAATGAGGTGCTATCATGTATATTGGTCCCAAGATGGCTGCCAACACTTCTTGGATGAAGTGCTGACAGCCAATCAGATCAGATGTGTGGTTAGGCTCCGCCCAGATATATATCTTTTTTTGAACCTAAATTACTCAAAATCCACTGGAGCACATATATTGAGACCTAGCAAAGGCACATCGGGCTAACAGTCCCTACAATTTTGCCAAGTTTCGTGCAAATCCATTCAGCCGTTCGAGCTAAAAGTGAGGCCAACCGCCCTATGAAAATTAACATGGGAAAAACTCGTTTTGGGACCCCCCTTTTTTCTCGGCCCCCCCTTGATGAAACCCCCCCAAATTGTCAGGGGCTGCTCAGAAACAAATTGTTCCATTTTCCTGAAAATTTCAGCCAATTCCGTCCACAAACGCCAAAGTTATTAGACATAGAATTTTCAAAAATCCCATAGAGAAAAAATCCTAACTATATATACCTACTGGCAACCGCCAGTAGGTAATATATATATATATATATATATATATATATATATATATATATATATTACCTACTGGCGGTCGCCAGTAGGTAGTTATAATTAGGACCTACTATCCATAGGAAATCTGCAACATTCCATTTGAAATAACTTTGGCGCCGAGTGACGAATCTTCTTGAAGTTTTCAAAACTTGTGGGGTGCTCCGGTCCGCTTCTAGCCTGTAAGTCTCGGGGTGATTCGTTACGCGGGGGGCGAGAAAAAAGGGGGTCCCAAAACATGTTTTCCCCATGCAATTTTCCATAGGAACCATTTATCGCGGCTACAGCCTGAACTGCTGAACGGAATTACACCCAATTTGGCAAAGAGGTAGTCCTTGGTTCAGACTCGTGCCTTTTGCTTAAATGGTGTAAATCCGTTCAGTAGTTCCTGAGAAAATTACAAATAAAAGTATATATATATATCTATGGCCGGCAGGATCCGCTCACCCTCCCGATCATGAGCTGCATGCTAATTGGCTGTCAACACTCCAAACCAGGAAGTATTGGCAGCCATCTTGTTCCTCTGTAGAACCGAGGCACTAGAAACCTAAATAATATTTGTGAAAGGATATAACCCAGTGCTGCATTTTTTAGCCCAGCACTGACCCTGAAAAGTAATTTTAACCGTACTTACCAGTAACTTGTATTTCCTTCCATAGGAATTCATTGTCTGGTTTTCACTAGAAACGTTTCTAAGTGTCTATTTTCACAAACTACAAATATTCCTTAAAAATCGCCTGTATGACTTAAACACATTCTTTTAACTGTTTACAGGAGATGCACCAGTGCTGGATCCAGGATCCTCCACTGAGTAAGAAAAAAGAACAATAGCACTACTTACCTGCTAAGTAAATTTCCTCCCATAGGATAACATTGGTGATTTTATGTAAAAAAGTTTCTGTCAACTTTTAAAATACAATAATATTCCTTAAAGATCACTACTGTAACCAAAATGCTTTTACTCAACTGTTTATAGGAGATGTCCTAGTACTGAATCTAAGATTCAGTCCTGTGGTTAGAAAAGTAATCCATAAATTAACTAATTGCATTTAACTAGAAATTCCCATTGAGCTCAATGTAGCATTGTATTTGAAATTGTGTTGGCCATTGCAACAACTGTAACTACTGTACTTAAAGTTATTTATATAATATTTGTGCCCTGATCTAGGAACTATCTAGCAGTATCAGGGGGTCCCTTTTGTTATATATGACATCTCAAATGACATCACTGATGACATCACTGATGACATGACGCGCATCCCGGTAGGTGGTTTGCTTATATACCATTAACAGATTTAACAGATTCCTGGTCTGAATGGATTTCATTTACTGGTTTACAAATGAATTCAGGTACAATTACCGGAAAAATACATTGGAGGATAAACCTTAAAACCATAAATCCTTAAAACCATAAAACCTAAAAGCAATAAAAACATTTTATATAATTTTCAAGATTTAATTGCTAATGCTTCCTGACAACAACATCCAGGTTTGAATACCATAACTTTACTTTACATAATTGTCAATGGCATTGGCAGGTCCAAAGTGCTAGTGCACGTTACAGTACTTATAATGTAAACATCAAACTTGAAAACCTTATGACTGTTGAAAACATGTGCCAGTGCAAATTAGATTACAGAAAGTGCTATGTGCAAGTTCCTCCTCAAGTGTACGAATGCTAAAACCGTGGACATTTTTTTAAAAAACAAGTGGGACTTCCTGCAGTTTCTGTTTAAACTTCATGATTTCATATTAGGTGCCTAATGATGTGTTACTCTCTTCTACTTATACATTTCTAGACCCCAACTTTTGGTCTAAAGGCATGTAAACAGTCCCTCCGTGGCATTGAGGCCCCCTGGATACTTAGAATCAAGGTCTAAAATGTAACGGGTTCCCAAACATCTAAGGGATTTTTCCCTATCTCCTCCTCTTTTGCCAGGTGGAATGGTGTAAATCAGGAAGTACTTGAGATCCTTTGGATCTGCATGATGTACTTCTCCGAAATGCTAGGCCATCGGGTAAATATGGTCCTGGTTCTTTATTGCCCTGATGTGCTGGAGTATTCTCTTGTGCCCTTGCAGTACTGTACTGCCTACATAACGCAGGCCACAAAGGCACTCCAACACCTAGACCACATAATCCGATTTTCATGTCAGGGCCTTGCTGATAGGCCGTTCCTGGTCACCGAATGGTGTCTTATATGATGTTTTGCTGACTCTGTATTCGCATGCCTTGCATACCTTGCATCTGTGGAATCCCTTTCTCTGGGAAAGCCATGTGTCTTTAGACTGGCTGCCAGGATCATTCTAGACTAGAGTGTCCTTCACAGAGGGTGCCGTACGCTAGGTTATAGCTGCTCTATTAGGTAGTAGGTGGCCTATGACTGGGTCGCCTAGGATAAAAGGCCAGTGCTTCCTAATGATGTTTTTGATGGCTTTTTCCTGTCTATTGTATCCCAGGAAGAACCTGAAGTTTTCAGTATTCTCTCCCTGAGTTTTCTCAGCCTCTGTGGGTTTGTTTAAGAGGGTCTCCCTCCTGACTGCGTTACTTTTCTTTATGGCAGTATTGATACATTTCATGAAGTAGCCCCTTGCTAAAAACCTGTTCTTGCCAGTTAATTGGGCTGCCTTCAAGTCATCATCACAGCTGCATCTACGTTTAAGCCGGTGCATCTCCCCATAGGGAAGGCTTTGGATTAAATGATGGGGATGAGAGCTCCTAGCATGCAAAACTGAGTTGCCAGCGGTTGGTTTTCTATGCAGCTTTGTCTCCAGTTGGACATCCCTGATAAAGACCTGAACATCGAGGAAATGAACAGCCTCCGAGCTTACAGAGGCTGTAAAGTGCAGGTTGAGGCTCTTGAAATTGAGAACTTCTATGATTTTTTTAGCTTCTGACATTGTGCCCTGCCAAATTAGAAAAAGATCATCTATAAACCTCAACCACATTTTTATGTTGTTTGCGACATGTGTTGCATGTTCTTTATGTAGGACAAGCTCATCCCACCATCCCATGTGCAGGCAGGCATAGCTGGGGAGAAACTGGCCCCCATAGCTATGCCTCATTGTTGTTATAAAGATCATTGTGGAATATGAAAATGTTATTACATATACAAAACTCAACCATATTAATAAGCATTTTGCTATGCTGCACATATTCTGATGATCTCCTCGCTAAATAATGTTGAAGTGCTCTTAGTCCATCTTGGTGGTTGATAGACGTATATAACAACGTTACATCTAAAGTAATAAATAAATAGTCACCCTGCCCCTCAAAATTCTGAATTTTTGAAAAAAAATCCACAGTGTCCCTGATATAGGAAATGAGCTGCTGTACATGTTCTTGCAGATAAAAGTCTACATACTGAGATGTTCTTTAAAGTAGACTGTTACGTGCTGAAATAATTGCCTCCCAGGGGTTTTTAGTTTTTTTAATGCATTTTAGGAATAAAGTACAGAATTGGCGTCACCGGCTTGTCGTTCTACAAGAATTTGTAGTCTCGAAGAGTCAATAGTCCTGCATACTTCCATGCCACTAATTTCATTTTGTAATCATTGTACATAGTTTTTAGAGCTAGTTGGTCACTTAGGTGGTAACATTCTCTGTCCATTATTTGGCTCATTGCTTCTTCGATGTATTCAGCTTTCCAACTCCATAAAACCAAATTGCCCCCTTTGTCGGAGTTGCGGATGACTTTTTACTTATTAGCCTTAAGTTTGGTCATCAAACAGATGGTACTGGAGTTCTTGTCTGTTAGTTTTAAGTCTTGTAGTGTTTTGCACTTTGTGGTTGAGCTGTTTAATGCCCATCAAAACCTGCCCATGAAAAATATCAATGGTATCCCTGGGTGTGATAGGGTTGAAGGTGGAGCACTTTCTCTATAGATGGACCAGAGTGTAACCAACTGATTCAGGCAGTAACCAATACCTGTCACTTGATGTATTGATTGAAGAAATTTGGAGTTGGAGTTGAGATATATATATATATTCACTGAAAAAACATAGGTTTCAGAGACGTTATAGTTAGTTGGACATTTCACTCATACAAAACCAGTGAAATTAGGCCGTTATATTTAGTAGAGCTACTCTACTCACTATAACAGCCGAATTTCTCTGGGTTTGTACGAGTGAAATGTCCACTTAACTATAACATCCCTGAAACCTATAGTTTTTCAGTGAATTTTTAAGGTTTTTTTAAATGCTAATTTATATAATGTCCCTGAAACCTATGTTTTTTTCAGTGAATTTCTAAGGTTTTTTAAATGCTAATTTCTAACTATAACGTCCCTGAAACCTATGATTGTTTTATAAATTTCAAAGGTTTTTTAAAAGCTAATTTCTAATTATAATGTTCCTTAAACCTATGGTTTTTTCTGTAATTTTGAATTTTTTTGTGATAATTTGTAACTTTAATACCCTAAAAATATTTTTTGTAATTTTTTGTGTTTGTTATTAAAAATATATAATGTCTTCTTTTTTGGGAGAAAAAAGTGGACTTGCACACCCATTGTGTACCTATCTCAGTGGGTGCGCCGATTCAAACCACCATATTGGTGAAGTCATGAAGGATGCGCGTTTCAGCCAGCCCACTCCGCTTACACTTACAGGGACGGAACAACAACGCTACATGTCCCAGGTCTTCCCTTTAGTGATCTGCTGATCACAGGTCTAGTTGTCACCATGCCACAGCTACTCCCTCACGGCTGGTGTACACCCACACCACACCCATACAGCAACGGCATCACAGGACATGTGACCCTGCCAATAAAAGGGCCAGGCGCACGTGCTGGAGGCCATTTTCATTCTCTCCCATGACTTGAAGTACAAAGAGTTGGTGACAGTCAGGGCACTTTGCCCGACACAGGCCTTCCGCTATGTGGCGATGACTTGAGTTCCACTGAGTTAGTGCCACCAGAGCTCAGCGGGTGTGCAGCCTGTCATGATGCGTACTCCTCGATACACCATTCTGGCAATCAAGACCCGATTTGAATTGTGAGCTCAGCTGGACCGTGTGTACGCCACACAGAGATGACTCCTTGGTGCGGTGCATTGATATGTTCTCGGCCATTGTGATATCAAGACCTAGAATCAAAAGTGCGACCTTCTGGCTGCCAAGGATGCGGGCCCAGGTCTTGGAGCTTGCTTTAGCACGTGGTGGGCCCTCCTGGACAAACGCCAGTGGCAGGAGGTGAGCAGAGAGACTTGTTTGTGCAGCGACAGGCAGTCACCTCTGGGCGGTGGGAGTGAATGGTGTGCAGCAGCCTGGGTGCACAGGGGTGGGCAGACACCTCTGGACGGTGGGAGTGGATGGTGTGCAGCAGCTTGGGTATGCAGGGTCAGGCAGTCCCCTCTGGGGGGTGGGAGTGGATCATGTACCTCAGCCTGGGTGTGCAGGGGCAGGCAGACACCTCTGGGTGGTGGGAGTGGATGGTGTGCAGCAGCCTTGGTGCACAGGGGCGGGCAGACACCTCTGGGCAGCTGGAGTGGATGGGGTGCAGCAGCCTGGGTGTGCCGGGGCGGGCAGACAATTTTGGGTGGCGGGAGTGGATGGGGTGCAGCAGCCTGGGTGCGCAGGGGCGGGACAGCGATGTAGGTGCGTGCCGTTGTATGTACTTTGCCATTAAGGATTCTATACTATGTTTCAGATGAGTGAGCTTGAGGGCTGCAGTATGGCCCGACACGTGGTTGGAAACACACCAGTGGCGGAAAGGTGAGCTGTAAGGGTTTTGTCCGCAGTGTCGGCACTCACTCTCCCTCTCCATCTCCTCATTTCTCTTTCTCACACTCTTTCTCTATCTCTTCCTCTCTCTCACTCTCTCACTCTTTCTCTCTTTCTCTCCATCTCCTTTGATGGGTGCATGACGCACAATCTCATCTTGCTTTTTGTCTTGCAGGCTGCGATTCACAGATTGTCGAGGGATGACAAGCCATAGATGTACCTACTTTTATTTTGTTGTTTTGTTTAAATAAAATGGTTTATATGTAAATCCATATATGACTATGATTCTCATTTGTCCAACCTCACATGCATCTTGATTGTTATAATTGTGCGACATCAGCCAATTTGTTACGTTCCAGATTTCGGAAGGTTGCTGTCACATTTGTTTTGTTAGGGGGTCAGGGAAGATGGGAGACAAGGGGCTGGTGGCTGGAGATGTCGGGGCACTCTTGGGTGTCCGAGCTGCATGATCCTTGGCTCCATGGCATCTGTTGTCCTTCAGGTGTGGCTATGGGCTAAGTTCCCTTTCATGTAGCAGGTTGTAGTCTGACACGTCAGAACTGGTGTAAACTTTCTTGTACTAACGCACCTTATCACCTGTTTTGTGTTCTCTTCGCCGATCTTGCTGGTCATTGAAAATGTGGTATGTTCGCTGATTTTTACACAGGAACACCTACTCTGCATCTCATTAGCGATATTTGCTGGGGTCATCCGTGACAATGTTTTTTGAGGCTGCTATCGATGGTAAACTGGTGATTTGAGCTGATTGCACCAGCGTGTGAATGGTGCGTTAAATTTATCACCATTTTGGCTGTGATAAAGTGCCATTAACGCAATGTGCCCTTGAGAATATGCCCCTTGGTGTTTTAAAGACCTGAGAAGTACTCAAGTGATGCTCTGAGAGCCGCGTACCCAGCAAGTTTACTCTAGGGGGCCGCGCTGAGAGCCATGCCCCTTTCGTATTCACACTAGGGGCCGTGCTGAGAGCAGCGCACCCTTCGTGTTCACACTAGGGATCCGTGCTGAAAAAAATGCTAGGGTCGCGACTCCAAACTTTTTCATTAATTTACATTCGCCTCGGGGACCCCATCCCCCGAGGCATAAACACATCTCCTTATTTCTTTTTTTTTTAAAGGGGAGGGGGCTGCGTAGGTCCCCTCCCAGGCCACTTGTGGCCCCAGGAACCCCATTCCCGGGGCTGGCCTCTTTGTTGGGGACAGTGGCGGGAGCCCCAAATCCCCCACGGTCCCGCCGGCTCCACGCCTCCTGCGAGAGCCGGCATTGCTTTTGGGCTATGGGAGCTGCTAACATGCAGCTTCCCTTGCCCAAACGCAATTCTCCTTTCCTTTACAACAAGCACGCTCCTTACAAACCAAACTCCTGGACCGGGGGTACCCCACGCGCCTTTTGAAATATTCAACCAAAAGAGCCCTCAACAATAACAGAGAGGCCTTGCTTGAGGTGCATCCCAAGGAGCCAGACGACAAGATTACCTGTGTTACCTCGTTTACCAGAAACTCCTCATTTATCAAAAAAACTGTCAGTACACACTGGGGCATTCTCAACTCCGCAGGGATGGAGTTACCGCGCCCACGTTTTGCTTTTAAGAGGACGGCAAACCTTAAGGACACTCTTATCCATACCCGTCCCAAGAAAGCCTGCACCCAAGCTGTCAATACGCTTTGGGACCTTCCTCCAGTAACTGGACACTATCGCTGCGGTTCCTGCGTCGTATGCCCACAGACCATCCAGGGCAAGACCATTGTACTCAATAACAATTTCATGTGGACATTGAACAAACATACGAACTGCAACAGTTCCAGGTGCATTTATGTTTTGATCTGCCCTTGTGAATTGTTATACATCGGGATGACCATGCGTCCTGTCAAGCAACGGATAATGGAGCACAACAGTAACATTCGATGTCACAAGACACATACTAAGCTCTATGACCATTGCAAGGATAATAATCATTCTCCAGAAAACATCCGATGGACTGTTATTGAGTCTTTACCATATCTCAACCAACAAGCCCTCTTCAGACATGAACAGAGATGGATACATCGATTACATTGCGATGAATTGGGATTAAACGATGGGGTGCCCTGGACGACACTCGCCAGATAGTCACGAGTCTGGACTTGTTGTCCACTTCCAAATGCCTGTGTATGCCTCACTAGACATCTCAGCCCATTCCAAGATGGCGCCCGCGTTACTATGTCCGGGCCGCACTGTCTCTAGCAAACTCCTCTTTGCTTTTTACTCCCGCGTGCCGTCACCTAGCAACTTGAGGGACACACCCCGCGGTGCGCGCTCAACTCTCCCTTATCTAAACCGGACAGTGCCTAACTACCGTGCCGGCTGTCCAGTCATCTGAGTTCCTGTGGGAGGGGTAGGTGCAGAGATGCCTGCCTTCAGCGACCTTTGAGGTAAGGTGTTGAGCTAATAAACCGCTTGCAATCTGCCAATACACGCAGCAAGCCTACCCCCGGCCGCGGGTTACCGGATGGCTTTATTTTCCCCTAACGTTCCCGCGGGATGCCTTACTCTCCCCGCAGGATCTCCTCACTCGCTGCTGGCCCCACCTGGACAGCTCGTGAGGCCTTCAGGAGGAATTACTACGGGTAAGTGCACCGTTGAGGTGTAGATTGACCCCGCTCACGCACACCTGTTGAATAGGGCACGTTTTCTTGTTTACCGCGCTGGTATACACGGTCACCCCACCCTCGCTGGTATATACGATCACTCCACCAGCGCTGAATTAACTTTTGAAACAGAGTGTCAAATCACATCTATTGGTTTTATCTGTGCAGCGCTTCATCATTTGTGGCTTAAAACTTTAGTCTACAATTGCATATATAATTTTTAAATACTGGTGCCACACGCCGCTTGACTATGCTGAGGTGTATCACTTGCACTGGTCTTGTAGCGTGATGATCCAATCCACCATGCATGCTGCATAGCCGAGAGAACAGCGCTTTCACTTGAATGCATGCTATAGCGATTCAGCATGGCAACACAATGCAGTGCGGGTCGCTTACGCGCACTAGATTTGTTGAATTTTTATCCCTTCTCTCTCACAGTACCACTTGACGCTGTCATTTTTTAGACAGGTTGTCACCCACTGGGCACGCATGTTCTGACACTTTGAACATAGGCACGAATATGATGTATCTCAGCCATATTAACTTTGACATCATTTGTGTCTACTTATCTCTCTTTAGTTCCCAGGAAGTCCCTTGCGTGGAACCATTTCTGAACGACACTTTTACAGGTCGTATACCGGCGTCCTCCTAATTTGGAGGATCCGAGCAATTATATGAGCACGAAGGTCCTGACGAATCGCCCTTAGGGCGAGAAACATGTCGACCGTTTTTCACAATAAGGGTTGAATAAGGGTTGGTCTCATTGTTCACCACTCCTTAATACCCCCTTAATTTTTAATAAAGCAGTGAGCCTGACTAATAAAATAATCTCCAACAGGACTCTACTGACTTTTTTTAAACACACCACCATGCTCACTATTGCACTTTTTTAGGCCCCTCACACACACACACCCGTTGGCTCAGAATAGAAGATCTCCGCCAAAGTGCAGCTTCCCTTGCTGCCCGACGGGCATTGCACCGCCAGCCTGCCGAAGGAGCAGGATACCGATGATGACGCTGGACGGTCATCGGCTGGGACAACAGTTGTGGTCCTGCCGGTAGCCTGTGTGAGGTATCCTTACATTCTGAAAAGGGTCTACACTATGCACTAATAAAACCCCCCCTTTTCTTAACTGAGTGAGAGAGAAGACAGGCTGAGCTAATTTTCTAGCTCTCATTGGGGAACTCTGTACAACACTTTTTGCTTGCTGCTCGTGCCAAGCTACCAAGCGGGTGAGCAGGGGTTATTAAGGAGTGGAATCCCCTTATCCTGACTTAGAAGTGAGGTTCCCTATTTGGACAAAGGTGATTACCATTGCCAACTAGAGAAACCCAGATCTAATATGGTGTAATTCCGTTGAGCAGTTCGGGCTGTAGCCTTGGCTAAAGTTTCCTATGGGAAATTGATTTTGTAACTTTTATTTTACAAATTTCTCAACAACTGCTGAACGGATTTACACCATTTAAAAAGAATGTCGATTTCGAAACCAAGCGCTACCTTCCGTTAGGGCTGTAGCCTTGACGAACGTTTCCTATGGAAATTAACATGGAAAATACAATTTTTAGGACCCCTATTTTTTCTTAGCCCCCCCTGACAAATCACCCTCAAACTTACAGGATAGGAGCTGACCTGGATAGAACTTTATTTTGGAGAATTTCGTGAAGATTCGTCAAACGACGTCAAAGTTATTAGCAAATCATAAAATGCTTTTCCTATGGAAAATATGTATATATATATTCACTGAAAAAACCATAGGTTCCACACACGTTATAGTTAGGAATTAGCATTTAAAAAACCTTAGAAATTCACTAAAAAAACATAGGTTTCACACATGTTATAGTTAGCTGACATTTCACTCATACAAAACCATTGAAATTCCCCCGTTATAGTCAGTTCAGCTAACTATAACTCGCGGTCCCGCAATGCACTGCTGATGACGTCACATATTACATCCCTCATGACATGGTCAGTGACATCACTCATGACAACACTGATGACATCTCAAATGACATCACTGATGATATCATCCATGTGAAAGAGTGGCAGACCTCCACTCAGCGTAATATAATCCTATCGTTTTTTTCAGTGAATTTCTAAGGTTTCTTAAATGCTAATTCCTAACTATAACGTGGCTGAACCCTATAGTTTTTTCAGTGAATTTGTAAGATTTTTTTAAATGCTAATTCCTAACTATAACGTGCTGAAACCTATGGTTTTTTCAGTGAATTTCAAAGGTTTTGTAAATTATCATTTTTAAATGTATTAATTGTTATATTTTTTTTACTGACTTACTACATTATTTTAAATTATTTATTTTTAGATATTTTATTTTTTGAATTACATTACATATTTTTAATATAAATTGGAAAAAATGTTTTTAAAAATATTGAAATTGTAATATTTTTTTTATTTAATATTTGTTTAATTAATATATATTTTATATATCAGGCAATGATATCCTATGGAAGGAAATTCAAGATACTGGTAAGTACAGTTAAATTAACTTTTCAGGAATAGTAGTGAGCTGGGGCTTGATGTAGGTAAATCTTTTTTACCAATTCTAAAATACCGAATTTTATCGATTCGGTATTTTAGAATCAGTAAATTAGATGTAGGTAATAGTTCGGCATTATTTACCGATTCGGTATTTGGCATTGATTCCTATGGGCCTGGAGGCCAATAGGATTGAATGTCAATCACTGAATCGGTAATTACCGATTCGGCAAATACCGAAAAATTCAAGGGTTACAGGGTGTCACTTTGACACCCTGTTGCACCCCTGATTAGTGCTTGTGTGCCATGTGGCACACATACATGCCCTTAGGGCCTTAGGGCATGTATGTGTGCCACATGGCCAGGTGTAAATGCACATATTTGCATTGACATAGGAATTTGTTATTTACCACCAACTAATAGTTGGTGATAAATAACGAATCCTTAGAGCCCTGTAGCACTGTTTACAGTGCTACCTACATCTCAAAACACAGATTCGGTAAATTTACTGAATCTGTAATTTTACTGATTCAGTAAAATTACCGATTCGGTAAAATTACCGATTCGGTAAATTTACTGAATCTGTGTTTTTCTATGCCCTACATCTCAGTATCCAAATACCGGTCGGTACGGCCGAAAATCGGTATTTTTGGCCATTTACTGACCGGTATTTGGATACCTACATCTGGCCCTAGATTGGGGAATTAATTTCTCTTCAATCCTGAGGTCCCCTGGTGTCCAACTAGCCCACCAGGTACCTCCAGTATGCACTAGGCAGCTGTGTTGCAGAGAGGTGTTCAAAGGGCATGCCCCCTTTTTACAACACTCTGCAACACAGCTCCGTGGTGCTTACTGGAGATACCTGTTGGACTAGTTGCCCCCTAGGGGACCTCTGGATTGAACAGGAATTAATTTCCCAACTTAAAACGCGCCTCAGGGCATGTTTGCACTCACATCACCTCAAGCCCCGCCCCCCACCTTCACCACTGTGCAAACGCTCCACTTTGTAATGAATGGGACGAGGACATAAGGGACCTGGGGGTAATGACCTGTCCTGGTCTGCCCTCAATGCACTGTCCTTGCCTTTACTTTACATTACAATGGCCACAATAAACCGTGTGATTTTCACACCTGTACTGAACGTTTTCCATCTCACTGAAGTGCTTTATTTGCAACTTTTCCATTGGTTTCAAAAAGTCCCTTTCAGCCTCCCTGATTATGTACAGCATGTTTTATTGTGTTCAATGTCTAAAGTGCAAATGACATTATGAGCGCTCGCTGACGGAACAGAAATGCTTAGTATCAACTGACAAGGAATTGAAGTGGAAGAAATTGTGTCTTCAAAATGTACATTATATGTCGCTTCTGCATGTCCATTCGGCGGAGCCATGTCCTTGCTCTGATCGTGAGGCCGAGAGCAGGTTTTCAAGAACAAGGAACACATATCTTTTAATATTGATGTCTAAACATATGAATAACGCGGTAGATAAGTACAGCTCCTAATAACGGGATCAGCTTGGTTTTCAGATTTTCTTAAATTCACTAGGCGCTGTGAGACGAGCGTTCACAAGTTGGATCTCATTTTGATAGAAATTTTGTTTTTCTCACGGTGGAATTAAATCCTTTCAGCTGGTTTGATGATTTGATATTTCCCTTTCCTTTATTCCACCTTGCTCATTGCCTAAAACCGCCCCATCAAACAGGTTCTACAAGGAGAACAAATGGAAAATGATTAATTTAATTTGACTCCCAATTAAAAAAACATTTGATTCTATCCCATAGCACGGGCCTGTTAGTAGACATCTTAGTGGTGCTATCAGGGGAAAACACTTCCCACCATACAGTTAAAAGCGCATATGCAGATGCATTTTTCTCAGAAGAATTGAGGTCTCAAGCAGAAAAACCAACAACTATAAACAAAGTGGTGTAAAATGTCTGTTCAGAAATGAGAGCAGTCTAGAACAGAAACAATCTATCCTAAGGCTTCTTTGACGCCGAAGCCCACTTTTCAGTGAGTTGCCATGCCAATAGACCGAAGCTCTCTTTCACTGCCACCCCTAATCTCTCTGCTGACTCTACCTGTGGTTCCCAGTTCGGCTGCCCCCTCGAGCTCTTGGAACCTTTTCCTCTAGATTGTCACTTGAGATTCCTGCCCATGATCGAGTGGATTTCTGCAGCAGATCCAGCACTCTTTTCTCCATCCCGACAGCCAAGAGAGTTGATGCTCTTTATTTAATTGATTGACGCGCCAGCACTGCTAATTTACCTACTGACTCACATCTCAGCCTCAAGGACCTTTCCCTCTCTCAAATCCGGGCCCTCAACAATACCGCCAGGGATAGTACATTTTCTCTATTGAGTTGGAACGTTGCGGGCCTTAAAGAGACAGTCAATAACTCTGACTGGCGGACATTTATTAGTACATTTGACATCATAGCCTTGAAGCAGACATGGGCTACCACCCTTTTCCACGACAGACAGCTACGTCTGCTACCCAAACCAATTGATAGCTTCTTTCCGGGGAAGCGCTATGGGCTTCCTCTTGGTCTGGGTTTGCTTAAACCTATCTGTGGATATTACATATATAAACATTGGGTCTGCATTTTGTCAAATTTTGAGGCTCTTGGATAGGGTCGCCCGATTTGTATTTTAACTGTTTAATTTTTCTATTAATGATTTTGTTCATTTGAAGTGTATACATTTGTTGTTTTATTTTCTTTCCAACTTGTTGCCCCTTTGGAGCAGTCTGTCCATGCAACCTCTGTATTTGCTATGCAGAAACTATGCTAAACTGGGTGTTCCTTTGCAGAGGGTTGAGTCCTTGAAAAAAGAAGCCCAGGTACAATCTCATGATGAGAGGGGTGGAGCGTTGGTTATCTATCTAGCAATGCACGACTTGGTTATCAATTCTGTGAGCAGGCCCAGGCTATGGTTATTGTTGCTGGGGCTTGGTATTGAGGTCTCCTTGGTCAATTTCTTGTATTGCCTGCATGCTGACCTGAAAGCTAAAGTGGGCATCAGCCCTAAAGGGGATATGTTGCCTGAAATCTGTTTAAAGCGTGGTGTGCGCCAAGGGTGCATACTGTTCCCCCTTACTTTTTATTATATATATATATATATATATATATATATATATATATATATATATATAAAAGGTCATTGTCGCTATTTGACTTTCAGCCTCATTGATACCCCTAGAATTGCCGGCGTTTGGGTATCTTTGTTGTTATAAGCAGATGACGCAGCCCTACTGGCTCGCATCCCCAACACTTTGATAGTGGAAGTTTTGTGGTAAAAATATGTTAGATAGACTTATCACTAAAGGCCAGTCATTGATTGGTGTCAGAAGATTTAATTACTTTTAACATCTTGGTACTTGGCAACTCCAGGTGCATCTTGCTGCCTAGAGCTTAGTAGATCGGTGGCAAGAGTTTTACTTTCTAACCCCATACTCAAAGGTAATATTTCACCTTTGTTAAAAATGTGTAATGCTCAGGGGGTAGTGTATGGGGCAGGGGTTACCAAAATATTTCCATACTCTGGTCTGAGGAAAACCACACTTGCCCGAGGTTTTTATACCTCCCTTCAGCAGCTTCGAATTATATTGCTACACATTGAGGATAGGTTTGGTGTGGCACCCCTGTTGCTCTGGGTTAGCATTCAGAGTAATCCTCATGCCAAGCGCTGCTGAGACATCCTCTTGGACTGTCTTGGCTTGGACAATGAATGAGCAGCACCACATATCAAGTTCATTAAAGGCCCTAGGTTATCATCTCTCTTTTCCTCTCCTACTAATATAAAGAAAGAAGGCAAATTGCTGGTCAAGCAATTATATTTGCAGTCTCGTGAAGACAGCAGCCTCGCAGTTGAGACCAAGAAATGTAAGGTGTTATTTTACTCTAGTTCACTTGCCTCTCCCAAGCCTGACTTTTATCTCTCACTTGAACTAAGGCATTGGAAGAGATCTCTGCTCTTCTGATTTAGATACAGTACTGAATGAATGTGTTGACTGTTCGATTAATTAAAGACATTACAGTAAAAAAAAGATAGAACACATTATTAAAACGTATTACCCCCACCCCCTGCCCACTCCCCTCCCTTTCAATATCTTCGTCCTTTTAATCAGTCTTTGGCCCTTAGCTCATTTGTGCAGGTCCAGTATGTCGCTTTTGTCCTTTGCTGGATCATATGGCACCATGGGAAATTCTGCTCCACCCGCCCCTGTATGGCATTTCGGATCAGTCCTTGTTGCATTATAAGTTTTTTTGTACCTATTTTAACTATGCACGGAAGCACTTTCGTAAACTATTGTTAAAAACCCTGGGCTATTGCAGGTGTGAAGAAGATCAATATCACCTGCAATACTTTCAATATCTGTTTCCGCATATGTTCTCTTTTAAAAAGCTGCTATTAGAGCTAGGAGAACCATGGAGGGTTAATATTCTCCCTGGGCAGGGAGAGAGCTTTTGTTTATTGTTTTATTGTCTAACACCTTACTATTGAAACTTCCTAAATTCAATGGGAAAAGTACATGCAACCGTGCCTTCTTGGGTCTTGCTCCTAAAATTTGGAACGCTCTTCCTCCCGAGATCAGATCCAACCCATCGACTGCCTCATTCGAAATACATGTCATAGGCTACTCCTGAATGACCATCAACATCAATAACCCCAATGCAATCTTTATCTTTTTTCCATCTCCTGTTTGACAGTCTTTTATTCCTTTTGTTCAAAGTGTGTTATGTTTCTCATCACGTGTCCTTTTGATGTACTGCTTTGCGGGAATTTACAGGTCCCACTAGATGGGCTGATACCATGGATCACCTTTATTATTTCGTTCTCCCCCTGCTCCCCTATGACATTGTTATTTTTCAGGTACTTCTTATGCTCCATTTTGTATTTTACTCATGCTTTTACCTCATGCCACGTACGTTCCTTTGTACAGCGCTCTGATATCCGAATATGTCATGTTCGCTCTTTATAAAACTTGTCAAAAAATAAAATAAAATGGTCGCTATATTAGCTTTGTGTGGTTTTAATCTCATATTATTGTGTAAACTAAAATCTTAGAGATCTAATTATTATGATCTGCACTTTTGCTGTTTCATGATTTTTTACTCATTGATGATCCAATTGTAGAATTTTAATAACGAAGGACTATTATACGAGGTATGTTGTTTCCATTTGCCTTTTATGGCCGGACCGGCCGAATAAAGATCTTTGGAATTTTATATGGCCGGACCGGCCGAATAAAGATCTTTGGATTTTTATTCAATTGACTTATTTCACAGAGTGTCCTCTTTTCTACATCCTCGACCCAGGTGCACCCTTGACAATTACTCACAGACCAAGTGTGATATAGTTTGCAAGTTCATTTATAACCAATTACAGTACAATATTATTGGAAAGGCCATAGCAGCAAGTTTGACTCAACTGCGGATTGAAGTGCGCAGGTAACCTAATATATGCCTCTTTGTGGTCAGAAGTGGGTTGGTGCCACAACTTATGACCTGCATTTTATAGAAAAGAAAATTAATCTTTCATCAAGGCTGAAGCACTTAGAGGCAGTCAAAGTTCGGAACCCTGGGTTTATCAAGATTTGACCTTTGAAGACTACATACACAATCAGGCCTGTCAGAAGATAAGGCCACTAGGTCGTTATTCCCCATGCCTAGAACTTTTTGTGTACCTAGGGCTCATACTACATAATTTTTTTATATATTGTACAGCAAGCCTGTCCTATTTCATAATAACAAAGCAGCTAACATTTCTAATTCAGCTGGATGGAACCAGATGCTGAGTTTGCTGTACTTTTTCTATCCTTGCAAAACATTTTAGGGCATATTTGCAAGCTCTATCGCCAAGTCACTTTTAGTGACGTTCCTGTGGAGATATCGGCTTTGCCTTATTTACAAGGTGGCTTTAAGCCACTTAAAATGACTTAACACTGCCTTTTAAATAAGGCACTCTTTCACGCTATACTTAGTGTGAAAGGGGCAGGTAATGGGTGTTGTGCCAGGCATTCCACTGCAACACCCATTCATTTTGACATTGCCCCATATTTACAAGGGTAGCGTAAATATGGGGCAGCACCAAAATTAAGACAAGGGAATATCTGGACTAACCCAGGCTTTGTGCAGCACACATAGAAACAGCAAAGCGCCATTGATTGTTTATGTGCAGGAAGGTGGCCTTCCTGCACATAAACAATCATTAAAAGAAATTATGAGTTGCAACTTCTATGTGTGCTACACAAAGCAGCAAAAATAGAAGTTACAAAAGGCCATTTCAGATTGTTTATGTGCAGGAAGGCACACCTTCCTGCACATAAAAAATCCTTCCCCTCAACGCAGGGCCCCTTGCACTACAGTGCAAGGGGACCTGTGTTTATTAGTGCTAGGCTGCTAAATTTAACACCAGTGCAGGGAGAAAAGCTGGGCTGCATTGTATTGTTGTAAATACATTGTAGCCCTGCTTTCCAAAATTGGCAGGGCGCGCGGTGTTAATCCAACAAGACTGACACCGCGCTCCGTCAATTCTTTTGTAAACATGCCCCATGGTTTTAAACCTTGAAACCATGTTTCAGTTTTTTGTCTCAGGCCTGCAATAGCTTCTGACATGCCTGACCTGAAAATGAGGGCCTCCTATTTCCTGGCTATTCTCACTTTAAAGAAGACTAATTTTTTTCATTGGCAGGGACAGTTAGCCGCAATTATTTAATATGTGATTCATGCCTGCCTTGACTGTAGCAATGAGTTTATCTTAAACTACCAGAAACATATCAGGGAACTTCAGAGAAATCAGAATGAGGCAATAGTGTTAATCTTTGGACTCTAGTATGATCACATTTGGATGATCTAAAGAATGACGTAGTATTTTGTCACAGTCTCCAATATTTTACCATCTGATGTTGCTGGCTGTGGTTCTCTGTGCGCTTTACAACAACTAAATAGAGTCCCAACCCCCCACCCCCAAAACAGAAGCTAAGCATTTGAATCCCCTATTTGACGTATTCAACTTTGTGAGAAAGTACTTATTCTAATGTGGTCACCACCATTGTTTTTCACTGTGCCTGCTGTTTTTTTGACTGTGTACAAAGGCACTTTTAAAACCCTAATCAACATATTTAATTTTCCTATAAGGCTACAGTATATATGCCTAAAAAACACCCACACATGGATAGTTGAATGTCACCTACGGACTACTGCACTATTGGGCCATCAACTAAGATGACATGACATACAGGACCACAAGCCTGCCATTGTAGCCTGGATGCTAAAGTTTTAAAATGCAGTCCATCAAGTCAAAATAAACCTTTCTGCCAGTTGAAAACCTCTCTTTAAAATATGAAGTTACCACTGTGTAGGCCTTGTAGCCCACAAGACAGGGTGCATGATATATTAATTGCAGGACATGTAGTCATTTAAAGTTACTATGTCCTTACAGTGACTAACCAAAACACTATTTTCACTGTAGGAAAGCTGGCTGACCCATAGAAAAAAAGTGAAAATTATTAATATAAATATTAATTCTGCTTTCTTAGGCGAGAAACCAGCTAGAAAATATTTCAAGAACTGTTATTATTATTTATTAAACACCCAACTCAATAGTGTAGTCAGATTATTTGAAAGATACACTCCAAGCTGGAGCTTCTGGGGGTTAACTTGCATTAGCATCCAACTGTCACCCAGCTGGTGAATGGTCCTGATTAGTTATGAAAATTGCTCTTCAAGCAGAAACATTGGCCTTGGTATGGGGAGGTGTTTTGTTCCTTGATAGGACCAGTTGGGCAGGGTTAACACCAGCACAGACCTCTTCTTTTTTCCTACCAGCCAGATAGATACCAAACCCTGTGGGTGCTTAAGCTGCCCCCAGAATTACTTAGGAGTGACCAAGGAGGTAGAATGATTATTACCCTGGCCACACCTCTGGGTGGGAGACAGGCGCTACACACGGGGAGAAGGATTTTTTCATCTTGAAATTTGTAAGTGAGGGGAAACGTGGGGTTGTTTGCAGTATGACACACAGGAACTGAAGAAAAAGTGGATATGGTTACTCCTAGGAAAGTTTGGCCTATTGGTTAGGAAGGTACCAGGAGTCACTTGCACTCAAAATATTGTGGCATGCCAAAATGTGGCATCCCCTGCCACCTCCTCAGAACACTACTTGATCTGTGGAAAAACAGAAGAAGGACTCCACCTGCAGTTTGAGGCCTGTGAGGAGACTTGAAGGGCCAGACCTGCTCACACAATACCCAGGACAAAGAAGTGAACATCAAGGGTCAGTTGGCTGACCTCCTATTCAAGCTACAGGGCCCCAACAAGCTGTAAGAGGCCTTTTCCCTTAAGAGTCCAGCTGACCAGTTCTAACTGGACCTGCTCCGGATCCTGCAGGTTGCCTCTGCGGAAATAAGTCTTAACTCCCAAGTACTGTCCCTGAGATCTTGAGACTCTTGGCTATGTATAACTAGACGTCTCCTAAATCCATGAAAACATTGGACTTGTAAAATGTTTGGACTTCAAGACCTCAAGAGGGCCAGCGCAAACCTGCTAAGTTGAATTGTCGAAGGAGCGTTGCAGTTTGGCTGAAGATTTTCCACTGCTTGGAGCTTCTCTACAGCAGCAAATCTAATTTAGACGGACCTCACTAATAAAGTATATGGCCTAGTGGAGCTATCTTTGTTTACAGCTGGCATCCATGCCATGGTAGAGGATTCAGCATTCCTAACTAGAGACTGAAAATGTTGACCTGGCAAAGGCACCAAAAGTATCTGACTCATAAGAGAAATGTTCTGCTCAGAGGTTTTCCCGCCCAAACCAGCAGCTTCACCAGGATCTTGTACAAAGCTTATTTGATGTTGTGGAGCCCTCTTCAGATACAGCCTGCTGCCTTGCCCGTTAAAGATTTCGAATTCCAGAAAAAAAGACTTAGGGCCAGATATATCAAGATACCCTTTTGTGATTCTCAAATAGGGATTTTTTGAGAATCGCTATTTGAGAATTGCAAAATGGTATGTATCTAGAAATACACAATTTTTTTGCGATTTTCTTTTTAATTCCTTAATTGCGATTAGCAAATTGCTAATCGCAATTAAGGAATCATTTCCAATTCAATTCTATAGGCCAGGAGGCCCATAGGAATGAATGGGAAGTTATTCTCAATTAGCGATTCGCAATTTGCTAATCGCAAATTGAGAATAATTTCAAGGGTGCAAGGGTGTCTTAAGGACACCCTGCTACACCCCTGAAATTTACATGTGTGCGCATATGGCGCACATACATGCCCTAAAGGGCATGTATGAGCATCACATGGCACCTTTACAAATGCCAAAAAGGGCATTTGTAAAAGAAATCGCAAATTACCACCAACTACAAGTTGGTGGTAATTTGAGATTTCTTAACGTGGATTCGCAAAAAAATGCTTGATGCATAGCATTTAAGGAATCGCAAAATTGCGATTCCTTAAATGCTTGAGCAAAATAAGGAATCACAATTTTTGCGATTCCTTATTTTGCGATTTTGCTCATACATACCAAAACACAGTTTGAGATTCGCAAACTCCGGAATTCTGTGAATTCCTGCGTATGCGAATCGCAAACGGCTTCATACATCTGGCCCTTAATCCCTAGGTAAAAACTTCGACTGGGTTAAACCTCGTTGGTGTATCTGACTGCGGTAAACACTAGGAAGTAACAGTTCCTATGGCTAGAGTAAGCTGACCTGATTCAGTCGCTTGCAAGCACTGTGAGAGATAATCATACAGGATAGGTTGGAAATGATACAGAAAAAAGGTGGGGGAATTCCTCCATTTAGAAAAAGTGCCCTCACACACGCATGCAGGTGTCATGCTTCATCATCAGGCGTTGCTCCTCGGGGGAGGGGGGGCTCTGCAGTCACCCACAGGCCCTACGATAGGGCTCTTTATCAGAGATATGTTCGGAGTAACGCCGCAGTTGTGAGGGCAGGTATGTGGCTGGAAAAGTGCGTTGTTAAAATACCACGATGGTACCCTGAAGTACCTTTATTAAGGAGTCCAAGTGGCCAGGATAAAAACTATTGGTGATGGTGACAACTGAGGACTCAGGGAAAATTATGCTTGAGAGGTGGATATTTTCCTTCCGTTTCTGGTGTCAGCCAGTGAGTGAGTGGTGGTGATAGTGAATAGTTCTCTTCCCAAGCATAAAGCAGATATTTTCGATCTTTTGGTCAGCGAACAACCAGACGCCATGTTTCTTACTAAGACATGGCTGCACAAGAATTCTGGTACAAAAGATACTCCCTCATGACCTATACAATGTTACTTCCAATTTCAGAATACATTTCCACCGTGGGCTCTTGAACCAAAAAATCTGTAACAAATCACAACATATTTATTTAGACTTTTTTTATTTTTACTATGTTATCATTCATTTATCTTTTTTAATTTTCAATGTTTATAAAAAATACATATTCTTATTGTTTACAAAAGATCTCCGATACATAACATATTTTCTACAGTTATAATCTATACACTCCCAGGTAGAGAACAAACCCATACATACCACTCATACACACGTATACATTACATTCATATCCCATCCACAACTCCACATAGCTATCCCAAGTTCCACGTTTAGTTGGTTTTAGTCTCTTTGATCCTATACAGGGCTGCTGCTAAATAGTAGGCTTGTGAAAGGACTTGGCCAACTTGTTGCGGTGGCATAAAAAGACATGAGAGCCACCTTCACAAGGAACCGCCAGATATCACACCAATAGTTCTCACCCCCAGGGTTTACTGTAGTGGAATACTATCCATAGAGCAAGGCACTCCTCAATTATGTGTGGGACACCCCTCACACTGATAGAGATTCCAAGAGTTTGCCCGAATCCTACCAAAAGTAGCGTATCCTCTCTGCTCCTTCAACCAAAGGTTAGATGCTACCCCAGAGACCCCACCGCTACACACCAAAATCTTGGCTATGTAGTAAGTATTGAGTCACTGTGTTCTTCTCATTTATCCAATTCAGGTGTCTGTTATACATCCACAAAGACACATGGATCAGAGCCTTTTCCTCCCTTCAACTTCGTTGCACCACTTTAACGGATGGCATATCTGTCCTACAAATCGCGTGCTTCAATACACCGCAGAAGATCGCACAAACCGCACAAGAGTTTTGGTCCTGACATTGCGGCCGCTTTGCCGCTTAATTAGGCTATAGTCAGGAAAGATAGTGGCTTTAAAACAGGCGGGGGTATTGCTATAATTTAGGAAAAAGACTACCTGTGTAAATTTGAAGATTTACCTTTTAGGAACTGTGAGGCAGCTATATTTAAACTTTATTTAAGCTGGCCTTAACCCCTAAGTTTACCTTCTCTGGGATACTAATATTTTGCCCTCCTGGGCCGTCTAGTCTTTGGGCTTCGCCCTTCCGTGGTTTGATAACTCCTTTTCTTATGAATACTGCAAATCTCACTATTCTGGGTGACCTTAATTTGCACTTAGAAGACCGCACATGTAATTTCAGTGCTACTTTTATCTCTGATTTGGCAGCAATGAATATTGAATTGCATAATTCTGGCCCCACTCATGTGGTGGGCCATTTATTGGATCTTATTTTTTTCAGCTTACCCAACATTCACTGCTCTCCAGCTCTTCCTTTATTCTGGTCGGATCACTTTCCTATTGGTTCTCGTCTGGACTACTTTTCAAACTCTTTTTTTGTTAGTCCTACCTTTAGGAAATCAATAAGATACAGGAAAAACGAGGATATGGTAGCTTTAAATAAGATCTTGTCCTCAAATATTCCGATCTCTAAACAAATGTTGGTTACTCTTTCGGGTACCATACAAAAGTGGCTTCTAAATGCCAACCACACCTGTCTCCCTCCTTCCTTAAAAAAAGTAAACAACCACTGTGCCCCGGCGCCCTGGTACATGGAGAAATTAAAAATGGAGAAAACCAAATGTAAGGTGCTGGAGAGATGCTGGAGGAGGAACTATGCACCGATTCCAAATTTGCTTATAAGAGGACCAAAAGAGATTACCATAATCTTTGCAAGTCCGCTCGTGCGGAATATGTTTCTGCAACCATTTTCAGTGCTCTGAACTGCTCCAAAACTTTATTTAAAATGGTTAAGGAGCTTTCTGGCTCTGAAACTAAATCTAGGCCCCCTTTATTAAATAATCAGCAATGCAAAGATTTAGCTAATATCTTTCTCCAGAAAGGAGAGAAAATATACTCTGAAATAGAAGGGTGGCAGTCTGAGAATTCCTCCCAATCGCAATCTGCCAATCCCCCCCAACCAGCATCCACACAGTTGACAATATCTAACTTGATCAAGAAAGGGTGCCCTCTGAACCCACAACTAAATTGGTTACTTGGCCTCTACTAGATATGGATTCTTTAAACGTCTTTTAGACAGTGTTAAATCAGGATCTTCCAGGGACCCTCTCCCCATCTCTATGCTCCTGCAGCTCGAGCCGCCATCATTGATGGTAATCATGCAACTTTTAAATGCCTCCCTACAAGAAGCAATAGTTCCACCAGAGTGGAAACATGCTGTGGTGCTCCCCCTTCTAAAGAAGGCTAATGCGGATCCTGATTTGCCCTCCAATTATCTGCCTATTTCTTTGTTACCGGCCTTTTCAAAGATTCTGGAGAGGCATACTAACTTACAGCTGTTTAAATTTGTAGAGTCACAAAAGTTTCTTCATCCATCTCAAGATTAGAGTTGGTTTTTCAATGGAAACAATATTCCTTGGAGTCAGGGAAAGACTGCATCGCCACCTAGATTCTGGAGACACAGTGACTCTAATATTGCTTGATTTAAGAGCAGCCTTCGACACAGTGTCACACACCATGCTAGTGAAAACCTTAAGATCATTGGCCATTAGTGGTTTGGCTCTCAATTGGCTCATTTCTTTTCTTGCCAATCAGATCTTCCAAGTCTTTTCTCCAACGGTCAGTTCCGATACCCATTTTTTACCCTATGGGGTACCTCAAGGCTCCATTCTTAGCCTTCTATTATTTAATATATAGGTCAGACCTTTGGCTGATGATGCAGAGGAAGCTCGGCTGTCCTTGTTGTCTTACGCGGACGACACCCAGAATATCTTTACTGTCTTTCAATGGAGAGGGCGGCTGAGACTTCCACCCTCCAGTTGGGCTTGGGCAAAATTGCTTCTTGAATGCAGGCAAATGGTCCCAAGCTCAATGGAGAGAAGACTGAGGTTTGCTTCTTGGATGCAGGCAAATTGTCTCAAGCTCAGTGAAGAGAAGACCGTGGTCTTGGTTTTGGGGAAAAATAAAGATCTTTGGGGTCCTCAGCACCAGCCTAGTGAAATGGGCGCTCTTCCTCAGCCCTCCTGCCACGTTTGTAACTTGGGCTTCAACATTGATGACTCATTACCTATGCAACATCAAGCTGCTAAGGTGGCTGCTACATGTTTTACCATCTTGAAATGGCTAAAAAAGATTATTTGGATGCTGCCGGATCATACCAAGAGAACCGTATTCCATTCTCTTGTCACCTCTAGACTGAAATACGGCAACATTCTTTATCTGGGGACTAACAAAGAGGTGACTCATAAGCTGCAGATGGTTCAGGACTCTGCCGCAAGATTGTTATACCAGGTTCCTAGAGCTGTTTCTGTCTCTGGCCACCTGCGTGATCTTCACTGGCTCAGAGTAGAGAACCGAATTAAGTGCAAAACCCTGAGCTATATGTTCAAGATCAAAACAGGAATGGCCCCTCAGTATCTGCAGTCCCTGGTTTATCCTTATGTGCCTTCTCGTCTCCTTCGCTCATCAACTCAAGGGAAATTCTCCGTGCCCAGAGTTAGACTATCTTGGATGGGCGGTCGATCATTCACCTGTCTTGGTCCCTCCTTATGGAACTCTCTTCCCAGATCAATTTGTAATGAAACTGTGTATGTCCAATTCCGCAAATCCTTAAAAACGTGGCTTTTTAACCAATATTCCTTAAACTGGTTTATGTTAGTTCTAGGTTGACATGTTACATGCCTTATGGGTCCCTAATGGATCCTGTGGCGTTTCCTTAGGACCGTGAAAAAGGTGTGTGAAATAAGGGGTTAAAAATAGGGGTCTGAGAAGGCTACACTCAGTCTCCCTATATTACCTATAATAAGGTTTCTTAAGCGGGTATCAGTGCACCAATGGGGACATCCTACTCGGTGTCCCTCTGTCCATCAATCATGACAACTGGCTGCGTCTGCATTGATACCGGAAGTGGTGAGAGCATACATGGCCTCTCCCCGTACAGTGGCTTATTACCTGCCCTTTTTCTAAAAGGAGGAATTCCCCAACATTTTTCCTGTATCATTTTCAACCTATCATGTGAGATTATCTCTCACAGACCTTGCAAGTAACTGAATCAGGTCAGCTCACTCAAGCCATAAGAACTGTTACCTCCTAGTGTTTACTGCATTTACTTTGGGAGCATAGCAACTGGACCTCTCTTCTTTTCCCTCTAAGCTCCCAGCACCCACCCCCCTCTTTTGTGATTTGTGCTGTATCTGACCCTCACCCTATTGCGGTTGGCCTGAAATCAAAACTAGGTCTCAGTCTACCATGATCATTGACCACGATTGTTGCTTTGCCCTTTTTTGTTTCTTTTTACTTATAACTGTAGAAAATCATATCTTTAGTTTCCTATACTGGATCTTTATCATGTTGGTTTCATTTTGCTGATTAATTTACTCTTTATTTTTTAGTGGAATTTTATTGTGTTGTGTTTTTGATTTTTTTTACTGTTATAGTACTTCTAAATCCTTAACACATTTTCCTAAGTTAAGCATATCTACTCTGTGCATTGGCTCTGGTTTAAATTCCTTAAACCATTAACTGGTCCTAACAATATACTGACCTTATGCTTTGTGGTGGACTACAATCCACCCCAATTATTAATTCACTTTCTTACAATTTTCTTATATATCCACAGTAAATGGTGTATATAATACACCTATGACATGAAAAGTTAATTGTCACATATAGGCTTCAGTGTCATTACATCACTTGTATATGTAACACAGAATAGCATGGTTCATAGGAATGGTACTTTTTTCTGACTGAGAAGTAGTAAGACATGGCAGGGAAAATTGCCTTTGTCATATAGAAAAACATGTTTTATTTATTCCTAAATCAACCCTACAGTGTGCCTTGTAGACCCACAGGTCTTGGTGCTAATATGAAGAGTACAGCACATTATGTGTTTGAGAGTTTAGCCCTTGTGTACTTACAGTGAAATAAAACCCAAAAGCTACTTTCACTGTGCAAGCTTTGCTAGACCATTCCATGAACAGGCCTAGGTGTGATTAAAATATTAATTTAAATCTCTGCCTAGGAATGTTAGAGAAATAATTTCCTACTCCATTTAAAAATTCTATTAAATGGTGAAATCTGAATTTCATAACATTAGTAGAAAATAAATCTGGTAAATTTGTACTTTGTGCTTGCTGTCTGTGCCAAAACTAGCTTAAAATCTGTTGGCCACTCATTCCCCTCCAGAGACCAATACTCATCTTTGGGTGAGGGCGATAACAATTCTGACTTAGAGAACAAATGCCTACCTCAATCCCAGGAATATCATGTGGCATCAACTACTTTACACTTGGCATTGCTTATCCCTCTGGGATGGGGACAGGAACAATTGGCTGAACAAAGGGAAGCCTTAGCACTTCCTTCTCTGACTTACCCATGCAAAGGAAGGCTTCTCCTATTTATTCCTAGGACTCTCCAAGACAACCTGGCTCGAACCTCAGTGGGGTACAGAGCTAGTCCGGGTCCTGTTAGGTAGGGATGGGGGACATCTAAATAGGGGAGTGATCAGAGAGCTGAAGAGAGGTCTGCCTAGTGGTAGAAGGTCTCTGCCATTTTGATTTATTTATTTTTTTAAAATATTTTTATTCAAGTTTTTCACATTTATTCCCTCCCACCCCCCGCACAGAACAACTAAAACAATATAGGTCTAAAGAGAGATAGAAAGTCGGGAAAAATAGTTAAATCTGTTAAACACAAAGTTTGTCCCATATATCTATATCTATACAATGAGTGTTAAAAATAGTAATACATAACACATTTGAAAGATGGTCGACATAGAAAACCGAGAAAAGGAAGAAAATAAAAAAATAAAAATAATAGATATCTACAGTTTCGTTAAAGAAGAAAAGGGGAAAAACACCAATTAAGATAATTATACCTCTGCTCTTTCATTTCCACATTTCCAATCTGTAATTGGTTTCCATATACGTAGGCCTAGTGTTCTCCCTTTTCTCCCCTTTCTAGCATATATCTCCCTTTCCAAGTTGTAAATATATAATAGTCTTGCTATCCACTGCTTCATAGTGGGGGATAATCTATCCCACCAAGCAGAGGAAATACACAGCCTTAACACTGCCATAGCGACGAACAGGAGATATTCACACTGTGGTTGTATTGTCTCGCTTCCCACTCCTAGTAAGATCACATCTGTTGTCAATTTAACCCTGCAATTTAGAGATCTAAAAAAGAAGGTTTCGTTAGCTCCTAACAAGGGGAGCAGATTAAGGCATTCTGAAAAGATATGTACTGCCATTTTGAATCAGGAACTTTTGGATAATTTTACTGTAAGGGAAAAGGGAAGTGCTGTAAAAGGCAGCAGGGGACTGTGAGTAAATATGTTTGTGTGGTAGAATCAATCACTCATTCATGCACAGTATAAATCTGTTACTTTAACCATCATCTCCTCAGAATATTTGTGGTCCTCTGAAGAGAACCTTCTGGAGAATAGAAGAATCCTATCTCCTACTGTGGGAAGAGGGCTTCAAGACTCAAGGACTACTGACTTTTGCTTGCAGCCAGTGACTGGAACTGCTCTGAAAGGGTCAAGTGGTTGGCCTCTTTTTTTGCCTGCACCAGTGACATATAAATCTGAAAGATTCTTGACTCTAAGAGGCCCCAGCTAAGCTTCGAGAACTAGCTGTAGAAAGCTTTCAGGCCAGGTTTATTAAGGTTTTCCGTTGCCTCAATGGGGTGCAAGTACAATACAAAACCTAAAAGAGATCTATCAAGCCACTCAAGGCCACCTTGTGAGTAAAGCGAGGCAGCGCAAATCACAGCCTTACATTACTCTGCCCAGGGAGGTGTGCCATGGGTAGAGCATGGGTTTTCCCATACATCCACTCATGGATTATGACACAGTCCCAGATTTACCATTAGTTGTAGACCTGGGAATGGGACAAAATGCTATGCCTCCCCAGGTGAGGAGCTGTAAGGAGAAATAACTTTATTCACCTCATTATTTCCTCTTTCTACATGTGCTACATTCTACAGCACACGTAGAAAGAGGAAAATTCCTCTGAGAATCGTTTTTGTTCCCTTCCTGCACAAAACCAATCCTGCCTACTATGCAGGAACTCTTGCACCATGACACAAGGATGCTTGCATTGGCTCTAGACAACAAGTAGTCCACAAGCACTAGAAAATGAGCAGGAATGCACTGTATAGAGTTAAACACAGTAGATTCCTGCCCTTTTCCTTTCACCCAGCACAGCAAGGTAGTAGCTGCATTGCGCTGCCTGGTGAAAAAAAAGTTAACTATGGGCCTTAATGCATAGAAGCCTGCTCTGGGGACCTGATGGCCATTGGACTGAGCAGAAAGAACTTACCTGGCAATTGAAAAAAGGTTGGCTTTAGTCAAATTTCTATAGGTTCAGGACAAAGGTATGGGGGATGCCCAGGGAGATAGCACACAAGATGTACAAGAAACCAAGGTGCTCCTGCTCAGAACTTTCTGCCATGCTGAATACAGGTCCTCACTGTAAAGGTGACA
Organism: Lissotriton vulgaris; assembly: GCF_964263255.1. Taxonomy (NCBI): domain Eukaryota; kingdom Metazoa; phylum Chordata; class Amphibia; order Caudata; family Salamandridae; genus Lissotriton; species Lissotriton vulgaris. The sequence goes on from NC_141689.1 coordinate 392,386,148, forward strand.
GGCCTCATAGAGCCTCTCCTGTCTACCATTTCCAACCTTGCCTTAATGAAGAATTGTGACTCTTAAAAAACCAACTACGCATGAAAGTAAAACCAAGGAGTAGGGCGAGGCAACACATCTATTTGACCTGTGAAGCCAACTCGCTGGCTCCAAAATCCTGCTTTGTCCCACTTGGAGCTTTTGGTGCCAGATCTATAGTCTTCAGTGGGAACTGCACTTTGTATCAGACTCTCGCTGCAAACTTGGATTTGCCCCACAGACGGATTTTGATTTCATTTCAAATACTATGCTGTTGGAATGTGAATTTAAAAGACAAGAGGGATTTGGCAAAACAGGAGCAATTAAACGCTGTGACCGAGAAACAGTTACAGAAGCCTGACTGAGGACTGTCACATTGTTCTGATTGCCATTGTTTTATGGTGCTTTGGAGCACCATAAAACAATTTAAATCTTATTTTACGAAAAAAGAATGTGGGCCTAGTCCTGGAGCCATAAATCAGGCCTCTTGATAGCAAATGCAGGTGGTCCAGACCTTGCGTGGACACAATGAGTGCCAGTGGATGAAGTGTCCAGATGTCCGGCATGAGGATCGTGTGATCACTGCGTGCACAATGTGTGCTGTGCTCTGATTGGCTGAGTGTTCGTAACTTCATGTAACATCTACCTTTATGGTGTTTTAGGAACGTGCGCAAACCTCCAGCCATATGTGCTTTATTGGGGCCAATCTCCTGGAACCATTATGGTGTTGATGCCTATCCCTGGGACTAATCTGGGTTTTTCCTGTCCCAAGTTTGTCCTGCTGGTTACGTTCCACCCCACCTGTGATCTGTCAATCAGTTGCCTTAGACCTAGGTCGCAGGGCCTGCCTGACCACGTATTTCATACACGTGGTTGAAAGAGAGGGTAACTCTGGAGATTTCAACAGCAGTAGTTCTATATTGTTTTTGATCATACACATATCTTTTGCGTATATCGACATCAGAATTAACAACTAAGTTCGGAGGAGATATCTTTCACCAAGATGACCCACATGGTGTATCTGACATCTAGTCTATTGCTGTCAGCCTCAAATTACTCCTAGGTTCAGCTAAACTATGAACTGTTGTTTTTCAGTGAAGCATTAAGGTTTCTATGTACTTTGTGTGCTTAACAGTTAAGAAAAGTATAACAATCTTAGTGTCTTTGTGCCCAATACATTGTTCTCAGTGTTTCTAAATTGGTTTAAGAATGTTGTTGTTTTCTATTTTTAACTTATCTTGAATTGTTGATACTGCTGAAATTTAGCACACTCGACTATGGGTTTGTCTGCTGCTTTTGTCAAAGCAATAGGAGTTGAGCAGAGATCCTCTATTATTATAACTAAATGGTGTTTATTAAGTTGGTAGGAGTCAGACCACCCTAAATCAATAATCTAACTTCTGACAGCTCAATATAAAGCAGCAAACACACTTCAAAGTATTGTGTTCTGTGTAGCTGGCCAATTGTTATACTAATTTTGTGGGCTCTCCTCTCACCACTCATTTTCAGATGATATCTGAGATCGGGGTTGCTTCATCTGTTAAAGCCCCCATGCTGCAATAAAGTATGCTGTGGAGGGGGAGAGTCATGGTTCAACTTCATATTAGCACTCTTTCATATTTATATAGAGTTTCACTTTAAGAACAGTCAGCAATTATTTTTGCCCACATTTTAACCTGACTGGGAGAATTTGTCAGTATATCAAAGGCATGCCTTGCTTCCAGTTTCAGTAGCCCAGAGGGGCAAATTATGCACATGAATACAAGTTGTCACACAAGTGGATGAGGATCCTTTTAAAAAATCTAAGAGATTCCGGGTTCCCATTACCCACTTCTTTCAAGAGACGAAAAAGACAAGATAACCCTCTCACTTTGATCACATTTGTATAGTTTTTTCCTGTTTCTCACTCCCCTTTACTGATACATTTTCTTGCCTTAGCCATTTGTTGCCTTATGCCTGTCTCTAGGTCACATGACTAAGTGTAGCTGACATATGGGCTTTGTAAATTCCTCCTAGACATCCACATACCATGGGGAGCTTCGGAGTGACTGGATGGGCCATCATTGGCAGGAGGGGTTCTTGGTGAACTTAAAAACTCTATATATCCATGCAACCAGAAGGCTCCCACAGATGTAATGGTATATTGCTTTAAAAATCTGCACAGTTAGAAGAAGTTACAGGTGTAAATGTAGGCAGAAATGGCTTTTTTTCAACTAAATTTCTATATTTTGGTATTTCAACTGTTAGTCTCAATAGGAAAACCTTGAACGATCTACACAACTGACCTCTTCCTGAATTCAAAATTGCATCTAGTTTTCAGAAAAGTATAGATTTCTGGTATCCATTACTGGTTTTATACCCATTTCTACCACTAGCTGGAAGGAGGTTAAAAGCACAAAAAAATAGGAAAAATTGGCTATGTACCATTAAAATGCCAACACTGTGTAGAACATTTTGGTATCCTGAGAACATTCTGCCTGTGTCTGAAAGCTGGGAAGATGGTATTTCTAGCACCACAAACTTTTTGTTGATACCATTTGACGGGGAAAAAATGAGACGCTTTCTTCTGCAGCACTTTTTACCATTTACCCACAAAAATCAACAAATTTAGATGTATTTTGCCAAATTTCTTGGTCCTCTCCTGAGGAATATACAAACCCCTGGTAGCTTTAGAATCCTCAGGATTTTAAAGGTAAAGGACACACATTAGGCATTGATACGTAATGTAGACAACAAGTTATGGGGGCCCAAGTTAGAACTACCCCAAATAGTCAAAATGGGCATGGGATGGGTGTTGGGGGTAAGGCCTGGTAGCAAAGGAGTTAAACTTATATTTTTGTATTAAGTTTCTTTAAAAACCATCTTTTAGACATATTTTTTGTTTTCGCTATTATTCGGGACGTCACAATGACGTCATTAATTGCGACGATCGCGCCTTTTCCATAAAGTCTAAAACAGATATATCTACACAAATTACAGTATTGTATACACTAGGGGTTTCAAATAGTATTCTCTAAAATCATGGTTTTCTAGCGTGTTTCTAACAATACTATCTCTAAAAACTATTTTTCATTATTATAGTGAGGCTGGAGATCATGATGTTGTGGGTCGTTGCGATCCCCGTGGTTACATCGCTAACGCGGATTGGAAAAGCAGGGATTCAATAGCCACTACCATATTAAAAAATTATAACTATATAAATAATTCCCAACATCACAGTAGATAACTCACTATATAAATAACTCTACAAAAACATTTATCGGAATCTTAATACTTATTAATGAGTAATGAGAACTTTTAGAAAGTTCTTTCCAAGCCTTTCCATTCAGTTCATAGGAGTGCTCCTCTGCCACGGCCAGGGCTGCCGTGCATTTAATGTTCATCCCAAACGCCCTTGAGCTTGCAGAAGTGACACAATGCAGCTCCTACCATCCGGTCTGGAAACCTCGGAAAGGCTTGGAAAGAAACTTTTTTTCCGTGTAATCATGCAGCTCCATGGCAAAACGAAGCCTGCAGTTTTGCAATCCAACCTACTTAAGGATGTAAAAAAGCTTCTTAAATGAACACAGAGACAATGAACTTTCTAAAAGTTTTTAATACAATACTCACCTTAGGGACCACATGGACCAGCATGCCATCGGGCAATTCTTGTGTGCCACGCCCATTGTAGGCAGTGTTCTCAATAAAGTAATCATAGAGACAACACTGGTGATCTATTCATTTTCCCTGTGTAGCAGCCCATGAGGAAGAGGCGTTCAGCCTCGAAACGCGTCGGGAATCAAGAAGGGAATCGAGAAACGAAATGGATGCAAATAACTGCAAGCAGCCTCGAGGTTTCCAGACCGGATGGTAGGAGCTGCATTGCGTGACTTCTGCAAGCTCAAGGGCGTTTGGGATGAACATATATATATATATATATATATATATATATATATATATATATTCCAAACAGTCGTTCGCACCGTTGGACGTCGTTCTTTGAAAACGGTGTGAACGATTGTTTGGAATACGGGGGAGTGGCGATCCCCTCCCAGCCCCCCGCTTCTAGCGGCCATCCTTGCTTCTTCGCCGACTCTTGTTGGATATATATATATATATATATATATATATATATATATAAACTCACTTGAGGAATGATGCACGGACTACATCAACCATCAGGCCACAGGTCGTGGCCACGCCTACTTGGGCGGGACTATTTGTTGAAATACAGCTGCCGGATCATGCCGATTTCTTGACAGCACTATCCCAGCAGCCCATGATTAAGTGCTTACAGAGCACGAAACGCATCAGGAGGGAGATTGAATTTGCTGCAATGCTGGTTCTCTCTGTGTCTGCCTTCTTTGAATAAACACAGCAAGATTACGAACTCACCTGTGTGGTGTCATCTTACAGCAGGCTACCTTTTGTTGGATATATATATATATATATATATATATATATATATATATATATATATATATATATATATATATATATATATGTGTGTGTGTGTGTGTGTATGTGTGTATATTTTCCAAGAGTCGCTCCTTCCGACTGCTTGGGCCCTATGGAAATTGGCGCACATGCCGGCAGAGCACGCCAGTAGTCAATCCTTGAAAAATCACAACAGTGTTGTGCGCTCTCAGTAATTCGAGGGTCTACCAGATATTAAGTCCAAGGTTGTTTATTCATTTAACAACATGTTTCGGCTTACTTAGAAGCCTTGCTCACATGAGCAAGGCTTCTGAGTAAGATGAAACATGTTGATGGGGTCCCTGGGGCTATAACTGCCTCAGAAGGGGGGCCACAAGGCCTCTCTCCTAAATTAAAAAGCCCTGGGGGATGGGGCTCCAGGGGACAGAAGTGGCCCATGGAAGGGGGGCCACATGGCCCCCCTCCCAAATATTTAATTATTTTAAAAAAATGAGGCATTGCCCAGGCAGGTGGGGTCCCCAGGGCCGATAAAAGCCTCAGGAGGGGGCTGCGCGAGTCCCCTAAAAAAAAAACAGAAAAGACAGGCCAGGCCCTAGCGATGTGGTCCCCACAGCCCCAAAAAACTAGTTAGAGAAGGGAGGGGCATACAGACCCCCTTATAACAAAACTCAAAAATAGAAAAGCCGTCATTTTGCTGAAAGCCCCACCCCCTCCCTGCACCACTCTGCAAACGCACCCCCTGACGCGTTTTAAGTTGGGGGATTAAATTCCCTTCATTCCCGAGGGTCCCTGGGGGCCATATAACCCACCAAGTACCTCCAGTAAGCCCAACATAGTGGGATTGCTAAGAGGTGGTTATGCCCCTGTTTACACCACTCTGCAAACACGCCTCTTGGCGCACTGCTGGTGGAATGATGAGGTCCACTTCCTCCCAGCAGCAGTGCCCCAGGAGTCGTGTTTGCAGAGTAATGTAAAAAGGGTGTGTGGCCTTTGAGCATTTTCAGCAAACCAGCTGTTTGGAGCTCACTGGAGGTAACAGGAGGATTAGTTGGCCCCAAGGACATCAGCTAGCCAAGAGCACGCCAGGAGACGCGTTTGCAAAGTAGTGGAAAAAGGGGGGTGGTATGTGTCCATTTATCAGCAATCCCACTGTGTGGGGCTTACTGGAGGTAAGAGGTAGGCTAGTTGGCTCCTAAGTCCCTCCAGCAGCAAAGGTAACTTCAAACCCATCCAAGAGCGCCCCAAGGGGGCCAACTACTCCTCTTGTTACCTCCAGTAATTTCCACACAGCGGGATTCCTAAGATGTCTTCGGAGGCCACGTCCCCTTTCTCCAACACCCTGCAAACGCACATCCAGGCAAACTATGAGATGGGGATGTAGCCCACTTTACTGCTGAGGCACTTTGGGGGCCAAGAACCCATGCAGCGAAGCCCCATCACAGGACCTCTGCGACAAACTTGGAACCTTTTTCCACCTCAATTCAAAAACCTCTATCGACCGCCCACCAGATAACCCAACCAGACTCCTGCTCTCCAGAGACACCAGCCATCCCACCATAGGCAACTGGACACCCATCACGATGAAAGATACCTCCTCGACCATGAAAGGCATCCACTCGGGGGCCCCCACCGACCCCTGCCCCCCCACTTCCACAATAGAGCCATGGCCACCATCCCACCTGAACTACAATGAGCCATCAACACCACCTTCAAAACAGGCACCTTCACAGACGACTGAAAATGCGCCGAAGTCAGGCCCCTGCTCAAGAAGCCCACAGAGGACCCCACCGACCTCAAAAAATACTGGCCCATTTTACTACTCCCCTTCACAGCCAAAGTTGCAGAGAAAACAGTCAACAGGGAACTAACATGGTTCATTGAAGAGAATGCCATCCTTGACCCATCCCAATCCGGATTCCGAAGCAACCACAGCTCAAAGACCACCCACCTCGCCACCATAGAGGACATCAGCACCCTCCTGGACGAAGGCCGCTCTGCAGCCCTCATCCTACTCAACCTATCGGTGGCCTTCAACACTGTATCCCACCACTCACTAGTCGCAAGACTACACAGCGATGGCATACAAGGAGCAGCCCTGGACTGGATCCAATCATTCCTCACCAAAGGAGCCACAGGGACAGACTGCCAGCCTTCCTTTCCGATCCCATGAAAAACACCTGAGGATTCCCACAGGGCTCATCTCTGAGCCCGACCCTCTTCAACATCTACATGGCCCCCCTCGCAGCCATCGTCCGACAACACGGCCTCAGCATCATATCCTACACCAACGACACCCAGCTCATCCCCTCCCTAACCAAAGAACCCACCAATGCCAAACTCACCTTCCAGAAAGGAATGCAAGACGTTGCAGCCTGGATGACCGACAGCTGCCTGAAACTTCATGTTGAGAAAACAGAAGTCCTCACTCTGGGAACCACCCCTTGGCATGGGACAACACCTGGTGGTCATCTGCTCTCAGAGGCCCAATGTCAAACCGGAAGGTGTTTGCAGAACCACAGTACCTTTTCAAAATTGGCCTCAGGTGCCCCATCCGGGGGCTCAATATGAGCTACAATTTGTCCTCGTAATTAAAGTGTTTCAAATCGGAACCCACTAAAGGGAGAAATGGATGCAAAATTTAAACTACAGTTACCAGTGTGCACCGGAACAGTAACCATAATGAAAGGCACACCTGAGGCCAATTTTGAAAATTTGAAAAGCGCACAGGGTTCTGTGGTTCTGCAAACACCTTCTGGTTTTACATTGGGCCTCTGAGGAAGGAGAAAGACATCTTCGAAAAGCGTCAGGCCGAGAGGACGCCAAAATAGAATGGAAAGCTGCCTGCTTTCTTCAATAAAGGGAGTTACCTTACTTGCAGCAGGAGTGCGGCCTTATTTTTGCTGGTGCAATTTTCAGAGTTATATTACACGACAGCTCCAGGCCGTGAAAGGAACGCACCCCCCATCAAGCGATCAAAGGGGCCACTCGAGAGGAGCCTTCTCCTTGGTTGTGGCGCTGCAAGAGAATTTGAATTCAGCAGGCAGAGTCCCATCCGGGGACTCAATATGAGGTACAATTTGTCCTCATAATTAAAGTGTTTCAAATCAGACCCCACTGAATGGAGAAATGGATGCAAAATGTAAACTACAGTTACCAGTGTGCACCGGAACAGTAATTATAATGAAAGGCACACCTGAGGCCAATTTTGAAAATTTGAACAGCGCACAGGGTACTGTGATTCTGCAAACACCTTCTGGTTTGACATTGGGCCTCTGAGAAAGGAGAAAGACATCTCTGAAGCGCATCCGGCATAGAGGAAGCCAAAACGAGATGGAATGCTGCCTGCTTTCTTTAATAAAGGGAGGTTTTTTCTTTCTTTCTTTCCTTTCTTTCTTTATTGTTTGACTTATTATCATTTATATTCACATTAAGTCTTATCGCTGTTAACATGTTTATATGCTTTAACATTTAACACATAACCAAAAATCGCCATTATGATATTCCAACATGTCCGCTATGCTACTCCCGCGTTTAGTCCGTCTTCACCCTCCAGTCCCCCACACAAAGTCATTACGCGCACTCGTGGTTTTCTATCAGCATTCACAGGCGAGACTCCGAAAGAAACTTGCTGAAAACAGAAGTTTTACTTAAGGATTTGGACTTTCTATAGGTAATCTGCGGATTCCTAGCCACCTGGTGTCCTAACACTGGATCATGTCTAATAAAGTGCCAGTGCTTCTGTAAAATTTGTCATACTCTTAGATGTTGTTTGTTGTATGTTTTAATGAATCTATGAGTGACTTTATGTTCTTTATTTCTCTTCCTTTTGTCTGTTTTGGACGGTTCAAAGAGTATCTTTTCCCTTCTTATACTCCTAGATTTTTGAGATGGTATTTCTAGTAATTTGGGTGAAGACCGTGATTGTAAAAAATAAGATTTCATTTCTTTCTCTATTTTGTCATACTCCCTTTGTGACCTGCATGCTCTCCTGGCTCTGTAAAATTCTCCAAAGGGAATACTTCTAATACTTCTAATCAAAGGAGCTGGGTGTGCACTTTTGTCGTGTAAAGTTGTGTTCCCTGCTGTTGTCTTTCTAAAAATTGTTGTCTCTAGTTTCTCCCCCTCCACCATTATTCTTAAAAGTCAACTGATTGCTTTTATGTCCCACAAAGTTTAGATTTAAATTATTTACATTAAGGTCATTGATAAATTCACCCACTTCTGTCTCTGTGCCCTGCCACAACACAAACACATCATCAATATACCTTAGCCATAAAAGAAACTTGTCAGTCCATTGATTCAAAGTCAGTCCCCGAGCACCTGCTCCTCCCACCAGCCTAGATGTATATTCGTCTAACTGGGGCCGTAGCAGGTTCCCATGGTAGTCCCTTGTTCCTGTTGAAAAAGTTAATTCTCAAACAAAAAATGTTCTTTGTAAGACAGTCTTCCATCATATTTAAAAGCATGTCATTATGTTCTGTATACTTCATGCGCTTCATCCACAAATAGTATTCAGTGGCTCTAAGTCCATCTTGATGTCTGATACTGGTATACACTGTAGATACATCCAGCGTTACCAGAACCATGTCCTTTTCCCATCTGACATCATAAATATGTTTCAAAAAATCAGATGAGTCCTTCAGGTAAGATGGCTGTGTTTTTACTATGGGATTAAAACAAAATCTAAATACTTAGAAACATTTTCAAACCAGCTATTTTGGGCTGAAATCATTCGCCTCCCTGGTGGATTGTACTTGTCCTTATGAACCTTTGGGATCATATAAAAAGTGGGGAGGACTGGATGCTCTTCTTTTAAAAACTTATATTCGTCCCAACTTAACAGGTCTTTCTCTTTCCATTCTGACAGTTTATCATAGAATCTTTCTTGTACTGTTTTGTATTCAATTATTGTAACTCTCTTATAGCATTCCACATTATTAAGTTGTTTCAAAGCCTCTTCTCTGTATTATTCTCTCCCCCACAGTACGGCATTGCCCCCTATGTCCGAGGGCTTTACTATTATTTCTGGACTCTTTTTGATTTTCTCAATCGTGCAAAATAATTGTCTCTCCTCTGATATACTGATTGCTTACTATTTGAATAGTAAAGATGTTTTAGATCTTTTATGACATGTTCTGCGAAAGAGTCCAAATTATCATTGTCCATCTGCGGTATGTATTCCAACTTGGGTCGGAAAGGTGTTTCGACTCTAGCTCCTGTTGATGGTGTTATGGGGTTACTTTTAGTATCATGAGTTTCTCCTTCCTCTTGGAATTCACATGCTGTCTCATTTTGTAAGGACCACATATCAAGATTGGTAGATCGATTTGAGTCAAGTTTGAAGTAGTTATAGGATCTCTGGTTTGATCTTCAACTGTGTCATTTCTATTCGAGTTGGAGTGTTATTTAGTTAATTTTGGTTTTCATATGAATCTAAATAGATCCCTCTCCTCTGTTTCCTCTGCCTCCTAGTCTTCCGCGTCCTCTCATCAATCTGTTGTTTGTTCTCTGGTCTAGCTGGTCCAACTGTAAAAAACGCAACTCATCTGACACATTGAGTCTTGTGACCGGTGTTCTTGTTGTTGTTGTTTCCTCCTGTTCTGAACCTGTGTCAGAGCTCTGTTTGCTCTGAGAAATATCTTTTTGGGCCATTTCGCTGTTCTGCACCTTCTGCCTTCTGACCGTTTCAAAAAGTTATGCAAATGTATAAGGGCCATATGTATCATTGAAATTCGCATTCACAAAGGCCGAACTTCGCGGAATTTCGGCCTTTGCGAATGTGAATTCTCAATATGGTATGTATTAAGCAAATGTGGGTCAAAATAAGGAATTGCACAATTTGCGATTCCTTATTTTGCGATTGCATTTAAGGAATCGCAATATTTGCGATTCCTTAAATGCCCCCTTGAAAATATTCTCAATTTGCGATTAGCTAATTGCTAATTGCACATTTCCCCTTCATTCCTATGGGCCTCCTGGCCCATAAAAATGAATGAGAAATTATTCCTTAATTGCGATTAGCAATTTGCTAATCGCAATTAAGGAATTTTAAGAAATCGCTAATAAGAAGCTGATTTCTACATACATACCATTTTGCGATTTCTAAATAGCGATTCCTTAAAAATCGCTATTTAGGAATCGCAAAAGGGAATGTTGATACATATGGCGCTAAATGTGCCCATTCTTGTAGACCAGCCGATCTCTCAGAAACTTGGTCGCTTTCCTATCTTTAATTCTTTATTCATACTTTTCTAGATGGTTTTTCAAATTGATTTAGATGTTGTTATTCTATTCTTGTCCGTTTCTTTTTCCAAGATCTGTTGTATTTCCTTAATTTGTGTCAGTACTTCATTTCTTTCCTGTTCAGCATATTTCAATAGTATTTTAATCATATTCATGGAGCTCTCTGCACTGTTCTCCACCCAATCCTAGTGAATCCCCGGATTGGGGTTTTTGTATGTTGGTGTGATCATTATCCTTAAGCCCCTTGGTACCCTACCTACTTGAACATATTGTCTTAATGAGGCTACCTCCCACCATTGAGAGATTTCACTTTTTTTTTTCAATTTGTCTAACTGTTGCATTCTTTTTCCTACATCGCTGCTCATTTGGCTTGTTGTTGCATTGGTGCCCTCATTACGAAGGTTTCCTGTTCTGGTTTCTGTGAAAATTTTCAATGCCTCCTGCTCCCTCAACGAGCACTCATCATCACTCATATTTGTTGAAAAATCTTTGTTTCCTTACGCTGCACTAACTGCTGTTTGCCCCTCCTTCGTACTTAGAGAGTCAACGGTTTGCAGTCGGACTCCTGTCCACCCCAATGCACGCCTCTTACCGGAGTTTGAACATTCCGGTGCTCTTTTTAGTGAAGTAGTGTGGCTCACTGGTTAGAGGCGGCAGACCCGAGAGCAGAGGAGGGCCCGGGACCAGGGTTCGATTCCCGGTGCGGCAGGTTTCTGGACCAGGGTCAGCGGACTCAATAATTCTCTCGCCTCGGTGCCCACTCTGATCAGCGATCACACTCGGCAACTCTGGGCATTAGCTTGCCTCATCTTCACTAACGGCCCCACCAGACCGCCGGGGATGCCTGGTCTCACCCTGGAGATACCCATTAAGGGACCATCTCTCAGGGAAGCCAGGAAGGGTTTCGCAGCGGTCGAAGCGCCTTGGGACCCTCCGGGTGAGTAGTGCGCTATTATAAATGCCTATACATTACATTACATTACATCTACGAGGAACCTCCGATACCTGTTGCACGTTGCAGCCCTCCCCTCTTCTGATTCTTCCTACGAGCAGTGATGAGGTCCGGGGGCACGTCAGCCTCGTACCTGCTTCGGTACCTTGCAAATTGCTGCTGCAGGCATTCATCCTTAACGCCAGTGATGCCGAAAAAGAGACTTCTGCCTTGTCTCGTTAATGCAAGCAATTACACCTTTGATTTTCAAAAGATGACTTTGGCATTCCAGTGGTTCAATCACTGAGATTTATTTCAACCCAGAGCGATACAAATATGTAGGTTGCCAGTTGCCTGCAAAATAAAGAAGGTGAATTTGCATTTGTGGGGTGTCTCTATGCAGGGCAAAGAACTTTGTGGTAATTAAAAGAGTGGCACCCCTCGCCGCAGAGATGCCCCACCGCGGATGCAGCGGGGCTGCAGCGCTCGGAAATGTGACCGCTTTGAGGAGATGCAAATAGATGACTTTTGTGGGGTTTTGGATATCAACAGACAAATAATTGTGTTCACTGTCACAGCACCCACTTGGAATATACATTTTTTATGATTGAATTTCCTGAAGGACCCACTGTGGTTGAAGTAGGACTACCGGTCCCATAAGGCAACTTTTCGAAGTCCCAACAGGGCGGGACTTATTGGTATAAAGTCCACTCAGCTGATGGGACTTTTCAATCATTGCCAGTGAACATGTGCACGGAGCACGAAACGCGTATGGCATTTGCTGGACTGGTGTAATGCACGTTGCCTGTTGCCTGCAAAATAAAGAAGGTGAATTTGCATTTGTGCGGCGTCTCTATGCAGGGCAAATAATTTTGTGGTAATTAAAAGAGCGGCGCGCCTCGCCGCAGAGATGCCCCAGGAGATGCAAATAGATGACTTTTGTCGGATTTTGGATATCAACAGACAAAGAATTGTGTTCGCTGTCACAGCACCCACTTGGAATATATATTGGAATATATATTTTTATGATTGAATCTCCTGAAGGACCCACTGTGGTTGAAGTAGGACTACCGGTCCCATAAGGCACGTTGCCTGTTGCCTGCAAAATAAAGAAGGTGAATTTGCATTTGTGCGGAGTCTCTATGCAGGACAAATAATTTTGTGGTAATATATATATATATTCACTGAAAAAACCATAGGTTATAGACCATATATAGTTAGGAATTAGCATTTACAAAACCTTGAAAATTCACTGAAAAAACCATAGGTTATAGACCATATATAGTTAGGAATTCGCATTTACAAAACCTTATTTTACTCACACAAAACCATTGAAATTCCATATATAGTTAGTTGCACTAACTATATATCGCGCACCCGCAATCCACTGCTGATGATGTCACATATTACATCATTCATGACATGGTCAGTGACATCACTGATGACATCACTGATGACATCTCAAATGACATCACTGATGACATCTCAAATGACATCACTGGTGACATCACTGATGACATCTCATTTGACATTACTGATCACATCACTGATGATATCATTCATGTGATAATACGATGAACCTCTTCAGACTCTAATATAACCTTAGATACAATCAGTGTAAACAGACACTCACAGACTGTCACTCATCCATGGAGTTACTCACACACCTAGTCAGTCATGCAAAGAATCAATCACACCTCCATTTCCTCAACTATACAGTTATACAAACTTTACTTATTCAAACATATACTAACACATATTTACTCTCTTATACAATCCCTGATACAAGTTCACAATGATCCATACAGCCACTCACACATTCTCTGGCTCTTATGCACAGTTATTTATATATGTCAACTCTCACATGTACTGTGTTTTACATATGTACTTACTTTGACATGTAGCACTGAGATATCCATTCACTCACCAATACACTCATGCACACAGTCAACCGCCCATACAGCTGTTTCCACATGCACTTTTGAAACCATACATCTAGTGAATCAACTGCTCACACATCTATGCACAGAGTCATACACCTCCCAGCCACCCACACACACACTCAGTCTCCCATACAAATACTTGGGCAACCAATCAATAACCCATATAGTTACTCACATAGCTACTTATCAACACATGCAACAGTTTACAGAACAACAGACATAATGATGCACAAATTAAGACAGTTTAGTCACTAACTCATGCACTCAGTGAGACACATTTAATCACTCACTCATACAGTCAGTCATGCACCTACTAAATCCTTCATCCAGACACTTATACATCCACTCATTCTTCAATATGTAAGACATATTTTAACTTTATAGAAACATACAGTCACTGGATGTTGTCATCAGTGATGTCATCAGTGATGTCATTTGAGATGTCATCAGTGATGTCATCAGTGATGTCACTGACCATGTCATGAATGATGTAATATGTGACATCATCAGCAGTGGATTGCGGGTGCGCGATATATAGTTAGTGCAACTAACTATATATGGAATTTCAATGGTTTTGTGTGAGTAAAATAAGGTTTTGTAAATGCGAATTCCTAACTATATATGGTCTATAACCTATGGTTTTTTCAGTGAATTTTCAAGGTTTTGTAAATGCTAATTCCTAACTATATATGGTCTATAACCTATGGTTTTTTCAGTGAATTTTCAAGGTTTTGTAAATGCTAATTCCTAACTATATATGGTCTATAACCTATGTTTTTTTCAGTGAATATATATATATACATACATATATAAACATATATCATCTGTATATCTATATAAATACAAACATAAATGCATGCATACATATACTTATATGCATACAGATGCATGTTATTTACATGAAAGTTGAAAAAACACTAATAAAAGCAAAGCTAAAAAGCCACCTCATTACAAACAGAATGGCTTTAACTTAAACGAGGGCGAGATCTATTGCATTTTCAATGCTTGTTTACTTTGGTTCCATCAAGAAGGCATTCAGATGTGTCACACATTTGCCATAAATTCTGAACGTTAGCACTCTAGTTGCACATTAGAACACTGTAGTAAAGCTACTGCTCACCAGGGACGTCTGCTGCTGGTATTCAAAGTGCATGTTTCAGTCTGCATGTCAGAATTTTTTTAATGAAATAGAAGAGGATTTGAGAAGTCACTCAAAATGATCCCTAATTTTTCTTTCTGAAGCACTAATCATACTTTCTATGGCAAAATTAACCCCCTCATGTTGTTCCTTTTTAAATTGAGTGTTTTCAGACTTACCACTTCATTCCAATCAAGATGGCTTCTGGTGTGCCATACTTTTGTCATAAGTAAGACTGTTAGCGCTCTAGTTGTTCTTTAGAACACTCTGGGACATTCTGTCAATGGGCTATACTTCGGGTACATCTGGGTGATATTTGGGCTACATTTAGGCTCTTTTGTCTCTGGTGGCCATCTTGGGAGACTGTATGTCAGAATTTTTTAATGAAATTGAAGAGGGTTTGAGAAGTCACTCAAAATGTGCCCTAATTTTTCTTTCTGCAGCACTAATCATAATTCATATGGCAAAATATACCCCCTTATTTTGTTCCTTTTTAAATTAAATGTTTTAAGAGTTACCACTTTATTCCAATCAAGATGGCTTCAGGTGTGCCATACCTTTGTAATAAGTAGGACTGTTAGCGCTCTAGTTGTTCTTTAGAACACTCTGGGACATTCTGTCATTGGGCTATACTTGGGCTACATCTGGGTGATATTTGGTCTACATTTGGGCTCTTTTGTCTCTGGTGGCCATTTTGGGAGACTGCATGTCAGAATTTTTTAATGAAATAGAAGAGGATTTGAAAAGTCACTCAAAATGTGCCCTAATTTTTCTTTCTGCAGCAATAATAATACCTTCTATTGCATAATATACCCCCTCATTTTGTTCCTTTTTAAATTAAATGTTTTAAGAGTTACCACTTTATTCCCATCACGATGGCTCCAGGTGTGCTATACCTTTGTAATACGTAGGACTGTTAGCGCTCTAGTTGTTCTTTAGAACACTTTAGGAGGCTGCAGTAGAGCACAAAGGAATCAACTGACAGTCTCTGTCCTTGTTGGATGTACATGTTTTACTGAGAATGTCAGACTTCATTTTCACATGACTGAGAAAGATAATGTGAATTTACAGAAAATATGCTTTCAGTTTAGCTTATAGATCCCCTTCCAAACCACTGTGGGAAAATCATGAGATATTAGTTTTCTTTCAAACAATATTCATGATATCACAGCAGAAGGTTTTTTCACATGGTAAAATCACCTTAGAACCCACCACAATTCCTAAAACGAGTATGGTACAATCAACAAATGATTTATAATGTAACTAAAGTCCTAAAACCCTCTATTAACTACAATGCTTTTTAATGAGGTGCTATCATGTATATTGGTCCCAAGATGGCTGCCAACACTTCTTGGATGAAGTGCTGACAGCCAATCAGATCAGATGTGTGGTTAGGCTCCGCCCAGATATATATCTTTTTTTGAACCTAAATTACTCAAAATCCACTGGAGCACATATATTGAGACCTAGCAAAGGCACATCGGGCTAACAGTCCCTACAATTTTGCCAAGTTTCGTGCAAATCCATTCAGCCGTTCGAGCTAAAAGTGAGGCCAACCGCCCTATGGAAATTAACATGGGAAAAACGCGTTTTGGGACCCCCCTTTTTTCTCGGCCCCCCCTTGATGAAACCCCCCAAATTGTCAGGGGCTGCTCAGAAACAAAATGTTCCATTTTCCTGAAAATTTCAGCCAATTCCGTCCACAAACGCCAAAGTTATTAGACATAGAATTTTCAAAAATCCCATAGAGAAAAAATCCTAACTATATATACCTACTGGCGACCGCCAGTAGGTAATATATATATATATATATATATATATATATATATATATATATATATATATATATATATATATATATATATATATATATATATATATATATATATATATATATATATATATATATATATATATATATATATGTTTTATAACAAACTACCAACGTTTCGAAGTTGCACTCATCTACCAGTCTGTGTAAAAGCAAAACTGGCTTGCCTTCCCTCGGAGAACAATCCATTCAGCATTACGCTTTTCGGAGCTCTTTTGCTCCTTGATCACAGGCATGCATAGAAACAGCAATGAAAGATGAGGCCACAGGTGACTACCACAAATGCTGCATGCTGGTAGTCTACAGTAGTTGTCATTAGTAGGCCTTGGTGCCCCTACTTTTGTTACCACCGTGGGTCTTGCATATTTCCATGCCAGTAAAATTATATTCACAGCCCTCCAGTGGGCCTCCAAGGTGAGGGTTTGCTGTTAATCATGCTGACTGATTTTTCCAATCGGAGGCTCCGCACATTTCTGTGCCACTGTGGCCCCTTAATATCTTCCAGGTGGTGCACAATACATAACAATGGGCTGCTGCAGTAATTTATTTTAACACAAACTATCAACATTTCAAAGTTGCACTCAACTACAGGTCTGTGTAAAAGCAAAACCGGCTTGCCTTCCCTCGGAGAATAATCCATTCAGCATTCTGTGTTTTGGAGCTCTTTTGCTTCTTGATCACAGGCATGCATAGAAACCGCTTTGTGTTAAAAAAAAAATATATATATATATATATATATATATATATATATATATATATATATATATATATATATATATATATATTCCTTCGTTCTCTCCCTCGTACAGTCAGAGCTGCCACCCAAATGAAGATTGGGTCGTCGCAAGGACCCCACGAGAGCAGGTCCCATCAAATACAATAAACTCCTTGACAAAAAGAATGACAACACCATGTGTGGTTTCCAGACTTTATTACCGGCCACTATCAAAAGCGATTCAACTGCAAAGCAGTCTTGCTCACTGATACCGAGGTATCGAGTGTGGCCATTTTTTAAACCTAATTCATGCGTGTCACATGACAACTTCAGTGATAGTAAAAACAGACTCATCGTTCATTTCACTTTGGGTAAATGGTAATATAAAACCTTAATATTAACAATCCAATATTTCAGTTGGTATCAGTAATAAAGTTTTACAAGTTCATTACCTTGATTATCAACAGCAATTACTCACATTTTCAATTGATATTTACAGTATGTACAACATAGCGCATTCCGTTATACTTGAATGCGACTGTGCTAACTGCTGTCTTGCCATTATTCCACTCTAATTGTATGTACAGTGAAATCATTGTACCTTATTTAATCATGCAAACTTTTATAAATCTGTGGTTTACTTGATAAGGGAAAACTTACAGCATCTTGTATTTTTACACCTATCCAGACCAAGAGGGCCTATATCGTTACAATGCATGTCATTACAATGTATTTTTTACATTGCAAAATCCATTACAACACATTAGATTTAGATAATTTTCTTCATCAATCCATTTACATGTTACAGATGCATGTGGAGATCTTCAACATTCAGGCCATCTGGCTGCTTAGAATCTAGCTCTATATTATAGTGTGACTCTAATCTCCTTTATGCTTTTTTCCTTGTTCCCTCCTCTGCCATTCTCTGCCACAGAATCGATCACAAAATATTTTAATCCCCTAGCATCTTTATTATGGACCTTCTCAAATTGCTGTGCAACTGGATAAGACCGGTCACCATTCTTTATTGCCCTTAGATGCTGTAGGACCCTTTTGGGAACTTCTAAAATTGTGCAAGCCACATGGGCATTGCAGCATGTAGACAGCATAACTTATCTTGCAGGTATGTTTACCCCTAATTTTCCTTATATTTTTAGTCAGCCCCTCTCCTTTCTAATTTGCAGGGCCTGTTCCAGGGAGGAGACTTTCCCCAGGGTTGGGAACGACCAGAGAGGGGGGATTACCAGCCCCCTCCCAATTTTAAAAAAATAAGATGGTTCCGGGGAGGTGGTGTTCTCTGGGGCCAAAGGGGGGGCCAAAGACACTCCTCAATAAAAATGAATTAACCCTGTAAAGTGGTAGTCCCCAGGGAACGAAGCGTTCAAGAGGACCCCCTGGTTTTTTTTTTAAATTGTCCCCCGGGAGCTGGTATTCCCTGGGGCAGCGGTGGTAGCCATATGGCTGACTCCCATTCATTTAAACTGAGAACCCCGGGGAGGTGATAAACTCCAGAATAGGGGGAGAATGCTCCCCTCTGCTTTATTTTTAATAAAGCAGGATCATCGGATCCAACACGACTCCTGACCATTTTTTAAAATGCTTTTTTGTCCCTGCAGGGTCCCCATGAGACCGCCCCCAAGAGGTCTAGGGGTTCAGAGTATTTCTCCCCTGCCCCATTTTCTCTTTTTAAAACTTTGTTTCTGTGACTCAACTTGGAGCAACACCAAATATGGCAGCTCCGACATTTTCAAGCCACAGGGATACACCATATTTACTATAATAAGGCAGACCCCTGTGTTTTCTCTAGCGCTGGTGCTAAAATTAGCTGCCTACCACCAATGCAGACACCCAGCACCATAGTGCAAGGGTGCCTGCATTTCAGGGAATTATAGTTTATGTGCAGGAAGGGACGCCTTGGCCCTTTCCTGCACATAAACAATCCATAATGGGTATTTGTTACTTCTATGTGTGCTGCATTCTGCAGCAGATATAGAAGTAGCAAATCCTCATTATTTAATCATTGTTCATGTGCAGGAAGGGAGACCTTCCTATACATAAACAAACTTTAATTTATTTTTGCTGTTTCTATGTGTTCTGCAGAATCCAGCATACATAGACAAAGGAAAAGCAAGGGGAAATCAAACCTTTTTAATGCCTGCACTTGCCTGGCATGAGTTTTTGGCTCTGTCATAGATTTACACATCCTTGTAAATCTAGGGCAGTGTCAAAAAGCAATGTGTGTTGTGGTAGGATATCCACAGCAACACCCATTGCCTGCCCCTTTGCTGCAGAGGACTGCAGTAGAAAGGGGCATATTTACAAGGTGATGTTAAGCCACGTTAAGTGGCTTAGTGCCACCTTGTAAATTTTAAAAATGGCGCTACACCACCGGAGCATCAAAAAAAGTGATACTCCGAGACGATAGGGGCTTGAAAATATGCAAAACACAAAAGAGCAGACCAAGTCTGGAAGAAGTGTGTGCCTGCAGTAGCAACCGTGTGGTACTAATGGTGAGTGCGTGCAACCAAGGCTGCCAAAAATGAAGACTATTGGTGGCAGGCGGCTGAAACAATTCCCATCAGACCACCCATGTGGTGGAGTTTACGTCACGTGGGAATTGATAATCATGCCAACCCAAGTCCGACCAAATAGTGCCGGTACGGGAATGAATGTCAAAAAATATGATCATTATGTGCATCCTAAAGTGATGTGGATTGAGAAAGTGCAGTGCTCAAAAAATCATAATACTTAAAATTGGCTACCCAGACTCTAAAGAGCGCTCAAATTAGAGGTCCGAGTGTCAAAGATTAAAAACACGCTAGGTAGTAAGACTACCCTATGGCGCTAGGCAGTATGGTCGACATGTTTCAGCCTTAAGGGCATTTGACCCGGCTTTCTTCAGGACCTTTGACAACAATTATAGCTACTGCAACTACAAGGTGAGTGTAATAGTGAGAAAAAACAAGAATGTACTGGAAAAGTTACATATATATCAGGAGTTTAGAATACTTAAATGTCCACTGGAGGGAGAGGAATAAGTCTTCTTCCTATCAAAAAAACCAAAAAGACAGAGTGTCAAACAACACCAAGTTCCACACAGACACCATAGCACACACACAGAAAGACAATACAGGCACACCTGCATGAATAATTTACATTCTGCATTAGAGAAAAGCATAATAGCTTGATCACATTGAGGAATTTCCTCACCGTGATACTCACCCAGCTTTGTGTGGGTGATGGCCGCACCTCACCCGGCAACTGCTCGGGAGTATGAGGCCCCGCTCTGCAGTGTAGAAATAAAAGACACAGTAAGCACACAACTTTACCGTGCCTAACCAATGGCTCTACACTAAAAACCCAACAGACGTGTGGTAGCTACCCCTCTGCCAAGACTAACACTGACAATCATCAAAAATTCAGGGGGTGCGTGGAAATCGCATATTTTATGATATTGTTCATGTTACAGGGCACTGTCCTAATACTGCTGGGTGCCTCTAGGTAATCTTATCTAAGGTGATTGTCCTTAATCTATGCAAAGAAAAGGACCTATTAATAACCATGGCCTATTTTCAACCAAGGTACCTAAATATTGGATGGCTAACTTGACATCCACTCCTGAGTAGCTGCCTGAGCCTATATCAATCCTAGATTACTTCGCTGTAAAGAGATATCAGGGGGCGAGCTTGCCACCCTAACGAAGAGTAGTGGGGATGAGGGGCCATATTGGCTCCCTTCTCTCTGGCTGACTCGATAGTATAACCTACTAGGCAGAGCTACACTGCAGTAAAGACAAAGCCCTAACCGTCTCACCTCTCCGTCGGTGCCTTGGAGCTGAAGGCGAGCGGAAGTGGAGGCGAGTTGTAGAAACGCCCTTCCACATTAAATAGTAACCCTGCATGAAGCAATGAGTCCTCCAATCTGTGCCTCATAGGTAGAAACGCGGAAGGTACCGCGGGAGGAACCACTTATTAGTAGCGCATGCGTGGAGAGGTGAAAAACACTGTACTCTCGCGCATGCGCAGTCAACAGTTGTCGTAAAAACCCGGAAGACCAGCTAAACAGATAGCTGTTCAAGATTCCGTAGTTTGGCCCACAGCAGGAAGGGAATACCGTTTAGATAATTTATGTTTCATACAGATTAGTCACAAAGATAAAATAGTAATTTCTCTAGGCATGAGCGTCCCTAAGGACACGTGTATGCCCCTTGGGGAGATTCTGCTCTACTGCCATGGGCTCGGTAGACCTCACCGGATCGGGTTTAACAATATCTGGCACTGCAAATGCAAACAAGATTGCGAGACCGCATCTCCCGTAGTGGAGAACAACAGTCTCAGATGGAATATCAGACGTCATATTCCATCATTTGTGTGGAGTGTTGGGAAGTAGTATTATCATACATCCAAAGGGGATATGGTCTCAAAGTATATATTATACAGGGAGAAATTTATTAGAGAATGACTCATCAGCTGACTTTTCATGAAGAAGAAAAAAGCGCTGTCTGGACTAGATACAAGGCTTCTAATTAGGGCATGAATACCATCAAGTGTCACTATGTGGTAAAAAATGGTGGCGAAAAACCCCTTGAAGAATGATTTTACTTATGAGCAGTGATGAAAAACAGTGATGTAAAACAGTGGAGGCAGACAGACGGGCAACACACACAATTGAGTTGGATGAGCAAAGGTGCAAACTAAACTGTGTTTGCTTCCTAGTTTAATAGACCCGCAACTGGAAGTTGCACTTAATACTGAGAAAAAAGAAGGGTGTGTGGAGGGTCAAGGGGACTGTTTAATGACCTTTCTGCTCGCTCCCCTATGTCAAGATACAAAACACAAAAGAGCAGACCAAGTCTGGAAGAAGTGTGTGCCTGCAGTAGCAACCGTGTGGTACTAATGGTGAGTGCGTGCAACCAAGGCTGCCAAAAATGAAGACTATTGGTGGCAGGCGGCTGAAACAATTCCCATCAGACCACCCATGTGGTGGAGTTTACGTCACGTGGGAATTGATAATCATGCCAACCCAAGTCCGACCAAATAGTGCCGGTACGGGAATGAATGTCAAAAAATATGATCATTATGTGCATCCTAAAGTGATGTGGGTTGAGAAAGTGCAGTGCTCAAAAAATCATAATACTTAAAATTGGCTACCCAGACTCTAAAGAGCGTTCAAACTAGAGGTCTGAGTGTCAAAGATTAAAAACACGCTAGGTAGTAAGACTACCCTATGGCGCTAGGCAGTATGGTCGACATGTTTCAGCCTTAAGGGCATTTGACCCGGCTTACTTCAGGACCTTTGACAACAATTATAGCAACTGCAACTACAAGCTGAGTGTAATAGTGAGAAAAAACAAGAATGTACTGGAAAAGTTACATATATATCAGGAGTTTAGAATACTTAAATGTCCACTGGAGGGAGAGGAATAAGTCTTCTTCCTATCAAAAAAACCAAAAAGACAGAGTGTCAAACAACACCAAGTTCCACACAGACACCATAGCACACACAGAAAGACAATACAGGCACACCTGCATGAATAATTTACATTCTGCATTAGAGAAAAGCATAATAGCTTGATCACATTGAGGAATTTCCTCACCGTGATACTCACCCAGCTTTGTGTGGGTGATGGCCTCACCTCACCCGGCAACTGCTCGGGAGTATGAGGCCCCGCTCTGCAGTGTAGAAATAAAAGACACAGTAAGCACACAACTTTACCGTGCCTAACCAATGGCTCTACACTAAAAACCCAACAGACGTGTGGTAGCTACCCCTCTGCCAAGACTAACACTGACAATCATCAAAAATTCAGGGGGTGCGTGGAAATCGCATATTTTATGATATTGGTCATGTTACAGGGCACTGTCCTAATACTGCTGGGTGCCTCTAGGTAATCTTATCTAAGGTGATTGTCCTTAATCTATGCAAAGAAAAGGACCTATTAATAACCATGGCCTATTTTCAACCAAGGTACCTAAATTTTGGATGGCTAACTTGACATCCACCCCTGAGTAGCTGCCTGAGCCTATATCAATCCTAGATTACTTCGCTGTAAAGAGATATCAGGGGGCGAGCTTGCCACCCTAACGAAGAGTAGTGGGGATGAGGGGCCATATTGGCTCCCTTCTCTCTGGCTGACTCGATAGTATAACCTACTAGGCAGAGCTACACTGCAGTAAAGACAAAGCCCTAACCGTCTCACCTCTCCGTCGGTGCCTTGGAGCTGAAGGCGAGCGGAAGTGGAGGCGAGTTGTAGAAACGCCCTTCCACATTAAATAGTAACCCTGCATGAAGCAATGAGTCCTCCAATCTGTGCCTCATAGGTAGAAACGCGGAAGGTACCGCGGGAGGAACCACTAATTAGTAGCGCATGCGTGGAGAGGTGAAAAACACTGTACTCTCGCGCATGCGCAGTCAACAGTTGTCGTAAAAACCCGGAAGACCAGCTAAACAGATAGCTGTTCAAGATTCCGTAGTTTGGCCCACAGCAGGAAGGGAATACCGTTTAGATAATTTATGTTTCATACAGATTAGTCACAAAGATAAAATAGTAATTTCTCTAGGCATGAGCGTCCCTAAGGACACGTGTATGCCCCTTGGGGAGATTCTGCTCTACTGCCATGGGCTCGGTAGACCTCACCGGATCGGGTTTAACAATATCTGGCACTGCAAATGCAAACAAGATTGCGAGACCGCATCTCCCGTAGTGGAGAACAACAGTCTCAGATGGAATATCAGACGTCATATTCCATCATTTGTGTGGAGTGTTGGGAAGTAGTATTATCATACATCCAAAGGGGATATGGTCTCAAAGTATATATTATACAGGGAGACATTTATTAGAGAATGACTCATCAGCTGACTTTTCATGAAGAAGAAAAAAGCGCTGTCTGGACTAGATACAAGGCTTCTAATTAGGGCATGAATACCATCAAGTGTCACTATGTGGTAAAAAATGGTGGCGAAAAACCCCTTGAAGAATGATTTTACTTATGAGCAGTGATGAAAAACAGTGATGTAAAACAGTGGAGGCAGACAGACGGGCAACACACACAATTGAGTTGGATGAGCAAAGGTGCAAACTAAACTGCGTTTGCTTCCTAGTTTAATAGACCCGCAACTGGAAGTTGCACTGAATACTGAGAAAAAAGAAGCGTGTGTGGAGGGTCAAGGGGACTGTTTAATGACCTTTCTGCTCGCTCCCCTATGTCAAGATACAAAACACAAAAGAGCAGACCAAGTCTGGAAGAAGTGTGTGCCTGCAGTAGCAACCGTGTGGTACTAATGGTGAGTGCGTGCAACCAAGGCTGCCAAAAATGAAGACTATTGGTGGCAGGCGGCTGAAACAATTCCCATCAGACCACCCATGTGGTGGAGTTTACGTCACGTGGGAATTGATAATCATGCCAACCCAAGTCCGACCAAATAGTGCCGGTACGGGAATGAATGTCAAAAAATATGATCATTATGTGCATCCTAAAGTGATGTGGGTTGAGAAAGTGCAGTGCTCAAAAAATCATAATACTTAAAATTGGCTACCCAGACTCTAAAGAGCGTTCAAACTAGAGGTCTGAGTGTCAAAGATTAAAAACACGCTAGGTAGTAAGACTACCCTATGGCGCTAGGCAGTATGGTCGACATGTTTCAGCCTTAAGGGCATTTGACCCGGCTTACTTCAGGACCTTTGACAACAATTATAGCAACTGCAACTACAAGCTGAGTGTAATAGTGAGAAAAAACAAGAATGTACTGGAAAAGTTACATATATATCAGGAGTTTAGAATACTTAAATGTCCACTGGAGGGAGAGGAATACGTCTTCTTCCTATCAAAAAAACCAAAAAGACAGAGTGTCAAACAACACCAAGTTCCACACAGACACCATAGCACACACAGAAAGACAATACAGGCACACCTGCATGAATAATTTACATTCTGCATTAGAGAAAAGCATAATAGCTTGATCACATTGAGGAATTTCCTCACCGTGATACTCACCCAGCTTTGTGTGGGTGATGGCCTCACCTCACCCGGCAACTGCTCGGGAGTATGAGGCCCGCTCTGCAGTGTAGAAATAAAAGACACAGTAAGCACACAACTTTACCGTGCCTAACCAATGGCTCTACACTAAAAACCCAACAGACGTGTGGTAGCTACCCCTCTGCCAAGACTAACACTGACAATCATCAAAAATTCAGGGGGTGCGTGGAAATCGCATATTTTATGATATTGGTCATGTTACAGGGCACTGTCCTAATACTGCTGGGTGCCTCTAGGTAATCTTATCTAAGGTGATTGTCCTTAATCTATGCAAAGAAAAGGACCTATTAATAACCATGGCCTATTTTCAACCAAGGTACCTAAATTTTGGATGGCTAACTTGACATCCACCCCTGAGTAGCTGCCTGAGCCTATATCAATCCTAGATTACTTCGCTGTAAAGAGATATCAGGGGGCGAGCTTGCCACCCTAACGAAGAGTAGTGGGGATGAGGGGCCATATTGGCTCCCTTCTCTCTGGCTGACTCGATAGTATAACCTACTAGGCAGAGCTACACTGCAGTAAAGACAAAGCCCTAACCGTCTCACCTCTCCGTCGGTGCCTTGGAGCTGAAGGCGAGCGGAAGTGGAGGCGAGTTGTAGAAACGCCCTTCCACATTAAATAGTAACCCTGCATGAAGCAATGAGTCCTCCAATCTGTGCCTCATAGGTAGAAACGCGGAAGGTACCGCGGGAGGAACCACTAATTAGTAGCGCATGCATGGAGAGGTGAAAAACACTGTACTCTCGCGCATGCGCATTCAACAGTTGTCGTAAAAACCCGGAAGACCAGCTAAACAGATAGCCGTTCAAGATTCCGTAGTTTGGCCCACAGCAGGAAGGGAATACCGTTTAGATAATTTATGTTTCATACAGATTAGTCACAAAGATAAAATAGTAATTTCTCTAGGCATGAGCGTCCCTAAGGACACGTGTATGCCCCTTGGGGAGATTCCGCTCTACTGCCATGGGCTCGGTAGACCTCACCGGATCGGGTTTAACAATATCTGGCACTGCAAATGCAAACAAGATTGCGAGACCGCATCTCCCGTAGTGGAGAACAACAGTCTCAGATGGAATATCAGACGTCATATTCCATCATTTCTGTGGAGTGTTGGGAAGTAGTATTATCATTCATCCACATGGGTGGTCTGATGGGAATTGTTTCAGCCGCCTGCCACCAATAGTCTTCATTTTTGGAAGCCTTGGTTGCAAGCACTCACCATTAGTACCACACGGTTGCTACTGCAGGCACACACTTCTTCCAGACTTGGTCTGCTCTTTTGTGTTTTGTATCTTGACATAGGGGAGCGAGCAGACAGGTCATTAAACAGTCCCCTTGACCCTCCACACACCCTTCTTTTTTCTCAGTATTCAGTGCAACTTCCAGTT
Organism: Lissotriton vulgaris; assembly: GCF_964263255.1. NCBI lineage: Eukaryota > Metazoa > Chordata > Amphibia > Caudata > Salamandridae > Lissotriton > Lissotriton vulgaris. The sequence goes on from NC_141689.1 coordinate 392,412,810, forward strand.
GCGGGTCTATTAAACTAGGAAGCAAACGCAGTTTAGTTTGCACCTTTGCTCATCCAACTCAATTGTGTGTGTTGCCCGTCTGTCTGCCTCCACTGTTTTACATCACTGTTTTTCATCACTGCTCATAAGTAGAATCATTCTTCAAGGGGTTTTTTGCCACCATTTTTTACCACATAGTGACACTTGATGGTATTCATGCCCTAATTAGAAGCCTTGTATCTAGTCCAGACAGCGCTTTTTTCTTCTTCATGAAAAGTCAGCTGATGAGTCATTCTCTAATAAATGTCTCCCTGTATAATATATACTTTGGGACCATATCCCCTTTGGATGTATGATAATACTACTTCCCAACACTCCACACAAATGATGGAATATGACGTCTGATATTCCATCGGAGACTGTTGTTCTCCACTACGGGAGATGCGGTCTCGCAATCTTGTTTGCATTTGCAGTGCCAGATATTGTTAAACCCGATCCGGTGAGGTCTACCGAGCCCATGGCAGTAGAGCGGAATCTCCCCAAGGGGCATACACGTGTCCTTAGGGACGCTCATGCCTAGAGAAATTACTATTTTATCTTTGTGACTAATCTGTATGAAACATATATTATCTAAACGGTATTCCCTTCCTGCTGTGGGCCAAACTACGGAATCTTGAACGGCTATCTGTTTAGCTGGTCTTCCGGGTTTTTACGACAACTGTTGACTGCGCATGCGCGAGAGTACAGTGTTTTAAACCTCTCCACGCATGCGCTACTAATTAGTGGTTCCTCCCGCGGTACCTTCCGCGTTTCTACCTATGAGGCACAGATTGGAGGACTCATTGCTTCATGCAGGGTTACTATTTAATGTGGAAGGGCGTTTCTACAACTCGCCTCCACTTCCGCTCGCCTTCAGCTCCAAGGCACCGACGGAGAGGTGAGACGGTTAGGGCTTTGTCTTTACTGCAGTGTAGCTCTGCCTAGTAGGTTATACTATTGAGTCAGCCAGAGAGAAGGGAGCCAATATGGCCCCTCATCCCCACTACTCTTCGTTAGGGTGGCAAGCTCGCCCCCTGATATCTCTTTACAGCGAAGTAATCTAGGATTGATATAGGCTCAGGCAGCTACTCAGGGGTGGATGTCAAGTTAGCCATCCAATATTTAGGTACCTTGGTTGAAAATAGGCCATGGTTATTAATAGGTCCTTTTCTTTGCATAGATTAAGGACAATCACCTTAGATAAGATTACCTAGAGGCACCCAGCAGTATTAGGACAGTGCCCTGTAACATGACCAATATCATAAAATATGCGATTTCCACGCACCCCTTGAATTTTTGATGATTGTCAGTGTTAGTCTTGGCAGAGGGGTAGCTACCACACGTCTGTTGGGTTTTTAGTGTAGAGCCATTGGTTAGGCACGGTAAAGTTGTGTGCTTACTGTGTCTTTTATTTCTACACTGCAGAGCGGGGCCTCATACTCCCGAGCGGTTGCCGGGTGAGGTGAGGCCATCACCCACACAAAGCTGGGTGAGTATCACGGTGAGAAAATTCCTCAATGTGATCAAGCTATTATGCTTTTCTCTAATGCAGAATGTAAATTATTCATGCAGGTGTGCCTGTATTGTCTTTCTGTGTGTGTGCTATGGTGTCTGTGTGGAACTTGGTGTTGTTTGACACTCTGTCTTTTTGTTTTTTTTGATAGGAAGAAGACTTATTCCTCTCCCTCCAGTGGACATTTAAGTATTCTAAACTCCTGATATATCTGTAACTTTTCCAGTACATTCTTGTTTTTTCTCACTATTACACTCAGCAAGTAGTTGCAGTAGCTATAATTGTTGTCAAAGGTCCTGAAGAAAGCCGGGAAAAATGTCCTTAAGGCTGAAACATGTCGACCATACTGCCTAGCGCCATAGGGTAGTCTTACTACCTAGCGTGTTTTTAATCTTTGACACTCGGACCTCTAGTTTGAACGCTCTTTAGAGTCTGGGTAGCCAATTTTAAGTATTATGATTTTTTGAGCACTGCACTTTCTCAACCCACATCACTTTAGGATGCACATAATGATCATATTTTTTGACATTCATTCCCGTACCGGCACTATTTGGTCGGACTTGGGTTGGCATGATTATCAATTCCCACGTGACGTAAACTCCACCACATGGGTGGTCTGATGGGAATTGTTTCAGCCGCCTGCCACCAATAGTCTTCATTTTTGGCAGCCTTGGTTGCACGCACTCACCATTACTACCACACGGTTGCTACTGCAGGCACACACTTCTTCCAGACTTGGTCTGCTCTTTTGTGTTTTGTATCTTGACATAGGGGAGCGAGCAGACAGGTCATTAAACAGTCCCCTTGACCTTCCACACACCCTTCTTTTTTCTCAGTATTCAGTGCAACTTCCAGTTGCGGGTCTATTAAACTAGGAAGCAAATGCAGTTTAGTTTGCACCTTTGCTCATCCAACTCAATTGTGTGTGTTGCCCGTCTGTCTGCCTCCACTGTTTTACATCACTGTTTTTCATCACTGCTCATAAGTAAAATCATTCTTCAAGGGGTTTTTCGCCACCATTTTTTACCACATAGTGACACTTGATGGTATTCATGCCCTAATTAGAAGCCTTGTATCTAGTCCAGACAGCGCTTTTTTCTTCTTCATGAAAAGTCAGCTGATGAGTCATTCTCTAATAAATGTCTCCCTGTATAATATATACTTTGAGACCATATCCCCTTTGGATGTATGATAATACTACTTCCCAACACTCCACACAAATGATGGAATATGACGTCTGATATTCCATCTGAGACTGTTGTTCTCCACTACGGGAGATGCGGTCTCGCAATCTTGTTTGCATTTGCAGTGCCAGATATTGTTAAACCCGATCCGGTGAGGTCTACCGAGCCCATGGCAGTAGAGCAGAATCTCCCCAAGGGGCATACACGTGTCCTTAGGGACGCTCATGCCTAGAGAAATTACTATTTTATCTTTGTGACTAATCTGTATGAAACATAAATTATCTAAACGGTATTCCCTTCCTGCTGTGGGCCAAACTATGGAATCTTGAACAGCTATCTGTTTAGCTGGTCTTCCGGGTTTTTACGACAACTGTTGACTGCGCATGCGCGAGAGTACAGTGTTTTTCACCTCTCCACACATGCGCTACTAATTAGTGGTTCCTCCCGCGGTACCTTCCGCGTTTCTACCTATGAGGCACAGATTGGAGGACTCATTGCTTCATGCAGGGTTACTATTTAATGTGGAAGGGCGTTTCTACAACTCACCTCCACTTCCGCTCGCCTTCAGCTCCAAGGCACCGACGGAGAGGTGAGACGGTTAGGGCTTTGTCTTTACTGCAGTGTAGCTCTGCCTAGTAGGTTATACTATCGAGTCAGCCAGAGAGAAGGGAGCCAATATGGCCCGTCATCCCCACTACTCTTCGTTAGGGTGGCAAGCTCGCCCCCTGATATCTCTTTACAGCGAAATAATCTAGGATTGATATAGGCTCAGGCAGCTACTCAGGGGTGGATGTCAAGTTAGTCATCCAATATTTAGGTACCTTGGTTGAAAATAGGCCATGGTTATTAATAGGTCCTTTTCTTTGCATAGATTAAGGACAATCACCTTAGATAAGATTACCTAGAAGCACCCAGCAGTATTAGGACAGTGCCCTGTAACATGACCAATATCATAAAATATGCGATTTCCACGCACCCCCTGAATTTTTGATGATTGTCAGTGTTAGTCTTGGCAGAGGGGTAGCTACCACACGTCTGTTGGGTTTTTAGTGTAGAGCCATTGGTTAGGCACGGTAAAGTTGTGTGCTTACTGTGTCTTTTATTTCTACACTGCAGAGCGGGGCCTCATACTCCCGAGCGGTTGCCGGGTGAGGTGAGGCCATCACCCACACAAAGCTGGGTGAGTATCACGGTGAGAAAATTCCTCAATGTGATCAAGCTATTATGCTTTTCTCTAATGCAGAATGTAAATTATTCATGCAGGTGTGCCTGTATTGTCTTTCTGTGTGTGTGCTATGGTGTCTGTGTGGAACTTGGTGTTGTTTGACACTCTGTCTTTTTGGTTTTTTTGATAGGAAGAAGACTTATTCCTCTCCCTCCAGTGGACATTTAAGTATTCTAAACTCCTGATATATATGTAACTTTTCCAGTACATTCTTGTTTTTTCTCACTATTACACTCAGCTTGTAGTTGCAGTAGCTATAATTGTTGTCAAAGGTCCTGAAGAAAGCCGGGTCAAATGCCCTTAAGGCTGAAACATGTCGACCATACTGCCTAGCGCCATAGGGTAGTCTTACTACCTAGCGTGTTTTTAATCTTTGACACTCAGACCTCTAGTTTGAACGCTCTTTAGAGTCTGGGTAGCCAATTTTAAGTATTATGATTTTTTGAGCACTGCACTTTCTCAACCCACATCACTTTAGGATGCACATAATGATCATATTTTTTGACATTCATTCCCGTACCGGCACTATTTGGTCGGACTTGGGTTGGCATGATTATCAATTCCCACGTGACGTAAACTCCACCACATGGGTGGTCTGATGGGAATTGTTTCAGCCGCCTGCCACCAATAGTCTTCATTTTTGGCAGCCTTGGTTGCACGCACTCACCATTAGTACCACACGGTTGCTACTGCAGGCACACACTTCTTCCAGACTTGGTCTGCTCTTTTGTGTTTTGTATCTTGACATAGGGGAGCGAGCAGACAGGTCATTAAACATTCCCCTTGACCCTCCACACACCCTTCTTTTTTCTCAGTATTCAGTGCAACTTCCAGTTGCGGGTCTAATAAACTAGAAAGCAAACGCAGTTTAGTTTGCACCTTTGCTCATCCAACTCAATTGTGTGTGTTGCCCGTCTGTCTGCCTCCACTGTTTTACATCACTGTTTTTCATCACTGCTCATAAGTAAAATCATTCTTCAAGGGGTTTTTCGCCACCATTTTTTACCACATAGTGACACTTGATGGTATTCATGCCCTAATTAGAAGCCTTGTATCTAGTCCAGACAGCGCTTTTTTCTTCTTCATGAAAAGTCAGCTGATGAGTCATTCTCTAATAAATGTCTCCCTGTATAATATATACTTTGAGACCATATCCCCTTTGGATGTATGATAATACTACTTCCCAACACTCCACACAAATGATGGAATATGACGTCTGATATTCCATCTGAGACTGTTGTTCTCCACTACGGGAGATGCGGTCTCGCAATCTTGTTTGCATTTGCAGTGCCAGATATTGTTAAACCCGATCCGGTGAGGTCTACCGAGCCCATGGCAGTAGAGCGGAATCTCCCCAAGGGGCATACACGTGTCCTTAGGGACGCTCATGCCTAGAGAAATTACTATTTTATCTTTGTGACTAATCTGTATGAAACATAAATTATCTAAACAGTATTCCCTTCCTGCTGTGGGCCAAACTACGGAATCTTGAACGGCTATCTGTTTAGCTGGTCTTCCGGGTTTTTACGACAACTGTTGACTGCGCATGCGCGAGAGTACAGTGTTTTTCACCTCTCCACGCATGCGCTACTAATTAGTGGTTCCTCCCGCGGTACCTTCCGCGTTTCTACCTATGAGGCACAGATTGGAGGACTCATTGCTTCATGCAGGGTTACTATTTAATGTGGAAGGGCGTTTCTACAACTCGCCTCCACTTCCGCCCGCCTTCAGCTCCAAGGCACCGACGGAGAGGTGAGACGGTTAGGGCTTTGTCTTTACTGCAGTGTAGCTCTGCCTAGTAGGTTATACTATCGAGTCAGCCAGAGAGAAGGGAGCCAATATGGCCCCTCATCCCCACTACTCTTCGTTAGGGTGGCAAGCTCGCCCCCTGATATCTCTTTACAGCGAAGTATTCTAGGATTGATATAGGCTCAGGCAGCTACTCAGGGGTGGATGTCAAGTTAGCCATCCAATATTTAGGTACCTTGGTTGAAAATAGGCCATGGTTATTAATAGGTCCTTTTCTTTGCATAGATTAAGGACAATCACCTTAGATAAGATTACCTAGAGTCACCCAGCAGTATTAGGACAGTGCCCTGTAACATGACCAATATCATAAAATATGCGATTTCCACGCACCCCCTGAATTTTTGATGATTGTCAGTGTTAGTCTTGGCAGAGGGGTAGCTACCACACGTCTGTTGGGTTTTTAGTGTAGAGCCATTGGTTAGGCACGGTAAAGTTGTGTGCTTACTGTGTCTTTTATTTCTACACTGCAGAGAGGGGCCTCATACTCCCGAGCGGTTGCCGGGTGAGGTGAGGCCATCACCCACACAAAGCTGGGTGAGTATCACGGTGAGGAAATTCCTCAATGTGATCAAGCTATTATGCTTTTCTCTAATGCAGAATGTAAATTATTCATGCAGGTGTGCCTGTATTGTCTTTCTGTGTGTGTGCTATGGTGTCTGTGTGGAACTTGGTGTTGTTTGACACTATGTCTTTTTGGTTTTTTTGATAGGAAGAAGACTTATTACTCTCCCTCCAGTGGACATTTAAGTATTCTAAACTCCTGATATATATGTAACTTTTCCAGTACATTCTTGTTTTTTCTCACTATTACACTTAGCTTGTAGTTGCAGTAGCTATAATTGTTGTCAAATGTCCTGAAGAAAGCCGGGTCAAATGCCCTTAAGGCTGAAACATGTCGAGCATACTGCCTAGCGCCATAGGGTAGTCTTACTACCTAGCGTGTTTTTAATCTTTGACACTCAGACCTCTAGTTTGAACGCTCTTTAGAGTCTGGGTAGCCAATTTTAAGTATTATGATTTTTTGAGCACTGCACTTTCTCAACCCACATCACTTTAGGATGCACATAATGATCATATTTTTTGACATTCATTCCCGTACCGGCACTATTTGGTCGGACTTGGGTTGGCATGATTATCAATTCCCACGTGACGTAAACTCCACCACATGGGTGGTCTGATGGGAATTGTTTCAGCCGCCTGCCACCAATAGTCTTCATTTTTGGCAGCCTTGGTTGCACGCACTCACCATTAGTACCACACGGTTGCTACTGCAGGCACACACTTCTTCCAGACTTATTCTGCTCTTTTGTGTTTTGTATCTTGACATAGGGGAGCGAGCAGACAGGTCATTAAACAGTCCCCTTGACCCTCCACACACCCTTCTTTTTTCTCAGCTTGAAAATATGCCCCTTGCAGTAAATATATTCAACAGTTCGGGCTGTTAGCCGTGTCTAAAGTTCCTATGGGAATTAACATGGGAAACACATGTTTTTTGACCCCCCCCCTTTTTCTCAGCCCCCACTTGACAGATTACCCTGAAACTTCCCATGTGCAACAGAAATCACTGAGGCACTTTTTTCTTCAAATGACGCCAAAGATATAGGGAAGACAAAAAATGCTTTCCCTATTGAAAATACATCCTAACTATAACTACATACTGGTGATATATGTATTCTTTATTATAGGAGATTTCAGCTAGATTTTTGCTTTCATTGTTTTTTTTGTCAGCCTACAGTCTGGGACATTGGATGAGACCACTTCTGCTATTGGCTAACTTTAATATTAGTGCCAACAGTCTGCTCTTTCACAAACAGTGCTTCCACATATACAGTATGTCTAGTCAATGCCAATGGCTACTATGGAAATGTCAGCTTTTTTAATTAATACTGACGTGGATCTTGCAGCTCGCACAAAATGTTTTATAAAAATGATGGTAAAAAACACAGATTGACAAAGCCAGAAAGCTAGAAACCAAGGTGAGACTGATTGGCTTTGCCAATGCTTGCTTGGGGTTAGGTTTCACATAAATACTATGTCAATACTCACATAAGGCATTCATGCAAACACATTTTATTATTACTTTAGGAAACTGCTTGAGCAACTTTCTTCTCCATCTTGTTTGCTCATATTTTTCCCAATGTTTAGAACTTACTGGGATGGTGAATTCCTCCTGGTGATTGCCCTATATGTCTAAAAATGTTCCTTAAAGTTTTTGTGCAGAATCAGATAGTTCCCTAGTGAGTTGTAAATCACCTTGCACCCTATTCTGCCTCTTTCTTGTCTGTCCTTACTTTGTATTATTTATAAAGAATGAAAACTACCAACACCCCTCTTCTTTTTTAGCCCTCTTATCATCCTTCTTCCAATAACCCAATATGCCCCCTTTTTTCTTGTTTGTATTTGTCATTACCCCAGCCCTATACCCCTACCTATGCCTGTGTGCTTTTATCCTTGCTTATATGTTATTACTTCTATGTGAGAAAGTCATCCATTTTCCCCTGATCACCCCCATCCCCATTTTATGATTTACACTGGTAGTAACTCACTCTGACTGTGCCCTGGGCTCTGCGAACCAGACCCAGGACCAGTGCCCTTTGTAAAAGGTATATGGTAATTTGGTGAAATTACAATTACTATGATAACCTACCTGTAAGCCCCTAGCATATGGTAGAACATGTGGGTTTAGATGTCCAGCAGATATAATGCGCGTAAGTGTGTACTCCTGTGTTGCCTGCTGCCATTTGAAAGGGATCTTGCTTTGCAGGCTGCGTTTAAAAGTAACTTATATTAAAAAGCGACTTTGGAATTAAAGGTAATTCAAATGTACCTAGGCCCTTCCTGGATGACTTAGAGCTGAGCTGAATAGACCTTGACTGCATTTAGAGTAGTGGGAAGAGTTTTCCTTGCACCAGAATAGTGGTTGTCTCCCTTGCATAATGCTGTCTCAACCCCCTGTGGTCATACTGCACCAGTGAGGACATAACTGGTTCTGACTGGGCTCAGAGACCCTTGCACAAAGAAGAAAAATACAAAAAGGGGCAAAAGTAGTGGACCTTAAACCCCAGAATTTTGGATTACTTCTGGACTCAAAAGGAACATTTGCTAAGGACAAGAACTGGAGTGCTGTGAGGAGGAGTACTGTCCCTTTGCTGTGTGCTGTGTGGGGTTGTCCCGCAGTTGCTACTTCTGCCAAGGAAAGGACAAAGACTGGAACTTTGCTCTGAACCTGCTTGAAGAAGAATCTCCAAGGACTTGTGTGTGCTGGTCTCCTGTTCTGAAGTCTCAGGGACACGAAGACTTCACCCACAGCTCCCCTGAACTCTATTGCTGAGAGTTCTGACCTGTCAGGAAGTGCCTTTTCAAGCTTTGTTCCTCTGAGGTTGTTCCTGCTGTTGGGAGCTGGAACAAACCTAAAAGAAGCAAGAAAAGCAATCTCTGATGTGATCAGTGACACCGCTGTGATGGCGCAACCAGGGGCACCGCTCGTGAAGTGTATGATGCACCACCCATCCTGCACTGGCACACCGACGCCCTTAGGTGCCCACCGAAGCTTGCAGTTACGGCCTTCCCTACACCAGCACTTGCACCTACTCCATCACTGCCAGTACCTGCATCCTGTTATTCCGGCACAGATAACCGCTAAGGGTGCCTCCATGAACTCAGCGACTTCACACCGTCACCTGACCTGACACCTCACAGCCTGCCCCTGTCCTAGATTCCACACGTCGCCTCCTCACGGGCACGAAGCCTCAACCCTCGTGGAAGCCAAGGAGCCAGCCTCGACCTTGGCACTGACGCCTTACCTACATGACACCATTCGTCGTCATAGACTTCATAATCCAAACGTACTGTTTGTTTGGTGGTCCATGTGACTCTGTACCCGAGGCCCCCACCTTGCGGTCGGTGTTGTACTTTGGATTTATTGCTGTCACAACGTCACACTAGCCCCAGGTGCAGCTATTTATTTTCTACAAGCTTTATTTTGGAAGGAACTTTTTAAGTGCTATTTTACTACCTGTATGTTGGATTTTTGTTGTTTTGGTCTTGTTGAGTTTAGGTACAGATACTTTTATTCCTAAACTGACGTGGTGTCCATTTGTGATGTTACCACTTTATTACTGTATGTTTTGAGTACAAATATTTTACACATTGCCTTTGAGATAAGCCTGTCTTGTTGTGTAGCATTTTAGAATCCAAGTGTAATTTACCGATTCATGCCCTTATATTGGTATAATTCACATTACCCTTATATAGACATAGAAATCATACCCATATTTAGACATAACCCATCCAGTCCAAATAAAGGCATAGCTACTTCCACTAGTTCCAAAAAGCCTCAACGATTTCTTGGAAAACTCGGCTTCAGCAGTCAGGGACATCCCTTTGCTTGAATATTGATTTGTCCTAGAAATCATGGAGTTTTTCAAGAACTACCATTCCCTTGGGGTTCTTTGATGATGTTATTATGTCTGACTTTAAATCAAACTAGGCACCTTCAAGGTATAAATATGCCTACACTTGCCCTAGCAAACACATGGTGGTTTGGAGCAGCTCAACTATCTACTTTCCAGATGCAGCTCGCTACAACAAGTGCCGAAGGAAGCCAACCCTCCAGCTGACACACTGACAAAGAGGCTGCCTTTCTCTCGCAGAGAATCCAGCTCCAGTGTTTCCAAGCTCCCCTTGTGGGGTAATGGGAAATCGAGTCTGAGAAAGAGATACCAGACTTCCTTCATTCTAAAACCGAGGTACGGAGCTGATTAGACCCTAAGAGAAATCTTGGTTAGATTCTTGGCAAAAAACAAACTAACCTCACTTACTTCTTCCCTCGTACTAGACTTAGGCTAGGTACATCGGGGTAGGCGTATTTTAGAAGCACCAGGTTTAGAAACCATACAATGCTTTTACAGTATTATTTTATAATACTGTTCTTACTGTACGCATTATACTTTGCAACCAGTATTTTACGATTGTAGCAGTTCACTTTACTTGCTTGAGAAAGAAGACTGTTCAATTAATCCTTTTATTGAAAAACGCCCGTCTCTCTATTTCTCTGCACCTCTGATTAAACGAAGCATGCACGATTGACTGAGTAAAATATCTATCTATTGTTTCCACGACTCTGAAGATCAGTTTTATTCTTGGGGGAAACAAAGTTGTCATGTTTATGCGGTTGTCGGGAACTAAACCCTTCTTGTGTATTTGAGAAAGTTTCCAGTGACCTCTTTGCTAGCTGGCACTCACAATTAAGTCTAATATATTCGATAGAGACCTAGTCAACCTAAGTCCTACGTCAAATCTATAGGATACATTATTCCAATGCGCAGAGCCTATTGGGAATATTGGAACTACACTACAGTTTACTCACGCCAAGTTTACAAGGGGATGAGCAGGGATTATCTGAAGTGTGTATCCCTTACTCTAACTAGAAGCAAGGGTCCATTCTCTGACAGAGGTACCTAACTCTGCCAGCCTGAGACCCCCATTTCTAACATATATTGTTCTTATTGGCATCAATATTATTATGATGCAAGCATGGATTACGACATACATTGTTATCATTATCGCTGATGTCAGTGCTGCTGTGGGAGCACAAGTTATGGTATGAATTTGAAATTACAATGACGGGCATTGAATTGAATATGTGGGCACAGGCTATGGCACATGCTCGCATTGTATGTACTGATACTGCCTTTGTCAGGCCTGCACATATCATGACATTCATTTACATCATATTCACCCATGCCAACATAACTATAATCAGGGACATTATTAAAGATGTTCTATATGCCCTGCTGAGGGAAAAACTGTGAATTTATTTTTTTCCAATTTTAGCACAATGGCTCCATTGGCTTACATGTGAATACTCTAATAAAATATAGCTATTTACAAGAATGAGCTAAAAGCATACTTGAAAATATTATAATGATAGAATAAATCCAACAACTTGCCGTGGTTGGAGTTATTATAGCTATTACAGAAAAGAAGTTAAAGAACTTGCTTTTCTAATTAACCGAAATCCAGCCTTCCAGCAGCCTCTCCTGATTGGCCAGCTTTTAACAGGTTGAGCCAAACTGCTCTGATGAGGTGTGATGTAGCCTGCATACACACTAAGGACATCTGGTGGGAGGAGATCTGCAGCTGCCCTGCTGGAACCCTGGCCTGCACCAAGAGGATTGTACTCTGTATGACTGCACCTACTGCATATTTTGGAAACTACAGTGATAAGGACGATGCCTTTCTTTAAAAAGAGAAGGAGTGGCCTTCCTGAAAGCACAGGCTAAAAGAGCTCCAGCTGCATCATCTCCATCAAGAAGACACCAGATGACCACCTTCAGCTGGACTTTGAAGAATTTGTCCTGTTGCATTGTGGGAGATGTAGTCCCAACATCCCTAGCAGCACCTCAGAGCTGCTGGAACATTGGATTGGGGCTGTGGACACATTGGAACCCCAAAATGCCTTTCTGGAAAAAGATCCAGAAGTTTGGAGAAGATTGGAGAATTTTTGGTGAGCAGATGAGACTCGGCCTGAGATTCAAATTTGCCCCGCTGAAGCTCTGGTGATTTTCGTTATTGACTAGACTTCTAGGAGATGACCTAGGCATTGAACTGAGCCACTCTGCTGTCGTCGAACCCAAAGCCAGCCTGACGAGGAACCTTGCTTGACTTTGAGAGAAAAAGCCCCAAAAAAGTGACAACGTCAGAAGGTAAAAACTTGACCGGCCTCTACCGCTAAGTGTATTCGACCCATCTTCCATTGCGGTAGACCTACAACTTTGACTTGGTCACAGTCAAGCACGATCAGATGTGCCAAATTGGCCCTTTCGGCTTTCTGCACTAAAAAGTATTTATTCTTTAAAAATATTTCCTGTTTTTATAAATTGGTGTTGGATTTTTATTGTGTGTTGTGTCTTACTCATTTAATGTATTGGTGTATTTAAATACTTTACACACCTGTCTCCTAAGTTGAGCCTGCCTGTTCATAGCCAGCTACAAAGGATTGAGCAATGACTTTGCTTCAACTTTATATTGTGATTGTGGCCCTATCACGAATTGTAGGTACCTACTTACCCCTACTAATAAATCACATTCCAACTTTCTACCTATATGTAGTGGTCTGTCTTTCATGCTATGCTTATAAGAATGTTCACGCCATGATGTTCTAGTTGTGAGTATTCCACTTAGAATACAGGAGCATGGGTACACTAAATGTAATACATCTGTGTTGTCATATTACCTAATACCAATGGACGTTCTTATACACTAGTTCTTATATCCCTGCCTATTTCCTAGTACCCCTGCCAGTGCCTCTATGCCCTATATCCTGCTTCCTCAACCACTACCTATGCTCTGGTACATCTACCCTTATCTATTTCCTAGTATCTAAAACTTACCCTAGTACTTCCCTCTATAGGCTAGCTCCTTTATCTCTGCCTAGAGCCAAGTACCACTAACTCTGGCTATATTGGGTTGGTCTATACCCTAGTATTTCTGTCACGGTCATAGCATAGCCTTCGCCCTGCCTGCACCATACTACCTTTACCTTTATCCTAGTAATTCTACTTCAGCCTATTCCCTAATATATGAAACTACTCCTTGTTATACCTAACCCTATCTGTAACCTAGTTTCTCTGTCCTACCCTACTTTAATATCTCTGGCGCTTCTTTTAGCCTAGCATATTGTTTCCCTTTACTCTCCAATCAATTTTTCTCTATCTTTTTGAGTGATATTTTAATGGCATGCTCTTTTTGGTTCTGATGTCCTTTTGTTTTGGATCCTTAATTCATGAAATAAGTGGTCCTAATTTTTTTAACTCATCAAATTGAAAGTTTTCTAGTTTGGATTATTAGGTAAGTGTTCTCTATTATGTTTTACTGCTGGCGAACAACTAATAAGCAAATGGTTTCAGGACAACAAACATGCATAGCTGTTTTCCATTTTTCAAAGCTGTATTATCCATTCGCTTTCAAGTGTGTTCTTCTCAGATCACCCTTCTTCTTTCAAATTGCATGACCATTTACGCTTAGAAAATCGAGCACAAACAAGACCTGTTCTGTGCCAGGCGTCGCAGGAGCCAGACGATTTCCTGAAACCCCTTGCGTGTGGGAACTCAAGTTGCACCAGGGTGTGACACATTCGGGCCAGCAACTAATAAAATATGCCAGCCCAAATGCCCTGTGTGTTTTGCCCTCTCCGTCTAAGTTATTTCCCTACCTACTTTGTGTACAGCCTTTCTCTCGTATAATGTGCAGCAAAGCAGCAATCTTCCCTCCCATGGTAATTATATGCCATCTGCATTCAGTCTGGAGTCTCAAAGATGGGCACATTTTTCTTTTTCAATGTCAGTTCCGTGTTTATGGAAACTGCCAGAAAACTACTCTGACAACCCATTCTCTTTCTGGCAATTAGAGCATCAGGCGATTAAGTGACAAATGTTGCTATTTTAAAGTGATGGGACCTTATTTTTTGACAGGAAGATTACCTCCACACTACTCCTTGTTATCTATCTGCTGCAAGGAGCCCGTGCTTTTGAAGGATTCCATTCATGAAATGATAAATACACAAGTCCAGGATTTTGTTTTGCAGAGAATACAAGGTAAGATAAAGGTGGCCTTCCTTTGTCGAGCCCGGCTTTGTACAGTTGCTGCATTTCAATCGTTCGGCGCAACATTCAGGTCACGTTAAAGTATTTCTTTCAGCAGATGGGGTTTTGATGACTTTTGTCCCATTTTATCCTTTTTTTTTTATCTAGGTGGCCATGATGAAATAATCTATAAGAATAGGTAGATGATGAAGCCGAGCTGAGGTGCTCTGTGATTGACCATAGCAGTGGTCAAAATGGCAAGTATCAAATCAGCTAACTGCGGCGAGGATTAGTGGACCGGGCATCTGTTGATTGACGAGCACCCCCTATTCTCCGGCTCCAACACAACATGGCGCTTCCGTCAGCCGGCGCAATTGACGTGTGGCATTTCGGTGCGAGCCCGACGCGAACTGAAAGTACTCGATTTTTGAGATGAGAAAATTAGAAAAGAAAGTCTTGATTATAAGCGGTGTGATTAGGAGAATGACAACCACAGGGCGAGCCCATCACCAAAAGATCCTGTCTTCCTTTTCTTTCTTTTTTTTTATATATATGTATTGACATCAAAGGAAATAAAGAACATGTCAGAGTCTACCCTTTTCATCACGTTATCTTAAATGAACCCAGATAAATGTGCAGAGCTAAATGTGCATTTATCTTTGTCAATGAAAAAGTTAGGCAGGTAAGTATCCTTAAACTAATCGATTCTTGCATTATATAAGGTTCTTCGTTGGGAACAAGCAGACTTGGTTGTGCATTCTACAATAGGAATTATGTCTTAGGAAAGAGACAAAAGCTAAAAAGAAAATTTAAACAGATTGATAGAATAATATAATTAAAATGTTGACATGATTTTCTTAATAAATACCTTCCAGTCCAGGTCCAAATATTTAAATAAGCATTGGCAATACCGACATGCCTGGCTTATAAATGAAAGTGCTGATGACCTGATTTATGCCTGAAAGCTATTGACGAGTTTAGGAACTCACTAAATTAACATACATGCACTCACACATCTATTCATCAGCCCACTGACTTATTCTTGCAATCACAAACTTACCGGCCCACCATAAAACAGACACATATACTCCACAAACGTGCATTGTTGTTTTAAAGTTCCAACATAGCTGTCACATTTAGAAGCACTGTGTTGGCCATCTTGGAGTGAAAGACAATGACACACTATGCATAATAGAAAAACAAAAACGGGGGTTGGAGGGTCTAAGGGAAATTTAAAGACCATCCCAGGTTAATATCCCCTGCTATACAATCTCTAAATACAAGAAACCTGGGGGTCTACCATCAAGACAAAGGTGTGTTTGGAACCATACATAATGTTAGGTGACTGAATGGTTTAGTTTATAGAGTATAGTAAACCAACGCATGAAACCACCAGCAACTATAGGTGAGATCCAATATCCAGAGATGGATTACCATCAAAATCTTGTTGGTGATCTAGTTTTCTCATGTGGTCATCCACAGGGCTAGGCTGGTGTATCTCTAGATCAATGAGACTACAACCAGGACCGCCTGTCAGGACTGGGGTCACTCCCGCAGTCGCTAGTTGACCATGCGTGGGATCACCAATTGGAATAAGGTGCAGTGCAAGGAGTGAAGGTGTAAAGAAGAAGTGAAATTAAAATGGAATAGAGAGCTCACAGTGAAGAACTTTAATAACTGTAGAGCCTCTTTCAATTTAAAAACCAGAACAGCGCAAAAACAGCAGTATAAACAAATGACTGCTTACGGGCCGACATGTTTCTGCCAGTAGGGGATATACTCCCTTGGCTTTCCTCAGGGCCTCTGTTCTCAAAAACTTTTGCTACTGCAAGTGTTTAAACAAAATCAAACCAATACATAAATCAAATACAGTGACATATATTAAAGGATATGTTCCTATTCCTCCATGTCAGCTGGTGTGTAAATCACCTATAACAAAAAATGCAAAGTGGTGTAAATGCGCTGGTTATATAACAATATAATTCCGTTAACTAAAAGGATCATCAAGTTCCTTACTCACCCTTCTTGACAGGGGAAATTACCTCACCTCACCTGGACCAAGCTCAGAGTAAGGGAGGCCACGCTCTAAGGATAAGAAAGGTAGTCCAAATCAGGAAGAAGCAAAGCAGGTTACAGCCTAACTTCTTGTTTAGAGTCCCTAAAGAATAACTTATCCTTAGCTTCAAAATCTAACAATCAATCTCAAAAGAGGGCTCACCCACAGGTACTGACACTACAGGTATAAGGAACAGAAATACAATGAGGGTATGAGCTCACAGCATGTTAGAGACCCTTAACATGGTCACAACACTCACCTATCCGTTGTTGCCCCAAGCTGTGTCTGAGGCTGGGGGAGGCAATGTTAGGTAATTGGAGTCTGTCTCATATAGGTATGTCCTCCGTTAGGATGCCCCTATCAGCGCGAGTGTTCCAGCTGCGCTGTTTTTCAAAAGTTAAAGTTGCACCAAGACTTAGTGCTTATAGAAAGTATGTGCTATTTAACTATGCATAGCTCTTTCATTAAGGCTATCACGCTGTTTCACGGTAATCGATCTCCAAGTATTGTTGTTTGTCGAGTAATACGCGTATTCTCGCGAGATCTCGACCGAACTACAAAAATGGAGATTGTAGTTCGAGAGCGTCAAACTAGGATCGACAGAAGAACTACTGGGCAAGGGAGATGTAGTTCTATGTACGATTCCTGTGCGTATTTAGTGAACAGCTTTTCTGGCGGAATAAATTAAATTAAACTAGCCATGGACTTGATTCACTCCTAGTATTCACAAGCGATGTGTTCTTGAGAGTTGAGTTTCAACTAACACAAGGAATGGGTAAAAAACGAACTTGTTTTCACAGATGACGTGGTGAAGTAACAGTAAGTGGTTCAACTACACTTACTGGAACCCAACCGTTCTATGTGAGGTACGAGTCACAGAGTCAGAAAAAAGGGGGGAGGGCTTTCTTGTCAAGATGTATCTTAATTAGTGTCAGCCACGTTAAGATTACTACACCTCGTGCGCAGCCAACCAAAGGCTTGGAAAGCATGTAAGTAACTACCTCACTGAACTACACCTGAAATAGAATGTATGAATGTGTGTTTACCTAGAGAGATATTCATAAACCAAATCTTTTTTATGGGTCACATATGTTATGTGTGCTAAGAAGAGTTAGCCTGCCGATCGTGTAACCCCGGTAACCGTCAGGAAGCTTTGACTTAGAAAGCTATAAATGTGGTCTAAGATGACTCATCCCCAATTCTATTTAACCGTTTAGCATTGTATTCATGATACCTGGAAAAGGTGCTTGAAAGAGACAAATATTACCACGTTCATGATGCAATGGCTGCGGAGGAAATTGTAGTGTATTATGCTTGTTAGTATACACTTAGACGTGATTGCTGGAAAGGTGTGTAACGACCCTACAGTAAAGTTATGGTTTAGCCAATCATAACGTGGTCCATGGGATTTCATCGTTCAAACCGCGGGAATCTGTAGATAGTCTGAATATCCATTGTTGTTCCTTTACAAACAGAAATCTAGCTATGTCACCAATGTGATAGGGTATGAATGGCTTCTCTAGGACTGTCCAGGTGAAGTCAGTTTCCTTATGATTTAACTCAATGAAATGTTTAGTAAGTTTGGAAACGCTCTTTTTGCAGCGAAAAGCACTTTTGTGCTCCAACATCCTCGTTCGCACCTTTCTAGTGGTCATCCCCACATATTTTTCTTGATAGGGACATGTCAGTAAGAAGATCAACTGGGAACTATTACAGTTAGTAAAGTTTTTTAGAATCCAGGGGCGGTCTGTGCCTATCTCAATTTGATTGATTTTTTCAGTTTGAGGGCACACGGTGCAGTTCCCGCACGGGTGATGTCCGGTAACTGCTGGAGTATTCCAAAGTGTCCCTACTGTCCTCATG
This sequence comes from Lissotriton vulgaris, assembly GCF_964263255.1. Classification (NCBI taxonomy): domain Eukaryota; kingdom Metazoa; phylum Chordata; class Amphibia; order Caudata; family Salamandridae; genus Lissotriton; species Lissotriton vulgaris. The sequence continues at coordinate 392,431,063 of NC_141689.1, forward strand.
GGAGGGTCTCTGGGGCGAGTATGTATCAATCGGTCCCTTAAGTTGGTAGACCTTTTAAAGGCAAAGAGAGGGGATTCAATTTTTTCATCACCAAAGTTAAGAATCTTCCAGTTGTTCCTTACAATCCGTTGAAACTGGTTTAACTTCGTATTGTACGTAGTCACTAGGGTTAGACGGTCTAGGGGTGGTTTTTCAGCTTGGACCTCTAACAATGCGTCCCGATGGTTGTTTGCTGCTCGTTTCCATGAGCGAGTAATCAACTTTTTTGGATAGTGTCGTGCTTTAAGTTGTAAGGATAAACCTTCAGCATGTTTTTGGAAAGTCGTAGATGTAGAACAATTACGCTGAACCCGTAAAAATTGCCCGTAAGGCAAATTATCCCTAAGGGATTTGGGATGTTGGCTCTCATAAAGGAGCAACAAGTTCTTGGCTAGGGGTTTTTTGTAGAGTTCTGTTTCCGGACCAGTAGGGGTTGGGAAAATAGACAAGTCGAGGAAGGAAATCCTGTCTTTTCTTTTTTCCACTGTGAATCTCAAAAAACGATTCTGAGTATTCAGCCACTGGTGGAACGACATGATTGACTCTTCATCTCATCGCCAAATGACGAGGATGTCATCTATGTATCGTTTCCACCAGTGGATGTGGGGCCTAAAAGGGTTGTTAGGGGTCAAAACACATTCCTGCTCGAATGCGTGAACATATAGGTTCACCAAGCTGGGAGCAAAAATGCTCCCCATGCTGGTTCCCGACACCTGTAAGTATATGGACTTTTCATACTTGAAGAAGTTCTCTTTCATGGCGATTTTAGCTAAGGCCATAATGAAAGGAACAGGTGTTATAGATTCCAAATTAGCCTCTTCAAGGATGCGCATGATAGTGTCTAGGGTCTCATTTTGGGGGATGGAGGTGTAGAGAGACTCTACGTCTAGCGAGACAAGGAAATCTGTTTGTATATTGAAAGTAATGTCTGGAATTACTCGTAATACGTCCTTGGTATCCTTCAAGTAGGTAGGCATGGTTTGCACCAGAGGCCTCAGGAAAAAGTCCACAAAAGCAGAGAGGGGCTCTAAAAGAGACCCCTGACCTGATATTATAGGTCTGCCCGGAGGTGGTCTTTGGATCTTGTGGACTTTTGGCAAAGTATAGAAGTAGGGCATCTTTGGACTGTTGGTTTGCAAAAACTGTGCCTCATGTGCCGTAATCCAACCCTCATTGAGAGCTTCCTCGACTAAGATCTTTATTTCGTTTGTGAGTCTCTCAGTGGGATCCTCATTTAAGAGAACATATGAATGTGTATTGCTCAATTGGCGAATACATTCTGCTCTATATGTGGATGTATCCTGCACCACTATCGATCCCCCCTTATCCGCTGGCTTGATAGTGATAAGGGGGTCTCGTGCTAATGATTGTAAGGCTCGTTCTTCATTGTTCAATAAGTTTTTGAAGGCCCTTGTTTCGGTATGCCAAAGTTTCTGCACATCTTCTCTTACCGCCCTCTCAAAGGTAGCTACTTGAGGGGGTATGGAATGTATTGGGGGTAAGAAACTCGATTTAGGCCTAAGTCCAGTATTTTTATCTCTTGTTTCCAAATCAGTAGTTTCTTTGTCCCTAAAGAAGTAGTGCAGGCGCAGTTTTCGGAAGAAATTAGCCAATTCTATCTGAAGTTTAAACAGATCACCTTTGTCAGTGATAACATACCCCAAGCCTTTGTTTAAGACTACCTCTTCTAAAGCAGAGAGGGTTTTGGAACTGAGGTTGATCACTAGACTGGGTTGGTCACAATCAGTCAAGGACGAGAGGTCCCTCTCGTTTGACTCCGTGTTCCTGTGTGAGGACCTGCTTGGTCTTCCCATTGTACCTGGGTTTGTGTATTGTTTCTCCTTTTGCCTCTCGTACGGCGCTGGCCAAACCCTAAAAAAGGAGGGCTATTGAAATTCTGATAGCCTGGAAATGGTCCAACTGGGGGCTGCATAGGATATTGGAAAGCCCCTGGTGGACCCCATGGATTGGGTGGCCACCATGGTTGTTGATGTTGTTGTCCTCTATGATACTGGAAACGTGTGGGACGACCTTGTCCTCGGCCAGGATAGAAGGAGGGACCGGCTGTATCTGAGTCGCTACCAGAATCATTGCTAGACCCCAAATATTTTGAGCCATAATATCTTCCATTCCTCCTAAACTCAGGTGCTTTGTAGGAGTCACTGGTATAAGGATATACTACTTCCATTTTGAATTTTTCCAGATCTTTTTTAAACTTCTTTACTTTAGTCTGTAAGATTGAATCATTGAATTCTTTGTTGTTCTTATTCCATTCCTCTGATTGTTTTTTGAAGAGGGCTGGTGCAATAGTTGTTCTTATCTACCCTTCAAGGACCTGGATTTCAATTAAGATAGCATCTGCTACTCTTTTGGCGGTGCTGATGATAAGAATTAACCAATCTCTGGTGCACCGCCAAGCTATTAAGCTCCAGTCCTTGAGGAAAGCCTTATCAGTCAAAAAAAGTCCAGGAGCATTCCTGACAATTAGACCGGGTGGAGCACAACTAGCTCTGAGATATTCCGCCATAATAATCCCATGCACCGCTGAACGTGAATATGATTTTTTAAGTGTTAATGCTTTGGCCCAATCATTTGTCGGGACCGAAGATGGACCAGGTAGTGACTCTAATATGCTAGGCATGTTCTCTAAAATGGATTGAAAAACTGTATCATCAAAAGTAAGTCCTTGGCGTTCAGCCATGATGACTGAAGTAAAAACCTATAGCTAAAGAACCTGTATGGGGAACCCAAGAAGAAAAGGATTGAAAGAAAGACAAAACCTGTTCACACAACGTAATTCAGGAAAACTACCTATAAAGTGTAGTTTGTACGAAGAAGACCCGCAGCCGAAAGCTGCTCATGCTAGAAAAACAAAAACGGGGGTTGGAGGGTCTAAGGGAAATTTAAAGACCATCCCAGGTTAATATCTCCTGCTATACAATCTCTAAATACAAGAAACCTGGGGGTCTACCATCAAGACAAAGGTGTGTCTGGAACCATAAATAATGTTAAATCAACAGAATATCTGTAAGGTGACTGAATTGTTTAGTTTATAGAGTATAGTAAACCAACGCATGAAACCGCCAGCAACTATAGGTGAGATCCAATATCCAGAGACGGATTAGCATCAAAATCTTGTTGGTGATCTAGTTTTCTCATGTGGTCATCCACAGGGCTAGGCTGGTGTGTCTCTAGATCAATGAGACTACAACCAGGACCGCCTGTCAGGACTGGGGTCACTCCATCAGTCGCTAGTTGACCATGCGTGGGATCACCAATTTGAATAAGGTGCAGTGCAAGGAGTGAAGGTGTAAAGAAGAAGTGAAATTAAAATGGAATAGAGAGCTCACAGTGAAGAACTTTAATAACTGTAGAGCTTCTTTCAATTTAAAAACCAGAACAGCGCAAAAACAGCAGTATAAACAAATGACTGCTTACGGGCCGACATGTTTCTGCCAGTAGGGGATATACTCCCTTGGCTTTCCTCAGGGCCTCTGTTCTTAAAAACTTTTGCTACTGCAAGTGTTTAAACAAAATCAAACCAATACATAAATCAAATACAGTGACATATTTTAAAGGATATGTTCCTATTCCTCCATGTCAGCTGGTGTGTAAATCACCTATAACAAAAAATGCAAAGTGGTGTAAATGCGCTGGTTATATAACAATATAATTCCGTTAACTAAAAGGATCATCAAGTTCCTTACTCACCCTTCTTGACAGGGGAAATTACCTCACCTCACCTGGACCAAGCTCAGAGTAAGGGAGGCCACGCTCTAAGGATAAGAAAGGTAGTCCAAATCAGGAAGAAGCAAAGCAGGTTACAGCCTAACTTCTTGTTTAGAGTCCCTAAAGAATAACTTATCCTTAGCTTCAAAATCTAACAATCAATCTCACTGTATTTGATTTATGTATTGGTTTGATTTTGCCTGTCCAATTGTATCCAGCTGTCTACTCCTAAAAGAAAAAACAGTATCCTACAGACAGAAGTCACATCCTCAATCTTCTGGTTGCTCCAGATAGATATAGCAAGGGTTCCCCGGGGGGGTGAAGGGTAGTTTGGGGCACAGGGGGTGGGGGAGTGGGGGTGTCAGGGAATTTTTTTTTAAACTTCCTCATTTTCGCTCTAATCTTGTTTTGAGTTTGTGGGTGCTGTCTGACGATTATACGATTGTTTTTTTCTTACCCTGGTGGTATGGAACTGATTAACCCTGTTGTGCCGCTATAGATACTAATATGTTGCTCTTGATGGTAAAACTCTTGGTGTGGTTTTTTCGCTATAATGAGTAAATTAGCCATTCTTTCCTGGAACACTAATGGACTGCGTATTAATCCTAGAAAAGATAACATAATGCAGTACCTTCAAGGTGCTGATGCATAGATTATAGTACTCCAGGAAACTCATCTTGATGAACCTGAAATGGATTTGTTGGCTAAAAAGAATAGGTGGATCGATCTATGTATAATGACGTCGCAATCTGTACACATTAGAGGTGTGGCAATAATTTTAAAAAAATCAATAAAAGCTAGGTTGGCGTCTAAACTGGTTGATCCTGGTGGAAGATGGGTAATTGCATCGGTGGTCATAACAGGGTCCCCAATCACTATTATAGGATACTAAGGTCCAAATCAGGACGAATCGTCAGTTTTGAAGACCCTCTTTTTCCACCTTTATTCATTCCCTGAGCCGGTTATTTTTGATGGAGATTTTAATATAGTTTTAGATCCCCTATTGGATAAGTCCCCTTCTAACAGAGCCAGGCCTCTATCTAAAACCAGGTCTTTTCTGCAGGATAGTATGAAGCAACTAGGGTACAACGATATTTGGAGGTCACTGCATGGACAACAAAGAGGTGTTACTTTTCGCAATTATAGATACCACCACCAGTCTAGAATTGATTTTATTTTGATCAGTCAATCTTTGGTTAATTTGGTGAAATCAGTCTCTCACCTCCCTTTTCATTTATCAGATCATGCGGCTATTTATTTAGAACTGGAGGGGTTTCCTAAGAGTCGTATGAGAAACTGGTCATTTGACCGTTCATTGCTCTCTTCGTTGGATTTTATCAATGCCCTTAATGTGGAGGTGCAGCATTACCTGGAGGATAATATTGGAACAGCTTCCCCCGGGAGTGTATGGGATTCACTAAGGCCTTCTTAAGGGGCCTTATAATAAATAAAGCTACACACAAGAATAAGATCTATAGAGAAGCTGTGACTTCCTTAGAAATGGAAATGGCCAGAGTGCAGACAGAAATAGCCATGTACCCGGATGCCCCCACGACCAAAGTACAGGAGTGGCAAAATAAAGTAGTTACCCTAAAAGGGGAATTGGGCTCAGTTCTGAACGCTCGGGTTCTAGAGAGATGGGAGGCAAGTAAATTGGCTCATTTTGAGTATGATGAGGAGGCCGGAAAGTTACTAGCCTGGAAAACAAAGACTGAGCAGGTCAGAAACAATATCTATTCAATTATCTCCAATGGTATAATATACTCTACTGATGAAGAAATCAGGGGGGCTTTCCGGGAATTTTTTAGTGAAATATACCGTGAGAACAAAAATATCGAAATCAAACAAGTTGAAGATTGGCTGACGGGAGTCTCTCTTCCTGCACTCTCATTAGAACAACGTGCTGTTTTGTATGATCCAATCTCCCAGGAAGAAGTTAGATTGGCAATTATTAGTAGTAAAAAGGGAAGGGCATCCGGCCCAGACGGCTTGCCGTCAGAAATTTATAAGGTTTTGAATTCAACAATCCTCCCTTTTCTGACTGAGTTGTTTAATGATATCCTCCAAGATGGAATGTTCCGTCCCATTTCTTGGAACAGTGCCTCAATAACATTGATACTGAAACCAGGAAAACCGGCAACTTGTAGTGGGTCATATAGACCAATTTCTATCTTGAACTCTTATTACAAAATCTTTGCGTCAGTGTTAGCAAATAGGTTGGGGGTAGTTGCTTCAAGTATCCTGCACTCAGACCAAAAGTGGTTTGTAAAGTGACGCCAGCTCTATGAGTTGACTTACGACCTCATAGGTGCAATTGACATGGCTTCTGTAAAATCTCTTCCACTGGCTGTTCTCACCCTAGACTCCACCAAGGCTTTCAATAGGGTCAACTGGATATACCTATCGGAAGTCTTGGGAAAAGTTAACATCGGCGAAAAATTTAGGCGTGCAGTGAGACTTTTGTATCAAAATCCATCTGCCTCTTTATTAGTCAATGGTGAATTAACTAACCCATTTAACATCACGCGGGGCAACCGCCAGGGTTGCCCTCACTCTCCCCTCCTATTCCACTTATATATTGGGCCATTCGCTCAGCCGCTACGTGACGACTGTAACATCAAGCCCTTTAACTTCGAGGGATGGGAGAAGAAGGTATCCCTGTATGCGGATGATGTCCTTGTTTTCACCTCTGAACTCCGCTCGGCTTTTCCAGCTATAATTGCTTTGGCCCAGGATTATGGTAACGTGTCTGGGTATGAAATCAATGCCCCGAAGACTGACATCATGGTCTGGAACGACCCTGAGCCTGTGGCAGGGGCTCAGTTGAGTTCTGTTTTACGTTATCTGGGCCTAAATATATATAACGATATAAACGAAATAGTTCCATCAAATTTTTCGTTCATTGCTAAGGAGTGTCGTAGACTGATGAAATCATGGTCTTCGCTTCCCTTATCTATATTGGTCAGAGCCAACTTAGTTAAAATGTCTATTCTCCCTAAAGTTTCTTTTTTGTTTAATACTATCCTTCTTTTTTTTAACCCTCTATGATAGCCAAACTTCAAAGCGATATAAGTTCTTTTATTTGGAATGACCACATCCCTAGAATAGCTTGGAAGAAACTAAGGCGCCGTAGGGAAAAGGGTGGTTTGGCAGCCCCTGATATCCAGCTATATGCGAGGGCTTTTCAATTCTCTCATGCCAGGATGTTGCTAAAATCACCCATTAACTCTGCCTGTGGGTATATGTTTGCAGCACTGCTCAGAGGGGAAAAAATAGCTCAGCATGCATTTTTGTTTAAGTTTGGCGACCCCAAGTTTTTAAAGAAAATAAAATTAAAGGTATTGCGAGACATATCTAAAACATGGGTGAAACTCAGGCGCTTCATAAAACTTGATTATTTCTCTGGTAGATCTCCACTCTGGAACGCACTTGGATCCCTGAGTTGGCTTCTGGATGGTCTCACAGCACCTCTAAGAGAGGCAGGATTGGAGGAGTGGGGAGACCTCTTTGTGGAGGGTAGCTTACTCTCATGGGAGGTGTTATTCTCTAGGATAGGGCCAGGGCTTTCCAGGTTTAAATACCTGCAAATACGAAGCTGGGCACACTCACAGGTTCCTGCTAAGGGCAGATTTTTGTTAGGGGGTAATAGCAACATGGTCTCCCTCTTAATAGATAAGCCTCCGACAAAGAAAGAGGTTTCATTCTGGTACAACCTACTACTGGAGGAGGTGGATAGTGAGTTTCATCTGCCCGACACATTGTGGGCCGCACACATTACGAATCAAAATGTCGAGAACCTGTGGTTTCAGTCCTTTAGAATTTTGTGGAATATAGTGAAACCATCTTGGTTACGCCGAAACCACCTTTTTACACTACATAGGGCATATTATTCGCCTGAGAGGCTCTCAAAGTTTCCAAACCACTCAGCAGTGGCATGCCCTAAATGTGGTCTGGTGGCGGCTTCTGATCTACACATGTTTTATGACTGTCCTTTGTTACTTTCTTTTTGGAATGCGGTATGTCTCACACTCATTACCGCCCTAGGTTCCCAAATCCGGCTATGTCCCGCTCTTATAATCTTTGGGGTTGCACCAGAATTTCAGGGTTCAGTAAAGAACTTACTCTTTTTTGGAATCTTGTTAGCCAGAAGGGAAATTTGTAAGAAGTGGAAAGACCCGGTACCCCCCTCCCTGCAGGACTGGCGTATTTCAGTGCTTCAAACATCAAAAATGGACCTAATAGGATACTGCAATCCAGTTAAGAGAAACTTTTGGTCTTTACTACATTGGCCATAGTTGAGTATGTAACCGGGGTTGGTTTTTTTTTCCCCCGATGTCCAATGATTACGCTGTTTGGCAATCTCTTTCTTTTACGTTTGTATACCCAATAGGGCGATTCGATACAGGATTGGGTATTTGACTGCAGCATACTACCCTGATGGTTATCTTGATGTGGCGCTGTGGGTGTATATCATAGTACTGATGGGCGAACCAACTCGTAACATACAATGCCTATACCAGTTTATCTGTGCCAATACGCTTATCTCCAATCACTACTATTCAGATACCAAGGGCGTGAATGAGGACAACGTATTTTTTTTTTAAATACCCATTATCAATATCCATATATACTCCCCTGACTTCTACCTCTTCTTTGAAAATGCTCGATATGTGCAACCATCAGATTTTCTTTCAGTTTCTGCTGCAATACTTTGCTTACTTCAATATTTCGTCAATGCTTGAGATGAGAACTAAGCTCAGAATACAAGCCCAAATGAAAGCTGACGTGAAACAGATTATTTTGTGGGAAATTCAACTCCACTGAACTTTCTATTTATCTGCATACTCCTCTCGTAATATGGATGCACAGGCTCTTTTGGCTCTTAAGTAGAACTCATCATCTTTGACCAGCTCACTTCTTTCTCTAGAACCTTTTTCCCTAAATACACAATCAGGAAGCATCCATAAAAGCTATTGTGTTGGCCAATCTTCAACCTGCCCACAAGGCTTTTCTAATCACAATCTCAAATAAACCCAAAGCAAGCTTGAGATTTTTACTAATCTATCAACTTTTTTATACCATTTTTTCAGTGTCTCTCTAAGCTTTGGAAATTTGGTTGTAAACGCAAGGAGATCACATCCCTGCCAAGTAATATACACCTAATCACCTCCATGCACTTCTCACAAAGGATATTCAGCCATCTCTGATGCCATTTCAGGCTTACTCGTACTTGCTTTTGGTTTGTTTACTGCTTCAGCCTTTTTTTCTTTTGCAGTACCACCTTCTTTTTTTACTTCTTTTTTAACTAATGCTTTTCAAATTGGACCAAAGTTTGATACTTTTTATTAATTCGCCAATATGTGCACATATAGCAGTCAAATCCTATTTTATTCACACCCTCATCACCCAGATCCATTCTGCAGTTTCTGCACCATTTGTTTCTATTGTATATATTAACATTATAGTATTATGTCAACTCCTCAAATCTAGCATGTGCATCACACACAACTAGACATTTCTTTATTCAGAAATCGAAATTCACCTATGTAGCATGCAATCAATTTCGATTTGTCTCCTTTCTGGCTCAACTGGTTGAACCACAGTCACAGTAGTAACTGTATCTGAAGCAACCATATCAGCGGTAGGAGCTTAAATGATTCTATTTGAACAAGCTACGTTCTCAGGCTGAGCAGTAGGCATTGCAATGTACTTGGCTCTCCAGCTCCCATATCTTGATGTGATCTAGGTGTTTGCACATCATATAGAATCATCTAAAAAAGGATCCTCCCCATCTGAATTATATTATTTATTTTTCTTTTCTCTGACATTTTTCCTTTCATCATTTCTGTAATTGATTTTATTTTTGTCCAATTCAGTGACAATTGGAAGAAACACACCCACACTTGGCATTGTGTCCTCTCCCCGTGCTTTTTTTCTGTATTTTCAATCTTAATGCTAACCAATGGCTCACCCCATTTTTAAACAGGCCTTTCATTCTTTTACCCATCTTTTCTATCGCAAAACACAATCCCATTCATTCAATGCCTTGAATGGTACAAGTCTGGGTTGAAGTTTTGTCTCAAACATTTTCAGTCTCAAATAATCAAACTTTCCTACATTTAAAGTAAATGAAATTGTATGTTCTTGATCTTGATGTATAATATTACTGTACTAGAATCCCCCTCGAAAACTAGATAGATAAAAAAAGTCACAATGGACATATATAAGGGCCAGGCGAAAATGAACATTTGAAAAACCATTAATTTATTAATTATATAAAATAATAAGTAAATGTAATTCAAATGCTTCATTATTTATTTCAAGGGTTTAGTAAAAGTGTAGCTTCAATTAAATCACTCAAAAACATTTGGATGAGTTTATTCTCTGGCTCCACCTGTGTGACCCAAACCTGCGGTTTACGGGCGACACAAGTTATTGCCATGTAGAGCTCCTGGATAGCCTCATTGACACAAAGCTGGGTGTCTTGAATTTGCTTATATGACAAGCCCACGCATAAGAACACTCTTTCACATTTTTAAAGTTATCATCCCACGTCACAGAAGCAAAGTATCCCTTTTGGGCAGTTTCTACGGCTAAGAAGAAACTGCACCATTTTAACAGACTATGGGCCATATCATCAGGAACGGCGCAAACATTATCACCGCTTTAGCGGCAGGAAACAACCGCTAAAGCGGCGGTAAGGGGCTTGATAATATGCCCTAGAGAATTCCAATAGAAGCCCAGGTTGATGTCCTTGACACCAGAACCTGGGCTTCTATTGGAATTCTCTAGGGCATTTTATCAAGCCCCTTATCGCCACTTTAACGTCAGTCTCCTACCGCTAAAGCGGCAATAATGTTTGCGGCGTTCTTGATAATATGGCCCTATAAGTCTTGATCTATTGAGATGAAAGAAAACATAATTAGAGGATATCTCAGAAGCCTGGTGCATGAAGTTTTTAAAAGAGATGTTTTTTTTTTACAGGGCTCATCTCCTCAAGCCACAAAATAAACAAACTACACCTTCCTTTAATCTGTGTTATGCGTCACTCTACTATGAATGAGAAAAGCAGGCAGAATATTTTCTCCAACAGGCACAATTTAAATAGTGATGCTGAAGACAACTTCAAACTTCCTTAATAGATATTTGCACATTGACACAACAAAGCATCAAAGATCTTGTGGTACGGTCCGACATTAAAACTAGTATTCCTATCATACAAAGGAAAAGTGATGCCAGCTTACGTATAGTGGGCACCTAGCATGTGATTCAATTATGAAGACATATTCTATCACACATAATGGGCATTTTGTGAAGGCAAGGAAATTCCCAAACTGCAAAACAAAAAATGTAATGTACCTATGTCATGTTAAGTAGGCCTTACACTGGTATTTAAAAGTCATTAAATTCCTGCGTTAAGGCATACTTAACGTGATTTCAAATATCGCTACTGTTCGTTGATAATATCGGGAAGCTGCCTTCGCAATATTTTTCCTGGTTGGTTTCACAGCCACGCCTACTTTGCATGTCATTAGCGATGCAAAGTTAGGTGTGGTGGAAATGTGGGCTAAGTCAGCAACACACGCGCTAGCGTGTTGTTCTTGTTGATTAGGCGATAAAGTTATTGCCGATTTACACCCAAAAACGGACTCTAAAGCGGCGATAAGTTTATCGCCTGGCCTTGATAATATGCACCTTAGTTTGTCAATTTACTCCTCTTTCGTTGTGGACTATTTGCCGTCTAGTGCCATGCAAAGCAAACAAACAATAATTAGCGAACTACTACATGTCTATAGCTAAGTCCAACAGATCACAGCACAATTTATCCAGGCAACTGAACAATGATAGCGCGATTTGCAGTGGCACTTACCAATCCCAACTCAGTTTCTCAGTGACAGCCAACCAGTTGTTACACGGCTCTACAGAACCATTGCAATCACAGCGTAATATACTTCAACTCAATGCTTTTCAGACCACAGAACGCAAACAGGTAAAAATTAGAAGAAAAAGAAAGTAAATCAGATTCACTCAGAGAGAAACTAATGTCATTTGGCACTATCAATCACACAAACGTAAGATTCCGGCCAGCAGCATTCCTAGTCTGACTACTGTGCCTATTTCTGTGCACAAAGATATAAAAACACCCTAATCCAGGTTCATATACTTTCAACAATAAGTTGTATTAATTCAGAAATGTCCCAGTGTTTATGAGGTGTCTCACAAAACACACCACCACTTTTGTCATAAGTTTAGCAATATAGCTCGAGATCTTGGATTTAAAAAAATCCATTTACTTTGAACCAAACGTAGCAATAAAATAATTCAATATTTTCGACGCAAGCACACAAATTCATCTCTTTTCACAATAACACCTAAATATCTCAAACTCACAAGTATGAAAAAACCATCAAGATAAGAATATTTAAACCGCCTAATGGTGCACAAATCAAAAGTGCATAGCTAAAAAGAAAAAGGTCACACGCATTGTAATTCATGTCACCACACCAACCCACACTCAAACTGCAAATCCCACAATGCCCTACTCTACTAGTACCTCAATAAGTCACAACTAATTTTTGCCCTAATAATACACTCATTCGTTCGGAAACAGTTCAGAAACACCGGAATACTGCAAAGAATTCAATTTAGCCAGATCATGAAAACCCAGGAATTTCTGTCTGCACTGAGAATGAGACACATGTATACCTAGATCAGGGGTCTCCAAACCGGTCCTGGAGGGCCGGATCCATGCCAGATTTTTTGGATATCCCATTGAGATACATGTAGTAATTTTAAAAATTTGGCATGGATCCGGCCCTCCAGGGCCGGTTTGGAGACCCCTGACCTAGATAGACTTAATATCTTGAGATCCAGATCTCCGTATAAGCCACCACAACTGTAGGTGCTACTTCTGATACTGTTTACAAAAAGGGGTGGGGGGGTTGATCCAATAAGGCCTATCTGTGGGGAGTGATCTATATAATATACAACATTTATCTCCCCCACATTGCCTTCAATCTATCTCTAATCTTTTCCACATGACATCTACTTGAATCCAGTGCGTTAAAGAGTTCATCTCACGATTTATTTTAGCCTTGACTCAAAGAGGCGCGAGAGCAGTTATTGTGGAACACCATGAACATTTATTAAAACATTAAAGTCCAGTAGAGAATGCAAAAATATACCAAAGCCAATCAAAATACATAATATTCAGTCATAGCATACAGCTCAGAAATAATTTCCCATAAGGCTAATCGTTTTAAATAAATGCAGCATCAGCAAAATGTGGGAAAAACTCTAATTCCAGAACATGCAGCAAATCAATAGAAAATCGGGCATCACCCATAGAGGACCAGAGAGAGGGAACACGTTACCTGGCTCACCACAAAAAACACATCTCTCTTTTAATAGAGAAATTCACCATAGATAGCAATTGCAATTGCATAATCATTATAGGGTGACCACATGTATCAACATATCATCAAATACAAACATCCTAGCACTGTCCCCCTATATTAATCTCAATTAAACCCCTCTGGCCTGTCATTGGAAGAGTTAGCACACATCTGGTTACACATAGGTCTACAGTACACAGAGCAGAAAGAGACCTTGGAAAGGAACTATTTAACTTCCTCCGAGGCTCTCCAAGATCAGCATGTCAAAATAGAGTGTCAGTGCACATTTTACTACATGTGGTGTCAAATGAGAAATGAAAAAATAGCAATTTCTAAATCCAAGACAGAGTTGTGGCCTAACTGAGGCCTATATCAGCCAGTATCAAGAAAACACAGTTCTGTACACAGCATTATCAATTCAATCGGAAAAGTTCATATTACTAAGCAAATATTATTTAACTGAAAAGTAACACTGATACTAATCGTATTAACTGTGCCAGTATGAGCGATCATGTATTACTAATGAATACTCTATTGTTTCTCTGTAATTACTGTCTGTGAAGAGCCATTGCTTGACAACAGTATACCTGTCCATGTTTAGTGAATTTTTAGACTCGCTGTAGCTGAGACTAGTTTGAGATGCCCCTTCAGCTGGAATAATGGTGCTACCACAACACAAGAGTTGTGTGACATTCACGTAAATTGTTTTAGCATAATTATGCAAAATTTCCGTGAAATATGTGCAATTATTTATAATTACGCAAAATGCAAATTGTCATTTTGTGCTATATTTTAGTGTGAAATACGCCCTTGTGTAATTTTTGGGTATGAGGACACATTTAGGCATAAGCACCTTGAGCAACAGCTCCTCGTGTTCTGTTGTTCCTGTGAATTCGCTGTAAATGTTAACCACAAATGTGCCATTCACTGTAATTGTATGCAGCAAATATTTTGCAATTATGCCAAGTGTGTGCAGCATAATTTCAGGAATTTGGTAGTTAACTTGCCTATAAGTCCCTGGTAAATGTTGCAGAAAATGCACCCATTATCCTGAAAGTTAAGCTATACCCATGGACTGCATCCCCAGGGTTGCCCTGTTAAAACATGGCTTCAAGCCTATCATGTGTAGTCTACAAACCTGCAGCCATACCCTGTGTAACCCTTCTTGAAAGATGGGAAACCCTGCTTTTATATATTAATAAGTCACCCTAAGTACACCTTGTTTCACACAAGGTAGAGCACTTGGTATTTAAAGTAGAACATGTATGAATTTAAAGTTAGTATGTTTGTCCATTCACCAGCTGGATCTTGGAAACTGATAAAGTGCAGATTATAAACTTCAATCTGTGCCGTTTAACAGAGAACAGCTGGAAGGGTCATTGAAAATGTATTTTTCTTATTTATTAAAACCCCATTTGGTGCAGTTCGGTTATCTAATAGATATTTAGGAAATGTAACATTTAGAAACGTACCTTTTCCTGCCTGAAACTCCCTAAGGTTAATTTGCATTAGCCTGCCAGCAGTTGTCCAGACATTGCTTGACCCTAAGGAGGTAGGAAAACTGCTTGCAGAGAACAGCAATGGCTTGGGATTGTGACAGATGGACTGGGGGCGGGGCATGTGATCCCTAGCAGCTCAGGCGAGGCAGCTGCAGAGTTTCCACCAACTACATCAACTTGAAAGAGACAGAGATGAGGACCGCCCATTTATAATTTAGTGTAAGGGGAGACCTGGGAGAGAGCAACTCTTTGATATCCGGACACATGGTAATCAGCCTTGGTTTGACCCAGTGAGAGGCGGCAATGGCCCAAGAAGCAGTTTAGTTTAGCATAGTAAGAGGGGAATGTTCATTTACCTAAACACATACCTGACTAGCACACAAGCTTCCCACAAGAGCAGAAGGCCTGTGCCATCTTGAGTTTTCCATGGAATGATGCAGAGACAAACAGAATGTGCTGCAAAAATAGGGAGAATTGTCCCTGGGAACATTTCCCTCATTGGTTGAGGAGTGTCCAGGAGTAACCCTTATCCACTGGCCAGTGAAACCTAAAATACTGGCTCCTCAACACTTTCTGGACCTGAAGGGTGGACCTGCTGTATGTGACCTGTGTGGAGACCTGGGGGGCTAGTCCTGCTGTTCCCTTTGTAACGAGGACTAATAAGTGAACTCCAAGGGTTAGTTGTCTCACCTTATTTGTGGCTACAGGAACACAATAAGCTCGAAGAGGCCTATTGCCTGTAGTGACAAGTTGACCCGTAACAACTAGACCTTGACTGGACCCTGCTGGTGACCTCTGCTGGAGTGAGTCCTGCCACTAAGTGATGTACCTGAGGTCCTGGGAGCCTTAGAAAGGATCCAGAGTAGGGGCTCCCTGAAAGTTGAGGCTTATATTTTGTTTTGACTTCCAAGACTTCCAGAGCAGCTGTGGGGTCTCACAGCAAAGGTATTTGATGCAATTTTGTTGGTCTTACCCTGCTGGAAGATTTTGAGCTCCATAAAAAAGACAAGGCCGGAGGTAATATGCATATATGTATGTATATATCTATCTCCCTGCAGATGAGTTGTCTCTGGCATGGTGATCTGACTCATAACACTCTGAATCTGCATGTGCTTGACTGATCATAGAGAA
The DNA here is from genome assembly GCF_964263255.1 of Lissotriton vulgaris. Taxonomy (NCBI): domain Eukaryota; kingdom Metazoa; phylum Chordata; class Amphibia; order Caudata; family Salamandridae; genus Lissotriton; species Lissotriton vulgaris. The sequence continues at coordinate 392,446,856 of NC_141689.1, forward strand.
GAGTGAGAGATATGTGTCTGTTCTCTTATTCTCCAAATTGGATGTGACATGTAATAGCCCCTTGGGGATGAGGAGATCTGACTGAATATACTTCTTTCCTCCCCAAACTGGGAGGTTCATGACATTGGACTTTGAATCTTTGAACGCAAATTTGTGGTTTGGCAGTGGTTCAACTACAAACAACAACAGAAGCAAATTGCCAATTCTGAAAATGGATTTGTGTGACACATCCCAACCCATATGGTGATGAGGAATTTCGTACATTTGTCTTAGTATAATAATAGATGTGAGAAACCAGACGGGGCTCAGTGCAAAATTCTGATAATATATTCCCAGGGTGAAGAGTCAGGGCCCTATTTTGATGTTGGTCAGAAAGCCTCTGATCTATGGTCGGAGGATTTTCAACGGACATCTTCTGTTTCACTTTCGACCGCCGTATTACAATGACGGTGGTTGGAAGTAGAACTGGCCAGTCATTCTGGCTGTCTTCCAAAGGACTCAAGGGGGCTGTGGGCCAGTCTGAACCAGAACGTAATCCCTTAAAACCAACATTTCTGCTGTCGGGATTACGATTTCGATTTCCAGAGGCTTTTCATGTTGAGTTTTACGGCATGAAAAGCCTGCTGGAAAGCCACTTTTGGGGCCCCTCGCAGGGCCCACTTGCAAAAGCAGCCTCCAGTTGAGGGCTTCAATCCCTGCACCGAGTGGTATGTACAGTGATGTGCAGGGATTAACAAAAACTCCCATTTCTCTACTGGAGCTTGTCCTCTGGCCAGTTTAGAAATGGGAGTATGTGACCGCACCACGTGCGGTCGCATAGTAATAGCGATGTCAGGACCGCTGACTGGAGGTCGGTCAGTTCCGAGACTGCATCGTCCTCCTGACATTGTAATGAGGCCCTCAGTGTTGAATTTCTGATAAATACTTTCTATTGATTGAGAGCAGAACTTATCACTGACATGGTATGGTTTTATTTACAGTTCGATACTCAAAAACGGAAAACCTCCCCTAGAAAGCAATATACATATGGGTGTTAACTCCAATTATTTTCAAATATCAGCATTGTCCCACACAGAGAGATTTATTTCAAAAACATATATCTATTTATTATTCTTTCATCATCAATAGATCACATTTACAATAGAATCATGAGCATATATACAGTCTATTTACATTGTTACAAATATACATTACAGCCTTCACACAATTCTAAATACATCCAAAATCCACACACACATCCACAGTATCATCAAAAACACAAAACAATATTCAAGAGACAAGGGGTACAATAAAAAACGGACAGTGTACAATCATATATATACAAAAAACAAACAAAAAGAGCGCTGACGCACGTTTTGGAACAGGACCGAATTTCCACCAATCCTTCGTCAGGGCGCACAATATAAGCTATTCTTTAATGACTTCTCCATGATGGGGAATCTACCATTTTTTCCAGTAGAACACTTTAATACAATGCAAGTGGACTTCCAATCAAGGCTGTTTCTTCAATTCCATTAACTGTAAATTTGTACAGTATCACAGAGTCGAGCCTGGAGACATACACAGTCTTTCACCTAAATACACGTATTTTGACAGATGCCGAACAGAACAATCTGTGATGATGTCGTCCCAGCTTGAGATCCTGGCCAGACTGAGCCCTCAGTAATCCCGGTTTCCAGACGGAGCCCTATTTACAGTTCGGCAGATGGAATTAGTCGGGTAAAATGTGATGAGAAGCGCAAGAAGAGCAGTAAGCTCTAATACACGATGGACAGGACATCATCTGCATTTGTCATAGAGCATTCCATCTGTCAAACTCTAAATAAGGCCCTAATTCTAGGATGTATGATTAATGTACATTTTTAGTATGTCCCGGAGCAATGTTGGTGCAGAAATTCTCATGAGCTGCTTTGAGGGTATGCAAGTAGACAAGAACTTCCAAAAGTGTATTCACCGCACAGAATCAATCAATCAATCAATCAAGGATTTACAAAGCACAGTATATCTCCTGTGAGGTCTCATGGTGCTTGAGTCCTTTTCTAAATTGCCAGAGCAATCAGGCATTGTAAGGTGAGGCGAAAAGTGGCTCCAAACGTTGGCCGCCAGGCGTGAGAAGGAGCATCCTCTGCTGTTGCCATAGTAGATCCGGGTGGTGTCTGAGAGGAAGAAGGAGGCAGATCGTAGGTGTCTGGTCTGTTGGTGGAAGGTCATATGTTTGTTGATGTATGCTGGTCCTTCGTTGTTCAGGGCTTTGTGTTTGTGTGCTTGGGTAAACATCTTGACCTATCAATTCTTCTGGAATGGGAGCCAGTGTAGCTTCTTGTGGTGGGGAGTGATGTGGGTCCATCAGGGCAGGTGAAATGAAATGAAATGAATGAAACTTATATAGCGCACGACTTACCCTGGGGCATCTCAGCGCTTGCTTAGGGAACCCGTCCTGGTATTCCCCTGTGAGATAACCCTGGCAGGGTATCCACAAGGTGAAAGCCAGGCATCCCACCGCGAGGGGCCGTTGTGGAGATTAAGCAAGCTATTGCCCAGAGTCGCAGAGTGTGAACCCGTGAGTCGAGAAGGCACCGGAGCGAGAATTAACGAGTCCATGGAATTTTTGAGCCCAAGACCCGCCGAGGCGGGGAATTGAACCCTGGTCCAGGGCCGAACTCAAGCTCCAGGTCTGCCGCCTCTAACCCCTGAGCCACACTTCTCCACTTGAGAATGAGTCTTGTCACTGAGTTTTTTACTGTCTGTAGGCTCACTAGGAGGCTTGCGGTGATTCCTATGTACAATGTATTCCCTTATTCCAGCCTGCTGGTGATGAGGGCTTGTGTTACAATCTTTCTGGTGTTGACTGGGAGCCACCTGAACATTTTGCGGAGCATGCGTAGGATGTGGAAGCAGGCAGAAGAGACTACATTTACCTTTTTCTTCATAGATAGCTTGCTGTCTAAGATGATGCCGTGGTTTCAGGTGTGGTCTATAAGGGCAGGGTATGGGCAGAGTTCAGCTTGCCACCATGCGCTGTTCAATAGTGAGGTGTTGTGAACAAAGATGAGTACTTCCGTCTTTTCCATGTTCAGCTTGAGACAGTGTTCTTCATCCAGTAGATGACGTTCATCATACATCTGTACAGTTGGCTCTGGTGGCAGAGGGATCTTCTGATGGTGAGAGGATGAGCTGGGTGTTGTCAGTGTCGGAGATGATGTTGAGTCTGTGTGATCTGATAATGTTGGTCAGGGAGGGCCATGTACATTTTGAAGAAGGTGGGGCTGAGGGATAATCCTTGGGGGAAAACGCAGATGATCTTTTTGGGTTCTGAGGTAAACAGTGGGAGATGGATTCTCTGGGTTCTTCAAGTGAGGTATGAGGCAATCTATTTGAGGGAGTCTCCCTGGATTCCAATGTGGTGGAGTCTGTTGATCAAGATGTGAGCGGAGACGGTGTCAAAGGCTGCAAACAGGTCCAGGAGAATGAGGGCTGCTGTTTGGCCATGGTCCAGGCCGTGATGTTGTTGGTGGCTGCGATAAGGGCTGTCTTGTCATATTGTTCATACTATATCAGTTAGACTATGCGTTTGGAAAACATGAACATCAAAACTGTGCAAGACTGAGTCCAAGCCCACCCTTAGGATATGTTGGCCATAGTCCTGGCTAGCTCAAAGTGAACTATCTGGACCTCTAACCTTAACAAGTACCTGATAGTATGTGCAACTGCAAAACAATACAACCCTGCCTCCCTAAGGATATCGCAGAAAGAGATTAGTCCCTTTTGTTACTAGCTCATGCATTTCCCGGAGACACAAGAAATACTTGAATTGTCATTTCAAATATTTCTTGAAGCAATATGTTTCTAGTGTAAAATACTTGTGCATCAATGATTAATAGAAGGAAACAGAACAGAGTATTAAACATTACTAGAAGAGAAACAATTCAACCATTGTGCTGTTCCATTGATTATGTGTATACATATATAATCATCTCTATACTCTTACCCAGCGCTGTCTAACCTAGTTGGTTTAGCGAGTGAAAATCTGCCAGAATACGTTATGGTGATCTAACTCCCCAGATACCTGTGGATATCTTTCATCTGGGAGTCCGTTCTTGTATGGAGCATGCCATCATCCTTCGCAGGAAGGTAAACAAAATTCAGCTGGGCTGGAATTCTGGCATGGGATGACCTCGACAATAAAATGCTCCTCTGTCTTCACAAAGGCTTGGTGTCGTTTAAATAATAAACTTCACCCATATTACCAAGCTACAGCTCTATTCAGGCCATCATTTTTTATTCTACCCTTGCATGGCTGTAAGAGAGCAGACAAAAACAAACATCAACATTTTGTGCAGTGAACATAAGCCTGGTACCGAATGTTCAACATCCTGATAATATGCCAACGAAGAAGTGTAAATGTAAGCAAATCCATTACAGAGAATATTGTTGTTGTTGTAATAATTTATTCGATAACCCAGTATCATAAAAGTAAATACAATTTACAATTTCATCACGAAGGGTGAAATAGATAAAACAAGTTCCAAAATACAAAAGCGAAGGAGCAAGTTAGAAAACGGATTAAAATACACATTGGTAGTAAAAACAAGTCCAGTCTGATTTGTTCCAGGGCTAGAAAGTGCTAATTAATAAAGTGCTAGTTGATATAATAACACAGTTATACCACTTGGTATCCTACCCCATTCTCAGTTGAGCAAGTTTTGTTCGTATTTGCCATGCTTTCCCCAGAAATTTTGCAACTCCGCAGATTACCATCATGGATGTAGTGTTTGTTGTTAGAATGCGGAGAGCCACTGAATATTGCCTTGTTCCCAGTTCTCTACAAACTGGTCTTAGCCATCTTCTTCTGGGCCCCCTGTACGCCCTACAGGCAAACAAGAAGTGAGCTAGAGATTCAGTGGGATTAGCACACCCCAGGCAGGTAGCTTGATGGTGAGAGTTCCAGCTTCTAGTAAAGACATTCAGGGGTAGGGTTCCATACTTCAATTTCAAAAACAAAGTTCTGTCTCTTGGGTTTCTAATGAAATCCAGAAAGGGTTCTAGCTTCCTCTCTGGCTTATGGAGCAAAAACTGGTTGGTTAAAAAGCCCCCCTTTAGATTTTTCAAGTATCTTGCTTGAATCCACTCCCAATAGAGTTTCTTGATGATTTCTTTCGGGGGTGGTGACTGAGAGATCCACTCTTCACTTAGCCCCAAATTTAACACCAGATCTTTCAGTTTTTTTAGCCAGCCAATCTTCATTGGAGAGTTCAAAGTAATAGGATCATCAAGGACAGCCGCATAGTTGACAAGCTCCGGTGTCCTTTTAAGACGTACCCAATAAAGTAGAGGTCGAAGGCCAACAATGTCTTTAAAAGAACAGCGACCCATGTCGTGGAGTAATGGTTTTAAGGGAGTGGAAGTAGGGAGACACACTAGCTCTCTCAGAAACGTATTCTCTGCTTTAACTAAATCTGGAACTCTGTCGAAGCCCCACAGTTCTGACCCGTAGGTTGCAGTTGCCAGCGACTTACCATTGTAGACTACTAAAGCAGGGCTAATGGGTCTACTGAAGGTTTAACGATGATCTCTAGAGATAGCTCCCGCCACTCTTTTAAGGCTTAAAAGCATTTTAGCTACGTGGGAGTCCCACTTCATTTTATGGTTTATCCTGACTCCCAAGTAGTCAAAGGCTTCCACTTCCTCAAGTAAAATACCATTAAGGGAAACATTAATCCTCCTAACTTTCTTGCTGTTAGACAGCACCATTAGTTTAGTTTTAGTGGTGTTAATTGTGAGCCAACATTCCTCACAGAAGGCACTAAACCTATTTAAAAGTTTCTGGAGACCAGAGGGGGTTTTGGACATTAGGAGGGTGTTGTCTGCAAAGAGGAGGGTCGGTATCTTTTCACCTGCCAGGGTGGGGGCATCCACTGGGTCCTCCCTCAAATGGTCTGCCACCCCATTTATAAAGAGGGAGAACAAGGTGGGAGCCATCACACATCCCTGGCGGACCCCCCTCTGTACTGGTATTCTCTCAGTCAGTTCTCCTGCACTCCCACATCTGATTCTCGCATAGGTACCATCGTGCAATCTTTTGATTAACTCTAGGAGATATCGCGGTAGGCCCAAGTCATGCAGCACCTGCCACAATTTCACTTGTGGTACAAGTCAAAAGCAGTTTTAAGATCAATAAGGGCCAAATACAATGACCCCTTGCCAATGGACACAGTTTTCCAATATGTAGCTGTAAATCTGAAGACTTGGTCTATTGTACCTATTTTCTGCCTAAATCCTGCTTGTAGGTGCGATAATATGTCTCCCTCCTCTAGCCAAACCACCATTCTGGAGATCAGAACCCTGCCAAGCACCTTTTGGATTACATCAATTAAGCTTATTGGTTTGTAGTTGGCAGGGTCCTCTCTCGCCCCCTTCTTGTGTATTGCGACCACTTCCGCTCCTTTCCAGGAATCTGGGACTGAATGGCCCTGTAACAGGAGATTCATCAAATGTAAAATGAGGTTGGCCCAAACAATGGGGTCATGGAGAATTAGATCGCCAGGTAAACCATCCGGGCCAGCAGCCTTTCCAGGGGCTATGCTGTTAATGGCTGCCTGAACCTCAGAGACTGTAATGGGATCAACTAATTTAGGATCCATAGTCTCTGGCTCGGGATCTAGTTGGACAGCCGGAATTTGCTCTTCACCATCCTCACAACTATAAAGATTGTTGTTCGGGTATATTGTTTGGGACGGTGTCAGTTCCCCTTCTAGTTATTTTATTTATTAGATCCCAGAAGAGAGTTGAGTCTTTTAAAAAGACCGCCTTCCTGAGTTCCTGCCAATGATCCTCCTCCCATGCCCGTTTTGCAGATACCGTGATATTTCTATATTCCCGTCTCGTTAACCTTACGGCCACAGGATCTTTTTTCCGTAGGGCTATAGAGATGGCTTTTCTCCTTTCCCTGCATTCTGTGGTAAACCAGGGATTGCCACTTTTGTATGCAAGATTTTCCCTACCTCTGGTCCCCTCAATTTTAAAATGGGAGCCTATGATATCTATAAAGGCCTTGTAAGATTTACTGAGATCAAACCCTGGCATGGGATTGACTATGTAATTAAAAAGGGAGAGTTCCACTGTCTTAGATGCCACCTGGAGATATATACTAGACAGTGTTTCTTCCTGACATGCCACCTTATTCCATTTTAACCTGCGATTGCAATTAGATGGAACTACTGCTTTTGTGGAAAGGTGAGGATTTATGGGCTTCCCTTTAGCTTCCCATCTGATGCCAGCGCAAAGTGGATTGTGGTCACTATCGGGCATCTGTTTGACCTCCATATCTACTACATTCCCCCATAATCTTAAATCTAAGATGATATAATCAATGCGTGAGGGGCCATTCAGCCTGTTGAATGTCATAGCCCCATTGGGGTCCGAAGTTGTTCTCCTGTTAAGGGCCCGCAGATTGTGTTTCAGTGTCAGGCATTTATCTGTAGGGCCCTGACCGTCCATCTCCTAATGGGACTCAAGTTTAATGTAGGGATAGAGTATTTCATATATTACTCACTAGTCCCCAGCGGATCTTCTTTACTTAGGGTTTCATACATACAATTTAAATCACCTCCTAAGATGATATTGGATCGTGGAGGGATACCTGCTAAAGCCGTTTCCAGGGATAAAACTGTGGTTGAGTTTTGATTGCTTGGGCTTCCTCTGGCGTATACATTGAAAAGGTCAACTCTATTGCCATTTAGGGGTCCTTTAAAGGATAAGTGTAGGATGTCCTCTGAATTTGCATTATGGACAGAAATATCCAAATTAGTTGTTATCATAACCCATATATGTAGGCCCCCGATGGGCGACCCAAGCCTTGAGTTACGGCAGGGACATAGAAGGTGATATAACCAGACTTATACAAGGGTACCAAGCTCCACGTCTCCTGGAACATGCAAATCTCATATTTATCAATACATTTGTGCCAATCTGGAATATCCAGTCTCTTTTTGAGGCCTGCAATGTTCCAGGAGAGGATACGAATTATGCCTGGTTTACCCCCCAACCCCTTTTGGTTCAGTGTCAATTGAGGAGGGCTGGACAATAATTTCCTCTTCTGGAATGCCCTTCCACTCAGTAGGAGACCTGCTGCTAGTTAGCTGTGAACTAGGTGATAGTGAGCTCATAGGAACGTTCAGTGTATTCGCTACTCCTATTCCACTTAGAACCATAGGTGATACGTTGGTAAGTCAATCAACCTCATCCAAGTCTGCAAAGGGGGAAAATCTGTTTGATGTTTGGATGTTAAAATTGTCCCTCCCAAGGTGTTGTAATAGTGTGGCTTGCTTATCCTAGGTTGCCGAGTTATTAATGACCTAGGATAAAAGTAGCTCAAGTCGTGTATCCTTATCCCCTCTCCACCAATCTCAGACACCTGGTACCAGTCATTTAGGTACAAAATGACCCTTCGGTCCCTAAAATTTATGATTATTACATCTCCTTGAGTGTCTTTCGGCCTCTGGCTTACCCACCCAAGCCTTCTCACATTTATGATTTCCCCATTGATATTGGGTGGTAGTGGTCTGTTGTTCACTAACCAATAAATCACTTTGTTTTTTAGGTCAGTGTACCCTTCCTTTATCCCTGGTTTCAATTCTAGGACCCTTGTCAATATTGCCACGTATGGGGCGGCTT